>NC_137078.1:25723885-26933525 GCF_951640355.1 Cnephaeus nilssonii
GCCATTTTGTAATAAGCTGCCATATTAATTCCTAAGAGTTGATATACTCAAATTAAGGCCAATCCAAGTACACATAAGGGATTTTTGTTCTTTTTTAAAAGTACCTGAAGAGCTAGAAGTGGTTGTAGCTCCAAAGTTAAAACCAGAGGTTGCAGTATTGTTACTGCTGGCTCCCTGGACCAAAGACAAATGGTAGGTAACAGCTGTACCCGAGCTGGATGTGGTTGCTGGTTTGCTCTCTTGAGGAAATAGCAAAGATTGTTGAGATGTACTGGGTTCAGCAGGGTTACCAAAGGCAGAGCTGCTCACGGGATTGGTGGCCTGTCCAAACACAAAGGCACCCACTGGTGCACTGGATGCAGAGGTGGAACTACCAAATATGCTGCCACCAGCTGAAGTGGCTGGTGTACTTGAATTAGAGGAATTGTTGTTCAAGAAACTAAAAACTGGCTTTGCTCCACCTTGATCTGTATGACAAAAATTAAGAAACAAAAATTTTTAAGAACAAGTAATCACAGAAAGCATTTTTTCCTATCCTACAATCAAAGAAGTCATTAGAAAACAGAAATTTTTAATATAGATTCATTTGTGCCCTAGCCTGTTTGGCTAAGTGGATAGAGCATCGGCCTGTGGACGGAAGGGTCCTGGGCTCAATTCTGCTCAAGGGCACACGCCCAGATTGCAGACTTGAGCCCCAGTGGGGGGTGGCAGCCGATCAATGATTCTCTCTCATCATTGATGTTTCTATCTATCTGCCCCTCTCCCTTCCTCTCTGAAATCAATAAAAATATTTAAAATATATATACTATATATGTATATATAAACTTATTCATCGAATGGGCATATCTGTTATATTAAATTTTGATGTAGTCAAATAAATTCATCTTTTCTTATAGATTTTGTCTTAAAATCTTCATCGTTCAGATTAATAAAAATATGCCTTATATTTAGATCTAACTGTATAGATACTGTGTTTGGATAACAAATTCAGACAGTGGAAGATACCTGAATCATATTTACTTTTATAAATATGATTTGCAATTTATGTTAGCAGGATTGCAACTTCAATTTAACCAAATGATAGCTAATTTTTCTGCAGCATTTATTGACTAGTGCATCCTTTGCTCACCTTTATGACATATTAAATTCCAAATGTATGTGTTTCTGATATAGTTATTGTTACTAAACTGATTTAATTATAGCTTGACAGTATGGTTTGATATTTAGTAAGGAAAACCTATCTGTGTGCCTGCCCTTCTTCCCAAAATTTTTTGTGCATTTTCCTTCTATATAAACTTCAAGATCCACAACAATTCCTCTAAGAACTGAAATTATACTAGGGGTTGGGGCTGGGAAGGAGAGAAATATTCTCACTCAGGAACAAGTATTAAATATGTTTTTATTATGTTAGCATGTAACAGGTTCTGTAGCTTTTATAAAATACAAATTTAAAATGTTAGAAAATACAAATGAAATATTTCGTCCGACACTTTACTGCTGATTTTGGAGGAAAGCTATTGACTTTTATATGATGATCCTGAATCCAACCACCTTATTGAAGACTTTTTTTGGAAACTGTTCTAATAATGTCTGTTTCAATATTGTCTACTAGACATGGCTGGTCACTTTATTGCAGTGGTTCTCAACCTTTCTAATGCCGCGACCCTTTAATACAGTTCCTCATGTTGTGGTGACCCCCAACCATAAAATTATTTTCGTTGCTACTTCATAACTGTAATTTTGCTACTGTTAATGAATCGTAATGTAAATATCTGTGTTTTCCGATGGTCTTAGGCTCTACAGCAGCGGTTTTCAACCTGTGGATTGTGACCCACAGGTTGAGAACTGCTAGCAGGGTCATCTAAGACCATCGGAAAACACAGATATTTACATTACGATTCATTAACAGTAGCAAAATTACAGTTATGAAGTAGCAATGAAAATAATTTTATGGTTGGAGGTCACCACAACATGAGGAACTGTATTAAAGGGTAGTGGCATTAGAAAGGTTGAGAACCACTGCTTTATTGTAAGGACATTAGCATGGGTTAGGAAAATGGAGCTAACATTTTAGCTCACTTTCAAGTCAATATATAGGAGGGTTAAGAGGTCTATTTCAATGGAAACAGTATAGAGCAGTGGTCGCCAACCAGTGGTCTGCAGACCTCTGGTGGTCCATGAGGTCCGAAAGGTTGGTATAGAGAGCCCATGATTAAATTTGGTTACACCCTATCTCATATTTATTCCTTTCCAAATAATATATAATTTAGCTTTTATTTTCTTTAAAGGGTGTTTTTCAATTTCCAAGTAAAAATTCAATACACAAAAAAACTCACATCTATTTGTTGTATTCATACTATTTTTTAGGTTTAATTTTGATTGTGTTTCCAACTTATTATTCCAAAATGTACATGGGTGTTCAACTTGATTCTCTGCTTACCTGAAAACATCTATATTTTGCCCTGTGTTTGATGAAATTTGGCTGGTTACAGAATTCTAGGTTCAAAGCCCATTTTCACTTTGAGAACACTGCCCTGTTTTTAGCATCTGATGTTACAAAATGGAATTCTGATGCTAATCTGATAACTTTATTTGTGGCAAACAGCTTTTCTCTCTCTCTGAAAGCATTCAGAATTTTGGCTTGGTGTCTTAAAATTTTACTGGCTTTTGTCAATGAGTGGACTACTTCCATTTTTAAGACCAATGTGTCTCTTTACATCTAGGAAATTTTCTTCTATCACTTATTCGACAGTTTCTTCATGCTCTCATCTTCTAAGCATTCTTATTCCAATGGCACTTGTGAATCTAGCTTGGATCAATCTCTCTGTACTTTTGCACCGTGCCCTGAAAAATTCCAGTTCACTAATCTGATTACCAACTATGCTTTTTTCTGCTCCTCAGTCCATAAAATGATTTTTTTCATTAACATTTAAAAATGCTATTTCATTTTTTTCCCAAAATTTAAGTTTTCATAATTGCCTCTATTTCTCAGAGATTAATTATATTTGTCTATATTCCTTTACATGGCTGATAATGACTGGTTATCTCTATTTGTAAATGAAGGCCACATATAAAAATTTCATTAGTTAGAAAATATTCATGTGCATAAGAAAGAATGCCTATTTTCCTGAATAGTATATGCCAATTCCGATAATGAAGCTCACAGAAGGGAGAAAGACACAAACAAATGTGCAATATTGTAGGCTTTCCATTAGAACTGTATTTCTCAAAATCAGATCAGTAGATCATTAAAATCATGAGGGATTGGAGAAATTAAAGCTGAAAATCCTAGGCTCCTTTCCTGAGAGTTCTGTTACTAGTCTCTCTCACATATGTTTAGTATAAACCATTCCTTGACTTTCTGAGATATCAAAGACACCTTGTAAAAGATAATGTTTAATACTTACCAGCTGTAGTACTGGTTTGAGCTCCAAAAGCAAAAGTGGCCTTTGCTGGCTGCTCAGACTCCTTCTCAGATGGTTTTGCCATACTGAAACTAAAGGTCGACTTTGAAGAACTTTCATCTTTGGTTTGCTCTGAATTCCCAAAGGAAAACACTGGTTGACACTTTGGCTCTTCATTGTCAGCTTTCTTCCCAAACACAAGAGAAGTAGAAGTGACAGGCTCTTGCTTCTCTTCTGTCCTTCCCAAAGCAAACAATGAGGCAGATGGCAGAGGGGCAGGTTCCATATTGCCAAAAGGAAACCCTCCTTTGGTGGCAGGCATTTCTTCTTTTTTCGCTTCTGACGTCTTACACGGGAAAGGAGCCACTGAGATACTCTTGGTTTCGACAGTTCCAAAGCTGAAACTACTCTTGTTCTCAGAGGTCACCACAGTGTTAGCAGCAGCAGGAGTAGGGTTAGTAACACCCGTACCAAAACTAAAGCCTGTAGATGAAGCTTTAGGCAGTTCCTCTTTCTTTTCTTGCTGCCCAAGATTAGTCATCCCAAACTGAAATGGAGCTAAAGAAGCTGGATTGCTTAAACCAGAAGAAAGTCCAAACTTAAAATTATTATCATTCTTACTGTCCTTTTTAACTTCTTCCGGTTTAGAATCAGATGAAACTCCAAATTTAAAATCTCCTACTGGTTTAGAAAATTTGAAGCCTTCACTCATGGGGTTTAAAGACCCAGAATCTGATGACATACCTATTTTAAAACCTCCTTGATCTCCAAATTTAAAATTTCCAGTGCTTGGTAAAGTCTGAGAGGGCTCAGAAGAGGATGACGGTATACCAAATTTGAAGGATGAGGATGCTGGGTTTGAAGATGAGGAAGATGTGCCAAAGCCTTCAAAAATATAAGACACCAAAAAGACAGAGTTAATGTTATCCACTCAAACAAAATGCAAACCTTAAAAACCAAAGGGACATGGGAATAACTCTGAAAAGGCCTACTTTGATGATTAGCAATGGCAGTAAACATAGACCAAATTGCCAAAAATTCAGCATGAGAACTATATTCCCAATCCTCAGCAACTACAGACAGAGATCTGACAAGTTTGATAAAAAAGTATTACTAGGAATAACAGACACTTTATACATTGCAGGTGGATGTGTAAATTAGCACAAAGTTATAAAAGGCATTTTGTCAATATTTACCGAAAAATTACAAACACATATCCTCTTAGTAATTCTACTGCTGTGTCATTTTTTTAAAAGACAAATTAAACTCAGTGACATACAAAATGCCATATGCAATCTGGGCAGCTGTGAATGAAGAACAAATGTATGTCCAAGCTAATTATGTGATAAAATCAAGGAAGCACAGAGGCAGTAGGGCACTTAATCAAACAAGGTAGAGAGATAAGGATACACAGAATCAGAGTATATTTTCTTATGATGTGCATAAAGAAACTTTGAAAGAGTAATAAAACTAACCATAGCTTTTTGACTGGTAGGAGAGGAAAGATGAAAAATAAGCCAATGGGAACAAGATAGACCTTTCACTGTGAATCGTCATAATTTGATTTTTAAGTCTAGTGAATGTGTTATTTACTCAAGCATTAAAAAAAAAAATTTAGCATCAAAGAATCAGAAATACATCAGTGGAAACAATATTTAAAAAGATAAACAATACTGTATTGACAAGATCTAAGTCTTGATTTCATAATGCTTTCCTGTAACGAATAAGTGAGAAATGGAATGCTTGACTGATTGCCTCAAAAAGGAAATATAAAGGGTCTAAGATATTTATCCATTACTCTGCTTACCCATATGTAAACAGACAAATGACAAGCCCTCATCTTCAGATTTCCACCTTTAATGATTACCCACCCTATTTTCTTTCCCTAAAAATCATAACTAAAAAAATGTATCAGAATCTCAAAAGCAAATGGCTATCCACATGGTCTCTAAGATACCTTAAGTGATATTACACAGAAAGCTAAAAATAAAGGTCCCAAAAACCGTATTAGTTGTCACCTCTGCCTCAAAGGGACACATTTAAAGGTATGGCAACTATTATATTACAAGTAGAGAATATGGAAAAGCAGCCATGAGGTATCAGCTACAGAAGGAACTAAAATGGACTGAATAGCAGTGATCTGAAAGCATTTCTCAAAATTTTGACTAGGAAGTGTCTCGTATGAAATAATTCATACAGAAATATGAAGATGTGAAAAATCCAGCCTCCAGATTACTTTGAGAGGTTCTTCCTTTACATTTATATAACAAATATTAAGAGAGTTATTTTTCTGGGACAACCAAAGCCCAAGTCTGGATTACTTCTAACAAGGTTCCAGTCAAATAAAAGACAGGAAATTTATCTAGATGCCAAAGGGTTGTTAACCGTTAAAAAAGCTAAAATTCTCTCAGATTTAATAATAAAATACAGATCATTTACCCAGCTGCAGAAAAGATACCTCACTGCTGACCAGCAAATAATTCAACCTTACACTAATTCAGAGACAGACTAGAGGCCCGGTGTGCAAAATTCGTGTGTGTGTGTGGGGGGGGGGGGGGGGGGAGAGGAGAGAGGGGAGGCGCCTCAGCCCAGCCTGCACCCTCTCCAAATCCAGGACCCCTCAGGGGATGTCCGGCAGTTGGACATCCCTCTCGCAATCCAGGACATCTGGCTCCTAACTGCTCACCTGCCTGCCTGCCTGCCGCCCCTAACTGCTCTCCCCTGCTGGCCTGATCCACCTAACTGCCTAACTGTTCTCCCCTGCCGACTTAATCGCCCTAACTGCTCTCCCCTGCCAGCCTGATCGCCCTAACTGCCTCTGCCTTGGCTCTGCCACAGTGGCTTTGTCCAGAAGGATGTCCAGTCTAATTAGCATATTACCCTTTTATTAGCATAGATGGAACTAAAAAGTCCAGGGCAATACCTCATTTACATTAAGTAGAGAATGAATAATTTTAAAACTAAAGCTGTTTGCAAGTATTTCACTTTATAATGGCAATACAAGGAAGCTCTTTATCAACTCCTTACCTTTAAACTCAGATTTTGTGCCTGGCCTGGCACTTTCACATGCTGCACATTTGGTGGAATCTGCTGTATTCTGCACTAGGCACACTTCACACTCCCAGCTTCCCTCAGGTTTCTTGAACTTGTCTAATCCTAGGAAGCTTCCAGAAGAGAGAGAGATAGGAGCCGTGCTGCTACTTGAAGCAGGTACTGAATTTCCTAAAAACAATGCAGAAACACATGGAAATTCTCATTTACATTATGTCAATAGCTTAATGACATCACTAAGTCTAAATGTTCAATTTTTATTAATGTTTCCTATTAAGACAGAGAAAATGCCAGAAATACAAACATTACATTGTTAAAAATTTAATCTTATGAATGAACAGCTCATACTCACCTTGCTTAGTGATAAGCACCCCTTAATCCCAAGTTTGAATAGCCATGGTTTAAAAAAAAGATCAAGCTCATAAATCAGAGCCTAGGACTAAATAAATTTTCCTTAAAAATCTTTGTCCAATTTCTTCAAGCAGTACACCATTATAAGACATAAAATTGTAGACAATATCGTAACATATAAAATACATAGCCACAGACCATATTAAATTCAAGATTTCAAAGCACAGGTCTCTGCCTTTGAAATGATCATTTTTTGCATAGAAGTGTTCTATCATTCACTTTGCAATTCTACTGACACCATCTATTATATGTTCATGGTATCTCTGTTATAAGCTAGCCTAAACAGACATTTATTAAACACCATAATGTACTTGGGCTCTGTGAACATAAAAGATGAATAAAATGTTAACTTCTAAAGGTGCTCATAGTCTTAAAAGGGAAAAGTAAAAACAAATGCATCATAGCACCATCACCAAGAAGGAAAATAAATGATTTAATGCAAGAGTACAAGGAAGGAGAAATTACTAAGGGCAGGAGAAGGATCCTCAGAGGTGAGATTTAAATCTTTAAGCAGAATTAGCAAGTTCTATGGGGAGAGGAGGCTGCACAGCAAGGATGGCTCAGCAAAGCAGTATATAAATAAATACAAGGTGGGGCAAAAGTAGCTTTGACAGTTGTTAATATGAAAATATAATAAATAATAATACAAGAATAAACTATTTCATGTACTCACAACTGTAAGCCTATTTTTGCCCCACCCTGTATTGTGTTAAGAGTGAGCCATCCATTCTGGTATCCCTACTTCTCTAAATGTTCTCCAATTGTCATCACTTCTCCCAGTTATCTGATGTCTTACTGGTATATGCTCTTCCATCATGCCAGTAAAACTGCTCCCTGAGGTTCCATCATTGGTGCATTGCACTGCTCACAAGTTCTCATCTACTTGATAACTTTAATCACCAACAAGTTTCCTGATCTTTATCTGCAATCCACACTTCTGTGCTTCATTCCTGTGGTCTCTTCCTTAGTTGGTAGTTCCACTATCCAACTAATTAACTTGGTTAGACGGCTTTTCCTCCCTTACATATTTCTCACATCTTTTTCATTTCTCTTTTCTGACCCCTTCTACTGCTATTCTCATTGTTTGCTTGAATAATAGCTTTCATATTGACTTATTCCCTTTAAATCCATCCTTCCAAGATGCAACCAGTGCCATGTTTTCCTCTTGTTATTCCTTTAAAAAATTAACTTCCAAAGTTTTATTCCTGCCACTTTCTTAAATTGGCAGAGCTCCATTTTTAGACCATCTTCTCTATTCACTCCATTCACTTTCCATCACCTCTATTCCCATGACTTATTAGAAAACTATGGGCTAGTGACTCTAATCTGTATCTTTAGGCCAGAGGGTCCATTATCATATAATGGCCTCACATATATCTGAAAGTCAACTTCAACAGCTTGAAATCATCATGTCTTCAACTACACATTATTCAACATCCCTCCCATCCTTATTTGATTTCATTAATACACATCACCATTATCTTTGCCTATATTATTGATGCAACCTCCCCAATCTGTCCTTTTGTCTCCAAATTTTGTCACCTTCAAGTCTATGCTTCAAAAAGCCACCAAGTGATTTATCAAAATACAAATCTGACTGCATCACTCCTCTGCTTAAAATCATGGCTCATTTATAAGATGAAGTCAGCATTCTTTAATACATGAATTTCCTTTGTTTATGTGTAACAATTCTTGCCTGACTCAAACTTTTTTTCTCCCATCAACTCAGAATTTCAGTTCCCTGCCTGTATCAAGGTCTTGTTATTATATATATAACATGGAAGGAGGGGTGTCAGGTGGGAAGAGAAAGTTAATTCAGAATGAAGATTTTGAAATCTTATTCTCGTGGAGACATCCAGTAGGAATTAGATTTATGGCTCACCCCTTATGTTCAGACAGAGATTTAGGCTAATAATTCAACAGCTTTTCATTGCAGACACAAAACTACACATATAATTCCCAAAATACCCATATATTTTATTTAGTATTCAAGTCACCATATATCTGTACCAAATAATTATATAACAGTATTACAAAAACAGCAGAGTCATTTCCAGATGTGAACCTTTATTAACTCTAAAATTTAAACAGAAAAATCTCAAACCTAACTTCATTTTTCTAGCTAAGTTAGAATTTTTTTCACTGATGATTCAGTAACTTACTACCATTGCAAACTCTGGCAGATAGTATACAGGTACAGGTATCGCCATTAACATTCAGCGACAGCCTTTTCAGAAAGCAATATTGTCCACCCCTTAATAGTCTTCCCTGGAAATGACCACTAGCCATCCTCACTTTTACTTAGAGAAAAAGAGACTAAGTAATATTTTATTCTGTATAAAGGTTTGAGAAAGACTGCCCCCTTCTAAGACCTTCAGCATCTATAACAGTCAACTTTGAAATGATCATGAAGAACAAAAAGTTTATGATAAAAATGCATACAAAGAAGAGATCAAAGTATTCACTCACAGCCTATCCTAAGAAACCATACAAATCTAGCCCCAAGCAAGTCATTTTAATTTCAATATAGCTTTAAAAAGTTAAGACATATGAGTAAATTCTCATCCTGAAACACCTAAAATATTCTAGTTGTTCTTAGTGGTTTTACAGAGAATTAAAATGTTCTACTAACATAATGAGCAAAATTATTCCAAACAGCCATTAACGTACCTGGTTTCTCAGACATACAGGACACACATTTATTGTCCTCTGGATTATTAGGAACACAGCATACTGGACACTCCCAAGAACTCTTGGGCTTTGTGAATTTATCTGCAAATCCTAAGGTACCAGTGGTCACAGTGCAGCTGGAAGATGAAGCAGCCACGGTGACAGCACTTTCTGAAGCCACTGGCAATGTAAGGACTCGCTTAACACCAGTTCCAGGTTTCGGTGTTTCACAAGCTACACATTTTATCGCCTCAGGCTTATTGTGCACTAAACAGGTATCACAATCCCAAGTTCCTATTGCTGGTTTAAATTTGTCTCCAAAACCTGTCCCTGATGCAGAAAGAGTTGGTTTGCCACTTTTACTTGGTGTCCCAATTCCAGTCTGTTTAGCAGTATCTCTTAGTGGCAATTTTGTCGCTTGACAGGCTATACACTTGCTGTCTGTAAGTTTGTTCTGAAGTAGACAAATATCACACTGCCATGATGATCCAGCTTTTAAACTTTCCCCCAACCCGATTCCACTAGAAGAAAAGCTACTTATTGCTGGTCTTGTATAAACTACCGGGCTTGTGGTGGTAGGAATAGCAGCAAGAGAATCTGCCTTCGGTGATGTGAAACCTATGGGGTAGGGAGAATTGGAAAAAAAAAAGTTAGGGAATGTTTTCTAATCAGACATTAACTGAAATATTATTACTGGAAGAAACAGATTTACCTTATTGCTGAGTTATTATAATCCAAGATGGATTACTTAATGTGATTTTCACCTAAGCACTATTAATAGCATCTATAATACTATAAGCGTAATATGCTAATTAGACAGGCCATAGTTCCGGATGACCTTCTGGACGAAGCCAGGGCTGTGAGGGAAACCGAGGTCCTGGTGCCAGAGGGAAGCCAGTGCTGACAGCTGGGGGAAGGAAGGCCTACTCTTGCACGAATTTCATGCATCGAGCCTCTAGTCCTATCTAATAATAGAGTAACATGTTGCCCTAGCCGGTTTGGCTCAGTGGATAGAGCGTCGGCCTGCGGACTGCAGGGTCCCGGGTTCGATTCCGGTCAAGGGCATGTACCCTGGCTGCGGGCACATCCCCAGTGGGGGGTGTGCTGGAGGCAGCTGATCGATGTTTCTCTCTCATCAATGTTTCTAACTCTATCCCTTTCCCTTCCTCTCTGTAAAAAAATCAATAAAATATATTTTTTTAAAAAAATAATAATAGAGTAACATGTAAATTACCATCACTCCGCTACGCCCACGATTGGGCAGCGGGAGGCTGGGGGCGGGACTCGGGGTGGCCTATCCGGCCATTGAGAGGCACGGATCCACTGCCACTGAGGGGGGCTACCCTGCTGTTGAGAGGCGCAGGGGGCGGGACTCCCGCCCCCTGCCCCTCTCAACAGCCAGATCCGCGGCCTCTGAGGGGGCCTGCTGCGGACACCCAGCTGCGCCTCTCAACGGCAGGGTAGCCAGGTGTCCGCGGCAGCCCCCGCTCAGCGGCCGTTGAGAGGCGCAGGGGGCGGAAGTCCCGCCCCCTGCGCCTCTCAACAGCAGGGTAGCCCCCCCCTCAGCGGCCGCGGGCCATCACAAGTGGGGGAGCTGGGTGCCTGTCTGCTCCGGCACCAGGCCTTTCAGAAGCCTCTGCCGAGCCGGAGGCTTCTGAAAGGCCTGGTGCACCAGCGGACAGGCACCCAGCTCCCCACGATCAAAAGCAAAAGCGTGGCAGCTGGATGCCTGTCCACTCAGGCACCAGCGGAAAGGCACCCAGCTCCCCCATGATCGAAAGCGTGTAGGGGACCCTACATGTGCATGATTCAATCATGCACTGGGCCTCTAGTAAATAATAAGGGACACTAGACCTAGTTAAAATTCTACTACAGATGTTTTATTTATAATATATCACCTTCCTTCTCTAGGAATTTCTATTTATTATAAGTCAACCAATATCTAATTTAAGGCTTTAATGATAATAATTCATTGATCTATATACTATTGTCATCAATGTCTTGTGGAGTGTCTTGCTACACTCTACATTCCTGCAACACTGACCTACATTCATAGCCTTCTCCACCCATGTGTCTCTCCTTTTAAGTGTTCCCTTGGCTATACCCAATGACTTTAAATTCTAATTTTCAAATTTTGTCCAGTCATAATCCACTAATGTGGTATCCTTTACTTTCGGTAAAAACCAGCTGAGCTATGTAGGTATGGTCACTGGGCAGATGTCCCTCCAAAGTACCACAGAGTGGTAAAAATTATTTTTTAATTATACTAAACTCATACAGAGCTTTAAAATAGCAACAATTCAATGACAAATTATAAAATTCCAACAGAGATGTACCAAGCCATCTGGTAAGGCCTAGAAATACAAAAATTATTAAGATCCAGTCAATCCTAATGGAGTACAAGCCCGTGCTACTCAAATACAGGCCCATGCAAAGTTACCCAACACTGATGCAAACAAAATATCTCTCCAATACAATCTCAGAGCCTATCACATTGTAAGTATACCTTTTTGTAACCTCTGAAGGTATATTTAGACAACTAAGGTATTCATGTAGAACCATGAAGGAATAATAGGAAGATTAAGTCTGTGGTCATTACATTGATTCACTGAAACTACACTTCACTTGTGGAAATGACATTTCAATCCTTTACTTTAAACAAAGTAATTTTTATTTTATTCATACAAACAAACCCAGTGATCCTGTTTCTCCTGCCTTCAGCACCAAAGGAAAAGAAAATTGGAGGGGAAGAAGATACAGAAGGTTGTTAGAGATTTTCTACTGCTACCAAGAAATAATTCAGTCTAGGGCTATTTTTAACATAATGGCAAAACAATCCCACATATCTCAGTTATGCCCAGTAGTCAACACAACATTTTGTTCATGATTAACTTGAGTCACTAAGGTTGTCAAAATTTTAACAGTAACCATCTCAAAGTATTACAGATTTCTATTCCTTCCACTTTTTCCAATTTTCTTAATTTCTCCTTCAAAAGAACATATGATCTCCTCCAAATTCTTGCTATTTAAAAAATGTTAAAAGGGAGGAGGTGTGGACATTATGAATACAAAATGTAACTTAAAGAAGATAAACTAAGAATTTGATGCTTACCTAACTATTTGGTTAATTCTAATAAAGGCATTCTGGAGTTCTGCCATAACTGTGTAAAATCATCTAAATTATTAAGACTCCTGTAGGCAGTATACTCAACTATAAAATGAGAGAGCTAATTAAAAAAAACTAATCCTTCTAAATCTTGTTGTAGAAGCCAACTTTATTTTGAAATTTCTACTCAATCATACATGAACATCTTTGCTGGGTTTAAATTGTTTTTGAGCTACTAGGTTATCTTATAAACACCTTTAAATTATTACAGTACACATCACAATTGAACTTGTGACTATACTCTTTGATTTTTAAACTGAAAACTTATTCCTATTTTGAGGATTTCTAGGCGTTGCCTTCAAATTATTATGTACTAGCTTTCATATCTTGTTTCAAATGAGTACTGTCTTTTATATATGTTAGAATCAGTACATTTGTTGGCTTTGACATATATATGGTAATAATCTAGAACAACATGGCAGTTTCAACACTGGTGAGAAAGAAATGTCCAAGTATATCATCAAGTTTATTTGCTTTCATTCAATATTGGCCTATCTCTATTAATAGGCAATTCATTTTCTCCTTCTATACTTGCCTCTTACAAATTTCATTTTAGTACAGAGTAACATTTGATTACATCTATATTCAGAAGTCAATCTCCTATCAAATTAGCCATAATTCTCTTAAAGCCTAAAGTATACCACAAATGACATTAAAATAAGATCATGAGTTTGTAATTAAAAATTTAGACTATCTCAAGGGCAGCCATTATCTTACCAGGGTTTTTCAGAATATCTAGGACACTTCCTTCTTTCAGGGTTTTTGCAGGTCTAAAAAGGCCCTCAGAATCTTCATCTGGCTTCTTACAGCTTGTACTGTTCATTGCAGTGATATCTTGAGCTGTAATATTTTTTAATTATAAAATATATTATGCCTAGAAAAAACACTGGACTCAAGTTAAATGCATTAAAAAGATTTTGCAAAGACAATTTGAATCAACTTCTAAAATATCATTTTAAAAGTATGAAATTCAAAGAGAATGAAAAATAACAACAATACAGAGTTAAACTGCCATTATAAGGAAGTACAAATACTATTTCTCACACTATACATCTCTCTCCTCCAAATGGGCAAAAAATATAAACTATAATTATTACTGGTAATTCACTGGTAATCAAGAAAACCAAGTTGAAACATTAAAAAAGATATGGCGCTCGGCTGGTGTGGCTCAGTGGTTGAGCATCAACCTATGAACCAGGAGGTCACGGTTTGATTCAGGGTACATTCCCCGGGTTGCGGGCTCTATTCCCAGTGTGAGGGTATGCAGGAGGCAGCCGATCAATTCTCTCTTGGCATTGATGTTTCTATCTCTTTCCCTCTCCCTTCCTCTTTGAAATCAATAAAAATATTTTTTTAAAAAAAAGAAGGTATGGCAACTGGGGCAAGCAGCTACCCCTCATGAAATATGTAATCAATTACATAGCAATTTACACTGTTGATTAAAAAATACCTTAAAAAATATTCAACTAAGGCAATTATTTCATTTCTAGAAATTCACCCTATGATTGAAAATATCTTTCAGGTACAACAATGAAAACCTGGATGACAGATAAATGCTCAATTAGGGGCTGATTACATAAATTACAGAATGGTGACATGAAATGCTACACAGCCACAAAACAATCATTCTTGAAAGCATAGTTATGGGTAAAAACAGGTTAGAAAGTGCAAAAGATTTTGAATGTTTCCATCTAAAGAGTAATGGCGCTGCTAATGATGAGTATTTATTGCTTTTACTTTTTGTATTTTCCAAAATGAACATATCTTTTATTTAAGAAATCTATATATTGAGTATGATACTAGTTTTGTGGTTATATTTTTAGGGGGGGAGGGGGCGCGTTTCTGTTTATATATGAAATATGTGTGGAGCTGTTTCCAAATAACCTGATATGGGTTTGTATGTATAAGAGGGAAAGGTAGGAAAGAGGGAGGGGAGGAGGGACAAGATTGGCCATAAAATCGAAAGGTTGAAGCTGAGTAAAGAGCATATGGAGAATCAGTCTACCATTCAATGTTAGAGAACGTTTGAAATTTTCTATAATAAAATATAAATAACCAGGTTTTTCTTCTTGAGTGTTGGTCAGCTAAAAAGTAGTTTCAAAACAAATCCTGCCTACCTATATATCTCACACTATAAATAAAATTTAATTCAAAATGGATCAATGATCTAAATATAAGAAATCCATAATACTCTTAAAAGAAAATCTAGGAGGTATACCTTCATGACCATAGATTTAGCGATGGATTCTTAGATGACACCAAAAGTACAAGCAGAAAAATAATTTTAACTTCACCAAAATTAAAAACCTTTGTGCATTTAAGGACATTATTAAGAAAATGTGAAAAGGCAATCCATTGAATTGGAGAAATTACTCATAACTCATGTCTAATAAGGATACAGACTATACAAAAATGCTTACATCTCAGCAACAGGAACAAACCAATTTTAAAATGGTTAAGACTTGACTAGACATTTCTCCCAAGAACATATGTAAAGGGCCATCAAGCATCAAAAAGAGGGTCAACACCATTAATCACTAAAGGAATGCAAATGGATGGCTATAAAAAAACCTTAAAAAGTAGTGTCGTAAAAATGTAAAGAATTTGAAATCTCATACACTGCTGGTGGGAATGTGAAATGAGCTATCTGTTGAGAAAAACGACTTTGTGGTTTCCTCAAAAGACCATTTGACACATCAATTCCATTCCTAGGTATATACCCCAAAACACTGAAACCAGTGTTCAAATACATGTACATGCATATTCACAGCAGCTCTGTCTACAATAGCCAAAAGGTAGAAACAACCCTAATGGATGAACAGAAAATCAAACAAAACAGAAACAAACTGAGATACAGAGAACATTTTGATGGTTGTTAAACTGGGCGGGGGGAGGGAAGATGGGTGAAAAAGGGAAGGAGAGTATGTACAAATTGGTGGAAATGAAATAGTCACAGGGAGGTAAAGTATAGCAAAGGGATTATAGTCAGTAATCCTATCTAATAAAAGAGTAATATGCAGATTGACCATCACTCCAATACGCAATATGGCTGCCCCCATGTGGTCAAAGATCCTGCCCCCATGTGGACACAAGATGGCCACCACAAGATGGCCAGCAGGGGAGGGCAGTTGGGAGGCACCAGGCCTGCAAGGGAGGGCAGTTGAGAGGGACCAGGCCTGCAAGGGAAGGCAGTTGGAGGCGATCAACCCTGCAGGGGAGGGCAGTTAGGGGTGACCAGGCCGGCAGAGGAGGGAAGTTGGGGGCAAACAGCCTGGCAGGGGAGCAGTTAGGCATCAGTCAGGCTGGCAGCAGAGTGGTTAGGGGGTGATCAGGCTGGCAGGCAGAAGCGGTTGGGGCAATCAGGAAGGCAGGCAGGCGAGCAGTTGGGAGCCAGCAGTCCTGAATTGTGAGAGGGATGTCCGACTGCCCTCGAGGGGTCCCAGATTGGAGAGGGTGCAGGCTGGGCTGAGGGACAACCCCCCTCCATGCACAAATTTCGTGCACTGGGCCTCTAGTATTATAATAACAAAGTATGAGATCATATAGATACTAGATTTATTGGGGTAACCACTTCATAAGTTATATAAATGTCTAAATACCAGAAACTAATATAATACTGTATATCAACTGAAGTTGTAAAATAAATATTTTTAAATAAAATAATCATCTGAATATTCATCATCTCCCCTCAATTATGCCCATTTCTTTCTTTCTTTTTTTTTTTTTAATCCTCACTTGAGGATTTTTTTTTTCCTTTTTAGAGATAGAGTAAGTGGGGTGGAGGAGAAAGAGACAGAGAAACATCCATGTGAGAAAGAAACATCAATTGGTTGCCTTCCATACATACATACCCTGACTGGGGATGGAACGTGCAACCCAGGTATGTGCCTGACTGGGAATCAAACCCGGAACCTTTTGGTGTGTGGGATAACACTCCAACCTACTACCACCCGACCAGGGCTTAAGTTCAGAAATTATGTATTACTATTTGCAGAGGCCAGCATAACCCTGATACATAAAAATGCTGGGAACTGAACAGTAAACCTAGAGAAGTAATCTATTGAATTTCTTATATGACTTCATTAATATACTTAATTTGACTGAAAAAAGACAATAGGTAAATTTGCTATTGTGATTGTGACTATCCCCCTCACAATTAAACTGTTAACATTTACATTTAGGGAGCTAGTATCTCTGAGAATAATTACTAAAAAACATTGTCAAAAGGCTGGGCTTAACCCTGGCCAGTGGCTCAGTTGGTTGGAGCATTGTCCCATACACCAAAAGATTTCAATCCCCAGTTGGGATGCATATGGGAGGCAGCCGAACGATTTTTCTCTCCCACATTAATGCCTCTCTCTCTCTCTCTCTCTCTCTCTCTCTCTCTCTCTCTCTCTTTCTCTCTCTCTCTTTTTCTCCCTTTCCCCTATTTCTCTCTAAAATCAATAAAAACATATCCTCCAGTGAGGTTTTTGTTTTTTTTTATGGTTGACTGCTCTTGTTTGCTTTTCAGAACAAATTTCATTCAAATGAAAGCACTTATAAGAACTGCCAAAGGGGAAAAGTTTTTGAAATATTAATCTAATGCATGCAACTATTTTTATGTAAAAATTTATGAAACGTTTTTACTTACCTGCACTACTTGTAATTGGTTCTGAAACAGTACTAGAGCCAGAAAGTTCTACTGTTTTTGCAACAGGCACACTAAAAGTAAATCCAATCTGCAAAGAAAAAAGTTATCCTTTCAAATATAGAGCTTCTTTAAATTCCAAGTGAAAAAAATATACTGAATTTCACTTATTCTAAGATTCACAGTTTTCCATATTTTATCATCTTTAAAATTTGAATGCTTCTTGTAATAAATTGTGGGTCATAGTTTAACAGCAGCATTTTTAACCTCTAAGGCATTTTTTTCTTTCAAAGCAGTATATAAATAACGTGTTCCTAATGCCCAAGTCTGGGTTTCTAAATGTCATTTTCTAATAAAAAGTTTGAAACTTTTTGGACAACAGACAGATTTCAGGCATGCAGCAGGGGAACTACAAATGACCTGGAACATCCAATTGACAGAAAAAAAGGACAGAGTAAAAAACAAACAGCAACAGGTCAAAATAATACATGTGCCAAATAAGAGAGGGGCAACTTAAACGTTGAACTTATTCTTACCCAAAATACTGATTTATATTATTAAAAAATAAACAAATATATCTTATGGAACATAAAAATTCAAAACTTATCTAGGTTAAAGACAATTCAAGAAACATTAACTAAATGCACTATGATTTAATCAATTAGTCTCTAATCTTAATTGTATCTAGGGCCAAGAGAAAACAAAGCAGCAATTAGAGGACAATCTGGAGCCGATGGGGGAATCTGAATAGGAACTGTTATTATTATACCACATTAAATTTTGTGGGTATAACTGTACTGTGAATATGCAAAGGAATGTTCTTTTACTTAGGGGATACATGGAAAATATTAAGGTAATTAAGAAGTCTGAATCTTAACTTTCAAATGTACATGAGAAAATGCACATGCTTGTGTGTGTGTATGTGTATATGCACACAGTGAAAAATACATGTGTTCACTCATTCAAGTTTTCTGGACATTGTAATTGTTTTTAACTTGGAAGGAAAATAATGGTTATTCTTTAACACTGATGGCATCTTAGATTTGATAAAAATACAGTATGCCTTTGAAATCAATAAATAAGAAATATTCCTTGGTTGCTACTTACAGATGATGGAGGTAGTAGTACATCTGCCTCTGTAGATTTTACAATTGGAGATGAAAATCTAAACATGGGACTGTTTGTGTTGTTAGGAGAGGTCATTTGTACCTGGTTTTCCGAATCATTAAAAAAAAAAAAAAATACAAAAAGAGCTTTTTAGGAAAAGAAACTGACAATAAGACAGACCCTTAAGCAAGTTACTTATTCCAAAGAAGCCAAATCCCCCCCTTTAGATTAAAAACAAACAAACACTTTTTAACTTCTGAAAACTACTTAATAGTTAACTGCTATAAAATTTGGCTTCCTATTGGAAGAGGAGTATACACTATTTTAGACATGGATATTTGTCTAAAGAAGAAAAATAACATCTATAAGCTATGTTCAGAAAAAATTAAAAGCCAAAACAAAAGCATAAAAATTTCAGGAACAGATAAAACACATTAATCCTACTTGAAAAATAATAAACATAAATCTATTCTTATACACAAAGTATCTTAACTGTAAACATTGGGAACAATATCTGTTTAATGCATTCTTTTTTTTTTTTTGGTTTCATGCTTATTTATTTATTTATTTATTTATTTATTTTTAATTACTTTATTGATTAAGGTATCACATATTTGTCATCAACCACTCCCCATTCCCTTCCCAAACCCCCCCAACACGCATGCCCCCCTCCCCCTGTTGTCCGTGATGTTTAATGCATTCTTAAGAATTGAAAAACACTCTCATTATAACAAATCCCATTATAATGTACACTTTTTCTAAAAAGCAAGACACCATTTTCATTTTTATCTTCTTACTCTGAGTTATTGATTTCTATAGTGAAAATTAATTATAGCTTTAAACTGATACTAGATGTTTTAAAATAAACAATAAGAAAAATAAAAAATCACCTCTATTTGTACAATGGTTTTGTACCTTATTTGTTAATGACTGTGCAGGACTAATTGGTGATAGAGAAGTTGTAATCACCGAGGAACTAAAATTGAAGGTAGGCAGTGAAGAACTGGTGATGGGTAGAGAGATATTCGGTAATACTGGTACTTCCATTTCCTAAAACACAGTATGTTTTAAAATTATATAGTTAATCTTTCATGTCATTCTTTTGTCGTTTTCAGGTAGAATTTATATAACTACAAGCAACTTTAGAATAAAAAGAAGGTAGTACCATGCAATGGTTATACACTGTTCTGGCATGTAAAGCAAGCATTTAATAAATTTTAGTACTAATAACTTTGGTGAAGTGCCTTGGTTTTTACCCCAGTATAGCAAAGGCCACCCCAATTCTCAAATGACTAACATTTACAACAGACAAAAAAGAATTCCACTTCTGCTAATGGTGGAGTAGTTCATATCTCACCAATGTCTGACAGATAATAATGATAAACTTTGGACTAATGATTAAAAACAGCTGTCTGAAAACACTGGAAAGCAACCACAAACAAGCAGAAACTGGAGGGGATAAGACACTTGGAAGAAGAGCACTGAGTGAGCTTCTTTTGTTCTCTTTATGAGTTGGTGCCAATGGATAGTTGAAATTCAGAAAGAAAATTGCAAAGATAGTGGCTGAGAAATCAGAGGACAGAGAGGTGACCACAGCAGTTAGAAAATGAAGGGAGATACAGGATTGAAGAACCACAGAAGGGTTCTCCAAGTCGGCATATAAACTGTCAATTCTCTGGCAGGACTGTAAACTAGTAAATGCCTGTAAGGCAGACCAGACATCAAGTAGTCAACTAAGACTAGAGTTTCAGCTGTTGCCCAGCACAGAGGAGGGAGTTTACTGCCAGCTAAAACAATCTGAATACTTCAAATAGATGAGGTTCAGTATACATAAATCACAACTCAGTAAAAAAAGTCAAGCCCTACCACCCAAAAAAGGAAAAATAATGACTCCTTTAGGGAAAAGAAAACTAAGAGAATCTGTTGCCATAAAATCTGCTCTACAGGTTCTTCAGGATGAATGGAAATGATACTAAATGGAAACTCATATTTCTGGAAGAAATGTAAAATAAGGGAGCAAACATTTTTTTTAAATCTGCACTTTTTTCTCTTAATTTCTTGAACCATGTAAGGCAAAAATTATATGTGATAGGTTTCTAGACTATCTATCTAAATGTAATACAAATAACAATTACAGCAATAAAATGCCAAGGAAGAGGGGTGTTAAATCAAACTATAAAGTTGCAAGATTCTTAAATTTTCACAGAAAGTGGCACAAAATTAACACAAGGTAGCATGTAAGAAGAACATATATCATAATCCCTAGAGGAACCACTAAGTAAGATAAAGAGACAGAGATAAAAAACCAACAAGTAATTAAATTGGAATTCTAACAAACATTCAATTAACCCAGTGGTCGGCAAACTCATTAGTCAACAGAGCCAAATATCAACAGTACAATGATTGAAATTTCTTTTAAGAGCCAAATTTTTTAAACTTAAATTTCTTCTAACGCCACTTCTTCAAAATAGACTCGCCCAGGCCATGGTATTTTGTGGAAGAGTCACACTCAAGGGGCCAAAGAGCCGCATGTGTCTCGCGAGCCACGGTTTGCCGACCACTGAATTAACCCAAAAGAAGGCAGCTTTCGAAAAGAACAAGAAAACTAAAGCAACAATAAACAGCTTCTGCACAGCAAAAGAAACCATCAACAAAATGAAAAGGAAGCCCACTGCATGGGAGAACATATTTGGCAATGATACATCTCACAAAGGGTTATTATCCAAAATATATAAGGAACTCATACAACTTAACAAAAGGAAGACAATCCAATTTAAAAATGGGCAAAGGACCTAAATAGACACTTCTCCAATGGGGACAGACATATAGATAGATGGCCAAGAGACATGAAAAAATGCTCAGTCACTAATCATCTGAGATGCAAATCTAAACGACAATGAGATACCATCTCACACCTGTCAGAAAGGCTACCATCAACAAATCAACAAATGACAAGTGCTGTGGAGGGGTGTGGAGAAAAGGGAACCCTAGTACACTGCTGGTGGGAATGCAGAGTGGTGCAGCCATTATGCAAAAGAGTATGGCATCTCCTCAAAATATTAATTATGGAACTGCCATTTGATCCAGTGAACCTATTTCTAGAAATATATCCTAAGAAACCAGAAACAGCAATCAGAAAGAATGTATGTGCCCCTATGTTCATGGCAGTGCAATTTATAATAGCTAAGATCTGGAAATGGCCCAAGCCCCCATCAGTAGACGGGTGGATAAAAAACCTTTGGTATGTTTACACCATGGAATGCAGCAATAAAAAATACGAATCTCTTACCCTTTGAGACAGCATGTAAGGACCTGGAGAGTATAATGCTAAGCGAAATAAGCCAATCAGAGAAAGACAAGTATCACATGATCGCACTCATATGTAAAATCTAATGAACAAAACAAACCGTTGAACAAAATAGATCCAGAGACATAGAAATATTGAATAGACAGAAGGAGAGGGAGGGTGGGTGGGTGGGACAAGATCAACCAAAGAACTTGTATGCATATGTGCATAACCCACGGACACAGACAATAGGGTGGGTTAAGGTGGGGGTGGGCTAGAAGGGGTGAAGTGGGGGGGGGGGGGCATATGTAATACTTTCAACAATAAAGATTTTTTAAAAAATAAAATTTTAAAAAATTCACAGAAGCACTATTAATATCTTCCAGGAGATAACATAGGAGAATTTCTTTGAAGCCTAAGGAGAAGCAAAGGTTCCTTAGGTACAAAGAACAGTATAAATAATGGGGGAAATTTTAATAAATTCAGAATTCTTGTAAGACATGTATCATTCAAAGTATTTGGTTTCAGAATTCATAAAGAGTTCCTGAAACTCAATAAGACAATCCAATTTTAAAAGGGCAAAAGATCTGAACCGAGACCTCAGAAAGGACGATAATACTCATGTCCAATAAGGGCATAAACAAGAATACAACATGATGCCGAAACCGGTTTGGCTCAGTGGATAGAGCGTCGGCCTGCGGACTCAAGGGTCCCAGGTTCGATTCCGGTCAAGGGCATGTACCTTGGTTGCGGGCACATCCCCAGTAGGGGGTGTGCAAGAGGCAGCTGATCGATGTTTCTCTCTCATCGATGTTTCTAACTCTCTATCCCTCTCTCTTCCTCTCTGTAAAAAATCAATAAAATATATTAAAAAAAAAAAAAAAGAATACAACATGAGTCATCAGGGAAATACAAATTCAAATTACAATGATATACCACACCATACACAAAGCAGAATGGCTACAGTTTGAAAAACGACCATCAACTACTGGTAAGGATGCACAGTAACAGAAATGCCCACACACTGTTGGTGGGAATATAAAATGTTACTCCCACCTCCACTTCTAGGTATCTACCCTAAGAAAAATAAACAGATGTCTACAAAAAAGGTATAAAAATGTTCACATCAGCTTATTCATAACAGTCAGACAAAAAAACACACACACTGAATAACTGTATTGATGTGAAGTTTTAGAACAAGGAAAACCAATATATAGTGGAAAAAATGAGAATAGTGATTGCTCCAGGGGTACGAGGCAGTGAGTATTAACTGAGAAGGAGCTTGAGTAAACTTTCTGGAGGATTGGAAATGTTCAACACCTACCTCGACAGGGGTTTGGGTTACACAGATGTAAACATTTGTCAAATTATTAAATGGTACACACCTAACAATTTTACATTTTATTACATGTAAACTCTTGCTAAGTTAAAAAGCAAC
This sequence comes from Cnephaeus nilssonii, assembly GCF_951640355.1. Lineage (NCBI taxonomy): Eukaryota > Metazoa > Chordata > Mammalia > Chiroptera > Vespertilionidae > Cnephaeus > Cnephaeus nilssonii. The sequence continues at coordinate 25,747,049 of NC_137078.1, forward strand.
TAATATTTTAGTTCGTGCAGTATATGCTGAAGTATTTAGGGGCAAGTATACTGATTTAAGTCTTAAACTTACTTCGAAATACATCCCAAAAATAAGATATTTATTTGTTAAAGCAAATATGATAAAATATTAGAACCTAAGTGCTAAGAATATGCGTTCATTGCACAATTCTCTGAACATTCCTTCTGTTTGAATTTTATAATCAACTGCAGAGAGGGGGACGAAAGGAAACAAAAGACTCATTTACGGATTTCTGTAAGGATGTTTCTTCCCATCTCCAACCTTAGCCTTATTTTCTTCCCTTTAGACCCTTTACAACACCTGGACACAATCAACTGAATAACCTATATCTCATGTCAACTCATTAAGCCACATACTTACTAGTTCTTTATATTATTGACCTTGAACCAATTTTATTTTATTTATTTTGAAGATTTTCAAAACTGCTTTTTAGAGAGAGAGGGAGAAACATCGATGGGAGAGCAGAACATGAATGAATTGACTGCTTCCTGCAGAGGCGTGAGCCCACAACTTGGCATGTGCCCTTGACCGTGAATCCAAGCAGCAACCTTTCAGAGCATGGGAGGATGCCCAACCAACTGAGCCATACCAGCCAGGGTGACCTTGAACCAATTTTAAATTTGATTTGTAGTCACCAAAATTTTGACTTATCAGAAGTGGTTTCCACAAATCTGGGAGAAAGTAAAAAATTTTAACTGGATGCATAGAGATGCCTCAAGTTAAACACAACCATCATCAAATCTGACTTGCTATCCTATATAAAAAGGCTAATATGCAAATTGTCCCCTCGACTGGGATTTCGACTGGGAATTCAACCAGGGGGCAAGCGGGCCGGCCTGCCAACCTCCTGCGTCCCCTCCCCACAACCGGCCGGACCCCACCCTTGCACGAATTTTGTGCATCAGGCCTCACAGCCTCGGCTGGCCCTGCAACCCCGGCTTTGTCTGGAAGGTCATCCAAACAGTTGTCCAGAAGGTCGTTCTGCTGTTCGGTATAATTAGCATATTAGCTCTTTATTATATAGGATGTGTGTGTGTGTGTGTGTGTGTGTGTGTGTGTGTGTGTGTGTGTATTATCTTTGTAATACCTTTACATAGGTTACCTCACGTGAGGTAGAGGTCTATTATTGTAGATGAGGAAACTGAGGCATGGAGATATATGGCCTAATATCATACAGCTATGAAATGGCAGACATCCTATAGACATAAGCCAAATATATTTCTTCTTTTTATCCCTATTTTAAAGAGAAAGAAGCTGATGCACAAGGAAGTTAATTTGATCAATGTCATTCATACCAGTAAGGGGCACAACTGTATCTGACATGACAATATCAAGCAATTAAATGTCCCCAAATGCAATCTTATTATATATTACTTATTAAACACACACACACACACACACACACACACACACACACACACACACACGGGATACGCAGAAAATTTGGGGAAGCCATCCAATCAGTACCTCTCTCCTCAGAAATGTGGAGACTGTAACTCCAATGTGTAACAGAGCTCGGGGCAAGAGGAGTTGGGTGAGGCATCCTGGGATGTGAAATTGGCAGTTGGCAGTTGGCCGGAATGGAGAGGCAGCCCAGATCAGGGAGAAGGTGATAAAGAGGTCTGGGGAGTTAGATTTTCATAAAGTTTCTAACAGTTAATATACCAGGTAATAAGGGCTAAAATAAAGAAATTAATTTTAACTCCCCCAAAATGTCTCAATACAGCAAAGTCACACTAAACACAAACCTACAACACAGCTAAATTAAACTGTAAGTACTACAACATAGCTAAATTAAACTATAAGTATCAACCTGAGATTTCAGCTGAATATCTTAGAAATGATATCTTCAGAAGTTCACAATGAAGGGAAATAAGCAAAATTCACAAATCTGTCATTTGGTAAACACCAAACCAAACTAATAATTGTTCTCATACAGGAAGAAACTTTAAAAAACTAAGGCCACGAATTTTACTGAGAAATATAAAAACTTGTCTAAAGAACAAATTCATGCTATATTAATCAGATATTAATTTCCTTATGGATATAAGGTAAGACATCCCATTTCTTAAATGTAATTAAGTGCTTTAATGACAAAAGAAAACTGGTTTGCTAAGAAAATTCTACATTTTTATACACTATACAATTAATGTCATTCAAGGCTTTTTCTTTCAGACAGTAGAATACCTTAATACATTCCCTCCCTCTACAACACTCCAGCAAAGCAACAAGTAGACTCTTAACGGAAAAAACAGAGCCCCAACACCAGTAACTGAACCAAGGCCCCTGGCACAGATATCACAAAACAGATTACATGGCAGAAAGTCCAAACTGTCAAAGAAGTCATGATTCTAGTGAGCTGTACCTCTGGGAGAGAGGTGCAAGTACAAAACTGCTAAAAAGGAAAAGGGGAGATAAGGAAAAAATGAAAAAGATTTCCCAGGCTTTGCAATAGACATGTAAGAAAATTAATACTAGTACATACAACAATTTCAATCAAAGCATGATTTCACAGTCAACAGAAACTGTTAGAGAATATCGCATGTTTAAAAACCTAAAGACATGTTCCTGAAAAAGTCATGAATCAATGAGAAAGTCACAAATGAAATTTTAATTAAAAAAACAAATGACAAATGAAAGCACTATGTATCAAAACTTAAATGATCCAGCTAGGCTGAAATTCATTTATAAAAAGACTGAAATGAGACCTGCATTCAACTCAAAGCAAGTAGAAAACAAATAGAGCAACCTATAGAAAAAAATTTAACCAATCTTCAATAAGTCCCTCTTTTTCAAGCTTTTATGTTCAGAATATATAAGGAACTCTTCCTAATAAAAGAAATAACCCAACAGAAAAAGACGAGAAAACCCAAATGGCCAAGAAATTCACAAAAAGATATCTCTCCTCCTCTAAGTAAACAACAAAATGCAGACTAAAACTCCAATGGCATGCCACTTCACAGCCATCACATTGGTAAAAATTTTTAAACCAACAAAATCAAGTGCTAATAAGGGTAAAGAAAAAGCAGATCTACCTACTGTCATGTGGAATGTTAAATTATAAAACTACTTTGAAGAGCAATGAGGCAACCTCTAAGATATTTGAAGATGTGCATTATCCCTTACTAGAAGCCCGGTGCACGAAATTCGTGCACGGAAGGGGGTTGTCCCTCAGCCCAGCCTGTACCCTCTCCAATCTGGGACTCCTGGAGGGATGTCCGACTGCCCGTTTAGGCCCGATCCCTAAACGGGCAGTCGGACATCCCTCTCACAATCCAGGACTGCTGGCTCCCAACTGCTTGCCTGCCTGCCTTCCTGATTGCCCCTAACCGCTTCTGCCTGCCAGCCTGATCACCCCCTAACCACTCCGCTGCCGGCCTGGTTGATGCTTAACTGCTCCCCTGCCAGCCTGTTTGCCCCCAACTTCCCTCCTCTGCCAGCCTGGTCACCCCTAACTGCCCTCTCCTGCAGGGTTGATCACCTCCAACTGCCCTCCCTTGCAGGCCTGGTCCCTCACAACTGCCCTCGCTTGCAGGCCGGGTGCCTCCCAACTGCCCTCTCCTGCTGGCCATCTTGTAGTGGCCATCTTGTGTCCACATGGGGGCAGGATCTTTGACCACATGGGGGCTGCTATATTGTGTGTTGCAGTGATGATCAATCTGCATATTACTCTTTTATTAGATAGGATAGAGGCCTGGTGCACGGGTGAGGGCCAGCTGGTTTGCCCTGAAGGGTGTCACAGATAAGGGTGGGGGTTCCCTTGGGGTGTGGGGCGGCCTGAGCGAGGGGCCTATGGTGGTTTGCAGGCCAGCCACGCCCCCTGGCAACCCAAGGGGAGGCCCTGGTATCTGGAATTTATTTTCCTTCTACAATTGAAACTTTGTAGCCTGGGGCGGCAGCCATTTCTGGGGCGGCAGCCATTTCTGTGGCAGTTAATTCACCTTCTACAATTGAAACTTTGTAGCCTTAAGCAGGTGAGCCCGGCCAGGGTGTGCGGAAAGCTTTGCTTCCCCTGTTGCCGCCAGCAACCCTGGCCTGCTCTCTCAAGCTCCATTCTGCAGCCATTTGTTTGAATTTGTTTACCTTCTATAATTGAAACTTTGTAGCTTGAGTGGAGGCTTAGGCCTGCCACGGCTATGGAAAGCTTGGCTTGCTCTGTTACCTGGGAAACCTTGTTCTCTGTGGCTGTAGCCATCTTGGATTGGGGTTAATTTGCATACTCGCCCTGATTGGCTGTTGGGCGTGGCTTGGCTGTTGGGCGTGGTTTATGTAGCGGAGTGATGGTTAATTTGCATATTACCATTTTATTAGAGAGGATAATCCAACAATTCCATTCCTAGAAAGATAGCCTAGAGCAAATACTGCAGGTGTGCCAAGGGAGTACATAAATATTCCCCTTAGCATGTTTTAGGAATCAACCCAAATGTACCCTGCAGAATGAATTGTGGTAAATATTCACACTGGATAAACATATTATAGTAAAATTAAATAACCTAGAGTTACCTATCACAACACTGACTAAGTTCACAAATAATATGAAAAGGGCAAGTGAGATGAAGAGAAACCATATTAACCCATTTATATAAGTTTCAAAAACTGGCAAAATCTAATCTATAATAATAAAAGCGTAATATGCTAATTAGACCGACGTCCTTCCGGACGACCTTCCGGATGAAGCCGGGGTTGGGAGGGCCAAGGTGGCCACCATGGCGGGCGGCGGCCAAGCCCCTTACATGAAATTTGTGCATGGATAGGGTCCCTAGGCCTGGCCAGCGATCAGGGCCAATCAGGGCCTTCCAGCTGCTTGGCAAGAGCCTCCCTTCGTTCCGCGCCACACCCTGGTGGTCAGCGCATGTCACAGCAAGCAGTCGAACTCCCAAGGGGACACTTTGCATATTAGCCTTTAATATACATAGAATATTCTAAGAGTCAAATAATTTCAATTTTAATTCTTTTACTAAAAGAATTATGGCTTTTTGCCTGGCTAGTGTAGCTCAGTGGTTAAGTGTCGACCCGTGAACCAAGAGGTTCTTGGTTGATTGCCAGTCAGGGCACATGCCCAGGTTGTCCACTCAATCCCCTATAGGGGGCGTGCAGGAGGCAGCCGACTGATATCTCTCTCTCTCCCTCCCTCTTTATTGATGTTTCTATCTATCCCTCTCTCTTCCTCTCTCTAAAAATCAATGAAAACATATTTAAAATAAAATAATTATGGCTTTTTAATGACACCCATGAAATTTTTAGTACTACGTTAGGTTTTCTGTGTTGCCACAGTGAAGGTGGTTTAAAAAGCCTAGTAGTATTAAACACACACACTCACACTTTGAAGGAACTGTTCCAATGACAGGTTATTTTTGTGTTGGGTTTCCTTAAACCCCACCCCTCCAGATCTCCTCTCATCACCACAACACACCAAAGCTTTCAATAAACATCTAGAGTGTTAAGTATATAACCCTACCTCCACCTCTGCAGGTTTAGTTGCCACAAAGCGTGTTCTTTCTCGTCTCATCTTGCCTCCTCCACCACCTACTCCAGAAGATACACCATTGGCTGCAGACATACTGAAATTTGGGTAAGAAAAACCACTAAGCAAGAAAAAAAAAAAAATCAAAACAAATGATATATTACTCAGGTCCATAACTTGGTAACTAACCAAATACCCAAAAATTAGAACTGCTAACAAATAAAAAATGTACAGCTGAATGTGATTTTAAAAGCTGACAAATACTTCGTGCATAAAGTTTCTATTTTTAACCTGTCTTAATTTTCCAAAAGGCACATAAAAATCACGTACAGAACTTACAATTTACATGCAAAGAAGTTTTGCTATAAAGATGACATTACCTTTCTCGTTCTCTACTTTGTCCTGGTGTCATACTTTTTTCATATCCAGTCTAGAAAAAAATGAAACCATATTTAAACACTGGCATATTTAAATTTCTTTTTACTTTTTTCCATCATGCCCTCTTTTATTTTATCCCTCCATACCCTCTTCAACCTCCACCACCCCTGCCACCCACAATCACAAAACTCTTGTCCCTGTCAATGTGTTCTTTCTCTTTTTTGCTCAATCCCTCCACCATCCCCAGGCTCACCTCCACCCCCATAATTTAATTAATACCATCCTATCTGTGAATTTTAGTATTTGGAATCAGGAATTTGAGGGTGTTTAGTTAATGAATCCTAAAATATGCAACTTAGAGCCAGCCTTCTGAATTGTAACTAAGCATTAGTGTGATTATATATGCACATAAAATGTCACTGAGTACAAATGTACTTTAAACAAAATGGTACTATACAAAGTTAATACACTCACCAACCACAAAATTACATTTACTTTTCTCTTGTAATGACATATTAAATGTGCAAATTTATAAGGATATTCCTTTGAAATGATTCTCAGAATCTTACCTCTTCCCAGAGGCACATCAAAATTATAATTAATTATAAAATAATCAACCTAGATAACCATCTGAAGACTAGAAGACAGGGATGTCCACTTTCACCACTCTCATTCAAATAGTACTGGAAGTCGCAGCCACAACAATCAGATAAGAAGAAATAAAAGGCATCCAAATTGGAAATTAAGTAAAACTGTCATTATTTGCAGATGACATGATACTACAGAGAACTCTAAAGATTCCACAAAAAAATTACTAGAACTGATAAACTAAGAAATTATAATCCCATTTCAACTGCATCAAAAAAATAAAATACTTAGGAATAAATTTAACCAAAGAGGTAAAAGACCTGTACTCAAAACATTATGTCATTAAAGAAACTGAAGATACAAATAAATAGATGCATATGCCATGCTCATGGAGAGGAAGAATTAACATTGTTAGAATATCCATACTACCCAAAGCAATCTAAAATATCTATCAAAATACCAATGGTGTTTTATCACAAAACTAGAATAATAAAAGACTCCAACAGGCCACAGTAATCTTGAGAAAAAAAGAACAAAGTTGGAGGTATCATGCCACCTGATATCAACGATATATTTACAAGGCTACTCTAATCAAAACAGCACAGTATTGACATAAAATCAGATACACAGATCAATGAAACGAAATAGAGAAATCTATGCCTATATGGACAATTAATATATGATAAAGAAGGCAAGAACACAATGAGGTAAAGACAGTATTCATTAAATGGTGTTGGGGAAGTTGGGTAGATACATGCAAACAAAATAAATAAATAAAGCTAGATCAGCTTCTTAATCCATACATAAGAATAAACTCAAAATTGATTAAAAACTTAAATGTAAAAAAACAGACAGTAACATCTTTGACATTTCTCTTAGCAATAATTTTTCTAACACAGTTCCTCAGGAAAGGGAAACAAAGAAGAAAAAAAAACAAATGAAACTATCGAACTAAAAAGTTTTTGCACAGAAAAGGAAACTATCAACAAAACAAAAAGACAACCTACTAAATGGAAAAAGATTAATTTCCAAAATTAATAAAGAACTCATACATTCAACACCAAAAAAGCAACCCAATTAAAAACTGGGCAGAGGACCTGAATAGACACTTCTCCAAAGAGGACTTATACACAGCCAACAGACATGAAAAGATGCTCACCGTCACTAATCATCAGAAAAATGCAAATTAAAACCACAATGAGATACCATCTCACACCTGTTAGAACTTCTATCATCATTAACTCAAGAAACAAGTGCTGGCCAGGCAGTGGAGAAAGGGAACCCTCGTGCCATTAGTGGAAATGCAGACTGGTAAAGCCACTATGGAAAAACAGTATGGAGGGTCCTCGAAAAATTAAAAATGGAACTGCCTTATGACCCAGTGATTCCACTTCTAAGTATATATCTGAAGAAACCCCAAATGCTAATTTGAAAGGATACATGTACCTCTTGGGTAATGCAGCATTACTTACAATAGCCAAGATATGGAAACAACCCAAGTGCCCATGAATGGATAAAGTTATGATACATATATGCAATGGAATATTAACTGGGACATTAAAAAAGAATGTAATCTTACCATTTGCTACAGCATGGATGAACCTAGTGGGTATCATGCTAAGTGAAATATGTCAGAGAAAGACAAACACCATATAATTTCACTTAAATGTGAAATCTAAAAAAACAACAACAAATAAAATAGAAACAAACTCATAGATACAGAGCATGCTGATGGTTGCCAGAGGGGAGGGTGGTTTGGAGGACTGGATGACAAAGGTGAAGGGATTAAGAAGTATGAATTAGTAGTTACAAAATAGTTATGGGGATGTAAAGTACAGCATAGGGAATATAGTTAATATTAAAATAACTACGTATGGTGCTGGAGGGGGGGAGGGACCTGAAATATCGGGGGGATTACTTTGTAAACTATATAATTGTCTAACCACTACACTGTACACCTGAAACTAAAACAAAATAATACTGAATGTAACTGTAATTGAGAAACTTGAAAGTACTTAGAAAATGCATGCCAAAATACTCAGAGATAAACAGATATGATGTCTAAAATTTATTTTCAGGTAGTCCAACAAACACAAAGCACACATATAAAGCAAATCCAGCAAAATTATTTAATCTAAAGCATTAGTACATACTAGTATTTACTAGTAAACACTAACTTGGGATTTGATTATGGTGCCAGCCATTTTAAAGTGTCCCAATTCATAATCATCACTAATTCACAAACTGTAGGTATGATCTGCAATGGTAGAGTACTTATATGTTACATTATTTATTCTTATTCAATTTATTCAACATTCAGAGACTAGTGAAAATAAACCCATACTCACACTGTGTTTTTTATCTATTCTTTGATTAGTCTTCTTTAATTCACCAGATGGGGTCAGAGATGGTTTAAAATAAGCAGTTCGATTTGCTGCTATGGATACTGACTTTGGGGTCATGAGCCTCTGAACTGGGGGATACTGACAGACCACCTTATAGGTAAAAAGAAATCAAAGACAAACCTTCATTTTCATACATTATCGGTGATGCATAGCAAAAAATTATTTGACAATAGCTAATGTGACCTAGAGACTATGAGTACTTCTCAGAGAAATACCCAGTAAATGCAAACAAATACTGATAGTAAGAGAACCAAAGGTGTATGTGTGTGTCTCTGTGTTTATTTATATACCTACATATATATAAAATTCCAAAATAATTTCAGACTAATTTATTCCAGACTTAATGACTACACGTACACACACACAAAATAGGAACTATATTCAAAACTGTTTCACAAATCTAAGGTTTTATAGGATGAATTTCAAATATATAAACTAAAGTTGATTTTGCCACATTTCCCCCCAAATTACTATCTAAATTTTCTTCAGCTACAGATATTTTTAAACCAGCAATGAAAATATTTTAATTGCTAAAAATGTGAGCAAATCTCTGTCCAAGTTAACTTTATTGTTTTTAAAAACCAAACGAAATTCTTACAATTTAAGCCTAATTAGTAAAGCATTCCAAATCTTTAAGTGAACTGGCTTTATTGTCTAAGAACTCAAGTATTTTTGTCAGCAATCTTTTGCTGCAGTGAACACAGTAAAAATCCTGTTGGTTTAAGATGACTATAAAGTCTAGAGCATTGACTCTGTCCAAAGATTTTAAAAGCTGTGAACAGCACTGAATTCCTAGGCAAGGCCTCTGTATGGTTACTACTTCTTCCCTAAATCCTCATCACAAGTGTGATCCTGCAACTCTGATTACATCTGTGAAAGATGAACTATAATATTGTATCTGTCCATTATAATTCTTAACAGCCATTAATAAGATTTTATTGGTATTATACGCAACCATTAATAAAAACGTTTGTTGATGAAAACTTCTATTATGGCGTAAGTTTTTAAACTTATTCTTTTTATGCAATCTGATATAAAATAGGAATCTGAGAAAAGCAGCTAATGGATTAATCTTACCACAGCAGGTAATAATGGATCCCCTCTCTTGCCTGATTACAAATGTCTAGATAATTCTAAAAATGAAGAAGCAACAATAATTCAAGGAAAAAACTCAATTTTAGCTTTCTTTTCTGCATTAGAATTTTAGTAAAAATAATTATATTTTACCAGTATCTCAAATACAGTCCCCAAATTAATTCAGAGAATTTTGATAATTTTAATCAATTACTTCTGAGGGAACATAGTGTTGTAGTAAATGCTTCTACAAGTAAGGATCTGGGAATCTGCTTCCCCTGAAGTTAACTAGCCACAAAAATAACTAACAAAATTTACATCTTTTAAACACTCGCAAGCATTTTATTTTTTCCACAGTAATCTCCAAAACTAATTTTAACAAAAAAGAATATACTAAAAATGGCTCTCAATATATAAGCTATATCATAATGTTTTAATACCTCTGATATCTTAAAGAGTATTTTTGGCTGACTGATGCCAATTTGAAATTCTATTACACACAATAGGCTTGACATAATGTCTGGTAACAAGGAAAGTTTGCAAAGATAACCATGTTCAGTGAGAGCTTCAGTTCACTGAATTTATAATTGCTGAACACTTCAAGCTCTGTTCATTCCTATTTTTATTTATCAAAATGTAAAAGTTACTTATAAAGACTGCAAAGATGCTGAAGGTGGAAATGCCAAATAACCAAAATATAATGACTGAGCACTTACTACATAAAGCATTGTGCTAAGTCCCTCACAAAAGGCAAAAATGTGCAATTTCTTAAAATCTTATTTTCAAACACGTTTCCTATGAATATCAAATAAATTCGTCTATTTGCTAACTTAAAAATACACAAAACAAAACTGCTGATACTGCCCGGCCTGTGTGATTCAATGGTTGAGTGTCAACCTATGAACCAGGATGTCATGGTTCAATTCCCAGTCAAGGGCACATGCCCAGGTGGTGGGCTCAATCCCCAATGTGGGGTGTGCAGGAGGCAGCCAATCAATCATAATCTCTCATCATTGATGTTTCTCTCTCTATCTTCCTCTCTGAAATCAATAAAAAATATTTTTTAAAAAAGCTGCTGATAATTTATACAAATAAATGCTAATAAAGCCTTACCTTTTCCCTTTTGGCCTGAAAATCTGTGGTGGTATCTATCCCTCTCCTATCAAGAGGCTGAAGAAATAAAATAGTATTAGAATAGATGGCAAACTTTAAAAAATACAACTTTCATCACCAATATATAAAAACCTATCTATTTTAAGATGTTAAAAAGTCAACTTACAGAATTCAGTGGAGAAGAAACAACAGATGGAATTCTTTTTGCATCCTGTTAATTTTTAAACAATAACAAAATTAAGTCTTTTCATTGAACTCAAATTTTGTTACACTTCTGCTTTTAATTGTGATTTTGAACATTTACCGCTAAAGGGCTTGACATCTTCTCTAAAGATTGCAATATTCGCCGAGCTGTTGAACTAGTCACACCATAGTATTCTGCATTGACTTGTTTAGCTTTCATCTGTCTTCTGAATGGTACCTATAAAGTAAAACTTATATTATTTGTTGGAACTGTAAACTCTAAACCTTTGTCAGAAAATGAGAACATTTACAAAACTGAATGGTGTCCAAAGCAAAACAGGATTAATGTAACAATTTATCTCTGAGTAATGTTGTTAATTATATATTCAAATATTTTTCTTTATGCCTTTATTGAAAATCTATTATCTCTGCCTGAGAAATTACTTTTACAATGAAAAAAAAAATGGTACTATAGCATGCACCACGCTAACGCTCTCCCAACTATATTAAATGGGAAAAATTAGGTAACTGGTAAAACATTCTAGCATTATCTTGATCTACTTATCCCTAATATTTTTTTAAATGTTTGTATTGATTTTAAAGAGAGAGGAAGGGAGAGGGATAGAGAGAAACATCGATGAAAAACATCCACTGGCTTCCTCCTGCACACTCCCCACTGGGGGAACCGAGTGACTTCATGGTTCATGGGTTGACATTCAACAACTGAGCAACACCAGCTGGGCTATCCCTAATATTTAAACCAAAGAACACTAAGTTAATGACAACTGTGTTAAAATATTAGTTATTCAGGGTATTAAATAACATTTAATTTTAGTAAACTAGAGGCCTGGTACATGAAAATTCATGCAATAGCGGGGGGTCCCTCAGCCCAGCCTGCCCCCTCTCAGTCCGGGAGCCCTCAGGGGCGGGAGGCGACCCAGCGATCAAGGGAAGGCGACACCCCATCACACCTCTGCTGCTGCCACTGCCAGCAGCGCAAGCCTCACCTGAGCCTCGGGCGGCCCTGGGCGGCTGGGCAGCCACCATCCGAGGCTTGCCTGTGCCTCGGGCCGGCCCTGGGCAGATGGGGGGCTGAAGGGACTGGGGAACTCCGGAGGCAGGCAGCTGGGGGCGGGCCCGGCCTTGCTGCGCACCTGCCACTCTGGCAGGGCTGAGGGGACTGGGTGCCGCATCTTGTGGCTGTGAGCGCTGCCATCTTTGAGGGCATGGCAGTCAATTAGCATATTCCCTCCTTATTGGATGTGGGTGCCACCATCTTTGCAACAGTGTGAAGGTCAATTAGCATATTCCCTCTTTATTAGATAGGATTCCAAGATAATTAAACAAACTCTGTTACAAATTTTAAAACGAATTGTTTCTCAAACTTTAACCTTTTGCACTCAGATGTCGAGTGTGACTCGACACGGTTAGCATTAGAATAAAGGAATCGAGAAAAAAGCAAGCGAGTGCAAAGGGTTAATACAAGAAAAAGTTTAAATACACAAGCTATTTCTTAATAAATTAGCTATTTCTTAAAATTGCACTTAAGGCAATAAGCTTATAAGAAGACAAGTAACTTTTTTTAAATTTTATATATGTTTTTATTGTTTTTTGGAGAGGAAGAGAGAGGGATAGAGCGACAGGAACATCAATGAGAGAGAAACATCATTGATGACTGCCTCCTGCACACCCTCCTCTGGGGATTGAGCCCACAGTCCACAACCCGGGAATGTGCCTTGACTGGGAATCGAACCACAACCTCCTGGTACCTAAGACAAGGCTCAACATCTGAGCCACACTGACTGGGCACAAGTAACCTTTAATACAAAAGCAATGTTTACAAATTCCAATAGAAACACTTCCTTTTATGCAATACAACTTTCCAATAACCAAGTGACTACCACAAATCAAAGTAGTTTGGCAATGCTTAATATAGAAAAGATGTATTACTACAATCAAAATATAACCCAGTTTAGCCGTCTGACTCCGTGAATAAAGCGTTGGCCTGTGGACTGAAGGGTACCCGGTTCGATTCTGGTCAAGGGCACATACCTAGGTTGCAGGCTCCATCCCTGGCCCTGGCTGGGATGCCTGCAGAGGCAACCAATCAATGTGTCTCTCTCATCATTGATGTTTCTATCTGTCTCCTCTTGCTTCCTCTCTGAAATCAATAAAAATATATTAAAAAAAAAAAAAAATATATATATATATATATATATATATATATATATATATATCCCAGTTGCTACAAATAGCTCATAATATCTGAAAAACTAAATCATAGTAACTACTTTAAATAACATTTCTCTCTCAGATACTAAACATTCATTGTATTTCCAGAGTAGCTACAATAGTCTACATTAGTTTTATTAACACAACTTGGTGCCCGTTAGGATTGCTGTTCAGGCCAGAGGCTTTGGTGAATGTGAGACAGCATTAAAATCCTCTAGGAAATTATGAGAATCTGTCCTGTCACTGGATTCTCCTGGCCACTGGCCCCTCGGTGCCTTAGTTCACGAAGCAATAAAATGGAAATGAATTAGAGAACCTTTAATATACCTTCCAACTCTTAACACTCTAGGAAAGGAATAGCAAATAGGTTCATCCCAAATGTCAAAATAAATATTTGGAAGTCTGTGTTGAGAAGGATGGTATGTCAGAACTCAGCATTAAAAAGTATAGGACCCAATATAAGAAATGGAGGAGAAAGTAGCAGGAATACACTCTTACTTGGATTACTCCATGGATCATGGGCTTGCATCATCATCTATCTTCTACTAATATGCCAACCTATCTATTTTAAATGTAAAAATGTCTTTTAAAAATTAGATCAACCAAAGGATTTGTGTGCATGCATACAAGCCTAACCAATGGTTAAGGACAACAGGGGGGTGGGGGCATCCGTGGGGAGGGGTGGGGCATGGGAATGGGGGGATGAGGACAAATATGTGATACCTTAATCAATAAAGAAATTAAAAAATATTTTAAAAAATATAAATAAATAAATAAATAAAAATTAATATAATCCTTGCATAGCCAGAGTGGCTCAGTTGGTTGAGTGTCCTCCTGTGCACCAAAAAGTTGCCAGTTGGACTCCTGGTCAGGGCATAAACCTGGGTTGCAGGTTCAATCCCCCTTTGGGGCACATACAGAATGCAACCAATCAATGTTTCTTGCTCATATCAATGTTTCTCTCTCTCCCATTTCCTCTCTTTAAGTATGTCCTCAGGTGATGATTTAAAAAATAATATAATCCAGTTTAAACTTGAAAAATTCCTTGTGTAACTGTAAGATCCAGTTAGCACTTTCTTAAAAAACAAAATATTGCCGTTCATGTGCACACTCAGAAATGACTCGTAATTATTGCTAACTATTTATGAAAACATTCTCTAATTAGGAAAAAAGAAACTATTCTAAAGATAAGACAGTATCTTTAAATATACTTGTTTCTGTGCAATTCTGTCACAGATTGCCTACATGCTTAAAAGTATTATTCCTCCATTTTTAAAATGTCCAAATCTAAAAAAAAAAAAAAAAAAAAAAAAAAAAAAAAAAAAAAAAAATAAAATAAAATGTCCAAATCTATAATTTAAGTAGAATAACAACATATACATGAAACAGAATTTTTAAGAGCCTCAAGAAACTCCTAGGACAAAACACAGAATGGTGCAATTTACCTTAAATTGACATATTTTTTTAAATATATTTTATTGATTTTATTAAAGAGAGGAAGAGAGAGGGATAGAGAGTTAGAAGCATCGATGATAGAGAAACATCGATCAGCTGCCTCCTGCACACCCCCTACTGGGGATGTGCCCGCAACTAAGGTACATGCCCTTGACCGGAATCGAGCCTGGGGCCTTTCAGTCCGCAGGCTGACGCTCTATCCACTGAGCCAAACCAGTTTCGGCTAAATTGACGTATTTTTAAAAGTTATTAGTTTCCAAGTGTTCTCTGCTAATTGGTATATGTAAATACAACTGATTTTGATTTCTTAGATTGACCTTGTATACTATGACTTTGCTAAGCCCACTTTTTAAGTCTGATAACATCTTATGGTAGTTTCTTGGGATTTTTCTATGTAGATAAGCACATTGCCTATGAATACAAATAACTTTATTACTTCATTTTCAATATGTATGCCTTGTATTTCTTTTTTCTTGTGTTAGCTAGGAATTGCAGCACATTTAACAGTACCAGTGACAGCAGACATCCTTGTTTTCTTTCTAATCCTAGAAGGAAAATATTCTGTTTTTTACCAATAGTATGATGGTAGCTGAAGATTTTCTGTAAAAACAATTTTTCAGGTTGAGCAGGTTCCCATCTATTCCTAGGTATCCTTAAAAGTGTTATCATGAATGGATATTGGATTTTGTCAAATGCGTTTTATGCATCTGCAAATATTCATATAATTTTTATTCTTTACTTACATGGTAGACAACAATAATTTTCAAATGTTGAACCAACCCTGAATTCCAAGGATATAACCCACTTGATCATGATAAAATAGTCTTTATATATATATATATATATATATATATATATATATATATATATATATATATATATGGGTTTAATTTGCAAATATTTGTTGAGAAGGTGTATGTCTGTAATTCATGAGAAATAATGGTCTGTAGCTTTCTTATAATGTCTTCAGCTCATAAATGTGTTGAGAAGTAAATGGAAATGTTTGTGTTTGGTAGAATTCACCAGGGAATTTATCTGGGCCTGAAGTTTTTCTTTGCTGGGAGGTATTTTAACTATGAATTCAATTTATTGAATAGACTACTTAGGCAAGTTATTCTTGGCTAACACCAAATAACATGAATTATTTTTATATAAATTTAGTAAAATAAGTACAAGGTTGGTATGACAAAATACTGATGAAAGAAAATGTAAAAGACCTAAACAGCCTTGGCCAGTGTTTCTTAGTGGTTAGAGCATTGGCCCTTTGCACCGAGGGGTCATGGGTTCGATTCTTGGTCAAGGGCACCTGCCTGGGTTGCAGGTTCGATCCCTGGCCCTAGTCGGTCGGGAGCATGTACAGGAGACAGCTGATGAATGTGTCTCTCTCACATCAATGTTTCTTTCTCCCTCCAACCCTCCCTCCCTTCCACTCTTTCTAAAAGTCAATGGAAAAAATATCCTTGGGTGAGGATTAACAAAACAAAAAAAAGACCTAAGTAAATAGAGAGACATACTGCTCATAGATTGAAAGACTCAATTTTGTTAAGATGTATATTTTCCGAAGTTGATCTTTAAACTCAATGTAACCCCACACAAAATCCCTGTAGACTGTAAAGTGACATGGGGATTCTAAAATTATGAAACACGAAAGGAATTAGGAAAGCCAAAACAAGCTTGAAGAAAAAAAAAGCTGGAGGACTCATATCATCTGATTTCAAGACTTACCATAAAGCTATAATAATCAAGACAGTTTAGTGTTGGCAAAAGAATTGATACATAGATCAATGAGAAATAGAAAGTCCAGAAACAGAGCCACAATATGGTCAACTGGTTTTGACAAAGGTGCAAAGGCAATTAATTCAGTGGAAAAAGTATAGTCTTTTCAACAAATGGTACACACTAAAGAAATTGGACATTCATATTAAAAATATGAATCTTAATCCATGCCTCATGTCACATACAAAAATTAACTCAAATAATTTACAGGCCTAAACTGAAACCTAAAAAAAGCTTCTACAAGAAAACATAAGAGAAAATCTCTGTGACCTTGGGTTACACAAGAATGATTATTACATCAAAATCATGAACCATGAAAGAAAAAAAAAAACAATATGTCAAATCTCATCAAAAGAAAAATTCTCTTAAAGACATTAAGACAAGTCAGAGAAAAGGATAAAAATATTTACAAAATACATTTCTAACAAAGGACTTATACCCTGAATAATGAACTCTTGAAAAGCATTAATAAGCAAACAAGCTTATTAAAAACAGGCAAAAAATCTGAAGAGATATTTCACTAAAGAAGATATACTAATGGCAAATAAGCACATGAAAAGATTCTCAATGTCATTAGGGAAATAGAAATAAAAACCACAGCAGTTGGAGTTCCACTATATGCCTATTAGAATGACTAAAATAAAAAACAGAAAATAAGCTGATAACAAAAAAAAGTGCTGGCCAGAAGCTTCTTACATTACTGGTGGGAATGCAAAGTGGTACCAGCCACTTTGGAAAACAGTGACAGATTACTATAAAGTTTAATGTATTTTTATCATATGACCCAGAAGTCAAACTTCTAGGTATTTACCCAAGAGAAATGAAAATTAATGCTCACATCAGCTTTATTCACAATAACCAAAAACTATAAATAATCCAAGTATTCTTTCACTGGCAAATGGATAAACAAACTGTATTATAACTCAGCAATAAAAAGGAACTAACTATTGATATATGCAAAAATACAGATTGAATTCATGCATCATATTAAATAGAATAAGCCATATTCAAAAGATTACATACTATATAATTAAATTTACATGACATTCTGGAAAAACCAAAACTATAGGGAAATAAAACAGATCAGTGGTTGCCCAAGGGTAGAAATAGGAAGAGCGGTTCATTAAAGATGCACAATGTAATACTTTGAGGTGATGAAAATGTTTGTTCAATATTTTGATTACAGAAGTGGTTACACAACTGTGTTTTGTTAAAATTCAAATACTCTTAATAAAGGTAAATTTTACTATATGTAATTTACACCTCAATTTTTTTTAAAAAGGAATTAATCATCACACTTCCTACACACACACACACACACACACACACACACACACACACACACACGTAATGTACAAAAAGTTCGCTTAGGTCTAAAATAATGTTCATATAATCCCTAAATGAAAAGAATTTTATAATATACACTGAGTGGCCAGATTATTATGATCTCTGAACGCATAATAATCTGGCCACTCAGTGTATATCCTATATAATAAAAGGCTAATATGCAAATTGTCCCCTCGACCAGGAGTTCGACCAGCAGGCAGGTCGGCCAACCGCCCATGTCCCCTCCCCCTGGCCAGGTTGGCCAGACCCCACCCATGCACGAATTCATGCACTGGGCCTCTAATATATGTACACACACACACACACACACACACACACACACACACACACACTAAGTGGCCAGATTATTATGCGTTCAGAGATCATAATAATCTGGCCACTCAGTGTACACATCTGTCATTTTACCAAAGAATGATTGAACCAAAATTCATTGAGTGCCAAGTTACTTATCAATTTTTTAAATAATATCAATCCTTCCTTTTTTCAAACCAACCTGATATGGTGTGTTTTGTAGTTTAGGCTGTCTTACAGCAGCTGCTGCCCCACCATACGTTGTTTTTCCAGGATAAAAAGGAGAATCTCCAAGCTGACTTGTTTTAAGGAATGAAGAACTCCCAAGTGACTGCACAGAAATACAATGATAAGTTATAAGCAATAAACATTCTAAATTAATGTAATTAAATCACTTCCAATTAGTACTCACAGGGGAAAGTGTTCCAAAGGCAGACAAGTTGAATGCTGGTTTCTTTGAGCTGGTGGCAGTGTGCTGTGAGAGTGAATGAGACCGTTCAGCCTCTGGGGACCACAGAGGGAGCACTGAAGTATTCTTTGAAACAGTTATATCTGAAACAAAAATATGTAATGCATAATAACAGCATTAATTGTAAGACCCTAGATTTTTATAAACAGAAAATGAAAATTAAGACTAAGTTAGAAAAAAATTATACTATGAAATTTAATTTTACTACCTAATGCCAAGAATACCTTTATCAGAAGCTCTTGAAGAAAACCCACTGGTAGTTGAGATGTTATCATCATCATGCTGAGAGGTAGAATCTTTAATTTCCTTTACAAGGGAAAATCCAGAACTGCCAATTGGGAATGCCGAGGATGTGGAGGGCTGACTGTGTAATGTAGGAGATTCCAACATGGAGAAATTCAGATGGCTCCGATGAAGAGAAGGCCTTGTTAATACATCTGGATAATTTGAAGCAGTACTAGTTGTTGAGGGTTCTTAAAAGAAAAGTATTAATATTGAATATATAACTTAAAAAAAGCAAAACAAACACAACAAAATGCTGTTTTTACTTTGAGAAAGCATACTATATAATAAATATAACTTCAATTCAAATCACTGAGGCCTCCCATGATAAACCCAACTGAAAGATTCTTTAGCCAAACAAGCTTTTAACTAACTGAAATTAATTTACCTAATATAGTGTCAAAATATATTTCACTGTTCACATACCAACTTCCAAAAGTGATTTTCCTTGAATTAATATCAGTATAAAAACCACTCATAAGAAAATCAAAGCTATATAAGAAATTCACAAAACAAAAAGGATAGCCCTAGCCAATGTGGCTCAGTTGAATGGAACGTTGTTCCATGCACTAAAAGGTTTCAGGTTTAATTCTTGGTCAGGGAACAGGTTGTGGGTTCAATCCCCAGTCGGGAAACGTCCAGGAAGCAACCAATCGATATTTCTCACATCAGTTTCTCTCTCTCATCAATAAACATATCCTCGGTTTGATGATTTAAAGAAAAAAAGGGTGAAGGGGGTAAGTCTATCCCTCTAGAAACCACTATTAAATGTGTACATTCTCCCAGATAATTTATAATAGTCCCCCTTTCTCCATGGAGGTTATGTTCCAAGACCCCACTGTGGATACCTAAAACTGCAAATAGTACCAAACCTATATATACCATGTATTTTTTGCATACATACCTTTAATAAGGTTTATGCTATAAATTAGGCACAGTAAGAGATTAACAACTAATAAAATACAATAATTATAACAATATGCTGTAATAAAAGTTATGTGAATGTGGTCATTTATTTCAGGGGACACTTTGCTCAAGTCTTTATATAGGCTCAATGCTTTCTGGCACAATATCTAATCACTTAGAACATGTTTTCTGTTCCTATCTTCCACCCACAAATTTAATGCCTTTTCCATTTTAACTAAGCACTAATGCACTGAAGCTGTAACTTTTAAAGCCAAGAAAGTTGTAACAGCAAAAATAGCACAATTTTTTTTTTCCTTCTTCACAATTTCACGGATAGAAGATTCATTCTTAACTGTAGATTTTAGCAACCTCAGCATAGGATTTTCTTTCTTTCCCAATTAAGTTGAGAACTTTCCCCTTTTCACTTACAGGAAGTACTTTCCAGTTTCTCTTGAGCACTTGGGGGCAGTAAAATAAGGGTTACTTGAACAGCACTGCGTTCAATCTGATAACCAGACATTGGACAAAGGGATGATTCTTGTCTCAGCAGAATGACACAAAATGTCATCACGCTACTCAGAACAGCATGCAATGTAAAACTTAGAAACTGTTTATTTCTGGAATTTTCCAATTAATATTTTCGTTACCACAAATGACAACAGTTAACTAAAACCACGGAAAGTGAAACAGTGGATAAGGAAATACGTAATATCACTACTCTGGTGCATACACAAATATATGTTTTCCCTAATCACATAATCATGCTTATGGATCCTGTTTCGTGACTTTTTTTCATTTACCAATATAATTTTGTCTCTACATACAGAACATTCACTTTAAAGACCACATTGTATTGTATCATACTGATTTATTTTCATTATTTATTATTATTTCCCCAATACTCCATCAAACATGCATGCACTTATATCTGCATACTTTTAAGAGTATTCTTTTGGATAAATCTGATTCTTTAAGTATGTAAGAGAGACATGAGAAGAAATTATGAAACAAATATACCTAAGCCACTCACAAAAAATCTGATTCTGCAAGTCTAAAGTTGGGCCCATAAAACAGCCTGTGTGGTTGAAGATATCCGGGGAATCAATAGGATACACAATTACATGGGAAAGTGCTCTGTCATAGTGGATCAGAGTACATACTAATTTTTGCTTATAACATTGTGATCCAAAAATTTCCCATCAAATTAACCTCCCACATATAGCAACTAACAACGTACATTTCTCCTGTACTGTCACTAGATATTAACCGTTTCTGATTTCTGTCACCATAACATGTTAAATGGCATCATTATTTTACTTGCATTTATTTAAATAAGAGGGATATTGAGCATCCTTCCCTATATTCATTGGTAATTTATATTTCTTCTATTAATTGCTTATTGATTCAGTCTCTTATTACTGAGATTAATAATATCTAATTTATTTTTAATCAGTAAGATCAGAGTAATATAATCTGAAATACTATAAACAATTTTTCATTGCTGGCTGAAACCATTCATTTTGGGGTGTTTTTTAAAATCACTTTTTATTTCTCAATTACAGTTGACATATAATATTCTGGTATCTCAGCTAGGGATTTAAGGAGGTATTGTAGGATTTCTAAATTCTGGCAGCCCTGGAACTTCAGTGTTCTCAGCACTGCTTTTTTCCCAAGCACTGCTCACCTTCTAGAATGTTTTCTCAACTCTCTAGCAGCTGTTATTTGGTAAGCCTTAGGAGGGCTCATCCTCTCTGGATACTCCCATGTGGACTTATGGAGGCCTGCACCGTTTTCTACTATTCAGTGCCCTTAATTCTCATTTCTGCCTGATGTGTTTTGCTTGGACTTCAGTGCTCTGTGCCAAGTTTGAAAATGTTCCCAGTGTGTGTGTGTGTGTGTCTGTCTGCGTGCGCACGCGCACACGCGCGCAGTACTTTCTATTGTCTGAAAGCTGTTTGTTTCATGTATTTTATCCAACTTTATAGTTATTTGCTAGTCCGGGAAACCTGTTAATCCAGCCTAACTGGAAGAGTCTTTTGGAAACTTGACAAAAGATTCTAAAGTTTTTGAAAACACACTTGAAGATGAATATAGAAATTCTGAAAAAGAATAAGGGGAATGAATGTGGGGTGGACTGAAATAACTTTTAGAGCTATTAAATGTGTTCTAAAGCTATCATATTTAAAACATTATAGCGCTGGTACAAACATATAGATATGTCATTGGGGGAAGTCTCTTGGAATATAGTGCAGATGGTTCCTGACTTAACTAAAAATCATCTAACTTATGATTCTTTGATCTGATGATGGTGAGAAAGCAATACGTATTAAGTAGAAACTACTTTGAATTTTGATTTTTTTTTTTTTTTGAGCTAGCAATGTGCGATAAGATCCTCTCCTGATGTGGCTCCCAATCAGGCATTAGATCACAAGGGTAAACAACTGATAGTGATAATCTACAGTGTACTGTGTTGCCAGCTTTTTTTTTTTGGGGGGGGGGGGGGGGCGGGCGGGCGGATATTGTGTTCTGAGCATCTTAAAGGTAGGCTAGGCTAAGCTATGATGTTTGGTAGATTAGGTGTATTAAAATGCATTTTTGCCCTGGCCAGGTGGCTCACTTGGTGGGAGCATCACCCCGTACACCAAAAGATCGTGGGTTAGATTCCCCATCAGGGCACATACCTAGGTTGCAGGTTCGGTCCCTGGTTGGGGTGTGTGCAAAGAGGCAACTGATAGATGTTTCTCTCTCACATCAATGTTTTTCTCTCTCAAATCAATAAAAACACGTATTCAGTTGAGGATAAAAAATACTCTTCAGAGGAAGATAACAGAATCCAGAATCTCTACATATATTATTCAAAATGACAATATTTAGTAAAAAAATCACTTGATATATACAAAAAAAGAAAAATGTTATCCAGCCGAAACCGGTTTGGCTCAGTGGATGGAGCGTCGGTCTGCGGACTGGAAGGTCCCAGGTTTGATTCCGGTCAAGGGCATGTACATTGGTTGCGGGCACATACCCAGTGGGGGGTGTGCAGGAGGCAGCTGGTCAATGTCTCTCTCTCATCGATGTTTCTAGCTCTCTGTCCCTCTCCCTTCCTCTCTGTGAAAAATCAATAAAATATATATTTTTAAAAAATGTTATCCACAGTAGAAAGAAAAAATAGTCAAAAGAAATTGAACCCAAGATAGCCAGGGTGTTATACTTAACAGACAAAGGCTTTAAAATAGTTATTTCAATATGTCCAAAGTTCTTAACAGACCTGTTAAAATTATTTGCCTAGGATCACATTCACTGGGGAGAGTTAATCAAGGGACACAAGCAATCATTCATCATTAGGAAATTGTTAATATAAGTTAGTACTTCAATAGATTAAATGGAACATAGAGCCCAAAAATAAACCTTTGCATATATGGTCAAATGATCTTTGACCGGGGTACCAAGACCACCACTCAATGGAGGAAGAACAGTCTCTGCAACAAATGGTGTCGGGAAAACTGAATATCCACATGCAAAAGAATGAAATTTGACCCTTATCCTAAACAATAAACAAAAATTAACTCAAAATGGATTAAAGACCTAAACATAACACCAAAAACTTTTATAAAACTCCTAGAAGAAAATAGAGTGGAAAAGCTTCATGATATTGGTTGTGACAATGATTTCTTGGACATGAGAGGCAACCAAAGAAAAATATATGGAACTATATCAAACTCAAGCACTTTTGTGCACTAAAAGAAATCCACAGAGTGAAAAGGCAACTCACAGAATGGTAGAAAGTATTTGCAAGTCATATATCTGATAAGGTGCCAATATACAAAACCACAAAACAAAAAAGTCAAATAATCTGATTAAAAATTGGGCAAAGGATTTGAACAAGACATTTCTCCAACGGTGATATAGAAATGACCAACAAGCATATGAAAAGATGCTCAACATCACTAATCATTAGGGAAATGCAAATCAAACCCAAGAAGAGATACCACCTTATATCCATTAGGACAGCTACCATCAGCAAGGCAGAAAATACATTTTGACAAGGATGTAGGGAAACCATTGTGCACTGTTGATAGGAAATATGAAATGGTGCAGACTCTGTTCTCAAAATTTAAAATAGATTTACCATATGACCCAGCAATTCCACTTCCGGGGGTATAACCAAAAGAACTGAAAACAGGATCTCAAAGAGATCTGTTGAACCATGTTCCTAACAACATTATTCAGAATAGCCAAAAGGTAGAAACAATCAAAGTGTCAGTGACAGATGAATAAATGTGGTACATACATGCAATGGAATATCAGACTTTAAAAGGAAATAAATTCTGGTAAACACTATAACATGAATGAACCTTAAAGACATTAAGCTAAGTGAAATAAGCCAGTCACAAAAGGACAAAGACTATATGATTTCTCCTCATCAACTTATTCCACTCACCTAGCAGAAAAAAAATCTAGACATCCAATGTTCTCAAACTGAGTAGAGTGATGGCTGAACAACTCTGTGAACATACAAAAACCACTGGACTGTACACTTTAAATGGGTTAGTTCTATGATACATAAATTATATCTCAATAAAGCTGTAAAAAATATCTAAAGTGAAATGACAGAGTCTTATCTCCAAAGATGCCGTATTCTTTTCATGGGTAATTTTAATATTTGTAAACCCCACTATAATGCTATAAGTGGATCCTAAAAAGTTCAAGCCTTTAAAACGCAGTCACTTAATTGTAAGATTAATGAGATGACCCAGTTGAGCTTGCTGCAGAGAGGACAGGAGCCAATTGCAGTTATACCATACCCAAATTCATGTGCTGCAGGAGGCATTATTAGTTTCATTATAATAGTGAACATTTATACAGTTCTCCCTTAGTGCCAGGACCTATTCTAAGGGCTTCACATTTATTCTTAGAAGAATTTATGAGGTTACAGAGAAGAAATAGATTACCTTGCCCAAAGCCACATGGCTAACAACTGATGGCATGAAAATTCAAAAGTCTAAATCAGAGCTTACACTCTTAGCTGATAAAGTATGTCAGCCTTAGCTTAATAAACAAAGCTGACAAAAAATAAAGATACCTAATTTGAACCTGATCATCACCCTCCTCCATTAATTATGTATTACCCAATCAAATTTACCACAGCCAGATAATATAAAAATATTTATATTTAGGACATGTGCTGGAAGCTATCCATTGTCTACACTATCATGAAAGTGCTAACAGGGAACCCAGAAGGCTGATGGACCTTGAGCTTTGGCAAGGGCTAAAAACTATGCACCAATTGTTCTGTCGAGACAATGGTGGCTCAAGCAATTTCCTGACCTAATAGTCTCAAAGTAAATCTTTACTAATATTTACTGACCTTTAAGATAGTCTGTCTGGTCCTAAGGCAAGCTCAGGGAGGACAGAAACCTCCCGTGGAGCAGAAGGGCAAAAGTTCGCTTGATCTTGATTTTCAGTAGGAATACAGACCATGAAAGCAGGGCCTCACGATCCTTCTGACCTTTCGGGTTTTAAGCAGGAGGTGTCAGAAAAGTTACCACAGGGATAACTGGCTTGTGGCGGCCAAGCGTTCATAGCGACGTCACCTTTTGATCCTTCGATGTTGGCTCTTCCTATCATTGTGAAGCAGAATTCACCAAGCACTGGATTGTTCACCCACTAATAGGGAACGTGAGCTGGGATTAGACCGTTGTGAGACAGGTTAGTTTTACCCAACTGATGATGTGTTGTTGCCATGGTAATCCTGCTCAGTACGAAAGGAACCGCAGGTTTAGACATTTGGTGTATGTGCTTGGCTAAGGAGCCAATGGGGCAAAGCTACCATCTGTGGGATTATGACTGAACGCCTCTAAGTTAGCATCCCGCCCAGGCGGAACGATACGGCAGCACCGAGGAGCCTCTGATAGCCAGTCCCCCGCTGTCCCCGCCCTTTGTCCTGGGAAACGGGGTGTGGCCAGAAAGGGGGCCGCCCCCATGCCCTTCATGAAACGCACATTCGCTCATTCATAAAAAAAATATTCATGTTCTATTTACCTTCTGTATTACTGACTGTTGGCTGAGGAGTGATTCTCCCATCATGAATATTAGCACTCTCCTCATCAGCATATA
The DNA here is from genome assembly GCF_951640355.1 of Cnephaeus nilssonii. NCBI lineage: Eukaryota > Metazoa > Chordata > Mammalia > Chiroptera > Vespertilionidae > Cnephaeus > Cnephaeus nilssonii. The sequence goes on from NC_137078.1 coordinate 25,773,147, forward strand.
TCAGATGATCATCTTCTCTATTTTCTGGCCACTGTGGTACCTCTCTGGTGTCTGTTGAGCAGCTGCATACATCTTCATTCTTGTTGAAGTATCTCTGTAGCCATCCTGGCACAATATTCTTAACAGATTCTGTAACCCTGCTAAGAATGCCCTGTTGGGGAAAAAACATATAAGGCAGTTTTAGTAATTTATCCTTTTAGGTACCAATTTACAAAGAGCCATACCAAGAAAAACACAAATATTTCCAACAAAGTTTCCTAAAATTCAGTTACTTGGACTAATGCTGAAATAATGGTATTTTACAAATTCTATAGACAAATTCCTACTTTTTCCCATATGCATATAACCATGAGTCAATAATTACCCCAAATGGCAATACTAGAATCTTCAAGAAACTCCAATAGGCCACCAAATAAGCAAAAAGTTTTACATTTAGTAATAAGATATGCACTAAAATATTAAAATCTGAGAAAAGGCATCCATTTTGATCTCAGCATATTAAAGGAAGCAATATAAACAATACTGTCAACAGCTTCCTCAAGCAATTCTTTTGACTGCACATTCTTTAAAAAAAGAACAAAAATTTAGACAAATAAAAACTAGGAGACTTTTTTTTAAAGACAGGCAATAAGACAACTCATCTATCATAACAAACTCAAGAAATAATCTAAGATACTTTTCAATGGTAAAATTTCATTATATCAAATATTGCCTGAAAATCTGAAGAATTAATTTTATTATGGTAACTTTTAAAGGGAGAAAAAATGTGTATCAGTATTAACATTCAGTGTAGCTTTGCTATGTGCTAGGCACTATTCTAAGCAATCTACACTAATAAAAGAGTAAGATGCAAATTGACTGTACCTTCACAACACCCACCAGCCACCAGGGGCAGGCCTATTCTTGCACAAATCTTCATGCATCGGGTCTCTAGTTTATACATATTATTCAATTTAATCCTCACAATACTTTTTTAAGTTGGTATTAATAGTGCCACTTTATGGATGAAGGGACATTGAAGTTAATTAACTTGCCCCAGATACAAGCACAACTACTGTGGTATATTTAGGATAGAGTAAAAGCATAGGTGGGGATTGGCAGGACCTATGAAGTTTGAGTACTACCTTCCTGTACTTTTATTAACTCTAGATAAAATAAGAGTAACACCCCCTCCTGCTATTACCTGATATGAATTATAATAACAATCCAATGAAATTATGTGAAAGCACTTTGCAATTTATGAAATATAACGAACATATACTGATAATTTGATCACTTAATGATTGGGGAAAAACTATCAGAAACGAACTGGGGTGAGATAACCAATTTTAGGCAACAATAGCCTCCATGAAGTAGCATTAGTAGAATTTCAGAGAAAAAGTCAGGCAAGGGAAAAAATGAGTTGGCAAGTACAAAAAGCAATAAAGTCAAGGCAGAATACATAAATCAACCATGAAAGCAAACCCAAGACAAGGAGGCCTTGAAAAATCCTGTCAACAGAAAAGATGGAAGACACCTGATACAGGCATTTGACTCATATTTTCCTTACTGATTAAAACTGTAGGGAACAACTGGGAAATATGTAATTATTTTTCAATGTATTCTACAAACAGAAATTTTAAACAGATCTACAATATAAGGTCTCTAGCAACACATGAAGCCAGCAGCCCTAGAATACTCACTACTAAAAATACAACTGCACTGTTCCCTTTTTCTATGCTAATGTTACATAGTATTAATTACTTTGGAAACAGATTATAAACCTACATCCAAATGTAACATTTATAAAAAACAAACATATAATATTGTTTTTACATATTACTTATACTGAATATTTAATTACCCCCCTCATATTTCAAAAGACTTGAAAGTGCTATTAAGCTACAATTCAAATAAGACTTGAAAAATGTAAGACATATTTGATATGAAATGATAAATTAGCTAAAGCACTATAGCAAGAATTTAGTAAAATAAGCCTTTTGAGGACTTCCTCTAAGGTGTCTAGCTACTAAAAGTATTAGAGATTCCTGTGATCCCTACTCACCTGAGGCAAGTACAGAACTTAAATTAATATCATACTTAACCAAAGATCCTATCTGTGGCAGCATTAGATGTTGTTGAAAATAATCAGTAATCAAAACTAAGCAGTCAAAATTGACATAATAAAGCTCACTCACTAAAGCTAATAAACTTTGCTTGGAGACCTTCTCTTTTCTAAACTAAAATCTAACCAATTTATCTATCTCAGCCCACAGCAACTTAGAACAAGAAAATTACAGTGAGTAAGAGCACAAAGAACTTGACAGTAAAAAGAAATACCGACGATAAAACTGACCTGGAACCATTGTAAGAAAAAAATATGCCTGTACTTCAGTATATATTGGTATGGTAAGTGACCTTAAGTAATCAAGAAAAGTTAAATTAAGCTCAGTATACCCTAGTACTAATGGTCCCTTTACCAGCAATGATCAACACCATCTCAGGCTCTATCCCAGCCCTACAAAAGTCAGGAGATAGGGCTCACCTGTTTTAGCAAACATTCCCAAATGATTTTGATGTATGCTAAAATTTGAGAATCACCCTTCTAGTTAAAGAGAGCAGGAAATTAGATACATTTAAAACAATTACAATACATTTTAGGGGAAAGACCCTCTATTAGAGGTTAATAAAATTTATACTTAATTTGTAAGATTGTTACCTGGAAAACATAATGTGAAGCACTAGTCAGACAATTAAAATACAGGGTGGGGCCAGCCTGGTATGGCTCAGTGGTTGAGCGTCAACCTATGAACCAAGAGTCACGGTTCAGATTCCAGGTCAGGGCACATGCCCTGGTAATGGGCCTCCATTCCCAGTGTTGGGAGTGCAGGAAGCAGCCAATCAATGATTTTCTCCCATTATTGATGTTTCTCTCTCTCTCCCCCTCTCCCTTCCTCTCTGAAATCAATAAAAATATTTTTTAAATAATAAAATACAGGGTGGGGCAAATGTAGGTTTATAGTTTTGAGTATCAAGTTTATTCTTGCATTATTATTTATTAATTATTGTATTCTTTTCCACATGAACTGTAAGCCTACTTTTGCCCCACCCTGTATATCATAATAAAATATACTAAAATGAATGAGAAAAATAAATCATACAGTGGACTGCACAATACAGTACAGCTTATACAGTAGGTCCTCGGGTTACATCAGAGATCTGTTCCTATGGCGCGACGTAACGCAATTTTCGCCATAAGTCGGAACTCACCTATATAAGCACCTACGTCACTCACATGGAGCACATACACCGCAGTAATGAAGTAAAACAGTAAAAAAAAATTAAAAGAAAGATAACAATTCCTAACCTTTACTTGTGGTAAATAAATAATTAAAAAAAAAACATAAAACATATATGTACATACATCAAGGTGACAGAACTTTTTTTTTTTTTTAAATAAATGGGAGATGGTGATGTGATCACGAAATGACCACAAAACTACGTACGTCGAGTCGAAACCCGAGGACTGTCTGTAGTACTATTTTCCCAGTGTTTTCCAGACTAGCCATGATTTTTTACTTGCACTATTATTTAATGACTAGAGGCCCGGTGCACAGATTCGTGCACCGGTGGGGTCCCTCAGCCTGGCCTGCGGGGATCAGGCCAAAACCGGCTCTCCAACATCCCCCGAGGGGTCCCAGATTGCAAGGGGGCACAGGCCAGACCGAGGGACCCTACGGTGCACTATCAGGGCCGGGGAGGAACCGCAGGAGGGCTCCAGGGTGTGTCCGCCCAATCGGCCAAATCCCAGCTTCAAGCTAACCTACCGGTAGGAGCATCTGCCCTCTGGTTGTCAGTGCGCATCATAGCAACTGGTAGAATGAACAGTCGGACACTTAGCATATTAGCCTTTTATTATATAGGATTTTCTATCTACTCATTTCTCTTAATAAATTTAGCTTTTCCTACACGATAAAATCAATTCACAGACTTGATGCTATGCTGGTCTTCACTTGCCCTTCCCTCACTCCATTCTTGATAGACTGTCCCACAAAACTGGCTTTTGGAAGAACTGGCCTACAAGAGATAGTAGAGGATACCAGATATTAGAGGAGGGGAGAAAAGAGAAGTCTTTCTTCCTGTGCTCCCTCTCTGCTTTAGTGCTCCCTCTCCAAAACTACAGTTCCAGCAAGGTGGCTCCTTCTCCACTCATTACACCATTTCTTCCCTTTATCCTTCCAGTACTAGGGATGGTAGCAGCTTCTACTACTGTTAGTCTCTGTGACTCCTGCTATCCTGTATTTATTCTTTTAAACCACCCGCATATCTCTAAGTAGACTTTCTTAAAGATACTCCACTTGCACCATCCAGAGTGAACTGTTTCTTGGTGGATTCCTATGCTACTTGTTAAAATTTTTTTGGTCTAATTAATATGAAAACTAAAAAGTCAGTTCATGTTGTCAGATTCATCTTCTTTATCAGCAATGAAGACATGTGCCACACTTGGAAAAGTACTATTATACCCAAAAGTTACATCCAACTTTTATCTCTGCAAAAAGTACACAAATAGGCCAGAAAAGAGGCTTTATTTTGGTGAATAGTTTAGAATCTTATCTAACTCACAGCCGTAAAGGCAGACACTACTTTTCTTCATTCAATTCATTCAATCAATACTTACTGGTTGCATACTATATCAGCCACAGAACACTGAAGGAACAAATTCCTGCCTTCTGAGAACTTATATCCTAAGTTAGGAAGAAAATGAACAAACTAGTAAATAGATGTAACATAATATGATGATTTGGTGCTATGGACAAAAATAAGGCAGGGAAGCAAAATGGCATAGGTATTTTATTTAAGGAAAGACCGAAAAAAAGTGAGGAATGAGACATGCAAATTTCTAGTGGAGAAGTATTATAAACTGAGGGAACAAAAAGTGCAAAGACTCAAATATAGGAGTGTCCTTGGTACATGCTGACCAAGCTTTCAGTAACCTTTTTAATTAATGCAAAATCTAATGAACTTTAAATAACTATTCTTCAAAATACCCCTTTAATCATGTGTGTGTGTGAGAGAGAATCTATGTGGAACCTTTTGTTCTGTAGCTTATATATTTAATCTAGTCACTATAAAAAGACTAACACAGTGGTCCTCAAATACAAGTCTTCAGACCAGCAGCTTTGGTGTTACCTGAGCATGTTAAAATTTGTTTTCTAAAGCTCCTGAGGTGAATCTTATGCCAATTAAAGTTTGAGAACCACTGTACTAAAATCCTCTAAAAGCTCAATGACCATTATACCAATTAAGGCCATAGTAAACATAACCCTGAGAATAAGATTTATACAACAAAATTTTACATAAAAGACCATCCTATTTCCATGATTATCTCACTATCTATCAAATTACATTACACCAATTTTTATGAATATCTACTCTGAAAATCAAACCAAATGTAGACATAAAGGTCATACCTCTGAAACTATTGTTTTTCAGTGTTAAAGACTTTACAATTACAGTAAATAACCAACTACCAGATATTAGAATTTTAAAGGTGCTAAGAAAAAGAAATCTCCTCACTACACACAGAACTGGGCAGGAGAGTATAAAGAGGTAAGGGACTTTGTCTATGAAGTAAATTTGGAGAACTACTTCCCTGATTGTCAATTTTTTAAAGAGTTTTGAAGTACTGAAGATAGACTTCAGCCATTAATGGAAAACTGAGAAAGAGTGAAGGGAGTTAGAAAAGGGGGGAAAAAATAGTTTTCTTATTGAAGAAAAGGTTCCTTTGACTCTATTACCAAAAAAAGTCTCTCTTTTCAGGAGTTCTTGAGACAAGATGCATCAGGTCTTTAATGGGGTAAATGAGTTTCCTATGAGAACCTGAACAAAAAATGCTTTATAATATATAAAACAAACAAAAACTTGAAGGAAAAATAGAGTAAAAGTCTACTAAGGCCTGCATATTCAATCCTGCTTTACCAGATTAGCTTCCTCCCTACTTTCAGAGGCTTCAGCGATAAACACAAAGTTAGAACTTGATGTACGTTTCCTCCAAGTCTGGGACAGTCACTCCCTTACATGTGCCGACAGTGCCCTGTACACTCTACATGATGGCAATCTGTCAAACAGGATGGCAATTCCAGTCTGTCCATCACCTCCACTAGAGCATCAGTTCTGGGAGGGCAGGCACCAGGTATGTACAAGGCACAGATCAGTTGGTACATGGTTTTAATTTATCTACAACTGCACTACTCAACCACCCTCTTATTCCCACATATGAATATTCCATGACAAGTTTCTAAACAATGCATCTCTATTCTAAAAAGGACATCAGTAATCCTAGAATTTAAAAATAAATAATACATTTGCTTGGTGTAATAGTTTCACCTTAAGCAAATATTATTTTTATTGCTACACTAATAACCCTTCCTCAAAAAAAAAGTGAAGCTATCCAAGAGCACAGGAAAATTGAACCATCCTCTGGAATGACAAATAACACAAAGCCAACTAAATAAAAGAGAAGCAGAAAAGTAACTAAAGCAAAATTAATGAAGGTCTTAGAAAAACCAACAAAATAAATGGTGCATTAAAATCTTAAAAATACTCCTTATAATTCTAAGGCAAAGTCTACACTAGATAATCATAACTAATGAAGTTGAATTCAAGGATAAAGAAGTGAATGTTTAAACTTGGGCTGGTAAACTGATTGGGTGTTTTCTCTCCAAGAACTAAGGGTTCTGCATGTGGCACAACACATTAAAAATGCCACTGAGATTTATAAAAAGCACTCAATTTGGGATCAGAAATAAATTCAATTCAATACTACACACATCTTAATCTTTTGCACTCGGATGTCGAGTGTGACTCAACACGGTTAGCATTAGAATAAAGGAATCGAGAAAAAAGCAAGCGAGTGCAAAGGGTTAAATATACTCAATGTATAAGGACTGTGAATATGTTAGCTTTTCAAATTACATTTAACCTGAGTTCAAGGATTAATGAAAGAAGGGTGAGAAGGGGAAAGGCTCTTCCTCTTCTACAATCCTGACTCAGAACTCATTTGTAATGAAAAAGGTATTTTTTTCAACTCTTTCCTTCACATGATCCTCTATTAAATAGTAGTATCCAGATTATAGAATATCCTTTCTCAAATAACTTCACTGGATCTCTAACTGTAAATATCAAATACAATCCATCTTCAGTTTTCAGGTTCTAGAGCTCCAGTCCACCAGAACACACAGCTGTTCTGATTTCTGTCTGCTCTTTCAGGTACCTTTATTTTGTTGAGGCCTGTAACTGACTTAGTTCTCTTCCAGGTTTCAGTGTACATTCTCCTTACCCACTGAACTCCCATGCCACCAGGCTCTCTTTTCCAAACTTTTTAAAAGTCTTATTTCATACTAGAGGCCCAGTGCACAGATTCGTGCACAGGTGGGGTTCCTCAGCCTGGCCTGCGGGGATCGGGCCGAAACTGGCTCTCCAACATCCCCCAAGGGTCCTGGATTGCCAGAGGGCAGTTCTTGGGTGACACACCCCGGAATTGGGTTCCCTCCTCTCTCTTGTTCCCGGTGCATCACCCGAGAACCACAGCTGCCTAGTCACCTCAGCTCAGCAGCTGCTGTGTTGAGCGTCTGCCCCCTGGTGGTCAGTGTGTGTCACAGCTACCAGTCGGACGGTCGCTTAGGTTTTTATATATATATATATATATATATATACTCGAGGCCTGGTGCGGTCCCTTGGCCTGGCCTGCACCCTCTCACAATCCAGGACCCCTCGGGGGATGTCGGACTGCAGGTTTCGGCCCAATCCCCGCAGGCCAGGCCGAGAGACCCCACCAGTGCACAAATCCATGCACCGGGCCTCTATTATGCATATAAGATCTTTGGTTAATCTCTTCCCACCCTCCCTCCTGAGATTCATTAGTATGTTCCATGTTTCCATGCCTGTGCATTGAGCATCTGCCACCTGGTGGTCATTACGTGGCATAGCTACCGGTAGAACAGTCAGATGGTCGCTTAGGCTTTCATATATATATATATATATATATATATATATATATAGAGAGAGAGAGAGAGAGAGAGAGAGAGAGAGAGAGAGAGAGAGAGAGAAATAATCTGTCCAATCAGTGTTCCTCCTTGCTCTGTCCAAGCCCAAGTGAAGAACAAGAGCTAAGAACCCAAGACTTCACATGACACTAATTATAAAAACACTAAATAACAAAAACATAGGTGCCATTCTAAAGTAATCAAGTATTCAAATTCTAATGCAGTTATAATGATCTGAATTTAACCTACAAATCTAAACCATTAATTGTTGTAAACTAGTCCAAATCATTCTAGCCACTTGAAATCCAAACTTTTCATTTCTCTTCTAAACTTCAAGAGATCAAGTCAAAAAAAACATGAGCATAAAATTATTCTGGCTAAAAAGTTAAAAACTACAATTGGCCACACATTTCCAATTCCTTCAAAACTCTGTCACTACTGCAGTAAGAAGAAACATGACCTGGCTTACTCTTATTTTTAGTTATCCATATTATAGAGATGGTAATGAAAATTAACAGTAATCAAACAACGATAAGAAAAAGTGTCCCTAAAAGGACCTTCAAGCCAGCAATATAGGAGACCCAATAAAAAGCTAATGCAGTTTAGATAATTCACTCACAGTTGCCTATAAGATATTGCCACTTTTCTTACACAATCTATAAGATTTTATTTCTTAAATCACACAATGAAAAAGGTAAGTGAAATCTAACAAACTGATAAACTGAAATATCTATAGACAGAAAAGGCATTGTACTATCCTGTTTCTGACAGTAAACACAGTAAATTGTATCTGGCAGCAAAACTTTACTTGTATATGTGCTTCCCAAAACAGAAGAATCTTTTTAAAATATATTACAGCCATGATCATTACATCTTACCAATATGCTGTATCTAATGAAAATGTTTTAATTAGTGACGCTCTATCCACTGAGCCAAACCAGATCAAAATGTTCATTTTACTTCAAACTAATAGATAACTGCCTCCTCAGGAGACTTTCCAGAAAATGGAGATAACATGTGCGCTTTATGGTCATTTATCTTATTAGAAAAATTAGTAAGTAAACTGATACAATATCACACATAAGAGCCTCTCATCACAACTGCTTGAAACAATTTAATATCTGAATTTATTTTCCTATACACTTAAATGACTGGCATTTCTTTTCTTTTTTTATTAATATATTTTATTGATTTTTTTACAGAGAGGAGGGGAGAGGGATAGAGTTACAAACATCAATGAGAGAGAAACATCGATCAGCTGCCTCCTGCACACACCTTACTGGGGATGTGCCCACAACCAAGGTACATGCCCTTTACCAGAATCGAACCTGGGACCCCTCAGTCCGCAGGCCAATGCTCTATCCACTGAGCCAAACCAGTTAGGGCATGACTGGCATTTCTATAAGGAAAACATTTTAAAAGTACTTAAGAGAGTAGTAATAGTTAGTTCATGGTTTGGCCTCATCACTCAACAAACCAGTCCTAAAATCCAATATGAGCCAATAAAAGATTGAGCTTGAGCACAAAGAAAAAAACATTTACAAATAGGCAGCAAAATTCAGAAACAATTAAAACATTTAAATCAAAAAGTTATGCCCTGGCTCGTGTACTCAGTGGTTAGAGCATCGGCCCTTGCATGGAAAGGTCGAGGATTCCATTCCCAGTTAAGGGCAAGTACCTGGGTTCAATCCAGGCCCCAGTGGTCAGTTGGGGTGAGTTTGGGAGGCAACTGATCCATGTGTCTCTCTCACCTGGATCTTTCTTTCTCTCTCCTCCCTCCCCATTTCCTCCCTTCCACTCTCTCTAAATATCCTTGGGTGAGGATTAACAAAAATAAATCAAATAGCCCTAGCCAGTTTGGCTCAGTGGATAGAGCGTCGGCCTGCAGACCAAATGGTCCCAGGTTCAATTCCGCTCAAGGGCATGTACCGTGGTTGTACGCTCCTCCTCTGCCAGGGCCCTGGTCTGCGTTCATACAGGAGGCTACCAATCTATGCATTTCTCTCACATCATTATTTCTGTCTTCCCTCTCTCTTCCACTCTCTCTAAAAATCAACGGGAAAATATCCTCAGGTGAGGGTTAAAAAAAGTAATAAATAATAAATAAATAAATATCCCTCCTTTTCAAAACTAAGAACATGCTTTAGCCTACAGATACCGAGCAGAACATACTTATTTGGAACAAAGTATCATGTGGAAGGTACCAAAACAAACCAACAAATACATCCTAATATATAAAAAGCCAGGGGGTGCCACGACCAAAACAACCGGACCGACGACCGAACAGCAGGCTGCGTGGGGCAACCAGGCCGGCGGGGGTGAGGGGGGCAGTTAGGGGTGACCAGGCTGGCAGAGGGGGGCAGTTGGGGGCGACCAGGTCAGCAGGGGGGGCAGTAAGGGGCAACCAGGCCGGTGGGGGGGGGGGGCAGTTAGGGGCGACCAGGACAACAGAGGGGGGCAGTTGGGAGCGACCAGGCCAGCAGGGGGGAGCAGTTGGGGGTGATCAAGCCGGCAGGGGGGGGCAGTTAGGGGCAATCAGGCAGGCAGGTAGGTGAACAGTTAGAAGCCAGTGGTCCCAGATTGGAGAGGGTGCAGGCTGGGCTGAGTGGACGCCCCCCGCCCCATGCACAAATTTTGTGCACCAGGCCCCCAGTTATCATATAAAGCCAGGGTAGGCAAACTATGGTCTGTAGGCCAAATTCAGCTCTTGGTCTGTTTTTATACAGTCCCCAGGCTAAGAATGATATTTACATTTTTAAAGGGTTATAAAAAAACAAAACAAAGAACTTGCAGCAACAAACCTAAAATACTATCTAGTTCTTTACAGAAAGTTTGCCCAGACTCCTGATCAAAGCTACTTAAAGGGGTTTCCTCCTCCTCTTTCTGAAATAGCTAAATGCACGAAGTGACTTGTTAGACAAACACCACATATCCTCCTATATAATAAAAGCATAGTACGCAAAATTGGAGTTCGTCAGGGAGTTCGACCAGGGGGCGGGGCCAGCCGGGGGAAGGGAGGGAGTACCTGGCTGGCCAGCAGCCATTAAGATCCTACCAGTGCACAAATTTCGTGCTCTGGGCCTCTAGTAGGAAGATACAATAAGTGGATTGATTCCCTTAGCTACAAACCAGAAGACAAAACCTCTGAAGCACACCCCCCAAAAGGGCAAAAATAAGTAGTTCCCTCTCACCAGGAGGTGGCAGTAGATTCTTCCAGAGGCAAGGTTCTGGTTTGCCAATGGGCTCAAGAGTTTTGTGGTGGTTATTAAGAAAAGCAGCTTGACCTTCCAGAGCTCACTTTCTGGACCTGACAATCTGCATAAAAAGGAAATTGGAAAGGAGACTGAACAGGTGACAAGAACTAACCATATCCTCTTTAGTGACCTGTTCACTCCCAACTAGAAAAATGACACCATTTCCTAAATGCATATGGGCTAAAAATTAGGGAGTAGGCAGAGAAGGCGAGTGAAAATGATCAACTTACATTATTCGAGGAATGTTCTTCATTTATGATTCTACAATTCTTACTACACTTCAGTTAGTTAAGTAAGACAATGGATTTCTGTCTCCACAACTTCAAGCAAGATGGCATTTTAAAGAGAAGTTAAAAGTAAAAATGCAAACTTTAGATATATTTCAGCAGAGTTAACCCAGAAAAGTCAAAACAGGAAATTACAAGTCAGTTGAACACATGCACAAGTCCCAGGTACTGTGTGACTGCACAAGCCAGTTGGCCTGACAGGCAATGGCAAACATCCATTAACTAGCAGTGCCAGAGCTCTCATTCTTATTCCAACCCTCTACTACGTAACCAAAAGTGTCATTTTTGCTCGAAACCCTTGGACACTTAATCAAATAACATTAGTATAAAACATGCCATGTCATGAAGTTGCTTGGTGCTCATGATGACTCAGCAGCTGCTGCAAAACACAGAGGTGACAGCCTAGGATAGTAGACAGCAAGTCCACAAAAGTTCCAGTAAGGAGTAAACAAACATCTTATTTTATTATTTTGGATATTCCTGGAGACTTTTCTTTGGTAGTTTTGGACAATATTAAGTAACACCTACAATGTTGATCAACAAATCCCCAAACATCTTTAATACCAATTCAAAAGCTAAAAATGTATTTTCTTTTTCAATTAAATGGCTGAGGCAAGAAGCTAAAAGTATTTTAGATTGGGAAATGATAAGTAATCAAGCTCTAAAACAAACTACACAACCTAAAATTATATCAGCTCTAAGACAGATTGGATGATAGGTGTTATGCTGTTAAGGCATCATTTATCCAAATTTAGACTTTAATCTATGTACATTTAAAAATAAGCTATGATTATAACTTTTGCCATCTGGAATATATATTAGCTCCTTTTTAAACTCTGTGCAGACAATGATCTGTATTTAAAACATTTCATTTTTTATGTACTAACTTTCTTTTAAGGAGATCTTTTAAGAAAGTACTCAGAGACATTTATTCTTCAGGGGAAACAGAAAGCATGTGTCTAACTTCCATTCTACAAAAGGATTAGGTTAAATGGCCAGGCTTGTGACCTGAATTCTAATCTTAAATCTGCCTGCATGTACCCCTGTTCTCACAAAGAAATCTGAATACCAAGCACTTTCTTTATATATAATCTGGGGAAAAACTGGTGGGAATAATACTAATGCTTAGACTTGTAATCGTTAGTAGAAAACTACCGAATATTATAAACCACAATTTTTGCTATTAAAAATTTCCTTCAAGCCTTTACTTTTAAAAATGTTTTTTAATGATACAATTTAACACCACCAGCAAACATTAAAGTGTTCAATATTCATCATCACCCAGCATAAAGCAATCTAGGAAGTCTACCTTTAAGAGTATGCAACAAGTTATCAGACTCTTCTGATATATTTTCGTTTTTCAACAAGTTTAAAACACACACTTCCCACCTAGGTATCACTGAGTTTTATAAATGATTTTTATTAAAATAAGTTAGCATTTTCCTACTCAATCCCCATAACAAACAAGTAACGTTTAAAAATGAAATTTTCTCAGAATCAAATATCTCATTTACAATTAGGATAAATTCCTTTTCATAATTTCAAACACCCCAGAGCACACAAGGTGGTTAAATAATATAACACCACTAACATTCCTGAATGTCAAAAGTTCTGGAATACACCCTGTAATATTAAAATATTTTGTGCATGAGATCAGAAGTGGCATCCTGGTCAACTACGCATAATGGCCCATTTTAACTCCAAAATAATAGGGGGTGGGGAACAGATGGGGTCGGGGACAGATAGGGGGAGGGAAGAAATCTCACCGCAGATAAAAGACGTTAAGGGTAGAGAGGGACTTTCAAAGTGCCCCAGTGCCAAGGTAACTGTATCCCGGTTAAGGAAAAAAAAAAAAAAATCTACACCAATGCTCTTAGATTGGGGAGGGTACATGCGCAGGGGAGAGAAAGAACTCATTACTAGGTTGAGTCTAGGTTAGCCCACTTTCTGAGTAACGGCGCCCCCGCCAAGTCCCCAGCTCCCCGGAGACAAATGTCCTCGGGGCAGCTCCCTCCCCACAAACACTGAGACGCAGGAGCCTAGAAAACAACTCGCGTAGGGGCCTCCAGCCACATCTTCTTCCTTTCTCCCTCGAGAGGACGTGAGTAATACCCTCCAACTCCCGTCCCCGCCAAAACCGAAAGAAGCGCGCACCGTAGGCCTAGAATTTCTGTTCCCGCCATGCGCCGGCCGGGGAAGCCCCTGCCCCGCAGGGTTGGGAAGAGGCGGCCCTCACCACACGTGTGCGCGGCAAGGTTCGGCCCGTCTCAGCCCACTTCCCGTCGCTGCCCCAGCGGCCTGAGCTGCCGCTGCCTCGCCCGGGCCTTCCTTCGGGCCCTCCGGTCCTCCCCACGTGGGGCGCCGGGGCCCCTCACCGCCTGTTCCCTCCGGCCAAGTTTCCGACCCGCAAAACCACGAGGGAGTCGGAGTCCCGTACCTGGTGCTTCGGTCGCCCCTGCTGGTAAGGCTTAATTGGCCCCTGGTGGCAACGCCGCGTCCGGATCTTGCCGCCACCGCCCCCTCCTATTCCTCCGGCTTCGGAGGCCATGGCGGAGCCTCCGCTGCTTCCCGCTCCGGGGCGGGTAAGGGGGCGGGAGAGGCAGAGGCGGCCGCCTTAGAGCCTCCCCCCGCCCACCCCCAGCCCACAAGTCCGTCCCCGCGGCCCACACTGGAGGGTACAGGCACACCAGGAAACGCGAGGCGGCGCGCAGAGTGGAGAGAAAATGAGCGCGGGCAGCAGGGAAGGCGGCGGCGGCGACAGAGGCCGAGTAGCTGGCTCCGGTCCGGCAGGCACTCGCAGGCCCCCTCCTCTGTATGTGTCACGGTCTCTATGGAGATCCCCCGCAGAGGACAGGGCGAGCGGCTCTACGGGCCGCTTAGGCCTAACTCGACCGCCGGCTGATGGGGATCCTTCTTCCGCCGCCCTAGCCGTGGCTGCCGCAGTTGAAGCCTCCGGCGCCGCCCGCCTACCACTCCCCTTTGCGCACAGCGCCCGCCCCGGCGTCGCCGTCCCTGCAGTCGCCGCCGTTGTTGCGCCTATTTAGCTGCTGCTAACCACGCCGCCGCGGTCGCGAGCCAGGACACCGTCACCGTCAGCGCCCGACGCATTTGCATCATCACGCTGCGACTGGATGATTGGCGAGAAAGCAGGAAGGGCTGGTCAAGCCCGCGCTCTCTGGCGCGCGGCACGCTGGGAAACGTAGTTTAGCGGGGAAACCGACCTCTGACGGGGTGGGGGAAGATGCGGAAGGAGACCTGCGGAGCACTGCAGAAGCACAAAGCCAGTAGCTTCGATCCTTTTACTGCTCTTAGCTGTAAACTGGGACTTTGAAGAAGGCATTTCACCTCTTTCCCACTCTACTTCTCCCCATTGGTAAAGCGGGCAGAAAGAAGTGAGCACTTAGTAAAATCAGACAGCAACTAATAAAATCTAATAAAAACTGGTTGAAAAACAATATTCATGATATTTAAGCTTAAACCAGAATTAGGAAATATATACAGTTTCATTAATATTCCACTAAACATACAAGGGGGCCTGGACGGTGGTGCTCAGTAGTTAGAGTGTCGTCCCCCGCACCGAAGGGTAGCGGGTTTGTTTCCTAGTCTGGGGCACGTAACTGGGTTTCAGGTTCTATCCATGCCCGGTGGGGGTGTGGGGGAGGCAACCAATCTATGTTAATGCGCTCGCTCTCTCTCTCTCTCTCTCTCTCTCTCTCTCTCTCTCTCTCTTTTTCTTCTTCTTCTTCTTCTTCTTCTTCTTCTTCTTCTTCTTCTTCTTCTTCTCCTCCTTCTCCTCCTCCTCCTCCTCCTCCTTCCTCTCTCTCTCCCCTATTCCCTACCTCCCTCCCTCCCTTCCTTCATCCTAGTCTCTAAAAAATCAATGGGAAAAATATCCTTGGGTGAGGATTAAAACAATAATAATAATAATAATGGCTTTGTTGTCTAACATACAAGGGCTGGAATTCTGATTCTGCCACTCTATAGCTTGATCTTGGATAAATCAAAACCTGAGCCTTGGCTTCCTGCTCCATGAAATGGAAACTTTAAAATACACCTTATGGAGCTGTTGTGATCATCTATGCAATGCACTTAGTATATTTCCTGGTATACAAGAAATGCAATAAATGGTTACAATTACTAGCTGCACAGTCAACTCACATTAGAGGTAAGTGGTATATTATCAGTAAAAAAAGTATACATATATTAACAAATACAAGGCATTGTATTTAGGAAAGTGAATAAGTGAGCTAGGCTCAAACAATCTACAAAATATAGGGATTTTAGGAGTTGAGGGTTAGAACGGTCTTGGTGACCCTGTGGCTCAGCCCTCATTCATGGTCAAAACCAGTCTAAAGAATTCAGATAGCCCTACAAGTGTGGCTCAGTGGTCAGAGGTTCAACCAATGAACCAAAAGGCCACCTTTGATGTGCAGGAGGCAGCTAATCAATGCTTCTCTCTCATCATTGATGTTTCTATCTCTCTCTCCCTTCCTCTCTGAAATCAATAAAAATATATATTTTTTTAAAAAAGAACTCAAATGGCATGTTTAATTGAATTCAAATGGCAGTCAAAGCCAGGATATAACCCAACTTTTCTATAAGATTTGAGATCAATAACCAACTAATTAGGGAGAAAAAAAATCTGTGAAAAAACATAGGCTTAATATCCCATTTGAGATAATTAACTTTAAAGCTTATAAATAGACTTAATTTCAAATCTATGTAGCCTTGGGAAAGTTATTGATCCTCTTCCTAAGCTTCAGTTTCTTCATCTGTAAATCAAAAGGGTGGTTCTAATTATAGGATTACTGTAAATATAGCTCATAATAATTGATTAGATTAAAAAAGCATCTAGTATCATCCAGATATCAGATACAAATAATTAACTCCAAGACTTTTATACACCTCCACCACCAAACTGAACAATTTAAGTCAGTATATAAATCATATGCCAAATTGTGAAACCAAACTTGCAGTACCTTGGTATTTATAACACCTTTCAGCTCCTAAGGAATTATGCTGTATGAGGCATAGGTTTGCAGAGCAAACAGCTTTCAGTGGCACTTCTGACCAAAACTACCAAGACTAGAAAAAGTTATCAAATGTGCTAGACAACATTAATCTACTTCCTCTTCTGCTTCTTGTCCTAGCTTCCCCCCCACCTCCACCACTAACTCCCCTCTAGACTCTCTAGGTATGCAAGCTCTTCCTCCTGAAGCACCTCGTCCTTCTTAATTACAATTGTTTATCTTGCACAATTCTTAGCTAGTTATTTGACAAGCCAAGAAAAGTAATTTCTATTTAGTTTACTCACAGGAAAGATCTGTTGCCTGAATCTTTAACGAGGCTACCTATACACTGAGTGGCCAGATTATTATGATCTCTGAATGCACAATAATCTGGGCCACTCAGTGTATATCCTATATAATAAAAGGCTAATATGCAAATTGTCCCCTCGACCAGGAGTTCGACCAGCAGGCAGGGCAGCCAACTGCCCATGTCCCCTCCCCCTGGCCAGGCTAGCTGGACCCCACCCATGCACAAATTCATGCACTGGGCCTCTAATATATATATACTGTGTGGCCAGATTATTATGCGTTCAGAGATCATAATAATCTGGCCACTCAGTGTATAGGAGATTGAACTGTAGCAAATCCCATTTTCCCTTTCAGCGCCCTACCAGACTGACTGGGACTCAAAAATAATCTCTTTCTTGGAGTCTATGAATTGATGTGTAGGACAGATTTCATCTCTAAGCTTTAAAAGGAAGAGACATGGAAAAGAGCTGGGTCGAACAAGACAAAACTTCAGAATAGAAAATTAATAGGATTTTTGGAAATGTGGAAAAATCTACAACCCCCTTTAGCTCTGATTTCAATTATTTAATACACTGTGTGGTTATTTCTTTGAAGTAAAATAATTGTTGAGGGAACAATAATATATTAGTCCCACATTAATGTGATTGAATTATTGAAAACTATCAGGCTTGCCAGCAGAGAAGTAATGAGGCAAGAAGAAATCTGCATTCAAAACTACCCACTGCTTAACCCTACCCTTAAATATTAGTAGCATTTAGCCTCAGTAGGAGACGAGGTAACTTCTTGTGCATAGTTTGGGATTCTAAAATAACAATGTTTCTGTGCATTCAGTTTAGAGTTACAAATCATCAAACCTAGAGTTCCTCACACATTTTTTTGGTACAAAACTCATTCTTCAGTTAGGAATTAGTAGTAGTAGAATGGGTTATAATAAGTTATATATAACCCATATATAACCCTGCATTCAAACATACAAATAATTATTGAACATTTCTCTAAGAGATACTATATATAAATTGGAAAAAATATCAAATGGCATGGAACAATAATAGGAATTCTTGAAATCCTTCCAGCCTATTAAGAGGTAATAGTTGGGGCAGGGGGAGTTGTTTGTTTATTTGTTTTTTTAGGAAGGGAATATTCACTACTTATAACTAAGCAATTTCTATAAATAATGAAATGTAATCCCTAGAAACCCTATGAGATTCTGTAATTCACAGAATTGGAAGCTACCACTTGTAAATTTTATATTATAAGCTAGTATTCTTATTCATCCTTTCCTTTTTATTATTTATCTCTATTCCCATCAGTGTTTAGGCCTAGACAAAATTGAAATGGCTCTGAGAAATTATCTTATGTTTTGGATTGCTTCATTTAGGGTATTTTAATAGAAACTCATTTATTCTCTACTAGTTTTTAAACTCAAAGAAGATAAGAAATTTTCTCACTGCAATATTTTGAACACATAAAACACTGTTAACAGATAGCAGTTGCTCTATATATACTATAGCTCATTTCTTCAATATCCAATTGCTATCAAGGTCAAGTGTTTTCATGTTATTATCCTATATAATAAAAGCCTAATATGCTAAGTGTCCGGTCCTACAGTAGGCCATTCAACCAATCAAAGTGTAATATGCTAATGATATGCTAAGGCTGCTCAACCACTAGCTATGATGTGCACTGACCACCAGGGGGCAGACACTCTGACCAGTAGGTTAGCTTGCTGCTGGCATCTGGCCAATTGGGACTGAGCGAGATGGGCTGGACACACCTTGGAGCCCTCCTGCGGTCCCTCCCCAGCTGGTCAACATCCTGAGTTCCTCCCTGGCCCCGATCGTGCACTGGTGGGGTCCCTCTACCTGGCTTGCACCCTCTTGTTATCCAGGACCCCTCAGGGGATGTCAGAGAGCTGGTTTCGGCCTGATCCTGTAGGCCAGGCCGAGGGACCCCACTGGTGCACAAATTCATGCAGCATGCCTCTAGTAATAAATGATACAATGAGGACTACAGCTAAACTTCTTTATATTACCTTTCCTAAATTACATGTATTTGTTTTCTATACTGCATAACAAATTAATGTTTCTTTAATTCATTTATTCATAATTTTTTCATGAGTGTCATGAACAAATCCCTATAATAATGTTATATAGAAGTTGTCACACAAGCCTCACAAATCTGAGGGGAATTATTATCCTCATTTTACAAATGAGGGAACCATACATTTGAGGGACACTGAGAAAAAAAAGTAATTTTAAAAAGAATGATAGACTAAGTAGTTGAAATGATTTCTCCTCCTCCTTACTCCAAAGTCCATGCTCTTGCTTTGCCACCACTAAGCTGTTTTTGTAGCCAATTTAGGAACTTGCCTACCACTCAAAACATTTTTTCTTTGAAAAGATCTTTTTCTAGCTCAATGGAAAACTCCCTACTTTAGAAACCTCTTTCTCTCTGATTACCTCTACATTGACTAATATGTTTAGATTCTGATCTATCATCTATAATAATAAAAGGGTAATATGCTAATTAGCACGGTCATCTTCCAGCTGTCGTGCTGGACATCCTTCCTGACAAAGCCAGGGGAAGCCAGCCCGGGTCCCGGGTGCCTGTGGGCGGCCAGAGGAGGGAAGCCCGGGTCCCGGGTGCCGGAGGGAAGGAAGGCCTCTAGTATTGCATAATGAAAATGGACATTGCCAACTGTATGATGTGCTGGCTATTAGAAAGACCAGACTCAAAGAGCGGGCTTTGGATCACTGGGACGGCAAGGACCATGGCATGGGGAGATGAGGTTGTAGTGTAAAATGGGAGTGAAGAGTACATCAGCAGGGGTATTTGAGTGTAAGGGGTATTGTACATTAGAACTCCAAGTCAGAGAGAAGCCACGTTACTAATATCAATAGAATTCTACATATACCATAAAAACAAAAGAATATGGTGAAGGATAAAGAAAAAAGACAGCTTTTCATATTCAAAGTGCCAGCTCATGACACACAGCACAGAAGGACAGGAATTCTCTTAATAACCATAACAAAGATTGGCCCAACTTCACTTTTCTTAAACCAGAGCCCAGTTTTTTCAGCCAAACAAATGGTGTACTGGGAGAGATCTCAATTTATGAAAAGCCTATTACTGCTAAGGAACAAAACCTTATTTCCCCCCATAAAATACAGTAACCATTTGCCAATTATAAATTAGCAAATAGAGAGGCTGCTGATCTTTCTCTAATTACAAATAAAGTCTAAGCCCATCCTGGGTTAAATAACAGCTTTTATATATTCTTCAAAGATAAGACAATTCTGGCAAAAGCAGTATTTAGAGGTGACAATTGCAGTAAGTTAGAAAATTATGTATTTTACCCTACCAACATAAAATGAGGTATCTGCTATGATGCTTATTGAAGCAAATTATTATTTTATTGAGAGTAGTTTTATAAAGATTTCCATGTTCTTCCACACACCTCTTTCATATGACTGTTATTACCAAACATTTAATTAGATAGGAATATAAGGTGAAATGAGTGGGTTTTTTTTTTTTTTAAATCATTATATTACACACTTCAATCTTAACTGGAAAAATGCAAATTGGGGTTGAGATTCTAGAAAGTTATTGGGGTTTTTTTTTTTTGTCTGTTTGTATTTTAGAGGAAGTGGGGCCATAGCATTGAGAAGATATTTAAAGATGTACATCATCACGCCCTATCAGGTTTGGCTCAGTGGATAGAGCATCGGCCTGCGGACTGAAGGGTCCCAGGTTTGATTCCGGTCAAGGGCATGTACCTTGGTTGTGGGCACATCCCCAGTGGGGTGTGTGCAGGAGGCAGCTGATCAATGTTTCTCTCTCATCAATGTTTCAACTCTCTATCCCTCTCCCTTCCTCTCTGTAAAAAATCAATAAAATATATTTTAAAAATAAAGATGTACATCATTATACTCTCATTAACTTACTATGTTCTCTGTCTTTTGGAAATAAAGTAATACTTAAGACTAAAAAAATTAACTAATATGATCAAATTTTGACTATCTACATATATTACTTAATTTCAAGATGCCATATAAGATTTTTCCTCTTCCTGACTACTTATGTCAATGCATACTAACCTTTGTCTGATATATATGATTATGTACATTTCATTATAGTTCTAGGCATATTTTAAACTCATCAATTCTAAATGGAAATTCAGTTTCATTGGATGAAATAATAACCAAATTCAAGAAGACCAGTCTCAGCCAAACATTAAGATAGTTAACAAAGTCCTGATCAGTTCAGTTGGTTAGAGTGCTTTCCCTATACACCAAGGTTGCAGGTTTGATCCCCAGTCCAGGGCACATACAAGAAGCATTAACCAATGAATGCATAAATAAGTAGAACAACAAATTGATCTCTCTCTCTCTCTCTTTCCCCCTCTCCCTCTCTCTTTAAAATCAATAAATAAAAAAAGATTGTTAATGAATCAACTAGGATTAAACATGTTGGCCTATAGGGATCAAGGCTAAAGGAGGATGGGGATCAAGGCCAAAGCACTCACATAATATATATATATATATATATATATATATATATATATATATATATATATATATATATACACACACACACATATATATATACTAGAGGCCCGGTGCACGAAATTTGTGCACAGGGGTGCGGGGGTGGTGTCCCTCAGCCCTGTCTTGGCCTGCAAAGACGCCAGCATCCCTCACCCCAGCCTCTAGCCAGAGGTTCCTCCCCTCCTTCTGCACAGCCTCTGGGAAGATGCTTGTCCTGGGGCCTCCTCAGGGCCCTGGCCCACAACGCCCTGCAGTTTGGGTACTCGGGGGCTTGGGCTTTCACGTCTGGCTTCCTCACCTGGCATGGTGAGCATCAGCTGCCATGGGAGCCTTGCCTTAGGAGTCACCCCCTTGGACCATACTACTTGCGAGTGTGTGGGGGGGTGGCCTCGGTGGCAGTGATTTGATGTCTGTAGCATGCCCTCTGACACCCACCACCGCGGCGCCACAATGGTCCCGTCTGGACTGCTGGCAGGGGGCTTCCAGTCTGCGACTGGGGCTGATGGGCTGTGACTGGGGGCTGCAGGTGGAGGACCCCGGCACCCACAGGGCTGTCAGCATCAGGAACTGGAAAGATCCATTTTTCTGGTTCCTCCCCTGCCGCGCGGATGCTGAGCTCCAGGCCCCACAGGCCCGTTCACTCCCGCCGCATGGCCAGCCGGGGCGGGGACGTGGGCTCGCTGCCCCAGAGGCCCCTTCTGTGCCGCAGCACAGCCATGGCGCAGATGCTGAGCTCGCACTGCCGCTGGCGACGCGAGCTCAGCATCCCGCCAGCCCCATTCAGTCCCCGCTCAGCAGCGCAGCGACGGATGGTGTCGGCGGGAGGCGCGGGGGGCAGGGACTCACGTCCCCGCCCCTCGCCCTTCCCACCGGCCCAATCAGCCACCCTGAGTCCCACCCCCCCCACGCCTCCCACCCAATCGTGAGCATAGCGAAGGTACGGTCAATTTCCATATTACCCTTTTATTATGTAGGATATATATATAAAAGGCTAATATGCTAAGTGTCTGACCGTCCAGCTGGTCGCTATGATGCACACTGACCACCAGGGGCAGACACTCAACACAGGAGCTTCCATGACACACACAGAGAAACGGCACCGCGGATCTGGCGCCCACAAAGCAACATTCAGCTTCCCCTAAGTGGGACATAGGCCCTGCCACCACCCTGGAACAACAGCCCACCAAATCACAGCTGGTGCTTCCCAGAGCCCATGGCGCAAAATGCAGCCCACACCCCAGCCCAGCCCAGAAACGGTCGCTGTGGGCACCAGCTAATGACATCACGTAGCAACACTGGCTTCCTCTCCCTAACAACTAGCCTCCTTGCAGTTTCTTCAGCACAGGAACATGACTTGCTTTATAGCCAGATGGAAACATTTTACACCGTAACCAAATATCTGTGAAGCATTTTCCCATGCCTCATCTCATTTGGTCCTCACTGAAGTCCTAGAGTAGGTAGATAGGAGACTCAGTGGAATCCTATTTTCTTTTCATTAGCCGGAAAACAGAGATTTAGAAACTTGACCCAACTGAAAATGACTTCAGGTTTTCTCACTGCACAGAATATAGTCAAACACTGCTACAGTTAAATATTTTACCCTTTGTTCTCCCTGCGTGATCTACAATAATAGTCTGCTTCATGTTTATATTTGCTACTGTGTTGAGGATAATTACCTGAAAGAGAAGTTGGAGTGGTTCACTGGGCTGGAAAAAGTTTAGCTAATTCAGAAAGTAGGTCTAATTAAGCAAGTTTATCTATACATATAAAGCGCTCACTGGCACCAATCGCACACGTGTGTTTCCATCTGTCATTGTCTATCGTGAATTTGGTTGACACTTCTATTATAGAGAAAGTGCAAATAGCAATATTAAAATATTTCTTCTAATTAATTTCCTTTCAATGTGCACGAATTCATACACGGGGCCTATAGTAATTTATAAGATAGAAAAGCAAGCAGAAACTCTAAGAAGGAATATTCTTAGTAGTGGGTTAGTATCTAATACCTAAATGCTAGATGAGAAGTCAGGCAACTTGGAGTAAAATCTGTAGACTTCACTTCCCTAAACTGTAAGGACAGGAATGAGAGCAGCTTTGTACTTGGCAAATCATAAAAACAATTACTAGATTACCTACTTCTAATAGCTTGATCTCTTGAATAGGTGCTATGAAGTCAAGACAATATTCAGATACATTATTTTTTACAAAAATCACTTCTGAGGAAAAATTAATAATAATGGATTATTTAGTCTAAAAAATCCCTGAAGTTGGTCATCCAAGGTATTCTATACACATCACACTTAAGAGTTAGTTTTTCTTGACTCTTACAAAAGGGAAGACCTAAAATGTTGTGATATTCAAGGAGTGAAAAATCGTTTCAAAAGGTTAATATAGCCCTGGCTGGTGTGGCTCAGTTGGTTGAGCATTGTCTGGTGCACTGAAAGGCCACTGGTTCGATTCCAGGGCACATACCCAGGTTTCAGGTTCCATCACTGGTTGGGGTGCACACAGGAGGCAACCAATTGATGTTTCTCTCCCTCTCCCTTCCTCTCTCCCTAAAATGAATAAAAACACTTTTTTTTTTAAAGGCTCACATACACCTCCCTTCCAATAGGCCAAATATGAACACATTTGTTCATATGAACACTTACAGGTCAAGACATCGAGGTAATGAGTCAACCAAAGTTTATGTAAAGAGCAAGCTTAGGCCCTAGCCGGTTTAGCTCAGTAGATAGAGCATCAGCCTGCGAACTTAAGGGTCTGGGTTTGATTCTGGTCAAGGGCACATGTCCAGGTTGCGGGCTTGATCCCCAGTGTGGGGTATGCAAGAGGCAGCCGATCAATGACTCTCTCTCATCATCGATATTTCTATCTCTCCCTCTCTCTTTCTCTCTGAAATAAATACCATAAAAATATTTTTTTAAAAAAAGGGCAAACTTAGGAATTCTTGTTTCTCATTTATCTACAACAACCAACAATTTAAGTGAGAGTTGATGAAGCAGCAGCTCATAGAATACATAGTTTTGCCCCCCTCTTATTTAATATTTGGTATATTTCAACTTTACCAGAGACAAAGTGAGCAGAAATGAAAAATTTTTTTCTCTTTTTATTTTCATTAGCTTCTTTTTCCAAAAAAAGTTAGGTTATTACCTGAAGTGAAATTCTGGATTTTGTACATTCTTATTCTCTGTTACCATGGGTAGCAAAGTTAATTTAATAGAGCAATTAATGAAACACAATGATTAGTTAACAAGATGTTTTAAGCCAGTACCTATAACCCATAGCCTATATCCTCAGTATAGCTCACCTTGTTGAGGTCCATTGTAAGTACTGTAGGATATTGTGAACAATCAAAAATGTGGTTCTTCAAAACCAAGAACAAAAAAGACTCTTCAAATATTCTCCAAAGCAAATGTGAGTGAAGTTATACTTTTCAACATTCACTATTAAACAGGCAGTATTGCCAGACAAACAAAAGGCAACACTGCAAAGATTAAGCAAAGCCTACTGAAACACACCACCACCCCCAGTTAGGGAAAACCACTCTGACACAGGAAGGTTTACATATACCTCAAATAGAATTAAAACATCAAAGCAAACCGTCCATCAGTCTTTACAGAGGCCCTAACCAAGCAACAATCAGCTTCTACCAGCCACAATTAAATCCAAGCCACCATTTAGATGCTTTAAATTAGTAATTGTTAAACCAGCTTCCCCCACCTGATTGTCATAAAATCTTGTGCCCATTGTGAGTCACCTGTAAGTCATAAGCACTTCCTCAAAGAAGCACTTGCTTTTGGAACCATTCCTTTCAGCTGAAGTGCTAATAGCATTGATGGATTTTAGCTTCATGCTTGTTAACGCTTGAGTATAATCCCTTGTGTCTCTCACAGAGGATAGTTCTATGCAGAACTGTGGTCACTCTGCAAATAGGTAGTGGTCTACTGCGGGGTGGGAGGAAACAAATACAGAAAAGGGCACTGGGCGTAGACAGCAGGGAAGGAAAGGCCGTTTTTCTGTTTTCACTGTCGGCCATTGTGGGTATTTCTGTCCCTGAACCCCTCAGCATATATGGGCCTACCCTTTGCAGCTGCTTTTCCACAGATAGCAGCGTCTTCCTTCTCCAATGGTTTGGTTTGGGTTTACCAGCAAAAGGGAACCGACTTTTCCCTTTCATTTGCTTCATCACTAACTTTAGAACAGAATCCTTCGAAAAATATTAAAAACTGAGATGGAGGGGGGAAAATACAATAGTTCTTAGAAGCTTTCTGTCCCAATTTCAAGCGAAGAGGAAGAAGAAGAAGAAGAAGAAGAAGAAGAAGAAGAAGAAGAAGAAGAAGAAGAAGAAGAAGAAGAAGAAGAAGAAGAAGAAGAAGAAACTACAGTGGCCAGTTGTACATCACATCTAAAGAAGACAGGTCAGGTCATTTGTTGGATTTCTTTTTTCCAGGAACACCCACTGAACTTCCTAACTACGCAAGCAATATAGAAAAAGAAAAGGGAAATGTTTAAGGAGTGATATAAGAGAGACAAAGGGAGGGCTGAGATGAGAATGGGGAGAGAAAATTTTAAATTCTGACCAGTAGTCACGACTAGCCATTTCTGAAAACTCTCAAAACTTCTGCCAGGTTTATGGCCAATCTGAACTCACCTTTGGTGTATTCACCTTCCATAAGTCAGTCTTCTGAGTCCAGATTGGCTCCTCGTTGACCCAAATTCAAGAGCTAAAAAATAGAGGGAGGGAAGATGAGTGATACTTTGCAGGAATGGTGCTGCCGAAGTGCAGAGTATCACTTACTGACGTCATAAATAATGAAGGACTAATAAATAACACATTAGAAAGAAACGACCCTCCTTAGTGCCTCTTCATGGTTTCCTAACAATTTATATCCAGAGCACGAGACACACGTTGGATAAATGTTTATTGAATGGATGAATGCATACTCATAGGAGGTTTTGCACTTTGTTATTTTATGTTACGGATTTTTTCTGGGTATTTAAAAAATATCTTAAAATAAAATTTGTTAAAATAATCTTTTATTGTTAGAACACATTTAACCTCCCCTTTTCTTTTAAGCACAATTTACCTGCGACCATGTGCTAATTGTAGTGTCAGAGGAAAATGTAATCGAGGAAAATAGTGCTTTCCCTCGGGGATTGTAGGACCTGTGAACTGAAGGGCAAAGGGTCCATACTTTAAAGCCAGACCTTTGGAATATTAACCAAAAAGTATTTACTGTATTCTGGGCCGTATGTTCTGCAGTAAACATGATGACATAGGTCCTGCCATTTAAGGACATATATAGAAATGGTTTGTACTGTTACTTTATTTTTAAGTGTTTTGAGTAAATACTCAGGCAGATCAATTTCCTTTGGGAACTGTGTTGCATAAATGGCGTTAAGTTTACATTCTCTCACGTAAACAATTGATCAGGCAGACAGACTAAAATTCACACAGAGACGAGCAGTGTCCCCATTCCCGGGCTCAGTGAAATTGTGATCAGAACACTCAAATAGGGAACATGAGTACCATTTCAGGATGTTATTCCTTTCTTTAAGTGTAAATAAGCTCTTCAGTATGAAAGACCAGGTTAAAAGAAGCTACTATAAAATTGTATGCTTTAGAGAGATGCATAGACCTAAGGTTACAATGGGACAAATTGTGTCCCTAAATAATTGCAATATCTAAGTGGGATCTTCTAGAGGCAAGGAAGAGACCAAGGAATATGATTTGAAGTGTCCTACACTCTTACTTAGTAACCAAATGCATGACAAGATAGCACCCTGGAGTACCCACTGTATGCCACACACACCTCTGGGTGTTCACATGCATGCATTATCTTTCATCCTTAAAATGAGTCTTCTAAGGAATGAGAAGGATAAGTAGTTCATTCAAAGTCATATACCTGGTAGTTGGCAGGGTGGGCTCTGAACACAGATCTGACTGATTTCAAAACCCCCTACTTCTTTTGTTACACTAGGAAGCATTCTAGAACTTCCCACAGCCAATGGGCAGAGAGAGGGGAGCCTGAGATGTCTGTGGAAACTGCCGAGCCCACTGACACTCATGCCTCTTCTCAGGGAGGTATGCCCAGCTGCTTCTCCACAAGGGCCTTGCAGGATTTCTGGGATAGAAGAGGGGCTCTGCTGACCATATCAGAGCACATCGGAGGGTCTTATTGGACCCCAGACTCCCCTGAGTTCCCTTCTTTGCAAAGTTGCCAGATAATATACGACACCAGTTAAATTTGAACTTCAGATAAACAATACTTTTTAGTATGTCTTCAACATCGCAAATATTGCAGGGGAGAACTTATTTGCTAAATCTAGCAGCCCGATTTCAAAACATCTTAAATGAGAATTTGAGAGGTACATGCATACAGTGGCTGTTGGCTGGAATTGTGAGAAACCCACCTGTAAGCACATCACCCTCCCACCGCCATGCTGTTGAAGGTTTATCCTGGGATCCCATCACCATTCATTTTATGAGTTTCTAGTGCAGCGGACATAAATTTGTGTCCAAACCCAGGTATGTAAGAAATATAAATTTATATTTCTTTAACTCAGCAGAATTTCTGTTTTAAAACCCCGTTTTTTCAGAGCAAGCAAGCAGAACATAAGCTCAATCATGTCTGAATTGTTTCTGAGGGTTCCCATAGTGCTGTGGGGGACCATTTATTTGTTGGTTTTAATCCTCACCCGAGGATATTTTTCCATTGATTTTTAGAGAGGGTGGAAGGGAGAGGGAACGACAGAGAGAAACATCAATGTGAGAGAAACACATCGATTGGTTGCCTCCTGCACGCACCTTGACCAGGGCCCCGTGCAGCCGAGGTACATGCCCTTGACAGGAATCGAACCAGGGATCCTTTGGTCCACAGGCTGACGCTCTATCCACTGAGCCAAACCGGCTAGGGCGGACCATTTATTTTGTGATGTCCTCTGTCTATGCAAATAGTTTCCAAGGCCCCTCTCATTCGTTCCTGGCCTTGGCCCTTTCAATCCAGGTATTTCTGTTCCTTCATTGTTCTCCTGAGGCACAGGCATTCTGCAGGTACTATGCTACCACGCTAAGGCTCCGAACCCTTCTGCAGTCCTTTAAAGCTCTGCCTGCTTAGGTTCACAGGGTAGTCATCCCCTGTCTAGGTTCTTACTGCCCTGCAGGGCTTCTGCCTTGGGGAGTGAAGCATGATACTCTTTGTCATTAAACTGTCTTAGGCTCTTCCCCCAGGGAAGGACACATAGTTCCTCCAGAGGACACTAGGGCACGTGTGTCCTCTAGGGTTCTCCTCCCCCACTCTAAATGCTCTCTGCCAAGGCAATCTTTCTCAATCTTTTTCTTTTTCGTATTTTTTAATCCCCCCTCCCCATTTTTTTTCTAGGGATGGCCCACCCTCCTCAACAACCCTATCCACCAGCTCTCAAAATTTTTTCCTATGTATCTAATGCCCCTAAGAATCTTAGGTTTTTGGAAGACAATGAAAGGTTATTTCATTTTCACCCTGGCTCATCCTTTCCCTGGGCAATGAATACAAAAGAGCTTGCACCTTGAAAGTGGGAGAGAGGATAAAGAGAGAACAGAGGGCCCTACTGGTTTGGCTCAGTGGATAAAGCATTAGCCCTCAGACTGAAGGGCCCGGGTTCAATTCCAGTCAAGGGAACATACCTCCATTGCAGGCTCATACCCCAGCCCCGGTCAGGGCCAGTGTGGAAGGCAACCAATTGATGTGAGATTTCACCCTCCCTTCCACTCTCTTTGAAAGTCAATGGAGAAAATATCCTCCAGTGAGGATTAACGAGAGAGAGAGAGAGAGAGAGAGAGAGAGAGAGAGAGAGAGAGAGAGAGACAGAGAGAGAGAGGGAGACAGAGAGAGAGAAACAGAGACAGAGAGAGAGAACGAACAGAGGAAAGTATTCTAATCAACTAATTTTAAATATCCTCAGGCCTTTTTTTTTTTCAAGCACCAACTGTAGTCACCAAATCTTCCCTACCCATCAGATGGGAAACATTTAAAAGATGAATTGTCAGGCCTCACTCCAGACCCATAGAATCTCTAGAGTTGAACCTAGAAATAAGTATTTTAACAAACTCCCAACATTTTTCTTACACTCAGTTGCACTGGTCCTCTGACCTGCTTTTGGAAATGGCTCCCTTTTCTGCCCACATGGTCTGTCTTCTTCCCTTTTCTTTTTCACTCCTGGAGTGGCAACATCCAGTAAAGTTCCCTTGCACAGAACCAAAATCTAGTGTGGCGTCCTGTATCCATCTTACAGGGAAGATAACCTGGAGGATGTTCGTAGGTCTTGTCTCCTCTTATTTATTTCCTCTCCCATTTTTCTCATCCTTCAGGGCCCCTGTCCAGTTTCCAAGAAGAAACTCTGAGTGTAACCTACCAAACAAGACCATCCCAACCCACATGTCCTTCTTATGTCAAATGCAAAAGTACTTCCCAGAGGCCTAAATGCTGCTCAGATCTTATGGAGGATCATCAGCATATTTAAGCATCCCAGTTTTTTGAGGCTTAGGGATATTTCTGCAGGAAAAGGCCTAAGCATTTAAGATATATTCACAAAGTAGATAAATTAAAAAGTAAGATTTTTTTTAATTGCTTGCATTGATTTGTTGAAATGGCTGTTAAACACTCTCTTAATTTATTTGAAGAGAACAGTTCACTTTTTTTTGGGGGGGGGGGGGTGGAGGGAATATGGCCAGGTAGGACATGCCAAGCTGGCAATTGTATTGGCCTATTTTATTCCAAAATGGGGTTAGGAGTGCTGAGCTAAACTGGAGCTCTTAAAAGAACATATCATAGTGAGTGACAATGGAGATGCTAACTGAAAATCATTCACAAGTAATGATTGGGAAGACTCACCCCTTGAGATGGTAGTTGGTATTTATAAAAGTCAGCTATGTTTATTGACTTGACTCAACAAAAAGTCCTGTTTGGTTATTATGACATCAGAATACTGCTCCATTTTAAATAACAGAGCAAAGGGCCTGAGAAATGAGGGAGGTGGGCAGGCTGATTGGCAGGTAGGGAAGTGAATATAAACTGTTTCCAATAATTCCTTTAGTTTCGGAAAGTAAATTTATACTATCTTACTCCAGGTTTAAATTATTCAGAAATATATTTTTTCCTTAAAATTAATTAAGCAGCAGTAGCTCTTCAAAGCTGATTGATCAGGAAGTATAACAGATGCCAACCATCGGCAGAGCACTCTGCTAGATGCTGTAAGGCAGCGGTCGGCAAACTCATTAGTCAACAGAGCCAAATATCAACAGTACAATGATAGAAATTTCTTTTGAGAGCCAAATTTTTTTTAACTTAAACTATATAGGTAGGTACATTGTTATTAACTTAATTAGGGTACTCCTAAGCTGGCCTTTGCTAAAAAGTCAAGGGGCCAAAGAGCCGCATGTGGCTCGAGAGCCGCAGTTTGCCGACCACTGCTGTAAGGAAACTCGTTTTCCTGCACAGGGTGTCCTTTTTTTTTCTTTCTGCAAGGTTGATGCAGGGATGGGATTAGAGACCAAAGAAATCACACTTCCCAGGTTGAGAGGCGCTATCAAGTTTTGCTGGGCCAGCCCACAGCTGAAGGGCAAACGCTGTAAGTGCCCCTTCTGTGGGGCTTTATCATCTCCCCTGAAGATCCCTGCTTCCTGTGGGTTGGAGCGAGGTTCTGGCTGGGGACAGCCTTTATCCGTTATCTCTTCATCTCAGAGTGGGACTCTGGAGGAGCAGGGCTGCCCAGGGAGCAGCGTGCCTTTGGCTGCGTGCTGCTCCTTGGTGAACTCTGGGACCTGCTCTAGGGACTCGGCCTGGACAAACCTGATCAGCAGGTCCCTCCAACACGTGTTCTCTTGGCTGAAAATCTGATTTTCCCTCAATGCTTGTGTTGTTTTAGGTATTTTTAGTTTAGATCCCAAACCTTGCCCTTTGTGGTGGTTTGTCCCATTGGGAATCACTTTTTCCATTTTGTTATTAATTCATTTGCTCAATAAGCTTTCATTGAGTCCCTATTGTGTTCCATTATAGGAAACTGAGGCCCTGAGAGCTTAGGCTATATACTCAAAGTCACAATTTTGTGTCTTGGTGATAGGATGGCTATTGCCTGACCCAAATTCCATGGGTCTGGGGGGTGTTTTTACTTTGTTTTCATTGAGTAGTTTGTTTTTTAAAATCTTATGATTTCTTCTTAATGTTCATAGCTTATTTCTCTCTCATTAGTGGCAGCAAAGGGTTGACAGCAACAGGACAACAGAGGCGTAGAGAGGACAAAAGAAATTTTATAATAGGGCAGGTTCACCAGTCTCACTAGTGGCACCTCATTTCATTTTCACAACCACCCTATGAAGTATGTAGTATTGTTCCCATTTTCCAGATAAGGAAATTGAGGCTTAGAGACGTTAAATAACTTGCCTAACTTCATTTGATGAGACATCAAGTATTAGAGCCAGGTTTTGAATCCAGTTCTTTAAAACTCTAATGCCATTCAATTATACTGCCTCGCATGACCCAAGCAGAATAAATTTGATGTCTAAATGGCCACTTAAGCCCTAGCTGGTTTGGCTCAGTGGACAGAGCATCAGCCTGTGGACTGAAGGGTCATGGGTTCAATTCCGGTCAAAGGCTTGATCCCTGGCCCTGGTCAGGGCATAAGCGGGAGGCAACCAACTGATGTGTGTCTCTCACATCAATGTTTCTCTGTCTCTCCCACCCTCTTCCACTCTCTCTAAAAAAAAAAAATAATAATAGTAAATAAGTAAATAAATGGCCACTTAACTCCAATTAGCTCTGCCCAAATATTTAATGAACTTTAAGAGGGTTTGTTTTGGCCATTGGTCCTGAGTTTAAATGACCAGAAGACACTGATAATCCCATGTAAAAAAGTTACTCATTCAAGTAACTCAGCATATCTGCATGTGTTATTACCCAGCTCCAAAGATAACTGAAGGCAGTTATCTGAACAAAGGTGTTACGATGTTTTGGAATGAGTGATAGGGGAAGAGATACTAGAGTTCAGTGACCTCCTGGGATAGCCCTCCTGGGATTGTTTCAAAAGTTATGTTGTGAAAATTTAATTTTTTCTTGAGATCTTCCATTCATTGAGTCACAGACAATTCAAATTCCTCTTCTATAACAATGCTTCAAGTGATTTGCACTTGGCTTTCGAGTTTTCCTAGAGTTTGACCTGAAAGTATGGTATAGAAAGCTGAGTCAAGGGCTTCCAGTTAAACATAGCAGATTAATCAGACACCTTTGTATCTTCTTCTCCCCAAACCCAACAAGTGTGACAGTAACGAATTAATAAAACTATTAAACCACAAGGAAAAAGAAAGGAAAAGAAGACAACAGTAGACAAAAGGGTTTATCACAGCTCGGCGAGAGGGAAAGCAAAAGGGAAAATTAACTCCTTTCCTAAGGCAGAGAAAATTATAGCCCAAGGGCCAGGAGAGGGTATTCCTGACAAAATAGAAAGAGAACCTCTTGGAAGTTCCCAGTACTGTTGGAAGCTGGAGAGTGGCCATGGCTGAAATTAGGAGGTAGGTTCAGTCTAGGTGCACACATACTAGTAATGGATCTCCAGGCTCCTCTCCCACCCTGGGCAGCCAGGGAGCTCTCTCTACCCCAACCCCCACCTTAATTAATCCAGGAAGAACAGTGCAATTGAAACAATGTCGGGGCAGAAAGTATCTCTTTGAGAGAAAGAAGTCCACCTTTATTGAGCACCTGTCTAAAACAATCCATCAATCATCTTCTCACTCAAAGATGTTCTTTCCTCTGTATTCCTCATTATCAGCAGGAAGGGATTAATCATTAAATCCAACCTCTTAAACTAGTATTCATCCCCCGCATTCTAACAGTCATTTAAAAATATGTCTCCTTCTATTCTTCCTTCAACTGAACCAGTTCATATCCTATCGTTTTCTTAGTTATTCTAAGAGGCTTAAAACTGGCCTCGCCTTTTGGAGTCCAATCCCCCACTCATCACCAGGCCAACTCCTAATTATACTTCAGGTCTTAGCTTGAACATAAATGCCTTACAGAAAGCCTTGATAATCCCCTAGCCTAGATTGGGTTCCTCCTCTTGTTCATGATCATAATACACTATACCTCTCCTTTGTACCACTTGTAAATGGTATAAATGTGTGTATGTATGTGTACATACAGCGTGCCCTAAAAAAAGTATGCACACTTTAACAGCCAATAGCTCAAATTTGAAAATGAAATGTATTTTAATAAACATTGCCTTTATAATTATTTAAAATGTGTGTATACATTTTTTGGGACACCATACACACACATACACACACAAAGTAGGTTTATAGTCATGAGTATGCAAAACCAAGTTAATAAAGCTATTGTAATAATCACAACCTACATGTGTACTCATGACTGTATTCATGGATGGGTAATACTTTTGCCCACCCATGTATTTTATATATAAACTAGAGGCCCGTTGCAGGAAGATTCTTGCAATGGGGCTTCCTGCTGCGGTCGCCGCCCCGCCCCGCCTCCTTCCCTCCCTTCTCCCCCACCCCCCTTGCTTGCTTCTCCGAAGCTTTGCTCCCTTCTGCAGCACTTGGCTTCTTTCTGGCCTGGATATGCAAATTAACTGCCATCTTGGTTGGGTTAATTTGCATACCCACCCTGATTGGCTGGTGGGCATGGCTTGTAGGCGTAGCGAAGGTACGGTCAATTTGCATGTTTCTCTTTTATTAGATAGGTCTAGTGGCCCGGTGCATGAATTCATGCACATTGAAAGGAAATTAATTAGAAGAAATATTTTAATATCGCTATTTGCACCATGGCAGTATTGGCTGCAATTTGGTGGGTTGTCACTCTGGTGTGGTGGCAGGACCTGTGTCCCACTTGGGGGAAGCCAAGTGTTGCTTTGTCAGCACCAGGTCCTCGCTGCTGTTTCTCTGTAAATGGCCAGTGTGTGTCATGGAAGCTCTTGCGTTGAGCATCTTCCCCCGGTGGTCAATGTGTGTCATAGCGACTGGTTGGACAGGCAGAGGGACACTTAGCATATTAGCCTTTTATATAGATTGTCTAGAGGCCTGGTGCATGAAAATTCATGCACTGGAGGGGGTGTCCCTCAGCCAGGCCTGCCCTCTCTCACAGTCTGGGAGCCCTCAGGGGCAGGAGGCGACCTGGCAATCAGGGGAAGGCGACGCCCCCATCACACCTCTGCTGCTGCCACTTCCAGCAGCGCAAGCCTCGGCCGGCCCTGGTTACCTGAGCCTTGGACGGCTCTGGGCGGCTGGGCAGCACTATCTGAGGCTTGCCTGTGCTTCGGGCCGGCCCTGGGCGGCTAGGGGGCTGAGGGGACTATGGGACTCCAGAGGCAGGCGCGGAGCAGCCAGACCCGCCTGGGGGTGGGCCTGGCCATGCTGTGCGCCTGCCACCCCAGCAGGGCTGAGAGGACTGGACGCTGCCATCTTTGAGGGCGTGGCAGTCAATTAGCATATTCCCTCTTTTTTTTTAAAATAAATCTTTATTGTTCAGATTATTACAATTGTTTCTCCTTTTTTCCCCCTATATCTCCCCATCACCCGGTTCCCTCCCCCACATTGTCCTTATCCATAGGTGTATGATTTTTGTCCAGTCTCTTCCCATACCCCCCACACAGACACCCCTTTCCCCCTGAGAATTATTAATCCACTCCCATTCTATGCCTCTGATTCTATTATGTTCACCAGTTTATTCTGTTCCTCAGATTTTTAATTCACTTAATTTTTAGAATCACTTGTTCATAGATATGTATTTGTTGTTCATAATTTTTATCTTTACTTTTTTCTCCTTTTTAAAGAATACCTTTCAGCATTTCATATAATACTGGTTTGGTGGTGATGAACTCCTTTAGCTTTTTCTTATCTGTGAAGCTTTTTATCTGCCCTTCAATTCTGAATGATAACTTTGCCGGGTAGAGTAGTCTTGGTTGTAGGTTCTTGCTATTCATCACTTTGAATATTTCTTGCCATTCCCGCCTGGCCTGCATAGTTTCTGTTGAGAAATCAGCTGACAGTCGTATGGGTGCTCCCTTGTAGGTAACTAACTGTTTTTCTCTTGCTGCTTGTAAGATTCTCTCTTTGTCTTTTGCCCTTGGCATTTTAATTATGATGTGTCTTGGTGTGGTCTTCTTTGGATTCCTCTTGTTTGGGGTTCTGTGTGCTTCCTGAACCTGTAAGTCTATTTCTTTCACCAGGTGGGGGAAGTTTTCTGTCATTATTTCTTCAAATAGGTTTGCAGTATCTTGCTCTCTCTCTTCTGGCACCCCAAAAATTCGGATATTGGTACGCTTAAAGCCATCCTGGAGGCTCCTTATGCTATCCTCACACTTTTGGATTCTTCTGTCTTTCCTCCTCTCTGGTTGGGTGTTTTTTTCTTCCTCATATTCCAGATCTTTGGTTTGACTCTTCGGGTGCGGTGGTCTACTCTGTATATTCTTTATTTCAGACAGTGTATGCATAATTTCTGACTGGTCCTTTTCCATTTTTTTGGTATTGTCATTTAGGTCCTTGAAGGTCTCTTCAAGTTTATCAGCGGTTTTTAGAAGATTCTTGAGTAACCTTATAAATATGGTTCTGAACACTGTGTCGTCCATTAGTTTGCTTTCATCTGTCTCTCCTACTTGTGACATACTTCGATGTCTCCACATTTTGGCTGCCTCCCTGTGCTGATGGAGTGGCTTTGTGTGGTTGGTGACCTATAGGGGCCGGTAGCTCAGTTTCCCCAATCACCCTAGGTGGTCGCTCTTGGTACTCCCCTTTGTGGGCTGAGTAGAAAGTCTTGGTGTAGTTAAAAGCCCTGATTGCTGTTGGGAGGAATTGACCTCTGGTCCAATTGGTTGTGAGGGCCTGCTGTGTCTATAACGGAAGAATTGCTGTGCTGGAGACACAGTAGGGCTTTGGTGCTCACTGAGTCTGCCTCTTGAATGTGTCCCTTATGAGAGTGGTTGAAATCTGGTGTCATCCACACCGACAGAAAAGTCACTCTCACTCTTCGACCGATGGCCGAGAGTCCCGTAGGCGTCTGGGTCCCCCGCGTGTCCCCAGAAACTGGAGTTCAGAGTGGTTGGGATTGTTGGTATCACTGGCGGGAGTTGATCTCCAAGCCAGTTGGCTGTGAGGATCAGCAGTGTCTCCGCTGGGAGAGCTTCTGTGCTCAGCTTGGATGGGGCGGAGTCTCAGGGTGGCACAGACAAGCTTTGGTTTCCCGTCTGCTCAGCCCTAAGAGGGGCCGTTTCTCCGTGCCCGAATTAATGGCTGCGCGCCTCTGAGAGAAGGCAGCTTTCGAGCCTCTCCCGCTGCCTAACAGACCAGTTTCTCCCCAGCTGGGGCTGGATTTCAGTGCAGACCCGAGGTTTTGTTTTTCTCCCGAACAAGAAAGCTAGCCACACAGCGTCTGCTGCCCTCCCTCTCCGTGCGCTGCGAGCAAGCCTGCCGCGTATTCAGCCGCCCGCCCTTTCCGCACTCACGGATCTCCGCACCTCCACAGCTCCTGAGGCTCAGCGTCCCCCTCTCTTTTTTTCTCTAGTTGTAGGTTTCCCACTCTGCCAGCTTTCCGGTGGTTCTGGACGGTGTGCGCTCTGTTTTCCAGTTGTAGTTTCAAAATTGTTGTAGTAGGCAACAATTAGGTGTTTACCTTATGCCGCCATCTTGGTTTCTCCAGCATATTCCCTCTTTATTGGCTGTGGGCTCCACCATCTTTGTGAGGGTGTGATGGTCAATTAGCATATTTCCTCTTTATTAGATAGGATGTGTGTTCCTTCTCTCACTAAACTGTCTACTATGTGACAGCAGGGCCAATGTTATATTTTTCAACACTGTACTCCCATTGCTTACTGCACTGTCCAGTACTTAGTAGGCTTTCAGAAGTTAGTTGTTAAATGAAATATATATAAAATGGAACAGATTATTATGACCACCCCATCAGTATTTCGTTGGGCTACCTTTTGCCTTTAATACTGTGGTGATTCTTCTTCTTCTTCTTCTTTTATTAAAATATATTTTATTGATTTTTTACAGAGAGGAAGGGAGAGAGACAGAGTTAGAAACATCAATGAGAGAGAAACATCGATCAGCTGCCTCCTGCACACACCCCACTGGGGATGTGCCCATAACCAAGGCATATGCCCCTGACCGGAATAGAACCTGGGACCCTTCAGTCTGCAGGCCGACGCTCTATCCACTGAGCCAAACTAGTTTCGGCTGTGGCGATTCTTCTTGGCATTGACTCTACGAGATGTTGAAATGTGATGTGAAGAATGTGACACCATGCCTGATGAATAGTACTGTCCAGTTCTGTGAGATTTGATGGTTTGTGGAACCAGCTGCCTGATGGCTCTTTTAACTTAGTCCCACAAATGCTCAATTGGATTGAGATCTGGTGATTGTGGGGGCCACCTAAGCAAGGTAAAGTCTCCCTCATGTTCTTGAAACCACTCCTGCACAATACGAGCACCGTAGCATGGAGCATTGTCTTGTTGGAAGAAGCCATCTCCATTGGGATACTCCATCAACATGATAGGATGAACTTGATCAGCAACGATATTTAAGTATGTTGTGCTATTCAGACGTCGTTCCACATGAATTAAAGGGCCCAAATCATGCCAGGAAAACATGCCCCAAACCATAACACTGCCCCCACCAGCTTGAAGGGTTGTACTCATGCACGTGGGGTGCATGCTTTCATGATGTTTCCGTGAAATTCTCACTCTGCCATCTGCATGATGCAACTGGAAACGTGATTCATTGGACCACATGACTTTTTTCCAATGCTCGACTGTCCAATCCTTGTGTTTCTGTGCGAATTGGAGACGTTTTATCTTGGTAACTGCAGACAGCAAAGGTGTTCGAACAGGCCTTTGGCTTCCATATCCCATATGATGCAGTCAGTGTATGGCTAATTTGCCTACAAATGTCATGTGGTCATAATAATCTGGCCATTCAGTGTATATGTCAAATGGAATATGTGTGTGTGCATAACATATATAATTTTTTAACTTAATTTCCATTTATGTTCCAGGATCACATCCAAGATACCACATTCTGTTACATTTAGCTGTCATGTCTTCGTAGGCTCCTCTTGGCTGACGGTATCTGAAGCTTTACTTGTTTTTGATGTCTGACAGTTTTGAGGAACATGGTAAGGCATATATTATAGGATGCCCCTTTACTGGAATTTGTCTAAAGTTTTTAACATGATTAGAGTGGGGTTTTGGGTTTATGGGAGGGAGACTAGAGGTGAAGTGCCATTTTCATCACATCATGTGAAGGGTACCTGCTCTCAACATGACATCGCTCTTGATGTTGACCTTGATTACCTGGATGTCAGGTTTCTCCTCCTTTCCATACTCTTTAGAAGGAAGACACCACACAGCTCACACATAATGAGTGAAGAATCATGATACCCTATTCCTACCGCATTTTAACTAGAATAAGCATATTATTTCAAATTAATTTTTTTAAAAGAGTGACCTAACTTACCTCTTTACAGGATCTGTATCAAGGGTGCCCCAGCCTTTGGTTAAGAACTGCCTTTCATCTCCTTGAAGGCTAGAGATCACCAAATAATGGACATACAGACAGCAAAGTAGCTAAACTAACTAAGAGAAAGGAAGAATGCCTTTTCTCCTGGAAATCCAAAAAACAAAGAGTCAATTATAATCAGTGGCAACCACTGTGCAGTTCTTCGAACAAGAGTTTGAGACTGACAGAATCTGATTAAGACAGTCTTACTGGATTTGAAGACTGTCTTAATCAGCTCTATCATTTTCTGGTTTTTGTAATCCTAACAAATCCTTAACCTCTCTACGACTCAGTTTCCCCAACAACACAAAGGGTGTAATGTCAGCACCTACCTAACTAGGTTGTTGAAATTATTTCAGGAAACAAAGAAAATAAAGCCCTTTACACTTAACAAATAACAAAGCAATGGAGATATTTGCTGTAATTCACAGAGTATCTTTCCTGCTTACAAATCATGCAACCTCTGGTTCTCCTCTTTGCATCACCAGCATGCCTTCTTCGGTACTGTCTTGAGCACAGCTTAGCTTTCAGACCTCATCAAAGCGATAAGTAAACTTAGCCATGTTTTGTTGAATGAGAACAGTTCCCTTAATTCTAAAATCTTTCCTTTTATATGTTCCTTTATATGTTCATAGCAAAGCTTGAAGATTATTTTGTTATAAGCCAAAATGTGGAGAGAATGGCTCTATGATATAAAGGTGGTTCCTGAGATAGGAAGGAAAGAAGAAGGGAGGAATCAGGGAAGGGGACGAGAGAAGAAACACAGAGATTCAGAGGTTCAGGCTGTGATGAGGATGCTTCCAGTCCATAGAAAAGACCATTCTCCATGTCCTGGTCTGGGGTGACAAGTAAGACATTCATTTAAAAGCGAAGACAGCTTGAGAGAGAATTTGAGGGTGCCTAGGCTGGTGCTCTGCTTCTCCCAGTTGGTTCCCTATCAGCCTTGCTTTGGTAGGATGGAGGGATAGAGAGATGGGCTCCAGAAAGCATTCAGCTGGTCCTTCTTGGGGCACGGAAGAGTTCCTGGAAAACCTCACGAATGATGCAGAAGAGAGCTAAGAATTAAGAGTACTGCCCAGGTTCGCCATGCATGAGCATGTTATAGGAGTGCCATGGCAGGGCTGCCTGGTGGTAGCCCAGAGCTGAGAGCCAGAGGCAGGCAGAGCTGAGCCTCACAATTACCAGTGCGAGACTGCCAGGGGGGACTTGGTCAGCAGTGGGAGTTTGCTAAGCTTCCTGGGAGCCACTGTCCTGCCGAAAGCTTCCCCAGAGGACAGACCATTACTGACAGCAGTGGTGGGTGAAGCTGGGTCAAAAGTCTGTGCCCAAAAATTAAACAAGAAAAGCTGCTCCTCAACCAGGGGTCAGCAGGAGGCAGCAGAGGACACAAGATTACAGGCATGGACCTTGGCTGAAAGGACAACTGGTGCTTTCCAGACCCACCCTGGGAGACCAGAGGGCCAAGGGACAGACCAAGGGGGTGGGGTACAGGGAGTGGGGGTATGTGTGGGGGAAAGAGCTCCCATGCTGAGTTTGGATGAATATTTACCTGATAGAGTTGAATTTTAAACAGGAAGAAACTATCCAGGAATCCTTTTGTACGTACCTGCAACCATTCTTGTTAGCCTATTTTTAATTTGTTGGTAGCCTGTTTTCCTTTTTAAGCTATTCTTTTAAAAATCCTTTTATTTTTAGATCTCTTTTTCCAGTTATTCTGTTTTGGATTTAAAGTTTCATTTTACAAACTTCAAGAGTCTTGAGCCTCTTTTGCTAATTTCCAAACAATTGGATCTATATAACATTTTAATAATAAAACAATCCTACCTTTGTCAATCTCTTTAGCAAAAAAAACCCCAAAAACTTAATTCATAAACTCTTATTGGCAGTTTATGTCTAAAGCCAATCATTACTATTGCTTGCCTTAATAAGCAAAGATGTGTTTGAATTTCCTAAGAGTCAATTCCTTTTTTGAGCAAAGCCATCCAATATATTTATGTGCTTGTGCCTCTAATGAAGCAAATCTGAAAAGAATCAAATGTGAAAATGTAACTGTTATAGGCACCTCTCACCACCAGAGAGGTGTTACCAGACAGGATAGCCCCCTGAGCTAGTGGGAGAGGGCTGTCCCCAACCTTGATCCTTGTCTTCTCATATAAATGAGTTTATGTGAGAGACCTTGACTGTGTTGTGAAAAGCCAATTTATGAAAGCAATTAAAGCATGAACCTTTATTGAAAAAGCAAAGCAAGCAAACCTATACATCTGGCTTATGAAGCACAGATGGGCTTTCAGCTAATCTGAAGAGCAAGTTGGGTGGGGGTCTGAGGTGTTATATACACCCCCCCCCTCCTGCCCCCAATCCATAGGTCTCAAAATTCCTCTGCTGAACATTTTGGTACAGGTTAATTCTAAAGGTTCCCCCGAATTTTTTCCTTTGTTGTGGCCTTCCCAGAATTCATGAGAAGCACCTGGTAACTGTATCTTGCCAAACCCTGAGACTGCTGGCTTCTCTGTTTAGGGCAGTGGTCGGCAAACTCATTAGTCAACAGAGCCAAATGTCAACAGTACAACGATTGAAATTTCTTTTGAGAGCCAAATTTTTTAAACTTTAACTTCTTGTAACGCCACTTCTTCAAAATAGACTGGCCCAGGCCATGGTATCTTGTGGAAGAGCCACACTCAAGGGGCCAAAGAGCCGCATGTGGCTCGAGAGCCGCAGTTTGCCGACCACGGGTTAGGGAATAAAACTGCCCATTTTTTCCTTTTCCCCCTTTCCCTTCCCTTTCTGCATTCTCTCATTAGGGAGTGTTTTTTTGTTTATTTGTTTGAACTATGTGCTCTGTGTCCTTTGCTGGGGAAGATAATGGCTTGCTAGTTACAAGCTGGCTGCAAATTGCCCACACTGTTTGGCCTTGTTTTAACTTTCCTGTCTCAGTTTCCCTTGTTTTAACTTTCCTGTCTCCTGCCCTGGAATCCGGTAACGCAACTATAAC
Organism: Cnephaeus nilssonii; assembly: GCF_951640355.1. Lineage (NCBI taxonomy): Eukaryota > Metazoa > Chordata > Mammalia > Chiroptera > Vespertilionidae > Cnephaeus > Cnephaeus nilssonii. The sequence goes on from NC_137078.1 coordinate 25,815,108, forward strand.
AAGAAGCAAAATTAGGTTTCTGATCATTTGCCTCTACCAGGAATATTAGTGCTATTTGATTATCAGCCCAAACTCACACCTTCAGATCATCCTAGTTCACCTTTTAATTAGTATCTCCTCCTTCTTCCATGGAAGTGTGGCTTTCCTTTTCACCCTACTGTTTATAAGTAAGAGTTGGATTCCTGTGTTCACTCAAAGGTTCCAGTTAGCTTGCTTTGGCCCATGGTCTTGACTATGTAACTGTTAACTAGTTATAATGGTTTTAAATGTCTACAAACTCTTAGACTTTGCTCTTCTCAAAAGGAAGAGCTAATTCCCTTTCCTTGCGGGGAGGAGGGAGCTGAACTAGTAACTCATTCCTAAAGAATTGAATGTGGTGGAGGTAACCAAATGTGACTTGAGACCAGGTCATAAAAGTCATTGTACTGTGGCTTCTGTTTGCTCTCTCTGGACCCCTCCCTCAGGGAAAGACAACAGCATGCCATGAGGACACTCAGCAGTGGGGGGAGGAGTGCACGGCCAGGAAGCGCCAGTGTCAGGAGGCGGAGGCACCCACAGGTGGGTTTCCCCAGTTCTAGGCATTGCAGCTCCAGCTGACCTCTTTTTTGATGTTTTTATTGATTTTAGAGAGAGGGAGAGGGAGAAACATCAATGGGACGCCTCCTGCATGCCCCTTACTGTGGATCGAGCCCAGAGCCTGGGCATGTGCCCTGGCCTGGAATCAAACCCAGGATCTCTGAGTGCACCGAACAATGTTCAACCAGCTGAGCCACACCGGCCAGGGGTCCAGCTGACCTCTTGACTGTGACCTTATGAGCAATTAGAGACAGAACTACCTAGAAGTGCTACTCCTGAATTCTGGACCCACAGAAATTGTGAGATGGTGTTTTTGGCTGTTTCAAGCTGCTGAGTTTAAGGGTAATTTATTTTGCAGCAATAGATGAGTAACTAGCTTTCCCACTACAGATAAAAGGACTAGAAAATAATTTCGGTAAACTGGCATTTCGTATCATTAAGACATCCTTGGGTGCACGTGGTACTGAGGTAAGATCTTATATCCTTCTTTCTGGGAATTGTTCTTCTAGGCACTTGCTGCGGCTAAGTATCTTAACACTGGTGTTTGTAAGGAGCTTGGCTTACATGTGGTTGACCACACACTAGGTAAAGATTATGCTGATTCAAGATGGGTGAGTCACATGAAGGTGTGGCTTTTGGCTCATATGTACTTTTCCAAAAATTTTAGTCAAAGAAAAATACATCTACTCTGCTTGATATTCCCCCAAACTCATGCTAGACTATGAAACAATAACAAAGAAACCTAAGAACATCTTTAAGTGGTTGGGTTCAGGCAGGTATTTAGAAGATGAAGGTCCAGCATAACTGTTGAAAGTTGTTACAAACACCAATGTTTTCCAGTTTTAAAGTCCAAAGTTACAAGTGCTTTAGATATGCATTGAGAAAGGGTCAAGTTGGTTTGTGCTAAAAAACCAAACTGGGCATTTTTTTCTCTATTTAAGTTAATCTTTTCTTCTTCCAGAGTCTCCAATTTCAAAACTTGCCTTTTTCTTACAAGACATTCATTGTTCTATGAATGAGCTTGTCACTGTCTCCATGAATAGGGACCCATAAGGATTAAAGAGTTCCTTTCTCAGGGACACCCTGGTGCTGAGAAGACCTGCAGTAAGCTCCAAGGTGGTGGATGCTGCCAACTGGGCTCAGGTTACAGTGACTGAGGCACCCGGAGCACCTGCTTGAGCTGCAGTCTTCTAAGAACTCCATGCAATAACACAGGTACCCAGTGAGCCTCAGCGAAGGGAAGATAACTTGTTTTCCTAAGAATGCACAGAGGTGAGTGTGTGTCCTGGAACACCTGAAAAATAACGACTACGTTTTATTTCAACTTAAATTAACTCGTGGCACTCAAATCTGCAATTATCTCTCCCGCACCTTGAGGGGTTAGAAACAAATGACAAGCAGGTTAATTTAGACTCTAGGATTTTGTCTTCATTACTGTCAGCACCAGTTCATGACAAGTTAAAGAGCAGAACCTGGCCCTAGTCGGTTTGGCTCAGTGGATGGAGCATCAGCCTGCGGACTGAAGGGTCCCAGGTCCAATTCCGATCAAGGTAGGGGGTGTGCAGGAGGCAGCTGATCAATGTTTCTCTCTCATCGATGTTTCTAACTCTCTATCCCTCTCCCTTCCTCTCTGTAAAAAATCAAAAAAAAAAAAGAAAAGAAAAGAAAAAAAGAGCAGAGCCCATGTCCCAGGATTCTCATGGAGTCCTCTTTGGTCCTGGTCTCCCGCCACCTGGGTGTTGTAGCAACCCCAAGAGGTCTGGTGGGATGCTGCTGGACACTGCCTTTCATCTAGGTTAGGAAAAAGTCTGAAAACTATGTATGACTGACTGACTTTTTGTTGTCATTTTTTAATTTAGGAGGTAGGCTTCACACTACAGAGACTTGTGCTAGTGTGACTATAACAAGTTCAAAGCTGAATACAAAAAGCTCTCTACGTGATTTCATATGGGAACATCCTTTTCTGTTTTTAGCTCTTGGTCCAGAAAAGGAGATAGCAAGAACTGATTCAATTACATCTTCTTTTGAGACTTTTTAATTATATGAACAGAAAGTTTTCCTTTTAAAAATAAAGCTTCATCATGTAATTAGTTGTTTTTGTCCAATATAGTTCTAAAGCTTGAATATTGTAATAAAAAAAAAGTATTGGCTAGCGCAGGATAATTTAATAGAAGATAGCCTCTTGCCCTTGCCTAACCCTAAAGGTATTTTTATTAAGCTAGTCTTCATTTTAGGGGGTTCCCTAGAAACACAAGACTGTATTTTTGTTACGATAAAATGTGTCCAAATAACTATAAATAAACGTGATGACAATGGTAATAATGTACTTTGGAAATTAACTGTTAAACACATGCTTATACTTAACTATCCAATAAACTGTCTTAAAACCAGTTTGCTCTCCCACATCATAATGACAAATGACGATGCCATTGATCTCACACTAGTAAATGGACAGAATTTGTCCATTTTGTCTTGAACTGTGTTTGTATTTGTCATAGTTTAATTAAACATTATATAGCTGCTGTTTACCCCAACCCTATTTTGTAAAATCCAAAGAAGTTTTAGGCTTTCCCCCTCTACTTTTTCTTGGCAGTCTATATAAGACACTTCTGTCCAAAAGTTAGATTTAATTCTTGATATTTCAGAAAGGCTATTGTAAACAACTGAGATTATTCTGAAAAGATTCTATAATAGCATTTTTAGGTAAGTCTTCCATATTAAGCTACCTTTAACTACTATTTCACGGATGGCAGGCACTGCTACTTGCTCTAAATATTTGTCTAAGCACCACGACCATGAATAACCCATCCTGTCCTTTCCGCTGCAGATGCCCACCAATGTTGGTCAGTCTGGGACTTTGACACTCACCACAGTCCTGCCTGGCCCTCCATGATGCGTCACCAGACAGAACATGGATCGGAGGAACTGATGGAAGTGCGAGAAGAATCCCTCTCCCAGTCACTAACCTCTCCACCTCAGTTTTCCATTCATCAAACACACAGTAACAACAGTACTTATGGCATCTACTGCTGTGAGGATTAAAGGAGATCATAAATAGCGTATGTTGGGAACAGTGCCTAGTACATAGTAAACCCTCAATGAATGTTGGCTGTGACTATTATTGTTTAAGCTGCAGGGACAGGAGACACACAAATGTGAACAATCAGATTTGAAACTAATGGCAGAGTATTAAAGACAAACAACTGCTGTTTTAAAACCTGAATTAGACCGTCTGTATTCTAAAACACACACACACACAATCTGTACCAATTAAATACGATCAAGTTGAAAGGGGATATAAATTACAGTTTTTCTTTTTCAAAACAGACAATAGTAAAATACTACAGTCAGCTCACTATACACAAAAATCATGAACAGCAGCTTTTCATTAAAGTCTCCAATATCTTACTCACTTACTGATGCTAAGAACTTAAAGAACGAAGGTGCAGAGGGCTGTGCACCGCCCCTCGCTCTCACACACACCGACTGCTGTCCTCCAGGCCAGCTGCACAGGCATCTTCAGAACAGGCACATAAAGCACCTTTGTAAGACCTTCTGCACACGTGATCCTCTCCATGTCTCCATTAGCAGGAGAATTTTCCACATGGAGACAGGGACAGCAGAGTCATCTGAATTCAATCATCTCCTGCAAACAAGGTGAAGTGAGTACCTGTGCACTTGACAGCTCATTCCAACTCTTCAGCATTTTCCAGAATTAAGTACAATAGCAACAGTAAAAATCATACCACAATGAAACCTACCAATCCAAACAAAACCACAGAGAGACAAGAATCCATACCCCTCCCCCACCCCAATCCAACTCTTGGTATGCCCTTGTGTTTCTACAGTAATACTGCTTTCCGCACTCTGCCTGCCTTGCTGGGCTGGACCAAGGTATGAGAAATGCTGGCGGCAGAGCCCCAGTCACTGTCAACGGTTATAATACAATGTCAAATCAGCAGGTGGCAGGCCAGGTGGAAGACCAAAGAACAGAGCTGTGGGAGTTTTCAGTGTGCTTATGAAACAGGACAGAACGGCAGCACGTGGCCTGGTAGCCAAGGGGAATATGGCACCAAACTTGCAGTCAAACATATATGTACACAGAAAACAAGAGTGGACAGCAAAATCGGTCAGTCGTATAGAAGTTCTTTGGTTATAAAGAACGGCATTCTGTAACCTTTTCTGCAGAGGGATTTGCAACCTCATTCTTAGGCAATGAAATGTCTCTCATCTGCTCGTGTATACGAGGTCGCCCAAGGTGCTTTGTAACAAAGTCCAGTACCTTATGATTTCTACAAACCATTTTATCTGCATTCTAGTGTGCAGTTCACCCAGAACAGACATACAATAGATACATTTCATATACATAATATATATTATTTATAAAAAAAACCCCACATTAGAGTATTGACTCCAGATTCTACAGTAAGAACTGATTAAAATTGTACAAGAATAAGTCTGTTTGACTCTGTGGTTTCTACACAGTGCGGTGTGTAGTAAGTGCAAACAAAAATACTGCCACTTAATTAATCCAGGGTTTTCGGTTTTCTGGCCTTTTGGAAGAAGCAGAAGCTGTCGATTCACCCAGGTGGCAAAGCACTGCTGCTGCTCCTCGCTCGGGAGGGGAGAGGTGGTGGCCCAGGCAGTGCATGGCTTCTCCATGCTGGTGTGAGGTCCTGCTGGGTGCAGCATATGTTAAAGATGAGGCTGGTGCTTTGAGGGAGACCCCGGACGAAGATGCGAAGATGCTGGGGCCTGCGGAGGAAGTGCTTGCTGTCTTTCACCGCGTAGTCGAGGTCGTGCTCCCCTGGAATTCAGAGGTTAGTGAGTTCAAGCTCCAGCTCCCACCTGCCCTCCCCACCCACAGGGACCACCCTCAGCCAGACGCACCCACCCCACACAAGGGGCTCTTCCTAAAGGGGCCCACAGGATTCGGTTTATGATGAAATCCAGTTCTAAAATTTACGGTATACCAGGGGGAAACCTGGCCCCAAGGTGAAGCTTCCAGGAAAGGTAATGGAAAGCAAGACCCAAAGTTAAAGTAAAAAATTGTTATTTCTGGGCCCACATACTAAGTCATATTCAGGTGAGAACAAAAGTCAAACTTTAGTACTTAAAAAGTTCTCAAACTGTTACAATGTCAAAGCAACTTACTAAAACTAAAATAACAAAAATAGTAGAGCAATGAAGAAAAAGAAAAAAAAATCACCAAAATCCTGTATCACCCTTATACAACAAATATTTTCCTAAATTCCACCTTTAAACCAAGTATCTGGCAGGGACACAGTTCAGGAGACTTTCAAAAGCAAAAAATGAGGCATGCTTCCTGTTTGCTGGGCAGTGAAATGAGGGGGTTGTTGTCCCTCTTCCCTCTTCTATGGGCTGTGTCTCCCAGTGCAGCCCTCAGACACCCTGCTATTATTACTTCAGTGGAGGGGTTTGTGAAACTTATCCTCCAGGATCCATCCCAATAGAAGGAAAATCTTAGGTGTGGAGGGCAGTGGCTCCTGGGAATCTGAATTTTTAAGAGGCACCCTCTCCCAACACCCCCAAGGGATTCACTGCACATTTAGGTTCAGAAGCACTATTCCTGAGAAGAATTATTCTGGGCTTCTTGTCCCAGCCCTTCTTGGAAGAGGGACTGGAAAGCTGACGTAGGCCAGCAATGCAGATTCTGCTTGAAGGTCAGTGTAGAGGAAGTTGAAGACTTTTGATGCAACAAGTGTTTGGTTTGTAACAACAGTTATGAGTAACTTTATTATTCTTCTTAAGTTGGGGAGAGAAGTTCCAAACTTCAGTTGCTCAAGTAATTTACCTGTACTTCCCCAAAGCACCTTTTACCCTATGGGCACCTAAGTGACTGCATTTTAGCAATTCTACGATGCATGTTATTTCCCCCAACATTTAACATCTCTGAAACTGGATTGTGTTTTACAACTTCTGATTTGATGTAGTTTAATTGGAAGCATTTCTTCTTAATGACACATAAAATAATGGTGTATCTAATAAGCCAAGAAATCACTAATTTGATGAAATATGGCAGACACTACCAAAATTAAACATCTCGGAATGAATGAGGCTGACTGATCCTTATCCACATGAATGCTTCCTTCAACAAAACCTACATGCCAGCTGAAAAGCCACTGCTGCTATATATTTCCTAGTTCTACTCTGAAATTATACAAGCAAACTTCTCCCCACACACAGACGCTGGGCAACATGTGAGCTTGCTCCCCAGGGGGGCCCATCTTCCCTGTCAGAAATGTCAAAAAGAATCTGACTAAGTCACCCAGGTGAAGGGCCTCTGGGGGTTGGTGCACAATTAGGTGTGTCACTTACAGCACAGAACCCAAAGGAATGCCTCTAGAATTAATTACCTGGTCATTCTCTGCCAAGGAATGCGGCTGGCCAGGGTCCTGGGGCTCATCTGAGACACTCTCATTGTCCATTTTATTTGGTAGGTTCTTCCTACTTGAAATCTCTCCAGCAGCAGAATCTGTCAGAGCATCGAAATCATTCCCATCTGACGCTCCCATGAACTCTGTGAAAGAGTGGTCCTCGAGGACGTTTGTGGTGTGCTCCACGGTCACCTCCCTGGGACAGAACTCCCGGGTGGCGTGGCCATTCTTGCTGGAGCAGGCATCCTGCTCTGAACATGAGCCAGTCCTACAGGACATTTTGGAGTTTTTCTCAGGGATACTTTGGGATGATGGGCTCCCTTTGGCTAAGGCACTGTTTTCCTTGAGTGGCACCATAATGATCTTATCCTTTACCAAACCTTTTTCTAGCTCTGTCAACTCTTTGTTTGAGGGCGGTCTGAGATCATGCCCAAGCGACAGTCCAGAATGCTCACTGGAGTCTGTGTCTTTCGTCGGAAGGGCTAGCTGATCTGAGCTGTCACTAGAGGGGACCACCAGGTCGGACAGAGTGGCATTGGAGGCACTGTGGGAAAAGTAGCCACTGGTAATACTGCTGGTGGTAGGGCTACGGGACACTTCTTTCTCTAAGACCCTGGAGTTCGTCAAATCTACTTTAGAAGAAAAACACTCTCTGTTTTCCAAGCTGGCATTGTAAACACTGAAGTCAGCAAACTCCACTGGTACATAAGGCTGTGAGCCTCCCAGCTTCCTGTTAAGAGCTTCCAGGTCACTGTCCTCCTCCTCAGAGTCCTAGAGAAGCGAAGCAGAAGTCAGCCATTAGCTCCTTAGAGCAACTGTACAGTTCAGATAGGTTTTAAATACTTTACTACTACAGGCATTCATGCTTAGTGTTTTTTTTTTTTTTTTTCCTTTTCTTTTGAGTTTGGTTAAGTCTTGTCACCAGTTATGGACACAGGTACCTTGTTCTCAGAAATTTGTGGACACAAACCCATTATCTCCTAATGTGAAGATTTATTTCTTCTATGCTCACGCCATGCTAACTAAAAACTTTTGCTCCCCTGGTTTAAGAAAAAGGTTGGAACAAAGTGCAGCGGACTTGAATTAGTTACTTGTGATTGGTCTTCAGCTGGATGTTGTCCTTTCCCTAATTAAAGGAGAGAGGAAGAGGGACAGCGAGGGAGGAGCTGCTGCTCTACTCGGTCTTACAATCCTCACCTTGGGAAGACAGTGCAGATAAACCGTAGGTGATTTGTGAAAGATTTCTGAGCTATTTTATGGTAGAGAGGGCAGTAAAATAAGGCCCCAACAGCAAAAGGGCTAAGAACACAATCTCAACACGCATTCTCAGCACTATACTAAATCCTGGAAGGCTGTAAAGCACTAGCATTACCTTTCCAGGGGTTTGGGGAAGCATGGATAGAGGATTTGGCTAGAAGGCGAGGAAGATAAGATTTAAACGGAAATCTCCTTTGTCAAATAGCTTTAGAATTCTGTTTACAAAGATTGGTAAATATGCAAAAGTGGGTGTTATCAACTCCTCAGTCTCTCTCCCCAATGAATGATTCTTTTATATTTTGTGGAAAACAATGTAAAACATATGAGTATATTACATTCAAAATAAAAACAAATGACATTACTATCTAGTCCTTTCTAATTAACCTTACATTTGGTGACATTGCAAATATTCCTTTCCTCTTTTAAAATATGACTTTCATTCAACATTCATCTAGCACCTTCTATGTGCCAGCCATTGTCCCAAGAACTGGGAATGCCAATGTTGAGCAACAATCTTGGACACTGCCAGGTGGATGGAAATCTCCTGGAACCAAAAATCAACCGTACTGTTCAGAGCGACACTTGGAGGGGATGAGAGGGGTGGAAAGGGGCAGAGAGAGAGGGTGGGGAGGAGGAGGAGGAAGACCACACCCCACTGATACAGCAGATGGTAGTTCACAAATCAACATAAATTTCATCCACTGAATTTTATTGTAATATTTTCTTTTACATCTCATTAGATGCTAAATTCCTCAAACTAGTTTAATACTCTTCAGCACTTTTTAGTTTTAAAAATAACTTGAATATAAATTATTTAAAAGCATCAGTAGTCTTAATTCCTTGGCTATTAATTAAAGGTGGATATCAAATATCAGTGATAAAGTTCCAGAAATCTGCAAAACATTTTTTGGCAACACTAATCTCTTGCCATCTTATCTTTAGCTGAATTCTAAATTAAGTGGCACTGCTAACCAATGTGTGGAGTAGAGTGTTCTTTCTCCAGGGTTGGGGGAGTGTTTGTAAAGGAACAAAGATTGGGAATCAATGTCTGGATCAGTAGCCTTTGACAGTATTTTCTAGATTCTTCACTTGACTTGTATAGATTCAAAACCAAATTGCAAGTGTTTGTATCTCCTAAATTTTCTTTTAACTTAAGCAAAGAAACGTAACTCCCCAAGCCCAGGTATCTTTATTAAAGAGTTAGTTGTTTCGAGATAAATCAAATTTGGGGCCCTTTTTGTGCCTGAAGTTATTTCTTCTGAAGACTGAGGAAAGGCCTGTCATCCTAAAATACGTAAAACAAATGAAATATTCAATCACAAATCTAACATGTAGAAACAGGTGTACATTTGCCAAACTCACAAAGATAAAAAATTAGTCGTAAAGGATTAGAATGACCTTTAGTAAAACTGCAGAGTCTACAAAACCCCCAAGATGTTAAGTTCAAATAGAGATAAGTACATAGTTCTGCACTGGGGGTGGGGCTAGGGTGGGGCGAAGGGCTAAAGCAGCAGGGACAACTAATTCCAGAAAAAAGAAAACCGCGTATGGAGGAAATATTTCTTAACACATAAAAGGAGACTGAAAGTTTATCAAGTTACTGTCTTCAAAAAGAAAAGAGAGGACTTAATTGTGTTAGACTGTATGTTAAGAGAATTTGTTACGTAGACTTTTTATTCCAGAAATATTCTTTACTAGTATCATTGCAGCTTAAAGAAGACTAAATTAAGCACCACCTTCCTACTATGTCTTAAAGGCAAAAAGAATGAAAACTATTCTTAAAAGTTGATCATGGAATCAAGTTCTCAAGCTTCTCTATAGCTACCGTCTTCATGATTTGATTTTTGCAATTTATTTTATGCAACTGAAATTTATATATAGCAAAAAACCTTGATTCTAAGAAGGAATCAAAACCACATAAAGCAGTGACTCTACAAGGAGTTTCACTTGTTAAACTCATTTTCATTCCCACTATAATTGGCTCTGTATTGTTCATCAGGGAGTCGGTCTCGGTCTTCAGAAAGATTGTACCAGCCAAGGACTCCCAGTATTTCTGTCTGTGGTGCTAGGGCAGTGGTCGGCAAACTGCGGCTCTCGAGCCACATGCGGCTCTTTGGCCCCTTAAGTTTTTAGCAAAGGCCAGCTTAGGAGTACCCTAATTAAGTTAATAACAATGTACCTACCTATATAGTTTAAGTTAAAAAAATTTGGCTCTCAAAAGAAATTTCAATCGTTGTACTGTTGATATTTGGCTCTGTTGACTAATGAGTTTGCCGACCACTGTGCTAAGGGATGGGCAGACCTTTTAGAAAGTGCAGCAGAGGAGTGATTGAAATTGCACTATCTCTGGGGTCACGGGGGCCAGCCCAATTCTGCTGAGGGACAGAGCCTTTGTTCCGACATCTCATTAACTGTGAGACCTTGGGCAAGTCACTCAACAAGTCTTTATGAAAAATGGGAGAAATAAGCCACATGCTGTGTATACAAGACCTAAGAGAGGGAGAAATGACTTCCTTGCTGCTCTTCTCTCTGTTTCATGACTGAGACTCCAAATGCATATCGTTACCTTCATCTTATTCATACACGACACAAAGTACTTGTCTTAAATGATAACAAAATATTGCTTTAAAGGACCAAGCATAGCTATATTCACTATATATTTTTGTGTGAAATTATAGGTTACTTTGGTAAATAGTTGGGCTACAAAATAAAAGGAACAATGTCTCAATATTGCTTCTCAAAAATGATTTCAAACTCCCTTGATGAGACTGAACCATTGATTCAGTCTCTCATTTTTCAAGAGTGGAAAAAGAAAGTGTATTAGGAACAAAGGAAGAAAGCAGTATATATCCACTTATAAGGGGGGAAATAAACTCTTCCTAAGAAGAAACCAGAATCTCAGATCAAGCAAGTGGTATCCTTAAAGTCCACCAAAACATCCTGGAAAAGCTGCTATCTGAAATAAAATAAATAGTTCAATAGCTTCAGAGGAGAGCAGAGGCCCATCTCTCAAGTAAGATGGTACCATCGAGTCCTGCTCAGTGGACCAGAGGCTTGCTGCTGCTTGAGACTTCCCAGGTCAAGAGAATCTGGTTCCAGTCTACCCCTGCTAGCCAGAAGTCCCGAGGTAGGTTTTATTTTAAAACATTAAAGTATAGAAAATAACTATTAGTCAAACTCTGAATACACTGGAACTATCTGCTGGGCAGGCCAGAAGGGTCATTCAGTTGCCTTTTAATGTGTTCTACCCAAGTGTACCAGTTGTTAAAATGAGTTTCAATGTAGTGCCTGTGCGCCATGGGGTTAAGGGTAAGAAATTTGAGGGTAACAAAGCCACCTGGCCTTTCTAGCCCGAGCTGCAGCCCTTATTGATTAAGCAGGGGGTGGGCAACCAAGTGACTGAGCAGCTCATTAAGATTCAGAGGAGCAGCTGCAGTTGTACACTCTCCTCTCCTGCAGGAATTGGATGGGGATTTGGGGCTAGAGGGACAGGGAGAACACAGCAGCAAAGGCAGCAGAGAAGGACAGAGCGGAGAGGGGGAAATGGTGCCTCTTCTCCTTCCCTCGGTGCACAGGAGGAATGAGAAGGTCATTTCCCAAGATCCCCTAGCACTCCAAGCATGCAGCAGAGCGGCCAACTGCATAGCCCCATAGTTAGTTTCACACGGTGTGCATTAGCAGCATATTCCAGAACTGTTCACGGGCCTCACATAATGAGCCTCTGGAATGGCTCTCCCGGGGTGCAGCTGGGAAGGGAAACTGCCCACACTCTGCCCACAGAGCAGCCCGCACACAAACGTCAACCTCAAGCAGCCCCTCTTGCTCACGCTGCTTTACTTTTTCAAAGTCTAGGAAAAGCCGCTAGAGAGTGAAAGCCTAGACACAAAATTAGAGAATTCTTTCCAGGTCTGTCAATCCAGTTGTTTTTTAAATAGAAGTTTCATTTATAATCCAAAGTACCTGGCATGCAGTGTTTTAAAAACAATTTCTCAAATTTGTAAGTTGAAAACCAAGTACTGGGGAATGAGGTTTTACAGGTAGAGTTCCAACCTACCTGTGGTAAAATATAGATAAGCCACCGAGAAGCGAGACTGACACCAAGGGATATGGAATATGTTTAGAGAGCAAATTTAAAAGGCTATCCGGGATGTAGAAACGACGATGATGAGTGGGGATGATGGACTGGAGTGTGGCTACAAACTACAGAACAATCTTGGCAATAGCATCGAGCAACATGAAGAAAGCTTGCAAACATACCCACAGCTAGATGCATGATTACTTACTCCAAGTAAGTGCAATTCCTCTAGGTAGATTAACTTCAGAATCTGGCCAATATGTACAGGCACATCAGAAAGATTCAATATTAGTTAAAGTGATCTCTTTGTTACACTTTTTATAAAGTCTAGAATCATGAAAAGTGCCTTTTTCTAAGCAAATTTACGCTAAGTAAAAAAATAAATTCAATTAAGTAGAATAAACACTTAGGAAAAAAGCACAGGACACAGCCATGTTCATGCAAATTTCATCACTGATGGTCACATTTAAAAAACAACAGCAACCAAACAAAGACCCAATACATGTCTTAATTTTTTTTCAAGTATTTGGATGATTGTGAAAGGGCCTTAAACCCACCACCAGGCAATATGACAGAAACGGTTCCAGAACTTACAATCTTCTTCTCACGTTTGCTATTGTGTTCTACTGGCATGCTGCTGCCATTGCTTCCTGAGGGGACAGTGCAGCCAGGGTTATGTGCCTGAGATGGAGACATGCTCTGCAAAGGTTAAGACACACAGATGCATCACACACAGAAGATGATGACAGCCAAAATACATATTAAGTACGTGCAAGTTAGAAAAGCGATGCAAACACCGTTATTACATGTGAGTAGTGCAGCAAACAATTTCAGAGGCTCGAGTTAAACTACTAATGAAATCTGACAAGACTACACAGATTCTACGGCAAATAGCATAATTGGTTTTGTCAAATTAAAATAAAGTCTTTAATATTTTCAAAAACATCCCGGGAACATCTCTTTCTCACTTGAAAGATTAAAAAGACTTTGAAAATCCATAGATACATAGAAAACAACAGCAATTACTACAACAAATTAAAAAATGACCCTGTGTGCTTGAGAAAGAGATATTCCAGAATAGGATCCATGGTACAGATCATACAGGTATGTCTACATGCAGCATCCAACTTGTTAATGCAAACTGCTACTTTCCCATAGGCAACATGATTGATTCTATTCTATCTTACATGGTACAGACAAGTTAAGCATTTACCTCCTGGCTTAGAAGAGGTCTTGCTTCAAGAGCTATCCTTTTCTTATGCTCCTCTTTTACAGGCATTAGGGGCTTGAAAAACTTTGGTGGCTGAGGAGAGAATGCTTTAAAAGGGCTGACTGTTAAGGCATGAGGATTCTCTGATGTACAACCTGGGGAAGACAAAGTCATAGGTTTATAGGCACAGAGCACTTTAACCCACACACAGGAAGCAAGGTATAACCTAGTCACAGGAGTATCTGGTATAACAAAGAAATTAATATGCTAATATACGGCTAAGCATTAAAACAGAGGTAGAAAACAATGGAGATATAACTACAATATCAAGAAAAGTCATCAAAGAAATGAGAAACCAAATTTTCTACACTCTTTTCAAGATCCAGCTTAAGTGCCACTTCCCAGACCAATTTAGACCCATGCTTATTTTGTTTCTCTGAATTCTCAGAGTTCTTATTATCTGCACATGCATTTTAGCACTTTATCATTTAATATCTAATTTTCTATGTACCTCATTTCCAAAGTCAGATTTTAAGATCTATAAATGATACCTTCTTGTATCTTTCATTGCATATAGCAAACAGAGGCTCAATAAATAATGAGTGAACACTGTATAAGTTTTCTTGCAAGCCCCCTTTTGCCTCAAGCGTTCTCCATATGACTAAGAAAGGACAATTTTCTTTCTGGCTTTTACTCATTTCTTTCATTTTTGGGTCTCTTTTCCTCCTACATTTTCTCCCCAGCTCACTGGTATAATGGCACTTAAGTAAAATACAAGGTGTAAGTTAATAGAACAGATTTGCACAGCCACAGAATGCTGTTCCCATCAATGCATTGAAAGATGATAATACTTAGGTACTAATGTTGTCACTGGTTAAATTACTTTCTGGTATCATTTTAAAAATTGGTTTAGGAATCAGAGACATGTTCTCCTAAACATTCCTTTAATTTGATTACAAAAACATGACAGAAGTGGATATTCTTTTGGGGAAGAATGAAGTCTAATCATAATGTACTAAGATTCGTGTATGTCTCAAAACTGACTTCCAACCCAGGAAATGATGTATGAAAAATGATTTGAAAATCCTAAAGTGTTACACAAAAGGCCTATTATTATTTGAATGATACACTGCATACAAAGCAAAAAGAAATAAAATAAGTGAACATATGTTCCATTCAAGAAAATAGTTTCGGATTATCTAGCAAGTTAGAATTTCAGCTTCCTATCTTATTATTTCCATCTATAAAATAATCTTACTCCCGCTTTTCCTAAGGAATTATAAAGAAACTAGTGGCCTGGTGCATGAATGTGTGCACATTGAAAGGAAATTAATTAGAAAAAAAAATTTAATATCGCTATTCGCCCTTTCTCTGTAATAGAAGTGTCAACCAAATTCACAATCGACAATGACAGATCAAAACACACGCATGTGATTGGCACCAGCGAGAGCTTTATACTAGTATGTATTGCTCATGCGCAAGTAAACTTAGCTTTTATAGATACAGAATAAACTTGCTTAATTAGACCTGCTTTCTGATTTAGCTACACTTTTTCCAGCCCAGTGAAGCATCCCAACTTCTCTTTCAGGTAATTGTCAGCAACACAGCAGTAAATATCAACATGAAGCAGATTATTATTGTAGATCACACAGGGAGAACAAAGGGTAAAATATTTAACTGCAGCAGTGTTTGACTATATTTTGCGCAGTGACAAAACCTGAAGTCATTTTCAAGGTCCACCATTTCTTACTTCTTTTTAGTCGGGTCAAATTTCCAAGCTTTTTAACTCCCCATTTTCCAGCTAATGAAAAGAAAATAGGATTCCACCCAATCTCCTATCTACCTACTCCAGGACTTCTGTGAGGATCAAATGAGATGAGGCACGTGAAAACGTTTCACAGACATTTGGTTACAGTGTAAAATGTCTCCACCTGGCTCTGAAGCAAGTTGTGTTTCTGGGCTGAAGAAACTCCAAGGAGGCTAGTCACTAGGGAGAGGAAGCCGATTGTTGCTATGTGGCATCATTACCTAGATGGACACTTAGCATATTAGCCTCTTATATATACAGATAACATAGAAAAACAATCTCACCACTACCTTCTTTACTCCTTCGAGGTGAATCCCTGGGTAAAGTCCCATAACACGCTACGTCTTGGTAACTGGAGCTGTAGTCAGACATGTCTAACTGGTTCTCTGGCCAACCCTACAAGGTAAAATGTGGGTTAAGCTGTAATGAAGTTCCTCTGAAGTGAAAAATGAAGCCTGATTAGAGTGTGTGTTTTTTAAATGGGATACTAGTATGTACTTTGCTCTATTTTTATTATAAAATATTTTAAACACACATTAAAGTCCTAAATATGACCAGTACTATCATATAAGTACAAGGTATACTTAGAGTGAATAAATGTTAATATTTGATTGCATTTGTTCAAAATTTAATAAAATTATTACAAATAGAGTGACTTATAGGTGCCATTCATCTTCCTCCCTCCCCCAAAGCAGTCACTTTTATGAATTTGGTATGTATCTAAGGAGGCTGAATCATTTAAAGACCAAACTGAAACACTTTTTAGAGAGAAATGGTTCCATTAATAATTTTTCCTGGATAGCAGGCACTAGCTGGGACGGCCCCAGGAAAAATAGGTGATATGGTTACTCTACGTATACCTGAGATTTAAGAGCACCAAACTGGCATAAGATACTAGTATCCTAAGGGAGAAAATTCTTCTTGTATA
The DNA here is from genome assembly GCF_951640355.1 of Cnephaeus nilssonii. NCBI lineage: Eukaryota > Metazoa > Chordata > Mammalia > Chiroptera > Vespertilionidae > Cnephaeus > Cnephaeus nilssonii. The sequence goes on from NC_137078.1 coordinate 25,831,359, forward strand.
TCATACAAGCTTATTTAATTTATTTCAAATTTCTCAGGAGTTGGTTGCCTCTAAGAACTAAATTTTAAACTTCTTGAGGACATAATCTGTTTTACACTCTGAATCATCCACAGTCCCTAGCTTAGTAATTTACATACAATATGTAATTAAGAAATGTTTGCTGAATAAGATGATGTTGCAAATGCCCTTGATTTTAAATCTCTAATTTTACTCACTTGAAATAATTGTGATTTTGTTATGGTGGATGTAACACCTTAAATCAGTTAGAGTTAGTCTCATAAACACAGATATTCAATTATGTGTGGTATTATCCTAGTATGGAAAGCAGTGTTATATACTAAATAACAATGTAACACTCAGAGTGCACAGCAGCAGTTTCATATCAAGTATTTGAACTTGAAAATGGACATATGGAGACAATGATCTGCATAAGATTAAGATGGGAAGTCCAGAAATTTTAAAAACACCAAGATATCCTACCTTTCCCAATTTAGAGATTGCTAATAACCTAGCCATGCCCACAGGTACACACCTTATCATCTTCATCAAAGCCAGAAAGGTCTGGTCGACTGGAAGAGACCTATAAAAGATGGTTTTACCAATGTGGCTTATATATTTTACATAAATTTTATATATAAGTGTATAAAGAAATATGTTACATGTACAAGTGAAGCCTGTATGACCACCTCCTCTTTTCTTTCTACCTTCCCTCCCTAGGAGCAATGACTACCCTAAAGTTGGAGTTTATTATTCCCATACAGGTTTTATGTAATATTATACATATGCCTATAAATAATATACAGCATTATTTTGCACATTTTTATAATTCATTAAATAGTATCTTACTATATATGGTCTTCTTCAATAGTCCAATACTTTATTGTGTTGTATTCTAGATGGACATCCAGGCTGCTTCTAATTGTTTTTATTATAAACTATGATGAAATAAAACTTATTGCTGCTGCCTCTAAGCACCACTCTTTCTACACACTACCAGTACTAACATGTGTATTATTTCAGCATCCTTTAGTCCTTAACGAACCCTACATATCTGAGAATCACTGAACATATATGAAGGCATGAAGTCTCTGCTTGTTGATAAGGTACAGGCACCGTCAGCTCTGCTCTTCCATAGGGATTTTAGGATCAGCTTATCAAATCCTAAAATAAATTATGTTGGGAATTACAGATCAGTTTAAGAAGATGTGCCAATTTTTTGATATTGTGTATTCACATCAATGAACATGGTCTCCCCATGAGTTGAGGCCCTCTTTATGGTGATAACTGGATTCAGATTTCCTATTTCTTCTTGATTCTGTTGTGTATTTTTGTAGGAAATGTCCACTTTGTTTAAACTTTTACATTTACTGACATATTATTATTCAGGGTTTGCTCTTATGATGTCTAAATCTCTGTTCTCTCTGTAGTGATAAGCCCCTTTTTATTTCTAATATTACTATCTTCTCTCATAGTTTCTTTTCTGCCCCAATCAATAAAAATACAAGTCAACCCATTTGACCAGTCTTTTTATAAAACTACCATTTTTCATAGTTTTGTTTCTCTTCTATTTGATATACCTCTGTTTGATATTTATTTCCTTCTTTATTGAATTTGTAATTCTGTTCTAATACTTATTATTACCTTCTTTTAAAAAATATTATTACCTTCTTTTAAAAATTTTTATCATAAATGTTTCTCTATGAGTCTCTTAAAAAAGTAATTACTCCTCCTCCTTTAAAAACTATAAGTAAAAAATAAAAACCATAAGTATAATAGCGTTATCACATTTTAAAAAGTTAAGCGATTCCTGAATAGTATCAGATATCCAGTGTTCAAATGTCTCATAAACATTTCACAGTTAACCCTAAATCTGGATCAAAATAGTTCATACATTGCAATTGGATATATCTTATCTCTTTAATTTATGAGTTTTCCCTTCTGTCTAGGTCATTCTTCCTGTTAAGTTCCCCATAGTTGAGATTTTGCTAATCGAATTCCCATGGTGTCATTTAACATTTTCCTCTAGCCCTTGTAAATATTAATAGTTAGATCTAGAGCCTTGATCACATTTAGGTTCAATTTGTATGTGTGTGTGTGGGGGAAGGTAGAATACTTCATAGGTGGTTTTTCTTTCCTTTGTAAGATAGATGTTCCCCTCGGTACTTTTTACTCTTTTTAATATAAGAGCTACAAATTTGCTAATAGTAGCTCTCATGCTTTCATGTTCTCTACTGTCTAGTCTTTGTAAGATTCCACTAAAGGCCCCTCATGTTACACAGCTGTGCTCCCAGGTATGCTTCCCTAGGACAGAGGAGCAGGCGTGGCAGTTTGGGACGCCCACGTCAGTGCCGAATGTTCTACTCGCACCTATAAACCCCGACCTCCGGTCCCCTCCTGTGGGACTCGCCCCGCCGCCCGGACCCCGCAGCGTGTGCTCACATTGTGCACGTTCGGTGTGCTGAGGCTCCTCCGCAGGTGCCGCGCTTTGGTGGAAAGGGCTTCTTTGACTGTGACTGCCTGTAAATTTGGAAATAATATTAACTTCTCTCCTTTGATGACAAAAGTAGCATATGTTTATTGTGGATGACTTAGAAATACAGACCTAAAGACCATGTCAATCCCACACACACTCCCCCATATTTACAAAACTGGAAACTTTTTGTACCCACTAATTTTTTTTGCTTAATCTATCAAAAATATTTTTTCATAAATAAAACCAGGAAAATTGCTGAATTAAAGAAATTCATATGTTGTCAATTTTTTTATAGATGAGCAGAGGAAATGTAGAAGAAATACCTCTAACTATATATTTTGTCAAAGTAACTGGTTTTTTTTTCTAATGAGCCCACCACTCAAGTGTTCCCTCTTGGACAGGTATAGAGAGAAGGTGTTTGGTAAATAAATTCATCTTTGTCCATTTGCAATGAAGACTGGTGACTCAACCTCTGGCCCAGTTACTTGCCTGCCGGAGCCGCTCAAGGCTCAAAATGTTCTCCACCTGCAGCACGCCACGCGTGTACTTCTCAATGTACGTTTCTCCATCTGACGTGCCTTCGTTTTCACTCCTTGCTGCCATGAGGGCCAGTGTCTCCCGGTCCTCAATCTCCTCTGTTGCCTAAAGTGACAAAAAGACAGTTATAACACTTCTAGATGAACAGCATATTTTTTTTTATCAAGACTGGTGAGAAAATGATTTAAAAGTTTTGAGAATGAACATTTTCCATTACTTACGTTGCGATCTTTTAAAAAAAGTGATATATATTTTTACCTTTGGTATATTGGATACTATTTCATAGGTTACACCGCAGGAATAAAATATATTTTTCAATGACATTCTCCTCTTCAAACTCTGGGTGAAACTCTGGTAGAAAAGGAAAACTGAATTAAGTGATCTGAAAATATAAGTTATTTAGTTTTGTACAAATTGTAAAAGCATTACCAATCACTGTTTTTGATACACCCATAATACTCAAAATAGAACAACAACAACAACAGAAAAGGAACAGAAAAAAAAACAGAAAAATAATCTCTGTGTCCACCCATGAGGCACAATGATGTCCCACTATTATTTGGGCAGAGTATAGAATTTGCAGCCTACTCAGGGTTTTTTTTTTTTTTTTTTTTTAAATTTCTTTATTGATTAAGGTGTCACATATTTGTCCTCATCCCCCCATTCCCATCCCACACCCCTCCCCTTGGATGCCCCAACCCTCTGTTGAACTTAAGCATTGGTTAGGCTCATATGCATGCACACAAGACCTTTGGTTGATCTCTCCCCCCTCCCCCCACCCTCCCCTATCCTCCCTCTGAGGCCCGATAGTCCGATCGATGCCTCCTTGTTTCTGGTTCTGTTCTTGTTCATCAGTCTATGTTGTTCATCATTTCCCCTAGATGAGCGAAATCATGTGTCACTATAGATATACTTATAAGAATTGAATGTGCGACGAGCAAAAATAGTTATGCTGACAGGCAAATGAATCAGTCTGTAGTGAGTTTCTTTCTGGACCAACAGTTCTTTTGAGACCCAATATCAATGTCCACCGGTTCCCTATGAGTACATGTCGGCACTGACCCCTCAGCTCTGGATGGTGGACAAATGGTGGTAATGCAGGTCCGACTCCCTCTGGTTTGGTCTCGGCTGGACCCAGGGGCACTGCTTCACCCGGATCCAGGGGCCCGCGGCCTCGCCCGGACCCGGGGCCAGGCTCACCCGGATCCAGGGGCCCGCGGCCTCGACCGGACCCGGGGCCCAGGGCTCACCCGGCTCCAGGGGCCCGCGGCCTCGCCCGGACCCGGGGCCCAGGGCTCACCCGGCTCCAGGGGCCCGCGGCCTCGCCCGGACCCGGGGCCCAGGGCTCACCCGGCTCCAGGGGCCCGCGGCCTCGCCCGGACCCGGGGCCCAGGGCTCACCCGGCTCCAGGGGCCCGCGGCCTCGCCCGGACCCGGGGCCCAGGGCTCACCCGGCTCCAGGGGCCCGCGGCCTCGCCCGGACCCGGGGCCCAGGGCTCACCCGGCTCCAGGGGCCCGCGGCCTCGCCCGGACCCGGGGCCCAGGGCTCACCCGGCTCCAGGGGCCCGCGGCCTCGCCCCGACCCGGGGCCCAGGGCTCACCCGGCTCCAGGGGCCCGCGGCCTCGCCCCGACCCGGGGCCCAGGGCTCACCCGGCTCCAGGGGCCCGCGGCCTCGCCCCGACCCGGGGCCCAGGGCTCACCCGGCTCCAGGGGCCCGCGGCCTCGCCCCGACCCGGGGCCCAGGGCTCACCCGGCTCCAGGGGCCCGCGGCCTCGCCCCGACCCGGGGCCCAGGGCTCACCCGGCTCCAGGGGCCCGCGGCCTCGCCCGGACCCGGGGCCCAGGGCTCACCCGGCTCCAGGGGCCCGCGGCCTCGCCCGGACCCGGGGCCCAGGGCTCACCCGGCTCCAGGGGCCCTACTCAGGGTTTTTATTGTGGTTGCTTCTCTCTCTCCCATTTGCTGCCTTTCTTCTGATCATGCCAGGGTTGAATCAGTCTATCCGGGCAGGATCAGTTTTGTGGACAGTGCCTCTGAGATGAGACCTGGGGAGGCATTTGGATAGGGATTTATTTGGGGCCTGCATTTTGTCCTACTTTTGTCACTAATCCTCTTGGACCCAGCACTTAACCCTTTAAACAGTAAAATCTCATAGCTCCATTGCCTGCTAGGATTATGGGTCTCAAATCGACCAAGGTGCAAAGTCCTTGTGGATGACATTAACTTTGCTATCCTCAGACCCCACTATTTTGGATAAATGAGAATCAGACTGTAACTTGGCCAGTATGGTAACAATCTGCACATCCACTGTGATAACATCACAAACACTACTCTGTGATAGAAGGGAAAACTTCGAGCTCATCTATGCAACTGCAGAATCAGGGCCTGTACTACCTGTTTGTTGTAAATATTGGCTGCAATCCGTTTTCGTAACACTAACTCCATGGCAGCTGGGTGGCTGAGCTGGACTGTGGTCTTCACTATCAGGTAAATCCTTTCATTCTGGGGAGTGACCCTATTCAAGTGAACAGAATCATGCACTGAGGAGTCCCAAGAGGCTATGGCTGAAACCTAGAAAAGGGAGAAGGATAGAGAGATGGAAACAAGACACAAGTCAGGTGTATCACACACTAGAGAAAGAAAACAAATGCAACTCAACTGAATAATAGTGTCCTCAACCACAGGTTCCATTTTTTTTAAAAGTTCCCTGTCCTCCCCACCAAAGCAGACCATAGTAGTTTAATGGGAAGACAGGCCCACAGGCACATGAAGCCCTTAAAGAGAAGTTTAGGGATCAATTACCTCCTCATCACTGTGCTTTATGATGGGCAGGTAGAAAAACTGGCTGCCATGCTCCTTGGGCAGGATGGAGTTCACGCCCGAGGCATGGGGGCCCACCAGCTGTTCATTGGCACTGAGGTCATCCGCTAACCAAGACCAGGGCACAGAAACAAAAGTGGGGGAAAGTCAGTTTTTAATTAAGACCAAATAAATGAAGTTTACATGTAATATGTTCAATTTTTCTTTCATTCCTTATCCTGAAGTTGATATAGACTCCAATACTCCCTCACAATCACTTTTATTCTTTACAGAATTAACTATGGGGCCAAAAAGTTGCCTTTGTAAGTCTCCTACCAAATGAACTGAGTATATTCTATATGTAGTGCAAGGAGCAAATATTTTTATTACATATACACAACTTAAAATTTTGATGGTTTCTGATACCAATTCCTCCTATAACTTAGTGTTAGGTTTGTTGTCCTACTTATATAACTTACACTAAATTAGATTTTGAGAAGTTCAATTATCAATTTAGAATCAAAGTCCTGAGCACTTTGGAGAAATCTGATAACCTTCCAATGTCGTACCAAAGCGGAATTCACCCTTCACAAATCTCTGTAATGGCCACCCAGTTTCTGCTTGTACATCTCCAATAATGGGGAACTCATCACTTCATGAGGTACAGTCTACTTCTAGGCTTTTAAAAAATTCTTCATATGAAGAGCCAAAGCCAATCTCCTCATGTCTGCCATCTACCCATTACTGGACTTCCCACCAGGAGAGAGGCTTTGAGGTTGTGTGCTGAGGATCCCAAAGGCCGTGCAGGAGGGCCTGCCAGAGCCTGTCTCTCCCCAAACGCAGCAACTCTGCTTCTGTTTTCTATGCCTGGGGTTCCACTTAAGACTTAATTGTGAAAATGGGTTTTACTACTAAAACATATTAAAAACCACTGCTCTAGAGTCACCCAGGTTTGATCCAATTGCTACAGTGAAGGACAATCCTAACGTAGGGGGACTGTCATGTTCCGGTACCAACACCACTGTGGTGGGAGCAAAGGACACTAGTCAGAAATGCAGATGCCTACTCCCTTGCAAAGCCTAGAGATTCAGAGTCTCTGAGGGTAATTTCCATGTCTGTTAACATTTCCGAGCAATAAATGCAGTAGTGTTTCTATATGAAGTTCTCAATCTCTCTTTTTAAGATTAAATATCCACACCTCTCTTCTAGTGCTCTTACATGTCACGGCCATATACATTTAGTTGGACTAACAGTATCACCTAGATATGGCATATGAGTAATTAGAAAAGTGATTCAATAAGGATTAAAATCATGTGGGTCTGAAGAGATTACAAACCTTAATTAAATGTGATAACCCCTAGATAGTTAGGGGTCTACTTACCGTTCAAATCAAGGAAGAGAACTGGTATGTGGGTTTCCATTCCAGGTGGAGGGATCCTAAATTTAATAACAAAATTTAATCACAACCAAATATGTGTCTTACATCTTGACAGGTAATCAGAAAGCACAGAGGCACGAATGCAGAGGAGAACCATGCTCTTGGAGATACAAGTTCCATTAATGAAATATGTTCACATTCTTGACATTCCTATTAATACAAACCATGGGAATTATGTGACTTATATAAAGAACTACCAGTTGTGTATATGAATTACATGTAATTAACTGAGACAAAGATTATTTGAAGCTTTTCTAAAAATAATTCTAGTGATGGGGGAAAAGAGATGGGAATGTTGTTACAGTGGGAATAGGAGAGAGGATCAAAGACCAGAGGAAGTATACAAAAGAGACAATATTCAAAAGCTCAAAGAAGGAGAGAATGAAAGATGGAGGAAAGGAGGTAGAGTTGTGTGCAGAAAAGACCAAAGCCGTGTTTCATCAAAAACTTGCCCATCTGCATCAGAGTCAGCTTTGGAGGGGGGTGGGGGGGCGCTCTTAAAATGAAAGTCCTGGGTGCATCCTTTTTCTTCCAAATCAGAATAATTAGGAAGGGGACCAGGACTCTACATTTTACAAATGAGGTAAAAGTCTAAAGAGGGCCTCAAAGAGCAGAACACAACGGGACTGGGCTGGCTGTTTATGACAAGTGGCTGCCATACTCTGCGTGTGACCTATAGGATTCCAGCAGAGGAAAATCTGCAGGGAGAAACATCAGGTTAAAAATTCTGTGCCTGCAAACTCAGATTTTCTAGTTATATAATCCCACAGAACCAATTACACTTCCATTCATCATTACAGACACAAGTAACATCACTCATGTTTCTGCGCCTATCCAAAAGAGATGATCTGGGCATGTGTTCAAAAGAAATCTGCTTTCTCCTAAATGCCTAGGATATATTCTTAACAATAAGAATGAGAATAAGCAGCAGCAGTAGTAGCAGTTACCCTTTAATGAATAGGCCCTATAAACAAGGTATTTTGTATATATTATCTCTAATCTTCACAACAATATCATAAAGGTAGCCCCATTAATGATTAAGAATGAAGCCTCAGAGAAGGTAAGTGAACAACACTTAAGAGCTATAGCTGGAAACCACATCCAGATCTAATGGACTGCAGAGTCGAGGATGTCACCCTGTTTCTTATGAGCACGAGGACTGACATATCAATCGATTAATTGATTGTAATTTAGATATATCTTCTGCCCTCTTTGACTACACCCTGGAAATACCCTTCTTTTGAGCCAAAATAAGAGAATTTCTGGAGATCAGGAAACCACGTCCACGTTGCTTATGCAGAGGAACTGAGGAGTGTGGTATTAGATTCCCGGCCAGGTAATAATACTCTCTGGCTTCCTGTGAGAGGAAGCTGTCTGCGGTCGGGAGGAAAAATGGGAAGGCAGCACTGGAGACGGGTGCCCTTTCCCTGGGCAGCTCATGCTATTTAACATTTCCTGTGATAATCTGGGAAAGTCACTTGCGTGACTCCTGCCACAGGCCCTCTGAACCATCCCGTCAGACCTGCACAGAAGGAAGGGTGGACTTACCAGTCGGCAGGTGCCCCGGGGATCCCACTGCCTGGGGCTGGCACCAGCACGGCATTCCTTTCCTCAGTCAGCCCCACCCACTGCTCCACAAGCCGGGCTTCCCGCTCCACTTCGTCCTCGGTTTTCTCTGTGGGGCAGAATGAGGGAATGAGTACCAAGAGCGGAAAAAGTACAATTTCTACATTTAAAATAGATGAGTACTCGGTGATATCCATACATGGCTTGAACATCTGCTACATTACAAAGGCTTTGAGGCTTTGAAGTTCAAGCCTGAGCACCCAGTTGGGCTTGGAGAGGCTAGGACACTAGCTAATGAACCACAAACCGGGAGAGTAGAAGGAGCATTGAAACAGGGATTAAAAGACTTGGGTTGTTTTACTGGTTCTGTAAAATGTGGGGAAGTGATTCAATGGATGAATCTAGTTTCCTACTCTGTCAAAAAGGTATAATCAAGTCGTATCTACTTCATGCACTTGTTGGAATGATCAAATGAAATGATGGATGTGACATTGCTTTATAAGAACTATACACCATTTTATATAGAGAATTAAAGAATACCATATGCCGCACCCTGCAAAACTAACTTTATTTTCCTTCATGCTCATTATGAAGAGATTTTATTTGACCTATTTTGAAATCCTCTTACCTATGGTACAACTCTGGAGCTACCTGGACATAGTGAGTTTCATAGGTGGAGCACACGCACAAAGGACGCTAAGAACGTTGAGCTGAGATGTTGTGTTGGGGAGAATTTTGGCTAACTTCTTCATGAAGTGGATTAACACCTGTGATGTGTCCTTTGGTGCCGAATCATCCGCAATGAGTAAATCATAAAGTGAGGATGAGAGACTATGGGTTTCAAGAGCATATTTCTACTCTGGAATCCAGGAGGCAGTGGCCAGCATAAGCGGATTGCATCCTTAGAGCTCGGGCAGTGGCTGGAGCTGCAGCCAGCTTTGGCTGAGTGCATGGCTACCTCCCAACAGCAGCTGGGGCTGACCTGCCAAAGGCTGTGCTTTTAGAAGTGACCCTTTAGCTGCTGTCAGCTCCATGTTCTGAGCCTGAAATAGCTCATTACTGAGATATGGTATTGATCATATTTGCATTCATCAAAACATAATTTCAGCTTAACATTTAATATCACAGTTAACTCAGAGTTTTATAAAAATTAATTTCAAACTCAGAGCCTTCTTAAGCTAATACTGTACAATAGGATACACAAATACCTATAATTGTTATAAAGTTAAAAACTAAGATACCATTATCCAACAAAGAGAAGAAAGCAACCCACTGCAACTGTCTAGAAGTGAAAAAGCTACTCCAGGGAAAGTTTAATCTCACATACCTTTTTTATTGCTGATCTTTTTAATCTGTTCATCTAAGTATTCTCGCCGCTTAATGAGTGCATCAGACCACCTCTCTCTTACACAGTTTAAGTCTTCTTCCTGACATGAGGGAAGGAAAGCATTTTTCTGTAAAGTGCATAAACAACTAGTATTTCTTTTTTAAAAAAGAGATGTTTCATTGATTAGAAACTTTTCATTAGGAAAGGCCATTGAACATTGCAAGTTCAGTGTGATTAATATGCAAGAAAGCAAAGAGGCCTCACAAACACTGCATGCTGATCGAGAATCCCGTTACTCAGAAATCAGAGCCCATGTATTTCCAAAAGGATAATTGTACCTAAAAGCAAGAGAGACTCAAACTACACCAGCTGTTGGATGATTCCTACATGGTGTGTGTGTGCTTGTGTGTGCTTAAGCTGTAGCTGTTCATCTGAAAGATGTGCAATTCTCTGCTGAAGGACACCATGAACAGAGCCCAAACCATGTAACAGCAAATGGCATGGAAAATGACGGCTATTTTCATAGTTCACAGTTTAATGGCCTGATGACCTATATTTTCTGAAACGCAAAGGATAGATCAGCAGAGAACCTTCCAAATTTGCCCCTACCATGAAGTAACAAAACTCTGCCATGCAAAAACCCAACATGCAGTCAGCCATGCTCCCAGAACTCCCAGAAGCGAGCCAACGGACTTCACGTGGATACGTGGCAGGAAGCGCAGACAGCTGCAGGAGTGAGTTAATGGTGTTGCTGAGATCCAAGGGGATGTTTCTCTTATAGTTTGTTTTTGCTTGCTTGTTTCCTTTCTGAGTAAATTATGATGAGGGAAAGAACCCATAATTCTATTCAAAATGTGCTAATTTGCTTAATTCTAATCTAACCCTTAAGACATTACATTCAGAGCAGACACCTGCAGACTTCTGAGGATCTACCTACAATGCACACACATGTTAAGCACAGGAAGGCACACCAGGAAAACATGCTTTTGAAGTTTATGTGGAGAATTAGTAGAGAGACTGGGAACCAAACCCCAAATAGTCCATCCTAGTTTGCTGCCTTGACCACTGCTATTATTGCTCATTCCGTGATAGCATGTCAGTCAGCAGTGACTGGGTAAAATCTCACATTTGCACATATTAAAAAGTTGAGATTCAAATTCTCCAGATTATAGGTAATTAACCTTGGCCTTAATAAGAGAAGAAAACTGGCTAAACAAAACTGTGTGCATAAAATGTCCTCAATTTTCTTATCCAACAAAAATCTCTTAAGTAAAATGGCATATTAGAACAATATTACTCTCTTGGATGTAAGGAGCTAAGTGTAGTTTCTCGTAGGAAAGACAAGAATCTACTTACAGAACATGGATAGATAACTGCACTAATTTTAACGTCACCAATTTAATACAGCAATCATGGTCTTGCTTAGAAAGGCTTTATAAGCTAGTAATTTGAGATGGCATAGCAAAATAGCAGTATTTGGTTATAAATTTTAAGCTGACAGAGAAATCTATATAGAGGCAGTATTGTATCCCTGATTACATTTAAAGCAAATCAAAAGCAAGTGAAAAACTGCATTTTCTTGCTCTACGCTCCTCCTTCCTCCGCCCTTCTCTCTGCTTTGCGGGTGCTGGCAATTAGCAGCAGCTGTGCCCCATGCCACAGGATTGACGGCAGCAATACCTGATAACTATCCATATCATCACCATCCTCATCATCTCTCTGGCAGGAAAAAAAATAAACACAAAGGACATGCGTTTTGTTTCTCAAACAGCACACTTAAATAATTCTTTAAGCTTAACACACACATTACAATGGACAGCACACACATCAGCATCATAAAACATTTAATTGAAACACAAAAAGATTTAGTAGATTTAATTAACTTGTCTATAATTACTTAAGAAATTTAAGTTTAAAAAAATAAAGAAAGGAGCCCTGCTGGTGTGGCTCAGTGGTTGAGTGTTGACCAACGAACCAAGAAGTCACTGGTTCGATTCCCAGTCAGGGCATATGCTTGGGGTTGCGGGCTCCATCCCAGCAAGGGGCGAGCAGGATGTTTCTCTCTTATCCGTGTTTCTATCTCTCTATCCCTATTCCTTCCTCTCTCTCTAAAAATAATTTAAAAAAACATTAAAAAATAACAAAGAAAGGAATCATTTAAAAACTAGAACTCTCTTAGATGGGACTACCTGCCTACTGCATTGTTATGCAAATAGTTGCTGTGTATTTGTGGGCGAGCTCTTTGAGATTTAGAGTAGGTTTAGAAACATAGAATGACAGAGAAAGGACTTTAGAGATCCCTTTGAGTTTTAGCCATGAGGCAACTAAGGCCCAGAGGATGAAGTGATTTAATCCAAAAATCACACACATAATGGTGGGGGCAGGCCTGTAGTCTCCCACCTCACCACACCACTCTCACTGATGAAATCATCACAGTGAAAGCTCACTGGGGAACCTAAATCTATCTACATTCAGGGCTCTGCACTAGACCACTGCAATAAAAGCAAAGGTCACTATTTTAAATATACGGATCTATCATTATTCACGATTGTGTATATCACCATCCATACCCAACAGCTGAGAAAAATCAGAACTGTATTGAACCCACAGGAACTGTTTACAATAACATAAAATAACAATTTTGGCAAAAAACATTTGGCAAATAAAATCACAGTGTTTAAAATAAAAGAGTTTTAGTTGAGACAATTTTCCTTAAAAATAAGAATAATGAAATTCCCATTTGTAGAGAATATTCATCCATATAGAGGCAGGTTCTATTCAAAATGAATGCTGGGTCATGTAACAACTTTCTTTCATTTTTTTCTACGGTTACTGGAAGGTTAGTATTCAAATAGTGGTCTAGTCATAAAAAAAAAACACTTTTGTTTTTCAAGTTTAAAAACATAATTACATTATCCTCATACCTAAGTATATTTCAAAATATACTGTTACTTAAAAGTGCTTTAAAAATACAGTTAAGATTATTCTCTGTCTAGACTTAAAAAAATATACTTTGTTTTAATTTGGCAGCCACCATTATCATTTGTGTAAGTAATTCATTAAATGCAAGCCAAATACTGAAATAAGTTTTCATGAATTAATTCCCCATGTTAATGAATCATTTATCGTTATTTTTTAGATATAGGAGATACTTCTATTAACTGAAAACTAGCCTGAGCTTCTACGATGGATAACTGTTGTGATGCCAACATATTCTGGACTGGCCTGAGCTACTGAATCAGAAAATTTCTGAAGTACTACATCAACAACAAAAAGTTACTGGATATGTCCTTGATTGGACATGGCAGTAAAAATAAATAAATAAAAGCTTTAAAATAGCCACAGTTTAAATTTGCATGACTGGTACTATGCTCTTTAAAGAATAACATTTAGTACTGGGGAAAGGCTGATATTTGAGAGCTCAAATCTTGACAAAAATCAGTTTTAACTCAAGAGGTACAGCTGTTTTACAAAATGCAAAGAAGCAATCCTTATAATATTCCTAGAATGGGGCATTTAGTCAGTTGATATTCCATATTCTGTAGGTCACAGTTTAGGACACACAGATTCAAAGTTTTATTTAAGATCAGAAACTTGTTAAGCCACAAAAATTTTACAGCAGAAAGGGAGCTCAGAGAACTAATAAGTCTACCTCATCATTTTGAAGAGAAAAAGGGAACTTTTTAAAATTACCCAGTCAAGGTAACTATGCAGGGAGGCCAAATTAGACTTAAGCACACAGGTCTCCCCACTCTAATGGTTTCTACGAGGCCCCGAGGCCACCCCAAAGTTGACAGCCAAGTGAGGGACTGAACTGGGATGAGAATACAGACAGTCCAACTGCCTTCTCCACCCACAAGGAAAAGTCTTGTGGAAAAGACTGTCCCCAGAGTTTCACTCCTACTCTCCCCCAGGCCCTGGGAACTCTGGCCTGAGATAAGGAAAGCAGTGTCTAACAAAGCTATTCCTCCCTTAAGGCCTGAGAGTCCAAGAATGTTCTTTTTAGCTTCCAGAAAAGTCTTTGCCTGAAATCCATGAAACCAAAAGGAAAGAGAGATAGAAGGCGAATCATTCTTGAGATGGACTGGGCTTACGCCCAGACTCCACGAGAAGTGTCTCCTTCCTCTCATGTGACAGTGAGGGAGCCCCAATGTAATGGTCTGATTTCTCCCAGTCCCTAATTCATACCTGAGAATAAACTGGGGACTTGAGGAAGCACATGCATTCCTTTAGGACACTGGGGACAATTTACTAATCTTAAAGTTTATTTTCAAGGAGTACTCCGGTAATATGAAGATCAATTCCTAGAGGCTTTAATCTTTTAATTTTTAAAAATGAAAACACTAGATTTAGTAAGTGGATCAGGCCAGGCAGCAATGCCAAATATCCAACATAATTTGGACCAAATATAAAACAAAACCTGCCTAAAGTAAATGAATACTGTAGCATTAAAATGTATATTTATAAATAAAATAATTATTAATCAACACTAAGCCAATATTGTATTTTAAATCTAGAAAAAGGGCAATGGGTGGAAATATGAGGGCAGGGACAAACAGATGGTTAAGGCAAGGAATTCTGTTGTATTCCCAAATAGGTGTCTCCATCACAGATCACGGATTTCCTTAATTCTGCAGTAATCAATCTTCGTTAAGTTCTGTTTCAAACCTGTTGGTCTTACCTGGTAACTGTCCAGCCCTCTTTGGAGCTTGGTGGACCGGGCAGTCACACAGCCAATAGATACTGACAGGATGGCTTCAACCATAAGTGGCAGTGTCCCTGAATGCTGTACAGGTTTTACTGTGACTTGCACTCTCCGGGAATGACCCTGTGGAGGTGAGGGTGCCATGAGGGAGTGATGTGGAAATGGGTGCCAGGAATGGGAATGGGGAGTGAAGGGGGAAGAGGACAAAGAAGGGAAACAAATTAGGGAACAAAGAGTCAAATAATGCAAAAATTCCAGAGACTGTGTGTTAGAGTGGGACAAAGAAACATGAGACAAAAACAAACCGATTACCTGTCTGAGCTGAAAGATGCCTCCAGTGTTGACGTCTTTCGCCTGGTGAAGCTCCACTGCGGCATACTCCCCTAACTCGTTCAATTCTAATATGGAGATCCACATTTCTATTCTGCGAGTCACTTCATTCCACCTGCAGAACGCATTCCAACATACAGCACTCTCATTGCCCAGGGACACTATTAGGAATAAGCCACTGTTCACTGACCACTTACTATGTGTTAGGCACTGTGCTATGGATGTTCCGTAGACTATTTTCTATTAACTCTCAAAAACTTTTGGTGTACGTTCTTTATATTTTATTGAGGTATAACTTACATTTAGTGACATGTCCAGATCTCAAGCACAGAGTTTGATGAGTTTTGACAAATGCATACATCTGTGTAAGCTATCCCACCGTTAACCTCAGAAAGTTGCTCTTGCCCTTCCCATTCACCCCACAACTATCCCTCCCTGTAGCAGCCATGTAAGCTCATAGATTAGTTTTGCCTTTTCTAGAACTTCATGTAAATGGAATCATATAGTAATATATACTCTTTTAGGTCTTGCTTATTTGGTTCTGCATGTTTTTGAGATTCAGTTAAGTGGATAGCAATAGTCTTTTTAAAATTTCTGAGTACTATTATATGAATACTACTACAATTTGTTTATCTATTCTCACATTGAAGGACACTTGGATTATTTGCAGTTTAGGATATTATAGAGTTGCCATAAACATTTGTGTGTACAAATCTGCTTGTTTTCATATTTTTGGGTAAATACCGAAGAGTGGCATTGCTGGGTCACAGAACAGGCAAATGATTAACTTTACAAGAAGATATTCTCCTGTTTTCTTCTATAAGCTTTATGTAGTTTTGTGTATGGTGTGAAGTAAAAATCAAAGTTGTTTTTTTCCATATTGGTATGCAATTTTTCAGTCTTGTTTATTGAAAAGATTTTCTTTTCCCCATTGAATTTCTTTGTTGCCCAGTGGTTCCTTTGACCATTCTCGTTTCACAAATGAGAAAACAGGCTCAGAGAATCCGTTTTCTTAACTATTGTCCAAGTGCTACTAGTACTCTTGGCCCTGTGTCTGAAGCTCACAGGAAAGTACGAACCTGTCATGCAGCGTTCTTGTCTTAGCATGAAGAGAATCCACCTCCCAGATGGAGCTACCATTTCCAGCACACCGGTGGCCCCACACTTCAATGGCCAGTGCTCCATCTGAAATGAACTCCAGGAATTCCTCAGTTACGGTCACCACATAGTCCTGGGGTAAGGGGGAGGAAAGACAGAGCGACAAAAATTACACATAAAGAAACCTGTGACATTTTTCTTTTTACCTTTTAACTGTATATAGTTCACTTTGGAGTATATTAGCTAGATCCCAACCTTAAAAACCATCTCTACTGTTTTCTAGAACACCATCAAGAAAAAAAGAATATAAAATCTGAAAGTGATAGTATGAGGTAATTTAACCCCACCTCTTTCTTTTATAAATGAAGATAATGAAGAATGCTACTTGTTCCATGTCATACTGCTTGTTAGTTACAGAGCTGACTGACTCTATGTTCCCTCAGTCCTGGTTCATCATTTATAGCTCCCCAGCTGCTCTGACGTTCAGCTGGCACAGACCAGTAAGCACATCAAAAGAGGAACATTTGATTGCTCCTTGCTTTGGTGTAGAAGACTAATAACAGAATGTAATTTTACATGATCATCGTCATGATTCTGAGCTCTTGTTCCTAGACTCTCCCACCCCAATTCCTCATTTAAAACACAAACAGATGACTGTGAGGAAACGAATGCTAACTGACTGAGTAGTAGGGAACAAAGTCAATTTTCTTTCCACTCGCGACTCAGAGGGTGAAGACAACTCTGTGACTAACTTCTGGCAAGAGCTATCCAACCTCACACTATTTAACTTCTTATTTATTTCCTTTAGAGACAGAGCAAGCATTTTAGAAGAAAAATAAACTTAATGACCAATTAGTACAATCTACACACTTTAAAGATTAAATAAACCCCAAGGGCACATAATGATTCCAGGGGCCCTGAGAATCATTTACTATACCAGCTGCTAACTAGAATGCACTTGAAATTCAGATTTTATCATCCTGCTAAATAGCAGCTTTGTAGATCCAAAGAAACACAGGGAATACAGAAACAAAAATGATCAATGAAAAATTTGAGAAACAGATTGCTGAGAACAGGTAATAAATGTGAGTTGTTTTCAGAAAAAGAAAGACTTGATAGTCTTTACATATGTGAAATTTTATAAAAGGTGATATGGATTTGTTTTCTAATTGTAGAACTAGAATGAATAGGCACAGTTTACAAAAAAAATAAATAAAAGGTCTTGAGTACCTATTAAAGATTGTCCATGGAAAAACAAAATTACACAGAAAATAGAGTCTGTCTGTCAAAAATGACTTGCTGGCATTCCAATGTGAAAACCAGAAGGGCAGCTAATGTCCTAAAGTAGGTCTATGCAATATTCCCCCCAAATTTGCTTTTCCCATTTTATATTTTCTTTCAAAACTCATATGGTAGCCCTAACTGGTTTGGCTCAGTGGATAGTGTCGGCCCTGTGGACTGAAGGGACCCGGGTTCTAGTTTGGTCAAGGGCATGTGCCTTGGTTGCAGGCTCGATCCCCAGTAGGGGGCGTGCAGGAGGCAGCTGATCAATGTTTCTCTCTCATGGATGTTTTTAACTCTCTATCTCTCTTCCTTCCTCACTGGAAAATCAATAAAAACATATATAATAATAAAAGCGTAATATGCTAATTAGACTGGACAGCCGAACAAGCTTCCGGACGTCCTTCCGGACGAAGCCGAGGCTGCGAGGGCTGAGGCAAGCCGCTGCAGCTGTGAGGGCGGAGCCCCTTGCATGAATTTCGTGCATCGGGCCTCTAGTATTAAAATAAAATAAAAGACATACTGATTAAAAAAAAAACCAAAAAAAAAAAAACTCAAGGAAAAAAAACACCTCATATGCTTAGAATTCTATACTATACTTAAAAGAGTGAAAATATCTACAGCAACTTACATGTTAAGATGTCCACATATATCAAAGTAACGAGATACAATTTTGCAATATGTATAATGTAATCACATTTTTGTAAAAAAGTGTTTTAAGAAGTTGTGTGCATGACATTAAGAGTGTGTATCTAGGGGAAATGATGAATAACATAGACTGATGAACAAGAACAGAACCAGAAACAAGGAGGCATTGATCGGACTATCGGGCCTCAGAGGGAGGATAGGGGAGGGTGGGGGGAGGGGGGAGAGATCAACCAAAGGACTTGTGTGCATGCATTTGAGCCTAACCAATGGTTAAGTTCAACAGGGGGTTGGGGCATCCGTGGGGAGGGGTGTGGGATGGGAATGGGGGGATGAGGACAAATATGTGACACCTTAATCAATAAAGAAAATTAAATTTCTAAAAAAAAAAAAAAAAGAGTGTGTATCTATGCCCATTCATATGCATGAGCATATGTTTACCACACATATAAATGTTGTGGAATACAGAAAATCGTTTATCAAAATATGTAGCAAACTGTCATTGATCATCACACCTCTGGGGAGTACGATATCGAGTACAGGTTTTTCAGATTTTATTTCAAAATCTTTAAAATTTTTTGAAATTATATTGAAGTACACTTTGAGGTTATAAAGCCCAATAAACATATGATGTCTATAAAACATTCTTATGGGGGAAATTTCTAAAGTACAAGTAGACTTTTAAACTACACTCAGATTTGTTGCCTCCCACATAACTCATTTCATACCTTACAGTGAGAGAAGGTCACGCTATACTGGGCATCCTTGGACTGTGGGGAAGGTACCTCTGGGTCCACTACTGGGGCAGCCACTGTGGACTCACACTGGTCCCAGAATGTGTATTGACAGAAGACAAAATTCGAGAGGTTTAAGGGCAGCCCAGTTGCTTCTTTAATTTTTACCTGAAGAGACAGATTTTTTAAAATGCAACTATAACTTCCATAAAGAAAACATTAAACTATGCATTCTTTTCTTATTCCAACTTCCCCAAATTTAAGATTAAACGATGAAATAATCAGTCATCCACCTGACATCTGGCACCGCTTCATTAGGGTTCTATCTGTAATGAAATCTGTACCGTAGTTCTATAACTAGCATATAAACTTGGCAACAAATACATACAATGCTCTAAAATTTTCCTAGTAATTGAGTTTCTGATATAGATACAACCATTCTAGAAAAGTATGATTCAACAAACAACACACTCCTTGCATGCCAAATACACAGCCCTTTGAAATACCACACTCAGGTCATCAGAGAGCGTGCTATACTTCTGAAAAAAGGACTGTTCATCATTGTATTTATTGCCAGAAAGTTTAACTTCTACTATGCTCTGTGAAAAACTCACAGAATTTTCTATACAATTGTTTTGAATTAAGAAGTCATTTTTCTGAGCCTCCCAGCACTGTCCTCTCACCCGGCATGTCAGTTTTTTGACTCGGTGAATGACTTCCCCACTGCTGTCTACGACTTCAAGACTCCCACTCTCACTGGAGTTCTCTGAGGAGTCGTCTTCCACCACGCGCTCCGGGACAGTCCCTGTGACACGCATCACTTCCACGTGGAGACGCCCTGCGACCTGGGTCAAGGGACCAGAGGACGCGGGGTTAAAAGGCATCGGGGACAACACAGACGGAGGCAGAAAGCCTTCTACAAGATCCCCAATGAGCTATCACTCGGCCATCTCCAGCAAGGAGGAGCTCAGCACTCCTGGAGCCAGTCCTTTCCATGACTGCCCCTCCAATCATCCTGCCTGACCCTGAGCCAAACTTACCTGCCTGTAACTTGCCTTTGGGAGTCATCTTCATTCTTATCCTTCTTGTACCGGATAGCCCACACACAGCTTCAAGACTACTATCATATTCTACCTGGAGTCACCTATTTTCCATGTGTGTATATATTCGTTCACTTACTCATGCTATCAAATACCTGGCCTCTTGGGAATACCAAAATAAAGACGCAGACTCTGCTGTCAGGGCACTCAGTCAAGTGGGGAAAGACAGAGAAGTAAAAGCCCAGTAACGACAGTGTAGACTAGCTGCTACAACAGAGATGATGTACTGGTTGTTATGGAATAAATTTATCACCTCAACAACTATTTGCCAAGAACTGACACCGTGCCAGGAACTGCGCTAAGTGTTGTATTGACAATAGTGAAACAAACAGACGTGGTCACTGGGTGCAGGGAGTTCCTATTCTCCTGGGAGTCAAGAATGGGCTGTCATTCCCACTGGAGCTGAGGGGGTGAGACCTACTCCAGGAGAAACAGCACACACACAGCCAGGGAGTTAGAAGGAAACAGTTCCTTTAAAATGGTTTTTCCAAAAAAGGGCTTAAAATGTCCTCACTATCCTGGTGGTTCTCAGAATAGGTGCTAGTTTAATAGTATCTCTCTTAAAGTTAAGAGAGAAACAAATCAAAATTGTTGAAATTTGCATTCCCGGAGTTGTAATTGGCCAAGTTATCTTTTATACAACAGTGTGAGGTTGTAATCACTGCAGCTGTGAAGGTGACACATGTTCTGGCAGAGCCACTGTCATCTTAAATAGTGAGCTTGTTTTTAAACGTAGCTCAGACCCAACTTCCACAGCAATGTGCACTGGCGCCAGGGACCTGGGAGACAGTGGCTAGAGTATTTGACAAGGCAGACAAATAGGAGGAAGTAGTAAGGGGGAGGGAGCGAATAAGAGAAATCAGAAGATAGTGATTCTTAAGCTTTTTTTAAATGCCTTTTGAGAATCTAATACATTTTTAATGTAATTTCAGGGGATTCATGGAATCTAAAGCCCTCCATGGGCCCTAGCGTAAGAACCCTGACTTAGCCACTGGATCCTTTTGCCACAGGAGTTGTGCCCGTTTTTAACATGAGAAAAAGCAACTCCAGCCCACTGGTCTTCCAAAGCATAATGTTCATGGGGGGTTAGGAGGGTAGGGGGTGTTACGACATGTAGAAGGTAGGCTGTGTACTTGCACACCACAACTGGGAACCTACAGTTGATTTTCCAGGTTTGCTTTAGGCAGAATGGCATCCTATTCTAACTAAGCCTGCTCTAAATAATCACAAAAAATAACCTTGCATGTTATTGAAGGACAAACTAGGAAATAAGGATATGGTTAAATTTAAAATTAAAACATCAGTTGATGGAATGGAAAAAATAAAAAAAGTCTTAATTTGAACATTTTCTGAAATGTTTTAGGCCTACATAAGACCATATCTCTAAATAACTGAAATATGAGAGTTTAAAAGGGGGTAACAATCCTGGCTGGTTTTCCTCTGCGGTTAGAGCGTCAGACCGAGGACCAAAGGGTCCAGGTTCGATTCCTGGTCAAGGGCCCAGGTCAGGGTGAGTACAGGAGGGAACCGATCGATCTCTTTCCCTCTCTCTCTGCCCCGCTCCCCTTTGCCACTCTCTCTAAAGATCAATGGAAAAAATATCTTCGGGTGAGGATTAACCAAAAAATAAAAAATAATAAAAGGGGGTAACAATGGGATAATGAAGCTTGTTTCCTTTGAATATTTTGGGTTTCAAATCTTGTAAAAGACCACTTAGAGGCCAGGGGGAACTAGAGTGTATCACAGGGGTAAGAGATTAAAAGAAATGAATGCAGGGCACAGAGCAGAATCTGGTTTTCAAAGATTTCTAATTTGATTAAAACAAAAAAATTACTAAACAAAAATATAAAATATGTTATAATATTCTTAAAACCATGACTTAAGGTTGATAGTTTCTATTGATGTTAGTAGAGAAAAAAGAATGAGGATTGTGACTCTTTTGCCTAGTTTCTGAATCAACCTCAAGAACTTAAATAGAAAACAAAACAAAAACTTGAACCACTGTCATTTTCTCTGACGCTGGCTTATCCTTACCTCCCCCTGCTGGCTGATGATAGGAACTGCATACTGAAGTTTCACATCACAATATAGACACTCCAAAAACACGTTAGCCACACCGATGAGGTTGTGATTCTCTTGGGCTTCATAGAAGGGGTCACCTCGTTTCCCATAAAGTCTCTTTGCCTGAATGATAGGAGAGGCAGGTAGGCAGCAGAGAAGGAAATAACACATCAAAATGAACAAAATAAATCATTTAAAACTAGCATTAACAGTTTTTAAAAAGCATTTACTCAAACAAATTTAAAAAGTAAAATTAGAATCACATCACAAATAAAACAAAA
This sequence comes from Cnephaeus nilssonii, assembly GCF_951640355.1. NCBI lineage: Eukaryota > Metazoa > Chordata > Mammalia > Chiroptera > Vespertilionidae > Cnephaeus > Cnephaeus nilssonii. The sequence continues at coordinate 25,853,731 of NC_137078.1, forward strand.
TTAGCACATGGTTAGTTGGGGAACTAAGTGCTATCTGTTTAGAGGATCCTTCTTCAGTTATTGCCTCATCTTCCCTGTCACACCCCATTTGCAGCCTGCTTCATTTCACTCCCCGTGCTTTGCCTCATTTCCTTCACCGAATCAATTTTTGATTAATAATGCCCAGAAAGTGAAATTATGCTCTCTAAAATTATTCACAGTAATCTACCCAGCCATGATCACAGCTCAGGGAGCATGAACATATGCTAATGAATATAAAATCCGCACAGACTACATCCAGCTGACTTCTCACAACACTGACGCAGCAGCACAAATTCTGTTCCACTTTATTTCACTTAAAATGTAGTAAAAATGCAGCCAAGTAAGAATACACTGTGTTCTCTTCATTTGGTTCCATCTGTGTAGGGATCACATGTTATGTTACGGACCCAACTTAGCATTCCTTTCAAGGTCACTTTTACTTTCCTTTCTTAATCTAAATGTCCAGAGCACCACTACAATGATTGTCAGGTGTGTGCACATGAGTGTGCGTGTCTGTGTTCTCACAATTAAATCATTTATACTTTCTGCTTCTAAAAGTCTCCTTTACATTTTATCTTTTTTACCTCGGGAACTTTTTCCTTCCATTCTTGATAAAGGTCTCTCATATCAATTAATCTATTCTCCAGCTTCTCAATGGTCCAAACTTGCGTGCCTTTTCCTTTCCTCCTCACTTGAATAGCTGGCTCACTCACTATTGCTCCTCTCTGCAGAATGAAGAAAAGCAAAAGCAAAACAAACAAAACAAACTTGTTATAACTTTTTGGATTGTTAAAGCAATACACATTATTGTAAAATAGCAAGCTTAAGAAATATAATATATACAAAATGATGAAATTCTACCACCTACAGAATATTTTGGTTTATTTTCCATCTTTTATGTATATCAAGGCACACACTTCATTTTTATCAAAAGCAGAACCAAACAAAATATGAATTTCCTATCCAATTCTCTCTCTACAGTTTTCATATTATGGTCATCTTCGTGTTCACTATTCTTCATAAACATGAATTTATAGGTAGCACAGCTACCCATTATCTGGATGGACTACTTATTTGACTATTCTACGTTCAATATTATGGCTGTCTCAAATTTTTGTTATTATAAAGGACACTATGATAAGCATCCTTATACAAAAAGCATGTTTACATTTTAAGTTCACTTCTATGACTATGGACTGAGAACACATTTCTCAAAGGAGAAGAACTTGGTCAAATGACCACAACCCAGTAAGACTGGTGAGACACTCCCTCGCTCATTTCTGGCTTGACAATGAATGGATGAAAAACTATTCTTTTTCAAAGTTTCTCCTTAAAGAGAAAAATTTTCAAGTTGAACTGATGGGAAACATCCAAATGGTTGCAGAGTGCTCTGTGAATGTAAAGACAGCATACCAGTCTCCCTTTCTTATTCTGAAACTTAAAATGTAGTAAAAATGCAGCCAAGTAAGAATACACTGTGTTCTCTGCAACAAAACATAAACCTCACCCTCATTTCAGAAGGGGGCATTTATACAAAAGAGACAAGCAGGTGGGATTACTTATACACATTTCTAGTTTTAAAGAAAGCATTTAAATTAGCAAACCCTTCAGGCCACCCAAATTCTCATATTCTGATCATAACATATCTAAGGGCATATATACAAGTGAAGGTCCACAGCAGAAGTTTCAAGAAGAATGAAAACTCTGGCTCACTTGAGGATCTCCTTGGGGAGGTTATCTTGGAGGTCAGGTTTACAGTCCATCTTACAGGATTCACTAATGCACACCTTGCTCTCATTCTCACCTTTCTATTAGCACTGAGGTTTGTAGCAGGGATCTGCAGAGTCACCTGGTAGTCAGTGAGTTTGCTCATTTCCTCGGCTAAGAAGTTTGCCTCCCTCACCAAGGTGTTAGCCTTAACTAGCTGCTCGCGCAGTTTTGCCAGGCTCTGCCGGAAGAGTTCATCCCTGTGGTGTAGCAGAAAAGGAAATGAGAAAATGGAAAAGTAAAGGAAACAGCAATCGGTTTCTAAGCGAGTCCCCTTTCTCCTCTCAGTGGTCATCTTCCCTGGATGTGGCTCAAGTTAACCATCTCTTTGCTAGAGAGAGATGCAGCGTGACTACAAGAGTCAGAGTAGGACATCTGAAGTCAGACTGCTCGGCTTTTATCTCATTGGCCCAACTGACTAGCTAAACGACTGGCAAGTCATTTAACCTCCCCGCCTCAGTTTCCTCATGTGTGAGATGGGGAGTGAAAATGGTAAAATACAGCAGCAGACGTGAAGATTAGATAAATAAATATAAAGCATTTAGTGACTGGCACATGATAAATGATCAGTAAATGTCTGATGCTGCTTTATTCCTATTAATTATTATTATAACACAGGAGTTTACTAATGGGTCTATAGACACACCTGGCTTTTTCAAATTCTGGGCTTTTCATTTACTAGATGGCTGATTGAGATAGACTGAATCATTGATTGGCTGCCTCATGCACGCCCCCTACTGGAGATCGAGCCCGCAACCAGGGTGTGTGCCCTTGACTGGAATTGAACCTGGGACCCTTGAGTCCACAGGCCTATCCACTGAGTCAAACCGGCTAGGGCTACCTCAGTTCTGATATAAATGCTTTAAAGTCATTGCTTCTCAGATTTTTGGCTAAGATAAATGTTTTAAAGTCACAATAAAAAAAATTCACATTTAAGAGATTTCTTAACACTAAATTATATTTGAATAGAATCTAAAGTAAGAGAAATAAAAAATAAGGAGAAAGGCTTTTATGCTAAGAATTATTCAAATGGAGTGAAAATTTCTACCTCCATTTTAATACCTAACCTTCTAAGCCTTCAAACTTGGGACCATTTTTACTGAAGGTAAGGGGGTGGTGGTGTGTCTTTAACAACTAACTACAAACATACCTAGGATGGACAATATCCTTGGAAAGGAAAGCCAATTGCTAACAATCCAGATATGGGACTAAGATTTCCCTCTGTGCTAGGTCTGTCCCCCTTTACACGTCTCACAATCCTCCCCCAAAGCCCCACGGCCCTGAGCCTTGACTCTGGTTGACCGGGTTCCATTCTTACCTCTCCTCTGCCCACTGGGTCACCTTCTGCTGAGCTGTCTGGCTGTAGGCCAGGCGGCCAGGGCCGCTGCTCTGGGGCTGCCTCTCCGGGGAGAGCTGCTGGCGGAGCTGCTCCAGCTCCCGCTCATACATGAGCCGCTGCTCCTCAAGCGCACTCCGCTTCTCTTCCAGGTATTGTTTCTCCAGGACCTGCACCACATTTTGAACTGGGTCTGGTGAGCCAAGGGACAAGGCAAGGTGTCTTCAGTGGTGGCTAAGACAGGTGCCTGCCTGTGCTGCTTCAGCAAGCACCATCCACTTCCGCCCCCAGACTCTGACCTTTCCATGTGCTTCCTTAAGAGAGGCCTGAGCGGCCCTGTCAGATGGAACCCTCTCAGTTTCCTTTTCACTAACATTTTAGATAAATGTCCTATATGTAAACATGTTACTTTCTTCAATTTGATGAGCTCATCCTAATGTTAGGTCACTAACCTACTATAAGCAGAGAGAAGAGGAGAAGGGGATGGTGTCCTATACACTGGGAAAAAACGTCACGAAATCGAGGACAAGGGCATAGACAGCCACACAAGATCTGATTGTTATGGTAGTGAATTTTTATGCCCATTTAGCATTCAGTTTTGGTACATGACAAAGGGTTTATATTTCTGATTTTAACCACAAATCACTCTACTCCTGAATTTCTCTAATGTGAGAGGAACAAAACTTACAGATCATAGCAAAATATTGATTGGGTACAGGGTTGGGAAATTTCTCAGGTGCTAATAACTAAGAGGGTAATTCTTACAAAAATAAAAGGCTATTTTTTTGTGATTTTTGCTGTTGCAGATCTAGAGCTCAGCAACGTGCACGTGGGTGAACAGCATAGAGATACTGACAGGTCATGCGCAGAAGGGCCATTCTATGACTAGAGGTGTAATGTAGGTACGACTTGGTCCTGAGGAGTTCCCTGGCTGAGGGAGGACATTCACTTGGTAACGACTAATGAACTCAAAGCCATGGAGAAAGATTAAGGCACTGACCACATATGCAAAAAGAATGTTACTGGCATCTCTAAGTAAGTAGATTGTAGGGAAACAGTATGTTAAACCCTCTGGAAAACCACCATCACATAAATATTTCCCTGAGTACAGGGGACCTAGATGAAATGTGCCCATATTCTCAGACTAGCCTGGGGCTTAACTTCCTCCTTGTACGTGAACACACTTGCCTGTTACTCAGTGCTATTTGTGTTGTATTTCTATTTATTGACTCTCAGTTTAACTTCCAAAATAAGAGTGGGAAATTAAGATTTTGTATAACGCCTGATGATAGCTACTGACAGACTTTTCCAGATGGTCCTTAAGAATTTGGGAAATAAATGTGTAAGTTGTACTAATTTTCTACATGAGCAGTAAGAGAAAAAAAGAGCATATTAGATGAAAAAAATAAGGTTAAATCTATACAAAACAAAAAGTAGAAAGCAATTAAAATATCACAATATGCACAGTGTATTAAGTTATTTTAATACAAGTAACACCCGCAATGACAATAATGATTTATTAGCTACTGGATATATCTCAAGTAGAGGAATATACCCTATGCGTGCATCATCTCATGAAAGCTTTGCGGAAAACCTAAGAGTGGATATCATTTCCACTTTAAAGATGAGGACATTGGGGCTCAGGAAGGTTAAGTAGCTGACCTAAGATCGCATCTGACCTCAGACCAGAGCTAACTGGCTGGGGTAGACATAAACTTAATAATCAATTAGTATAATATTCTCACCTCCAATGTTTTGCTCAGAATTAGTACTCTCTTAAAGAATACAGGATGGGGCAAAAGTAGGCTTATAATTATTCATACAAAAATAATACAACAATAACTATTAATACAAGAATAAATTCTGTGTTTCACGTACTCATAATTATAAACCTTCTTTTGCCCCACCTGTATTTAAAAAATTTTTTATATCTTTGCTAATATAAAATTCTCAAATTCAGCATTTTTTCAAAGCAGAATGGTTATCTTTATAGAGTCCTGACATAGAGTTCCTAAAATAGTTTCTTGAAAAACTGATGGAAAATCAACCACCCCTCTCACCTCATCCCCAGGGAAAAAAAAAAAAAAGACCCTACAGAAAGGCAGACTATGAGTGGACAAGACATTTCCGATAGAGTAAAAATGTATGTATTGCAAAGCATTAGAACTTCTGGCATAACCTAAAACTTCTGAAAAAAAATGTGAATATTATGGTGAATTTTTTAAAAGGGATTCTGTAAGGGCTAGAGAAGGAAAGTTCTTTTAGAATTAAAAATATATATTTCTCAAATAGTATATTTTAGTGCTCTATTTAGATTTTAGGTTTAAAAAGTACAGAATAAGGTCCTCATTATCCATTTATATTTATGCACAGCCTTACTTTCAAGAGTCCAATTTAGTGTTTACGAATCTTTTCTAGAGAGAGAAAACTGGAAAACACACCATTGTATAAAATTATATGCTAGGGTTTTTGCTTAAAGACACTGAATAAGATATTTAATGTTTATTTCTGCTTGTTGGTCCATGGAGTGTAGAAATGAACATGATACTAAATGACTGAAGCAGAGGGATTTCGCCCCAAGGTTCCACACCACACAGAGGCATGTGACTGAGGCTGTTTAAACTGCGTTAGCAGCTGCCATGACCGACACCCCCAGCACTCACCAGGCTTTGTCAGTGGCCACAAATCAATGTGCAGATATGGAGGACGGAGCCACCCAAAGCATCCCTCCCCTGCGCCTGCCCCACAGCTGGCCAGGTGAGCCCTGCCTGGGACTCTGGGTCTGGCCATGCCACACAACCCTGGTAGAGGTACAGGGGCTAAGGGTATTCTTTTTAAACTTCTGATCCTAACACATGTCTGGAAACACCTTTCTCTAACATATATTTGATAATATTTTCTTTTCAAATTAATTAACCAGTTTCAAGCCTTTATCAGTACCCGTATTTTTTAAAAAATAGATCACCCTAATCAGCAAGTCCATCTGACTCTATAATATAGCCTAGGACAGAAGCCAAAGAGTATTTGGTTTATTCTCAAATGACCAATCAACTACCAAGAGATTGTCCACAGTTTTAATTCCCCCCTATCACTTTCCTCCTTTTGAATGAGCTGTTTTAAAACTCAGCGAGCCTGGCGCCTAAGGCCAAGATACCAAGAGGTTGGTATCTTAGGAAAAGAAAAAGGACCACAGTGACTTTGGGCAGAGCACTTCTCTTCTTTATTAGTTCACTGTTTCCCTGGTTTGTAACTATGAAATGAAATGAGCTCAAACTTACTTGTCTGTCCCAAGAATGGAAAAGAGAGGGTGGTGGTGAAGGTGGTAGTAGTTGGAGGGCATTTAAGTGATAAAGAGAATTAAGATTCATTCACACCAGCAGGCCCAAGGCACTAAATTGAAGGGAAGTAAATCCCTTTGGGGAAAAAAACCTTTTAATCTCAGATGGAATAAGTGGGCTATATGACCCTTCACCACTCCTTAATTGTGCTTTAGAGCTACCGTCCACTCTGTGAAATGAGATGGGTGTCTGATTCCTAATTTTGAACCCTTAGGAAGAAAGCATTATTGTCTACAGACACTAGATTTACTTTTACTCTTAATTCAAATGAACTGAGTTTTGATCATTATTTCCCCTAGTGACTCGAAAATACATTATTCTAGTCTGTTACTGGGATAATGCAGGTAAATGCATATGTAGAAATAAGACGTTTTGATTGCTGAGCTGTCAACAGTAATGAAGCCATCAGCAACAGGAGCAATAAATAATACCAGTAAAACACTTGTGCTGTTGGATGCCGAGGGAAAAGAATAGCTACCAGATTTTAACTATGGGGAAAGTAGTGGAGCTGGGACATGGGGAGCCAGGAGTCTTAATTAAAAAGGGAACATCCCTTAATCAAGAATACAGAGTACCGCTGGCAGGCAGAAAAGGTCAGCTTCCCAATCACGTTAGCTTTTGCCAAAGCAGAGCACAAGCATCACTCAGCAGCACCGCCAAAACCCCGTCACGCTCCCTCATGCTAATGCCAATCAGTTAAAACCTTTATCCCAGTGTTTGTGGAGCAGCTTCGTCTGAAACCACAGGAGAGGGAAGAGAATCTTCAAATAGGACCACCAAGGGGACGACCACCAGGCAGACAGGCTTATCATCGGGAAGCCACCTGGCAGCAGAGGTGCATCGCATCAACACTGTCCAGCCGCCCGCGTTTCCGTACTTGCACCAGAGCACATCTGTGTGCCTCACAGGGAAGCCCATTTACGAATGAAATTGGGTAACCCATGGGGAGGGGGAGGGAAAACATTACTTTTAAACAGACAAAATCAACACTGGAGAGCAAGGCCAGATCTGGAATACAAATGAGTAACTCATGTTAATGCCATGAGCCAGGCCACTGATAACTAATTGGTTTGGCCAAGGATTGAAGGAATTAATGAATGCTGACTAAATACTCATTGGTTATTCAGGGGTTCACTATGCATATGACAAGAGGACAGCAATCGGATTAAATTAGAAACCTGTGATATGGGATGATACAGGATTCAACTGATACTCTGCAGAGTTAGAGGATCGAGACATCTAGAATTCTGCAACCTCCTTGAACTACAGAATGGGCGTTCCTCCACCTGGAGTTTGGAGCTATAGCCTCCGGTCACACCCTGTGTCCCTCCAGGCCTCTGAAAATCACTCCCAGGAGGCTTGTTGCTCAGACAGGTGGTTAAACGACCTGTTAATGTGATCCCCATGCCTGAATGTCTGGAATTCTCCCACCTGGTGAGCAAGTGGCAGAGTGGACTGAAGAGTGATTTGTAGCTGTGGTCCACCCTGTGCTGCAGTGTCCAAAGCTCCAAGAGCTAATTTAATCCCTAATGTAAATGTTTAAAAGGAGAAATTACCAAACTTTAGTAATGAAGTTAACTTTCCCCTTCCTTTTTTGCTGTTGCCAGATTGTGCCATTTCTCATTCTGGCCTTTACTTCATTTTACCTCGTTTTTATAATTAAAAAGAGGGGTCCTTGAGGCTGAAAATCCAGAGATAACAGATCAAAATATTTTTTTTTAATTTTTATTTATTGATTTTGGAGAGGAGAGAAACATTGATTTGTTGTTCCACTTATTTATGCATTCACTGGTTGCTTCTTGTATGTGCCCTGACTGGGGATCGAACCCACAACCCTGGCATATTGGGATGACGCTCTATCCAACTGAGCTACCCAGCTAAAGCCAAAGATAAAAATCTTCATTCTTGCAACAGAATCTCCAATATGATATGCCAGAGCAACAATTCACTAGCCATATTCAAATTCTCCCCAGATAGACTTATTCAAAGAGTAGAGTGAGGAAATAAATATTTAAGGGGAACGCTCGACTGTGAAAACCATAATACTCTTTAAGCACCTTGTCAGATAAAGGTTACCCATCATAGGGCTCTTAGGGTTACACGGGTCCCTTCTTCGTTCAAGTTGGGGATCCTCAACTATCCAAAGAACAGGTGAATGGGAGAATTAGGTTGGTCAAAGTTCATAAACCAACTTGCTCAGATGCTCCTGAATGTAGCCTCAACTATATCCCTGCAAAATAGTCCTGGTTTTAGAAATGCAGTCTGTGCCAGGTAGCAAGAGAACTTTCCTGTTCTGCATCTAGTTCCCAGGTACTAAGTGTGGTGACTGGAAGACTGGGAGATGGGAAAAGAAAAAAATCAGATTTATAAAACAGCAAGCAAGGAAAAATTTGGTATTTTACTGAACTCATAAAAGTGTGTATGAGTACTGAAGAAGAAAGGAGGTAAAGAACAGATAGGAAGAACTTTAATGCAATCATTGAAAAACTTCTGGAAGGAGGGAACTAGAAATAATGCTTTAAAGAGACTTTCTCCCTCCAAGATCTGAGACAGGCTGAGCATAGGTCAAGCAAAGAGCCCATAAAGGCTTTTGTTTTAGCCATCATTTAAAAATAACTCTTTGGAGGTATCATTCCAATGGAGTTTATAGTAAAATGTTGTGGCTTGTATCTCTCCATCAGACTCTATTTGACATTCCAGGATTAGTACTCTCCTGGTGATTTTCATGCTCCGAAGGACTCAGAAATGATAGGCTCAACAAGGGGAAATTTGATAAGGAATTCATCACAGTCACTCAGCACTCTAGGACCATGGAAATCTTACCACAACTGGCTTGGAAACAAGAGGTCTCAAAAAGATCCCACCCTCTTCCTGGTTACACCTGGGGGAGCCAACCAGGCCCTGGAATGCTTCCATTAGCCCATCACTTACGGCCTTCTTAAGGAATTAGCGATTTGCTGTGCCTCAGTGTTCAGGATGGCACAATAACTTTACACAGATAGTACTTATCCCCCACTGAATGCTGTGAGATAAAGAACTGCCCAAGACAAAGAAATCTGAGGCCTTACCGTTACTATTCAGTGTTTTCATGATAACCTCCATCTGTGCAAATTCATAGTTATAGTCTGGTTCCGAAGAAGCTTCACTGGCTGCATCCAGGTCATGCTCTGGAGGGCCTGTTTCTTTTTCGAAGTCTTTCAACCAATCTCGCCGTTTCCTCTTAGGTAAATTAATTCTGTGGGGTTTTTCACCATTAGAGAAAATCAACTTGCTTTGCACTCAGATAACAGAAAAAAAATGTATATGAAAATATTAGTGAACACAAAGATGTTACCTAAAAAAGTGGTTATTTCCCCACAGGATTCTATCACCGTGCCACAGCTGGGTGGTATTGCACACGAGGGTACCATTTACACAGGACCTGAAGGAACACCAGGGAAAATGTCAGCTGAATGGTAAAGGGCACAAAACCCAGCCCCAGTAGCTAAAGAGATTACTGGGGAGACTTGCTGATAACAGGAAAGTCTAGGGCCAACAAGTAGGCATCTTCAACAAATTAAATGCAAGAAAAAAGGGGGGAGGTGTGAGGGGAAGCATCCATGGGCTAAAAGAGATCTAAGAAACACAATAATCAATGACAATGGTTGACTCTTATTTGGATCCTGATTTCAAAAAACAACTGAAAAAGAACATTTATGGGGAAATCTGAATACTGACTGAATATATAATGATTAGTAAGAAATTACTGTTAGTAACTTTAGGTATAATGGTATTAAAGTGATGTTTAAGAATATTCATATTTTATTTTATTTATTTTTTAAAATGTATTTTTATTGATTTCAGAGAGGAAGGGAGAGGGAGAGAGAGATAGAAACATCAATGATAAGAGAGAATCATTGATTGGCTGCCTCCTGCACGCCCCCTATTGGGGATCGAGCCCGCAACCCGGGCATGTGCCCTTAATTGGAATTGAACCTGGGACCTTTCAGTCCGCAGGCGATGCTCTATCCACTGAGCCAAACCAGCTAAGGCAAGAATATTCATATTTTAGAGACACAAGCTGAGATATTTACAAATGCAAAGATATAACATCTTGATTTGCTTTAAAATAACCCAGAGGGGAGGAAGGAAGAGTTGTGGAGGACATGTGAATAAAACAAAATTGTCTATGAGGTGCTCATTTTGAAGCTGGATTATGGATATATGGGGTGTGTTATACCATTCTTTTCACTTTCATATCTTTAAAATTTTCCATAATAAAAATGAGGAAAACATAAAAAGAATACCATGTTTAAATCCCAAATAGTAACCAAACATCTTGTAAAGCAAAACTAACAAATGGGAGTGGGGAGGGGCAATTCTGTTCGGTCCGGGGTCATATAAGGCCCTCAAAATAATCTGGTCTGTCCCTACCAAGGCATTAGGGGTGAGTTAATTAAATGCTGGACCAAATATAACAGGCTAATTTTCAAGTTGACAATTTTGTATGGCCTGCGAATGATGTTATAAATATCCAAATGGCCGTTGGCGGAACAATGGTTCCCCACCCCTGCTATAAATGGGTCTGTGTTGGCCTGTGCATCTCTGACTTGTCTAAAACAAACCTTGAATAGGTAACTCGCCCTGTGGACCTTCATAGGTGATCTTTCAGCAGTGGCAGCTTTTCTGACATTGCAACTCAATTACAGCTTACTATCAAGGGGCTATGATGTCAGCAGCCTGCATAACCCTCTGCAAAAGCTTTCATATTAGACCTTATCAACTGATCCTTTGACATGATTAAAGCATAGTCACTGTGACATTTTTTAGGGGAAAAGAAAAAGTCCTCCAGAATTTTTAGTGCTGAAAATCTGGTCTTTTCATAAATGTTTCCAGAGAAAGAGATTTTGGCTTTTACAGGAAGACCTTTGCTCTACGTTCATGGTGTACGCCTTCAGTCAGTCAAGATTCCAAATAACTTGATCTGGGGAAAGAAGAGGAGCCTCACTGTACTTTTTGGCAGTTGGCAATGCTTTCTGGGTCCTCCATTTGACAGGGAGAGTTGGTAAAGTGATGATAACTATTTTTGGAAGATAAGTAACTGTCCTTTGGCGTAAACAAGGGAACAGGAGGACAGAAATGCAAATTCTGAGTCATAGCCCCAGATCTGTGTTAACTGGCAGTCTAATAGAACGTTTCATTAAAATTTATAAGGAATTACAGAAGGCAATGAACATGGGCAGGTCTACTAAGACAGTATGGTCCTTGGACCTAGGGGGCAAAAAATTAAAACTAAAACGACACTTGGCCTTTTTCATCCTCAAAGTTGATTTTCTAACTGCACAGCTGAATGAACAGAAAGCAGAAGCCCATGAGGATCGGGATGTCTTTTAATTAAAGATCCATTTCTAATGTATTTATGAATTATAATAAAGGTGACTATATACAAAACAGAAAACAAGCAAAAAGAGAGATTTTGCTGGTATATTAAAACAAAAAAAAATAAGGGGGATAATTAATTAATTAAAATTTAATTTACTAAAAAACTGTGAGGTGAAGCTTGGTGGAGAAAAATAATAAATATTATTTTGAGTTTTAATTTTTCAATAAATTATTTTTCTCATATAATATCATTATCTGGCTGCCTAATATTTACAGGACTCTAAAGCAGAGTTATGGAAGAAGTGAACTCACATATGGAAATAATCACTCCTCTGTAGTAACATTTAAAATCAAGTGGCTAGGTTTTTATTTATACAAATACTCTGGAAATGCTGTCTTACATTTTTGTAATCTGTCATACACAAACATGATAAAAACTTGGTGTGCATATTTTACACTAACATGTTCCCTCTATTCTTTTTTTTTTTTTTCCAGAGAGGAAGGGAGAGGGTGAGAGAGACAGAAACAGCAATGATGAGAGGGAATCATTGATCGGTTGCCTCCTGCATGCCCCACACTGGGGATTGAGCCCGTAACCCAGGCATGTGCCCTGACCGGGAATTGAACCATGACCTCCTGGTTCATAGGTCGATGTTCAACCACTGAGCCATGCTGGCTGGGTGTGTTCCCTCTATTCTTATCAATCAATTGACTCTCATCATTGAAACTCAAGCTTCAAAAGCTTGTGTCCTATATTTGAAATTATGGACTAATTTATTCATCTGCAAAAATGGAAAATGAGATAAGAATATATATGTATGTCTACACATATATATGTATGTCTACATATACATTGTACACATTTTTGCCAAATGATGATAATGAGTTTTTTTCTCAAAAAGTTTTATGGCATACTTTTCTACCTAAAAAACAAAAATTCATTAGTCACTTTTTCTTTTTAATCCTCACCTGAGTATATTTTTTCCATTGATCTTTAGAAAAAGAATGGAAGGGAGAGAGGTGGGGAGGGAGGCGGTCTGGGGGGCGGGGGAGAGAGAGAGAGAGAGAGAGAGAGAGAGAGAGAGAGAGAGAGAGAGAGAAACATCAATGTGAGAGAGACACATTGACTGGCTGCCTCTCGCACTCGCCCTGATTGGGGCCGGGGATAGAACCTGCATCCGAGGTATGTGCCCTTGACTGAGAATCGAACCCTAGACCCTTTGGTCTGCGGGCCAATGCTCTAACCACTGAGGAAAAAAGGCCAGGGCTCATTAGTCACTTTTTACAGAAAATATAGTTTCCTAAGGTATCTAAATTCCTTTAGAAATTCTAGAAATAGCAGTATGATCAATACTAGAAATGTGTCACTCTGTGCACTTTATTATTTTAAACTCAGAATTATAATTTAAAAAATTCAGTTCCTCATTCTCACTAGCCATATTTCAATGCTCAAGAGCACCATGTCACTAGTGGCCACCAAAGTGGTTTAACAGTTATAGGACCTTCCCATTATCTCAGAAAGTTCTACTGGGCAGTGCTATTCTAGAAGGAAACTAAGAACAGTTCCAGAGTAAATGAGAGGGGCAGACAAAAGGCTTTGCCTCACATATTGCTAACTTTTGTGATAATCTTTAGAGGACCCTGTCTAGGTATATACACACATGCATGCACACACACATGCACACACATGGGTGCCCCTGAACACACATATAAACATATCACTTTGCCATTTATAATATGCTCTTATTACAATAATATAAAAAAGAAAAAAGTTATGGGAACTAACTGGTTTAGAAGTGTACCTAAGCCAAGAAATTAGCATAAAAAGTAACTTCTAGTTGGACATATGCTTGGGGTACTTGGAAAAAGCAAACACTAAACCTCTTTGCAGGAATTTATGTACCCTCACCCAGCCAAGATACTCCTACAGATAAACTGCTGAAGATGAATGAATCTAAGAAATCACAAACTGCTTTAGGAAGCAAACTTATCAGCAGATATAACAAACAGAATGAGGCCCCAACAACTTCAAAGAACAAAATTATCGAAGACAATAAAATATGTGAAAATCATTAACGGCATACAATGGATCAAAAACAAGACTATCAATAGAGAACATATTTGAAAATGGATCTCCAAAACTTGTACAAATGAAAAACAAAGACACTAAATTAAGAACTTAATAGAATGATTAAGCAGCAGGTAAGACAGGATTATAGAGAGAATCAGTGGACTTGAAGATAGGTTTGAAGAAATGACAGTCCCTTAACCCCTTGTCCCTCTCTCACTATGTCCTCATTCCCATTTCCAGCTTCACAACCACGACTCTTGACTCACTTCCTTACCTACCATTCTCTTTTCTTTGCATTGTTCCTTCCATACCCAGAACTACATGGTACCTAAATACCCCAAGGTTGCTAGTGTCTTCCTAACTGCCACATCCAAGTCTTTCTAGCTTCTACTTTTGACCTCTCCTTCCTTAAAATGTTCTCTTCCCTTAGCTCCGAAGACTGTATCCTGCTGTTACCTCTATTGACTGCCTTGTCTCAGCCTCCATCAAGGACTATCCTCAGACCATTCCCAAAACATTGGTTTAATTCTCACACTACACAGTCTCGATCTACTTGCGAGAGGCAACACTGATAATGCCCAAATTCTCTATCTTTAGTAGCTCTATAGCCCTAAATCCAATGTCCTACTGGATATCTCCATGTTGTCATCTCAAGGACACTTCAAAGTATCCCAAACTGAACTCATTACCATTCAGACCTATCTATCATCCTCCAAATGGATTTCTCCTCTTGTATTTTTTATTTTGGTTTAGCCGCACCACTGTTTATGTTTATCTGGTCTCCCAAGATAAAATCCTGTCATCGTTGTTGACTTTCCTTTTCCTTCACTGAGTCACCACTCTGTCCCCAAGCAGATCACTGAAACTTTCTGACTTTCAAATAATTCTCAATACATTTTGTTCTTCACCTCTACTGCCACTTGCTTGAAAATAATTTTATGGTTGGGGGTCACCACAACATGAGGAACTGTGCTAAAGGGTCGCGGCATTAGAAAGATTGAGAACCACTGCTCTAGTGGTTTACTGAAAATTCTTTGCTCTCGTGCGCTGTGGTCCTGCTGGATGCTCACACCTGCTGCTGGCACCAGCCCCGCTCGCACCTGCAGCCAGCGCTAGAGCTGCTGCTCGCACCCGCTCAACACCATTAGTAGGTGTGAACGGTGGCTGCCAGCCCTGATTGCTCTTGAGGGCTTCTCCATCTCCCCCTGCTCCGAGGGGCGATTGGGGCAGCAGCCACCGCTCCCACCCTCTGCTGTTGCCAGCCCCAATCGCTCCATGCCATCAGCGGGCGTGAGCGGGGCTGGCGCCGTGGTGGTGGGGCTGCCAGCAGATAGGGAACCAGGGGCTGCGGTGGGAGGGGCTGCGCAGGGGCGCAGAGGAGGGCCAAGACCTGCCCCTGTGCCCACTGCAGCCTTGTGGCCCATAGTTCCTTTCAAGGTGCACGAATTTGTGCACTGGGCCCCTAGTATTTCAATAAAGCAAAAAAAAGAGGGTATTAAAAAATCCAGCCCTGGCTGGGTGGCTCAGTTGGTTGGGGTGTTGTCTAAAAGGCTGCAGGTTCAGTTCCTGGTCAGTGGTCACATCTAGGTTGCAGGTTCGATCCCCAGTGATCAGGCACATACAGGAGGCAACCAATTGATATTTCTCTCTTGCATTAATGTTTTTTTTTCTCTCTCTTTCTCTCTAAAAATCAATAAAAACATATCCTTAGGTGAGGATTAAAAACACACTCAGAGCCTCTAATAGAGGAGGATACAGTATAAGGCTAAAGACTATTTGAACTTGGAATAAGTAAAATTAAGGAATAGTATCATCTCACCATTAAATATTTTAATAATCATCCTATATAATAAAGAGCTAATATGCTAATTAGACTGAACAGCAGAACGACCATCCGAATGAACTTCCAGATGACCATCCGATGACCTTCCGGATGAAGCCAGGGCTGTGAGGGCCGAGCCCCTTGCACGAATTTCGTGCATCGGGCCTCTAGTATCACTATGAGATCTATAAACGTTCATGCATCAGGTATGCTATTATTAGTCTGTTTTTTATCACTTAGACATTTATATGGCCAATATTAAGAGAATAATTTGAAATGAGTAAAACATTTTCCTCATAAATATTAATGTCCTGAATTACAATATTTGTGTGTTAATGAATATCTTTTTTTAAAATTTCTTTATTGATTAAGGTATCACATATTTGTCCTCATCCCCCCTATGAATATCTTTTAATAGAAATAAAAATGTAAATATATTGTCCTGTCAATTCTCAAATTTTTACATATTATAGCCTAGTTTAATAATTTTTTCAAAACTTTGGAGCTGTTTAACTGATTTTTACACAATGGTTAAACTGAGTAACAACTAATTTTATTCAATATTTATTATGTGTCATGCATTGAGCCAAGGGATTTATATGTTTTGTCTACCATTAGCCTCACTTACCATAAGAGGAAACTGAAGTTTAGATAAACAATGTGTGTTCTCCAAAATCTGCCCAGCTAGTCAAGGCAGAATCAGCCTGCCCCGAAGCTGGGGCTGGACTTGATGCTATCTCAGCTCTATAACTGGAAAGCGATACCCGAGGACCCTCTGTAGCCTTAACTTTGACATAAGTGAGGTAAAAAGATAGAAAGGGGCAGTCTTCTCCTTCTGAAAACAAGGCACACGAGGTATGTTCGGTACCGCTCACTTTCCTTACCTGGCATTTTCTTTCGGAGTGAGAGTGACGTCGCCGTCGGGTGCGATGTCAATCTCGCAGTGCTCAGGCTGGATTCCTATACCGAAGAGCTGGATGTCCTGGGAGGTATCTGCTCCCACTCTGGTGTGGTCCTAGGAACAGAGTATTAAAGAAAGTAAAAACCGCTCCCTTTCAGGAGCACTCCTAGTGCATTCGGTCTCCCTCTTCCTTTCCCCGGGTGCGTTCCCTTGCCTTTCCCTCTCCTAAGCTCCCAGGGCCCTTCTTTTGCTTCTGTGACATGTTTCCGGAGCCTATGCAGCCCAACTAGCTCATTACTACTACCTTTGTAACTTTCTACATGACCTTTCTCTTATCCTACCAAATAATAGACAAATATGCAAATTGACCGTACCTTCGCTATGCCCACGATTGGCCAGGAGGCACGGGGGGGGGCGGGACTCGGGGTGGCCGGGGTGGCCGATTGGGCCAGCAGCGGCACGAGCTCAGCGTCTGCGCCATGGCTGTGCTGCGGCACAGAAGGGGCCTCTGGGGCAGCGAGCTCACGTCCTGCCACGGACCATCAAAAGCGTGGGAGCTGGGTGCCTGTCTGCTCCAGCACCAGGCCTTTCAGAAGCCTTCACCACGCCGGAGGCTTCTGAAAGGCCTGGTGCACCAGCGGACTGGCACCCAGCTCCCCCGCGATCGAAAGCGAAAGCGTGGGAGCTGGGTGCCTGTCCACTCAGGCACCAGGCCTTTCAGAAGCCTTCGCCACGCCAGAGGCTTCTGAAAGGCCTGGTGCACCAGCGGACAGGCACCCAGCTCCCCCGTGATCGAAAGCGAAAGCGTGTAGGGGACCCTACATGTGCATGATTTAATCATGCACTGGGCCTCTAGTAATTTGAATAAAAAAAGTAAAAACCCACACTGACAAGTAACTTAACAAAAACTTACCACAGTCAATTTCAATAACCCAACAGCAACTACATGACAGTATTAAATTAATCAGACAGGAGATGCAAGATGTCTAGACCGTTGTAAGTAAAAGCTTACCTTAACCTGCTATATTTAAAAAAAAGTGTTAAAACAGGATTAGAGGGGCTGATCAACAATGATTAGATACTGCTTTAAAATACTAGAATAAGGAATTCACATTTGACAGAATAACTTGTGTTCTGATTTTAACTCGACAACTTAGTATGTATGTGGTCACAGGCAAGCCATTTCACTGAGCCTCAGTTTCCTTTTTTGCAAAATCAGATAATGATATCAATTTCATTTATTTAACAGGATTCTTTTAAGGATCACCTGAGTTAACAGTGGAAGTGCTTTGAAAACAATTATATAAATTCAAGAACCACTAAAAGTAATTTCATGAAAAGTTATACTTTAAAATATATAACTTTTAACATGTTAAAAATAGATGAGTATCTTCTACTAATATTTAATAGAGCAGTGAAACCTGTAAGTTATACAATGTTCAAGTTAGTGTGGTGTTAAGGACCTCAAACCTCACATATACGTGAACTGTGATTCCTGGTTATTCAAGACCACTGCTCATCCCCTTTGCTTTTTCTTTTGCTCTAAAAATCACTTAACTATTATGATAATAATACCTTCTATTCCACCGAGGAGGCATAAGGCCTGATCTCTCAAAATTAAGATTTCAGAAATAATTCCTTTACCCTTAACCATTTCCTGAATGAACAGATCCTAAGTGTTACTGGACTCTCAACAAGTCAGGTATTATTTGTGCTGTATTATGTCTCTGGAAAAGTAGAATTAAAAGGAGGATAGAAGACTGACCTCCTTGCTTCAATTCTAGCTTATTCCCCATTGCATTCTGTATATTCATCAGGCAGATCAGAATCCTTAACAAGGTGCCTAATCTTCACAAGGGGTAATTTCTCTTTATTTAGAGATTTATGTGTATGGACTGTATATACAAGCTGCCTTCAAGTCTTTGACAATTATTTAAATATGTATATACATGTATTTATATACCACCATAACTCAGAAATTATTTGTATATAATGAAAAATGGCCTCATGGTCAGCTGAGTGCCCTATGTCTTACTTTTCCCTTAACAAAATATGCCAGCATTTTTAAAAGTATGATTTGAGAACATGTGGGATCTCTGAGAAACATTCAAGGGGCTCATGAGGTCAAAACTATTCTAAAAAAACCACTAAGATGCTATTTGCCTTTGTGCTCTCATTTTATCACAAGTACACAAGTGTTTTCCAGAGGCTACATGAGGTGAGATGTCGTGGCTTTGAAGATTAATGGACTGTATATTTGTACATGTTTGTATTTTTAAATGGTCTCTTTATTACCTAATACATTAAGTATAGATAGATATAACTCTGACACACAAAAGTTCTTTGGAGTCCTTGATACATTTTTAAAGAGTGTAAATGGGTTGTGAAAGTTTGAGAATGGAATACAGTAAGCTATCCAACATGGTCAGTGGCATACCCTGGGGCCTAAGAGCCAAATTCAAAAGGCCTCATCCCTTCTCCACACTAAATGGGTGATTATGGGACCAAACATTATTTTCTGAGGATGTATGTCTAGGAGAGATAGACATGGGAGAACCTTAACTGTCTAATCTACCACAAGAGTTTGTTTTAGCTTATGTTGATCTTGAGATCGCCTTAGAATTGCTCAGAAGGATAACTGTGACTCTCCAGAACTTCTCGGGATCTCTGTGATTGAACCTGAATATTGTCAGCATCCCTGTCACCAAAGCCAGAGATCACCTACCTTGATACCCCCAGGTGCCCACTACTGCCCCTCTGATGCTCATGCTCACAGAAAACCAGTCCCAACTGCACAGCCTCAGGAAAATACACAATAGCTGGTTTTCATTCTCAATAGTGAACTGACCATACTATGAATCCTCTTACTTTTAAGGAGGGCTAAGCTGGGTACGAAAATCAAAATCATGGGGACAGATCCGCAGATTCAATTTCGAATTGTACATGAATGAATCAGGATTGCAGCTATGTATTTATATACCCTCTTACCTTTAAATAGTAAACCAGAAGTTCATTGAGAGCAGGGTCTGCATTCAGGTTGACTAAGTAGCACTTGTCATCTCCCACCTTAATACCAGATGTCTCCAGGGAAATCCCCATACTTTCAAGTTGTCGTTGTCTCTCCTGTGCACAAAGCACACAAAAACAGGGAACTCTATTTGTTGTTCTATCTAGTCGCCAGATGTATCCATGGAAAGTGTAAGTCACTGTTTCTGAGGACAATGCCAATGAAATTACACATTCCATTCAGCTCAACCAAGTTAACTTACAGTCTAAAATGTGTGACATCTTGTGTCAGTGTTCTAGGGGCACCAAGGGTGAACAAGACACCATCTTGCCCTTATGGGGCTTACCATCTAGTAGAGGGGGAATTTACTACATAACTGGAGTCAGAAGAGGAGAGAGAGCCCTGTGTCACTAGAGAGGAAGAAGGTGCTGTGGGCTTTGCAGGAGGGAGGTCATGATGGGTGAAGAGGCCAGAAAGGCTCCAGGAAGAGAAAAAACTTAAGGTGGTTCTTAAAGTGTAAGAAGAATTTCAACAGGAAGAAATCAAGGAGTAGCAAGATAAGGGCAGGATATTCTGGGGGAAGGGCACAGAAAAGCATAGTAAAGACTCTGGGAATACTGGAGGATTTCAGGTGTCAAGAACCCCTAGTAAATATGGGAAAGTAGTGAGAGATGGGGCTGGAAGAACAGATTGGGTCCCTATTGCAGAGGGCTTTGAATTCATTCATCCATTCACTCACTCACTCACTCACTCAAAACATTCATGTACTAGGGCTAAGAAAACTACAGCAAACAAAACAAAGGGCTAAGAATACTACAGGGCTGATCTAGGGCTAAGAATACTACAGCAAACAAAACAAAGCCCCCTCTTTCATGAAAATTTATATACTAGTGAAAGGAGATAGGCCATAAAAAAACAGATGAGTAAATATATATAATTTCCAATGGGGTTAAATGCTATGGAAAAACATAAAGCAATGTAAGAGGGATAGGAAGTTAGGTGTGTGTGTGACAGAGACAGAGAGAAAAAAATATATGTAAGAAACATATAAGCAAACAGTTGGACTAGGTCCCAGTTACTGCTTTCAAGCTACTTGATTGGGAAAGACAGGTGCAGAATTAGTCCTTGCTTTATATTTCATCCCAGGTTAAGTTTAGATAGCATCAAGCCCCAAGAATCATACACATTGAACAAACTATGATGCTCTGTATGTTACCAATTATCTGTCAATCAGGTAGCCACATGCTATGCCAAGTGATCTAAAATCAGAACAGATTTTTGTTTAAATGTGAAAAGCAGGAAATATTGAAGATATTTCTGTCCTGGCTGGTTTGGCTCAGTGAATAGAGCTACGGCCTGTGGACTGAAGGGGACCCGGGTTCAATTCCAGTCAAGGGCACATGTCTGGGTTGCGGGCTTGATCCCCAGTAGGGGGTGTGCAGGAGGCAGCAGATCAATGATTCTCTTTCATCATTGATGTTTCTATCTCTCTCCCCCTTTCCCTTTCTCTCTGAAATCAATAAAAATATATTTTAAAAAATTTCCTGTGCCATCCCTGTTCAAATTCATTGCTATCCAACACTTCTAGCAAATGCATGGACCAAACTGTACTTGGTCAAAGACACAAAGCCCGTGTCTATCTGGTCTCTGCAGCCTGTAGTTCAGCAGAAGGTCCTCAAAAGACTTTTTGGGGATGGCAAGTGACTGACAGTACAGAAAAGACAGCACATGGAAACAAATCACAATGTATTAGGCCTACATTATCAAGCTACCTGTGCAATTTCTTCTGTTTTCCTCAGCTTCTCTTCCCAAGTCACTGTTAGTTCTTTTATCAGCTTTTCAGACTCTTCAAGCTTCTCTTTCAGTTCAGGGGCCTTCATAGCCTTTAAAATGAAACCAGAGCGATCTGATTTTCTAATTTTTTTCCACCATTATAACAAGACAATCACTTATTGTCCTTCTTAAGCAGTTATCAACAGTCTGTTGGAAGCAATTAAGTCACACACTGTCAGGGTGGAGTTTAGACCTTGATTAATCAAATGAAATGTAAGAGGCAAATGACTGCTATTATTTAAAGGAGAAAAAGAAATACTAGTGCCCTGAATTAAATTGATACAAATCATTACAGAGTAATTTTACCCATCATACTTAAATTTCGCATTTAAAGACTTAAAAGATACTCAAGTTCATCTTCAAAACAGAAAGTAAGAAAAGAGGTTACCTAAGCAGATTTCTTTTTCAATAAGACAGAAATCAAGGCACATCACCAATAAAGGCATTCCAATTACATTAACCTATCAGGAAAGGTGAAGATTCTTCTCATTTATTTTAAAATTTGAATCGGGTCCTTTAAACTACTTTTCTTATTGATGGCATAAACTTAGTGTATTTATTATGCACTTGGAAGCCAGACATCTGGTTAAAGAAGCAGTAATTTCCCTCTGAGTTTGTCCAATAAGAATAACTAAGTGATCTAAATACAGATATATGCAGCTTGTAAACCTTGGGAAGCCTTTACTTGAAACAATACACTTTGACATCCTATGATATCATCAGTATAATTCTATGAACCCTATGAACAAGAAAGATGGTAGAGCTTGGACCAGAAGTTGAAGGGGCGATGACCTATCTCCCTGGGGGCTAGCCGAGTATGCCTGAGTCTCAGTATTAATAGAGCCTGAGAGGGACATTTGGTGCTGGAGACACATGTGAACATTCTAGGTGAACCTGCTGTGGCTCCTCTCTTCTTTGGCTAGGCACTGCGCTGTCCACCAGGCCTCGATGACATGGTCACAGTGAAATGGCAGATTCAGAGACTGGAGGAAAAAAGTAGAGCATCCACCTTAAACAAATTCCAGACGCATTACACTTTCCTCCCAGGATCAGGACTCTCTTCAAAGGTTATCAGCATTTTGGTTTTTCAGGTGTTTGCTACCTCTCATGGCATCAATAGAAAAACATTATGCTTGATGCCCTGACTGATGATTATAACGATGATAATAAAAACAGCAACATGTGTTGAGCACTTATGTGCAAGGCATTGTGCCAAGTGTCTTCCACTATCAGTGTTTTACTAGGGGTTAGGAATGAAAAAACTTAATAAAACATAGGTTTTTTGAACTATAGAAGCTCACAGTCTGAGAGACGAGAAAGAGATGTAAACAAAAATTATAATACAACTGCCAATTAATTGAGTACTCAGATCTCTGGCTTCACTCCTTTTTGTTTGTGTTATCTCCTTTTGATTACTTTTGTGATTAGATAAGCATTTAAACAGTGCCTGGTACACAAGTACACAAATACTCCACCCTGATAGTCTCCCAACCACCAGAAGAGGGTGGTGTGATGGAATGGTGTGAACTCAGAAGCCTTAGATACACACCCAAATCCGGCAAGTGGAAACAAGTGACTTCACCTAAGGAACTTGGCTCCACCTCAGGCACACTACCTATTTCAAAAGGGACAGTGCCTCACCCGGTAACATGCCTAAAGCAACAGCTATTTGGAAGAGGATGCAATTATTAAAGTCTGGGTAAAGTCGAGGAAAGATGGCAACAATGCACCAATTTGTTTACTCTCAGGAGCTAATATAAATTTTTTAAAATATGTATTTCTGAATTATTCCTAATATTTAATTATCCTTGATCATGCTATCTTCCATGACTTAAGGTGGAGATGACACACAACTAACTTATCTGAGCCCTTTGGGAATACTGTCTACAATATTAATAAAACATCACAATTGGTTCTTAGGATTTCACGCTGGAAGAGATCTGTGCTCTCAAGGACCACTGATTTCCTGCAGCAAACAACTAGCTAGTAGCAACAACTCTCTCTTAATTGTCTGCTTCCTTCACTATAGGTTCCTAGGACAGAAGGCTTGTATTACTCATGTTGTCCTCACAATGCTTAGCACACAGTAGACGCCAATCAACACTCAAATGTTGAGCCACACGAAGATGACCCAGAACTGCAAGCAAGCATGTCCTTACCACTCAGATATCACAAGGCAGAAACTCTGAAAACAGGGAGCACCAGGCTGATTTTTTATTTTTAAATTATAGTTGACTTACAATATTATACTAGTTTCAAGTGTACAATATAGTGAGTAGACATTTATATACCTTACACAGTGTTCACTGCAATAAGCCTAGTACTCACCTGTCACCATAGATAGTTATTACAATACTAGAGGCCCGTTGCACGATATTCGTGCAAGAATAGGCCCCTGGCTTCACTCCCAGCCACCCGGGAGCCAGCAAGTCCCCACTCCCCACCCCACCCGCCCGGGAGCCGGCAAGTCCCCGCTTCTGTCTGGAGCACCACTCCAGTAGCTCCCTCCGTTGCCCCCCTTCCCCTCATAGCAGGCTTCACACCGCTCTGTGCCTGCATATGCAAATTAACCTCCATCTTTGTTGGGTTAATTTGCATACTCACTCTGACTGGCTGTGGGTGCAGCAGAGTGATGGTTAATTTGCATATTTCTCTTTTATTAGGTAAGATTATTGACAATATTCCTTATAATGTACATTACCTCAGCCTGCGAGAGCTGCTCTCTCAGTTTCTCGACTTCCTCCCGCAGTTCCCGGATGACTTTTGCATTGGGATCCTCATTCACAATGGCATGGTTAACAATCCTTTTGGCTCGATCTGCATATCGCAATGTGGAGAGGGTCTCTTCATAGTTGTCTGCTGCTGGGCTAATGGTGGCTATCATAGAGGTCTGGCTGTTGCCTCCCAAATTGTCCTGCAAAATTTCAAATAGCATCTTAGGAAATAGTACTTCATGCACAACATGTATGATGAAAGCAGTAAACATGCATGCATGACACTATGGAAATGGGTTTGTATTTCACAAATAATTTTATGACAAGATGAAATGTGGTCTCTCTATATTCACAACAATGAATAATGTCCATCAAACATTATCCTGTATAATAAAGAGGTAATATGCAAATTGACCATCACTCCAACACAAGATGGCTGCCCCATATGGTCAAAGATGGCCACCCCCATGTGGACACAAGATGGCCACCACAAGATGGCCAGCAGGGGAGGGCAGTTGTGGGCGATCAGGCCAGCAGGGGAGGGCATTTGGGAGGGACCAGGCCTGCAGGGGAGGGCGATTGGGGGAGACTGGGCCGGCAGAGGAGAGCAGTTAGGGGTGACCAGGCCTGCAGCGGAGGGCAGTTGGGAGGGACAAGACCTGTAGGGGAGGGCAGTTAGGGGTGACCAGGCCTGCAGGGGAGGGAAGTTGGGAGGGACAAGGCCTGCATGGGAGGGCAGTTGAGGGGGACCAGGCCTGCAAGGGAGGGCAGTTAGGGGTGACCAGGCTGGCAGGGGAGGGCAGTTAGGGGTGACCAGGCCAGCAGGGGAGGGCAGTTAGGGGCAATCAGGCTGGCAGGGGAGTGGTTAGGGGGTGATCAGGCTGGCAGGTAGAAGTGGTTAGGGGCAATCAGGCAGGCAGGCAGGCAGGCAGGCAGGTGAGCGGTTGGGAGCCAGCAGTCCTGGATTGTGAGAGGGTAGTCAGACATCCCTGGAGGGGTCCCAGATTGAAGCGGGCGCAGGCTGGGCTGAGGGACACCCCTCCCCACCCCCCCGCACGAATTTTGTGCACCAGGCCTCTAGTAATGAAATAAAAGGCAATGGAAATTAGTTTTCATTCTATGTTCATAGGAATTGGGATAGCAGGACAATACTGTCAGGTGTTCATTGTATATTTAGCTTTGCACACACGTTTCAGCTGTCACCTCTGACACAGCTAATTTTTAGTTGGTACAAAACACTGAATGCTGAGTTACCTTAAGAAGCCAAGTGAGGACTGAATCTCGATAAGGCACAAATTTGTTTTTACCCTTGCCAGCTGCCTGGTCAGCCAGTGATGAGATAACCAAACCCAAGGTTGTCAGTGATCTGCCAAGACAATAATTTAAAAATTAGTTTTATAGAATGTTTATTTTGTTTTCAACAATCCTTATAGGTAGTAAGTATAAAATATGCAGAATAAAGCCCTAAAGTTGATACAATCAACTCTACATTAATTTGTCAAGAAGCTGAGACAAAGAAAAACAAAAAGTAACTCCATTAATTTAAAATAATGAATTTAGAACTCCTATAAGAATCTCTTCTGGTGAATCACAGGACCTCTAAAACACTCATTTCAGAACCTAGAAACGTACATTTAAAAGATCACACTGGAAAACTTTAATTTACTCCAAATATTATGACATAAGTCTAAACCATTTACTCTTTGGGCCTAATTTGGGCCATACTGGCCTCTGAGTTTGTTTCCCAGAATAACCATGTGAGTTGCAAAGTCCCCTTCCACTACCTGTTATAAGGTATATAACTGTTCATCTGCTTAAAGCTGGTAAGTTTACTTCACGTAGTTAATAGATTACAAAAACCAAGATCTACCCATGCACAGTACAGCATATGGCTACTCTTCCAACCTTGCTACTCAAAGCAGCTTTGGCATCACCTGAGAGCTGGCTAGAAACAATCTAAAGACTCCCAGGCCTACTGAATCAGGACCAGTTAAAGGTGACTCCAGGTGACACATATGCACATTTAATTTTAAGAAGGCCTCGTTGAAGGCTACCCAAAATGATAAATACGTTTAGTTGTCTTGGCCTATCTCAAAATGTGATCCTGGGATCAGCAGCATTAGCATTAGTGGGGATCTGGTTAGAAATGCATTTTCAGGCCCCTCCCCAGACCAACTGAATCAGAAACTTATAGTGGGGACCCAGCACTCTGCACTTCAGCAAGCCCTCCAGGTGATTCTGATGTAGGCTAGAGTTTGAGGACCACTGGTTTAGGCTACCGAGCTTTCCCTTGTGGTTAATACATGTTCTCTGCACCTGGAGAAAAGAGCACCTAGAAACAATAGATATGTGGTACCGAGGGATGAGGGACATCCTCTGGTGCCACAGTTACATTCCAATTGCTCTTGTAAAAGGAATTCAACTTGGTCCCAAATTTAGCAGCCAGAAAAGAGCAGCCTCAGGTCTCCCAGGATTGCAAGGAAGATTACATGATATAGCAAAGAGAAAGCGCTTTCAAAATAGTTTAAACAATCAGATGTTACTACTTATTATAAACACAAGGCAGGGTACCAAATCAGCCATTGACCAGAGGTTAGCAAGTGAAAGACTAGATCACTTTCTTTCGAATGCCAACAGGTTTGAAATTGATTTGAAAGGGAAAAAAGCCTATTCCCCACAAAGCATAATTAATTCCCCAAAGGGGTTTTACTGAAAAGTCATTGAAATGCAAAGCAAATGTAAGAGGCAGAAAATGAACAAGAATTTTAATAACTAATAGCCATTACCACAAGTGACATAAATATACACATCATAATTGACAGATGTAAAAGTTAAACAAGTCTGACCTAAGAGAAATGAAACATGTCCACACAAAAACTTGCACATGAATTTTCATAACAGCATATTCATAATAACTAACATGTGGAAACAACCCAAATGTCCATCAAAGGATGAAGGGATGAGTAAAATGTGGTATGTCCATACAACAGAGTATTACTGGCTATAAAAGAGGAATGATACAAGCTACATGAATGAACCTTAGGAAATTATGTTAAGTGCAAAAAGCCAAACACAAAAGGCCACTATCCTGAGTTGAACAGTCCCCCTCCCTCAAATTCATGCCCACTAGAACCTCAGAATGTGACCTTATTTGGAAATAGGGTCCTTGCAGATGAAAGTAGTTAAGATAAGATCATACTGGATAAGGGAGGGTTCTAAACCAAGGACTGGTGTCCTTATGAGAAGGCCATGTGAAGACAGACATGGAGAATAGCATGGGAAGACAGAGACAGATTGTAGTGATGTACCTACAAGCCAAGGAATGCCAGTGACCACTAGAAGCTGGGAGAGAGGCATAAAATAAATTTTCCTTCTGAGCCCCCAGAAGGAACAAACCCTGTCGAACCCTTGATTTTGGATATCTGGCCTCCAGAACATAAGAAAGTAAAGTTTGCAACCTAATTTGTGGTAATCTGTTATATATATAAAAACCTAGGAAAATAATACAGCCACGTATTATTTGATTCCATTTACATGAAATATCCAGAACAGGCAAATCTATAGAGACTTAGGATTAGGGAGGTGCCAATGGGGAATGACTTGGGCATGAGGTTTCTTTTGGGGTGATTAAAATGTTTTAAAATTAGGTTGTGGTAATGGCTGTACAACTCTGAATATAATAAACTATTGAACTTTAAATAGGCAAATTATGTGTTATGTGCATTATTTTTCAATGTAGCTTAAAATTTTTTTAATAATTAAAGAAAAATCCAGCAAGTTCAATAATCTTCCCAAAGCTAACAACTTTAAGAAAGAAAATTGCATGTGATATGTAAGAAATAGAGGAAAGTAAGAATTCAATATAAGGCAAAAATATATTTCTGCTTTAATATAGGACATTCTCCACATTTTACAACTATTGAAATAAATTTTTTAGTTGAAAACAATTCTCTGAACTATCCCAGATTTTTAATACACCAAATGAAGCAGAAGTTGTTTTAATTCTTACAAAATATAAAGAGCTCAGTGACTGAAAGGTCATCATTAGCAACTTTATGGTTCACAATGGCCCTTTATATGAAAACATGTTTTGAGGTTGTCATGGATTTTTCATCATTGAACTAAATTTTATGTTGTCTTGTGGCAAATACTTATAGTTCCTAATCTGACAGTGTAGAGAGGAAAAAGGGAAAGTTTCTGTCACTCCTAAACATAAAATCAAATGAGTGATCTGAGAAAAACTCCACTGTACCATGTGCTCTCTGGGAGCCCAGTGCAGCATGTGAGCTCAGGAGCAGGGGTGGAGCTGGATGGGAATTACACAAACAATTCCAGTTACTGCCTTCACTTTGCTCTATAACTTATCTAGTTGGAGAAGTTTCTCATTAGTTGAAGCCACACCCTTTTACCTAATAGTGTGCACACATTCAAAACAAGAACGTAACCTAAACCTATTAGGGTCTCCTTGGAACAAACTGAAAAGAATTATAGGGTAGGTAGGACTTCAGGATGAGTGAGAGCAGGTTGTGACAAGGGGTCCACACCACTACTCCCTACAAGGCCCCACCCAAAATCAATGATCCAGGGGCTCCTGGAATCCTAAAAGCTGTTAAAAGCTTAATGTGTGAAAAGGAGACATATGTACTACTATTTGTAATACTTTAAACAATTAAAAAAAAAGCTGGAAAAAAAATAAAAGCCTAATGTGTGAAAGGTGAGCAACAGGCTTACATATTTAATGAGAACTTTATTCCAGGGAGCTTCAAAATATAACGAAATCACTATTTATGGATCCTGCTACTACTGTCTGCTCATGCTGGAGGCCAATGGGCACCTTTGTGCCTCACAGGTGTCCAGACAGGGTGGGGTTGTTTCCCAATTTTCAGGGCTGAAAAAGTTATTCCAGAATTCTAATTCTACCAAAGCACTGCTCCTTTCCTGAACCTACTGGAGGTGGAGACAGCAAGGAAGCTCCTAATCTTTAAATTTCTTAGCACAATTCTTGGGCTGGGATGAGAGTAGCATGGGGAGGAGCTGACTGGAGGTGAAGGAAGAGTTAGGCAAGGCAATAATATATATATATATATATATATATATATATATATATATATATACACACATATACACATACATACATACATACATACATACATACATACATACATATATATGCTAATATGCTGTCCATCTGGGTAATGATGTCACGTAGCAACAACCGGCTTCCTCTCCCTAGCGACTAGCCTCCTTGGAGTTTCTTCAGCCCAGGAATACAACTTGCTTTAGAGCCAGGTAGAAATATTTCACACTGTAACCAAATGTCTGTGAAGCGTTTTCCCATGCCTCATCTCATTTGATCCTCACAGAAGTCCTGGAGTAGGTAGATAGGAGACTTGGTGGAATCCTATTTTCTTTTCATTAGCCGGAAAACGGAGATTTAGAAAGCTTAGAAACTTGACCCGACTGAAAAGAAGTAAGACATGGTGGACCTTAAAAATGACTTCAGGTTTTCTCACTGCGCAGAATATAGTCAAACACTGCTGCAGTTAAATATTTTACCCTTTGCTCTCCCTGCGTGATCTACAATAATAATCTGCTTCATGTTGATATTTACTGCTGTGTTGCTGACAATTACCTGAAAGAGAAGTTGGGGTGCTTCACTGGGCTGGAAAAAGTTTAGCTAAATTAGAAAGCAGGTCTAATTAAGCAAGTTTATTCTATATCTATAAAAGGCTAAGTTGACTCATGCGTGCATAATACATACAAAGCTCTTGCTGGCACCAACTGCACATGTGTGTTTTGATATGTCATTGTCAATCGTGAATTTGGTTGACACTTCTATTATAAAGGGCGAATAGCAATATTACAATATTTCTTCGAATTAATTGCCTTTCAATGTGCACAAATTCATGCACCGGGCCACTAGTTTATAAATAGATAGCCATGCTTTAAGACTGAAATTCTCAAAAATCTACCTATTTATATCAATGGACAATTTGGGATAAAAAAAGACAGTAAAACTTGGGTGGATAAAAAACAATATAAAAGCTGCTCTAGTAAATACAATCAATGAGAAAAAAAAGGTCACAATTCAACTTTTTTCCCCTCTTCTACACATTCCTCCAACCTACATAGCTTTCTAACCACCAGATTCCTGCCCTTAGGAGTAGATATTATGTGATGCAAGTTATCTGTACTCTTTAGGATGGATTTCAAATATATTATTTTACCTATTTTTTCCAAAGATCTTTTTCTAAGATCATAACTACAGTGTTTATTAAACTTCATTAGTTAGCTTATACAGGTATACCTTGGAGATACTGCAAGTTCAGTTCAGTTTATTTGAAATAATGTGAATCGTAATATTTTTGCTGCTGGAGGGTCTTGCCTTGAATTTGTGAAAAACCCAACATCTATGAAATGTAATAAAGCAAAGTGCAATAAAACCAAGTACACCCATTTCTCCATCTCTTTCTACTTAGATTCTGATCATCTTGAGGCCATGGTTATTCTATTGCCATAGAAATTCCTTCATCAATTACTGTGCCTGGCTTACAGAAAGCACTCAGTATTTGTGGAGTAAAAGAGAGTCTTTAATACATTGAAGAACAGGACATGGACCTCTTTCTAAAAAGAACTAATACAATCATCATTGGTATGCTCTGTGGTTGCTGGCCCAATATCTCCCCCGGCCCTTCTTATTAACAGAACCCTCATTTTATTGGGAAGTATGTGCCAGGCTAAAAACTCCACTTTCCAGAGTGCTTTGTAGCTTGAGGAAGCCATGAAACACAGTTCTGGCCAATGAGATGTAGGGAGACATTACTGGGAGGGGCTTTGAAGGAAGCTATGTACTCTGGATACAAAAGATACAAGATTCAGCTGACAGAGCTGGTGGTCCTTTATTCCTCCTCCTTTCCCCTTCCTGTTTGCAACAGTGAATGGTAGAGCCATCTTGAGGTTATGAGGACAACATGAACACACACTAAGATTAGCAGAGCTGTATGCCTGACAACATTTCTAAGGTTCTGTTCCAGCTTCTGAATTTCTGTTAAGTGAGAAAAAGAAATACACCCTTTGGTTCTCACCATAGCTGGTTTCTGTTGTTTACAGCAGAATGCAGCTCTTGGCTTTTAAAGAATTCCTTGAAAGATGATTAAGTTGGTGAATCTGAGTTTAATACTTTTCCCCATTCTTTAAGAGTGGGTAAGTCCCCCTCCTTAAAAGTAAAGGAGAAATG
Organism: Cnephaeus nilssonii; assembly: GCF_951640355.1. Lineage (NCBI taxonomy): Eukaryota > Metazoa > Chordata > Mammalia > Chiroptera > Vespertilionidae > Cnephaeus > Cnephaeus nilssonii. The sequence continues at coordinate 25,885,139 of NC_137078.1, forward strand.
GCAAAATACAGGGAAAAGACAGTAGCATCACCTGTCAAGAAAGAAAACCCTTATACCTATACCTGAGACCTCATTTCTATTCACCACCTTTTTCTGGTGGCTAATGCAAATCATTAAACTCAAATAATGCTCATCTAATAAGAATCACTCCCAATCTCATTTCCATCACAATTGCTGTGGTGTAATAATAAAGTATATACTAACATTTCCAAAAACAAGTTATTTTGAAAATATGTTCTGGAAATTTTGATATACGTTAAACCTAGAATTCTGTCATCAGATACATTCAGGAAATAAGTTAGAGTTATATGGTATTCATTACTCAGGTCTTCTCAGAGCTTTACCACTGTGAATATCCAAAGGAAGGTTTTACTAGGAGCCTTTCTCAAAATTATTTGTCCAGGCCTCCTTTTTCTTCCCAAAGACATTGGAGGAACTAGTATTTCACAAAAATGCTTTGAGAAACAGAGGTAAAAATGGCACATGCTCCCAAATATATGGGTACTGTGCCCCAAGGAGCAGATTTTTGCTCTGTCCTTTATGGGTCTCTCATGTTAAATGTAAAGATGTTTATTCAGATTTTCCCTGCAATGTACAAATGTAAATATACAAGGATCTCTGACTGCTCTGGAACAATGAACAGAAGCAAGCCATTTTTATTCTCCTTAGGTACCAGTTCAGGCAATACCCATTTAAGTGGGGTTCCCAAGAGGAAACGAACAAGAATCCTCCTGGAAAGTCCTCAAGAAGGAGAAAAGGAGGACTGAGTCACATGAAACATTAAGCTTATAAGTTACTATATTATTACAAATTATATAACAGAACCCTAGGAGTGTCACATACTAATATCTCTAGCACAAGTTCAGTAGAACCCATTTTTAGAGATGTTCAGTATACACTTTATTATTAAGCACAGTAATTGAAATGGAAGTGAGACTGGGAACAATCCTCATTAGATGAATGTTGTTTGCATTTAAGGACTAGCCATTGCTGAGATTAAAATGGAACCAATTTCAATGACATTCCTTGTGGCATTAGAGAGTGTCCATGATCTAAATGAGTTCTCAAGGGAGCTGAACCAGCCAGATGCCAGTAGAAAGGAAAGGTTTCCTCATTCAACCCTCCATAGACAAGCGGAGCAGCAGACTGATTTTTCAGATGCAGTCCCCTGTGAAGATGGTCTGCAGCTGACCTATACCTATCAAACCCTGAACAGGCTGTGGCGGTGAAGTCACACAAGCCTCAGCTCTAAAAATGAAGGAATCATGTGCTTTAAACCTCTTAAGAGCTTTAGAAGAGATGAAGCTCCTAAATCCACAGCCCATGAAGCATACACTAACGTCTGTGTGAAGCCCCTGACAGGCCTGCTTAAGAGGATTATTAATGTCCCATCAATAGAAGCCCAAATAGGAGGCTGAGAGAACGCTTAGAAAACATCAGAGATTCCTTTCATTTTAGCACACAACTGGGTACTGAATTTAAGGCTTAAAAAGCCATTTGTGGAGCGATCAGGCAGCAGTTTCAATTTATTAGATTATTTTACTTTATTAGTACACAGTTATATGGAGCTTGCTATGTGCTGGGCACTGTCGTAAGTACTTTGCAATGAGACACTAATTTAATCCTTTTAATAGCCCCACTCTTAGGGTTGTGTCCTCATCCACATTTTACCGATGAGGAAACTGAGGCACATCAAGGTCATAGGGCTAGTTTCTATAACCAAGAAGCTACAGTGGCTCCTCTAGAAGCCCCCGACCTTCCAGCTGTACCGTCACCCGTGTTCCCACTGCACCCTGTGCAAGTGTCTATGGCACTGAATGTACTAACGCTGCCCTTCCAAGGGATCCCCCTGGACCTTGAAGTCCCTGAGGCCAGGGTCCCATCTTACTCACTCATCCCTGTATCCGTATGCTCAGTGTTCAAACCATATTTTCAAAATGGAGAAAAAAAGTGCAGCTCCATATCCCTTATCTATAACCCATGGGGCTACGTGTGTCTTAAAATTCAGAATATTTCGGATTTTAGAAATTTCACACACTATATGTGACCACTGGCGGGATCTGGGACAGCAATCCCTAGTAAAATACATGGACAATTCTACAGTTAAACTTATGGATAGTAACATTAAGTAAGTAAATAAAGATTATACTAGTAAATATAGATAAAAGACTAGAGATAGCCGCATGAGAGTTTAGGTGAGAGTTTACCAACAAGTGTGCTATGAAGAAAAAAAGCACTTTGGGAGTTTGGGGGTTTTGGAATCACAGGTAAGGGATTGTGAGTCGCAATTTCTATGAAGGCCTCTAACACAGTTGTGAGATTACAGCACTGACTTACTGTGAAAAAAAACCCACAAAAAACAAAAAAACAAACAAACTCCATTCATTCAGTTACTACATATTGATGACCATGCTGAGAATTTGGAGGACCCCTGGTGGAGACCTGGATCCATAATGGGCTCTTGGCACTTAAGTGCCAACTCAGGGAGATTAGAGAGAGGTGCAGACGAAAGAAAATAGCCCTGGAGAAAGGGTTCAGAGGGAGTTCCACTCCCTTCCAGCCAGTTATTTTTGGGAGAGCACAAGACCAACTTGGCAGACATCCACAGGCTAGGAAAGGTGTCATAAAAAAGAGTTCCATGCTTAAATGCTGGGTTATATGGCATTTCTCAATGTTATCCAGTCAAAAAATCCTCTTTCCTTTCACTTTTTCAAATGAAGTGTCTTACTGTTGTCCCAAACTATGTGCCTCTCAAGGGCAGTAACCATGCTATAACAAATAATCATAAACGTAGAGGCTTAAAACAACACATTTAGCTTATACTTCTGGTGGCCAGAAGTCCAGAATGTGTCTCATTAGGCTAAAACCAAGGTGTCAGCAGGGCTGCACTCCTTCTGGAGGCTCTAGGGGAGAATCTGTTTCTTTGCCTTTTCCAGTTTCCATAGCTGCCCACATTCCTGGGTTCATGGCCCTTCCTCCACCTCCAAGCAAGCAACGGCCACTGAAGTCTTTCTCATGCTGCATCAGTCTGACTCTGACTCTGGTTCTCCTATCTGCCTCTTTCACTTGTAAGGAGCTTGTGATTACATCAGACCCACCTGGATAATCTCCCCATCTCAAAATATTAATAACTTAACCACATCTGCAAAATCCCTTTGCCTTGTAAGGTAACATGTGCAAATTTTTGGAATTAGGACCTGACATATTTGGGTGAAGGGGGGGGGGGGCAGTGAGGCAATATTCTATTTACAACAATATCTAAATTCCTTTTGCATCCCCAGCATCTACTGTAGTGCCAGACACATAGCAGAGGCTTAAAATGTCTCATTCATATTACTTAAATGTCTCCAACCATCAGTTTCCTCATTTTGAAACAGATTTAAAAAAATACCTAGTATGAACCGTACACAAAATAATGCAAGAGAGAGTGGCCTGAAAACTATAAAGAAACCTAAATATGATGATAATATCCCACAGACTAGCAGCAGGGGATACACACATCCATTTGTGAAAGCGCTAGTCTATATATCTAAAAGGCTAATATGCCAAGTGTCCCCTTGGGAGTTCAACTGTGAGACTGGGAGTTTGCTCACTCACTATGATGTGCGCTGACCACCAGGGAGCGGCAGGGAACATGGTGGGCAACCAGCTGTGGCGGCGGCAGCGGCAGCTGCAGGGGGCTGAGGGAGCGAGGGAAGGAGGAGGTGGGGAGGCGGGGAACCTGATCGCTGGCCAGGCCTAAGGACCTTACCTGTGCACGAATTTCGTGCATCGGGCCTCTAGTATATAATAAGGAAAGACAGCAGGATGCTAAGAGAATTCCATTCAACTCAATAAGTCATTATGGAAAAGAGCCAGTTGCTGGAGGATCACAACCATGTTATCGTGTGGCCTTGAGGTAGTCTAGTTTGACATACTACATAACTCAGTGTCCAAATCGAAGGAGGCAATGGTAATATTTACTCTGGGACAAAAGTACCAATCAGAACTTTTTTCAGGCTAACAGAACACATGGTCACCCCAAGTACAGCACAGCGGTGAGCCTGGGCTCTGTGGCCAGATTGCCTGTACCCAAATCTAAGATCCACACTTAGAGCTTTGTGACCCTGGACACATTATGTAACTGCTCTCTGCCTTGGTTCCCTCATCTGCAAATGGAGTAACAGACCCCTTTCGCAACGCTAATGTGAGGATCAGATGACCTGCGACACAGAACATTCAGGATAATGCCTGGCACATTGCAAGAGGTCAATAAGAGTTAGTGATCATTACACTTCAAGGCCATACTCTAAATTCCCACAATTCACAGCACAGAATCTTCAGTGTTTCCCCACAATTCCAGCCAGCAGGCAAAGGGCTGGCATGGCTCAGCACCCGTAGACAGGTCTCTAGGACGGCTGACAGTCTCTTCCTTGGTACCTGCTACCTCACACTCCCATTTCTGCTTTCCCATCCTGGTTCCTGAGCTCATTTTGGAATGCAGAGCTGTAGTGCCAGCCTGGCTCCTAACATGCTTTGTCACGAAACATAGCAAAATCCTTTATTAGAATGGGAGATTAACTCCTAAAGCAGCAGTCTTTGCAGCGAGTACGCCTATGTCCATTGGAAAGAGGGGGTGGTATTTTACTTCTAATTTTAAACTGGTGTATACTAAAATTCTAATCTGCTAACAACATTTTAAAATCCCAGCTGCACAGACATGTTCCTGAATAGATTAACTCTTGTCACCTTCTGTCCCAAACAAACCCCAAGTTATATGTTGCAAGACAAAAATGTTACAAGTACAAAACTAAACTGCTTTCTGCTGAACTTGGCATAAAGATAATGATTATACTGTTTATATGAATTATAAAAACAATAGCTACAACAATTAATTTTACTCAGTGCATACTATGTGCCAGGCATTGTTCTAAGCACACTGTGGGCATTTAATCCCAAACAATTCCATGAAGTAGGTACGGTTATTATCCCCATATTACAGATGAGAAAAATGAAGCACAGAGAGGTGAAATCACTTGCCTATGATACTTAAAGATGTAATAAGTGGTGGAGGCAGGACTAACCTCAGGCAGTCTGGCCTGAGTACACCCTCTTAAAGGCAAACTCTCCTGCCTCTCCTGCTGTAAAGCAGGGAGACTTCCTCTTGCACAGCAGGAGCCACCTGGGACACTGCACTCCTGGAAGACAAGTCCTCACTGTCTGTGCCAGTGCTGCGTGCTCCGTGAGGATGCCTTTATCTCCTTTGTCTCCCTGGCAAACTCCTACACATCTGCCCCACTCTGCTTCCAGCCCTCACTGCCTCACTGGGCACACTGTAGGTCCTCGAGGCACATAGTGAGATTTCCGTTTGGCACGTTATTCAATAACTGGTAAGTGTTGTTGTTTTTTGAAGTACTGATGTTTAAACAGTATTAGCCTTATGAAGAGATTCAAAGCAGATTTTCTTTTCAGCGTTAGCTCCCTGAGTTAATTTACTATATGATTTTATTTATGGAATTGTGATTTGCACTTACCTAAGACTACATTACAAAGAATGATACACTAAATATCTGTAGACTGTTTGAGCAGGGCTGCACCTCGTAGCTTGAATAACTTCACGCGTCTCAATCGAGGAAGCTGTTGTTTTTCCTCGGCGCCGTTTACTAAAGCGGGATAGACTCCAAACCACCTGTGATCAGAGCCGTCTGACCCCCAGCCACACAGGCCACTGGATGTGATGCTCCAGGGCAGCACAGCCACCTTACTTGTTAATGTTGCTGCCTTCTTTCAGTCGCTCTCCGGCGGCTCCTGTTTTGGACACTCTTTCGCTTCCAGCCAGGTCCACCAAGCTGACCTTACTGACTTTCTCTCCAGAGTTCTAGGTGTAGGGAACAAGAGAGAAACAATGCATGTGAACACAGAAACCGAATGATTTCTACATATATGTCAGCACTGTAACTGAGGGCAACCGAGCAGCCATCCACTACAGCGAGGCAAATGTCTCAAGATTTGAAACGGTCAGAGTTATCTGGACTAGCAACTTATAGGCAAAATTTAAGTTGGTGCAGTACTGAAGCATTTTGTATGGCAGCTGGGAAGCAATCCAGAACGCATCCAGGAAGCTGGAGATTTTACGTGCCTATGAGGAAATACTAGGGCACGAGGATTCTTGTGCATTCAGGCAAACTCCACTCCCTCTCCTTTTGAGAAAGTGCTTCTTTTGAGAAAGTGCTCTTTAGGCTAAATGTTGTGGTTTCCTCTTTAATATCCCTTAATGACAGTGAGGTAGACTCAGTTGCTTTTAGGTGAATTTCAGTATGGAAGAATACATATTAAAAGCTGTCTGGTGACATCATGATGCTCTTCAGGGAGTTCACACAAGAAATTCAATTAAAAAAAGTTATATACAGGCTGTCCTCAAAAATGTATACACACATTTGAGAACATATAGTTTGTTTATTAAAATGCATTTTATTTTCAAAATTGAGCTATCAGTTGTTAAAGTGTGTATACATTTTGGGGGACACCCTGTATTAAGAAAGACCTAAGAAATTAAATGATTTAAGCAAAGTACGTAGAAGAGCCCGCACAAAATTTTCAGCTGCTAAATCTAACCACAAGACCCATCACCCATGCTTAAGATCTTTTACTGCCAGCAAAGGGTCTGCTCAGTTCCTCACCCCAGACTGCAAGTCATAAAGTGTCTGTGTGACTATGATGTTGAACACAGCGTGCGAGCGGCTACTTTCTTCATTCATGTTGGTAGCAGCTACCGTCCGAGACTTATTTCCCTCAGACATCAGTGACTCAATATCCTAAAGGCAAAGCACGAGGAAAACATTATTAGCAAAAACATATGACCACGGTCCTGCCCACCAGGTGTATGCATTAATTATGATCCTCTGACGCGTTCGCCACCACCCTTCCATAAAAACCTCCCCTTCCTTCACCGAGCATGGTCCAGCTTCCTCCTCCCTCGGTGCTTTCTAGTATATGAAATGTTCCCCCTTCTTTCTGACCCACAATTGTCTTCTTTCTCTGTTAATTACCAATTTTTCCCTTTGCAAGTTACTAGGGAACAAAAGAGCTAATATTTATTGAGCACTCCAGATGTGCAATAATGGTGATTATCTTACTTTATTCGAACTCTCTGGGCTTAACAACTCTAGCTATGTACGCTCACTTATTTGCCTCTATCCTCCAATACTATGGCTCTCCAGGGAATTTTCCTTATTCACCTTTGTACACCTGCCTTACAACACTTGGAACCCATGGATGCTTATGCAATGTTTGATGAATGAACCTTATAAAGGACACTGAAGTTCACAGAGCGATCACTCCAACAAGTCTAGTACCCATCTGAAAAATGCCTTCATTTAAATGGCTAGAGAGTTATCTCACGGATTAATTTTAGTCATGCCGAGAGATGACAGGATAGGCACAACACAGAGATAGCAAAACTAAATTTAGGGGTGTATTCGCTCATTCATTCATTGGCTTTCTTCAGCAACAGGTAGCAGTTTGGTTATGAGATTTCCAAAGCAATGACAATAAAAACAAAGGAACAACATCAAGTCAGGATGTAAGAAGGCATAAAAATCAAGAAGTAGGAAAATGGAGAGAGGACTGATTCCGAAAAACAGAAGAAACGGAAGAGTGAAAAGTAATGGAAACTAAGGCAGGGGACCCTATCAAAGAGAAAGGGTTGAGTTAACTACCAAATATTCTTAACATTTGTCCTGATGGACATCAGTGGCAACCTTAAGTAGAATAGTGTCAACACAGTGGTATTAGCAAAAATATTCAGAAGCTCAAAACGCTGGGCCTCTTAGCCATACTGTGATGCCTTCACCACAAAGCAGGCTGAGGAGTGTGATGAAAGGCCCTTTTTTCTGTTTGGGGTGTGTTGACACTGGGTTTTGGAGACCATGAATGATATCAATATGCTCTAAAGCATTCACATAAAAATCAACATCACTTACATACTTCAATTTACTGTCAGTTATTTAATGACATTTTAAAATAAAAACACTTACCTCAAAACTAGTGACAGCCAGTTGGGATAAACCATCTACATATGGTCCCAAAACTTTATGCTCTCGAACTTTAAGAGACTGTCTACTCCTTCAGGAGAAAGAAAAAAGGAATGAATGGACAAAACTTGGAGGCTTTTCTTTCTTTTTAAGTATTCATAAACCAAGATGGCAGTTTCAAAATAATTTTTTTAATAATAAAAAAATGTCCTAAAAGCTACTTTATTTAGACCAGCAAGATAGCATTCTTTTTCAGAAATGTCTTTTATACTCTGACTTCTATTTAAAGTAACTTACTATTTTAAAATTTCTATCTCCTCTTCCAAACTAAACAGCCAGCACACAGAATACTAGGTTAGGCCAACTTGCTTTAGTAGATGAACTTCACAGTAGGAAAAAAAAAGAAGACAGAGCAAAGAACATTCCAGAATTGAATTTAACAACTCAAGGCTATTTTATAAATAAACACATTCTCAGTAAATATCTTAATATTTGGACCACACAGTAAACAATATTGAAGTGTTTTGTTTTATTTTTAATTTACTCTTCCAAGTCTGTATTGATTTATGCTTCTTCAATGCTGACAATTTCATACAGAAAGTGATATTACAGTATAGCAGTAGCTTGCAGTTACTGATATTTATCTTGTCTTTAGAATTGCCTCTGTTGGTGAAGATTTTAGGGCTCTTTTAAATTTTAAATGGCAAACCTGGTGTGGGACCCATTTGAACAGTGTATCAACAGGTAATTGAGATGAAAGCAAAGCAATACAGATTATGACTATATTGTAATGTCACCTTTTTCATGGCATCAGATATTAATCACCTTTCAAATCAAGAGTCAGTGCTTGGCATCACTCAAGTGTGGAAAAAAGGACCTAAGAACCACTGGTGCTTCCCAAGGTCTTCTAAGAACATTTCAGTTTTCCCACTTAATCTTACAACCCTACAAAACAGGTATTACTAACTTAAATGATGGAAAATTCAATGTGACAATGAGCAATTCTTCTATACTCTAAACAGGGGCAGACCAAACGCACACATTTACAAGGGTGACTTTGATGCACACAGACCCGGAACTCAGCTCACTCTGCTTGCACAACCAGAGACTCTTTAATACTACTCATGAGCAAGAAAAAGTCAAGTTAGCACAATATCAAGTGCCTGTGATGGCATCTGACATCTGGAATTCTTGAACACTGCTGCTGGGATGGGAACTGGTACAATCACTTTGGAAAACAGTCCAACAGTACCAGAAAAGTTAAAGATTCAGTATCTTTGATCTATAACTCCACCCCTAGATGTATTCCTTAAGAACTCATGCATTTGTACACCAGGAGAACTGTACGAGAATGCTCAGAGCAGCACTGCAATGGTAAAAAGTGACAACTACACAAATGACAGGAGATGGGATAAATAAATTATGGTATAATCATACAACAGGATACTAAAGAGTAGTAAAAAGTAATGCCTTATTACTTAATATATCAGAATGAATGGATCATTGAGTAAGTCAACAAAGGACACGTATAACTATGATGTCACTTACACAAAGTTAAAAATATGCAAAAGTATGCATTAACTTTAAAGAAGATGAAGATAAGAAGGGGTAGTGAATAGAATGGGATCCAAGAGGAACAAATAGGAGGCTTCAAAAATATTGGTCATGTTCTATTTATTAAAGAACATGGTGAGTAGGATAGTCTTTGGTTTTATTATTCTTTATATCTTACATGTGTTATAAATGTTCTTCCATATGCATTAAATAGTTCATAAACATTTCCTATGGCTGGGTTACTCCTTACTACCCATAATTTTGATCTTATTCCTTCGATTATACCCTTAATAATATAGCTGCTAAAAGCACCTAAAATATTTTTAGTAACAAGAGAAAGTGTTCATTACGTTACACAGAAAATTCAGAATATTGAACTATATTTAGAGAAAGACTTCAACACACACACACACACACACACACACACACACACACACCATAAATTTGAAATACAGGATCAAAATGCACCAAAGTATTAACAGTGGTTATTTTTGAGTGGTGGGATTATAGGTTGTTTTTATTTCTTCTTACATTTTGCCTATTTTCTAAATTTTATATATAAATATATGTTCCTTAAATCAGTAAAAATTTTTTAATTAAAAAGTTAATAGTCCTCTCCTTCTATGAATCAAACTCATCTTTTTTTTTATCACCTAGTTTTTAAAAAATATAGATGCATGGGTTTTCCCCTATGTCTACTGAATCCTAGCCTATGTGGGTGGGGCTCGGGCCGGTGTGTCCTTAAAAGCCCTCCCCTTGATCCCAATGCACAGCCTGGGAAGAGAATAACTTGCCTGGACTGGGCGATTTCAATCCTTCAACTACTTTATCTCCAATTTAGAGGTGCTGCTTTCCAACGTAAATGGAAGGACCAATGTGTCTTTTTTTTTTTTTTAAATCCTCACCTGAGGATATTTTCATTGATTTTTTAGAGAGAGAAGGGAGGGAGGTGGGGGGAGGGAAGGAGGGAGGGAGAGAGGGAGAGAGGGGGTGGGGGAGAGAGAGAGAGAGAGAGAGAGAGAGAGAGAGAGATCTGTTGCCTCCCATACATACCCTGACCAGGGATCAAACCTGCAACCTAGCTATGTGCATTGACCAGGAATTGAACCCCTGACCTTCTGGTGTACAGGACGATACTCCAAACAACTGAGCCACACCAGACAGGGCGAATGTATCATTCTAACTCAATTTTTATGAATAAACCATGGTGGCCAAAATAATACAAATAGCAAAAACAACTTTTTTAAATGGCATATATAAGCAACATTATACATGAATATGGTATAAACCAGCGGTCGCCAACTGGTGGTGCTTGAGGTCTGAAAGGCTGGTGACCACTGGTATAAACTATGTATACTGGGCATACGAACTGGCTTGGAGAGCTGATGATTTCTCAGTAATTAAACGGAAACCAGAGTAGTGACCAAGGCTCAAATAAAATATTCACTTGAAGTTTTAACTTTAGGATCATTTAAAATTATTACCTCTAGTACAAGCTTAATTTCACCCACTAACTTACCCTTTGGGGTCTAAAAGATCTCGAACTTTCTCATTATAAATTTCCATATAGGAGACTTCCACTTTAAAGGTCTGTGACTCATTTTGCTCCAGAGAGATCCTTTTAAATAAAGCACAGCAGAGCCTTGGGATGAGGCCCAGCTGCTCAGCATTGCCCATCATAGAGAAGGATTTTCCTGAGCCTGGAGAAGAGCAAGCAGAAAGAAAGGAGGATAAAAAAGGAAGCAAAATGTAATGATTCCACCATGTAAGTCTTCTACATATACCAGCCAAGGTCACACAGTGGAAGAGGCAAACTTGACCCCCAAGCCCAACCCTCAAACAATAAGGCTACTATTCTTTCCTTTTCTAAAAATGTTCTTTATTGTTGAAAGTATTACAGATGTCCCCTTTCCCCTCCCCGCATTGACCCCTTCCACCCTGCTCCCCAGACCAAGGCTACTATTCTTTCTATTACACTCCTGCCCTCTAGTTTCACTCTCATTGTGAGATCCAGAGGGCACCTCATTTACAGGTGGAAAACACAAATATAACCACTGTAAACAGCAACTATATAGTATCAAGTAACATTAACAGCATTTACCCCAAACTATTTTGTTTGTGAAAGTGCTTTGATATACAGTCTCTTATCTGAGTATCCTAGTTGTCCAGTAATGTAACCAGAGGCAGTATTGTTATGATTGATTGATTTATTCTAACTTTATAGTTGAAATCATGGTGGCTCAGAGAATTAATGGCTGAGACACTAGTATGTTTTTGTTTTACTTGTTTCAACCAACTGTGCCATGAGCCTAGGTGTAGTAATCATTCATCATTTCTGTATCCCTGTGACAGTCCTCTGTATAGGATACCAAGAGTTTTAAAAATAGTTTTTACTATAACATTTGTACTGAGAAAATGGTAATTATTTTTCTAGTTCAAATACAGGTTAAAGCTATAATTTAGGAAAATGACATTTAATAGTTTGAAACTAGGTTTGCTCATTAACACTAAAATTACTCAATTACCGAAACTGTTGAATTGTCAAAAAGAGGGTTCCTTTTGATCACCTAATTCCTAATTCAGTTAAACCACAAAGGCAGAAGCATTTTTTTCTGTTGCTTCCCAAGGTGTTTTCTATTTCTATGCTTTAAGAAATGCACATGTAATATCATTGACTGTAAATAAAAGCAAGGACTTACCTGTCTGTCCATATGCAAAAATACAAGCGTTATACCCCTGAAAGGCTTTTTCAAGAATTCCTTCCCCAAGGCACTTGAAAACCACCTCTTGACCTACAAAAGAAAAAAAAAAGTTTCTTGATTTATTTGTATTAATAACTGAGTCTCAGTTACCAGCATTCTCTAACTTCAAAAAGATGTTAAAAGTGAATTATTGTGTGCCTTCTATGTGTAGGACCAAGTATTACTAGCTTAATGCATGAAATTTTATTTATTCTTCTTAACTATAGCTCCGTACCTAGATCGATTTATGATTCTACCTACTGCTTCCTTCTAAGGCATTTCTCTAGGCATTAAAGTTTCCTTCCCATTAGTAGTCCATACGGAAGCATCATTTAAATTTGGTTTCATTTCTTCTCATGAGTTAGCATTAAAATGTCATGAATTCTCTTATGTCCCCATCTGGATTCTGAACTAGATTCTCAAGATGAGGAACCACGCCATACACGTTTTGGTATATGCATGTACCTCTGCACCTAGCATGGAGGTAAGTACCTGCCAGGTGCTTTGAAGCCGTTTATTGCTGGTGGAGGTGATGAGTTGAGCACAGACACCGCTCACCTGTGTTCTCATGGGGATTCAGGGACAAGCTCTCTTTGGTGAGCCTGTCTACAGCTTACTGCAGCTCTTGGGGGAGTTCTGTCATTTAGTATAAATATTACAATAGCATCCATAGCATCCAGCTGAAGAGTAACAGTCTGAAAATCTTTTTAAACACTTAAGGTTTCTTTTGCTACTCTTTGAAATTGGTGACATTCATTCCACCATGATTAAGAGAATGAAAATGGTGCTCTCCTTCTGCCGTGCTCTTACAGTCCTCAGAACATCCACTATTACAGCCTTTGCAGAAACTACTGGTTTAAGTACCACTTGCCTCCATTGGCATGATACCCCCTGATTGATGTCAGAGACTATAATCTGTTTGTCTTTGTAATCCTGGTGCCTAGTATAAAATGTTTAATTAATATTTATTGAAAGAATGAGCCCATTTAACCTTTCTATCCTACATGACAATTCCTTTTACATTTGAAAATAATGCAACATAATAAAAGCTTTTGGGCCCTACCCGGTTTGGCTCAGGGGATAGTTTCGGACTGTGGACCGAAGGGTCTTGGGTTTGATTCTGGTCAAGGGCACATACCTTGGTTGCAGGCTCCTCCCTGGACAGGCCCTGGTCGGGGCACATGCGGGAGGCAACCAATCGATGTGTCTCTCTCACATTGATCTTTCCCTCTCTCTTCCACTCTCCCTAAAAATCAATGAAAAAATATCCTCGGATGAGGATTAACAAACAAAACATAAATAAATAAATAAATAAATAAATAAATAAATAAATGGATGGATGGCTTTTGGGTATATGTTCTTCTTTTATGCAAAGTTGGATCTGATTTTAGCAGTTCCTTGTTATACTATGACATATGTTGGTTGCAGAATCGAACTCTTTAAAATGTGTAAATGTGAAACAAAATATAGTATTTTCAACGCTTAGACTGACATAAACTAAAATTTTGACAACATGAGCTATAGCTGGACTGAGGAAATAGGTATTTTCACAAGCTGTTGTAAGAATAAACAAAGGCAGCCATTGTGAAGGAAAACCTAACAGCACTTATGAAAGGAATCTTCCCTCATTGTCTGACCCACTGTGAGACATCTAGCCTAGAGACACAAGGGACTCTTGTAAAGGATGCTCATGGCAGCATTATTTATTCTACTATAAGTTGGAATCAAGTGAAATGCCCATTTGTAAGGGAGTAGATAAAGTGTGACTATTTTATATGATGTAATATTACAAGTCATGTAAAAACAAGCAGATAAACCTACAAATTTGTGTATAAACAATGCTAGAATTCAAAAACATTGTTGAATAAAAGAAGTCATGTTAAGACTGTAGTACATATAATGTAAAAGCTTACATCAAATAGTGTGTGTGTGTGAGAGAGAGAAATCTATGGATACTAAAGTAAAAATAATATGAATTGGAAGGAAATTTACCAAATTTATATACCAAATTTATATAACCTTACTTCACTATTTCTGACTTCTAACAACCTAGCACAGAGCCTGGTACCTAAGAGGTATTCAAAACATGCTGGTGGAATACGTGGACTTTTTTTTTTTTTCTTAAGTACAATTATAAGAGGCTTTGCTAAACACACCATTTGTTGAGAAGACTACCTAAAGAAGAATAAGGTATTGTCAAAATTACTATCTACTAAACACTCTTTCAAAACTGCTTTTATGTTAAAGCTTATGAAGAAAATATTTGACCCACCCTGTTGCTGACTTTTCATACACATCAATATTTTTCCCCATACATTTTCTCAAAGGACCTTCCTTATTCCATAGGTATTTCCCAGGTCCATGCCAAGAGGCTGGCCTTACATCTAGAGCTGAGTGCTGTGGTGTAGAAGACTGGGAATTAAACACAGGCTTGTGAGAACTGAATGTGGTCCTCACAAGTGCCATTTGAAGGCATTCTAAAAGAACCACTCTCTTGGCACACGGAGATGACTGGAACAATCCCTTTTGATCATCCACAGTGGTTAACCAGTCCCCAGGAAGAGTGGGGTGAGGGTGGAGACAAGAGATGCTTTAGATTTGGATAGTCCAACATCCTGACAATACTCATGACTTCAATTCTTATTTTTATGTATTTATTTATTTTTAAGACAGTAAGTTATTTTTTATTTTATAATGTTTATTGTTTGAAGTATTACGTATGTCTCCTTTTTCGCCCATTGACCTCTCCCTGGCCATTCCCACCACCCAGCACATGCCCTCACCCCCCTACTGTCTGTGTCCATGGGTTATGCATACAAGTCCTTTGGTTGATCTCTCAAACACCACCGCCCCCCCCCCCCCCGGCCTTCCCTCTGAGGTTGGACGGTCTGTTCAATGCTTCTATGTCTCAGGATCTATTTTTGTTCATCAGTTTATGTTGTTCATTATATTACACAAATGAGTGATATCATTTATCTTTCTCTGGCTTATTTCGCTTAGCATAATGCTCTCCAGGCCCATCCATGCTGTTGCAAATGGGAATTCTTTCTTTTTTACAGCAGCATAGTATTCCATTGTGTAGATGTACTACTGTTTTTCAATCCACTCATCTGCTAATGGGCACTTAGGCTGTTTCCAAATCTTAGCTATTGTAAATTGTGCTGCTATGAACACAGGGGTGCATATATCCTTTCTGATTGGTGTTTCTGATTTCTTGGGATATATTCCTAGAAGTGGTATTACTGGGTCAAATGGCAGTTCCATTTTTAATTTTTTGAGGAAATGCCATACTGTTTTCCACAGTGGCTGCACCAGTCTGCATTCCCACCAGCAGTGCACGAGGGTTCCTTTTTCTCTACATCCTTGCCAGCGCTTGTCATTTGTTGATTTGTTGATGATAGTCATTCTGACAGGTGTGAGGTGGTACCTCATTGTCATTTTGATTTGTATCTCTTGGATGATTAGTGACTTTGAGCATGTTTCATATCATATGTCTCTTGGCCTTCTTTCGAAAAGTGTCTATTTAGGTCCTTTGCCCATTTTTGATTGGACTGTTTATCTTCCTTTTGTTAAGTCGTATGAGTTCCTTATAAAATTTGGAGATTAAACCCTTATCAGATATAACATTGGCAAATATGTTCTCCCATGCAGTGGGCTCTCTTGTTTTGTTGATGGTTTCTTTTGCTGTGCAGAAGCCTTTTATTTTGATGTAGTCCCATTTGTTTATTTTCTCCTTAGTTTCCATTGTCCTAGGAGCTGTATCGGTAAAGATATTGCTATGATACATGTCTGCTATTTTGCTGTCTATGGATTCTTCAAAGATTTTTATGGTTTCCTGTCTTACGTTTAAGTCCTTTATCCATTTTGAGTTTATTTTTTGTGTATGGTGTAAGCTGGTGGTCTAGTTACATTTTTTTTTTTTGCACATATCTGTCCAATTTTCCCAACAACATTTATTGAAGAGACTGTCTTGACGCCATTGTATGCTCTTGCCTCCTTTGTCAAATATTGAGTATAATGGCTTGGGTCAACTTCTTGGTTCTCTGTTCTCTTCCACTGGTCTATAGGTTTGTTCTTGTGCCAGTAGCCGGCAGTTTTGAGAACAGTGGTTTTGTAATGTAGCTTGATATCTGGTATTGTGATTCCTCCAACTTTGTTCTTTCTCAGGATTGCTGTGGCTATTTGGTGTCTTTTTTAAATTCCATATGAATTTTTGGAGAGTTTGTTCTAAGTCTGTGAAATATGCCGTTGGTGTTTTAATGGGAATTGCATTGAATCTATAGATCAATTCATATTTAGTAACTTGAAAGCAAGCAAGAGGTTGAGTTGATAAAAGGACTCAACTGCGGAGAAGAACTGGTCAAAGAGCTACACCATTGGCTGCACAGAGCTGGGATATTAACCAATCAAGAATTGATACCTCAGGTGGTGAAACATAATACTTCTGGTTTCCGATGCTGAGAGGCTAGAATGATGAGGAATTATTTTCTCGATGATGTTCTTTCAAGGGAAATATCATGATGTTTCTTTTGCCTTGGTAGGAATGGCCTTTAAATTAAAGATCACTAGTTGAAAAAAAAGAAACAATGCTATAGAGATACATGAAATAGGTTTGTGATATGTCAAGTGAAAATAAAAAACCAACTCAGAATGTGTACACTAAAATTGCATGAAAAATAAGCCAAATAATCAAAGAATTCTCCAGGATACAAAAATATAAGAATAAACTTCAGTTTAGCCTATGTCCAAATTACTGTAAATACTAAATAGGGTATGAATTAACCTATTTGTTTTGTATAATATTATTATTTATGCTACTAAGAGGAAAGAAGAGAATTAATTTTTATCAACTGTCCTGTTTGTAGTGTACATTACATATTTTATATCAGTGAATTCTTGTAATACCCAGGTAGATATAGATTGTGATCCATAGGAGACTGGGGTTCTAAAAGAGTAAGTCATTTGCCCAAGATCACACCACTGGTGTATAGCAGGGTCTGTCTGCATTGGCTTCTGAATGTCAAGGCTGATGCCCATCCATAATTGGTGGCTTAATGCTTTGTGACATTGGGAATCAGCTGCTCCCTCCTCGTCTCCATGATATTTTCTGCAATCTCTCAGAACGCATCAGACAGTGCTCTATTTTTTCTCTACCACTGCACTGGGAGCTCCTTTGAAAACAGGAGTTGCTGCATCTTAGCAGAGCGAGTGGCACACAGTAGGACATTCCTATGTTGACACTGCTGTAAAGACTGACATTTAATTGGGAACCTCTTTCTCATTAGTGATGACTGAGGCATCAAAATATTGTGTGTTGAACTTAAAGAGAAATATTTAATTGTATTACAGGTTACACTTTGGTCAAAGTATGACTGTTTTTTAAATTCTAATGAGCCCCTAAAGGCCACAATAGCCTTTGTTAACAATAAAGCACTGGGGTGTGAATAAACATGTTGACATGATATGCACCTACTAATTGGATTAATTGTAATTTAAAAAATCACAGATTACACTTTTGCTAACACACACAGTAACTTCTTGAACCTTGAAAGAAAAATGTGGGACTGAAAAAATAAATGAATCTCTCTGATTTTCACTAAATATTTACATATGCTTTCCAAAAAGTCAAATTCTTTAGGTAGATATTTAGTTACATTTGACAGACACAATATAATTCATGTTTATCATATTTAATAAAGGTTTAAGTTAGACTAGGAAGTGAAAATTTAGAAAACACAAATGGACTATGAAAAAGTAGAAAACAATTATTCTGTGTTTCTGGAAATAATTTTTCCCCTTTTCATTCTTAAATAACTATCATGAAGCACAATTTGTAAAAGGATAAATACAAAGAATTACTGTCAAGTTCATGTATTTTTACAAATATAAGCAAGACTAGAGTCTAGAGATACTGAAATACATTTTATATTGTTTCATGTCTCTAGGGAAATTTATTCTCTTTAAAGACAAGAAATAAGGAATACTCTCCCACCTCTGCAAAGATACATCAACATTAACATTGTTTTATAGCTGCTTAAGCTTTCCATGGTATTCTTAGCTGATATAATCAGTTCTCTATTATGGATACTTAGATTATTTCCTTTTTCTGTAATATCCTTTTTTGGGCACTTTTCTATTGACTTTACTAGGCAAAATTCCAAAAAATCAAATTACTAAGTCCTATTAGTAATGCATGAGTCCTTTTTGCTAGACCCTCAATACTAGCTATTATCATTCTTCCTTGTTTTGACTGTCAGTAGAAAAAAACCAACCCTCTTGTTTTGTTAGATTAAAATTTTCCTTTTCATAGTTTATTGCCCATTTGAATTTATTCTTTAATAAATTGGTTGAGTCCTATGTTTATTTTAATAAATAAATTCATTTTGTCATTGATTTTTTTTACTTATTAATTTTAAAATGCTCATCATATAGTAAGGATATTAACCTTTGATCTATTATATGTTGTAAATATTTTTCCTTTCGGTCTTATGTTGTTTATCATACAAAAGCGTTTGGTCTTGCATATTCAAATCTTTCATCTTTTCCTTTATAATTTTCACCTATGGCATATGTTGTGCTTCCTAAATCCTTTTGGATTATACCAAATTATATAGGCATTTACCCATATTTTCTTCCAGTTTTGTTGTTTTTGTTTTTTACAATTTTATTTCAAACTCTACTCCTTACCAGCTGTGTAACCTTGGGCAAGCTTTTCATTTCTTCATTAGTAAATCAGGAATAATAGCTGCTACTACTGGGCTGCTGTATGATTTAATGAGGCAATATAGATAAAGCCCTTACCACAGTGCCTGGCCATTGTAAGTCTGGAATAAATATTAGTTAATATCTATTATTAATATCACCCCTTAAATCTTTCATCTACTATAATTAATTCCAGGATAGAGAAGGAGGTGATTATCTCATTTTCCTTAAATGGTTGACCCATCTTTGCAACAATTTTTTGAGGTAATCCAATTTCAAAGATAAAAGACGCCTATTTTTGGAAAAAAATTTAAAAGAGTCATTTATTATCATTATTGTTATTTCTTTAGATCCCCTAGAGGTCCCACTTTTAAAATTCCACTGAGAAAAAAAGGGGTGTGTACGTGAACAAGTATGTATGGTGTGTGTGTGTGTGTGTGTGTGTTGGGTGTGTGTGCGTTGGTTGTGTTATGTGAGGGTTATGTGTGTGTTAAGGGTATATGTGTGTTTTGGGTCATGATGAGGAGAGGAATAAGGAACAGTACCATTACTTGCCAACGCATGTTGCCCATGTTGTTCAGTGCAGAAAAAAATATTTGTCATTCTTTTACAACATTAACGTATCTCAGAAAGGTATGGGGGGAAAACAACATAAGATCATATCAATAAAACTGTGAATAGAAACATATTATTATAAAGTTTCCCTTCATTTTCTATTCCGGTGACCTTTTAGCTGTATGAATACTTGGCTGGGGTTATACTTCATCAAGTTTTTTGGTTTGGGGACTTTCAGGGCACCACCGGTACAATAGAGACACCTATGAAAAAGACCAGGCTGCCAACCAGGCCTGAAAAGGCACCGTAGAGTCTTTACACAGCCTCTTGTGGTCCTTAACAGGACCAGCTCGCTAAGAAATACAAACGGTGGCTACACTTCACTTGGTGATAGAGAGAAAATATTAAAACTCAAAGTACCGTACTTTCCGGCGTATAAGACGACTGGGCGTATAAGATTTTCCTGGGTTAAAAAGTCGTTTTATACGCCGGAAAACACGGTATATTGGATTCTATTGATGGGATTAGATATAATGGATTAGATATATTGGACTACCGTATTTTCCGGCGTATAAGACGACTTTTTAACCCAGGAAAATCTTATACACCCAGTTGTCTTATACGCTGGAAAATACGGTAGACCCTTATAGGGTCTGGTTTATCAAAAAGACAGGTTTTTTGCTTTGTTCATTTCTATTTTTTAAACACAGCAGTCCCCTTTTTCTTTCTTCCCCCCCACCCCCCTTTTTCATCATAGGAAAAAAACATTTGCCGACTGCTTTAAGAAGCCAAGTTCACATAAGAAAGGAGTATTTATACTGGACGGTGGGAATCAAGAAATCCACAAAAGATGCACTATCCACACCCTAAATGTTTCCCGACTACACTTAAAAACAGAATGAAGTGCTGTTTGTCTAGGGGTCTCGGACCAGCCCATAAGGGAAAGTTCAGAAGTCCTGTGGGAAGGAGGATCGAGGAATATGCTTCTATCCCAGACAAGCCAAGTAAAGCCTTGGGGCTTTTCAGCTGGACTGGTGCCAGAGCGGAGGTGGCCGCTCTGCAGAAGTCAGCTCCACAGGCCTGATGCAGGGAGTCACAGAACAAACCTGACCTCGCTTGTTAGTAACCATGACCAAGATGCCAATTTCCTCTGTGGGGCTTATGATTAGACCTCCTATAACCGTGTGGACAAGTCTTAAAACACAGGCATGCCCAAAGCAACCCATAACACAATGTCAGAACAGCAGAGAGGCTCCTGTGTGGAACTGCTGCAAGCAAAGTTACCGACTGACCCGCCCAGCCCTGAGTCACATGTGATACAGATCTTTGAAAAGCTAACCCCGAGCCTCCATATTATGCATAACCTGCCCTACTGGGAAGAGCAGCAATGGACTCAAAGTTACTGGCATGTGCTTTGGGAGCTCAGTAACCAAGGCAATTCCCTCCCCATAGCAGGGCCCTGACAGCACAGCACAGAAGAAGAGAAATTAGGGATGGGAGGGAAAATGCACCTATCATTCATATGCCTCACCTCTGGTACCGAAGAGGCACAAGGTCAAACACCACAGTGGGCTATGTTCTAAGAAATGGGAGGAAAAAATGGGAGGTCATACCCTGTCTTACTTGCAATTTGCATTAAGCAAGGCAGCCTCATGTAGATCATGGCTGAGTAAAACACTAGGTATGGCAATACAAGGCTGGACATAACACATACACAAAATAGTGCTCCTTTTCCTAAAGCAGCTGCACAAAGAGCACTCAAGATTTTAACACGATCAATCATTTTATCAGTTTAAACATTGTCTCTCATCGGAGTTAATGTAGAAAAAAAAAATGGTTAAGCTTAATATTTGTGATTTGGAATTCTTAGGCCTTCTCATTTGTGAAGGTGTTTTTCCACTTCTAAACAGGGGTGACAGCCATAGCAATTTTGATGAGTCTGAACTTGGCAGGTGGCTCAGCTCCAAGTCAGAGCACCTGGATGGTGCAAGAGCAGACAGGTCCTTCTCACGTACCTGGGGGGATGAGGAATGCACCTAACTTGAACCAGGTTTCAGTAACCCCCCCCCCCCCCCCCTCACACAGTGCAACTCTCAGAAACTGTCACATGCAGTGACTTTAAACCTGGGTTACGTTAAATGACCCACAACTATGGAGTTCAGATAAAAGAACTAAGGCTTAACTTGGTGACATGAAGTTTAAGTTTTAATCAATTACAGTAGTTTGCCATTAAGGCACCTGATGGTAAAAGGATCTTGAGAAACTGGGCCATGAGGGTAAAAGTTCCATGGTGGCATCCAAGAGCGATCAGCATTGCAGGCCCTGGGAGTCTGACTTGCGGCATGGCCTGGGTGACTCACCCAGACGGATGTTTCCACCCCAGTGACAGCGCTGGGATAGTCAGGAGTTGGCACTGAAGCTTGGCGCCTTTTCTGTTGCCAGATGAAGTGGCTGACTCATAGGGGCTGGGGGTGGAGGAGGCTTGGTACCCGGGATGAAAGAAAGAAATAAACCACCTTACCTGTGAGGATTGTGTAATAGAAAGGTTGTGGGGTTATTCAGGAGGGTATTTTCACATAAAACAACTGTGGAAACAGCCAATGTTCTTCATTTCTACCTGATCAACAGTGTTTCACACTGTCTGTCTCTGATATAGAAGCAGGCTTGACTCGACATCTCCTCTGGACTGTGGGGTGCCCAATATCTACCGCACTTGAGAGGAGGCTAAGACAAAGCCCAAACCAAACACAGGCATTTAGGACTCTTAGAGCACTTCTGACAGGAGGGAGAATGCCTTCAGTATTGTTCCTGGCTAGGTTCCAAGTCAGAGCACTTCTATCTGATTTGCTGAACACAGCCTCTCCTGGGATCAGAGAGAAGAGAGGAGAGCCTGGGATTGCGGTAGAATCTATAGTCTTCACACATCACTGTCATTGACCAAAATCTATGCTTGCCACTGCGTTCAGCTCGCTCACAGGTAGCAGGGGCTCTGAACCTCAGTTTCCTCATCTATAAAATGAGGACAATAAAGTTTCTACTCAACGGGGTGTTGCAAAATGACCTGCTGCAGGTATAGAGATGTGCACAGTGCTAGGATCCTGCTGCTCAGAACTATGTTCTCCTCTAAATATACTTAAGTTACATGAAGTCTCTGGGGGCCAATAAATATTATTCTAAGGAATATATACAGACAAAGAAAGGAAGTGTGGAAGAATGTGGGTGTGTGGATGAAAAAGGGGTCACATACTAAACCTGATAAGCTCAGGGGAAGCCTATATGAGGGGCCCTTTAAAAAGTAACCATATAGGATAGTCTGAACATAAAAACTTCTCACTAAAAGTGAGTCATGGTGGTTAGTCACAACCTTGGCCTGTGGCTTCCTTAACAAAGGCCAGTCTTTACCTAAGTAGCCTGTCCATTGTCTTTTTTTTTTTTTAAAACAAAGTGATCATTTCTTCTTTTTGAAAAAAAAATATTTTTATTGATTTTAGAGAGGAAGGGAGAGGGAGAGAGAGAAAGAGAGAATCATTGATCAGCTACCTCCTGCACACCCCATAATGGGGATCAAGCCTCAACCCATGCATGTGTCCTTAACCGGAATCGAACCTGGGACCCTTCAGTCCACAGGCTGACACTCTATCCACTGAACCAACCTGGCTAGGGCTCTATAGTCCTTTTGCATCCAAGATAATATACCTTTGGAATGTCAGAGTAATCCCCTTTTTCTGGACCCCTCAGAGTACAACCTGGCATCAGAGCTGGAGACCACAGAGCCCCTCATTGTTAACTTGTTCCCCACACACCATCTCTATGTGCTGTAGATGACCATTATTAACTATTCTGTACCCACCAATGTAAAAGAAGTCTGTGTCTCAGGCTTACTTTTCTTCTTCTTTCTTTTTAAATATATATTTTTATTGATTTTTTACAGAGAGAAAGGGAGAGAGATAGTTAGAAACATCGATGAGAGAGAAACATTGATCAGCTGCCTCCTGCATGCCCCCCACTGGGGATGTGCCCGCAACCAAGGTACGTGCCCTTGACCGGAACCGAACCTGGGACCTTTCAGTCCGCAGGCCGAGGCTCTATTCACTGAGCCAAACCGGTTTCGGCTCAAGCTTACTTTTCATCCAATCCCAGAGATCTCCCCACTTTGCTTTCTCCCACCTCCCTAACCTATTACCAATGGATTTCATGTAACCTCCCTTATGTCTCCTCCTTTGATTCCAATGTATAAAACAAGCTGCAAAACTGCCATTGCCAGAAACATTTTCAAACTGTTTAGATTTTGCTTCTTGGCAGTTGTAGTCAGTTTGGCTCAAATAAACTCACAAAAATTCTCTAAAGATCTGGACGTTTCTTACGTGGACAAGTGGGCTTAAAAATAGAGACACATATACACATGCTTTAAAAAAAAACTATAATATTAACTTAGCTCATGTATTTCAGAGAACTTTACTTAACTGACCTTCACTTATTCATTTCTCTGAATTAACCAGCATTCTCTCTTCCACCTGCAGAAAACACTGGAGCATGCCCATTGCATGTGAAATTGCCCAGCTGCGAGACTGCTCTCTGGACTTCCCCAGCTGAGTTACGTTCTTACAGAAGGCTAGTTGTGTTAGCTCCTAAACTGGTTTATGTCAGTAGTACTTCTCTGTAATTATATAATTTAATTAACAAATGCAAAAAAGTTGCTAATTCTAAGAAAACTAAGTTGAATGCTTAGGAACAACTTGGGAAAGATGAGTCACTATAAAGAACTGCCGAATTAGGTGTGACAACTTGTAGAAGACGACATAAGAGAAAAATCAAGAAGGATTTTGCAATTACCATAGATTGTTTCATAAGTGTATTTTAAGGTGGCATGCACCATTTATAATGAATCTACTTTAACAAACTTTTTAAACGGTCAACCACCATAGCTTCTCATAACTACGATTTTGATAAACCTAACAACCAATGATTACTGAGTATTTACTCTGTGCATAGCACTTGCTGAGCACTTCATATATACTTTAACAGTAAAAACATCAATACAGTATGCTAAAACAACTATTTTGGATCTCAGCTAAAAACATTAGTTCTATTTTAGCTGCTGTCAGCTTTTAGAATGCAGATTATGATACACGGTTAAACATTTTTAGAATGTAAATTTTGATGCACAGTTAAACAATGTGACACAGAAACCATTTCTACCTCTGAGCACATAAAATCTGCCATAATGGGAACAGAATCAAACACGGCTGCTCTCCCCACAGCAACGGCCCAGGCTGGGAGGCACTCAGCTGTCCCCTCACAGGACACAGCAATGCTAGCAGGAGTACCACCTTTCTCCTGAACTGCAGGGCATTAACTATGCCTGAAAACACATGGCTTCAGCGAATTTGAGCAACATACCATATGGAAATAATTGTTATATAATTTCTAAGTCAATAGTTTAGACTCTCTCAGGCCAGGAAATATTCATGCCCGCACTGATCCTCAGATATACCACACCAGACTGAGTTTTATTTTTAGCATGAAGGTTTATACATGTATATGTTTATGAAAAATATTCCCCTATAAGAAAGAAACTGACAAAAGGTTACTGGAAATCACTGCTATTGAACAACATGACAGATTTTAGGCAGTGAGAAGACATGTTCTTTTATTGGTGAGAAGCCTTAATTCCCATCAGCAGTGATTCAAACATTTACAAAAACCTATTATCTGTTATGATGCCCTCAAGTTTAACAATATTTATTCTAACATTTTTTAAAAGACATGTTTTTATTGATTTCACAGAAAGAAGAAGGGAGAGAGAGAGAGGGAGAGAGAGAAACATTGATGTAAGAGGGAAACATTGATTGGCTGCTTCCTGCCTGCCCCCTACCAGGGATTGAGCCTGCAACCCAGGCATGTGCCCTGACTGGGAATTGAACCAGTGACCTTTTGGTGAATGGAACAAGGCTCAACCAACTGAGCCACACCAGCCAGGGCTACAATATAATAATTTTGTAATCCTGAATGTGTATCTATGTGCATGTAGGGTTGCAGGGGGAGGCTGTGGGTTTATGAGAAATGCCATGCTTTGGGTGCCTAATTCTGCAGGTTAGTTCTGTTTTTTCTTAGCCCCGGCACAAGGATTTTTGCTTTAAAGACTCAGAATTATGTGCTAGGCAAGCATTATTATGACTAGGTAACCAAAAGGCAAAACAAGAAGAAATAATATAGTTAAAATGTAAAATGTCTCAAAGCATGATTCAGTGTAATTCAAATGGCTTAACAAACAAGCCTTTGATTTGCCTCTGAAAAGTCCACTTCAACAGCTGTTTGGCCAACATAAAATGTCTAATTCATGTTTTATCAGAGAGCTGGAGGAAATCTGAAATCAGTCTAGGCCAGGGATTTTTCAACCAGTATGCTGCAACAATTTGTAAAACATGTAATACCTGAATATTTCATCGGGGCACCTCTTTTCCCGTAGATTGTCAAATAAAAAAATGACAACAGTCAACACAACAATGGCCGTCTGGTGTAAATGAATCAAAATTATACCTATTTTTTTTGTCAGATTGACAAAAAATATATTTTTTGATGCCACAGAATTTTAGTAGTTTATGTGCCATGAGATGAAAAAGGTTGAAAATCACTGGTCTAGCCCATGTCTCCTCCTTTCACAGATGAGGAAACAGATCCCCAAAGTTTATAGCTTGTGGCAAAACCAAGTCTTGTAAACACTAGTACAATGTATTTTCTTTCCAAAGATGCTACTACCCTTACTCCAGCTACATTGTGACAATAATCATGATGATAAATACTATGTGAGTTTTCCCTATGTGCCAAGTACTGGCTTAAAAACTTCACATGAACAGGTCATTTAGTCCTAAAGTCAGAACTATTACTATCTTTATTTAACACTAGAGGCCTGGTGCACAAAATCGTGCACTGGGGGGGGTGGGGGAGGTTCCTCAGCCTGGCCTGCGCCCTCTCATAGTCCAGGACCCCTTGGGGGATGTCCACCTGTCGGCTTAAGCTTTGTCCCCCTGAGGATCAGGCCTAAGCCAGCAGTCAGACATCCATCTCGCAGTCCGGGGCTCTCGCAGTCTGGGACCCCTTACTCCTTACTGCCTACCTGCAGCAGAGGTGGGAGAGGCTCTCGCTACTGCCGCTGTGCTCGCCAGCCGTGAGCCCGGCTTCTGGCTGAGTGACGCTCCCCCTCTGGGAGTGCACTGACCACCAGGGGGCAGCTCCTGCGTTGAACGTCTGCCCCCCTGGTGGTAAGTGCATGTCATAGCTACTGGTCGTTTCACCAGTTGTTATGCCGTTTGGTCGATTTGCGTATTAGGTTTTATTATATAGAATATGAAGAAACAGAAGCAAACTGAGATTAGTAACTCACCTGACCTTACACTGATAGAAGGTGGTGAAGCCATAATTTGAACCCATGTAGTCTGAGCCCACAGCCTTCAATCACATCAACCCAATGAAATGCCATTACACATATTGTAGAACTAAGTATTTCTAAATCAGAAAGCCTGAAACAAGTTCTTGCTATAGCTCTTAATGAATAGCATAAGATAAACATAATTAAGAACTGAACATTTTACACACCACATGAAATTTAGAGTCCCTGTTTCTTTTTGTTCCTTCAATCCATGCGCTTACATTTCTCTCTCTCCCCCTCTGCTCTTTCTGCCCCCCGCCCCAAGTTTTGAGAGCTGCCTTACGAGCTCTGATTCAGTATCAATGATGCCATTATTCATTGAGCCTGACAAGTAGGTTGGTTTTAAAACACACATGCTTCCCCTTCTCCATTTCCTCTATTTCCCATCAGAGAATAAATGCTTATATCTTAATGTTTCCATTCACAATTAAGAAGGAATTGCTATTTTTTAATGAAGATAAAGGAAATCAAATTACCCATCAACTAATCTACTAGTAACATATTTACTAAGCAGAGTACAAAAAATGCAAACAAACCTGAGAGGATAGCAAGCAAGATTTTACTTTCTGCTAAGGCAGTCACAGTGTCTAAAGAAAAGGAAAATTTCACCCACAATTTTGTAAGTAGACATTGCTCTATCAGCCTAGAGAATCCTATTTCAGGGCTAAATGGAACACAGTATTTGATGTGATCATACAAACTAAAATTTAGTAAATTTTAGGCTATCAGTATATTTAAAAATCAGTTTTATCTTTAAATATATTTCTGAACATACTATTTATAATGAAGAGGTACAGAAATCTTAAGTTTCATACTTGAATTTTATGATCTGTACTTAATAAAGTTATTTTTAATTTTAAAAAGTTTGTCCTGCCCTAGCCAGTTTGGCTCAGTGGGTAGAGCACTGTGGACTGAAAGGTCCCAGATTCGATTCCGGATTCGATTCCAGTCAAGGGCACATGCCGGCTTAAGCTTTGTCCCCCTGAGGATCAGGCCTAAGCCGGCAGTCAGACATCCATCTCGCAGTCCGGGGCTCTCGCAGTCTGGGACCCCTTACTCCTTACTGCCTACCTGCAGCAGAGGTGGGAGAGGCTCTCGCTACTGCCGCTGTGCTCGCCAGCCGTGAGCCCGGCTTCTGGCTGAGTGACGCTCCCCCTCTGGGAGTGCACTGACCACGAGGGGACAGCTCGATTCCAGTCAAGGACACGATTCCAGTCAAGGGCACCAGCTCGGCGGGCTGATCAATGATTCTCTCTCATCGTTGATATTTCTATCTTTCTTTCCCTCTCCCTTCCTCTCTGAAATCAATAAAAATATATTAAAAAATAGTTTGTCCTATATTCAAGGACATGAATGATTATTGCAGAAGGCTAGAATGGCCTCTCTGGGCAATAATGGAGGATGTGATTCTAGGAGATATGGAAAAGAACAATATTCCTTAGGCATTATTTTTTTAAAAAATATATTTTATTGATTTTTTACAGAGAGGAAGAGAGAGGGATAGAGAGTTAGAAACATCGATGAGAGAGAAACATCGATCAGCTGCCTCCTGCGCACCCCCTACTGGGGATGTTCCCGCAACCAAGGTACATGCCCTTGACCGGAATCGAACCTGGGACCGTTGAGTCTACAGGTCGACGCTCTATCCACTGAGCCAAACCGGTTTCGGCCCTTAGGCATTATTTTAATCACATCACTCCAAAAGTCCCCCCCCCCTTTTTTTTTTTTTTTACCATATCAGTCTAAATTTCTTAGTCTAGCTTTTAAAATTCCCTATTATTTGGCTTCACTCAGTATGTACAAATGGATCTCCCACTGCTTCCCCCAAGATGCACCTTCTGCTCAGATGAGTCTATACACCATGCTCTCTCCCACGTCTGCATCTTCACTTATGGATAAGACAAATGATGTACTGTTTATGGACACCCTCCCTGAATCAGCATGTCAAGTTTCCTATTTAACCCTTGTAATAGCATATGAGATAGGAACTATCATTTCCATGTTTCCCATTTTACAAAAAAGAAACTGTATCTCAGAGTTTAAATTGTCTAAGAGAACCAAAGCAGGCGTCTTGGGTCTTAAACCCAGGTGTGACCTCTGAGTCCATGTGCTGTCCTTGATATCACGCTGCTTCCTCCGACCTGGATGCCCTCTATACTACCCTTGGGCTAAACATATGCTAAGCGTCTCTGTCCAGTTCCAGTCCCACCTCCTCTAGGATGCCTTCCCCGGCAATTGTACTCTTGCCAGATGTTGCTTCTCCCGGGTTTTTCCATAGCACTTAAAACTTGTAAAATTTAGAGTTTAAATATTATGTAAAAAATGTTTACTGTTGTTTGTTATGCATTCTTTTGCTTTCCAACTTAGTTTTTAATTTCTCAAAGGCTTCCTAGGCTGCATACACAGTAGGGGATTCATGAATACTTAAGGAACTATTCTGGCTTCCTGGGTTATATTAGAGGAACAAACAATAACACTGGGCTGGAGTACAGAATGGGTGGTGGGGAGTCATGGAGCAGAGGGAGGGGAGGGTAGACTGGGGCTATCTAATAAAGGACCTTAAATGCCATCCAAGAAGTACAGTTTAAATCTATAAGTGATGAGCAGTCCTTGAAAGTATTTGAGAGTTGAATGAGAAGAATTCTAATTTAGAAAGATGTATCTAGCTGTATCCTGAATCACATCAATGCAACAGGATGAGACTGGGCTTTGTATAGCCATAGCATTTGTCCTCATTTGTTTCTGTTGCAGTAGGAAATGTTTTACTTTTGTTGTTATTTATATCCAAAAGCACACACCCAGCACAAAAATACACACAGTGCTAACAGTCAAGGCAGACTGCTCCAGACGCTGTAGAATTTATTTATTTATTTATTTAATTCATTACTTTATCTTTAAATTTAATTTATTGGGGTGACATTGATTAATAAAATTATATAGGTTTTAGGGGCACAGACTCCATGGAATTATTATCTAAAGTCCCAAAGGACCAATAAAAAAACACATTAATTATAACCAACATTAAGGACTATTCATTCACATTAATAAAATACACAGCTGACGTTGCAAAACTGATGCTTGAAAAGAAAGACCAATTTACCCAATGTGAATAGCAGAAGGAATTTTCCTAGTTCAAGATTGTTAACTTTTGAAAAATATACACATATCAAATAATTTCTCAACAAGTTTGCTTTAGGTGGCAAGGAAAAGGCTGTCAATAAAATCCCTTACAAGCAAGTCACTTCCTTTTACTCTCTAAAGCCTACATCCTCTCAATCCTTTCCTCGCCTTTTCTTTTAAGTAAATGGAAAAGTCAGTCAGCTGATCCTATATAATAAGGAGGTAATATGCAAATGGTCGTTTACACCATGAAGTGTAACAACCAAACAGCAGGAGGGCAGGGCAGCAAGCTCCGAGAGGAGAGCTACAGGACGGCGGGGCAGTGGGCAGAGAGCTACAGGAGAGTGGAGAGATATTAGCTGCGGTGGGCCCAGCGGCCCCACGAGAAAAGTGGCAGCAAGCTACTCGTGCACGGATTCGTGCGCTGGGCTACTAGTAGTCTTATAAGTAGAAATGGGGAGAAAACACTCATTAAGACCATACTAGAGGCCCGGTGCATGAAATTCATGCACTGGGGGAGGGGTGAGTGTCCCTCAGCCCAGCCTGCGCCCTCTCGCAGTCCGGGAGCCCTCGCTCCTTACCACCCGCCTGCTCGCTGTTCCTTACCGCTCGGTTCACTGCTCCCTCTTTGTGCTGCTGTGGAGGCAGGAAAGGCTCCCACCACCACCCCTGCGCTCGCCAGCTGTGAGCTTGGCTTCTGGCTGGGAGCGCACTGACCACCAGGGGGCAGCTCCTGCGTTGAGCGTCTGCCCCCTGGTGGTCAGTGCACATCATAGCACCCTGTCATTCTGGTTGTTCTGCCGTAATGGTTGCTTAGGCTTTTATTATATAGATATCCAGGAAAGGCGGACCCAATTGGAAGGGAAGGAAATAAACTCTCTTCACTAAACCAAATACTTTGCTCTTAAGCTGAAGCAATTATGATGAACTTCTAGGAAAGGCTAAGATTCACCTATGATCACAAATAATAAAATTAGCAGTCATTTATGTCTGACAGAATAGGGATAAAATGCCTCATGATAAACCACTAGCAAAATGTGGAGCTAGGAGGCAATGTTTCCCTGAGGAAGGTGTGTTTAGCTCATATCACCACGGGCTGCTTCAGAACACTCAGGACGCGTGGGAGTCCTGGAAACCAATGGCTCCTGTGCTTTGCTTAACCGGAACTGTGCATTGGCTGGAAGTTAACAACAGGGAAAGGCGTGGCACATTAAACCTCTTCTTATGTGACAATCACAACAGCTACCATTTATGACTTGAGATGGTTCCCCCATTATCTCTATCCTTTGGAGCAGCTCTGAAGATACTAATATTCCCTTTACAGGCTGAAAACAACAACAACACCTGTCCATGACTTTCCAGCAAGTAGTGGTTGAGTCAAATCCTGAAATCAAATCTATTGACTGACTTCCAAGACCATGCACTAGATTGGAAAGAATGACTGCGAATTTTATGGGGAAAACAGAACTCCAGAATAATTAAAGAAAATAGGTGTAATGGAAAAAGAGGCCAGAGGCCCAACCATCAGCTGCACAAAGAGAGCCAACTTACCAGCATACTTTGCGGTGTTAGATTCATCCATGGACCAAAAGCAATAATCAAAGGCAAATACCTGAATAAAAGAACAAAATATTAAACTTAAAAATTAATTAACTTCTATGAATAAATCAGACTGCAAAAAGAACTCACTGATGAAGATGAGAATGCCTGCTACTGTCACCACAGGTTTGATGCTTTGTTAACCCTGAAGATTCTTTTAGACTAAACTGATGATTATCTTCTTGTATTAGACTAAGTTATATTTGAAAATTGCTATTTATCCATAATTCAAACCAGCACACATCTTAACCAACATTTTAAAAAATGATACATTCAGTGAGAAAAAACAATGACTTCTCTCCAAGTCAACAGTTCCACAGTTCCAGCATCTGCTGTAACCCTCCGGCTGGATCTCCCAGAGCGTCTCAAGAAACACTAAAGTGATCAACTTTCACTTAAAGCAATTCCTCTAACTTTCCATGACGCTACTATTTCCAGCATAGCCAAGGCTCAAAACTCCATGCTGCCATCTTGGACACCATTCCCTCTTGTTTCAGCATGCAATCTTGGACCCAGTGCTAAGAAATCAGTAATTCACTCTTGCATGCATTCATTTTCTATATAGTTACTGAGTGCCTACTGTGTTATCAGGATGGCAGATGCTGCCTGCCTAAGTCCCTCATCAAATCACTGTTTTCCATGTATATGACCACCACCCATGTTCCAGCCATCATCATTAAATGCATAGGGCAATATTCCCTAAAATGTGGCCCAAAGAACAGTAGTTTCTTGAGATAGTCCATAGAAAAGATTAAATCATGTTAGAAATTGTGTACATTTTGCCCTAATTTGAGATTCTCAATATTAAAGGCTCTGAAAAGCCCTCCAGCAAATACATCCATTTAATTGTTTAACTTTTTATTTCTCCAATTAATTTTGGTGAGGAGACCCTTTCTTGAGTAACACCTGTTAACATGCCTTGAAACTAGTATTTCTCTATATACCTACCTTAGCTAACTCTGGCCCAGATGCCTCAGCAGCCACTTTCTCCTGAGTTCCCTTTTATAGCCTTTTTTCCATGTAGTCCAAATAGCAAATTACAAAACTTTCACAGACAGGGACCCTTTAATGCTTAATCATTTCCAAGGGATCTCAAGCTCTGAGCAAACAGAACCCAGGCTCTTTGACCTGGCATTTGAGACTGGTCACAATGAGGCCTTTCCAGCCCAAGTCCCCCAACTTCTTCATGCTTCAGCTGAGCTGGTCAGCACCTTGGTGCTACAATCCCATCCCAGGTGGTATTCTCTTCATTTCCACCCTTCAAAATGCTTCATACTCCTTACAGCCCAATTAAATGTATTTTTCTTCCAGGAAGCATTGCTTGGTTTAATTCAAAGGAATTAGCTGTCTCTTCTCTGAACTCTCACGACACCATTTAATCCTTTTTGTGACACCTACCCCAATTATTATATTTTTCACTTATCGTGTATATTATCTCTGCATACGATTCAAACCCACTGGTAGACTAAGTCCCTTGAAAGCAGGAACCAGACCTGATTCCTATTTGTATACTTCAGTGTTCAAAGTAATTATTTATAATTATTTATTGAATGATTAATGACAATGAGACCTGACATGAAAGCAGGTACTTTCTCCATCCGTCAAAAGATTAAGTTATGCTCTGAATAGTTTCAGCACTATATATACTTCAGAGCTTTTAAAATGGATTCAGGTAGGCACACAACTTACATCATCAATCTCAAGTCCAAATTCAGTTTTGTTACTTATACAAACATTCACTCTGGCCTTACAATAAACAAGGCTAGAATGAACAGCTATGAAACAATAGTCTCAGCCAACAGAGTGTGGAATATTTATTGCATTCAGAGGCTGTTGCAATGACTCCAGAGACCACACAGGCATAATCCAGTTAATCATCCTGCCTCTGGCAGGACTGAGCTTCAACACTTTTCCTGAGAGATGAAGATCTGTCTTACTTTTAAACATTTCCAGAAAAGGAGACTCCACAACCTCCTTTGAATGGCATCTTATACCACGTACTGTTCATTCCCAGGGCATTTTCCTTTCCTTTTGACCCAAGTCAATTCTCCTTACTTTAAATGACCAATAGAGGCTTTTTTCCAATTTTTGTGTATTTTATTGTTTTCTTCTAGAGTCTCAATGAATTCCTCTTAGTAGTTGCTATATAAATGAAGTAACAATTTATCTCCTATTCATTTTCACACCTACCTAAAACTTATTTTTTTAGTTTGCTATTCTGCTAGAGATTTACATTCACAGTGACACCCCTTGAAATAAAACGAAATCCACTCCAAATCTTCAGGATCTACCTCTCAATTAATAATCATTCCAAAATTCTGTTCCACCATCCATTCCTAACAAACAATTAATAGTTTAAGGCTGCTTTTGCTCATAGAAAGATAAAAATTTTTATTTTAAGTGTTGGTCCCCTAATATTCAGAAAATGTTAAAACTGCAGAGAAAAGGGACTGACAGTACTGATAGATTCAACTGTTCTCTGCTTGTCGAATATCAGCCTATCCCTGAACTGAATTATGTCTAAGATTTCAAAGCCTTTGATCACAGGTGTTTTAGAATGCTCATCCCTCAAACCAGTCATGGTTACCATTTTACTAAACATTTACCAGTAAGAAAGCTGAAGCCCAGAAATTGGAGGGGTTTCCCTAAAGCAAGTGAATAGAAAAATTGTTATAATTTGTTTTAATGCATGCCATAAGTGATCATCCCCTCTATGGACTTCGACAGCACGCTGCAGCTCCCGTGGCACTAGGCCACGTGTTGTTCAGTGTGGTCTCACCTCCACTCTAAAGGTGAAGCCATCAGAGGACTTCGGCTCACGCACTTCATAGTGCCTGGGTGAGTACCTCATACAGAACAACTGCTGTACGTAGCATCTCTTCAATAAAAAAAACATAATGCCGCCAAAACCGGTTTGGCTCAGTGGATAGAACGTCGGTCTGCGGACTGAAAGGTCCCAGGTTTGGTTCCGGTCAAGGGCATGTACATTGGTTGCGGGCACATCCCCGGTGGGGGGTGTGCAGGAGGCAGCTGGTCGATGTTTCTCTCTCATCGATGTTTCTAGCTCTCTATCCCTCTCCCTTCCTCTCTGTGAAAAATCAATAAAATATATCTTAAAAAAACCCACAAACAAACAAAAAAAACATAATACCAGGAGAAGGAGTTGGAATGCAGACAAGAATACAGAATGGATGTGAGAACTGTTCTGAATAAAAACAGGTTCAAACTGCAAGATATAGTTTTAGGTGTTTCATTACTTTCAGATGCATGTTCTGGGGAAACTTGGTTCCATCAATGGTTAAACACAGATTTGGTCACAAGATGAGCACTGGGGTCCTCTTCCATACCGTCATTCCATGTTTCATGTGGATGAACAAGTATGGCCACATCATGTATATAGTTGGCACAGAAATTAAAACAATTATTTGTTTGACTGTTGTTAGTTATGACTGTTACTAAAAGAGTTTCAAAGATATTTCAAATAATTTACTTATCATTTTGTCCAGTCATTTTCCTTGAAATCTTGTTAGTATTATAAACTATCTACAAAATATTATCTTTCTTTCCATGGGCAAAATTTACTTAAAATTTAATCACAAAAGGTCTATAACAAAAGGGACATGATTTTCTTAGGTTTTACAGAAGTTTTGGTTTTCCAATACAAAATCCATTGATATTTCAAAAGAGATAACAAACTATTTTCTTGAGATTCCTTGGAAATTGACCACCTAAAAAATTTTTTTCAAAGTCAGCATATTAGAGAAATATGCTAAATAAGATTTTTAACTTAGTTCATAAGAATTCCTAAATGCTTATTTCATCTATTCATTATGGAGTCACTAGTATCTTAACGCGTGTGGGAGATGGGGGACTTCTTAACGCATAGGACTGAGTTAAAAAAAATAAATGGATTTTGGAAACTGAGTGTAAATCTCATATTTCATCAATGCCAATAAACACTGTGAGAAATTTATTTGTAAAGACATCCATACCTTTCAAGTGCCTTCAACTAGAAAAAGAGCCAAAAGTACAGATGTTCTCTAGTTGTTTTTAAAATCTGAAAGCCATTGTCTTCATTGTTTTCAATAAAATGTGACTCCACCTCCTCAGAATCCCACTCCTTCCTCTTCATTTGCAACTTGTAAAATTCATAACAGCATCTAATTCCCTGCAGCTTGCAGTCCACATCTGCTCCACCTTCATCACTCTCTTAAAAATGTTAGCTCTGCATCTTTGTGAACCACTGAACAGCTAGCGAAGTTACTACCAGTTGTTTTTAATAAGTCTGTTGAGTGATGTGCATTCTGAGGCAAAGGAGTTCTAGGACTTGGGAGCAGGATGCAGCATAGCCAAACTCCACCCTTAACCAAAAGTCCAATCTCTGTTGGCATTTCAGCTAAATTCCATTTGCAACTTTGAAAAAAAAAAAAAAGGAAGAATCTTCTACATTCCTCGAAGAACCAGAAGATATCAACATGTTCTAAGAAATGTTTGGCTCAGTGATTAGAACATTGGCCTGTGGACCAACGGTTCGTGGGTTTGAATCCTGGTCAAGGGCATGTACCTCAGTTGCAGGTTATGTGCAGGAGGCAACCAATCGATGGGTCTCTCCTCCCCCTTCCCTTTTACTCTCTCCAGAAATCAGTGGAAAAAGAATCCTCGGTGAGGATTAAAAAAAAAAAAGGAGATTTGCTAGTCATTTTCCTGATCCATAAAACCAAATGTAAAGGTACTTTCCCTGGCATTATCTCTGTATGTTTCCTTTCATTCTTTCTATTCGTATGCTTTCTCTACTACATTCTCCAATTGTAAAACACTTAATCCAGAAAGCAATCAACAAATGCCTATTTGCCACTTTTCTGTTTTAGGTATGTAGGAAACTCAAATATGTATTAGGTATGTTTTTTTCGTCCTCTAGTTGTTTACGATCTAGTTGAAAAGACAAAACATAAACAATTATTTTTTAAAATAAAAAGTACACTTTTTTTCAAAATCAATTTAATATGGCTCATAACCCTTCTCCAGGCAGAAAGTGATAATTTTATCTATCCTCTAGATAATTTAATTTTATGCAAAGAAATATTTCTGAACATAAACATCAGATTTTTTGCAAAGTGAGTCAAAGCCTACTCCCTTTCAATTTGTCCTTATTAAAATCTTTCAATGTCATCTCAAATGTCACTCCTTATGAAACCTTTCTTAAGGACACTGCTTATTACTCTGAATTTCATACCGGTCTAACTAGATTGTGTATAAGAGAGAGAGAGAGACAGAGAGAAAGGGAGAGAGAGAGAGAGGTTCTCTTTGTTCTGCAACATTACTAATTCTTAGAGGACAAGACCATGGTTTTCCTAATGTTTTTACTGTCCATAATCCCACCAAACTAAAATACTCTGAGAAGGTATTTTTTAAAGCAGCTTCTTGGTGAACTACCTTTTAATTAACTAATCTTGCAAAACTGTGTTTTCACATAGGATGGCTGCTTAGAAAGTACACGGTGAGTGTGAATTCTCTGCAGCGTTGCAATCTATAATAATAAAAGCTTAATATGCAAATTGACCGAACAACCGAACAGCAGAATGACCGTCCAGATGCCTTCCGGATGACCACGCTATGATACGCACTGGTGCCAGGCCAGCCAAGGCAGGTGTGATGCGATTGGTCGGGGGGGGAGGGGCCCGCCATCGCCCCATGATCGCCCCGCAGAGGCGATTATGGAGCCCCAGCTGGGTGGGCTGGGCTTCCCTCTGCTGGGCGATCGATCCTGGAGCCCCATGATTGCCCCAAAGAGGGAGGCCCAGGCTACCTGGCCAGCGGTGCTGCAGTGGGTGGGCGGGGCCTCCCTCTGAGGGGTGATCCATCTGGGGGCCCCATGATCGATTGCTCCACAGAGGGAGGCCTAGGCCACTGGCCAGCGACACTGTGGCGGGTGTGCGGGGCTGGCCAGCGATCACCCTGTAGAGGGAGGCCCAGGCTAGCCAAGTGATCGCACCCCACTCCTGTCACCCGCAAAGGGAGGCAACTGGTGGTTGGGGGAGGGGGGCAGTGCCGCACAGATGGCAAGCAGTGGAAGCGGCGGGGGCAGGGCCAGCTGCTGGCAAACAGGGGAAGGAAAGCCCCGATAGGCCCTGATCACTGGCCAGGCCTAGGGACCCTACCCAAGGGGTCCCGGATTGCGAGAGGGCGCAGGCTGGGCTGAGGGATCCCCCCCCACCCCATGCATGAATGTTGTGCACTGGGCCTCTAGTAGAGTGGATAATACAGCAGTACTTTGTCAACCTCTCCCTTTTCACTTCATCTGGTACCACCGATCAGACATTATTTGTATGCTTATTGAGTCCCCACTCTTTTTCTAAGAAGATAGAAGAAAGCTCCCATATTTATTTATATATATGTCAAGAGTCAGCCATCTCTTCAACTCTGAAAACTTCCACCAATCACCAAGAAATCCTCTGGGTGTATTAAGCACAATGGGAAGTCCAGGAGGGAAAAGAAGAAAAGAAAACGTAGATTGTATCAGGGAATCCCTCCTTCCTGAAATCTCCTCCCTCTCCTCACTTCCTGCCCAGTGAGCTACAAATCCTTCTTTAAGAACTGCCTAAATGTCACCTTCTCCAGTGTTTCCTCAACATCCTCTCCACATTTATGCCCCTGTTCTGTGCAGTTTTAGTTGACGGCTCCATCTCTCTAATAACTCTACCTAAATAACTGCACATTTTACATTAAAATAGGACTGTAGGAATTTAAACAAAATGTATACTAATAAATGCTTGGTGCATAATAGTAACTCAGTGTAAGGCAGCCACTGTTATCAGTATTAACAGTATCTACTCATGGGCTCCTCTCCCCAGTTAACAGTACAGCTATCACCTATGGAGTATTTACTATGTACCAGGCACATCCTAAGTACTTTATATTCTCATAAAGCTGGGAGGTTTTCTGAGCCAGGGTCTGTGCTAATTCATTTCTTTATCACTACAGGTATAGACACAGTCCATAGGTGCTCAGTATTTGCTGAATCAAATAGAGAAAAGAGAAAAGCCAAAAAAGGTCCACATTGCCATGAGTAGAGTTGCTACAGTTCCTTGTGTTCTGTGTCAAAAGCATCAATGCAAAACACACTACCTCCTAGCTCCCAAATCCAGAATCAAAGGGTTTGTGGGGGGGGAAATCGCACTCTATGAGAACTCGCTTTGTTTGCATGAAGGATTGTGTCTCTCTCCTTTCATTCTATACTGTCATCCCTTTTCACAATCAATCCACTGTTCACATCTGCACACCCAGCTGCTATTAACAGTTTGTTCCGGCTACTATCTACTTTGCAAACTGAGCCCAAGATCTCTCCACAAATCCCCATTTCTCCAATTTTATAAACATTGGTTTGCCAAAGTCCTGTTTTGTGGTTACTTTTCAACTTTGTCAACTTGAGAGTGTAATTTATATAAAAGACACATGCCAAATTTGTTCACATCTCACCATACTGGGTTATGAGAATGAGTCAGACAAAAAAAAAATTAAAGTACTATATTTCAAGTCAGGTTAAAATTTTCCTTTAATGCCAAGCTTCCAATTTTTTCTCTCTTTCGCCTATTATAAGAGATGTGAAGAGTCATTAAAAAAAAAAAGAGTTAAACCTCATTCATCTTGGAGAAGCTTGACGGAAACAGAAAGGAAAGCCCAACACTGAAAGCCTTCTGACCCCTGGAACGACCTTCACCACTGCTATCTGCAAAAGCCGCTCTGCCAGCAGCACTAACTGTGCCTGTGCCTGTGCATCTCTGCTGCTGGCTCCAAGGAAGGGCTGCCAGAATGGTTACCCTCACTCCCGGTGAGTTCTACGGACGGACACCACCTTCCCAACTCAAAAGCTGTCAAGACTGCTGTCTTTTTACAAAGCAATTAATCGTTTCCTTTACATATGCCTATATGTGTACACAAGCAATATCTTGAATTGCAGTTAATACTGCCTGACTGGGAAGATGTCAAAGCATCTTAAAGACTCAAAGCAAGCCAAGAGCCTCTGCTGCACATCTACCAGCAATAGGCATTATTCCTGATCTCAGGGAATTCAGTCTGTTTAGGAAACAACTGTGTGGAGAGTGTACTCTCAACTGCAGTTTAAATTTCTAAGGGCTCATGGAGAATGTCTCTTCAAACAACTGACTCATCTTTGCATTCATTTAAAAGGCATTTACTGAGTAGCTATTATGAGCTAGTTAGGACAGAAATAAGAGTTCCCCAGTTATAAGGATCTCACCCTCTATTAGAGGGAAGTAATCAAAAAAGGAGAGTACAATATATAGAAGTCAGTATAGGGCAAGAAGGAATAATTACACTGCAGGGCAGGGGTGAGGGTGAGGTGAAAGGGGCTCAGGAAAGGTTTCTAGAAGAGGCAAAGCTTGGGCTGAATTCTGAAAGATAACGGTTGAGAAAACAAGTGGGAAAGGCATTCCAGGTAAAGGAGAAGCTAGCAAGCAACTGAGATGAGGAGGAGCTGAGCAGTGTGCAAAGAGCAATGAGCGGGGAAGAAAGAGGGAAAACACAGGGAGTAGGCAGAGGCTAGACCATGTGAGACTTTACGTGCCTTATTAAGAAGCCTGGGATTGTTTGTTGGCAAATGACAATATCATATTCTTACTTTGGAATGACCATTGTGGCAGCAATGTGGAAGATGGACTGAACAGGTATAAGACAAGAGAAAAAAAGCCAATTAGCAAATAATCATAACAAAGGTAAAAGTTTCCAATACCCAACTTCAGTGGGGATAGAGGAGAGATGTAGTGAACAGTCACTCTTTTTTTATTGCCTAGAATCCCAGACCCCATTTATTCTAGAAATAGCACCTTTTCTTTGGAGAACTGTACTAACCTCCACTCCAGCCATTTGGTTCCCATGGCTTGCTGCCATGTTTTAATATGGCATCCTATCTAATAAAAGAGTAATATGCAAATTAACCATCACTCCATTACACCCACAAGCCACGCCCACCAGCCAATCAGGAACAACTATGCAAATTAACCCAACCAAGATGGCTGCAGCCACAGAGAGATCAGGAGGGAGGTTTGGGTTTCCCTGGCGATGGAGGAAGCCAAGCTTTCCACATACCCTGGCTGGCCCAGGCCTCCACTCCAGGCTACAAAGTTTCAATTATAGAAGATAAATAAATCCCAACAAAAATGGCAGCAGCCACGGAGCTGGAGAGAGCAGGAGGCTAGGGTTGCCCCCGGTGATGGAGGAAGCCAAGCTTTCCACACACCCTGGCCAGCCCAGGCCTCTACTCCAGGCTACAAAGTTTCAATTATAGAAGATAAATAAATCCCAACAGAAATGGCTGCAGCCACTGAGCGAGCAGAAGGCTTGGCTCTGCTCTAGGCTACAAAGTTTCAATTGTAGAAGATAAATAAATCCCAGATACCAGGGCCTCCGCTTGGGTCACCGGGGGGCATGGCCAGCCTGCAAACCACCACAGGCCCCTCGCCCAGGCCACCCCACACCCCTAGGGAACCCCCACCCTGATCCGGGACACCCTTCAGGGCAAACCAGCCGGCCCCCACCCATGCACCAGGCCTCTATCCTATCTAATAAAAGAGTAATATGCAGATTGACCATCACTCCAACACACAAGATGGCTGCCCCCATGTGGTCAAAGATCCTGCCCCCATGGGGACACAAGATGGCCACCACAAGATGGCCAGCAGGGGAGGGCAGTTGCGAGGGACCAGGCCTGCAAGGGAGGGCAGTTGTGGGCGAGCAGGCCAGCAGGGGAGGGCAGTTGGGAGGGACCAGGCCTGCAAGGGAGGGCAGTTGTGGGTGATCAAGCCTGCAGGGGAGGGCAGTTAGGGGTGACCAGGCCAGCAGAGGAGGGAAGTTGGGGGTGACTGGGCCTGCAGGGAAGGGCAGTTGGGGGGGGGACCCAGGCCTGCAGGGGAGAGCAGTTGGGGGGGACCAGGCCTGCAGGGGAGGGCAGTTAGGGGCAAACAGGCTGGCAGGGGTGCAGTTAGGCATCAATCAGGCTGGCAGGGGAGTGGTTAGGGGGTGATCAGGCTGGCAGGCAGAAGCGGTTAGGGGCAATCAGGCAGGCGAGCGGTTGGGAGCCAGCAGTCTTGGATTGTGAGAGGGCAGTCAGACATCCCTCGAGGGGTTCCAGATTGGAGCGGGTGCAGGCTGGGCTGAGGGGCACCCCCGCACACAAATTTCGTGCAACGGG
Organism: Cnephaeus nilssonii; assembly: GCF_951640355.1. NCBI lineage: Eukaryota > Metazoa > Chordata > Mammalia > Chiroptera > Vespertilionidae > Cnephaeus > Cnephaeus nilssonii. Next base: position 25,927,058 of record NC_137078.1, read on the forward strand.
CCTCTAGTATCATATAAAAGCCTATGTTCAGGGGAGAAGGCAGGGAAGATGCACATGGGGGCTCAAGTTGGACCACTCACAGTTCCATAATCTCTTTACCACAGTTAACTGGTCCCAAGCATCTGATGGAATTTTTGGCTTAAGGAACAAGAAGTAAGTCAATCCAGTCTTTCTTTAACAACTGATGCTAGAATCTGGGTAAGGTTGAGGCCATGTTTCTAAGCACGTGGACCACAGAAGCAGAGAGCTGGTGTGCAGTAAGAGAGAAAAATGAAGGGGACACACATGGGGATAGAGACAGAAGAAGGGGAAGTAGGAGAAGTGTTTGTATTTGAACCCCAGCCACTTCCTGTCTGTGAGTTCTTTGAGATATCCCAGAGTCATTTATCCTACTGTTCATCTAGTCAGAGGTCCTATCGTTTTAGATGAAAGACTCCCAATGACTATAGGAAGAAATAAATATGAGATGTTAAAGGAAGAAATAACCAGGCTTGATTATCCTTTGAATATGGGACTGAAAGAAAGTTATGAATATTAACAGTCCTGTGGAAAAAGGTACCAAAAGAAAAGTACCCTGAAAACCATTCAGAGTTTCAAGTTTTTTAAAATAGTTACAAGTTCTACCAAATCCCAGACCAGTATTATGACAGAGAGCAAAGAGCTTCTACTTAGCACTAACTCAACTCCAACTCATAATGCTTTATCATTCAGTTTTACAATCTGCTTCACAGTTATTGAGGGGAGAGGGTTGGGATGTCACAAATCCACAATCGGTGGCATTTCTGGTTCTTTTAGGCTCTGATTGCTTTTCCTCAAAAAACAAACAAACAAACAAAAAAAAAAACACACACACAAAAAACTAGCCACCTAGATAACTTCTCCAACAGCACATTCAAAAGGTAAGGTGGGTATTTACAAACACAGATTTACTCTTCAACAAAAACAGCCCAAAAGAGCCTGAGCTGGGAGGCTCAGCTGGTTAGAGAGTCATCCTGATATGCCAAGGTTGCGGGTTCGATCCCCAGCCAGGGCACATACAAGAATCAACCAATGAATGCATAAATAAGTGGAACAAGAAATCAATGTTTCTCTCTCACACACTCCTTTCTTCTCTAAAATCAATAAAAAGAAAAAAATTTTAAAAAGTCCAAAAGAGAAGATGTAAATGTCTAAGTGTATACCGTATAATCCTGTTGTCTCTAAATGATTGTTGTTGCTCATTAAAAAGGAAAAAAATAAAACCAGGCTGAATTTGAGTCACCTTGAGATCACCTACGAATCTCTGGATCTGTTTTAGAGCCTCCAAACCAATACCTCACCTCATCACCCGCTGCTGGACCAGGCCTGGTCATCCAGCACAGACAGGAGGCTGGGTTGACCCCAAGGCCACAGGCTACCAGGGTCAGAAGAACCAGAGGGGGTTCGGAGGTTGCAAACATTTATTGTGCCGTCAGGTCAAACTGGAAAGGTTGACAGAGTTCACTGTGCTGGGGATGACCCAAGCCGGAGGTGGGGGTGGGGAGAGGTATGAAGCGGGATTCAGGGCACTGCCTGTTCTAACAGGCTTTCACTGCTCTGGATTTGGAGATGGATCAATGCCAAGAGGCAGGGGAGATGGATCTCCTTGTTATCTGGTCCCCTGTCAGTGACATCTTCAGACACCTACAGGCACACAGCTGCAGTGGGAACACCTGGCTCTGAACAAAGCCCGCGAGAAGGAGAGGGGGGAGGGGCAGACCCTATAGAAATTTCAAGTATAGTAACAGCACTATGTTTCGAAGGATTTTTTTGTTTCGTGGGCATTTTTTACAAATGTGGTTTACAATGATAAAGTATATTGGATTGTATTATTGTTCCAATTTAGTTACTGCCCTCCCTATAAGCAGATTACACGTCCCAGTGTGACTGTAGTGCCTCTGGTGGGAGGAATATATTCCTGACCCCACTGACATCAGGTCTGACCATGTGACTTGCTTTGGTCAATTCAATGAGTACAGAGATGTATGCCAGTTCTGAGCAACAGCTTTAATAGGCCATCGCATGATTTTCTTTCTCTCCCATCCCCCAATAACAGCAAGTCCCAGATAGGGGCAATTCCTTCAGATTGAAGCCCAGATTGAAGTGACACAATACAGAGCCACAGGTGATCTCTGCTGACATGGAACAACAGAGAAAAAAACCTGGGTTGTCTCAAGCCACTGAACTTTTGAGGTTACTGCTGCTGCATCACCGAGCACAAGCTGGCTGACACACAACGTGGTTATTACAAAGTAAACGCAGATTGCTATCTACCCTATGTTCTCCACCCACAATTTATCCTACATCCTGCAGCCAGATTAATTTCTTGCATGTACAGTTCTGACCATGTAACTTTTCTATACAAAAATCCAAAATGATCCTTCATAGCCTACCAGATTAATGTCAGATTCCCAACCCTCTGTAAGCTACCTCCTTTCCTAGTTTTTAAAAACACAACTTCCTTTTAGGTACTCTACACTCTAACAAGAGTTTGCAATTCTAAAGGTATCTGTAATATTTTAAGAAAGATATTTTTTTGTTCTTCATCCCTGGTTCCTGACACAGAGCTCCTAAATCCCTTGGAATTTCCTGGGTGACAGAAACCTCTCTTGTTTTCATGGGGGCTGGATGCCAGAAAGAACACATCTTGATTAGCCTAGAACTTTCAGCCCCACTCCTCACTCTCCAGGAAACGGAGAGGGGCTGGAGATTGTGTTAATAATCAATCGTGCCTACATGATGAACCTCCATAAAAACTCCTAAGCAACAAGGTTCAGCTTCCGAGTTGGTGAACATGTCCATGCATTTGGAGGGTGACACACCCCAACTCCAGGGAGACAGAAACTCCTGTGCTCAGGACCCTTCCAGACCTTACCCTACGTACTTACCTATTCATCTGTGCTCTTTATAATAAACCAGTAAACCTAAGTGATTGTCTCGCTGAGTTTTATAAGCCACTGTAGAAAATTACTGAACCCAAGAAGAGGATCTTCGGAAACCCTGATTTGGAGCAAAGTCAATGGCGCTGTGGGTAACTGGGGGACCACTACTTATAATTAGTGTCTAAAGTGAGGACAAGCTGGTGGGACTGAGCCTTTAACTTGTGGGTCTGCGCTAACGCTGGGTAGTTAGTGCTAGAACTGAATTGCCTTGTAGGACACCCAGTTGGTGTCCAAAGAGAACTGGAGAATTGCTTGGTGTGAAAAACCCACCCACTTGGCCTCAAAAGTGTTGTGAGTAAAGAAAGAGTTTTCTTTTAACATCAATGACTTTGTTTCTGTTCCTCACAACAAACATTGATCTCCATGCCCTATTTCTTCCATTTGAAACCCTACACATAACTGCAGGCCCTCCTCAAGCCCCACTTCGGGCTATAAAGCCTTTCTTCCTCTGAAGTCAGAAAGTACTGAAACAAGGAATGATGATGTTTACCATAATTTATTTTCCATCACTGACAGTGTTATATATGTTTAATCTTGTTGACCCCAGCATGAGTTTTAGAGAGCAGTAACCGCTTGAGCTGCCCAAATTCCTCATAAGATACTTTTCACAAATGTTCTCAATATTTGTCTAATTAATGATATTTGCATTCCTAGAAAAAAATGCATAGCAGGAAAGTGATGGTGCCATCTTGCTCATACAGTTGCAACCCTCATGGACCCAGATAGGAAGGCAGAAATGCCACAGATGACAGTACAGCAACTGCATTTAACTGGGTAAGGAAACAAGCAAAAGCCTTAGGGTGGATACTGAAAAATGTTTCAGACTCAGCTATGTGTTTAGTCGGAAACAGTGCTGTCCAATAGAAATATAATACCAAATATGTGACTTAAAATGTTTTTGTAAACACATTTAAAAAGAAAAAGAGATTAAAAATAATTTTAAAAATATATTTTATTTAACCCAAAATAGCTAAAATACTTATCTTTGTGGTATTGGAGTGTACTTTATACCTACAACACATCTCACTTCAGACCGACCACGTATCACAAGCTCAAAAGCCACATGGGGCTGATGGCTGCTGTCCTGAACAATGCAGGTCTACAACTCATCACTTTTGAGGCCAACACTTCGTTTTCAGAAATTCACAAAACAAGGAGGCAGAAGCCACAGAAAATAACGGCGGTCACAGATTGTAAAAGAAATCTGAATGAAACTGCACTGAAGAAGGCATAAGCTGTAATAAGATTTTCCCCTCCATTTTTCTAAGTCATTTTAAAAAGCCAGGGTTTTGGTATATCAATATGCCTCTTTAAAGGATACTGCCTTAAAAAAACAGACACACAGACCAAGGGAACAGAATTGAGAGCCCAGAAGTAAATCTATGGGCAAATAATTTTCAACAAAGGAGCCAAAAACATACAATGGAGAAAAGAAAGCCTCTTCAATAAATGGTGCTGAGAAAACTGGAAAGCCACATGCAGAAGAATGAAACTAGACAGCTATTTGTCACCATACACAAAAATGAACTCAAAATGGATCAAAGACCTAGTTATAAGACCTGAAACAATAAAATACATAGAAGAAAACATAGGTACCAAACTTATGGACTTTGGTCTTAGAGAAAATTTTATGAACTTGTCCTTGAAAACAAGGAAGTAAAAGTAAATTAATGGAACTACATAAAACTAAAAAGCTTCTGCCCAGCAAAAGAAACCATTAACAAAACAAAAAGGCAACCAGCCGAATGGGAGACAATATTTGCAAACAACTCCAATAAGGGCTCAATATCCAAAATATATAAAGGACTATTACAACTCAACAACAACAAAAAACCCTAAACAATCTAATTTTAAAATGAGCATAGGACTTGAACTGACACTTCTCTCAGGAAGACATACAAATAGCCAACAGATATGAAAAGAAGCTCAACTTCAGTAGCTATTAGGGAAATGGGAGTCAAAACGACAATGAGATACCACCTCACATCTATCACAATGGTTATTATTAACACGATAAGTAATAACAAATGTTGAAGAGGTTGTGGAGAAAAAGGAACCCTCATACACTGCTGGTGGGAATGTAAATTAGTACAGCCACTGTAGAAAATAATATGAAGGTTCCTCAAAAAAGTAAGAATAAAGTTACCATATGACCCAGCAATCCCTCTTCTAGGTATCTACCTGAAAAGTTTGAAAACAATTATTTATAAAGACACATGCACCCATATGCTCACTGCAGCATTATTTACGGTGGTCAATAAATGGAAACAACTCCTTTGACATGATTGGATAAAGAAGACATGGTATATTGATCACCAACTTACGCCATACACAAAAATAAACTCAAAATGGATACAGGACTTAAACATAAGACGGGAAACCATAAAAATACTAGAGCAATCCACAGGCAGCAAAATCTCAGACATATGCCAAAAGAAATTCTTCACTGACACTGCTCCTAGGGCAATGGAAGCTAAAGAGAAAATTAACAAATGGGACTACATAAAAATAAAAAGCTTTTTCACAGCAAAAGAAACCATCAACAAAACAACAAGAAGGCCCACTACATGGGAGAACATATTTGCAAATGGCATCACTGATAAAGGTTTAATCTCCAACATCTACAGGCAGCTTATGCAACTTAATAAAAGGAAGATAAATGATCCAATAAAAAAATGGGCAACAGACCTAAATAGAAACTTTTCAAAAGAAGACAGAAGGAAGGCCAAGAGACACATGAAAACATGCTCAACGTCACTAATTATCCGAGAGATGCAAATCAAAACAACAATGCGGTACCATCTCACACCTGTCAGAATGGCTATCATCAACAAATCAACAAACGACAAGTGTTGGCGAGGATGCGGAGAAAAAGGAACCCTCGTGCACTGCTGGTGGGAATGCAGATTGGTGCAGCCACTGTGGAGAACAGTATGGAGTTTCCTCAAAAAACTGAAAATGGAACTCCCATTTGACCCAGTAATCCCACTCCTGAGAATATATCCGAAGAAACTAGAAACACCAATCAGAAAGGATATATGCACCCCTATGTTCATAGCAGCACAATTCACCATAGCTAAGATTTGGAAACAGCCTAGGTGCCCGTCAGCAGATGACTGGATAAGAAAACTGTGGTACATCTACACAATGGAATACTATGCTGCCATAAAAAAAGAAGGAATTCTCATCATTTGCAGCAACCTGGATGGAATTGGAGAACATTATGTTAAGTGAAATAAGTCAGTCAATGAAAGAAAAATACCACATGATCTCACTCATTTATGGATAATAAAGAACATTATAAAATTGAACAAAAAGATAGATACAGAGACAGTAAAGCATCAAACAGACTGTCAAATTACAGGGGGAAGGTTAGGGAGAGGTGGGGGAGATAAGAGATCAATCAAAGGACTTGTATGCATGCATATAAGCATAACCAATGGACGCAAAACTCTGGGGGGTGAGGGCATATATGGGAGTGGGGTGGGGGGGGGGCAATGGTAAGATATGTACACATATAATACCTTAATAAAAAAATTGAAAAAAAAAAGAAGACATGGTATATATATATATATATATATATATATATATATATATATATACATACACACACACACACATACATACAATGGGATACTATTCAGCCATAAGAAAAGATTATGGCATTTGTGACATGGATGGATCTTGAGAATATGATGCCAAGGGAAATTAATCAGATGAAAAAAGTCAAGAACCATATTTCACTCATATGTGGAATATAAAACTAAAAGTAACAAATGAACTAACGAGACAAACAAAAACTCACAGACACAGACAACAGTATGGTGGGTTACCAAAGGGGAAATGGGTAGGGGAGGTAGAAAAGGAAAAAGGGGGTCAAAATATATGGTGATGGAGGGAGACTTGACTTTGGGTGGTGAACACACAATGCAATATACAGATGATGTATTATAGACTTATCCACTTGAAACCTATATAATTTTATTAACCAAAGTCACTCCAATAAATTTAATAAAATTTTAAAAAAAGGTACTGCCTTTAAAAAGCAACCACTTTATTTTGCTGTAATGTCATTTTCTTCTGTTCATGATTTTGAGGGATTAAACGCCTTGATGTTTGGTAGTGCCTGACCTCACTTGTAAATAAAACTTAAAAAAAAAACATTTAAAATGAATTTATAACAAAATCAAACTGTTCAAATAAATCATACACTAACTTTAAGATATTAACATAATGATCATGAGAAAAAAGTGATCAACTGAGCAAAAAAAAGGATATAATCCTAAACAAAGGGATCTTGCAGATATTTACATTTTCTCAAACTCTTCCTTCTTACTCTTTCCCCCATCTTTGCCCCACAAAACCCACCAAGTAGAAAAACAACTTCACAACCATGTGGTATAACAGAAAGTGTTCGAGACTGTACCAGACCGGCACTCAGGAAACCTAGGGTTGGAGCTCTCCTCTAGATGGTTTTGGCCAATTAATTCCGTAAGCATCAAGCTCCCTGGTCTTAAAACAACAGGGCTTGAATGGTCTGAGTGGAGAAATTTCCAGCTCTGTAGTGTTTGCCCGGCACACAGAAGGGGCTCAATAAATACTCAGGGAGGGAAGAAGAAAGCAGAAAGAAGAGGAAGAATTCATTTGTTTTTCTCTGCATATGTTGAACGTGGCTCCTCAGGAAGGTAAGACAGTTGTGCTAGATAAGACAAAAGTATGAAAAGCGAAGGGTCCTAGAATGCTCTGGACATTCTAGCAGCCATCGGGGAGACCAGGAACTGGGTTTCCGAAGGCAAAGCTGCTATGACCAAGGACATTTCCCTGTTCTCTCCCACAGAGCGCACATAGTGGATAATTAGACAGTGATTCCCCACACATGTCCTTTTCCTCTGTACTACCTCCTGCCAAAATCCAAATTTTATGAGAAAGCTAAACTAACAAGCAATTTCCCCTTTCACTTCTACCTCTAAGACAAAAACCTTGGACTCAAAACTACAGTCGCACTAATAAAGAAAAACTCTGAAAATTATGACACAAAGTCTTAGAAAAAAAAAATGAAAGAGGAGGCATTAAGCAGGTGTCTCCATGTTTCTCTAGAAGCTTACTTTTCTTTTTAAGGGAAACAGGACACACGCTATAACCCTGCATACTATGCCACTGCAGAAGAATTAGAAGGCATGCACTTGGTTTATGTTGAAATAAATGTTTCTCCACTAAGGAGTACGTATTTACAAAAAGTAACACCAAAAAGAAAAATGCAAATACACAGTATAAGAGAATTTATAACAAAGATTTACATAACCTTTCTAAGGCAGAGACTGCAAACCTTGTTAGGCATCTATACAAAATGCTCTGCCATCATTTCCAATTCATCCCACTCCAAAACTGAACCCACCAGCTTCTCCCTGCACCAAACCAGCTCTTTTTTCTTTAATTCCTGCTGAATTTTCAGTCACTGTTTCAAACTTCAGAGTCGTCTCTGACTCTCTGTGCCTTATTATCTTCTCCCATATGCTGTCAGCATCCAAGTCCTAGATACTTTATTTCTGCAACGTTTTGATAATACTTCCCATGGCACCATTCCAGTGCAGGCCCTTATTACCGCTTTTCTGGCACATTTTATTGGATCCCACGTCCAGCCCCCGCACTGACCAAATCCAATTCATTCTGCGCTCTGCTTTCAGATTAACCTTCTGAAAGGGAGCCTCAACGGCACCAATGCTTTGTGCGAAATATGCATTTGAGGCCCAACCAGCGTAGTTCAGTGGCTGAGCATTGACCTATGCACCAGGACATCATGGTTTGATTCCCGGTTGGTGTCTGGGCACATGCCCGGGTTGTGGGCTTGATCCCTAGTGGGGCAGGAGGCAGCTGATCAATGATTCTTTCTCATCACTGATGTTTCTATTTCTCTTTCTCTCTTCTTTCCTCTCTGAAATAAAAATGTACTTTAAAAAAAAAAGGCATTTGAGAGATTGATGATAGGTATCAAGCTCCAACCTTGGCATCAAGGTCTACTTCCACAGCTAGATTTGGCTTCAGCCTCTTTCTAGATGTGTCACCCAGGACTCTCCTTCATGCACCATTAGTCCAACTCTATGCCTTGTCATTCTCTGAACACAGTCAACACTCTTTTTTCCACCTCTCGGCACATCTGTCTACAATCAAATGACCAAATATGTGTGAGGCTTTATACTAATATATAATTATACCCCTAATTATTTAATGTTGCTGAAACTACTGTAAGTGATTGGGTTTTTGTTAAATTTTCTTTCCTAATTGTTCATTGCTAATATATAGAAATACAATGTGGCCCTCACCAGTTTAGCTCATGGACAGAGCGTCGGCCTGCAGGCTGAAGTGTCTCAGGTTTGATTCCAGTCAAGAACGTACCTCGGTTGCAGGCTCAATCCCTGGCCCAGGTCGGGGAGTCTGCAAGAGGCAGTCAATCGATGTCTCTCTCTCTCTGTCTCTCCCTGCCCTCCCACACTCTCACTAAAAATCAGTGGAAAAATATCTTCATGTGAGGATTAATAACAACAACAAAAAGAAATACAATTTGTATTTTGACCTTTCTTTCTGCCATCTTGCCATCTCTAAGTTCTAGGAGCTTGTTTGGAGATTCTTAATGATTTCCAAGTACATGACCTTAGTGTATATAAATAAAGATTTTTTGTCCTCCTTTCCAATCTGAATTTCTTTTTTTTTTCTTTTTCTTTATGGCACTGGTTAGGAACTCCAGTCAATAGTGAATAAAAGTGGCTAGAGCATTAACCTTGCCTTATTCCCCATTTGAGGTGGAAAGTGTTCAGTCTTTTAAAATTAAGTATGATGACAGGTGTAGATTTTTAACGGATGCCCTTTATCACGTTGAGGAGGTTTCTACTACTAGTTTGCTGCAGGTTTGTATCATAAGTGTTGAATTTTGTCAACTGCTTTTTTTCTGCATATATACTCAGATGAGCACATGGTTTTTCTTCTTTATTCTGTTAATATGATGACAGTATTTTTTTTTTCATAACTAAAAAAATAACCTGTTAGACCTCTCTGCATAACAGGAGGGTATGAATAGTGACAACTCAACCAAATATTCAAAACAACAGCCCCTCCTTCCTCTTAACCAGCACTACCATCTCAAACATTTCTTAGTAAAACGCATAAAAGCCTTACACATAATATTGCAGGTAGGTGATTATTATTTACCATCATCACATAATCCTCCAACAGTTTCTCAAATACAGACTACATGAAAAAAATACTCCTCAGGAAAATGCAAATTAATGACAACAAAATCCAAGTTGGTGGTGATATTTGAAGGTCCAGTGGGCACTTCCCCTTTGGAGTTAGGCCAGAGAAGAGCATCAGCATCATGGACCAGCCAGGTATTTGGGTCTTCTTTATTTTTTAAAATATTTTAAAACATCTTTATTGTTGAAAGTATTACATATGTCTCCTTTTCCTCCCATTGACCCCTTCTTGCCCCTCCCCACCCACCACCCCAGGCCTTCACCACCCGATTGCTTGTGTCCATGGGTTATGCATATATGCGTACAAAGTCTTTGTTTAATCTCTTTGGATATTTTTTTTAAAAAAAAGGAGAAGAAGAAAAGGAGGAGAAGGAGGAGGAAAAAGATCATAATGGAATCAGGGCAGAGTGTGTCCTCTGGCTCAGTGTCCAGCAAAGTGCTCTGTCCATCAGTGGAGATGACCAATAATACAGCTGGACTTGAACCTTCTTTCTGCTAAACTGGCGAATGTCCTTCTGCTCTAGCAGATCTTTATTTCTTTATTTCCTTTCTTCATTCATTCCATAGTCATTGTGTAGCTGCCATGGGCTATAGGCACTGCCCCAGATAAACCACTAACTTTTTAGTTTTGCCTTTTCCAGAGTATCATATAAATTGGAATCATATAGCTTTTTCAGACTCACTTCTTTCACTTAGCAATATGCATTTAAGTTTCCTTCATATCTTTCATGGCTTGATAATTTATACAATATTCCACTGTAGAGATGTACCACTGTTTGTGGTACTGAAGGACATCTTGGTTGCTTCCAGTTTGGGGCAATTATGAAGTTGCTGTAAACTCTCAAGTGCAGGTTTTTGCGTGGACAGAGTTTTTGACTCATTTTGGTAAATACCTAGAAGCACGATTGCTCATTCATATGATAAGAATATGTTTAGCATTGTAAGAAACTTCGAAGCTATGTTCCAAAGAGGCTACACCACCTTTCATTATCACCAGCAACAAACGAGAATTCCTGTACTTCACATCCTTACCAACTCTGGTACTGTCAGGTTTTGGGATTTTAGTCATTCTAATAAGTGTGTAGTGATATCTCCTTGTTGGTGTAATGACATATAAAGTTGAAGATTTTCATGTGTAAATTTTCCATTTGCATATCTTCTTTGGTGAGGTTGCTATTCAGGTCTTTTGCCCATTTTTTAATTGGATAGTTCATTTTCTTACTGTTGAGTTTTAAGAGTTCTTTGTATGTTTTGGGATAGCACTCCTTATCAGATGTGTTTTTCAAATATTTTCTCCCGGTCTGTGGTTTTCTTTTCATTCTCTTAACAATGCCTTTGTAGAGCAAAGGTTTAACAAAATCCCACTAATCAATTTTAATTTTTTGGTTCATGCTTTTGTTGTTGTATCTAAAAGTCATCACCAACCCCCAGATCTCCTAGATTTCTACCTTATCTTTTAGAAGCTTATAGTTTATAGCTTTGTATTTAGGTCTATGATCCACTTTGAGTAGTTTTCAAAGAGAGATTTAGGATTACGTTTGCTTCTGCCAAGTGCTAAGGGGACCTGCATTCTAGGATCACTTTGATCCAATTTTAATGTTTGAGATTTCCTAGATCACACAAAGATCTTGCAACCACACAGCAATGCATGTAAGGACTGGTTTACTTCTGTTTCACCTTTATACCCCACCCAAGGTTGGGTTTCAATCCACCTTGCCAGCCCAAAGTATAAGTAGGTTACCAAGGACAACAACTCTGGCAGACCCTGACACTTTTGTCCCCCTAAGTCCCCTAGGCCCTGCAAGGCTATCAAAAACACTGCTCTGCTGTTTAGTTGCTTTTATTTGAAAGGCATGTAGTCAAACACCAGGTTAACCTCTCTAAGTTTCTATCTTCTCTCGAATTACTAATTTGGTATTTCTCCAGTGCCTTCAAGTATAAGTTTTTAATATTTTGTCAAGTCTCAGCTGTCCTCAGTTATACAGGAGTCAGAACAGGATGCTGCACCCTATGAATCCCACAAATATTTGTTCAATTGAACCAACAGTCTTTTCTGATACTTGTGCTCATTATTCATTTCAAAATCTCATTGTTTTATTATTATTTTTAATTTAAATTCTTTATTGTTTAAAGTATTACGTATGTCTCCTTTTCTTCCCATTGACCTCTCCCTGGCCGCTCCCACCCCCCAGCACATGCCCTCATCCCCCTACTGTCTATGTCCATTGGTTATGCTTATATGCAAGCGTACAAGTCCTTTGGTTGATCTCTTATCCTCCCCTCCCCTCCTTCCCTCTGAGGTTTGATGGTCTGTTCAATGCTTCTATGTCTCTGGATCTATTTTTGTTCATCAGTTTATGTTGTTCATTATAATTCCACAAATGAGTGAGATCATGTAATATTTATCTTCTCCAACTGGCTTATTTTGCTTAGCATAATGCTCTCCAGGTCTAGCCATGCTGTTGTGAATGGTAAGAATTCTTTCTTTTTTTACAAAAATCTCATTGTTTTAAATCAATAAAAAAATTTTTCTTATATAATCATCATTAAAAGTATCTTTCCTTCTCCCATTTGCTTTCAATATTTACAGCTTCTGCAAGAAAAGGCCTTATCTATTTTAATGTCTTTTTAAACAATTTAACTCTGTGCCACATATTTGATTTCAAGATGATCTTTATACTTTACAGATGTTTTATGGCATACATACACACACACACACACACACGTATAAACGTGATTTAACATTCATTTTATTTTGAAAATTTCATGATACTTCTTAGAAACTATCAGTAGGATAGATTCCTAATGAAACCACTAAGCTATATACACTGGATAGAAAGGCACCAGAACATTTCTGTGTATAAAGAATTACTGATTTTTTTTAACCTTTTGCACTCGGATGTCGAGTGTGACTCGACACGGTTAGCATCGGTAGCAGCTCGAGAAAAAAGCAAGTGAGTGCAAAGGGTTAAAAATGTGCTCTCGTGCCTCTTTTCATTTCAGTGTTTCTCCTTCACTAAGTAGCCACCACATATGGAATTGCTTATGATTTCATTACCTTTTTCTGTGGGGAAAGAATTAAATATATGACAAGGCTGTCAGTCTGTTCAGAAACCTCTAGGAACCAACAGCAAGGGAAGGAAAAGCTACTTGAGGGAACTCACATCTTCCTGAGCAGCAGAGATACTTTCTTGGTTGCGAATTTTAGGGATGATAGCCACATCAATAATTGCTCCTTCCCCCCAAATTTGGCCAGGATGCCAGTGCTTACACTTCCATGACAGCATGCATTTCCTCTTTCTTAACAGGTCTGATGCTATTTGTTCAATGTGTGCCTTCCTTGCTGGAGTTGAAACTCTTAGTGCCAAGGACAATTTCTATATTGCCGTAAGTAAACATAAGGGTAACATTTAGCATTTTAGTGGGTTTCCTTACTCCAAAGCTAAATTATATTGTCCCTCATAACCCTAGAGTCAAGTATGTCTAATCTATTCTGGATTCCTTACCTTCACCCAACACATCTTAGATTCTGACATATAATGTGTGTGGGTGTAGCCTGTCTTGATCGCATCTCAGAAACGAAAGCTATAACCAGCATCATTGGTCAGGGGCTGGTCGAGTTTCTCCTTCCTTCTGGCACTAAGTATCCCTTTGATACCCAATAAAATGCTCACTGGTAACAAAATCAGTCTTCAATTATTCAGGACTTGGTCATTCAGATCCCCTGCTTCTCATATTCTTTTTCCCACTTATTCTCTAACTTTTGGGCTTCTCACTGGTAAATATGACGTCAAAGGCTGGCCAGAGCAAGGGGAATGACTCCTACCAGTGGACTTTCTGAATAGCTAGAAATTCCAGTGGAACACACAGAGCTGGTAGATGGCTGAAACTCTATGTAAAAGGTTGGAGAACTTTTCTGATGATAGCAACTATTCCAGGGAGGACACAAAAAAGACAACCGGTCTAGTCAATAATCACAGTTAACAATACAATCCTATGATGTTACTATTTCGTCCTCACATTTTCTAGGTGGTGATACTAGACAGTCCAAGCTCCTCCATCTACTCAATTTGGAATTAGGCCATACTACATACATCCTCTCTCTGAGCCTCATGTCATCATTAATAAAATAGAAACAGTAACCTGACAGGACCACAACATTAATACCAATAATTAAATGTATGAAACTGCTTTGTAATGTAGAGGATCAGTCTAATTTTATATCATTACCAACATTAATTGCTTGTTCACAATTTAAATTTTACATTAGAAAGATGATTTTTCTTCTCAATGGGACAGGTATTCCACATGGGTTATTGTAATGGATAAAATCCTGGATTTTTACACACTTAGTCAGTATCATGCCACGTTCCATAACAGTGCTTACCTTGGGAGGTTTCCTTAATGATGGAAACAAAACATTTCAACAGCAGAAGTAGAGAGGGTTGTCAACACAGCAGCCACATCAGAAGGTAGCAATGAAAGAGAAAAAACGTAAGAGAAACTCAGCATCCTGATAATATGATCTGAATATTGCAACTTCAAAAAGATTAGAAGCCAAATTCATTTCACTGCTTGAAGTGATAAATTCTTACATTTGCTCAAAAATATAGTACAGGCATAATGAATTTCTTTCCTGGTTTAATAGAACAGATCCAGTTGTTCAGAGATATTTTTAATGATTCTAAAAGATGCCAACAGAAGAGCATCAAGATAAAGATACTGCAATCATACTGCAGGGGGTCAAATACTTTTAAATCAATCTCATATTTAAATTTAGCTTTAATTGTTATTAAAATGTATGTATATTTCCTTTGATAAATTTTAAAACCATGGTTCTAGATAACAATTTTCACATATTTCAACTCTGAACAGAAATTTAAAAGCAAGTTACATGCTTCCCCATCACACATGCACTTTTTAAATATTCAGTTTTGCATGTTAATAACTCAAACATGACTGAAATTGCATCTGGGGAAAACTGAAAAGGAAATCATTTTGAAAGTAACAAACCATTAGTCTGCCTTGCTTTGTAAATGTTTTCCTTGTGTACAAAATTAAGGTGCTGCACTAATCTATACTAATGAAAGGGTAATATGCTAATTAGACCCAGAGACCTTCCAGACAAAGCCATGGTGGTGGGGCCGAGGCAGAGGCGGTTAGAGGTGATCAGGCAGGCAGGGGAGGGTAGTTGGGGGTGAGCAGGTTGCCGGGGGTGGGGGGGGGGGCGGGCGAGGGAGAAGTTGGGGGCGAGAAGGCTGGCAGGGTGGGGAGTTGGGGTGAGCAGGCAGGGGGGTCAGTTGGGGGCTGCAGGCCAGCAAGGGGGGGCATTTGGGGATGAGCTGGCTGGCAGGGAGGGGCAGTTGGGGGTGATCAGGCCAGGAGAGGGTGGCAGTTGGGGGCAAGCAGGCCAGCGGGGGGGTGGTTAGTTAGGGGTGATCAGGCCTGAAGGGGGGGCAGTTGGGGGCAAGCAGGCCAGCAAGGCGGGGCATTTGGGGGTGAGCAGGCCAGCAGGGGGTCAGTTGTGGGTGATCAGGCTGGCGGGGGGGGGGGCAGTTGTGGGCAAGCAGGCAGGCGGGGGGGGGGGAGTTGGGGGCGAGCAGGCTGGTTGGGGGGACAGTTGGGGGTGAGCAGGCCGGCGGGGGAGGAGGGCAGTTAGGGATGATCAGGCCTGAAGGGGGGGCAGTTGGGGGCGATCAGGTCGGCAGGCAGAGTGGTTAGGGGCAATCAGGCAGGCAGGCAGGTGAGCGGTTAGGAGCCAGCGGTCCTGGTCTGAGGGACAGCCCCCCCCCCGTGCATGAATTTCATGCACCGGGCCACTAGTCCTATATAATAAAAGCCTAATATGCTAAGTGTCCGGTCGTCCGGTTGGCCTTCAACCAATCAAAGCGTAATATGCTAATGATAAGCTAAGGCTGCTCAACTGCTCGCTATGATGTGCAGGCCACCAGGGGGCAGACAGTCGACCAGTTGGCCAGTTGCTATGACATGCACTGACCACCAGGGGGCAGATGCTCCAACCAGTAGGTTAGCTTGTTGTTGGGGTCCGGCTGATTAGGACTGAGCGGTCCCTCCCGGGCTGGCCAACCTCCCGTGTCCCTCCCCAGCTCCAATCGTGCACCAGTGGGGTCCCTCAGCCTAGCCTGCACCCTCTCACAATCCGGGACCCCTTGGGGGATGTTGGAGAGCGGTTTCGGCCCCATCCCACAGGCCAGGCCAAGGGACCCCACTGGTGCACGAATTCATGCACCGGGCCTCTAGTAATTTTATAGTATGTGATACTATGACAGTTCTTGGCTTTCCTGACGTGGTTATTCTTAAGGAACCTCCAATATCAGAAATTCATTAAATGTAAAATTATTGTTAAATAGGTATGGGGGAGTGTTTCCCATGACTTCCATCCTTCACAGGAAACAGAATCATGAGGTACAGGCAAATAGCAAGGTGCCCTTCCTCCATCACTGTGTCCATCAGAGCTCTGAGGGCCCCAATAAAACCCAGAGCTCAGCAGCAAGGAAAGGCTGTCCATGGATTCCAGATTCAGGTAGACAACTCAAAACTTTTAAATCTAGGGAAGGAAAACGATTGCATTCCTATGGTGATGAAACTGAAAATTCATCTCCTTGAATTCTAGGAATTAGCTGAAAGGAAATGAGACCTAGGTCATTACCTCGGACAGTTAGGCACAATGAGAATGTGGTTTTTATATTCAGGTTTTAGAGGGGAAACTCTATCTAGAGAAATGGGTTTCTCTGGCTGCTTCCAAGCAAATCTCAACATTCTGTGTCTACCCTTTAAAACAAGATAAACATTTACAGTTGTTATAATAAAAATGCACAAGTGTTTTTAATTCTAAGAAAGCCGTGGATCTCTGCTTTGTGGATAAAGCTTGAGGTTCCTGCCAGGAAAATTTCCTTAAGTGGAACACTGCTCTGGAAGGCCTCTGTTCTGAGCAGGTAGTACAATATTTAACTAAGCCTTCTCTGATTTTGCTTCTTTATTTCTTAAAAGCCATTTAAATCACTGCTTTATTTAACAAAGGGAAGAAAAGTCACTTGAATTATAATAAGGTATGGACCAAGTTTTTAAAATATACCTTCACATTTAGGCTACGATGAACCAAGTACCCTAACAGGGGCGGAGCATGCCAAAAGGAACCCCAAGGCTCTCTCTGGAGTTCTCCTGTGCTTCCTTTATGCCATGACAGGACGATAATCATCACCAGCATCAAAGAACAAGTGCTGGTTTGTAGTTAGTAGCTGTCCAACAATAAAGCTATACTTTCTTCACTCACGTTCCAATGTGACTTTCTTTTTTTTAAAAATTTCTTTATTGATTTAAGGTGTCACATATTTGTCCTCATCCCCCCATTCCCTTCCCCCACCCCTCCCCACGGATGCCCCCACCCCCCTGTTGTCCTTAACCATTGGTTAGGCTTGTATGCATGCACACAAGTCCTTTGGTTGATCTCTCCCTCCTACCCCCACCCTCCCCTACCCTCCCTCTGAGGCCCGACAGTCCGATCGATGCCTCCTTGTTTCTGGGTCTGTTCTTGTTCATCAGTCTATGTTGTTCATCATTTCCCCTAGATGAGTGAGATCATGTGTTACTAGAAATATACTTATAAGAACCGAATGTGAGACGAGCAATAATAGTTATGCTGACAGGCAAATGACAATGCGACTTTCTTTATTCTTTTTAGGAAACAAATCCTACTTCAGCATTTTAAGTACTTGAAAAGTGTGTCCCTTTCATTTAGAAAGATAGCACATTATATGGGAATGCCAATATAATTCTGCTACCATCTTTTTTGTGTGTTTCTGTTTGTTAAGAATAAATGACACTGGGCAGCAGGGAAAAAGGGGAAGCCACTAACTTCATCTACTGCTACCCAATTACTAGTCATTTAGTTTAGAACAAGGATTTTTACTATAGAAGGCAAAGGAAGTCAGGACCTCACAGCAGTACTTCATTAATTGCTACACCCTTCTTGATGTCTGAGTTAGGTCATAAGCAACTAAATCATCCTAATTCAAACCACAGTTTAGTGCTCCAACCCCAAGAGGTTATATATCAATTATTTGGTAGTTGTGAAGAAAAATGTTCCCATTATGAGTAAACCTGATACTATAATCCTATATAATAAAAAGCTAATATGCAAATAGACCAAATGGCGGAACAACCAAACAAGAGGTCGCTATGACGTGTGCTGACCACCAGGGGCGGGGGGGGGGGGTGCAGAACATGGTGGACATTGGCAGCAGGCAGCAGAGCGTGCAACAAGGTGGGTGTCCGCCACAGTGGGATGGTGGAGCAGGTGAGTGGGGGCGCCAGACACTGTCATTGGGGCAAGCCTCTGGTGGTTACTGAAAATTCTTTGCTCCGGCGTGCCACGGTCCTGCCTGCCATGGTCCCACCCATTGCCAGCACCCAGAGCCAGTCCCGATTGCTTGGTGCCATCAGCAGGTGCAAGCGGCAGCTGCCGGCCCTGATCGCTCCCAAGGGCTTATCCACCTCCCCCTGCTCCTGAGGGGCAATCGGGGCAGCAGCTGCTGCTCACACCCACTGATGGTTCTGGTCCCAATTGCACCTGCTGCTGGCGCCAGCCCCAATCGCTCTACGCCATCAGCAGGTGTGAGTGAGGCCGGCGCTGTTGGGAGCGGCGGTGGTGGGAGTGGAGCTGCTAGCAGACAGGGAACTGGGGGTCACGGTGGGAGGGGCCGGGCGGGGGAGTGGAGGATGGGCCGAAACCTGCCCCTGTGCCCACCGCAGCCTCGTGGCCCACAGTTCCTTTCAAGATGCATGAATTCATGCACTGGGCCCCTAGTCAAATATAGTATGCTACCCTTTGAAACAAACTAATGTGATATTATAATATAAATATAAAAGTTTTATATATATATGAAAAAGGATGAATAATATAAACATCTATCAGAAACATAATCAATATTAAGTGAGTATATTTTTTATTATGACCTTGTTGATTATATCAATAAAATCTTATCAGCAAAGAGTTCCGTCAAACTCTCAGTCAGACCCAGCCTATTGCTGAGATACCTATATTACAGAAAGAGGTACTATCCCTGGTGAAGCAAACATCCTGTGAACTACAAAGAACATCCCTTCAAACAGACTGAACAGACCTGCAGACATGGGTGTGGCTGCTGACTCATTAGAACAGAGCATTCCATTGACTCTTGGCTAAAGGCCTGTGCACTCCTGACCACTCTCCACTGCCCACCTTCTCATTCATCCTCAAAAAAAGTCCATTTTAAATTATGTAAACCTCTCAGGAGATTGTGTGTGTGTGTGCGCGCGTGTGTCCCAAAGAAATAAACTGAACATTATTTGACATTTTAGACGCCAGCAAGGTCATAATGTCTCTAGCTCTTAGGATTTGAAGAAAAAAATAGGAGGTACAGTTCTACACTAACAGTGTCTCTATTTTACAAAACACCAAAGCCCCTTCCCTTCTCTCCCAGGACTGGGAAGTCAATGGATCTCTTCAAGTCACCCACACCATGTGTGTTCACCACCAACGCATGCAATTACAATGCTTTTACCTCACTTTTGTCTCCCTGCTCTACCTGATCCAATCTTCCTACTCTCCAAGACCCAGCTCAAGGCCCAGGTTTCTCAGTTCCTCATCCAACTGTTCGAGGCCACCTTGGCCTTCGCCCCTCTGATACTCCGGAATTCCTGAGGTCAACAAAACAGCTTAGCACTGACTGGCACATGTAAAGTCAGTAACTGTTATCTGTACATCAGTAATTTTCTCTGTACAGTATTTGAATCTCCTGTATCCTTAGGATTTAAAACCCTTGAAAGCAGAGGCCATCCCACATGCTAATTTCATGATCCCTGTTCCCAATTTCATATACTCATGTAGGACTGAAAACACTAAAATAATTTTTACATTACAGAGTTAAAAATAATCCAGATGTGAGAATTTACTTCAATCACCAACTCAGTCCCATGACTCCATAATATCGGGGCAAGACTGCTCGCATTTAATATAGTGAAACCTTGGAGATTGTTAGAAAATGTAGACTATTTTCAATGACTTACTTAAAAATAATTATTTCTCTAGACCAGCATTTCACAAAGAGACATTCAATGGGATGTTAACAAGGGTCAAACCCTCAAAAGTTTCTGAGTTCCACTAAGTTCAGAAATGTACGCCCAGTATCATGAGACTAGAGAAAATAACCTCCCCCCTCCACACACATACTCTAGTAAATAAGACTGTAAAGATAAGTTGGGTCTATATTGGGCCAGGTCTTGAAATGGGAGTTGGTACTTAATTAGTAGGTAGTATGGACCTGGAAAGTTTAACAGGAGAGTGAAATAAAGAAAGCAGTATAACAGTGTGTCATAACAATCCTATATAGCTGGAATTCTTTCCCCATTTCTCACACTGAAAGATTTCTGGGTCAAGGAGTCTTTTGCCCATGTTTACAGCCTCTTGAATACAGTTAGGCAATTAGAATTTAGATGGCCAAAGGCTCTGATGTGCACAAGTCCTAATAACCAGTCAGTGTTTCAAGGGACATGAATGATCAGTGTGTGCTTCTAAACACAAATTCCGCTTCCATGTATTAATTATTTGATCAATGATTGTTGGAAAATGCTATAACCTGTATCTGAAAGATATATATAGCTAACTGACATTTGACTCCTGAAGATTAGTCTATGGGCATGACCTTTAGCCCTTGATGATCGTTTCCAGCTTGGAGAACTATATCCTGGGTCACCTAAATTGTCCAAGAACTCTGCTAACCAGCAAGTAATTTCTGAGTACTGATTCCCATACTGCACATTATAGGTGCTTTGAGGGATATGAATGGAGCATAGTCTCTGACCTCATGAAGCTCAAGACCTTGTGAGAGACATAGGTGCACATAGGCGTAACTATTAAACAGACAGTGATAAGTGTCACAGCAGATAGCAACAAAGAGCTGTATTCTGTCAACAAACATTTAACACTCGGTGTGATACTTTCTCGAGCTACAAATATAAATTAAACATGTTGCCGATCAGACAACAATATACTGAACTTGAACACGCATATTACAATAGAAGATGTACACAGCAGTAGCCTCCAAAGAGGGCAAGATCAAGTGAAAACAAGGCAAAGTATTTTCTCTCTGAGGAAAAAACCCCTGAGCAGAATATAGAGGGCTAAATAGTCAGGAAGCTGAAAAAGCAAAGAAATGGCATTTCAGGAGGGGTAACTGTCTGTGCAAAAGCATTGTCAACACAGCCCACTGAGGACCAGAAGACTGTTCTGCTGCGGAGTTCACAGAAACATAGACAGTGGAACATGGGATGATACAGGGTTAGGGTTTTATAAGATAGGTGGGTATAAAAGTCCAGCTTCAACCAGCATTAATTAACTGTAGTCTGAAGATGAGTTTATATACTTGTATACCAACAGGTTAACATATCCATATATTTAAAACATATGACAAGCACTTCTATGAGTTATAAGTAAAAGGGATTATATATGCATTTTGAAGAGCCTCTGAAACCTATCACAAGAAGAATGTTAATGCCCAAAACATTAAATGCTTATAGGAAGCTACAGCAAAATTTTCTGAACATGTGAAGAGACCAATTAATTCAATCAGAACAGACTTCTAAGATCAATATGTCTGGTTTGCTTTGGAAGAGTATGTCTTCTAGACTCTTCTGGTTGAAGGTACATCCTTAATGTCATTTTAAAATTGTTTTTATTCTAATCCCCTATTTCCTATAAGACTTTCATCTTGCACCTATGAATTTTGCAAACTAGGTGCTTTTCAAGAGCACAGTCCCTGTAGCTGGCTAGGGTGTGCTCTGAATCAATGGGAAGACCCAACAGGGCCTGGGCTGGGAAGAGAAAGAAGCAAAGCCAGGAGGAGGAGGACAGACTGGGAGAAAACAGCAAGGCAAGAAATGTGTGGTCAGGATAAAGTTAGAAAGCAAAGATGCTGATTACAGTTGATGAGATGTAATATTTCAGATGTAGAACGTTTCAGGGTGGTAAACTCTAACCTGGTCACAGCAGAATCTTTGTAAAATGGAATGAATGATCATTAATAACTAACACTTAAGCAGTTCTAACTATGTTCCAGGTATGTTCCTGTTAGCTCTACCTGGTTTAATGCATTTAACATATTTGATAACCCTATAAAACTCTCTCTATTATCGTTTTTCAAATGAAAAAAAAAACTGAGATACAAGGTACAGAGATTGTATGATTTGCTTAAAATCACAGTTAACTGGCAGCAGCAGCATGATATAAGCCCAGGCATTCTCTGACTACAGTACCGCCCCCTCCCCGCCCCACTCTTAACAGCTACAGTGCATTGCCTCTCTTGAGTCTACAATAATTTAGTGAAAACTCTTTTAGCCTAGGCTGGGATACTGGATAGCAATCCATGTGGATGCTCAATGATATGAGTCATCCATGCCTGCATGGGTCATCCATGCAGTTAATGTCATCAACCAGCCCTGTCTGTGTCAAGGTCCTTCATGAGTGTGTAAGAGAATCTCAAAGGAGGAATCCATGAAATAAAGGGATGTTGTGGCAGTGTGGAGCCAGAGGAAGGTTGCAAACTCCCACGTCCCGTAGAGAGGAAGAAAACGATCACCACTGGAGAGGGCTATGAATAAAGCCACAAAAATGTGCATGCAGATGTGTTGGGAACAAAACTTAGGCAAGGAACAGCTAAAACAAAGTTGCAGAGTGGAAGATATGTTCATGGAGCAGTAGGCAAACAGAGGTAATTGAGAACTATAAGGCAGAAATAATATACAGCAACCACAGTGCAGACAGCACGAGTGCCACGCCGACTTTGACTTTTTCTAGAAGCGATTGCCACGGATGGCTTGTGCAATGAGAATAACAGGGTGAGATCTGTTCTAGGGAGCCGTGATTGAGGCCACGCCACCTGCAGAGTGAACAGTGAGGGATGTCCTGATGACCCTCTACCTAGCGTCCACCACAGCCTTCATGGTGTGTGAGCTGGCACCACTGCAAAGGCAAGAGAAAAATAGGATAAAAAGGAGAGAACAAAGAAACGATCTGAAGGCAGAATCTGTAAGACTTGCTGACTGATGCGCCACCCCCTGGGCCTCCCCACTCCATCTGCAAGGATGGAAACACAGCTGTAAGGGGTGGAACGACTTTATATGGTACTTCCATCACAGACCTTGAAATGAGATGAATGAAGGGGAAAACGGCTTCAAGTACCTCAATATTTAATATGTTGTTGAGTGTAAAATTTTAATTCCAAATACATTTACAATAAACAACTAATAGTACCAAAACTCATTTAAAGAAGACTAAACTGCATCTTTTTAAAAATTATCATTCCACTTAACCTGCTCTTATTTTCAATAAAAGTCAAAAGGAAAACTGAACCCATTTTGTACTTGTGGAAAGACTTGTGGTTTGATTTTCTGGTGTATTTGGACGACATCCTCCTGGCAGAAGGAAATTTGGCTGGAATTCTATAATAAGTAATATAGGATAGTGGTGAAGAGTTCAGGATTTGGAAACTAGCTCTGCCACCGTCTGTGTTGATCTTGGGCAATTTTACTGAACTGAGCTTCAGTTTCTCTGCTATAAATTCAGGCTAGAAGAGCACTCCTCCAGGACTGTTGAAGGGTTACATGTGATGGCAAGGCTAACACTACACACCATTAGCACATAGTTATTGCCCAATAAATGTCAGATGCTATCGTTGTTACAACAAAGAGCCCTCCAGGATAATACATGCAAATGTCAACACAGCTCAACCAAATTTCATCCAGGAAAAAGTTACTTGGAGTTGAAGAATGAGAGGACTTTTTTGGCAATAGAGAAAATTTATTTTCACAAAAAAGGAAGGAAACATGATGTTTAAAATATGCTCTTCAAACACGGACAGAGGATGTAGACAATTGTGGGAGCACACTATCGGATACATGGACGGTCATTATACTCTTAAAAGAAAGTTAGTATGTGCGAAATGTTTTCAATGTTCAGAAACTGGCTTTACAGAAAAAAGAATAAAAGTGAATGCACAATGTTCTGAGTCTCAAGTGTCCTTGCTGGGAAGAGAGGAATGACTGGGGGGGGTCAACAGCAGAGAGAGCTTCCTGGCAGTGCTCAGGCCTGAGAGGAGACGCCAGGCCTGAAAGGTGCCATTCTACTTACCTCAGTGATGGCATACCTTAAAGGGATGTATAATATTAAAATCTTGAGGGGAAAATGCTCACTGTGTTGTCAATGACACAGTGATTTTGGGCTATGAGAGTATTTCATGCAAGAAAAAAATTTTTAAGAAAATATGTACCGGCCCTGGCTGGTGT
The DNA here is from genome assembly GCF_951640355.1 of Cnephaeus nilssonii. Lineage (NCBI taxonomy): Eukaryota > Metazoa > Chordata > Mammalia > Chiroptera > Vespertilionidae > Cnephaeus > Cnephaeus nilssonii. The sequence goes on from NC_137078.1 coordinate 25,951,605, forward strand.
GGCTCAGTTGGAGTGTCACACCATACACAGAAAGATGGTGGGTTCGATTCCCGCTCAAGGCACATACCCAGGTTTGGGGCGTTTGCAGGAGGCAGCTGATCAATGTTTTCCTCAAACATCTCTCTCTCTCTCTCTCTCTCTCTCTCTCTCTCTCTCTCTCTCTCTCTCTCTCTCTCTCAAATCAATAAAAGCATGTCCTCAGGCAAGGATTTAAAAAACACACACATGTACAATAAAGGGAGGGAAAGAATAAAGAAAATAAAAACCTTGGAAATATTTAGGTTAAATACCCCAAGCTTGGAGGAGGGGAGAGGGGCTTGAGGTTGAACAATCACCGATAGTTAGTGATTTAATCAATCATGCCTACACAGTGAAGCTTTCATAAAAGTCCTAATAGGTGGGTTCAGAGCTTCCAGGTTGCTGAATAGGTGGAGGTGCTGGGAGGACAGGGCACCAAGAGGGCATGGGAGATCGGAGCCCCTTTCCCATGCCTTGCCATATGCATCTCTTCCATCTGGCTGTTCCTGAGTTGCATGTGTTTTTTTTTAATAATAAACTGATAATCTACTGGGCAAGTTGTTTTCCTGAATTCTGTGAGCCACGGTAGCAAATTACTGAACCTGAGGAGGGGCTCATGGTAACTTTCCACTTATACCCAGTAGGTCAGAAGACCAGGTGACAACCTGGAGTTGTGACAGGCATCTGAAGTGAGGGTGGGGACAGTCCTGTGGGACTAAGCCCTTAACCTGTGAGATCTGATGCTGACTCCAGGTAAAGTGTCAGAACGGAACTGAATTGTAGGACATCCTGTGGGTACTGCAGAGGATTGGAGAACTGGTCTGTGGGAAAATCCCTGGTCTGATGGCCAGAGTGCTGAGAGTAGAGAAACACAGAGTCCTTTTCCCTTTATGGTGGTTACTACCTGGACAAAATCCGGAAGTACCACCAGGCCCCCTGCTCCTCACAGTGCAGCCTGAGGGTTGCTGGCAGTAAGTATTACATGTGTCCCCCTTCCTCTCCCCATTGACCCCCTCCAGCCAGCCCCCGCCCTAGGCTTCACCACCCTATTGTCTGTGTCCACGGGTTATGCATATATGCAATAAGGTCTTTCGTTAATCTCTTCCCACCCACCCATCCTCCCCCGCTTTCCCTCTGAGATTCTCCACTCTGTTCCATGATAAGACTCTCTCCACCTTGGCCTTCCTTCAGAGGTAAAATGTCACCAGACCACCCTCCTCTAACATTTACAAAAGTGTCCATCACTAATGGATTGAAATTAAAAAGGAAAAAGAAATGTTCTTCTGAAAGTTTTAACCCTTTGCACTCGCTTGCTTTTTTCTCGATTCCTTTATTCTACTCGGGATTTAATTTTTTAAATACCCCAGATTTTACAAAGCGCGGCAGTAGAATAAAAAACTGGAGTTTCTTTTCATACAAACTTATTTATTTGGATTTTTTTATATTTCAAATTATTGATACATTCAATACAATTCGACATACGAGCTGCTACCGATACTAACTGTGTCGAGTCACACTCGACATCCGAGTGCAAAAGGTTAATATTGCTTCTCAGAAGCCAATGGGAAATTTTTATTTCTATTTAATCAACTGGTTAATAAAATGCAAAACTTGAGGTGAATACATGAGTATATCCTCAGTAACTGTAAATCCAACATAATGACATTTATATGATCTATCTATCTATCTATCTATCTATCTATCTATCTATCTATCATCTATTTCCAAAAGTAAAATGGGTACACAAAGCAAATAGAAAGTCTTACAAGTTCTATGGCATTATTTTATGCAATCATTATCCATCAATAACAGCTCTTCTGCCCTTTTCTCAAATATTGTCAAGGAAAGTACCACCTAAAAGTTCCTCCTGACTAACAAAACACAGCACCTGCAGCCATGGGCCTCAGCCGCCAGGAAGCCGGCGGACAGGATCGTCCCTATGGAGGGTTCTCAGGCCACTTCATGAGCTCCCGCTCCAAAGCACATGGCTGCAATTCCCAGTCCGGTGAGCCTGGCGAGAACTACACTAGGTTAACCAAACAAAGTGAGCAGAGAAAGCAGGGCTCTTGTGCAATTTTCTTCCTGTGTCTTCAAAAGTGAAGCTTTCGGAAAATACACAGCACAAAGCGCCAATTCTTAATTTAAAATCAAAAGAATTAAGCACCTCTGGGAACCACTCTCAGGCTAATTCTCAGTCTAGCTGCCTAATTAATATGTGGTTTGGAAGAACCGTGCATTTAACTATCTTGTTTTATTCTTATTTCCAAGATTAAGTTTCCGTTTAAGTGAGTTTGTATCTTGATACCATATTTTTATGACAGCATGTTTAGGATTGCATAAACAACATTTAAATGTTCCACATTAGGGAGTCAGGAGCAAACGTCATGCTAAAGGCAACAGCTTAACAAAAGCAGGGGTATTGGCTGAATAATCCCAGTAGAGATGGACAAGGGCCTTTTATGAGAGCTAGTCCAGCATGGTGGTTAGAAGCAGAGACGCCAAATGCCATTCTGCTGGGGTCCAACTCTTGCCTCCACCACTTTCTAGTAATATGACCTTGGATGTGGTGTTTAAGCTCTCAGTACCTTGGATTCCTCACCTATCAAACAGAGTTGTTGTGAAGGTTAAACAAATTAATACATGTAAAGCCTTTAAAGGTATCAGGGTAACCCAGCTGATTGAAAAATCTCCCACTTCCAGACATTTTTTACCCAGAATCTCTTTCCATTTGCCATAGAAACAGGTGCCATTGCTGACGCTGGATGCTCACGAATTTTAAGAGCCTGCCAGGCCCACCACCTTGAGAGCTGCAGGATCAAGACACCGGACCCAGCAGCCCGTGTGCTGTAAGATCATGTGTGTAGAACCACTTAATTTCAAAGTCACACTGGCAGGAACCACAAAGGCAGGAAAATTACAATTCCATTCAATCCCACTTCTGATATGAAAGAGATTTTAGGAAGCTTGCTAACTACACAGGATGATGTTTCTCATCCCCGTCCCTCAGATAGTCATGGGAGCTGCATAGGAGCCCCTGCCGAGAACATGTCTGACGAGAGCCACTCCAGCTGTAAGCATTCATGGCTTTACTATCCTCTGTATTAGGAAGCATGACCTGGACAGCAAACCAGAACAGTCTATTCTAGAACCCAAATATATCTAAAAGCGTTGGCAGAATCCATGCGTCAATTTTAAATTCACAGCACTGAAAAGGAATGAGCTTTCAAGCCACAGAGGAAACTTCAATGCATGTTACTAACTGAAAGAGCTGATCCGAAAAGGCTACATACTGTATGATTTCAACTGTTTGATACTCTGGAAAAGGCAAATTATGGAGAAAGTTAAAAAATCAGCGATTTCCGGGGGCTGCTGGGGATGGATGGCAGGGTCTGAACAGACTGAATAGACAGAGCACAGAGGATTTTTAGGGCAATGAAAATACTCTGTATGATATAACGATGGATAGATGTCATTATACATGTCCAAACCCATACAATGTCCAACAACAAGAGTGACACCTACCCAAGTAAACTATGGACTTTAAGGGATGAAGCTGTGTCACTGTAGGTTCAACTGTAACAAAAGCACCCCTCTAGTGCAGGATGTTGATAATGGTGGAAACCATGCATGAAGGCAAGGGTATAAGGGAAATCTCTTCCTTCCACTCAATTTTGCTGTGAACCTAAAATGGCTCTTAAAAACAAGTTATTATTGTTATTTTTTTACCTAAGCAAAAACAAACAAAACCCCCTTTCTCACCATACCCCATGTGTAATTTCCCTATAAGGCCTGTCACCATCTCAGAGCAGAACTGACTATAGAGGCATGTCTGAGACCGATCCCTGAAGACTTAGGATGGCTAAAACAAGGTTGCATTCATGCTGCAAACGCCTTGAGGACAGCTGCCACATCTGGACCATTTTTATTACTTCGAACCACTTTGCAGCATTTTCTTTGCATGTACTATTTACATGGTTAAAAAAATAAACAAATCTTTTCCCCACTATGCAAGCTCACAACATGGGCCCAATGAACACCATTGTCATGGAATTCTTGAGACTTAAGTATTCTTCTCAAAGTTGTATAGGACACTCATTATTGTGGAAGATATTTACAGATTCAAAACAACAGGAAAGTCTAAGTACACTGACAAGTAAAAAAAATGTCTTGAGTCTAAAGGAGAGTCCAAGGTATGAGCAAGGGACAGGTTTAGCAGGTGTTCGTCCTGATACGCAGTCCCCAACTTACGATGGTTCGACTTAAGATTTTTTTTTAACTTTATGATGATGACAAAGTGATACACATTCAGTGGCAATCATTCCTTGAGTCTTCAATTGTGATTTTCCTGGGCTAGTGACATGTGGTACAACACTCTCTCATGATGCTGACAGAGCAGTGAGCACAGCTCCTGGTCAGCCACACGATCACGAGGGTCAACAACCGACACTCTACACTGTACTGTGCTTTTTGGATATTGTGTTTTATGTTTTCACATCTACAACATGCCCATCTGTGTCTCCTGGTTCTGGTGACAGGACGACGAAGGCAATGACTCTTGAGATGAAACTCAAGTAACTGCCCAACTGTATATTAATGCAAGTGTTCTGATCATGTTTAAGGTAGATGAAGCTAAACTATAATGTTTGGTAGGTTAGTTGTATTAAATGCACTTCTGACTTATGATATTTTCAACGTATGATGGGTTTATTGAGGTGTACCGCATCATAAATTGAGAATCTGTGTAACTGAGAATTATCAATAAAAGAGCAATAGTAGCACTGCCTTAGCAACTTAGTTCTCGCCTTCAAAAGGCATCAAGAAGAAGGGAAAAATCGGTTCACTAAAGTCAGAATCTCAGTTCGAACAAGTTATTATAAAACCACCATTAATAATCTAATACAGGAATGGGTCAGATGAATCTCAGAAAAACAAAATGTTCCACACCAGACACTTTACCCATCACCTCGTGGAGCTACTACTGGGCTCGGTGATGCTGTCTCTGAGGCCTCTAGGGATGATTCCAGAACACTATACTCACGTACTCTACTCTATGGGAAGGAGGGAACCAATGTTATTGAGCATATTCTGTCTATTACACATGGTTCTTGACACCTTATATTATTCACTCAGTTGTCACCACGTGAGGTGGAATTTATTAGTCCCATTTCTCAGATAAATAAACAGTCCACAAGACTAAGTAAATGGCAAAGCTAGGATTAAGACCGAGTTCATGGCCTTTCTAGTATATTCCTTTAAACCCCCATCTAACCTTGCAACCAGAATGACCTACTGAAAATAAATTTCCTATCATTCCCCTGGTTTAGCATCCTGCCAGGACTTCCTATTACACTTGTAATAAATACCAATTTACTTACTGTCATCTACTGGATATGGCCTATGGTTACCTTTCCCACACTCCATCTCTTCCTTTCCACCCATCGTGAGTTCATACAACTCATTTCTACCTCAGAGCAACCACACATGCTGTTCAATGCCAGGGATGTCCCCTCACCTGCAGTTCTTTCTCACACCTGCCGTGAATGTGACCTCCCCTTGGAGGCCTTCCCTGACCGCTCCATCCTGAACTCCCGTTATTTACTAACAATTTTCCTGTGACACCTCTCACACTCTGTCAGTGTTGTGGCTTACTGTCTGTTGTGTCCACTGTAAGGTAAGCTACACCAGGGCTACGCCAGGTCTGCTCTGCTCGCTACCATCTACCCCGTGCCTGGCACGTGTAAACGTTTCGCCTGGTCACAGACGCCCATCTCTTGCCCACTCCCAGGCAGATCTGGGTCACACTCGTCCAGGTTCTTTCCCGCTGCATAGTACTTGATATGCAGGAGAGGATGAATGTTTACTGAAGAAACAAACACATGCACAAAAAACAATCCCAGAACTACCACTGAAAGAATGTGATGTCCCAGACGGCCATTTATGACATCATACAGGAAGGGTAGCCTATTCTTATGTAAATGTCTGGATTCATTTACTTTATTACTGTAGAAAAGTGATTGTTTTGGTTTGGTTAACCACTAATTTGAAAGTCCTTTTAATAAAAATGTGTTTACTGGCTTGTTCATGGGATTGTTCGAAAGCTCTTAACATCCCGGGTATGGACTAGGGAAGCTAATTCCCAGTTCTGGGCCTCAGTGGGCATGTGTGTCAGGTGATCTGGCTGGACTGCGTGCTCTCCGGGGCCCGCCTACCTAAAGGTGACAGCATCACTCAGAGAAGAAAGCATTCACACCCCAGGGTGTCTGCATAGGAAGCCTCCACCCCCCCCCCACCCACCCCCCCCCCGCACCTCCCTACCTATCCACTCATCTCATAGTACTCTGCTCCGTTTTCCTCTCTGTACATTCCACCATTTTAAACACTTTACTTATGTACTTACTTACCTTTTTTTTTCTTCTCCCTTTGCCCCCCTCCACCCAGTCTTGCCCCACCCCAGGCTTTCACCACACTATTATCTGTGTTCATGGGTTATGCATATATGCATATTAGTTCTTTGGTTAACCCCACCCCCACCCCCACCCCACCGTCCTTCTGAGATCTGTCAGTTGCTCCATACAACCATGTCTTTGGACTATTTACTTACTTAGCTATAGATCTCCCTTGGATCTAATAGTTATAAGAGCCATGGAAATAGGGGCTTGGTCTATCTTGTTCTCAGTTGTGTTCCCAGTGCCTAGAAACTCAGGCATAAAACAAATTCATAAATATCTGTTAAATGAATATAAGAGGTCCTTGGCTCATATCACCAGGTTACTTGTAACATTTGAGACAATGGCTATGTTCCCCACACTAACTCTATTTTTCTGGGTTTGTCTGAAGACTGATCAAATATATATGCAGTGTTGTGTCTTTTCCAACAATTACCAATACATGGCCAGTCTTGTGTAAGTCAAGTACACTTAATCTCCTGAGATAGGGCTATAAGAGAATTTCAAAAGTGAAACTGATGTTCAAACCAAGGTGGATTCATACTCAATTTTAGAAAACAAACTAGTAGATTTTAAACTTCCAAAGGGCTCATGTAGGTTTTACATGGTATCTCAGTTCTCCTGCATCCAGAAGAAAACCTGTGGGCACGAGAAATAGATGTTCAGCAGCCCCAGGGGGGACAGCCATGTCTCCACTCCCAATGCATTCACTCTGCGGCTACTGTATTCACTCCAATCTGACCTGCTCTGCTGTCTGGTTTTGCAGCACACAGTAGACAAGACAGCCAAATGCAAGGCTTGGAAGGGAGGCAATAGCAGGGTGGGGTCTCCTGACAGTCCAACACTGTGGCCAGAGACAGGAAGCTGCGAACAACCCAAGCTCCTTTCACCACACAGAAAATAATGAATCATGATCATGTCCAGCAGCCTCTGGCCTCTCAGAGCTTAAGACAGAGGGGAAATTAGGGCACTATGAATAAGGACTGGTGTCTGAAGGAATAGCTCCATTTATCTGGAAAATAAAGCAGCAGGTACAGCTGAAAAATTTTGTTAGACTAGGAATTATTTTAGATAAAGATTCTAGACAATTTTCAATTGTTTGGTATTGAGCTTCTCTGGTTTTTGGTTGTAAAGGTGTAATTAAATGTAGTTTTCATTTTAGTCTTGGTTTCTTTCACATATTAAGGCCAAGAGAACACGGAACAGAACCAACAGAAGAAAACATACTCTCAACAAGGCACAAAATAAGATCTATCTAATACATTTCCAAATCAGCAGGCTTAAAAAAAAAAAAAAAGGCCCTGGCCGGGTACTCCAGTTGGTTAGAGCATCATCCCCAAAACACCAAGGTTGTGGGTTCAATCCCAGTCAGGACACATACAAGAATCAACCAATGAATGCATAAATAAGGGGAACAACAAACTGATTTCTCTCCCCCCTCCCCTCTCTCAAATCAATCAATAAATTAAATACTAATAATAAAAGGAAAAGAAATAAATAAGATCTATCAGTGTCCCTGGCATCTTCATCTCCACTTCTCCCCACTTATTAAAAAGAAGGGGAAGGAGGAAGGGCAGGAGGGAGGGAAAGAGGAACAGATACTGGGAAGAACAATCATTTTCATTAGTGTTTTTAAGCACAAAATCTTTCTCTGCCTAGAGACATTCACAAAGAGATAATTTTGGTCTGAGCCCTCTTGTTACTCTCCTACCTTTGTGGAATATAATTCCAAGGGCAATGAATATCTTTTAAAAGCGGACATCTTATTCTTCTCATCAATTTACAAAACTACTTCTTCACCTTACACACACACACACACACACACACACACACACACACACACACATTCTTTGGCCTAAATATTCTAATTTAAAGGTTCACATCCTCCCTAAAGATAAAGAGACATATCTTAAGGTACTAAAAAAATTCCACTGCAATCCTGAGATTTAGGTTTGAATGAACCAAGGTAAACAATGGAAAATATGTTAATGATGCCTTTCCCAGAGTACTCAGAGGAAGATTACCCCTGCCAGATATACCACAATCAAACATGTTTTTGAAATTTAAATGTTCACAAAGCATGACAGCATAGCAAAGGCTCTTGAGAAACCCTGCAGAGAAAGAAAGAAAAAGGATCTACCTTTTATTGCAGAATAATTTTTCCCTATATGGCAATCATTAACATCAGTTTAAGGGAGCACATTTTAAGGAAAGCTAAACAAATCTCAAGTATCAATAAACAATTAATATAGAAAAACACACTCACATTCTCCATGTTATGAAAGAGGAAAAACATACTCAGAGACCTCCTTCCAAAAGTGTCACAGGACAATAATGACACCAGTAACCTCTTAGAACAATCTTACCAGAAAAGTTTCCTAATCTATCTATATATATAAAAGCCTAAGTAACCGGACGACCTGATGACCAGCTGGTAGCTATGATGTGCACTGACCACCAGGGGGCAGATGCTCAACGCAGGAGCTGCCCCCTGGTGGTCAGTGCGCTCGAGCCTCTCCCACAGGCACTCCCCCTGCATGCCCGAGCTGCACAGCGGGGCCAGGATGAGCGGGAGCAGCACAGCACCCAGCGCAGGCTCGGGCTCCTCCCTGGCCGCCTGCCACTTTGTGCACTACTTCGTGCTGGGCGGAATCCATGCAGACAGTGGGCTGGACCCCAACGAGCTGGTGGGTAAGGCCGGGCTGTGGCGGCACGGAAGTCCACTGATCCCCACAGGCCAGGCCGAGGGACCCCACCAGTGCTCGAATCTGTGCACCGGGCCTCTAGTTTGAAAATAAATGTAACGAGCTGAGGTTTTATTAAAGCTTTGCTCATTTCCACAGGGGTATTTTAAAACTAAACACTGGGAGTTCACCTTAACCAACTCCCTTGACAATGCAACAGCACTATAACTGATGAGAAACTGGGTGGGGAAGGGAGAGGAAGGGAGAATGCCCTGGGAAAGCATGGGCAGGAAGAAGAAAAACTCTGCGTCTTCCTGTGATCTAAAGACTAGTCTGGTTCTAGTTAAAGCATTTGGGTTTCTAGCTGGTGATCACAGGAAAGACTCATTCACGGGATCCTGCAGGAAACAGGGCTTTGATTCCAGACCTAAGAGAATGGAGAGTAACAATCCTGGAGAAGTCAAAGCCAGTTCATGCTTTGTCTCCAGAAAGGAGGACATCCAGCATTCCCACTAATGAAAGCAAACCACCTGGAAATTCCCGCCCAGACTCAGGGGATTTGGCCAGAAAGAAATCAATTCTTGAAGCTTTAAATAGCAAGTTAACGTGCTGAATTTGGGGTCCATATTGTCTTCCAAATACCAGTGGAGAAACAAATGTGAAGAATGGAAAAGCAAACTGTGGCAATCCATACAATGCAATCCATTACAGCAGTGCAAGCACATGAACGATTGTTATACATGTCAATGTGGATGACTCTCAAAACATAATGTCGAAAGAAGCAAGTCTCCGAATGATGGATTCAGTATGATTCCATTTACATAAAGTTCCCCCCAAAAGGGCAAGATTAAACAATATATTGTTTGGAGATATATAGCTAAATATACAAATTATTTTTTAAAGCTGAGAAATAATGAACATAAAAATCAGAAAAGTGAGGATACTGCAGGGCCGAGCTCCTTTCACCCTCTTCTAAGATACAGGTAATCTGTTTCCCCAGCTGGACGGAGGTTATGCAGGCTTTCATTTTTATTATTAGTCTTTAAACACACATGTATGTTTTATACATTTTTGCCTATATCACAATTTTTAAAAATAACCAGTGATTCTCCTCAAGTCTTCAATTAAACAAATGTGAAAAACAGAGTGGATGAGTCAGGAGACCTCATCAACCACAGTGAGGTTAAGAATGCCCCTGGAATTCAGTAAGTCTTTGCAATTAAAATAGGAAATCCCATTACATCTTCCCGGTTCCAGGGGCCTGGAGGCCGAGGATGAGTCCCTGGGGGATTTTTTAGTGGTTGACAGTCCAGATTTTTTCATGTTTGCGGGGAAAACAATTGATGGTGATCAGGGCAACCCTCTTCACAATCATTGCATTAAGGAACACAAATTTCCAAATGAATCACTTAGGCAAATGATAAGGGACAGCAAAAAGGCAGCAGAGAAAATCCTCCACAAGCTGCACCCGAAGGCTAACACAAATGTTCTTTAACCCTTTCCCAACTTCCCCCACTTCTCCAGTGACCTTTCCCCAATTGTCTCAGCTAGGAACATGCTAGCAATCCTCACTGCTGATCTCAGATGGCAGTGAGGGCTAAACCCTCAAAAACCTTTCCCTAAGATACATCCAGCTTAGGAGCCCCAGGAGGATAATAACCAATATTTCCACAGTAAGCTCTCAGGTCAGACATGTCTCAGTCCCACAGTGTCTTCTGCACCTGCATCAATATCTAATACATGAAGGTGCTCAAAATCCTTAAATTTAAAATATTATTCCAGAATTTTAAAATTATTTATATTTAAAACTTTTGAAAAGAACTCAGGATCACTGAATAAATGTTTGTTAAAACTGAAATATAACTTTGTGAGCTGAGATTATATGTCTAACTAGGGGCCCAGTGCACAAAATTCGTGCAATGGGGGGGGGGGTCCCTCAGCACAGCATGCCCCTTCTCACATACTGGGAGCCCTCAAGGGATGTCCTACTGATGGCTTAGGCCCGCTCCCTTTGTGGGAGGTGACCATGTTGATGAGGGGAAGGCACCAGCCCCATTATCCCACTGCTGCAGCCACTGCCAGTCACCACCACCACCAAGGTGTTTTCATCAACACAGACTCCAGTCCCTTCACCATGAAAAAATGACAACTTTCTTTAGGCATTTTCAAGATATGTCTTTCATAGGATATGATATTTCTTTCTTTCTTTTTTTTTTTTTTTTATCCTCACCTGAGGATATGTTTCCATTGATTTTTAGAGAGTGTGGAAGAGAGAGAGAGGGAGAGACAGAGAAACATCAATGTGAGAGGGACATGAGCCCTGACCTGGGCCCTGGCCAGTGAGGAGCCTGCAACCTAGGTACATGCCCTTGATCAGAATCGCACCCAGACCCTGCTGTCGGCAGGCCGAGGCATTATCCACTGAGCCAAACCAGCTAGGGCAGGATATGACATTTCTTAGCCCTCCAGCAGCGGACCTTCGTTTTTTTCTCCAGAAGTGTGGTGGAAAAACCCTAGATCACCTTTTTGGATCCTTATTACCCAAGTTACTAAGAATATTACCAGTGGCATACAGAGAGCTTAACCAATGACCAGTCAGAAAAGGTGTTTCCTCCAGTTCACACCGATCAATGGCTCTGCCCCTGCCCAGGCTTATAGCCTCAGGGCCTGGGCAGGGGCCCTCCAATTACCTCCAATTGCCCACTCTGCCCCTGCCCAGGCCTAAAGCATATGGCCAAGGCTTTAGGCCTGGGCAGGGGCCCCCCAGCTCCCTCCGATCGCTGGCTCCCTCTCCCTCCGATTGCTGGCTCCCTCTCCCTCCGATTGCCGGTTCCCTCTCCCTCTCCCTCTGATTGCTGGCTCCCTCTCCCTCTCCTTCCGATCACTGGCTCCCTCTCCCTCCGATCGCTGGCTCTCTCTCTCCCTCTCCTTCCGATTGCTGGCTCCCTCACCCTCTCCCTCTGATCGCTGGCTCCCTCTCCTTCTCCTTCCAGTCACTGGCTCCCTCTCCCTCTGATCGCTGGCTCCTATCGCTGGCTCCCTCTCCTTCTGATCGCTGGATCTGCCCCTGCCCAGGCCTAAAGCCTAGGAGCCTGGGCCAGGGCCCCCCAGCTCCCTCCGATCACTGGATCCGCCCCTGCCCAGGTCTGGGCAGGGGCCCCCTGGCTCAGGCCCTTCCCAGGCTGCTCAGGGCCCATGCGGGGCCTACCTTGGAGTGACCTGGGTGCTGGACTGAGGCCGCTGGGCACCTACATATGCAAATTAACCATCTTTGTTGGGTTAATTTGCATAGTCACTCTGATTAGCTGTGGGCATAGCGGAGGTACGGTCAATTTACATGTTTGTCTATTATTAGGTAAGATTACATAATATTTGAGACACCATTTATTAATATGCTTAGAAAAGTCACATATACAGGTTCCAGCAGTGCTTGTACTTGATTTGGAATGACTTCCTGCCACTATTTATTTATAATACTGGTTAGAGCTGCTTACAACAGACATTTTTCAAATTTTCTGCACAACTTTGAGTCTTGGACTATAGTTATGCTATGATCCATATGATGCTCTCAAGCTGTTAATTTAAAGTTCTGTATTTGTGCTTTGTTTTCCTCTTGTCTGATTTAAGTTTCTCCTTGGATTAATCAATAAAAGTACAGTATTTTTTACAAATAAACTGCAGATTTTTTAGTCACTCAAGTAATAGGACTTGGCAAGTAAAATGAAGTCTATAAGTAATAAAAATATTTTTTTCCTTAGGACAGTCCTTCTTATGTGAAGCTTGCATTTATATTGGAGTAAACATTCTTCCTTTGACAAAATAAAAAAATGTACTGCCCTTGCAAACACAACAGAACAAGGGCAAAGAGTTCTAGGAAGGACAGACTATGATCTGAGAAGAAGTAGATTACAAAGACAAGACAGAAAAAAAAGGAAAATAAAAAACTTTGTTAAACAGCAAAGTCTCCCGTATGTAGGGAGAACTATACTTAACATAATTATTCTATTCCATGCATGGTTTTTTCTCTTATTGCTGGTTGCAGATAGGTATGAAATGAATACTTAGTTGGTTCAGCAACAAATTCCTACAAAACCTGGGTTAACAGAATTCCCCTATACTTATGATGCACTATATCCAAGAAGACAGAAAATGGATATATTCTTTATGTAAAGTTATCTTTACACACGAACTTCAAGTTAGAATAAAATTAAATGCACTCCTTCCTTCAAACATGCCTTTCAAAAGGAAAAAACAATCAACAAACGCTTCAAATCTACCCATCAGATATGTGGGAGAAGAATATTCAAGGTGGAGGGACTGACAAGTGCAAAAATACTGAGGCAAGCACAAGCTTGGGGACGGAGATGTTAAGAAGCAGACATACTAATATTCAGGACATAGAGCTAATGACTTGATGTAAGGTATGTGGGTAAGAGAGGAATCAGTGAGAAAACTAATGTTTTACATCTCAGCAAGGGGAAGACTGGGGCTGCCTTTTACTAAAATGGGAAGTCTGTGGGAAGAGCTAGTTTGGTGGGGGAAATCAGAATTTTGGTTTTGAACATGCTAACTTTGAGATGCCAATTAGACATTTAAGTGGGAGGGCAAGTAGGCAGTCTAGATACACAGAGGTCAAGATAATGTTTAAAGCTATGTACCTGGATAAGATTATATTCTGTCTTGTGTAGAGCAGACCTGTCTACTAGCCAACATGAAGTAAATACACATGGTTTCTCCATCACGTTAAAGAGATGGTCCAGTGGGAGTTTCACAAGAGGTAGCAAAAGATTTCCTACCCACTTGACTTAAGACAGTGGTCGGCAAACTCATTAGTCAACAGAGCGGCAAACCGCGGCTCAAGAGCCGCATGTGGCTCGCAAGCCGCAGTTTGCCGACCACTGACTTAGGAGATAACATAACGCATCCCTCCAGGCAGGGGCAGATAATCAATAATGTGTGTGTACACTGCATTTAAACAAAGCTTATCACCTCCACCTCAACACAATTAAGAAACATGTTTTGATTAACTGCAGTCATTCACCGATAATAGGGAGACCGCCGAAATAATGACAAAGGCAAGCAGTGTTATCTCTTAGAAGGGTTAAGAAACACTTAGTAAAGAGATACTTAGATGACAGTTTGCTCTAGAAATTACTTACTAATGAAGAGGATTCTTGGCTAGGACAGAGGCAAATCAAAAAGAAAATCTATTTAGTAGTACAAGTAGCAACATTTACTAAAGATGTCAGTTATTTCTACCCTGTCCCAACCCAACTCTTAAGAGAAGTTGTTGTGACCACAGCACCAGAAAAGGCAGCCATATATATGACATCCTGATGCTAACTGCCCATCTTATAATGAACGAGAGGCCCAATGCATGAAATTCGTGCAAGGGGCTCGGCCCTCGCAGCCCCTCGCAGCCTTGGCTGGCCCTCACAGCCCCTTGCAGCCCTAGCTTCATCCGGAAGGTCATCCAGATGGTCATTCTGCTGTTCGGTCTAATTAGCATATTAGCTCTTTATTATATAGGATACTAGGGGCCCGGTGCACAAAATTCGTGCACTGGGGGGGGGGGTTCCTCAGCCCAGCCTGCCCCCTCTCACACACTGGGAGCCCTCAGGGGATGTCCTACTGATGGCTTAGACCCGCTCCATATGTGGAGCGGGCCTAAGCCGAGTCTGACCTCCCTCTGCAGGAGGCAACTGGGGTGATCAGGGGAAGGCACCAGCCCCATTATCCCACTGCTGCAGCCACTGCCAGCCACCACAGCCACCAAGGTATTTTCATCAACACGGATTCCAGTCCCTTCACCATGAAAAAATGACAACTTTCTTTAGGCATTTTCAAGATGTGTCTTTCATAGGATATGACATTTCTTTCTTTCTTTTCTTTTTTTTTATCCTCACCTGAGGATATGTTTCCACTGATTTTTAGAGAGTGTAGAAGAGGGAGAGAAGGAGAGACAGAGAAAAACATCAGTGTAAGAGGGACACTTTGATTGGTTGCCTCCTGCATGAGCCCTGACCTGGGCCCCAGCCAGGGAGGAGCCTGTAACCTAGGTACATGCCCTTGATCAGAATCAAACCCGGACCCTGTGGTCGGCAGGCTAAGGCTCTATCCACTGAGCCAAACCGGCTAGGGCAGGATATGACATTTCTTAGTCCCTCCAGCAGCGGACCTTCATTTTTTTCTCAAGGAATGTGGTGGAAAAACCCTAGATCACCTTCTTGGATTCTTATTACCCAAGTTACCAAGAACACTGCAAGTGGTGGTGTACAGGGAGCTTAGCCAGTGAGCGGTCAGAAAAGGTGTTTACGCTCGAACTGGTTTGGCTCAGTGGATAGAGCATCGGCCTGCAGACTGAAGGGTCCCAGGTTTGATTCCTGTTAAGGGCATGTACCTTGGTTTGGGGCCCATCCCCAGAGGGGAGTGTACAGGAGGCAGCTGATCGATGTTTCTCTCTTATCGATGTTTCTGACAGTCTATCCCTCTCCCCTCTTCTCTGTAAAAATTCAATAAAATATATTTTTTTAAAAAAGAAAAGAAAAGGTGTTTCCTCTGCAGCCCATGTGCAGAGGATCCCCTGCGTTGTGTCCAATGGGCTAGGGGCGTGTCCCTGGCCGCCAGGGGAACTCCCCCAAGCCTGGCGGCCCCGTGTTCGCTGTGTCTGCCGGGATGGGAGGCGTAGACCTGGGCCACTTGACGCCCCCAGCCGCTTCTCCCGGGACCCAGCCCACTTGGTGCCCCCAGCCACTCGTCCCGGGACCCAGGCCGCTTGGTGCCGGCTCCCATAGGCCACCCCTGGCCAAGCGCATTCTGGGATGCGTGGGCCTACAGGCTCGGAGTGGCCTGGGTCCCAAGGATGTTCCCGCGTATGCAAATTAACCCGCTCGGCACCTGCATGTGCAAATTAACCCTCAATCTTTGTTGGGTTAATTTGCATACTCACTCCTGATTGGCTGGTGGGCATCGCGGATGTATGGTCAATTTGCATCTTTCTCTTTTATTAGTGTAGATGTCGGAATCAGACATGTAATTGAAGTGGTCATTATATACAGTTCCCAATAATTCAGAAAAGAAATACATGGTTCATCTTTTGTTAAACTACAGGGCTGGCAAGAAATTCACTTCTTGTAAAGTTCAATGAATTCCTAAATTTATCAACTGATGTACAGAAGCCTTCCCTTATCCACAGGGGATTGTTCCCAGATCCCAAGTGGATGCCTGAAGCCACAAATAGCACCAAACCCTATATATATATATACTATATTTTTTCCTATATATACATATCTATGATAAAGTTTAATTTATAAATTAGGCACAGTAAGAGATTAACAACAACTAATAAGAACAATTTTAACAACAATGTAATAAAAAGTTATATGAATTTGGTCTCTCTCTCAATATCTGGAATTTTCCATTTAATATTTGTGGACTGTGGTTATCCGTAGTTAACTGAACCCTTAGAAAGCAAAACCATGAATGGGAGGGAGGGGGTACTACTATGTTTCTTAGAACACATTTAGCTGTGTCTTGGCTGAAAGGCATCCCCAATTACACATTGACTAAGCAGAGGACTAATAAGAAGCAGACCAAAATTGTCTTTGATGTAAAATTATGTATAATTTCAGTGTATAATCATTTGAGAATGCTTAAGTGCAATAGGATATACTCAGATAAAGAACACTTTACTATCAGATCTGAAAGTGGTACCTTAAAATATAATCAGAATCCAGCAATTCCATTTTTAGGTATATACCCAAAAGAACTGAAACCAGGGATTCAAACACATTTGTACATCTGTATATATACAAGCATTACTAAGAACAGCCAAAACATGGAAGCAACCTAAGTGTCTATCGACAAAAAAAAATAAATAAATAAACAAAATGAGGTGTTTACACACAATAGAATATTATTCAGTCTTAACAGAAAGAATTCTGACACATGCTACAACATGGATGAACCATGAAGATATTAATGATAAGTGAAATAAATTAGGCACAAAAAGACAAATATTGTATGATTCCACTTATGTGAAATGCTTAGAACGCTCAAATTCATACCAACATAAAGCAGAGTAGAGGTTACTGGGGCCTACGAAAGGCCCCTGTTTAACAAGAATAAAGTTATTGCTTAATGGGCAAAGAACTGTTTGGGATGATGAAAAAATTCTGAAAATGGTGATGGTTGCACAACATTATGAATGTAATTAATGCCACTAAATTATACACTTAAAAACAGCTAAAATGGTAAATTTTATGCTATGTATATTTTATCACAATAAACCGTCTAATAAGAGTACAGATAATTCCCTACTTTCATAATCACTGGTACTGAGACAGATAAGAGGAAACAAGATGGTGAGGACACAGGGAGGCTGGCCCAGGCAAGCTCTTGGCATAAACAAGCAGTGTGAGCCCCAGAGCCCCAACCCAAACACCCCAGAGGCAGACGCTGGCAAGGAGGGGCAGCACTTTGACTCCCATAGTCATCAGCCAGAGATGTGTGAAAGAGACTTTCAAGAGAAAGGCAGTTTAGAATCGTCTTATCAGGTATAATATGCAGAGTGCCGGCTGTGAGAAAATGCACTCAAGGAAAGCTGTAGATCTCTGGTAGAAGTTCAGGTTTTTATCTCCCAGACTGGTTGAAACATAGGAAATAAACAAAAATCAGTGAGCTAATAAGCAGGGCCAGCTCTTCGCATCTCCCTCAGACTTTGAACAGGACGGGTTGATGAACCAAAATAAACAACACTCACAGATGTATATGCTTCTCTATAGCTCAGGTATGCTGTGTGAACATATTCTTGGAGTTTCTTATCCTCCAAAATTGAATGAAGCACTCCAAGCCAGTCTCCGATGAAGTTCAAAGAAATCTTTCCACAGAAGTCAGAATAAGTAACAGGAAAGAATCAGGACACTCACATGAGGACTGGGGACGGTGACAGCAGGTTCAGGCAGCTACACACCTGGGGATTCGGTGAAACAACCCACCTAGAACCTGGCACTACCAGCTTGCTTGCTACCTCCAAGGCCACCAGCAAAGGACCATTTTTGGAAATGGAAGCCACAATTAGTTCTACTTCACTGACCAAAGTGGTACTTAGGGAGCAAGAGAAAAGGAAATTCAGAGTTCATTTTATTCTGCTATATGTATTATGTTACATGTAGACTACAAAACAGTGTAAAGACTCACTATAAACACCTCTTTGCTGCTCTGTATCATGCTGTCCAAAACATCTTAATATTGGAATAGTACAAAGTGAGAAGTTGTATTTCTCTGGTCTAAGTAAGGCCACATATGCTGAAAGGTACAGATTATGCCACCCAGGATTATTTTGAGAAACAGCAGATGTAGGAGATACTTGAAAGAGAAGTTATCCTTCTTTAAGGGGCATTTGCATTTATTAAAGAAATATTCATTTGTAAGAGTATCCTCCTCACTGATATCAAGAAGAAAAGGATGACCCTCAATCACAAGAAACTCTTACTGGAGAAGGCACGGACTTAAATCTGCCTAAGAAACCTTACTCTTGTTTATACCTTGCTGTTCCCAGTAACCTCCTATAATTGTCCCCCATGCACACACCCCCGCAACATGCTTTCCTTTTATCTTTAGCTGAAGATGGTATTAAGGTGGTGGCTTAGGCCGCCTCAGGGAGTTACTCATTTTTCACTGGGCATTTCCTATGTATCCATAAGATATACATGTTAATAAATTTGTTTGTTTTATCCTTGTTAAACAGGGGTCCCAGCCAAGAACTCAAAAGAATAGAGGGAAAATTATTTTCCTCCCCTATAGTGTTAGATGTCATAACCATCCAAAAAGTTATAATGTTTAAAAAAACATAAGCAAAAACACTTAATCAAGGTCACAGCAAGTCGTAAACTTCAGAATAATTAGAACAGGTGAACTTAGACCAGTATATAATGGAAACATTGAAGAAGATTTTAATGTAAGATCACAGACACCATAAATAACATGAAAGCTAAACACGAGATCACAAACAATTGGACTATGTAAGCATTCCAGTACAAGCTCATGTCACAAACGATAACTCAAAAGAAAAGAATTTCTACAACAAACAAAGCAGCCCTTCAATAAAAGGTATAAGACCCTTATAATTAATTTTTAAATTAACTGCCTTGTAAGGATTAAAGTACATTTTAGGTTAAAAACTGTATTCTGGCCAACTGGTCTTACCTTTTGACCTCCTTCTCTAGCAGGAATGAAGCACTACATGTGTGAACCTTAGCCAACCTTCATGACAGCACTAAGCCCCAAACCACAGACCACAGTCAACAGCACACAAGCAGATTGTTACATGAGGCTCACTAACCCTTCAGTCAAAGAAAAGGAATGAAAAATGGGGCTACAATTTGGAACGAAAAATGGGGCAATACTTAAAAAGATGATACCATTAGTGAACTGTATCATCCTTTTGCTATTTGCAGGACAAAATGAATTCATTGGTGCCCAAAATTTGGCTAGGTGCTATGGGAGCTAAAAAGCAGAGCAAAATTACCCCATTTCCTGGAAAAAATTATAGTTGATTTTGAAATTTTCATCAATATACATCAAGCCATTACAAAGTGTTTACTTAGAAGTAGAGCAATTGTCAGTTTAGCTGGAACTGTGAAGCAGCCTAAGAACTTATGAGGGAGAACTCACAAAGGCCTAACTCCTTAGCTTCCTAACAGAGGCGGTGAACAATAAAGTGACAAATTCCTCAGGTGAGATCATTATTTTATATAACAGACTCATGGATTTCCATAGAGACTGTAACTACTTTAACTTCCTGGAGACACTAATTGGAAAGGCACTTATGGCCTTATCAGGAAAAACACTGTTCAGAAACTATCTTGCTTTTCCTAAAGTTGTCTGACTTCAGAGTTCATACAAAGGCTAGTAAGTGTTACTGCCAAACTGGCTGAGTGAGATGGAAGGTAGACAAGAACCTGGATCTACCAAACTCTGCCCTAACCTTCTCTAAAAGCATGGAGACCAGAAATTATGTAAATTTCCACAACAGACCATAGGGCAGGGGAAAACAAAGAGGCAGAGGTGATTTCACTTTTCACACAACACCCTAACCAGCTTTTTCGACTGTTGGATCGAGATCACTATGACAATCCCATTTACACACTAGGGTTTAACTCAAGGGGCTACGTAACTTGCCTAAAATTTGATAGAATCAGACCTAAAAACTAGTTATTTGGATTCAAAGTCCTCTGTGTTCTCAACTAACCAACCTGAATTTACTTTCAATTAAGAGAGGGCCTTCCTAAAACACCAATGAAACTCACATGATATCCCTGCTACTCTTTCACGGGAAAACACGGCATTCTTGGGGCTTTGTTATTCATGTTTGGTGTCATGCACACATTATTCTTAAAACTGTAAGGGGCAACTATGGAGAGCTTTTACATAACAAAGTGGTAGTTCAGTGCCAAGTTTCTGTTTTGTTTTTGATTGGTGGTTGGTTGATTCCTTTATTCCCAGGTCTAGAGAGCTAGATGATCATTTTGGTCTTGATTTATTCTGTTGCCTTAGACAAATTCTTCACTCTTCTTTCAGATTGTGAGGAGAGCTTCCTCTTCCAAAGGGATATCAAACATAAGTTGTATTCATGAAATACGATCCCTTGGAGTTTTAAGAGAGGTAATGTGGCATAAAAAAATCCGATTATTTTTCCTGAGCTATTGACAACCTACTGAACACTTACTATGTGTTCAGCACCAGGACTGAAATAAGAACTCCACATGATAAACACGCTCTTCTCACATCTTGAGAAGACAAAATAAAAACAAGGGACACAAAACACGGAATTCTTGAAACTTTGTTTTTAAAATGGCAGCGGTGTAAGACTGGACAATGGAGGACAGCAGCCGTCACATGTGTTCCTGAGAATAGCAGTACTAGAACCTCAAAAAATGTTAAATGCTATTTCTTCTGATGATAACAGTAATGGTCACTGAAAAATAATGCAGAAAAGTATAAAGAAAAAAATAGAGCCCCTGTAACTCTACTACCCAGAAATGAAATAACTACTGTTAACATTATGGCAAATTATCCTTGTAGACTTTTCCTATGCTTCTCTTTGAGAACCACAATGGTTCTCAAAAGGTGGTCCCCGGATTAATGCCATCAGTATATGGAAACTTGTTAGAAAAGCAAATTCTCAGGGCACAACCCAGACTTACTGAATAAGAAACTCTTTGAGTGAAACCCAGCAATATGCATTTTAACAAGTCTTCCAGATGATTCCAGATGATGTGTGCCAAAGTCTGAGAATCACTGACATATGCTAAAAACGCATACACATACATACCTCCCCCCACAAAAAAAATGGAGTCATGGTATACATATTTTTTAAAATTTAAAATCTATACTTGGCACTAAGCTTATATTTTGGAAATTACCAAATACTGCATAAATTCTTTATTACATGCGTGAATGTATTCCGCATGGGTGAAAAATATCACAAAATGGTCCATGTAACAAATGCAATTAAACATTAGAGTCAGCCAGACTAAACTGATGACTAAATAAACAAGTCATTTAGCAATGTGAGGACTTAAGGAAATCCATTTAAATCTGAGTAGTAACGTAAGGTGCTTAGATCTTTTTTTAAAAAAATAAGAAACATCTGTATTAGCTTCTCTATCTTGCCCGTGAATCTATTTTAGGGTTACTTAGAAACTTGCTTTTGCTTTCCAACATTCCAGCACCAGCAAATGGTTCCCTGACCCACCAATCTGCACACACTGGAAGAGTCACCCAGACAACTCCGGCTTGCATCACCTCCACCCCACCACAGCAGACCACTACTGCACAAATGCCAGAAAAGCAATGCAACCTCTGGGAGCTTGCATACAAGCCCAGGCCTTTGACTCAGATAAGTTTGTGGAATGGAAAGGGAAGAAAACTGGAGTAAGTAGCACCAACATCCCTTGGACACTTTGCTTAATTTTGCTGAATTATCTTTTGAGGTCTCAATACATAGCTTTTGAAAACTTTTTGTCAGCTCCAGGGAAACCCCAGAGGAAAAAGTCAAGCTTTTCATTTGCTCCAGGTTATCCAAAAAACTTAACTGGGGGGGAAAAAAAATCAGTTCATGGTAAGATAAGAATATCTCAAGTATATCACTGTTACTTTATTACACAGATAACTGTGACCTTGGCACCTTGTTGAACTTTTCTGGGCCTCAGTCTCCTCTTCTAAGGAGTGATATGATTGGAGAATATAACTTAAGAGTTGTCAAGTGATGGCAACAAAGAAAGCCCAAGAAAGTGCAAGTCTAATAAGATTTTACAGCATCTGTAAAGGATTTATTGGACAGCAAGCTCTCCTCTCAACAACAAAGAAGCGTGCATTCCAACTGCATTCTTCCTTTGGAAACTTCACAAGTGGAGCTAGATATGGTATAGCGGGCACAGGATGAAAGGAATCGTGGAGAAGCAGTTAACAGGCAGGCTGGAGCCAGAATGCCCAGGCCCAAATGCCAATCTCACCACTTACCAGCTGATGACTTGGGCAAATAGCTTAGTCCCACTGAACCTTGGTTTCCACACTTAGAAAATAAGATTAATAGGGTTTTGTGAAGATTGAAATGACTATGTAGAGTACATAAATTCATATCTACATGTTTTAACTATTATTATCAACTAGAGGCCTGGTGCACGAATTTGTGCACCAGTGGGGTCCCTGTGGGATCAGGCTGAAACCAGCTCTCCGCAGGCCAGGCCAAAGGACCCCACCAGTGCATGATTGGGGCTGGGGAAGGACACGGGAGGTTGGCCAGCCGGGGAGGGACTGTGGGAGGGCTCTAGGGCATGTCCAGTGGTCTCGCTTGGTCCCAATCGTCCTGACCCCAGCAGCAAGCTAACCTACCTCTTGGAGCATCTGCCCCCTGGTGGTCAGTGCACATCATAGCGACTGGTCAACTGTCTGCCCCCTGGTGGTCAGTGCATGTCATCGCGAGCAGTTGAGCGGCCTTAGCATATCATTAGCATATTACGCTTTGATTGGTTGAACGGATGACTGGACAACTGGACACTTAGCATATTAGGCTTTTATTATCCTACCTAATAAAATGGTAATATGTAAATTACCATCACTCCGCTACGCCCACGATTGGGCCAGCGGGAGGCGCAGGGGGCGGGACTCGGGGTCGCCAGGGTAGCCGATTGGGCTAGCGGGACGCTGAGCTCGCGTCGCCAGCGGCAGCGCGAGCTCAGCGTCTGCGCCATGGCTGTGCTGCGGAACAGAAGGGGCCTCTTGGGCAGCAAGCTCACGTCCTGCCGCGGACCATCAAAAGCGGGGAAGCTGAGTGCCTGTCTGCTCCGGCACCAGGCCTTTCAGAAGCCTCTGCCGCGCCATCCGAAAGGCCTGGTGCACCAGCGGACAGGCACCCAGCTCCACTGCGATGGAAAGCGAAAGCGTGTAGGGGACCCTACACGTGCATGATTCAATCATGCACTGGGCCTCTAGTATAGGATAATAGATGATGTACTCAAGAAGTATAGTCTAGAAACATCATTAATGTAACATCAAATATGTACCTAGATGACCTAGGGCCACCAAAAGGGCAGACAATGGATTGAGTCAGTTAAGTAGGCATGCTAGTCTAAATCCAAGCAGAGACTATTTACCACGATCTTACTACAACAGTATCTTCCAAGGGACAACATTCAACCCACAATTAGGGATCAAAGGCAAAGCTGCTCAGAGGAAAGCTTCCAGGCTATGGGTTATAATAGGATCTGGGTTCAAATCCTAGCACCTCTACTTCTGAGCTACGTGGCTTCCAACAAATTACTGAAGCTGAGACTTATGGCCCTCATCTCATAAATGATATACTTTCACTTACTCTACAAGGTTGTTATAAACCTGGCACGGAACAGCCATGGAGCAAGTGATCAATAAATGTTAGTAATAATGGTTAAGTCTTGAAAGGAGGTAATACCTCAAATAAAAGCTCCATTTAACCTACAATGAATTTTAAGGAGAACAAATAATTAGTCCGATCATCCGACCTTTTTCTGTTTTGATGCAGAGAGTGGAGAGTGCGTGTGGATCACGAGACACCAGGAGGGTGGCAGCAGCCTACTTCGGGAGAGACGGCCGGCCCGAAGGATGGCACTGGCCAGAACCAGGCCCAACCACAGATCTCACGGCTCCACTCAGAGGCTACCCTCCTTGGAAACAAAACTGTGCAGTGAAATATTTTTTGTCTTTGGGCTACAAAAATAGTTTTGTTTCTTCTATCTTAAAGTTTTTTTTTTTGGTTTTGTTTTGCTTTAATTACAGGCTTTGTTTCTTTAGAAAGTAACTATTTTACCTATACTACAAATAATAGCAATTTACTAATATCAGAAACTATATGCTGGGACCAAAATTAATTAAGCCATCACTTCTCATAACTAGGAAATTAATACAGAATATATACCTTTGCTCATGAATGTTTTCCCCATCCATGATTTGGTTGCTCTTCTCACCATGAGGTGATGTGACATGGTTAATTAAGAGTTTCATTCTTGGGCCCTAGCTGGTTTGGCTCAGTGGATAGAGCATCAGCCTGCAGACCAAAGGGTCCCGGGTTTGATTCCGGTCAAGGGCACGTACTTAGGCTGCAGGCTCCTCCCTGGCCCAGGCCCTGGTCCTGGCATGTGCAGGAGGCAACCAATCTATGTGTTTCTCTCTCATCGATATTTCTGTCTTTCCCTCTCTCTTCCACTCTCTCTAAAAATCAGTGGAAAAATATCCTCGGGTGAGGATTAAAAACAAAACAAAACAAAAAAACCCACAAAGTTTCATTCTTGGAAAGCCATTTCATTTGATTCTACAAAAAAATTTTATCTTTTACGGCTGTTTTTCCTGCAGTAGACTGAGTTCATAGACAACTCTGGAAAAACTAATGAGAACTGACCACGGGGAGACCAGCTTTAAAAGAATAACAGAAAATTGAAAGAAAAACTGGAACTCTAATATTTAGAGCCTTGCTCTGAAAAACAAAACATGTTTATAGTGCATTTTATGTGAAAAAGATGAAGAGTTCTGGTTTTGACTCAGAGCAGATACTCCCTAGAATTAGTCACAGAAAAAAAAGGAATAGAAATTTTACACTTTTCTTCCTAAGAGAGTAATTCAGCTTTTCGAACCTTATTTTTTTTCCTTAGACATTTTTATTAATATGTCCTTTTAAGTTGATGACATGGCTAATAAATGGTATCCTTCCTCTAGATGGTAGGAAATGGGTGTTTAAAAAAAAAAAAAACGAGAACAGAAAATACCTTCAGTTTTTTTCTGAATTACTTAATTATTCTCCTACAAAGCAGATTTAAAGAAAACAATGGTCAATGAGCTCAATAACTTCAAGAATGGTAAAACCTCACCAATGGTCTGCCTAAAGTTCTGCTTCAAATTCCAAGAACATCTTCAGTGTTGTTTATATTCTCATGTATCACATATGAGAATTACAGCTGGCCAAAAGGTTGCAGGTTTGATTCCCAGTCAGGATATATACTTAGGTTTCGGGTTCGATCCCTGGTCAGGGCATGTATGGGAGGCAACCAATGGATGTTTCTCTCTCACTGATGTTCGTCTCCCTCCCTTCCCCCACACCTGCACTTCCCCTCCCCATTCCTCTTTCTATAAAATCAATAAACATATTCTGGGATGTGGAAGGAAGGAAGGAAGGAAGGAAGGAAGGAAGGAAGGAAGGAAGGAAGGAAGGAAGGAAGGGAGGGAGGGAGGGAGGGAGGGAGGGAGGGAGGGAGGGAGGGAGGGAGGGAGGGAGGGAGGGAGGAAGGAGGGAGGGAGCAAGGGGCTGAATGAACTGTGATATAACCAAATTATATGAAAGTTTCCAATTTGGTCAATCTCCAGAAAGCAGTATAAACTAATCTATAAACGTTATCGAAAGGCAGGCAAACAAGCATCCATTACCAACTCTAAGAGTGGTATATTTACACTGGCCCAAGGAGGAGTGATTTAAAGGTAATATACAAAAAATAAAAATAAAATAAAGGTAATATACACAAAGCTGATGTCCTATTAGTAGCAACTCTTGATTCTACCCTTTTTAAGTTCATATTACATTTAGAAAATAAACAAACAAAAGAAACCAATTTGGACAGCTTCACATTGTCTTGTTATACTATTAAAAGCAACAACAAGCTCTTCAAATAGAAAACATTTTTGTTAGAATTTATTTTCAGTGTACCATTTCCTCCCCCACCCCCACTCTAGTTCTCATCAAGTAATCTGATCACAAAAGCATATTAAGTAACCAATGTTCATTTTTTAAAAATCAATACAGTTTAAATAAGCAAAATAAAATGTTTGGACCAAGTAAAATACACACTCGGCCTAAGTCTCCAGTATTCTTGGAATAAAGAAAATAATGAAATAAATGGAAGCTAAGAAGGAGAATTCAGAATAATCAAACCAGCAATTTAGATTTTGAAGTTTACTGATTTTCTACATAGGGGAAAAATACTGTGTACATGTCCAAAGGGAACAACTTTGGCAAACTGTGAGTCTAGCTATTGGTGAAATACAAACTCCCCAACACAAAAGCAACAGTCTGAGTTTCCTTGATCCATTTTTACCTTAAACACAAAGCATGAAAAATGCCTTTTTTCCATTGGGAAACTTCAACCCACTCAACCTGCCTTCCTAGCTCCGGACTAAATGCCTGGCACAGTGGCTTTAAAACCACATTTATATCAGTCAACTCCTGGAGTGCCTTTCATATCTACCCTTCAGTCTGACTTTTATCTTATGACAATGCAATGTAACGATGGAAACACAGGATCCAGAGTTATATTTTTTCCTGCTGCTTTTTATAATTCAATTCCATGGAAATTGTGTTATTTAGGGTCAATTTTACTTTTTAAAGGTTGGAAGAAACAAGCATTTAAGTGGAAAAGAATAAAAAAAAAAATCATTTCTTAAAATCCAGGGCAGATTTTCTTTGTAATTATAAAGAAGTCCTACTCGGTCACTACTGCCTCGTGGCCACAGGGTGCTGGCCTTCTTCCAATCCCTCAGTGGCCCTGGTGTGGTCAGAGTAGAGGCCTAGGCTCGCCGCCCTCACTCACTTGCAAGTGGTCATGGGAAAAATCGAAGCCAGCTACTTACCAGAGACGAGGGAGGCTGAACACAGGCCCATTCCTAATTTAGGAACTTTGAACTCTCCCTGCACTGCAGGCTTCTGCAGCTAGAAAGTCAAATAAAACATCCTGGCAAGTAGCATTCTAATATCATAAACACAGACTCCCCAATAATGTCATCATAAAAGGCAACATCTAAAAATAATACTCTCGTGCTGAGTATCATAAATATGGCCACTGTCCAATGTAGAATGTGACCTAGTTTTTGTTTTGTTTTTTCCAAAAGCAATACACAAATACAGGGTGTCCCAAAAACTTATACACACTTTGAATAATTATAAAGGCAGTGTTTATTAAAATACATTTCATTTCCAAAATGTAATCGAATCTACAGACATATAAATGTATCTGTCTCATGGGGATTAGAATCCCTCACCTTACAATCAGGTAGGTCCTATATTGGCCTACTAGTTGCAACACCTGAAGCAAGTTCCTTTACACCTTGAACTTCAGGTTTCTTATCACTCTAAAGGCAACAGCAACTTGACTTGTTTGCCCCAAATAAATATTCAATAAATGAAGGTTTATTTTTGGCTATTTTTGTTATTTCTATTGTTTACCTAAAGTAGATGGTGGGGCATTAAAAGGCCAAAATGTTAAAGGTTGTTCTCTGTCTTGGAGGGAGGAACGCAAACATTTTTTAAGTTCTTGTCTGTGCTTTTCTCTAGCTCTCAATTTTTCTACAATGAACATTTTAATGCCTTAGTAATCTTTTCTATTCAATTAGTCACTCTCCTGAATTAATGACACTATCAGATTCTAAAGAAACATCTATTCTCTACAAAAAAATAAAAACGATTCCTGCTTAACCTCCTCCTGTCCTCCTGCTAAGGATGTCGTCAGTTTGAGGCCGAAGGCAGTAACAAGCTGACAAACCCAGAGTCCCCAGGGGCTCAGTGAGGGAAATTCAGTGCCACTGACCCCTGGCTCAGCTCCAGCTCTGCTGGGGGAAGGGATGTAGGGAGACCTGGGCACACAATCCTGCAGGCAGCTGGGTCCTCACTGCAACCCCCAGAAAAGCAATGCATCTGCATTCTTCTGGCCTCACCAAGTGATCAAGCTCTGGAACGGGGCCTGTGCAGAGTATTTTTTTACCCTTTGAGACAGTATGGATGGACCCGGAGACTATTATGCTAAGCAAAGTAAGCCAGTCAGAGAAAGACAAATATCCTATGATCTCACTTATAAGTGGAATCTAATGAATAAGATAAACTAACCAACAAAATAGGCCAGAGGTGAAACCATAAAAGTCCTAAAAGAAACCATAGGCACCACAATCTCAGACATCTCTCGTAGCAACATGTTTACAGATACATCTCCTACGACAATGGAAACTAAGGAGAAAAACAAATGGGACTACTAGTACATCAAAATAAAAAGCTTCTGCACTGCAAAAGAAACCATCAACAAAATAACAAGAGAGCCCACTGCATGGGAGAACGTATTTGTCAATGATACATCCGATAAGGGGTTAATCTCCAAAATATATAGGGAATGCATACAACTTAACAAAATGAAGATAAACAATCCAATCTAAAAATCGGGCAAAGGACCTAAATAGACACTTTTCGAAAGAAGACATAAGGAAGGCCAAGAGACATGTGAAAAAATGCTCAAAGTCACTAATCATCTGAGAGATGCAAATCAAAATGACAATGAGATATCACCTCAGACCTGTCAGAATGGCTATCATCAACAAATCAACCAATAACAAGTGTGGGCGAGGTTGTGGAGAAAAGGGAACCCTAATACACTGCTGGTAAGAATGCAGACTGGTGCAGCCACTGTGGAAAACAGTGTGGAGTTTCCTCAAAAAATTAAAAATGGAACTCCCATTTGACCCAGTCAACCTGAAACACTCAACAGAAAGAATATATGCACCCCTATATTCAAAGCAATGCAATTTACAATAGCTAAGACTTGGAAACAGCTTAAGTGCCCATCAGCAGATGAGTGGATAAAAAAACTACAGTACATTTACACAGTGGAATACTACGTGGCAATAAAAAAGAAAGAACTCTTACCATTTGCAACAGCATGGATGGACCTGGAGAGTACCATGCTGAGCGAAATAAGCCAGTCAGAGAGAGATAAGTATCACATGATATCACTCCTATGTGGAATCTAACGAACCAAATAAACTGATGATCAAAAATAGATCCAGAGTCATAGAAGCATGAACAGACTGTTGAAACTCAGAGGGAAGGCAGGGGAGGGTGGGTGGGAAGAGATCAACCAATGAAATAATATGCATATATGCATAACCCGTGGACACAGACAATGGAGTGGTGAGGGCTTAGGGGTGGAAGGAGCAGGCTGGAAGAGGTTAATGGGGGGAAAAGGGGGACCTATGTAATATTTTCAACAATAAAGATGAAAACAAAAAAACAGGCCAGAGATATGGATGCATGGAACAGAATAAATTACCTCAGTGGGGGTGGTAGGGGTGGGGGGATGCGGGGGGAGGGCAGCAGGAAGCGATTAACCAAAGAACATATATGCATGGACACAGACAATAGCATGGGGAAGACCACGGGAGAGGGGCTGGAGGGAGGTGGGTGGAGGGAGGCAAAAGGGAGAAAATAAGAGACCGTCAACAACAACAACAACACAACAAAGCACCCTTGGACACGTAGGGTAGCTGGCATTGAGAATTACTACCCTAGCAGGTCCATGAACCTCTAAGCACTTATCCTCCAAATGGAAGGAATTTCAATTCTCTCAAAATTCAAGGCTCTCCCCCGAATCTGTATGGGCGGTGGTAGGAGAGTGAAGAGAGGCAGAAGACTACTCTGGATAGTTTGTTTTTTTATAAGACTATCTTATAAACAAAAACTTTTATCTTAGATTTATACAGGTGTATAACAAAAACCTGGTTAATTTCAAAATTGAAAAGCTGATTTGTACTACACTGATCAGTATAAATGAGGCTTTTAAAGAGATAAATTACTCATTTCCAACCTAATTCTTGAGTTAAGAAAAAATCTGGTGGCTTGTTTGGTTTTTAGAGTTTGTAAAACCCTAATATCTCCTCCTCTTTAAACCTCACCTCCTTTCATCTTATAGTGACTGCATAGAGGTTTTTTAATGAAAACAGAAATTTCTCCAGTGAGAGTGACACAGAAGACCCCAAATGACTAACTCAAACATGTACAAATGACTAACAGTGACTTCATATCACTTAAATCAGTGGTCGGCAAACTGCGGCTCTGTTGACTAATGAGTTTGCCGACCACTGACTTAAATCAACTTTTGGGCCACCTCTTGATTGCCTGTCTAGAAAAAAACTGTTTTCCCTTTATTCTCACATTCACACACACCTGACACTGGACCTGTGGGCTTTCTCCACCAGGCAATTCTGCCTCTAACTGCCTGGAGTTGCCATCACATCCACAGGTTAAGGGCTCAGTCTCACAAGACTGCCCCCAACACCTCAGACACCAGTTGCAAGTCGAGGTAATCACCTGTGCTTCTGAACAACCAGCTATAAGGCAAAAGTTCCCAAATCTCCTCCTCGGGTCCAATCATTTGCTGGAACAACTAATAGAACTGGAGAAACATTTACATTTACCAGCTTATTATGTAATAAAGAATATGATAAAGGAGATAGATGAACAGCCAGATAAAGAGGTACAAAGGGTGAGGTCCAGAAGGGTCCCTGTGCAGGATCTTCTGTCCCCATGAAGTTGGGGTGCGCCACCCTTCCGGTACATGGATGAGTTTGTTCACCAACCCAGAAGTTCTCTGAACCCTCTGCTTTAGGGTTTTTAACAGAGACTTTATCACAGGCACAATAGATTGTTAACTCCATTTCCAATCCCTCTTTCCTTTCAGGAGAATGGGGAGTGGGGCTGAAAGTTACAAGTTTCTAATCACAACCTGGTCTTTCTGGTGACCAGCCCTCTTCCTGGAGCCACGAAGAGTCCCTTCATTAGAACAAAAGATGCCCCTCTCACTCAGTGAGTTCCAAGGTATTTAGGAGCTCTACAGCAGGAACTGGGGTCCAGGGACCAAGATCAATGTGTGTGTGTGTGTGTGTGTGTGTGTGTGTGTGTGTGCGCGCGCACATGTGTTTCTTATTATTTCACATTTCCCTAACCTTTCAGTCTCTCTCTCTCTCTCTTTCTCCCCAAGGCCCACCCTCACCTCCCCAGGAGCCTCATATCTTTGAAAGACTTAAATGTATGCACCATTCTATGCTTCACAGTCCCAGGCAATGTAGCAAGAAGAAAAAGGAGGTAGAGGGAGTTGCAGGTACTATGCGCCAGGCTTAGGGTCAGGTATTTTATACATACAGGGTTGGGCAAAAGTACATTCACAGTTGTTCATTAGGAAAATAATACAATAATTAATAAATAATACAAAAATAAATTCTGTTTAGAGTACTCACAACTGTAAACCTACTTTTGCCCCACCCTATGGGCAATCCTCTAATCACAGGATTCCTCTAATGTGGCTACTGTTACCCTAGATCACAGACGAGGCTTAGGGGCGTTAACAAACATCCTGAGTCAACAATGCAACAATCTCAATTGTCTACACTCATAAGCAGAATCAATGAGTAATACTAACACATCAAATCCCACAAGCATTATGGGATTTCTATGAAGCCAATGTATGTGTTACATTTAAACGTGTTTGCATTCCCTCAGGAAAAAGATGCCTAATGACAACTGGAAAGTTTGTCAGGGAAAAAGGAGAAGGAAGTCTGGATTGGCCACCAACAATCCAAACTGGAGAACAGCAAATGGAAGTGTCTGGTAATTCAGAGTTGTTATTGCTGGCTGGTCCTAAATCCAAGGGAAAACACGCTTTCGATACGGATTACAATCCGAGGCAGCAATGACTTAGCAGTGACCTCTAACTGTTTTACTCCTTCATCCCCTGTTTCTTCTTGGAACTGCTCAGTGTAGCTTGCAGGAGCTTATTCCATAGTCCTGAAGACACAGTTATATCTTTTCTTTTTAAATATATTTTATTGATTTTTTACAGAGAGGAAGGGAGAGGGATAGAGAGCTAGAAACGTCGATGAGAGAGAAACATCAATCAGCTGCCTCCTGCACACTCCCCACTGGGGATGTGCCCGCAACCAAGGTACATGCCCTTGACCGGAATCGAACCTGGGACCCTTGAGTCCGCAGGCCGACGCTCTATCCACTGAGCCAAACCGGTTAGGGCGACACAGTTATATCTTATTGTGTTATCTGGAAAAAGTGACAACAGGTCTCTTCATATAGGTATGGGAAAGCACAGATGCCTTTTAATTAGAGAATTGGGGTGATTTATTCAGGCTTTTGGGGTAAGTGAAATTATAAAATTCTAGAAATGGATAGCAGCACCTCAAGCACTGCTTTCATTTGACTATTAGTTGTGCAATATAATAGTGTACAAGAATCTATACTGCTTTTAAACAGGTTACATTCCAATTAGGAAGCACAGCGCCTAACACACAGTAGGTGCTCAACAAAGAAAGACCTGCTGGATGAGTGAAGAAAGAAAGGAAAGGTAATGAAACAAGCATACAAAAATAAATAACAAAATGTGGTCAATGTAATGATAAAGGTATGAAGTATTCTTGAAGTTTGGAAAGTGGAGACACTGCTCCCAAGCAGAAGTCATGAAGGTCTTCATGAAGACAGACTATATATGGTCCTGAAAGATTAGGCTATTTGTCAGTCTACCCTTTTCACCTAAAGAAGCATAGGACATATTATTTCAGTAGCCTTGAAACATATGCTTATGACTTGATCTAAAACAAATATTGTGCAAAAAAAGCAGTAATTTTTAAATACCCTTTTCCTCTGGAAATTTGGCAACTAAATCTCACTGAAATGTCAGAAACTAATATCTCAGTTTTCTGAGCTGTAATGGATTCAATATGGTACTTAAAAAAAAAAATCTTTCTCCCATCTTTCTGCCACATGTAGGTTGTCCTTGAATCATTCATTATCTTGGAACTGAAAGTCTTTAGAATTTAACTCTTTTGGAGGCAACATCTTTATCCAGCAAAGAAAATGTAGTGTTTTTATATGTGGGAAATACTCATTTATTTTTTTATTTATGCATTCTGTAAGACAAGTTCAATTTAGACAACCAATCTCATGAAATTTTATAGTCTTGCATGTCAAAAAAACAAACAAACCCATAATGATAAGGACAAGAGTTGTTTAACTCTAATACACATGCAATTGCTACGCAAGCAAGTTGGCACAAGTTCCTTCTTCTTTAAGACCTCCCTTATTTGTTCCAAAATAATAAAAATTCAAAGAGAAACAAATTCAAATCTTGGAAAAACTCTAAGGTGCTCTAGAATGCTTTTCCATCCTCTCCCCTGCGCCCCTCCCCATGCATCTGCTACATATTACCAACACTAAAACAACAGAAGACATCTATAAACAACATTTCCTGCAAGGAAGACACAGACATTCTGGTGGGTATCTTAGGAACAGATGTTTTAGTACATCTGAAATCCAATATTCAAGCAGTGATGATATACCTCACTGTAACATAACAAAGAAATATGTTGTACTTGATTTGTTTTTCTATATAATAGCTCCTCAAGGCCATTCTAGCTCAAGCTCATTATTCAACTGTCTTGCTGTCACTGAGCACAATCTTCTTCAGAATCTGAGAGTCTAACCATTTGAAATGGAAATGAAGTCTCACAAAGGCTGTACCAGAATGCTGCACACACTCACAGGATCAGAGAATACTAGCAAGTATCAGTCCGATCTCATGTCACATGTATGAAACTTGCCCAAGTCAGCGTGACTAGCCAAAGGCAGACAGGACCAGGGTCCAGGTTTCGGGGTTGCCACTTGTAACAAACACACGTACCCAATGACTCTTGCAACTGGAGCTTTCCTGGTGAGGATACGACGATTTCTATTCAACAAAGAAGAGCTGACCGAAACAGACCTTGAGTTTCTCCATGGTAGGTAAGCAAGAAAAAAATGGATGGTTCGTGGACACGTTTTCCCCACTAAGCTTTCAAATACTTTGTTACAGTTTTGTGTTTGTTTCAAAGAGGGTTTTAAAAGTTTGGGTGAATTATCTGGTAGGTTGGTATGACAGCTGTATTCATGATGAGAATTGCTCTTTAAAAGTAATTTGACATCTGTAGCAGGCATTTTCCTAGACTGACTAACTGCTGTCTGGTTTGGTTGTGGTGGTAATAATTAGCAAGGACAATAACAACGGAAGTGAACATGACTGAACTTACTGTGCCCAGCAATGTTCGCAGAACTCTACAGACATTAACTCGTTTAATCTTTCAGCACTAAGGTCTTATCCTCATTTATACACGAGGAAACTGAATGGAAGAGAAGGTTGTACTGTAATGAGCCACGAGTCCTCTGGTATTCTGCTTAGCCAACTGGATATACCACTGGAATGGGAAACTTTGTCCTTCCCATCATTGTTCCTCTTCTTTCAAAATGCACCAACAGAGTTCACGGAGAACTCCCATTTCCCCTTACCAGACACAGTGAATGGGTTTTCAGTAGCAGATCTAACAGGAGGGGCATTTGTAATAGGCAGGCAGGACTTAGAGTAATGCCTGCATAATTATTTTATGTAAAACAGGATGATATGCATTCCAAGTCCTACAAGTTTCTTTTCCCTATAACAAGAATTCCTGCAGTTAGCAGTTTTTTATGACAAACTTTTTAATTGGTTAGGATTAACATATATGACTCTAAATCCTCAAAGAAGTTTTAATTGGTCTTTGAAGAATGGAAGTATTTGCTACACAAGTACTACATTACTCTCCTAAAACCTATTAAGAAGCTTTGCTCTCACCTGGACTTCAAGTAGCTTGGTTCTATGAACTCTGCTCTAATTATATTAAAGAAAGATAAATCAAGGACATTTTACCTTCTTGACTTTCTGGGGAAACTCTAATTACAGGCAGCTTAGTTGGTATGGACTTAATTGTGTCACACCCCTACCCCCATTCATATGTTGAAGTCCTGACCCCCAGTACTTTATAACATGACTAGATTTGGAGATTGGGGGGGGGGGCGGTGTTTAAAGAAGTGATTAGGTTAAAATAAAGTAATCAGGGTGGAACCTAATCCAATATGACTGGTGTCCTTATAAGAAAGATTAGGGCACAGACACATACAGAGGAATGACCATGTGAAGACAGAAAGAAGACGGCCATCTACAAGCCAAGGAGAGAGTCCTCAGAAGAAGCCAATCCTACCCACACCTTATTTTCAGAATTACAACCTCCATGACTGTAAGAAAATGAAGTTCTTTTATTTAAGCCACCTGGTGTATAGTACTTTATTACAGCAGCCCTAGCAAACTAATACAGTTGCTTTTTGCTTTCTCAATTCAAAAGGAAATACAGCAGAAGCTCACTATACATATGATTCAGAAAATGATGGGTCGTACATACTATTCATTACAAACATTGAAGAAGCTCATGGTGAGAATTAGGCAGCCTTGCCATAGATACCACATTATTTGTCTCTTTATACTCAACAATGCAAGGTATTCTATATCAATAAACATATTTCTGTTCACTGACATTTAAATTATGCCACCAGCAAAACAATCTGCAGCCCACTAGGTTTAAATTTTGGTGCTGCCATTTAATTGGCTGTTCAATCTCCAAGTTGGAGCCCCACCCTATCTTTAAAACGGGTACCTAGCTCATAAAGTTGTGGTAAGGATTAAATGGGATAATATATTTCAGAGATGACATTGGCTAAGCAGCTCTTCCAGTACATATTGGATGCCTATGAGCCATGGTTATTGGATTTATCAAAAACAGTAAAGTCCAGCCAGTGTGGCTCAGTGGTTGGGCGTCAACCCATGAACCAGGAGATCACAGCTCGATTCCCAGTCAGGACACATGCCTGGATCGCAGGATCAATCTCCAGTAGGGGACATGCAGGAAGCAGCTGATCAATGATTCACTCTCATCATTGATGTTTCTATCTCTCCCTCTCCTCTCCTCTCTCTGAAATCAATAAAAATATATTTTAAAAACAACAACAAGTCATAGCTCTCCTCTCTCATGCACTGGCTCTGGCAGCTGGATGTAAGTTGAAAAACTAGAATAAAGCAGGCAATTATAAAAAACGATACCTGTAGTTTTAAACATTCTTATGTTAATTTACGTATATGATATAAAGGTTCATTCATTCACCAATATTTAGATGTGAGGCAAAGGCTACTTCTTTGAGAATGGTGTGCTGAATGGGGTTCTGGTTGTCTTTTCTAAGTAAACTATACCACGATGCATTACCAATTTTCAGTCTCTGTCTTTTTAAAGAGGATCAAAAACTAAAAGATCTTTAAAAAATAATCTGAATGCAGGAGCCACCTATATTTTGGTAATATCCATCTTCCTGTACTAAATTCACTGCAATATTTTTTAGTACAGTGCTTCTCAAATGTTAGCATGC
This sequence comes from Cnephaeus nilssonii, assembly GCF_951640355.1. Taxonomy (NCBI): domain Eukaryota; kingdom Metazoa; phylum Chordata; class Mammalia; order Chiroptera; family Vespertilionidae; genus Cnephaeus; species Cnephaeus nilssonii. The sequence continues at coordinate 25,988,354 of NC_137078.1, forward strand.
TTCCGAATCACCTGGAGGGTTTGGTAAAACACATTTCTGGGCCTTATCCACAGAGTTGCTGATCCAGCAGGCCTGGGGCAGGGCCTAAGAATCGGAATTTTAACATGTCCGCAGAAGCTGCTGCTGCTGATGTAGGAAGCACACTTTGAGAACTCACCCTCACTGATCCTATCTTCCAGATAAAGTGCATCTTTTTGCATTCATATTTCATCAATTTACATAATATTTAATTAAATTCCATCACTTAAGGACAAATACTACTGATGCCTGGTAGCGTACAACTCCACTGGGAGGGGTGGAAGTACTTGGGGATCCAACTGGGATGTCCATTGTGTAGACCCTGAGAAAGAAGATACTTACTAAGAAGGTCTCCCAGTGGCTAACTGGTCTCAAATATAAAAAACAGGGCCAGCCAGCCATTCCTACACAGGGACCTCTCACGCTGCACTTCAAGGAGAAGCCTGCATTAAATTAGCTATCTCTGCACTAAACTGTCTGCTTGTACTTCTGCCTTCTGAGCCAGCACTTATAAAGGAATTCTTAGAATCCGATTTCAACCAATAGGACTGAAGCTTCCCCCCATCCAATCAGAGCCAGTCATATCCCCATCAGCTTTTTCACCAACCAATCAGAGTAGTTCCAATCTGACCAATCAGGACAGTGCCTTTTGGACCAAACTGTAAGGATTTGGAGTCTTCATTTGCATGAGGACGGGCCAATCAGGGATCAGGGGAGGGGACTTCTGTCTATGGGAGCACACTTTCCCTTTCCACCAAAGACTGAAGACTGTTTCCCAGGCTGAAGATGATTCACCAGAGTGGAGAAGACCAGCTCAAGGGCAGAGATGTCTGGCTGGAGAGAAGCCAGGCCTCAGGGTTACCTCACCCAGTGCCTCCTAACAGCCATGTGGTGTTGTATCACAATTGAGCTGTTTGATGAATAAAGTTTCCTTCTTCACTACACCCCAAATCGGAGATTCTTGTTGGTGCTGAATTGACCCCCAGGACTCCCAGTTTGTCAATGGACATTTGACCCACCATGGAGATTAGTTGACTTGTCACAGAAAGAATAGAGAGCACCAGTTAAAGCAGTAAATTGGGTAAATGGAGATAAGTTGAGAAAACTTCTAGGGTATTAGGCTGATGCTTATCACTTTCCTGGATTCACTCTCAACACATAAAAGAAAAGAATAATGAGCTAGAAATATGTGCTTTTCTAATCACATATTTTATACTTTTCTCACTACTCTGCATCGCAGGCTATAATCATATTAGTATACTTACATAGTAGTATAAGGTGATCAATCCAGCTTTAATTTTAAGTATGAAAATACCCTGTTGAGAGTTGACAGGGAAGCCTTACTCCTTTATTACTGTCATTTTCTGAGAAATCAGGTGGCAATTCATGATTCAAGACTTTTGTGACTTTAACTTTCTTTTTAAACCTCACGCTGTTTTCCAGGAGGAATTTCAATTGATCCATATACTAGTACTCCGGAGTCCTTCAAATGCAGACCCAGGACAGTGGAACTTATTTGTGCCTTTCTGGCATCAGTATGCCCCAAATCTATTTTCATTCAATTCAACAACACACATACATGCTAGAACACAAATTACCGCCCCCCCCCCCCGCCCATATCTTTTGGATATCCAGTTGCACTAATAAATCAAGGAGAGAGTAATCAATTGTGACAGCTTGTCACAACCCCAGTTGCACACACATAAACTGGAGGTCAAGGACAAAGAAGCCATGGCCACCTGTGGTCTCCTTCCAAACCACACAGGCACTGGAAAACAGCAGAACCCCAAGGCTGTAAAAATTACAATAGAAATTCCAGTTCAATTTCACTTCCAAAATCTAAAGAAAACCTAAACTTATTCAGAAAATATATATCCCATGATTTTTGCATCTGATTTGTTTTATGCTTGTTCTCTTCTCAATTAAAAGAAATGAAAGACATAAGGACCAGGAAAAAAAGGGCACTATCTTTATTAGCAAATAATATGATCATTTAATAGAGTCCAAAACAATCTGCAAAGAGGTATTAGAATTAATGAGACTTTAGCAACATTACTGCCTATAAAAGTCAGCATATTCCATAGTCAACAATATTATTCTGAGCTACAAAAAAAGCTCAGAAATGCAATCTAAAATGACCACTTGTGCTATATTCACTTGTGCTATACAGCAATGAGAATGGCAAACTACAACTAAGGGATCACAAAAATAACACCAACCAAAAGAAGCCAGATACAGAAGAATAAACACCATGGTTCACATACATAGAGAACAAAAACAGGCCAAACTGAGCCATGCTTTTGAAAGTCCAGACAGTGGCAGCCCTTGGAGGCATGGCAGCCCTTGGGGGCATGGCAGTAATAGGGAAGGAACAGGAGGGGGAACTGCTAATGTTCTGGGTGCTGGTGTTTAGTTTTAAAATTCAGCAAGCTATACATTTATACCTACAGAAAAATGCATGTATTACATTATGTATGTCAATAAAATGTTGTTTTTTTTAAAAAACATATCACGTGAAATAGCAAAATAAAAATGTTAAGTACTAGGCCTAGGTACAAATCTGACAAAAGATACATTTTTAAGGAGATATACCATATTCTCAGCTTAGAAAATTCAATACTGTAAAGATATCAGTTCTTTCCACATTGAGGTATACATCCAGTGCAATCACAAAATAATTCCTGAATGGAAATCTATAAGAAGGACCAAGCTACCCCTGAAGCAGAACAAACTATCCCTGAAGTTACCAGTAAAGCAGAGGATGTGGTTATGCCTCAGGGACAGACAAACAGAACACTGAAACAGAATCCAGTGCTGAGAAAATGATCCTCAGTTATCTGGAAACTTTATATGACAGAACTAGTATCACAGATAAGTAGTGAAAGGCTGGACTATTCAATAAACAGTGCTGGGGCAATAGGTTATCTATATGGAGGAAGAAATGAATCCCTACCTCATACCATATTTTAAAAAATCAATTTCAAGGATTTAAATGTGAAGTGCAAAACTTTGGAATTTGTAGAAGAAAATACAAGAGAGTATTTTTGTGACCTTCGGGTAGTAAATGACTTTTTAAAGTACGCACATAAGACATTAACCTTAGATAAAGGTAAAAGGTAGATCTGAGTATTTTTTAAATTAGAACTGATAAACAAAGAAATTAAAACCAACTACAAGTTGAGAAAAGATATTTGTATATGACTAAAGAGTAATATGCAAAGTATGTGAATAACACCTACAAATCCTATTCTCCCTCCTCCCCCTTCCCTTCTCCTTCTTCAATAATACCCTTAACATTTCATGTAATACTGGTTTGGTGATGATGAACTCCTTTAGCTTTTTCTTGTCTGTGAAGCTCTTTATCTGACCTTCAATTCTAAATGATAGCTTTGCTGGATAGAGTAATTTTGGTTGTAGGTCTTGGCTTTTCATCACTTTGAATATTTCTTGGCACACCCTTCTGGCCTGCAAAGTTTCTGATGAAAAATCAGCTGACAGCTTTATGTGCACTGCCTTGTAGGTAACTAACTGCTTTTCTCTTGCTGCTTTTAAGGTTCTCCTTGTCTTTAACCTTTGGCATTTTCATTAAGATGAATTTTGGTGTGGGTTTCTTTGGGTTCATCTTGTTTGGGACTCTCTGTGCTTCTTGGATTTGTATGTCAATTTCTTTCACCAGGTAAGGGAAGTTTTCTGTCATTTTTTCAAATAGGTTTTTGATTTCTTGCTCTCTCTCTTCTCTTTCCGGTACCCCCATGATGAGAGTGTCGGTACATTTGATCAGAGGCTCCTTACACTACCTTCAGATTTTTGGATTCTCTTTCCTTTTTGCTCTTCTGATTGGGTGTTTTTTGCTTCCTTATATTCCAAATTCTTGATTACATTCTCAGTGTCCTCTACTCTACTGTTGATCCCCTGTAAATTATTCTTTATTTCAGTTAGTGTACACTTCATTTCTGACTGGTCCTTTTTTATGTTGTTGATGTTCTTACTAAGTTTCTTGAAATTCTCACTAACTTCCTTGAAGTTCTGATTAAGTTACTTGCGCATCCTTATCATCATTGTTTTAAACTCTGTATCTGGTAGTTTGCTTGTTTCCATTTCATTTAGTTCGTTTTCTGGTGATTTCTTCTGTTCTTTCATTTGTGACAGGTTTCTTTGTCTCCGAATTAGGTAGATCTGCTGTCCCCCAGACTTCAAAAAGTCATCTTGTGTAGCATGAGCTACAAAGCAATCTGCAGATGACTGCTACTTGTGTTGGGCTTGGAGGTGCTCAGGAGAGGCCATACTGTGAGCCAGGGTGGGCTGCCGCTAATGCCTGACCTGGGGCCATTTATTAAGAGGTACGAGGCATGCTGATTCCAGATGCTGCTTGTTTGAGAGACTTTAGGAAAACCCAAAGCATGAGGCAAGTGAGGCCAGTTGTATGGAAAAACCACTGGAAATGACTTGGATGAGCCTGCAAGTAGGGAGGGTGGAGTCTCAGGGAATCACCAGGGTGGGGCCAAAAGTGTGAGCCAGGTTGATGGAAATTTAGATATGGCACAGCCTGTCAGCTCTTTGGCAGAAAGGGTGCAACAAAGGAACACTGGCCTCTGCCAGCACTTCTGTCTGGGAAAAACTGCCCCTCCAACTCTTGGCCCTATTCCAGACAAGTTACTTCCTCCCCAAATGTCCCAGGCTCCTTTCAAGCTGCTGCCCTGGCACTGGAGCTCAGAGGGAGTGAGTCTGAGTAAGTCTTTGAATGGACCCTTTAAGAGGAACTGCCTGGGACTCCAGCAGCCTCTGCGTCACGTAGCCACAATCCCCACTGGTTTTTACAGCCAGAAGTTGTAGGGACTTCCCAGCACTGGGACCCTGAGCTGGGGGCCTGGTGTGGGGCAGGGACCCCTTGCTCCTCAGAAAAACCTCCACAGCAAAGATATCCCTCTCGATTTTAAACTGCCACACGTGGTATGGAATCAGCTGGTTCCACAATTCTGCCACTAATCTCTGCACCTCCTTCTAGTTTTGATGTGCTTCTTAATTCCCTAGTTGTAGGACTTCTTTCAGCTAGATTTCAGGTGGTCTTGAATAATGGTTGTTCTGTACTTTAGTTATAAATTTTTATGTGGTTGTGGGAGGCGGCATTTAACTACACCACCATCTTAAACAGAAGCTCCTAAAAGTATTTTGGCAGCAAAGGTTTAAAATGTGAAATTTTCCTATTCTTGCAACTTGACATTTTTTCAAAGTTAAAAAAAACAATTTAAACTGTTGTCCAAGGATAGACTAAAAACTCAGCACAGGAAACATCATTTTATATTGAGAACACACTTTAATGCCTCTATCCTATTGCAACCATTTGTTTATGGTAATGAATCATGTAACTGAGCTACTGCTCAGGAGCATGTGTGCTAGAATGACCGCACTGAAGTACTGAGCAGGCTGGACTTCATCGCTAAAGTGTCATGGGCTAAAATTAATTTGCATTGAGTAATGAAGTATTTTGTATGGCACCAAAAGTGGTGACACTTTGGGAGTGGCCACTGCAGATTGACAAATTTCTGTTTAAAAAGAGTATCATTTTCTTTGGGAAAAAAAATAAAAAGAGGCAAATGTCTCCCAACTTCCAAAAAAAAAAAAAAAAAAAAAAAAGACAGAAAATCAACACACTGTCTCAACACTATAGATTTTCAAAAGAAAAATACGTTATGCTGCATGAACATTCAAGGAGATGTTGTTGTTCCAAAACTTGACACATATTCTATCACGAGTCATCTTTTACAATAAAACAGGGCTGAGCAATAGTGGGACAATATAAAGCGAAATCCACACTCTAATAGATTTATATTTTCCAAATAAAGATAAGCATCCTTTTTCTTTACATTATATTCAATATGAACACACACGTCAAATGTACAATATACAACATGACCTCAGGAAAAACAAGATCAGATGAGATGGAGTGTATGCCACTCAAAGGAGATGCTGAAAACTCAGCCACCACTATACATCATAGCTCATTAGAAATTTACATTAGCTTCCTCTGGGTCAAAAAAGCTCTTTGCATAAAAATATTTATTGTGCCCTGGTTTGCCATAAGTATAAATCTTTTAGGGAAAAGTCACCAGAGTGTACCATAGCTCATTGATAAGTTAATTACTAGTGAGGCAAAGCATGTGACCAATGGCTTTGGGGAAGGCCTTGCTTAACATTTATTATAGTAACCACAAAGGCCTTCCTGCTGTGAATTAAAGCCACCCACATCATTTTAATTCTGGCTACTGAGCGATTAGAGAATTAACAGGCAGCTGCTGATATATTTCACCACTTTAGTATAAACAACTGTGACAGTCTGGAGACCTTGGCTATATAAGGGGCCTCTAAATGTATTTTGTTGTTAGCGCAGGATTCATAAGGAGGGGAAAGTAGCTAGGATAGAAAAAGAAAAAACATACTTCTAAACACAACCATAAAATATATCTGACACCAGTGTTCTTAATTTTCTAGAGTTGTAAAACCTTTGAAATTCTGAATAAAGATATGAACTCTCATCCTTGGAAACTGCACATGCATCCACAAACACATCATTTTACATTTAATTTCAGGGGTTCACTGACCCCAGTTTAAAATACCCTGTACTGTATAGGTAGTCATAATATTGCATAACACAAGGTTAAAAAAAAATAAAAAGTACAGCTCAAGCTATTATGCCCAAAGAATGACAAATTAAGAGGTGAAGCCAAAACTAAACACAGTTAAGAGATGACAAAGATATTACTGGTGGACTTTAAAAGAATAATTATAATGGTTTTTATATTAATAAAATTCACTAATTAACTAACATGATACACAATACACAGTCACAAACTTATTTTAGCTAGTTAGCTCCCTTCTTCCTAAACAAAGACTTGTACTAAGACAATTATTAATTACAACCAATTTACTGGGCACTCACAATGCAAGAGTCTGCTGAAGACAAAAACTATTGACCTGAATAGTTTTCCTAGAATATAGTCTTTAGCATACTGCTCTGATTGTTTAACTTAATCCTTGTTCTTTTGTAAATCCTGTTCAAATGTAAATTACACCTGGCAGAGTCTCAGAGTGTGGGATATCTAATCTTTTCTGTTGATCAGCATAAACACAAAATTAGAAATCTCTACTTCCTAATGAATAAAGAGAAGAGCTGAGAGCAATCTGATTCAATTCTAACAAACCAGAAAGGATTTAAACAAATATGAGTGCAAACTTTATTTCTCATTAGAGAAACAGAAGATTAAAAATATAACTACTCAAATACATCTGATGTTATAAAATGGCTTATTGATGGATTACAAAATAAAGCACTGTAATTATGGATTTCATTTGTCAAATTTACCTTCTTAAACTCTTTAGGACCAACAGATAGTAGACCATATGTACACAAACACATTCCTGTCTTATACACTATTTTCTGGATGAATGCCCAATGGAATTTTAACAAAAGCATTATTTATTCAACAGCTGAGCATCTTACACAGTTACAACAGCAATAATGATCTCTCAATCTTAGGAATTATCTTTATTTGTCTAGTAATCCTCAAAAACACTTTTAATCATACTAAACAAATCCTAATGAAACATTTAAAAAATACTTGAAGATTAAATACCCCTTTTAACCACCCACCTAAAAAAGCCCGAGGAACTTAAGTTTTTTTTAACTTTATTTTCATTTTTCTAATCCTCACTCAAGGATATGTTTTTGCTGATGTTAGAGAGAGAAGAAGGGAGAAGAAGAGAGAGAGGAACGTCAAATGGTTGCCTCTCATACACTCCCCCAACCAGGGATGGAATCTGCAACCTGGGTATATGCCTTGACCAAGAATCAAACCTGCAACTTTCAGTGTTCAGGATGACACTCCAACCAACTGAACCATACTGGCCAGGGAAATTGTTTTCTTAATTTTAAATTTCATTAAAAAAAGTCTTAAAAGAATATAATACTGTTGGCTGTGAATGATGAAGGCCTGGAGAAAAGAAGATACCTACTAAGGGCTCCCAGTGGCTAATTGGACTCAAGTTTAAAAAACAAAGCCTAGCAGCCATTTCTACACAGGGACCTCTCATGCACACTGCACTTTAGGAAGAAGCCTGCACTAAACTACCTGCCCCTGCAACTGAACTACCTGCCTGTTTCTGCCCTCTGTCTAAGCCAGCCCTTATAAAGGAGTTCCTTAAATCCTTGTTCAACCAATAGGACAGAAACTTTCCCCATCCAATCAGAGCTCTGCAGCTATATCCCACCCACTCCTCCCCCATCACCTTCTTCACTGACCAGAGTGGCTCCATTCTGACCAACCAGGACAGCGCCATTTGAACCAATCAAACTGGAGAATTTGGAGCCCTTATTTGCATGAGGATGAAGACCTTTTGTGTATGGCCTAACAGCTAAACTGTCATATGCTTACCATCACAGTGGCTTCACACACTTTTCCAAAAAGCTTTAAAAGAACACTCTGAGGTCTTGGGCCAGACTTCCTCTAGGAAACATTCAGAGAAAACATTTTCAATACAGAAATGTCTCTGAAAGCTGTCACCAAACCCTACTACTGAAGTAGTCTTTGGTCTGTAACCTGACACAGAAATAGAAAACTCTTCATATAACAGGCACCGCCTCTACAAACCATTAGGCTTTCATCTAGTTACAATTATACCTTGTGCACAATGAGGAATTTAACCAAAGAATAATCACCAACCATTCTAATCAATTGAATTTGTCTTCAGTGACATTAATTTCCTCTACTATCTCCAGATAGTCAACGTAAATTCCTCAAAAGATACTGAAGCAGATTGCAAAAACTATTCTCTGAAAAATGTTATATCTGACCCTTCATTCTTCTTAACAGAAATGTTTCCTTTTCTTTTTTTTTTTCAATTTCTCTTTGAGAATAACTGTATTTGCATAGAATGTTCTGTATCATACACATTTAACTCTGTATCTGGTGAAAACTAGATACAACAAACTTCTTAGTATCTGAAATGAAGTAAAAATGTCTATAAATATCCCAATACATAGTTTGTTGCTTATAACATTGGCTCTCAAGCTATAAATGGTAAAAGACTATTCTCTGTAAGTGTAGTGCAGCTGTTATTTGAATTTTGAGAGACAAAGTCTACAATAATTGGGTATTCTAACAGCAATTTACTTTTCCCCATCACTATCCTTATATTTCAAACTGGAAAACTCTGTTCAATTCCTTCATCTTTACCTTGAATGTATACTGTGATCTTTTCAATTAATTCCTGTTATATGATTTTTTATTAAATTTTAATTTCATTTACTCCATCTAATCCACTGTCATGGTTTTATTCATACAAATACTAAATTGATTTTCATCCACTATTTTCTTGAATGTATAAAAACCCAGGTATACAATTATTTGGGCGATGCTAACATTTATTTCTAAATAAAAAAAAAAAACCTACTATATTGGTAAGCTATATACAAGTCACTATTTAAGGAGCTACTGATCATTCATTCAATGTTTATTGTGAGGGTTCGTGCCAGGTATACCACGACAAGCACACTACCATGATGTCTGAAGCTTTGTGGGAGCTCCTAGAGACATTCTCATTTATGTTTATAGAGTCTGCATAAAAAACATCCATACCCATACAAAGCCATGCATTTTATGTATATTTGCACTTACTAATTGAGCTATATCATGCCTGGGAGTAATAATGTAAAAAGAAGTTTATAAAATATTCAGTTGCCTCTAAAAATAAAATTCTTGGCATACCAGATGTTTCTCCGTATGAACACATCCGAATTAAGAGTTGGACAACAGGAGAGGAAAGAATGTGTTATTCTTAGGAAAATAAACTGGCTAGAAACAGCAGTCACTGTAAACAACCCTAAAACAAGATGATTTCAATATCTGTTCTATCTGTTCAGTATCTGTTCTAGCTTTATCCCCAACAAGATCTATCCTGCCTGAAGTAGGGAGGACTCCTCTTCAGGAAAGAGAGAGCATTTTCAATTATATTTATTAAACCTCCACATTAACCACCAAATTAACATGAAAATCAGGGACATCTAATGGTAGGTTTCCTTATGCAATTGAAAGCTCACAGTTCCCATCAATCAGCAAGCTCTTCCCAATAGGATGCAATTAAAGTCTAGGGAAAGTTGCATTATGCATTCTGAATGGCATTTGTGATTCTCCAACCAGTAGAGAAACTTTTTAGGGGTTAAAAGTTGCCAACATGGTAGAATCATAAGGACACAGGTGAATAGGAAATTAAAAATAACAAAATTCCTCACGACTGGGGAGCCATGAAAAATTATTTTGGATTTGGTTTGACTGTGAACACTAATGGATCAGCCTCTGGGCACCAATGTTTTGTTGACTGAACCTAACAAATAACAACTGAAAATAACAGAGCTAAACTTCAAAACCAAGTCATCTTTGTCAAGCAAAGCTCTCCCCCAAATAACTTTTTTCCTTCTATATCCTAAATATGCATTTGTGGATGTGATCATGCTGGCCAACAAAACAGTGACTACTTTAGAGTCATAATCTTCAACACTATTATGTGAGTGGATAGTCATATCAGTTACAGTTCACCCCTCTTCCTCTCCACAGGAGCTATATGAGAATATCATCTCCTGCAGAGACGTGAAATCTCTAAGTTGATCCAAAGGGGACACAGTTTTAAATGTTTGAAAGATACTTTTCATGTCATTCCTTAGGAGAGGAACGTTATTCTCAGGAGAATAAGGGTAAGTACAGAACTCTGATGGAACTGTGGTATCCATCATACGATAGTGCATGAAAAACAGCAAAGCCAAAATTGAATGGAGCTGGAAAGAAACCTCTACTCCCTTCACCACAAAGGAACAAATTATGAGCACTACATACCATCACTTCCTTCACTGCACTTGTCATTGCCCACCTTCTCACTAGACACCTATGAAACTCCAAAATAAAAGAAATTCAGCCCTTTCAAAAAGCTTACCATACAATTGTTTTTAAAAAACTATAAAAAAGCAAATGAACAAGTTCATGATGAATGGTCAAACTTAATAGTGTTAAGGAGGTTTGAAGTTAAGACCATGGTCGGAGAAAGATTCTTAGAGGAGGATGCATTTTGGGGCATCTAAAAGAAACTAATGAACGTAAGTTTGTGAAGAGGAGGCTAAAAGAGCATTTCAGACGAGAGACAAGGAAGTGAGAACGTGGGTGTTCAACTTAATGAGATGTGAGCATGGCAAGGAGGGGGACTGTACTAAAGTGGAGTGCGGGGGGCTGATAAAAAGATGGGATTATTAAAGTAGGAGGTAGCAACTTATGTGGAGCTAATAAACAAATTATTAAGATACTAGCGGCCCAGTACACAGATTCCTGCACATTGAAAGTAAATTAATTAGAATACAGATTCGTGCAGTAATTACATTACTGCAAAAAATTACATGTCAAAACAGTATATATAATATAGTATTATAAAATTAAAACATGTGTGCGATTGCCACCAGTGAGAGCTTTATATGTATCACGCACGTGCGAGTAAATGTTTATTTTTAAATTGCCAGTGTGCGTCATATGTACCAGCCGGTCGGTGGGTCAGATGGTCAATGAATAAATCGTGATGTGGTTCATGTTGAATATCAACAAAAACAACCAAATTCACGATTGACAATGACAGATCAAAACACACACGTGCGATTAGCACCAGTGAGAGCTTTATATGTATCACGCATGTGCGAGTCAACATTTTTAAATTGCTAGTGCACGTCATGTATACCAACCAGTTGGTCAGTTGGACGGACAGATGGACGGTCAGTCACTTAGCCTTTTATATACATAGATGAGCTCAACCAAGCCCCAGCAAGCAAGCCAGAGACCTGAAACCACCACCAAATCAGCCCAACAAGCACCAAGCATATTTTAAGCTTTTTATATTATCCCTGAATTAGGCCAGAACATAAAAGGCAAGCTGCACTTACAATATTTTACCAACTGATGATCATAAATTACATAGACAAAACAGACCAATCAACTATATTTAAAGTTCTGGGATCTAATGCCCAATATGACGATGACAATTAAAAATATTATCCAGTGATCCCGCTTCTAGGAATATATCCCAAGAAATTAAAAACACCAATCAGAAAGGATATATGCACCCCTATGTTCATAGCAGCACAATTTACAATAGCTAAAATTTGGAATCAGCCTAAGTGCCCATCAGCAGATGAGTGGATTAAAAAACTGTGGCACATCTACACAATGAAATACTACACTGCTATAAAAAAGAAGGAATTCTTACCATTTGCAACAGCATGGATGGAACTGGAGAGCATTATGCTAAGTGAAATAAGTCAGAGGGAGAAAGATAAATATCACATGATCTCATTCATTTGTGGATTATAATGAACAACATAAACCGATGAACAAAAACAGATTTAGAGACAGAGAAGCATCAATCAGATGCTCAAACCTCAGAAGGAATTTAGGGGAGGGTGGGGGTAAGGGGGAGAGATCAACCAAAGGACTTTTATGCATGCATATAAGCATAAGCGATGGACGCAGACAACAGGGGGTGAGGGTGAGGGCAGGACTGGGGGGGTGGGGGGAACAATGGGGGGATAAGGACACCTTTGTAATACATTAATCCAATAAAGAATAAAAAAGAAAAATATTTGATTATTCGTGCACTGGGGAGGGGGTCCCCTCAGCCCGGCCTATGCCCTCTCGCAGTCCAGGACCCCTTGGCAGACATCCCCCGAGGGGTCCTTAGCGCTGCCCGGAGGCGGGAGAGGCTCCTGCCACTGCCGCTACGCTCTCCAGCTGTGAGCCAGCTTCTGGCTGAGTGGTGCTCCCCCTGTGGGAGTGCACTGACCACCAGGGGGCAGCTCCTGTGTTGAGCGTCTGCCCCCTGGTGGTCAGTGCACGTCATAGTGACCAGTCGTTCTGCCTTTTGGTAGATTTGCATATTAGGGTTTTATTATATAGGATACTTGAAAGTTGCTAAGAGAGGTCTTAAATGTTCTTACCACAAAGAGGAAATGGTAATCATGTGACCTGATGGAGTGTTAGCTAACACTATGGTGATGATCATTTTGTAATATATAAAGTGTATCAAATCAACACATAAACCTTAAACTTACATATGTTATATGTCAATTATATCTCAACAGGGGGGAAGTGACTGTATTTACCGAAAAGATATTGTTGAGGATCTTATTCACTAAATGATACTGTAAAGAGGAGATGTTTCATCCCGGGCTTGGTAACAAGAATAGCTATGTTCTTTTTGAGTACAAATAACTGATAGTGTTATTTGCTTTGTATAATATGATCACATAACTGATAGTGTCTTCCGCTTTGCATGGGCTTCTAGGCTCCTCCAGCCTAAAATAAGGCCCACCTCCAGCAGTACATGGACCTTACCGTGCACACGGGGTGTCTTACCCTGGTTCCAAACAACCTCTTATTCTCCCTTCACCCTGGATACCCTCCCCTAAGCCCTTTGCTCCAGTCTATACTCTGGAGCACTCAGTGTTTGGTTCGTGATACTGTCTTTCATCCACATTTTAACATTTTGGTATTAGGATACATCTTACAATCAAGGTTTAATGGCTCAATTAGCAACAGTTTCTTTTGTGGCACCTAAATACGTCATGATGTATCTTATATAATCAATACTATTTTAGATTCAGTGAAAATATGGTAATAAATTGAAGAACAGACTTGAAACAGCCTTAACAGGTCAAGCTTTTCCTGCAAAGACTGAAACACAGGAGAGAAGCAAGCAGTAAACCACAAAGGAGGCCATTAAAGAAAGAGCCCAGGAAAGATACGTGAAAGCACCTGGCAACAGAGGCAAAAAAAAAAACAGAGGACACGGGCCACAGGGATGAGAACGGCCAGGAAGCTGCAGGAGACAGAAAGGCTAGGCTGGGGTCGAGGAGCCAGGCACAGGCCCACCCTAGGGGAATAGCTGATGCTGGCGTGGGCACAGCAAGTGTTTGCCTGAGTCTGGAGGTCAATGACAGGCACACTAAAGCAGCTGGGCCACAGAGCCAGGCATGACTGTTTTGTCTATTCTGTCCTGACAAATTCCCAGTGGTCCTCTCTCTCACTCCTTAGGGCCCCCAGATGTTGGAGGTATAACACAGCCAATCAACACTTTTCTTTTTGTTTTTTGTTAATCTTCACCCAAGGGTAGTTTTTTCATTGATTTTTCTTTTCTTTTCTTTTTTTTTTAGAAAAAGTGGAAGGGAGGGGGAGAGACACAGAGAGAGAAACATCAATTGGTTGCTTCCCGCACACGCCCCACTTGGGATCGAGCCTGCAATCAATTTATGTGCCCTTGACCAGAATCGAATGTGCAACCCTTCAGTCCCCGGGCTGACACTCTAACTACTGAGCAACCGGCTAGGGCCAATCAATACTTTTCCATTCAATTGGAATTGTCCTCATGCTTGACTCAAATTCTATTTCTCCAATTAGTTCTGGCTTATTAATGACAATGCAGTGAGTAGAATCAAGCTCACATTATCAGCCAGCCCCAAAGTGTCTTAACATATATGCATGATTCAGTTGGTTAGATCGAAGGTCTGTCTATCCTCTCCTACTACACAGTCACGTTAAAATTCACAAGGACAATCCTTAATACCATAGAGTACAATTACATAATCACTGCATCTAGACATCAAAGGCTTTTGCTTCCCTTTCAACATTGTTGCCAACAGAAATGGGGTAGAGGGAGCAAGAGTGTCAAGTGAGTAACATGAGGAGGGAAGGTTTTACAGTATGAAAAATGTGTATTACCAATGACTACAAAAGGCCCCAAGAGAGCAATCTGGGTGATGGAAATGTTCTATATTGTAATGGTGGTGGTTCCACAGGTGTATACCATCATAAAAACTCAAGAAGATATATATATTTAAAATGGGTGCATTTTGTTGTAGGTAAATTATACCTCCATTAAGTTGATTTTAAAGAATATTATCCAGGAACCAATTATTCCACTGACTACATTGCTTTTCCTTTAGCTGTTCACATTGTAGCCACCTCACTACTTCTCACAAAACACACTGAAGAATGGGAGATACAATGCAAATGATATTCAAATAAGTCATTTTTCTCTACTTTTTGAAGCTAGGATCATTCATTGGCCTAAAAGGATGTTTTAATAAATCTTGCCATTGGTTCTCAAAAATTGACATTCAAGAAACTGAACCTTATTCCCTATTGCCCTCAAATGTAAAAAGAGCAAAGCAAAGAAAAAGTACTGAACCCAATCAATGGATAAAGCACAAATATATCAAATTCATAAAAACAGCAGAAAATTTCAGTATTATACTAAGAAGGCAAATATAAGTGGAATACTGTCAAATTATATACGGGTGCTGCTTTCCTGAAGAGAAACACAGAAGTTTAAGGGATTTTTGTTGATAACATGTAAAATTGGACAAAAATAATACTAGCCTGTCAAATATTTAATGGGCTTAGTTTATCACCACTTGTGGAGCTTCAAAGTTGGCTTGATTTTATCCCAGATAAAGCCATAAAAGCCATACAAACCATCCAAAAATTGACCATCTGAGTATAGTATTCAAATATGAAAAATCATAGGAAGGAAGAGGGAGAGAGAGATAGGAACATCAATGATGAGGGAGAATCATTGACTAGCTGCCTCCTGCGACGCCCTCTTATTGGGGCTTGAGCCTGCCATCTGGAAATCAAACCGTGACTTCCTGGTTTATAGGTCGATGCTCAACCACTGAGTCACACCAGCCATGCAAGAATAAGGATTTTTGTTCTATTTAATTCAAATCTCCTAAAGACCGGTTTTATTGGCCAATATTTCAACAATTGGGAGAAACTCAGAGTTTAAACATAGAAACTAGTTCTCTGATCCTTACAAACTTTCACATAACTTGTACTGAGTCAAAAGTTCCATTCTCTTTTTAGAAGCAGGAAGGGAAAAAATTTATTACAAGTGACTCAAAACAAAGTAATGTAACTGTGCTTCATTAGTGAGATGTTTTCCGAACACAGCCACTGAAGACATAGGTGATGTTAAATATTATGACTTATCCAGTAGCTTTATTATCAGGGTTGATATTGTCCTCATTGTTTTACTTTATCTTTGTGGTCATAGATAATGCATGCATCTTGGTCATAATTTTAGATTAAGGAATAACCACATGCTCATCAAATTAAAAAGAAGTACAATCTTTGAGATTAAAAACTTTCAAATAAGTAGGTGTAAGAAAGGGTAAGGTTGAAATGAAAGTTATCAATATCAACTCATAAAAATTGTGCATATATCTTTATAATTCCATCTCTGAAGAGGCCTAACATAGAAACTTTAGTCTTCATAAGAAATGGCCTGGCATACTCATTAGAATCTGTCTCTAATGTTTCCCACACACATAAAAAAAAACACAAAGTTATATACTAAAAAGTAAGTATTCATTATTCTGGAGCACTTTTGCCAGGAGTAAGTACACTTTCAAAAGTTCCGATGAACTTCTGAAAGAACAAAATTAAGATGCTCACTGGTCAAGATGTGACAATTTGAGCATTTACAAAAAAGGAGGGTGTAAATAACAAGTGTCTACGAGGTCTAATCCAAAGAGGACACAATGCTTGATTGTTTCAGCATAGATCGGGCATAGATTCCCTTGACTGTACCCTCCCCATCAGATAATCTGAGACATTATCAGTATTGTTCTAGTCATCATTGTGCATCATACTACTTCAGCACCATCCCTCTGTCTATGGTTCTTACTACTGCATTAATCTATATCCTACATAATAAAATGGTAATATGTAAATTACCATCACTCCGCTACGCCCACGATTGGGCCAGCAGGAGGCGCAGGGGGCGGGACTCAGGGTGGCCGGGGTAGCTGATTGGGCCAGCAGGAAGGCCTGGGGCACTGGCGGACAGCCGGCCAGGTCCCCCGCGATCAAAGGCCAAAGCGGGGGACCTGGCCGGCTGTCTGCTCCGGCGCAAGGCCTTTCGAAAGCCTCCGCAGCGCCGGAGGCTTTCGGAAGGCCTGGGGCACCCGCGGACAGCCGGCCAGGTCCCCCGCGATCAAAGGCCAAAGCGGGGGACCTGGCCGGCTGTCTGCTCCGGCGCAAGGCCTTTCGAAAGCCTCCGCAGCGCTGGGGTAGCTGATTGGGCCAGCGAAGGCCTGGGGCACCCGCGGACAGCCAGCCCGCTGGTGCACCAGGTGCATGATTAAATCATGCACTGGGCCTCTAGTATATATATAAAAGCCTAAGCTACCGAACGACTGAACGACCAGTCGACCAGTCACTATGACACACACTGACCACCAGGGGGCAGACGCGCAACGTAGGAGCTGCTCCCTGGTGGTCAGTGTGCTCCCACAGCGGGAACGCCACTCAGCTGACTGACAGGCACCAGACACAGGGCTCACGGCTGTCAAGCGCAGCTGCAGTGGCACGAGCCTCTCCTGACTCCAAGGCAGCACTACTGAGCGGCTGCAGCTGCGGCAGGCGCAGCGGGGAGCTGTGCGGCGCCCAGCCCGGGCTGGGGCTCCTCCCAGGCCCGCCTGCTGCTTCGCGCACTACTACATCTCTGGGGTGGGGTGGGGGGGGATGTGGGACTGCCGGTTTCGGCCCTATCCTTGGCCCTCGAGGGGTCCCGGATTGCGAGAGGGCACAGGCCAGGCTAAGGGCGAATCCGCACACTGGGCCTCTAGTAGTAATAATAATATACTAATAAAAATAGCTAACACTTATTTACCATGTGCAACAAATTAGGTACAGTGAAATTAAGCAGCTTGCTTGAGACCACCCAATTAGTAAGAGCAGGTGCCAACATTCACACCCAAGGAGCCTCCTCACGCCGCTTCAGCAATGGGGAAGGAAAATTCTAAACATGCCAGCGGGATCTATCTTGGCTGGTGAACATTCTATTCCCTTTTTGTACTGAGCACTTTCTCAGGGGAAAGGCAGATTAAGAAGAGGAAAACTTTGATGAAGGGAGAGGTTAAAGATAAAATCAACCAACCAAACAAACAAAATCAATGAGACAGATTTCTGAGTTGGACCAATGCTTTACTGAACTTAGTATTCTAAATTTTTAGATAGTGTTACAGCCTAGAGGCTTTATGCATCTGCTGTGTTTTCATAACCTTAAGAAATAAGTTCTTCACCTCAGCAGTATAAAATATCATGCATAGAAAAAGGGGAAAGCATCAACATGTTAAGAGATTATGAGCAAATTTTATTTGATTTCTAACGTCCTACATTTTCTAAGTTGTTTAACAGTGAATGGGCGTCGCTTTTATAATTAGGAAAAATTGTATGTTAAAAAGTTATTGGAGATTTCAAAAAGAGAAGAAAGGATATATGCCTCTCACTTCACTTGCATAAAGAGAACTTGAGCCAGCAAAAGTTAGCTGCAAGTTCCTAAAAAGTCAGTCACACAGACCCTTGGATTTAAATAACAGAACAGTTTTATTTGTTAGTTTATCATTTTTAAAGTGTTGTGAAGAAAGAAAGACAGTAGGGGCCCTCTTATACTCAACTGCTCACGGATTGGAAAACTAAACTTGTCCAAGGCAGAGAACACTATCCAAAGCCTTTCGGGAACGGCTGTAGGTCCCAGGAGTCAAGGTGCTGGGTGATCTCCAGAGTCATGAAAAACCCACCAGACAGACTGCTATTAGCAACCACTTCCTATAAGCTGCTGCCCATCTCTCACCCCCTGTGGGTAAGACCTGGCCACTGAGTCTTCTGCCTTCCTGCTCTGATTTCTGAACCATCAAGGCTCAGCCATGGTACTATAGCTCCTCAAAGTTTGGTAACTGTTGGTAACTGTTACCAAAAATAGCTTGTTAATAAGGTGCTTATTAAATAAAATTTGTAATGGCTTATTTAATAAAGTCTGTACAGTCTTAATAAAGACTAAAGTCTGCAATGGCTTACTTAAAAATATAAACTAAAACAGACTCAAAGCTATCCCTGTAGAATGCCATTCTCATGTGACTTCATTCCAATGTGCATTCCTGGACAGCATGCTATGAATTTCCTACCACCCTTAGTACCCCTGGGGGATTGACATACTCAATAGCATCATTTGACCTCCATGTTTCAATTAAAAAAAAAAAAAAAGTAACACCTGCGACAAGGGCAAGCAGAAGATGGAGCATCAACCTAACTGCCATTTAGGAACCAGAGGATGAGAAGTGCCCTTACCCACCAGCAGAAAGAAGAGTAAGCAGGCCAGCAGCTCCTGCCACTCAGGGAGCTGTCCCAGGTTAACAGGCACCACACTACTATCCACCCTTTCTCCCAGCTCTGTACCTCCACCCCTCTCTGTCCCTGACAAATGGAGGAAAAACTTCCCATAATCTCACTCACATCGAGACCAACCACATTAGGCTGGTGCAGGAACACCCAAGGCTGGGAACACCCCACCTCTGGGGCAGACAACAGCTCTGGCACTATAGGAAGTGAGACATGCCTCATGGCGTTGCCTACAAAAGAATTCTCTTCCACTCGGACTTGCTGCTGAGGCTGCTATGCAGGTTGTGCAGCAAACATTAAAAATGTAAACTTTGTCAAAGCCTGGCAAGCCCTCAGCTGGATGGACCTCTACTTATCCTAAGTGGTGCTAACAGAGATGACCTCTGCCTGCAGCCCCAGGCAGGGGTAGTCAAAGTTGTAGGAGGCCCGACCTCTATTTCTACTGTCTTACCCAAAAAACCCACACCACAGTGCACAGCCTGTCATTATGTAATAATCTAAAGCAGAAATTAAAGGTCTCGAAAGGCCCAGTCTAGAAGCGGTAGAACCACAAGTGGTGTGAAGGATACAGCCTCAGGATCAAATCATAACACTCCCCGCACAGACTCGCCGTACCAGGGCATAAAATGCATACCCACACCTTTCATTGTATCCAATCACAAACATGTGAGGACATCTACTATGTACAGGCATGTGCCAGCTGCTGGGGGAAAGAAGTAGGGAAGAAACAAGATAAATAAGACCAGGGGCTCTGCTCTCGAGTTTATAGTCTAGAAAAGGTGCTGAGCCATCTGTACAAATTCTTCAGGGACATGGAGTTGGTTATTATCTTCCATTCAGATACTTGGAAACGTTTACTCATTACTGCATGACTAAACTCAAAGAGCTATAATGAACCGTCGGTGACTAAATGCCAAGGCACTTTATGAGTATCATTCAGCCTGTAGATAAGCTACATAAAAGTGTTCATACACGCCCACACTAACAAAACATTCACAATCAGCTGTGCCTCTAACCTGTAAAACACTCTAGAAACTAGTGAAGGACCAGAAGCCTGGAACATGTCTTCACAGACCCACGGCTCAGAGCACAGCTGCCCAGCTGTGCCTGCCCTACCCTGGGGATCAGCTGGGAGGTGTACTCGGACAAAGGGTCCTGTATGTGCTCTATCTCCTCTTCACTATCCACAGAGCTCCTCAAGTGCCAGTGGAAGCAAACAAGAATGGACAGTTTATTAAATAAAATATCAAGCTCCTTCCCAAAAGTATAGTCCAATATTGAGGCTGCAACCTGGCCAAAATGAGAAACAAGTGCTGTAAGTTCTAAAGTTGACGTACTCTGAAGATCGTTCACTGAGTTGGTGCAAAGCAGCACAGAGCCCTGCTAGCATCTCTCTGCCTCCCAGTCAGAGCGTGTGAGACATCAGGCAGTTTTCACTTGAGTACGGCCCTCCACGAAACAGTGCCCAGAGCAGGTGGCACCAGACACTGGCCAGGGCTTTGGCCCCACTAACAATGGTCACACAGGGACACGGACAGTCATGACTCTCGCACCACGTGGCTGTGTGCACTGATGTAATACCCTGCTAAGCTATGAGAAGTCTTTACTAAAGGGCCACATTATGCAAGCGAGAATCCACAAGCAACTGAAGAGCTCTCATGAGAAACAGCTTTTCAGAAAACTACAAGTAGGAAGCATTATTATTTCCCCCCAATTTATAGGCCCCAAAAGGCACATCAGCTCCTAAACTACAGCTTCTCTCAACCCCACCTCACTGGCCAAAGGGCAGCCTGGGAGGTCCTAGCGACACAGAGCACCTCTGGGACAGCAGTGAGGCAAGGGCCTTCACGCACAGGACGGCGAGGCTCTGGCCTGCAGGCATCTCACACTGCAAACACCGCAAGAAACAAAATTCCTCTAAAACTGCCTTATTCTACTCCAGGGCTTGGTGAAACAGAGGAGGAGATGCTTTTGAAAAAGGTAGCTTTGGTTTAAGTTTCCACATGTTCAGATTCGAACAGGAGTTTTCAGTCCTCCCCCAAATACCACTTCTCTCCTACTTGTCCAACTTTAAAGCAGACGAAGAGCCAACCTGCAGGCTGGTGAACATACACTACACAGATGATGTGTTGTAGAACTGTACACCTGACTCCTGTAAAATTGTATTAACCAAGGTCACCCCTATCCTACATAATAAAAGGGTAATATGCAAATTAACCATCACTCCGCTACGCCCATGATTGGGCCGGCGGGAGGTGTGGGTGGC
The DNA here is from genome assembly GCF_951640355.1 of Cnephaeus nilssonii. NCBI lineage: Eukaryota > Metazoa > Chordata > Mammalia > Chiroptera > Vespertilionidae > Cnephaeus > Cnephaeus nilssonii. The sequence continues at coordinate 26,009,900 of NC_137078.1, forward strand.
GGGACTCGGGGTGGCCGATCGGGCCGGTGAGAGGCGCTCCGATCGGCGGGTGGCCAGAGCCAAGGCCTGGGTCCCAGGTGCCAGAGGAAAACTGGTGCCGGCGGAAAACTGGTGCCGTCAGCCAGGTGAAGGAAGGTCTATTGCACGAATCTTCGTGCAACGGGCTTCTAGTAAATTCAATAAAAAAGTAAAAACAGGATTATTAATTTTGATTAGCCACCTACCATTACAATTCTATGTATAGTAAAAGTTCTGTTAGCTCTTTTATAATATAAAGTAGATAAAATATAGAACTAGCAGGGAGGAAAAACACCAAGGTGCTTACATTTTCACAGCAGCCCATCTCAGGCACACACCCGTGAACGAGCCACCCTTCTGAGCACTTCTGTTAGTCTCTATTCAGGGCAGCAGGCTTTGGCCACACGAACGGAGGAAGGGCACCAGAATAAGGAGGAAGGATTCATGGCTTGTCGATGGCAAAAACCTATTTCTGCTCAGCACTCTAAGCAGAGCCTATCACTGAATCCCTAGAAAGACTCCTGTCTAATAAAGAGGGAATATGCTAATTGACCATCACTCAGTCACAAAGATGGCTGCACCCACAGCTGAAGCCAAGTTCCCATAAGGAGCCTTAACGAGCAATCAGCAGGGACCTGAGGCTATGCCCTCCCCCTCCCCTGCCCCCGTGCGGCTTGACAGGGGACCTCAGGCCGTGCTCCCCACCCAGCAGGGCTTGACGGGAGACCTCAAGGTGCACCCCCAGTGCTGGGTCGGGGGAACTCAGGCCGCACCCCCTGCCAGTGGGGCTTGATGGGGGACCTGAGGCTGTGCCCCTCCCCCGCCTGGTGGGGCTTGACGGGGGACCTCAGGCCATGCCTCCCACCCAGTGGGGCTTGACAGGGGATCTCAGGACATGTCCCGCACCTGGCGGGGCTTGATGGGGGACCTCAAGGCAAGCCCCCTGCCCCAGTCTGGGGTGGGGGACCTCAGACCACGCCCCCTGTCCTGGCATCGGGCCAGGGGACCTAAGGCTATGTGCCCTGCCCAGCAGGGCTTGACAAGGGTGGGACTGGCCAGGTGTGGATCTAGCCCAATGGGGGCAGGGGCCGGCCAGGTCTGGGTCTCACACGATTTTGAGGAGCATGTAGGTGGGCGGGGACTTGACTCTGAATCCCATGGTGTGCCCCAGACTCTGACAGGAGGAAGGTTTTCATATACATTTTACTAATTTTCTTTCATCTCTGCACTTCTATTATAGAGAAAGGACAAATAGCAATATTAAATTATTTCCTCTAATTAATCCCCTTTTAATGTGCACGAATTTCGTGCACCAGGTCACTAGTTCACTAAATAAGAGGCTCAGGGAGAAGTTCCTTGTTACTAACACCCACCGTCAGGGCTAGCCAGGATCCAGATGTTTAAGTCAAAGACTGCATTAAAATTATTTTTTTAAAACCAAAAACCTGGTCATTGAATCTGGCAAAATGCTGTGAACACATAACTGATCTGAAATCTAGTTACTTTCAAGTCGCCATTCGATCCTCTCAGAATCCTGAAATAAAAACGTTCCTCTGCACTCAGTGTCAGACCTGGAATGACACTTTCTGACAGGATCTGGTACATGCGGAGTAATAGCCGTCTAATCACGAAGGCTGGCTAATCAAGTGAAAGGCTTTATCTTTCCAATTTAAAACTAGTACATACCTCAGACATTTAAAAATATTCACCCGACCCCCTCCTCCACCCCCATCTTGCCCTACCACTGACTTCAAGGCTGCTTGGGGGAAGGGGGACGGGGCAGTCAGGATGCTGGTGCTCAGGGGCCAGGCCTGTTCCCTTCCCATAATTCCTCCCCTTCTCCACCGCTGATCCTGTTCTGTGCTTCCAGGGCTGGAACAAGGGGCAAAGCAGCAAACTCTGAGAGCACAACTGAGAGCGGGGAGAGGCAACAGGAGAAACACAGGCCTACACTTTCCCCACTTACGAGGCCGCAGGCTGTGAATGTTGGCAGAGATGTTTTATGTGCAGAGAAAAAAAAGAAAAGCACAGCACACACTTCATGTTCATTCATGTACACCTACAAAGTATTTAGCATATCAAAATGTTTTGTCTTCCTCTTTAATTTTAGTGTATGTCTGCATAAAAACACACACAAAAATGGATAAATTGGTCAAAATTTCTGAGAGGGCATGCATCTCTTTCATTTATAAAAATACCATAAATATGCATGCATGTAAGTTTGCTTGATATATCTCTTGAAAAAGACTTTAAGAAAATAAATAGTAGCCCTAGCTGGTTGTATATAGTGTTGGCCAGCAGACTTAAGAGTCCTGGGTTCAATTCCGGTCAAGGGCATATGCCGGGGTTTTGGCCTAATCCCCAATAGGGGTGCAGGAGGCAGCCAATCAATGATTCTCATCATTGACGTTTCTATCTCTCTCTCCCCCTTCTTCTATGATCAATAAAAAGGAAAAAAAAAAACACAAACATACAGGTATTGTGACAGAATGGTGTAGTAGCCAAGAGTCACTGAGTGGACTTTGGAGGCAAACTGCTCTTGTTTAAAACGAACTGTGCAGCTTAATAGCTGTGAAATGTTGGACAAGTCCCTTAGCCCTTGTGTCTTGGCTTCCTTATCTGTAAAGTGGGAATAATAAAAGTTCAGACCTCACCAGTTTGGCTCAGTGGATAGAGCATCAGGCCTGCAGACTGAAGGGTCCTGGGTTCAAATCCGGTCAAGGCACTTACCTCAGTGGCAGGTTTGATTTGCAGCCCTGGTCGGGGCACGTGGGGGAGGCAACCAATTGATATGTCTCTCTCACATCAACGTTTCTCTCTCTTTGTCTCTCCCTCTCCCTTCCACTCTCTCTAAAAATCAATGGAAAAGAAAGAAAATAAATAGTAAATTCAAAGGAAACTAGAATGTTTCTATGAAATAGCCTAAATATATTATTCAAATCTTAATGTGAAACAAAAAGATTATAAAAAATAAATAAGTAAGTAAAAGAGAGTTCAGGGGTAAAATATACCCACTAAAGAAAGGGTGCCAGGGAACCAGATATACAAGTAAAAATATTTCTCTATTTTGAATTTTTAATGGAGAGGCCCTGAGTCCACGTTTGCAATATGGTAAGCAGAACAAGAGTCACCAGCCTGGGGGCTGGGATAATAAAGTCAGTTGCCTCAGGAAGAAAAAGTGAAGTATAGCAACCCAATATTACTGAACACAATGTTTTAGTAGCTTCAGACAGTCATTTTCTCAGAAGTCAGTTTATGATTAGGTAGTACTGTCCACCTATGAATCTCTACACTAACAAAAGCCTCATCACCATATATCCAATCATTAGAAATATAATTAAACACAACAAGCATTTATTGAGAATGTACTATGCCTAGGGTAGCAAAGGAGACCAGCACCCAACAACTACAACAGAGTTGAAGTTCTAGAATTGGAGTCAGAGCCCACCCCTATGACCCATCAACAAGCCCTCATGTTAGCGAGTGGGACAATGGGTGAAATTCCAGGCAGGCTATTTGCAGTAGTTTCCCCCTTCAGCTATTATTCCACAGCTCTGCTGCACCCTCCCATTACCAGCCCCCTTCTTTGCACACACACTTTTAAAAACATGGCAATGTTTTGTCAAGAATAATTACTTCTCACAGGCATTCCATATACAATTTCTCGACAAAAATTCTTCACCTAAACGAATGACTGCCAAATGACTAGAAACTGGTGAACATTTGTTATAGAATTTCCTTCTCGACAAAAATGATCATTATGTCCAGCTCAGCAAAGCTGTGTTCCTGTGTTCTGTCAGCTGAGACGGTGAAGTACTTGATTTGACATCATAAAGGTAGTCTTTAAATCAAAAGTAATCAGAAAATTCTTAACACTTAAAAGTTAGAATTTTGAGACTTCCTTCTTTAATTGCTCTTTTTAGGCATTAAGGTAAATAAGCTTAAGAGTTCTATGGTAATAAAAAGAATGAAATTATCCATGATTAATGTATGCTATGTACACCCTAACCCATGAGGTCTGAACTTTTATTATTCCCACTTTACAGATAAGGAATCCAAGACACAAGGGTTAAGGGACTTGTCCAACATTTCACAGCTAATAAGCTGCACAGTTCGTTTTATACAAGATCAGTTTGCCTCCAAAGTCCACTCAGTGGCTCTTGGTTACTACACCATTCTGTCACAACACCTGTAGTGTTTTATAAAGCTAGTTATTCACACCCAACTGACGGCCACAGAAACACTGTAAAAGGCAAATAAAAGATTTTCTTACTTTGAGAGTTAAAAGCTCTGGCTAAGCTACAAGGTAATTCACAATCATTATGAAAATTTAAAGCTTATTGAGGCTGTTAAATAGATTGGTGAGGTTAACTCAATATAGCACACTACAAAAGCAAAGATGCACCCTGCCATTTAACAAAGTCTATTATACACCAAATAAGAAGAACGCTATTTGATTTTTAATAGAAAAAAATCCTTTAACCACTTGGGCCTTAAGGACTAAAGGAGTCTAAGAAGCTCAAAAACTCTAATAGTTGATGTCGAATTAGGCATCATAGTCCCCGGGGACATCCAACTGTATGTCATAGTCCAGGGGTCACCTGTAATGGTATTTCCATTACTTTCCAGCAAAGAATAAAATTAACAATGAGGTGAATTTTTTACAAAACTAAATGTATGCAATGTTTAAATTCTAAATATGCCTTTCTTTCTGTTGTTGAGAGTCCTTTATTAAATGCAGTATCAAGATATAGTGGTGTTTTTGTTGTAGTGTGCTTCCCAGCATATTTAAAAGAAGTTAGAAACTCTGTTTATCCAATTTTTTTGTTCTACTGGCTTTTAAAATTTTGAAACTCTAGGAACCAATCAATGAGCAAGAAGAGTAAGTCACCCTTGGAAAAAACTAGTTAATAACCTGCCTAAAGAACTTTTTTTTTTTTTTAGTCCCTTAAGAAAACAGTAGATCAACAATTTTGGAAAATTATTTCCACTGAATAATTCATCATAAAAATGCAAATTAAGCTGTCATCCTCAAGAGAGCAATATAGTTCTATCAAAGCCAGCAACACTTCAAGGTTTCAAAAAAAACTTAAAGTGGCATTACCATGCTAATGTTACCTATTTGTACTGTAACTCTAGATCAAAAAAGCAGATGTTTAAAACTGGATAAGGCTGCTCAAATTTAACACCATTATCTTGATAAGCTTTCCCTACCACACTCCTCCCTACTTTTAAAACATTACCCAAGAGAAACAAGTAATTTTAAGGATCTTTCTCAATGTAATAGTGTAACCATCCCTGTTACAGTTTGTATGGTGAATACTAAGCTTTAATTAGATATATAAATAGAAGTAGTTAAGGATAGAAAACACAAAACAACACAAAGAGCCAACAGTAAACAAAACACCCTAACAGTTTGTTACCCAACTTTAAAAAGGACAGTTACAACTGCAAGTTCAGCTGAAAGCCTTTACACAGTCTCTGCTTAGCTGGGATAATACTAGATATGTTCACACACTAAGCATCAATTCTGAAGGCTTGTTTCATTAAATCACAGAATGGAAGTATATGTAAAGGCTTGTTAATCTGACCAACAAACTACATGTGAGTTTGGCCTTCAAACTACATGTATATGGCCTTCCCAAAATTGGGGATAAGTCTACCCCATGCTCACAACAGAACGCCGGTGCAGTTCACCACTGTTTGCCCTTTCTGGTTTTCTTCTGAGGCTCCCAGCTGGAGATACAGGGATATTTGTGGTCATTCATGGTGGGTGTAACAATCTAGGGAGTGTCTCCTCAAGACAACACAAAGAGCCAACAGTAAAGGGAAGAGCTTCCTTTAACTCAAAGGCTTCCTTCCTGTTCCCTGTCTTAAAAAAACAAGGCTCCAAGCTTCTTCCCTTAAAGGAACTGCTACCAGAGGCTGTCCTCACGCCTCTTCTGGCAGCACCAAAGCTCATCACACCTACAGAACAGACTCTGAAGGACCCCACATAATCCACAACTCCACTCTGCTTTCCAAAGAAAGGGTAAAAGGCACAAACCAGAGGGACACACACGGACACACGGACACACACGGACACACACACACACACACGGGGACACACACACACACACACACACACACACACACACACACACACGGACACACGGACACACGGACACACCCACACACCAGAGTTGTCTCATCACCGAAGATCAGACATACTGGGGATTGACCATAGTTTGGTAGAGTTGTAACAGAATGCTCAGAAACAAAATAAGCTGCCCAAGGAAGCTTTAAGCCAACAGCTCTGGAAATGTCATTTCCCCACCCCCACGCATACATACTTATTGCATAAAACAGCTGTATGCCTGCAAGAACAGCTTAAAAATCACTGGGTCCCGAAAGAACACAACGGTACAGGATGAAAACTAATTGAAAAGTTCACAGCGCCCCGCAGCCACATGTGAAAGCTGCTGCCCCCAGTGAAGGAAGGAGGCAGGTAGAATGTCTAAGGACCCAGGCTCCTAGCTAGCTGATAACGACCTCGGGTATCTGGAGCTGGTGGCTGTCTTATTTCACTCGACACCTTCAATTCTCTCATCAGCTACTGCAGGCAAACTGAGCCTGCCGAGAACAGTGACCCTGTCCTCCCCAGCTTTCCCAACACGCTGACAAGAAGTAAATTACAAGCAACCCATTTCAGCCCCTATAAATGTTACCTACTTACTCTATTTGACTCTACAGTTAAGTACAGTTGGGATAAAGCTGAACTTTAGAGCCTAAAAAAAACCAGATGATCTAGTGTAGCTCTCCGTTTTACAGATGAAGAAACTCTGATGGAAAAGGATTATGGCTAGCTCAAGGATATAGACCAAGCTAGAGGCAGAACCAGGAGGCACACATTCTTCCTACCCACTTCATCATGCCATCATGTCTACGCAGAGGGGGTACAGGAGCTGAAGTTGGTATCACCACACAGTTTAAGGGCTAACACCGGGAACTGTGGTCCACAGGACGTCAGTATCAGGGGAAGGGATAGGCAAGTCCCCTGCATCTGGACAATTTAGGTAATTCCTTTCCCCTCTGCGGACATTCAAGTACAAACAAATGAGGGGAGGCTTTATGATTAAATGCACCTGGCTAGGAGTAAGAGGCTTTTTCTAGAAATGGGAGAGAATTTATTTAGCTTTCAGAGGCGTTACTTTCACAACAATACACACCCTTAACACAGGAAGACCCTGTTAAAGTTCCACACATTGCCTTTAATAAGGTAAATATTTAGGCCTATTTTATGAGGCTCTCAAACATTAATTTTGAGAAAGTTAATGGTTCTGAGGATTTGCATACAGGATCACAATGAAATGGTAAAATAAACCAAAGGACAACGTGTGAAAGTGGGCGTTAAAAACTGGTTTATTACACTAGACCAGTGGTTTTCAGCCGTGGCTGCACAGGAGAATCAAGTGCCAACCATGTGAGGCAGTCACCTGGGCCAGTCAACCTGGTCAAGCCTTGAGATGACTACACACCCAGATTCCTAGTCTTCACAGATGAGGCCCCAGACATCACGGAGAAGAGATATGTCATATCTACTTTGCTCTGTCCAAATTCCTGACCCACAGAATCCATGACATAAGAAAGTGGTTGTCTTAACTACATTTTGGGGAGTAGCAACAATAGCAACTGGGACACATGGGAAGTACTTAAAAATCCCAACGTCCAAGTTGCACTGTAGCCCAATTAAGCTAGAATCTCTGGGGGCAAAGGGGGCCCAAGAACCTATTTTTAAAGCACCCCAAGTAATTCTAATATGCAACCATGGTTGAGAAACATTTCTAGGCCTATGCTGTCCAATGCAGTAGCCACCTGTCATAGGTAGCTATTTAAATTAATGAAAATTAAATTTAAAATTCCGTTCTTTGATTACATTAGCCACATTTCAAGTGCTTAATACTCGCATATGGTTAGTGGCTACCATATTGAACAGCAGATATACAGAACATTTCCATCACACGGACAATGCTATTGGACAGTGCTGGTCTAGACCAGTGGCGCTCAAAGCTTAGTCCTGAGCTAACAGCATCACCTGGGAATTTGTTAGAAATGCAAATTCTCAAGCCACACACCAGTCCTGCTGGATAGAACCTTTTTGGGTGGGACTCTCCAGATGATTCTATGCACACTCAACTGAGAAAACCACTGCTCTTGTTACTGCCCATACAAAATATTTTTTTCCATGACCTATGTCATACTTATATCTGAAAATTACCAACTTTTAATTCCATTATAATGAAAAAGAATAGTTTATGTTGCCATAAAGTTTCAAAGTATGTTTTTATATTAGCAAGCTTGTTTGAGAAGAAATGCCTTTCAATTAGCAAAGGAGTATGAAAGAGCTTCATAAGGATGCTCTCAGTTATTTATAATCTTTAAGAGAAACAACCTTAAGATCCAAAAATACAGAAATGGTTAAAAATTATAAAATTCAACAGACTATTCAATTATTAAAATTGCAGAGGTGGACAAAGTAGGTTTACAGCTATAAGTACATAAAACAGAGTTTATTCTTATATTATTATTTATTTATTATTGTGAACAACTGTAAACCTACATTTGCCCACTCTTATATAATTATGGAAACAATGTTGCATGACAAAAACAAATGGGAGAAAGGCAAAACTAAATTATAACTGCAAATATTTGCATTATATGAACAAAGACAGAGGAAAAATAAGAATAACTGATTTGTTAAGCTTGGCTGGTCAATGACAGCTGTGCCCCTACATTAATTTCCGCCATGCTTCTTATAGTTACCTGTGCAAAAACAGAGTATCTAAGGAAGCAGTTTTAAAAAAAACAGGCATATACACACAATGATTATGTTTCAATGTGAAAAGTTCATGCCAAGAACATTTGGTAAAACAGTTCTACTACTTCATCAATGATTCGCTGAACTGTTCACCTCATAGCAACATGAAATAAAGGCTAGATTCAAGTAAATGATGAAGCTTGGACTGGGTGTCCTTCTAATACTGAAAGTCTACCAGGATTTCTCCTCTCTTCTTCTTTAAACTTAAGTCCTACAATCAAATATAAGAATTATGCATTTTTTTAAAAAAAATTTTAGAGATGTAAAAACTTGACTTTTTTTCCCTGTGTTTATTTAGTTTCCACCTAGGTTGGATGGTAACATGCCAAATAAATCCAACAACTATGTGTTTCTCACATTTTCTTCTTACATTTGCAAGTCTAAATTCCCAGAAATACTTTGTTGAGTGATCTTCTTGGGAAAGAAGATCCCACCTAAATAAGCTCTTGACTGTTTTAATATGTTTCCACATAAATTTTAGCATTACTTCCTCTATTGACAGCTCTGTTCTCAGTAAACTTAATTTCTTACATTGTCAGATACAAAATCATCTCTCTGAGTACTTCTGTTTGTCTTGGTGTCTCTGCTACTCTGTTTCCATCCTAGGTAATGTTCTCCAAACTCATTAGAATATTAAATGTATTAACACCTTCTCAGCTCTAGCTCCTGGTAAGATTTAAGAAAAGATAATTGTGGTTGAATAACTCTGAGAAACATTGAGGTCTTCAAAAAGCCTACTATTTGGGAGAAACTTGTACCTGCAAATCTTAAAACTTTGAGTGCATGGCATGTGCAATTTTGTTGAAAATTGAAAACAATCCAAGTTATACATTTATCTCTAGATTTTGTTAGACGAAGCCAAATGAAGTGGTAAGACAATAAACTGGTCAGTTTGATAGCATTTTGAAAATTTTTCCCAGCCCAAGATATATACACATTTTTAATTAAAAATTTCTGAACTAAAATATCTGCAATAGTGACACAAAAATAGGATTTTTTCAAAATCTTCCAACTTTCTGTATTGACTAGAATTATCTTCATGAATTGAGAGTTGTCTGGGGCAGCTACCACCTTCAATTCTAGCATTTTCATTTGCTCTAAAGAGAATCATTATTTTTATTTCTATTGCTGAAAGTTAAATAAAAAGGGAATTTGATAGACTCTTCTAATAGAAATAAAATTTTAATAGCTAAGATCATATACAAAGTATTTTCTGTGTGCTGGGCATTCTTGAATCTAGGCACTGAGAACACAAAAATAAATCATAAATAGTCTTTTCCCGGAGACACCCAGAATCAATTGAATATAGCTACACCGGAGATAGGTCCTTGACATTAAAGATGGGCAGGGAGAGGGGTGAACTACATAGGGGAGTCTATCATTAATGTCCTCAGAAAGAGGGCAAAAATACCACAACCAAGGAACAAGAATAGGATGCTACTTTTTTTAAATTAGGGAACAAAAAGAGAGCTCTTGAAAATTAAAAACATGACCACAGAAAAGAAAAATTAGGGTTGAAAGTGGAGGAAATTTCCCAGAAGGTAGAACAAAAAACAAGAGATGAAAAGTAGAAAGGAAAAATAAAAAGTAATTAGATGACCAGTTCAGGAAACTAACTCCATATCGAAATAAGTGTTGTGGGGCAGCGGGGGGGACACAGAATGAATAAACAGGAGAATTTAAGATGATGATGATGATGATGATGATGATGATGATGATGATGATGATGATTTTAGAACCAAAGGACATGAGTCTCCAGGACAAAAAGGCCCAACTATGGTAATTTCACATACAAAAAGGTAGAGTGGGGGTGGGGGGGGAGAGGAATATTCCACAAGATTCAGAGAGGGAAAACCTAGGTTACACACTAAGGTTTAGAAATCCAAATAGCTTTGGACTTTTCAACAGAAACACCAGAAGGTAAAAGACTTTAGGGCAACCAACATCTTTAATTTGATACCCATCCAAACTATCAATGAGGTGAGTGGGTAGAACAAAGATATTTTCATGGTTTCAAAAACACTTTACCTCCTCAGCACCCTTTCTCTGGAAATAGTAAAGGATGCGCTCTATAAAACTGAGGCAGTAAACCAAGAAAGAAAAGGGAAATAGAAAAACAAGACGTTCTCAGAGAAAACAGATAAGGGGAATCCTCAGAATGATGTGACGGAAACCTCAGGAAGGTGGCTAAACCAGGCAGAGAAGGCCATCAGTTCATAAAGGAGCATGTAAGAAGGGTCAAGGAGAAATGTTTCTAAGAAGATGAAATCAAGAGAGTACTTGATATGTTTGAATGTTCTGAAATAAGGCAAGGGGCAGATAAAGTAAATGCTGAATTAAGAATAAGTAAGTACATAGAAAAAGCGGCAAAATAAAGGAAAGGGAAAAAATAGAAATAATTGTTAACTCCAGGGAAAACAAAAAGTTCTGTATAGAAAAGAGATAGGAAAAGAGACCATATAAGAGTACATGGTTCAACTATAAACAGTGGTCTATTTGGTCATATAAATAATGTAAACACTAAATACTGATGCAACCAAAATTACTATATTGGAAAAATGGGGAATAGAAAGAATTTGGGATGGGCTGGGGATAGAACATAGAAAGAGAACAAAGAGAGAAATCAAACACTAGCACTACCAGCATGTTACTCAGAAATATAGAGGGAAATTCCAAAAGAATGAGCTAAAATTGCTATATGTGGCTGCCCCTGGGGAAAGAAACGAAAAGAATTATTTTTTTTATCATAGCCTTTATAAATTATAAACCTACTTTATACTTTCAACTATGTACACTGATTTAAATACACAGGGTAGGGCCCCGGCTGCTGTGTCTCAGTTGGTTGGAGCGTCATCCCATACACCAAAGGTTGTGGGTTCGATTCCCAGTTAGGGCACATACCCAAGTTGCAGGCTCAATTCCCAGTTGGGGAGCATACAGGAGCAGCCGATCCATGTTTCTCTCTCACATCGATGTTTCTCTCTCTCTCTCTCTCTCTCTCTCTCTCTCTCTCTCTCTCTCTCTTCCCCCTTCTCCCTCCCTCTCTCCCTTCCTCTCTCTCTCAAGTCAATTTTTAAAAGAACATATCCTTAGATGGCAATTAAAAAAAATGTTTTTAATAAAATAAATAAATATACACACACACACACACACACACATATATGGTGGGTGAAAAGTAGATTTATAGTTGGTTATATGGAAAATAATACAATAATTAATAAATAATAATACAAGAATGAACTGTGTTTCACAATCAAACTATAAACCTACCTTTGCCCAAACCTGCATATATACATGCATATATACACATATTTATTAAAATACATATAAACAATATATAAGTGTATATCTGAAAATATACATGAAAAACAAATGACTGCGGTTATCTTTATTTCTGAGAGGTGAGGGGATGGGAAGAGTAGGAGTGACAGCAGGGGAGAACGGAAGACTTTTCACCATATGTCTCTGTATACTTTGATTTTTTAACTATAACCCATTTTGGCAAATTAGGGGTTCTCATTCTATTCCCCCTTCCTGAACTGAACTGTGTGTGTGTGTGTGTGTGTGTGTGTGTGTGTGTGTGTGTGTGTGTGAGAGAGAGAGAGAGAGAGTGTGTGTGTGTGTGAGTGTGTGAGTGAGTGTGTGAGTGTGTGAGTGTGTGTGTGTGTGTGTGTGTGTGTGTGTACACAATCGTCCCGAAGTAATTTCTGGAAGGTATGCTTTAACTTTATTCGACAAGGACTTTTTCCTGTTCTTGCTACCCTATTAGCACCCACATGGCCAGCGTAAATGCCACCTGTCTTTGCAGGGTGCCAGACCCTGGGTCGCTTCCACAGCCCCTCCTCAGTGCTCCACCACACTGGGAACCGAAGCGGCACAGGTGTTTGCTGAGCACCTGCTTTGAGTCAGGTGTTTGCTGAGCACCTGCTTTGAGCCAGGTGCTGCTTAGGGGCAAGGTCACAAAGGTAGGTAGGACAAGATAGCTGCCCTCAGGGAGCTCACAGGCTCAATGAGGAGACTGAAGAGGAAATACGTAATTTGCAAAAATACAGTGCATGCAATGGGCAAAAGTATAGTCTACATAATCTATCACATTGTTTTTTAATGATTTTTCCTCCCTTTTCCCACATCTCTCAAAGGTGAGACCCTCTGCCAGGCCCACAGTTACTGGGCCTATAGTTACCTTTGGATCTCCTGTGCCAAGTATGGTGCCATATGATCTGAACTTCATAAATGTCTCCTGTATAGTAATACAACTGTATTTTAAGAAATAAATTCACATGTCTTAATGTTTCAGAACAGCAATGGTGTACACATCAAACTATTAATCTGGACCTCTGCAGTGTATTATAACCTTAGAATATCAGGACCAAAACAAACATCTTTAACCTCAGAAGCCCTGCGATCTTTCAGTCCTCACCATGTAGTCTTGGCTTTGATTCCATAAAGTGCGAAAATTATGAAAGCTAAGCCTGTCTGTTTCTGTTCCTGGAAATCAATGCCCTCTCACTTGTTTTACTGGTGAGATTCAAAACTTTCACCCAGTAACTTAAAATTTCTATTTATGACTAATACATTCATAGTTTCTTACAATTTTCAGGAAAATGGCACTTCTCAATTTGATACAGGTTTGCCAATATTACTTTAAGTACTTCTTATACTTCAAATGATAGAAATAAATTGTAAACATAACATGAAGCACTATCGCAATTAATCAACCCAGAGCCCAAGGGAGGAATTGTTTCTATTTTTAAATGCACTGTTGCTTTAAGGGAAAACCTGGTGGAGAAACATGAAACCAAGCTGCATAATGAAAATCAAAATGCATTTGGTGTCTCCATCCTTGCAACACAGTAATCCTAACCTACAAGCAACACTGTTGCACTGGCCCCTCGCAGTTGGTCTGTAAATTAAATGACTGGTACCCAGGCAGAACCCCACAGAAAGGGCCCATCTACCACTCACAGAATCAGATCTGCCAGAAGAACAGAACAAGAGAACACCCATATTTCAACGCTATTCTTATTTCAGAGAAGGGGCTATTCCAATAAGCAAGCAGATGGATAAATCCCAAAAGCATCCCACAAATTTTTACTTAAAGGATCCTGATTAATAATGGCAGTGGCCATGAAAGCCCTAAAAACGATCCACTGATTATTCAGCATTTCTAATCAACTGTCTACAGTTGTAATTTCTACCCAAATTCCACAAATAAGTATTTCTCACCACAAATGATAAAACTTCATCTCATTAAACAGTACCTAACAGTAACATTCCTTATGGTTAAGTGACAAGGAACAGGTGCAAAGAACCAGCAAGGAGAAGAGACAGCAGCTACATAACAGCAGTTAGAATATTCTACCTGTTTCTCAGACTGCTTTAAAGAACCTCACCCAACAGATTTTTTTCTGAAACAATAGAAAAATATCCAGTTTGGGGGTGGTGGTGGTGATATTTTCATGTACTCAATGAGTTTACTTACTGACCATGAAATATACAACTACACTGCTAACCATGTATCTAAATTACTATATTTAAAATGTATCTAAAAATATTACCCAAGGATACATCCATCACTTAAAAGTATTTAACACAACATTTTAAATATAAGTTGGCTATTTACTATGACCATAACAATCTGCTCTAGGTAGCAAAATGTTTGCAAACTTGCTAGCTTTGGTACAAAAGAGCAAAAAAAACCAAAACAAACAAAGCACCAAATCTTACATCCTGATAATTTCTTCCCCCAAATTTAGCAAAACTGCGCCTGAACACCACATGATTATAGAATGGAGGCAGTTGCTTCCTTTAGCAATAAAGTAACAAATCCTACTTCAGAGTCTCCATTGAAAACCTTTGAAGAGCAAAAATCACTAAGTTGTAGCGCATCAGTCAACAGGTGACTAGGAACACAAACTCATACTGATCTCCTAGAGCAGTGGTTCTCAACCTTCCTAATGCCACAACGCTTTAATACAGTTCCTCATGTTGTGGTGACTGTATTAAAGGGTTGCGGCATTAGAAAGGTTGAGAACCACTGTCCTAAAGGAATTCATTTTGCCAAATCTCCCAGTTTTTCACTCCTATATTTTGTAAGCTAATGCACTGCTATATTGAATGAATTCCAACCTTTTTCTTCTCAGGGGCTTACCAGAAAAATGCCAAATATTTAAATTATTTTAGGGCATTTTCCCATACTGCTGGGTGGAATAGAGCAGAATTAATAAGGATCCAACAGTTACAACTTTTCAAATGCAAATATGTTGCCCTCTGGTAAACGCAGCCCCCTTTTAATCATCCCCCCCAGTGTCTACACAACTAGGACAAGACTTTTGTTTCCTTGAAAATCAAACTTCGCATATTACATTCAGGCATTATCTCAACCCAACATCACCACCAAAAAAGATTTTAAATGGTCCAGGCCTCAGCCTGGATCATACAGGACTGTTCTGTTTTATTGTGGGGTCCTCTCCCATGTTATACACCAAGTACTGTCAAATGAACGAGGCAGTGCAGCGGTGGAAAGAAACTGGGGCACTGGGTCCCGCGAAAAACAAGGGCTTAGGGTGGTCACCTGCCCACTCTGGCCTCAGTTTTGTTATCTGTAAAATGTGGCTGTTAGACGAATCATCCTTAGGCTCCCACCCATGCGGCCCCTCTCTGTCTGGGTGCTTCTAGGCTTGGGCCTGCCGGGGACACAGCTGACGGGTGCGAGCTCTAGCCAGGGTGCCGGCCCGATGCCGCTCTAGGAGGGGGTTGGGGGGTGGGGTGGACGGGGCGCGGGGAGGGAGGAGAGGAACTTGGACTTGCAACAGCCTCAGACAGGAGCGTGCGACAAACTTGAAGCCAATTCCCCCAACAATAGGAAAGAGCCTCCCATTTTCCTGGCTCAAACTTGGGGACTGCGAGGTCAGGTCCCCCTCCCGCCCTCTGTGCGCCCGCGTTACCTTTCTCCCTGTTTGGTGTTGGAAGGAGGAGGGTGCAGGACCGTCTGATTCCCTTCCATCTCCACCACGCACTTGGTGCTCAGTTCCAGTTCTGAAAGCAAAGGGAGCACGAGCGTTGCCGAGTCGAGCATCCCGCCGGCGCGGGCTCTCTCCCGGGAGGCGGCCGAGCCGGACACCGGCGCCCGGGTCTGCGCGGCCGGTGCGGGCGCCGCCTCCGCCCGGCTCCCCGGCCTCGGCCGCGCGCTCACCGCCCGGCCCCGCCGCCCCGCAATTTCCAAAGTTGCCCCCGCCCTCCCCGGCCAGACCCCCGATCGGGACGCGCGGAGAGCTCCTCACCTCGTCGGTTCATGGGCCGGACCCGGACGGCAACTTTTACCTTGGTATCCGACATGTTGGCGGCGCCCGCGCGGCCCGAGGCGGCCCCTCACGCGCCGCGCCGCCGCCGCCGCCGCCGCCGCGCGCCCCCCGAGCGCGGCCGCCGCCGCTCCGCCGCGAGCTCCGTGAGGCAGCGCCGAGGCGCGCGGGCCATCCCGGGGGAGCGCGACGCGGGGCACGGCCGCGGCCCGGGGAGGGGCGGGCGCGGGGCGGGGCGGGGCGCGCGGGCGGGGAGGAGGCCGCTCCGGCCCAGGCGCCTCTCTAGCCGCGCGGGCCCAGCCGAGCGCGCAGCACCGCGGCCCCTCGCGGCCGCCGGGGGCCCGGCCGCACCGCCATCTTCGCCGCCCCGCCCGCCCGCCGGGCCCCAGGCTCCGGGAAGCCCGACTCGGCCGCCCGCGGCGTCCCCCGCAGCCGGCGGGCCCGGCGATCACGGGGCTGGGGCCGCGGGAGTCCGGGGCGGGACGCCTGCTGCCCCCGGGCGGGGCTCCGGGACCGAGGCTGCACCGGCGCCCCACGGGGACCCTCCGTGGACCCGAGGCCCCTTCTGGGGCCGCTGTCACCGCAGACCCGGAGCCTGGGCGTGCCGGGTGGGCAGGCCTTCCCCGGGGACTGGATGCGCCTGAACCGAACGCCGCCCGCCGGCCCCTCCGCCCGCCCGCCCGCGCGCCTCGCAGCGCCGCGCCTGCAGCGGTATTTTAAGATGGTTGTGGGGAACCGAGGCTAGAAATTCATCTGTGCCTCTACCACCGAGTGTGTGTGTGTGTGTGTGTGTGTGTGTGTGTGTGTGTGTGTGTGTGTGTGTGTACAGTGCTTTCGCTTCCTTTCTCTTCCCTTCCACTTCTCTGTGGTGGGAGGCTTGTCAAGTGGGCCGGGAGGGTCATTAACTCTTACATAAGAATTTAATGGCCGTGGATTCTGTTGTCCTGCCAAGTGCAGACGTCGCTGCCAGGGCGGAACTGGGTGAATCTGATTTATCCTGTTTGGGTAAACCAGGGCTTTTAGGCGCCTTACGCCAGGCAGGCGCTTGGAAGCGGACAGAAGCGTAAAATCCAGAGTTCCCGTTCTGGGAAAAATCTTTCGGTTTTGTGTGTCTGTAGAAATTTAATTATGCATAAGTTCACCGAAAGGTGTATTGGGGGCCCACTGTGCACAACATGCTGTGGAGGACACGCGCAAACATGAATGAAGTTATGTCTCCTGTGCTACGGTAGCGCAGAGCCCAGAGTCAGATCTAATGCCAGGCTGCAGGTGGTATGAGAGAGGTTCGGTTCGGTCTGGAACAGGAGCCCATTATGGGCTTGACTTGAAGTGGTGCTCAACTGATGCTACTTCTCCACCCCTGTCATGTGCCAGGACCAGCTAATTCAGTCCACCTCTGAACGGGTCTGTGGCATCTACTTCCTCCACCCATTCAGCTAGTCAGCAAATGTGTACCCAGCACCTCTGATGTGACGAACACTGTTCTAGGTTCTTGGGCTGTATTGCTGAACAAAAGAGGCAGAATTAACAGCTTCCTGGGGCTAACAGTCTAATTCCGTGCCTGTGTCCTCACCTGTGGGCTACTGTGACTTCTTAACTGAATGTCTAACTTTATCTCCTATACTCTTGTCTATATCCAGCTTCCAGATTGATTTTTTCATGAGTAACAATTTATCGTTTAATCATGCATGCTACTCCATTGTTCAAGAAGCCTTCCTGGTCATCTGATGTGTCCTATTCATATTAGCTCCTCGGCTCCTGTGAAATGCTGCATTTCATCCCAAACTTTTTCACAAGCAAGATTCCATCCCTGTGCTAAGCCATTGATCTGTAGTTTCCACCAGTGTAAAATGTAGAGGGTTGAATTGTGTCTCCAAGAGATATCTTCAAGTCTTAAACCCCAGTACCTGTGAATGGGACCTTATTTGGAAATAGGGTCTTTGCAGGTGTAACCCAGTTAAAATGAGATGGGCCTTAAATCCAATGACTGTATCTTTAAAAGAGAAAGGAGAGAGAGATTTGAACCCACACACCCAGGGAAGACCATGTGAAGATGGAGACAGAGATTAGAGTGATGCAGCTGCCAAGATTTTCCAGGAGCTCTGACAAGTCAGGAAGAGGCAAGGGAGAATTCTTCCCTAGAGTCTTCAGCGGGAGCAGAGCCTTCTAGCACCTTGATTTTGGACTTCTAGCCTCCAAAACCGTTGAAAAAATAAATGTCTCTTATATTAAGCCAAACAGTTTGTGGTAATTTGTTATAGCAGCCTTAAGAAACTAAGACAGGGCCCTAGCCGGTTTGGCTCAGTAGACAGAGAGTCAGCCTGCAGACTGAAGGGTTCCTGGTTCGATTCTGGTCAAGGGCACATGCCTGGGTTGCAGTCTCGGTCCCCAGTAGGGGGCCTGCAGGAGGCAGCTGATCTGATTCTCTCTCATCATTGATGTGTCTATTTCTCTCTCCCTCTCCCTTCCTCTCTAAAATTAATAAAAATATATTTAAAAAAAACTAAGGCAGGAATTAATGTCTCTGCCTGTCCCTGACCCATCCTTTTTCACCTCCTCCCCTCATTCTCTGCCATATCATGAAAGCCTTGTGTGCCTAAGAAATTTCAACTCTGTTCTAAAGGCAGTGAAAACTGAATGAAGGCTTTGGTTTTAGAGACAAGGTCTGGCACATTCCGAGCATTCTGAGGAATCCTCTCTAATAAAATGGTAATATGCAAATTAACCATCACTCCGCTGCATAAGCCACACCCACCAGCCAAGCCACGCCCACCAGCCAATCAGGGCGAGTATGCAAATTAGCCCCAATCCAAGATGGCTACAGCCACAGAGAGCAAGGTTTCCCAGGTAACAGAGCAAGCCAAGCTTTCCATTGCTGTTGCAGGCCTAAGCCTCCACTCAAGCTACAAAGTTTCAATTATAGAAGGTAAACAAATTCAAACAAATGGCGGTGGAATGGAGCTTGAGAGAGCAGGCCAGGGTTGCCGGCGACAACAGGGGAAGCAAAGCTTTCCACACACCCTGGCCGGGCTCACCCGCTTAAGGCTACAAAGTTTCAATTGTAGAAGGTGAATTAACTGCCACAGAAATGGCTGCCACCCCAGGCTACAAAGTTTCAATTGTAGAAGGAAAATAAATTCCAGATACCAGGGCCTCCGCTTGGGTTGCCAGGGGGCGTGGCTGGCCTGCAAACCACCACAGGCCCCTCACTCAGGCCGCCCCACACCCCAAGGGAACCCCCACCCTTATCTGTGACACCCTTCAGGGCAAACCAGCTGGCCCCCACCCGTGCAGCAGGCCTCTATCCTATCTAATAAAAGAGTAATATACAGATTGATCATCACTGCAACACACAATATAGCTGCCCCCATGTGGTCAAAGACCCTGCCCCCATGTGGACACAAGATGGCCTGCAGGAGAGGGCAGTTGGGAGGCACCCGGCCTGCAAGGGAGGGCAGTTGTGAGGGACCAGGCCTGCAAGGGAGGGCAGTTGAGAGGGACCAGGCTTGCAAGGGAGGGCAGTTGGAGGTGATCAACCCTGCAGGAGAGGGCAGTTAGGGGTGACCAGGCTGGCAGAGGAGGGAAGTTGGGGGCAAACAGGCTGGCAGGGGAGCAGTTAAGCATCAACCAGGCTGGCAGCGGAGTGGTTAGGGGGTGATCAGGCTGGCAGGCAGAAGCGGTTAGGGGCAATCAGGAAGGCAGGCAGGCAAGCAGTTGGGAGCCAGCAGTCCTGGATTGTGAGAGGGATGTCCGACTGCCCGTTTAGGCCCGATCCCACCAGGATCGGGCCTAAACGGGCAGTCGGACATCCCTCCAGGAGTCCCATATTGGAGAGGGTACAGGCTGGGCTGAGGGACAACCCCCCGCCGTGCACGAATTTCGTGCACTGGGCTTCTAGTCTATACTAATAAAAGGGTAATATGCAGATTAGACCGGACATCCTTCTGGACAAAGCCACATTGGCAGGGGCCAAGGCAGAGATGGTTAATGGTGACCAGGCTGGCAGGGGAGGGCAGTTAGGGGCGACCAGGCAGGCAAGCAGAGTGGTTAGGGGCAAATCAGGCAGGCAGGCAGGTGAGTGGTTAGGAGCCAGCAGTCCTGGATTGCGAGAGGAATGTCTGACTGCCGGTTTAGGCCCAATCCCACAGGCATATCTATACTAATAAAATGGTAATATGCTAATTAGACCAGACAGCTTTCTGACAACCTTCTGGAAATCCTTCCAGACAAAGCCACAGTAGTGGGGCTGAGGCAGAGGCAGTTAGGGATGATCAGGCAGATAGGGGAGAGCAGTTAGGTTGGTCAGGCAGGCAGGGGAGAGCAGTTAGGGGTGATCAGGCCAGCAGGGGAGAGCAGTTAGGGCGATCAGGCCAGCAGAGGTGAGCAGGTAGGGGGATCAGGCTGGCAGGAACCGGTGAGCGGTTAGGAGCCAGCGGTCCCATATTGGAGAGGGTGCAGGCCAGGCTGAGGGAACCCCTCCCCTGCCCCTGGGCACAAATTTCATGCACCGGGCCTCTAGTGATTTCAAAAGCCTATGCCAAGGAATGTTGCAGTTATCCAGATGAGAGACGATGATGGCATGAACAAAGCCATTGACAGTGCAAATGGAACACAAGGAACAGATGCAGGACTTAACTGGAGATAAGAGAGGAATGACATAACAACCAATGAGATTGAACACTAAGTGAGCCAAAAGGGTTGCAGGTGACTGAGAAAGGGTCTGGAAGGATGATGGCCCATAATACACCATGAATGGGTGAGGAAAGAGTAGGTCTTCAAGGGAGAAGGGCATGGTTAATTTGATGTTGCTGGCTAAATAAACAGTTTCCGTTGGCTCTTTGCTGAGTGGTCCCTCCTCCCGCTTTTCACATTTCCCAACCCTCTCCAACTTGAAAAGCCAGATTAGGCCTTACCTGTTCTAAGAAGGGTTTACTAAACGTTTCAAAACAGTTTTTGCCTTAACTCATTTGGAATTATATCTTCTAGAGCTGGAAAGTGCCTTTGGGGTCTTCTGGGCCCTCGGCAACGTCCCCCAAGGTGGCCATCCTCTACTTGAATATGTCTGGAGGCAGAGTGCTCATTGTTGCATGACTGTTTTAAAGCTCTACAGTTAGAGAAGACTTCCGCGAAGAATCACATTTGCCTCCCTGGCATATCCCCAGCTGCAGCTCTTGGTGCTGCCTTCTAGAGCTTCGCACGTCACGTCGAATTCCACTTAGACATCATAGCCTCAGATACCTGAAGGTGGCTCTCATGTCCTCCTGAAGAGCGCTGTTCCTCAGAATATGCTTGTCTGGTTACTGTTGTTGTATAACACATCCTCCCAAAACTTAGAGGCTTAAAACCCCTCGAGAAGGGCTCACCGGGGAAGTTCCAGCTCTGGTTCTATCATGAGGTTGCAGCCAGATGGTAGCTGGGACAGGCATTATCTTTCTCTAGGTTCAAGGTTTCTCCATGTGGTCTTTCTGACTTGGGCTTCCTCACGGCATGGTGGCTAGGTTCCAAGAGTGAGCATTTCAAGGGTACAGAGCAAGCCGTATCATCTTTTATAGGCCTGGAGTGTCACTTCTGCCATAGCCACCCAACCCTTCCCAAATCCAAGGGGATGACTATGTTCCCCTTATCTCATTGGGGAAGTTAATATTTTAGGAAGATTATGTGGGGTGGGAAATACTTGTGTTAGTCCTTTTTGGAACATACAATCTGTCACATAATGCATTCTCTCAACTGTCCTATTCATCCTCCTCTGAAAGTATATTATGTACAGTAAGGCTTAAGAATTCGATAGGCAGTGTTGGATCTTGTCTCACTTGTTCATAGCCTGGAACAAGTAGTTGAACTTGCCAAATCTTCAATCAGTTCACAAGTAAATGAGGAATGTGAACTCTTACTGCACAGGATGTAGTATGCCTTTATGAGTAATGCCTTTTATGCAATGTTCCACTTTTTCTGAAACCTGTGTCACCCCCCCCCCTCCCGTCCCCCTCCCCACACACACACCTCAGCCTAAGGCTCCTCATCTTCAGCTGCCATGTTTGTACTAATAACCCCAGCTGCCTGGTATAATTCATAGGACACCAGGGATATTCCTGCCACATACTGAGTCTTCCAGGTTCTCCCCTCTGGAAATCTGGGCTTAGGATTCAGAGGGTTGTGACCCAAGAGTATGACCCTTGGAGTCAGACTATCTGGTTTGAATCCTGAGCCTTCCCTTTATGAGCTAGAAAATGTTTATTAACTCTTCTTGGCCTCAATTTTCTTATTTGCAAAATAGGATAATGGTGATTGGTTATCGTAAAGGTACCTACTTTATAGGGTTATCCTGAGAATAAAAAGAGTTAATAAAATTCTCATCACAGCATTGCGAATGGTGGCCGGCATCTCCAGGAAGTCAACCTGAGGGCTGTGGGGTGGCTGTATTGTTCACAGTCATAGGGAGGGCCAGAACACTGCTCTGAAGCAGAGAAATCATGAAGCAGTTGTACATGGCACGTAGGGAAGAGGGAACTGTTTGGGTTTCTGAAAACCTTCCAGGTTCTGCTTCTAGGCTCTGTCAAAGCTGAGCTGCATTCCTGATCCTGGATTCAAAGGGCTGTAGGAGCCCGGCTGACATGGCTCAGTGGTTGGGGCATTAATCAATTATGTATACATCTATAGGGGAGGTTGTGGAAGCTCTCAGACATCTAGCAAGGGAAAATCCAAGTTTATCCAAGAAGGAGTCATGGATTGTACACTATGGATTTTAACTGGATGGAATCTGGAACTTTCTAAATTCACCCATACTTTTTTTCCCCCCTCATTTAGTGAAGTAAGCAGTAAAAAAGGCTAATAAAAGGATGCAAGTGCTTTTATTGAGTGACAGCAAGGAAGGTTCTGGGAGCTGGACAGACAGTGTCCCTCTCCAGAGTCAGAGGAGAGAGAAGCTCAGGGTACAGCAAGGCAACTTGTTGAGGTCATGGGCCTGCTGTGTAGCAGCAAAGCTCACCTGAGAGCTGGCCTCACCTGAGAAGAACCCCAGACTGAGCTATGGAACAGGGCTCCCTGACAACACAGCCTGGCCCAGACATTTTCAACCATCTCTACAGTCGCCAAAGACCAGCTTAACCAGCTACAGCTGCTGTGCACACTGGTCACTATGCACACCCCAGTGCACTTCACAAATATGCTTTTTATTAGGATGAGCTTGTTAATAGGGCTCTACTTTAGAAACTGGGTTCTGTTTCTCTACTTTAGAACACCATGGGTTCTGAAAAACTGGCAGACACCAGATAACAAACATCCCAGGGCCTCTGGAATCAACCAATTTCTGTGAGATGAAGTTCCAAAGCTATCTCAGTGGGAAGGAGGCTGCCAAGCTGGTGTAAAAACTGCTTAATGGCTTGAGTCTACCAAGGATCAATGAGTAATGACAGAGCAGGCAAATACTTAAATTAGAAGCTTTCTATAAATCTACTTTAACAACTGTATCTGTCAGCCTAGGCTAAGTTAGTGTGGTGACAAACAACCGCTGAATTTCAGGGGCTTATAAAAACAAGGCTTTATGCCTCGGTTACATAACTTGTCTATCACAGCCTGGTTGTCCATCACAGTCCTGCTCCTATCATTTTCATTCCGAGTCTTCCAGGCTGATGAAACAGATTTGTGATGGACAGAAAGAAGGTGTCAGACCACACAATGGCTCTTCAAGCTTTGGCTCAGAAATGGCACATACTGCTTTTCAATTTTCATTGGACAAAGCAAGTCACATGTTCAAACCTAGCCTCAATGGTGCAGAAAAGAGTAATTTTCCCCCAAGGAGCATGCAATGTTGTCATATATATATATATATATATATATATATATATATATATATATATATATATATATATTGGTGTCTACCCATGGTTCCTGGCTCATAACTCCTACAACTCTTACTAGTATACCTGGTAATTACCTAAGTGATTAGAGCTTAGGAGCATCTTTTGTTACAATATTTGGTTTTTGACCTTCATTCCTGAAATAGCTCAAGAGCATTAATGGCTAAATGAGGTGATTGTAAGAAAGCTCCTAGATAACCAGAGAATGAGAGCTAGTTGCCAAGGAAACCAACCATGTGATTAGAGGATTGGGACTTTCAGCCCACCACCCTCCACCGTTACCTCAAGGGAGGGGCTGGAGGTTGATTCAATTACTAATAGCTAATGATTTCATCAGTCATACCTACACAGTAAAACCTCCATTAATTTTTTTTTTCTTAAAGAATTGGACTTAGGAGCTCCCAGGTTAGTGAACATGTGGAGGTGCTGGGAAAGGGGTGTGCCTGGAGAGGACATGGAAGCACCACACCCCTGCCACATACCTTGCCCTCTGCATATTCTTTTGTAAGTCAACTAGTAATCCAGCAAGTGAACTGTTTTCCTGAGTTCTGTGAGCTGCTCTAGCAAATTATCAAACAGAGGAGGGGGTCATGGGAACACACGGTGACAACCTAGACGTCTGAAGTGGGGGCAGGGGGCTGAATCCTTCACCTGTGGCATCTGATGCTGACTCCAATTGTAGGACATCCAGGTGGAGAGTGTCAGAATTGAGTTAAATTGTAATATACCCACTTGGTGTCCCCGCGCCCAAAAACAAAAACCACACACAAAATTGAACTAATTGATGAGGGGAAAACCCCTACCCACATTTGGAGTCGTGAGTAGACAGAAACACAGTGAGATTTTTCCTTTACAGAAGGGCTCCAAACCATTCCTTTTACCACAATAATATTTATATGTCTCAACAGTTAACAGTAGCAAACATTTATTAAACATTGACTATTTACCAAGCACGGTTCTAGTGTTTAACCCTCACAATTACGCTATGAGGCATACATTATTATTATCCTTCATTATACTAATCAGTAAAAAATGAAGAAAAAATTTTGGTTACTTATTCAAGGTCACATACCTGGGCTGAGGTGACCTTGGGATTTGAATACACATACAAATTGGAACATGCATGTGAGTGGTTTTCTTAGGGGGATCATGGATTTGCCCTGACATATTTTTCTGGCACAAAAGATAAGCAATATAAATAATAATTCTGTTCATATTATGCTTTATAGTTTAATGCAATAGGTAGCTTCCACAAAAGAGTCACAACATACTGTGGGAGATAGAAGAGAAAATAATTCTTTTCATGGCAGTGATCTAGGTCCTGGATTCTAGGATGCAGGGAGGTGTTTGCAGAGAATATTAGGCTCAAAGTGGCATAATAGGAAAAGCAGACTTTGGTGTCAGCCTGGCCATGGTTTGTTTTCTGCCTCTGTTATTTAGTTGCTGTGTTTATCTTGGACATTTAAGCCTCAGGTCCCTTGTATGCAGAGTGGGTACAATAATATCTATTTCACAGGGTTGTTGTGAGGATTGCATTAGATAATGGATGTAGAATGCCTGGCTTGGAAACAGTCAACAAATGGTAGTTGTTATTGTTGTTGTTATTGAAAAAGGATAGAATTTTCATATGAATGTGTGTGGAAGAGCAGTCTATGTGGGGGGACCAATGGGAACAGGAGCACGGAGGCAGAAAAGCAATGAAATGCTGTGCTTTAGGAAGCTTCAGCAATGTGCACTGGAAGGGCTGGCCCCCGGAGAGATCAGACACTGAAAATGATCTGGGAATGGATTGTCCACGCTAGATTTGAGGAGCACTTGAAGTGGAGGATGAGCAAGGACAATGATGAGGAAGAGAAGGGTGGGGAGGCAACCCTGGATGGAAGTCTTTGTCCACACTGCAGGTCGGTAGAGCCCTCTTTTGAGCAGGACCAGTCGCTGATCAGAATAGGGTCCAACATCCCTTTCAATGCACAGACCTGCAACCTACCTTCAGAAGCACTGGAAACCTAGCCAGGTGGCCCCAAACCTGGCTGACCATTCTTTGCAGCCTGCTGAAGCAGGGATTCCTCTGTCTTCTCTCAGGCAGATTCAGCAGGTCTGGGCTGAGCTGATTCTGGAATAGCCCATGCCTGGACTGGCATTTAGGAATAGCTTGGTTGTTGTACAGCCTTAGTTCTTGAATAAAAGCTCACGGAATGATTTGGAATTAGCCAAAACCAACCCAAAAAAATGGTGAGAAGAAACCCAAAAGAGAGCAGGCCTTTCCTGAGGAACGTACCTGTCTGTAAGGACTGCAGGTTGGGAGTTGCGTGGGTAAGTGTAAGGGAAACCAGAGCACTTTAGTTTTAATTCTACAAAGTTCACTGATAGAAAGTGGAAAAGCGGCCCCCTGTCCATCTATCAATGGGTCCATTCATTTATTAAATGTTTATTGAGCAGCTGGCACATGAGGTACTGCGGAAACTGCTGGGGATTTAGAGAGAGGCGTCTCTTCCCTCAAGGGGTTCCTAGGCAAGGAGGGAGCAGCTAGATGAACTGGGCCACATTCTCATGGTGTATGAGCCAATCCTGGGGAAAGCCACAATGGAGGCTTCACGCTAGAGAGGATTTTTTATCAGAATCCTAATGACTTAGGGGTAGCTTGCCAACCAGGGAAAGAAAATGTCTTAATCTGGAATGACTGAGTTGCAAGAAACAGAGACAGACTCAAAGTGGCTAAAACAAAGTGAAGTATGCAGGAAGAACACATCTCTTTGGGGAGGCCAGTACCATAAGTCTCATGAAGGGCAGAGTCTGGAAAGCTGAGAATACAAATTACTGCCTTGTTTCCTTTTAGCCCTGTGGTCTTCCGTTTCTCTCTGCGTGTTTAATTTCCTCTCTCTCTCTCTCTTTAGATGAACTTGGTACATGATGAAAAATGGCCACCTTCAATACCTTTGTACATGGCCTTCTTGTTCCACTTCCCAACAACAGCTAACCACACAGAACAGTGAGCAATATCTTGTCTTCAGGTCCAGTTAAAGTCAGAATGTGTGTGTGTGTGTGTGTGTGTGTGTGTGTGTGTGTGTGTGTGTGTGTTTTGAAGGTGGTTGTGGGGAGCTAAAACTGTTAACAGACTGAAGAAAAGGCAGAAGGGATGAGTGTGCAGCCAGAAGAGTGGAGGAGGAAGAGGAGGACTGGAGTCGTGAAGTGAGGAGTTAGGGAGTCAAGGGTTCCGCAGAGGGAGGGAGGTTGTAGATGGAACTTGGAGTGTGGGGGTCCTGTGTGCGGTGGGGTTGGTATTTAACTTCCCCATTCCCACCATGCTTATTCTGCTGCTGCAGTTCCACCGGAAAGGGTACTTTCTTTCATTTGGTAGAAAAATATATTGTATCTCCACATCACCTTTAAGCACGAAATCATTGGGTCTGATTTCTGTCTCTATGATCCTGCCTGCCATTGCCCTTCTAAATGTGAACCATATCGAACCATCCATAGGAAGCAACCTGAGTAGGAAGGAGGGGCTTCTGGGACAGGTGTGCAGGGGCTGTTCTATGTCTTCTACTAAGTATGTTGTTTGCTGAAGAAAGGGGATAGGGGAGGGGCTCTGTGGGAGTGTGGAGGAAGCATAGTCCATGACACATAAAGAAATGGTCTGGAGCTGAAACCGGTTTGGCTCAGTGGATAGAGTGTTGGCCTGCGGACTCAAGGGTCCCAGGTTCGATCCCGGTCAAGGGCATGTACCTTGGTTGCGGGCACATCTCCAGTGGGGGGTGTGCAGGAGGCAGCTGATCGATGTTTCTCTCTTATCGATGTTTCTAACTCTCTCTTCCTCTCCCTTCCTCTCTGTGAAAAATCAATAAAATATATGTTAAAAAAATGTTTCTATCTTTCCCTCTCTCCCTTCCTCTCTCAGAAATTAATAAAAAAAATCTTTAAAAAAAAAGAAATGGTCTGGAAAACATGGGAGTGGTAGATGGAGATCCTCTTAAACTACCTTGTCACCCATGGGTCATAAACAAAATGTCCCAGCGCATTAACTCAGTGAGATAGGAGAGGATGGTGGGCTCAAGGAAACGTCTGGGGCTGGAAAGCCTGTCTTTGGTGCAGTGCTCATCTTTACCCAGGCCACTTTGGGTACCCCACTGCCCTAACCCCCTTCCTTCTGCGGGGATTCTTATCCATGCCTTGGCTCGTGGCCTGCATGTGCTATGACACCCTGCTACGATTCCAATACCAGAGGGTGTAGGAGGACTTATAGCATCATCAGCCCTTGTTCATCCTTTCCTCCCTCCTATCCTACTCCTCCTGGGCCACAATTCTTAACCTTACATACCTATTAGCTGTGTGACCTCGGGCAAATGATATACCTTCTCTATGCCTCAGATTTCTCACCTACAGAATGTCACTAGTAATAGAACTACTTCACAAGATGATTATCAAAATTAAATGAAGGGACTCGTGTAAAATGACTGGCATTGTGCCTTCACATAGTAAACATTCAGTAAATGTTAGCTGTCATAATCACAGTGCATCACAGCCTGCTGGTTTGATTGACCCCTTCCTGAACAGTGAGCTCCCTAAAGACTAAGTCTGTAAAGTGATGGGCACATTGAAGGAACTCAGTAAAAGGTACTTGGTATTGATGGTTATTATTACTACTGTTGAAGAGGGTAGGAAACTTGCCTTGCTCATCTGAATCTCGCCAGCTCATGGCACAGGTCCTAACACCCAGCGTCTTCTCAGTGGGATATTCGTTAAAAGAATGAATGGAATAGTTGGGTCTCTGTTATTTTCAAAATAGTCAGCATGGAAGTAAATGCATTGATTATTGTGATGTTTCTAAATGTTTTCCTTTCAGAGCATGTGACGTTCTTATGAGCATTCTCAGCAATGGCAGGTCTCCATTCATCACTTAGTCCTGGGGTTTTCAAGCTGGTAGTTATGTTAGAGATCAATTAATCCAATCACTTGGCCTTACACAGAGCAATTGGCACCTGAGATATTAGGTGGTGTGACTGAGGCCACACAGCTGGTCAGTAACAAAGCCAGGGACATGGGTTTTATAGTTAAGTCCGGAGGCAAAATGGGTGAATCAGCTGAAAAATACTGGTTTGTTCAAAAGAGAGGTAGGAGTGAAAATAAACTAGATTTGCTTATCTCATGAGAGTCCCCAGCGTGCTGGGATGTCGTTACTGGCATGAGCTGGCTTTGAAGGGCAGTGTCCAGACCAGCTCCACGCCCTCCCTAACAGCTCTCAGTATGTTCACTCCTGGCCGGGTCACCGGGTTTTCATTAAAAACTCTTGTCGAGTGAGGCTGCAGGCCTGGAGAGCCTGGGCGTCTCCCCTGCCCTCCGCTCACATTGCTTCCGGGCCTCTGCCTGGCGCTCTGCCCACCCCTTCTAATGTGATGCTTCAGAAAATGATTCTTTTCTCATTTCTCCCAAGATTGGTACATAACTGGCCCGCTCTAGCTGCGCAGGAGAGGCTAATTCAGTACACACAATGGGTGCCTTGAGGCATCAGGGTTCAAGCCTCTTGCAGAACCTGGGAAGGCCAGGTGGTTGTTCCTGACTGCATCAGAGACACAGGCCTACCCTGTCCCTGGCCACACCCCTCACCCCAGCTTCACTGGACTGTTCAGTCAGGACAAAACTCTTGTCTGAATAAGCCCTGATATATTTGTTACAAAACAAAAGAGAGTTTTCTTTTAGTCAAGTTAATATCAAGACAGACATCTACAGTAGTAAAAACTCCACGGGAAAGCCACAGGCTAATCGTGTTGGGAGTCAGGTAAAGGCAGCTGTTATAAATTAAGTAATATTTCCCTCTGTGGAAGTGAAAAGGTCCTTTGCTTCACTAGAAGATCCAGGATAGCGCCTTGGAATTGTTTCCTCACCTCCTAGGGTCTCCTTAAACACTACCTCAGATCTCCACGCGAGGATCGGATCGAGGATCGGGTCGTCCTTGTCTCCCAGAGTTCAGTAAGGTGGAAGGAAAACAATGACCTGCAAAATCTT
Source organism: Cnephaeus nilssonii (assembly GCF_951640355.1). Lineage (NCBI taxonomy): Eukaryota > Metazoa > Chordata > Mammalia > Chiroptera > Vespertilionidae > Cnephaeus > Cnephaeus nilssonii. The sequence goes on from NC_137078.1 coordinate 26,039,932, forward strand.
TCTCCAGGGAGAGTGCCTTCCTGGGGGCCAGGAGCTCAGGTTTCCACAGGAGGTGCTTGCTGAGGAATGGTTTCAGGGAGCCCGGCAGGTAAAGCTCTGTAACTCCAGGAAGCATTTGCTAAAGACTTTGCCAGACAAGTGGAAGAAATATGGCTCTAAAAATGACTGTTCCCTTTTGAACAAGAAAATCCCACATTTTTGTGGAGGGAGTAATGCACTGTAGTGGCAGCGGACAGATGTGTTTCCAAAAATAGATTGTAAGGCAACACTTGTGAGGCTGTTGAGAACCTCGCTGGTTCTGTGGATGCTTTCTCCAGGATCGCTGAACTAAGCTCAAGCACCCCTTGACCTTAAAACGGCTCGAGCTACAGTACATACTTATTGCCTCCATAGTCTATGAAATCATTATTGTAAAAGGTCAAATATCCTCCTATATTTGGAGAGAGGAGTGACAATAAATTTTCCTGTAAGAGCTTTTAATACAAAACTGAACCAAATGCAGCGTTGGATCCTGATTTAAACAAACTGACTATAAGCAGATACTTGGGGGCCAATCAGAAAAATTTAAATATGGATTGAATGTTAGATGATACTTAAGAAATTATTGTTACTTTTGTGAAGTAATAGTATTTTGGTTATGTAATTAAATGTCATTTTTAAAAAGATTCATACTGAAGTAGTTAAAGGCAAATATGATGTCTGGAATTTATTTTAAAGAGTTTATCAAATATATATAACAGATGATGCTACAAGGGCTAAAGGTCAATTATTAATATAGGTAATTATTACATTGGGGTTTATTATAATATTCTCTTGATTGATTTATGCTGTGTTTTTAAAAAAACCTCACCCAAAGATACGTTTTTATTGATCTTTTAGAGAGAGAGGAGGAACCTTTTTGGTGCAAGGGATGATACTCCAACCAACTGAATCACCTGGCCGGGGAGATTTATAATGTTTACAATATTTTCTAACAAAGTATGTTAACAATAAAAATAAATACAAATTAAAAAAAAAAGACTCACAAAAGAAATAGAGGCATTTTGCAAGTGGAAATAATAATGAATGTGAACTAGTTTATTTACAAACCTAGTACAAAGCAAATTTAGTTTTTCAATGAACTTTCTCAACTCATGATCAGACAAAATAATGGTATTTAACACAGGAGCCTAACCACGATAAAGAAATTAGAAGGTTAAAATAATATAAAATGTTTCATTTACATTATCCCAAAATGAAGTTTTAATTTTTTTTAAAAAAAGTCTAAATGTATGGTGCCAGTTGGGTACTAGAAATATCAGGGGGACACTTTATGAAGTATATGATTGTCTAACCACTATGCTATACACATGAGACTAGTACAAAATAATATTGAAAGTAAACTGTAACTGAAAAAAGTCAGACTTTTTAAAGTATATCTTTGATAATTTATAATAAAAATTGTTATCCATATAAATGACTGTAATGTTAATATGTTTAGTGTTGGTTGATTTTATTAAAATACTAGAGACCAGGTGCACAGATTTGTGCACGGGGTGGGGAATCGGGGAATCCCTCAGCCTGGCCTGCGCCCTCTTGCAATCCGGGACCCCTCAGGGGATATAGCAGTGCACTAAGCAGCAGGTGGCCAGGGAGGAGCCCTAGCCGTGGCCAGGCACCATGCCGCTCACACTCATCCTGGCCCGCTGCGCCTGCCGCCGCCACTCAGTAGCACTGCCACAGAGTCAGGAGAGGATCCCACCACTGCAGCTGCACTCACCAGCCATGAGACCGGCTTCTGGCTGAGCGGCACTCCCGCTGTGGGAGCACACTGACCACCAGAGGGCAGCTCCCGTGTTGAGCATCTGCCCCCTGGTGGACAGTGCATATCATAGCAACTGGTCGACCGGTCGTTCAGTCATAACAGTCACTTAGGCTTTTATATATAGAGACTAGAAGCCCGGTGCACGAAATTCATGCATGGGGGAGGGGGTGTGTCCCTCAGCCCAGCCTACATCCTCTCCAATCTGGGACCCCTCTGGGATCCCTCCCACAATCCAGGACTACTGGCTCCCAACTGCTCGCCTGCCTGCCTGCCTGATTGCCCCTAACCGCTTCTGCCTGCCAGCCTGATCACCCCCTAACCACTCCCCTGCCAGCCTGATCAACACCTAACTGCTCCCCTGCTGGCCCGATTGCCCCTAACTGCCCTCCCCTGCTGGCCCTGTAACCCCAAACTGTAGGCCTGGTCACCCCTAACTGTCCACCCCTGCAGGCCTGGTCACCCCAAACTGCCTTCCCCTGCAGGCCTGGTCACCCCTAACTGCCCTCCCCTGCTGGCTTGGTTGCCCCTAACTGCCTTCCCCTGTAGGCCTGGTCCCCCCCCCAACTCCTCTCCCCTGCCGGCCCAGTCACCCCTAACTGCCCTCTCCTGCAGGCCTGGTCTCCCCCAACTGCCCTCCCCTGCAGGCCTGGTCCCCCACAACTGCCCTCCTCTGCAGGCCTGGTTGCCCCCAACTGCCCTCCTCTGTCAGCGCATTCACCCCTAACTGCCCTTCCCTGCAGGCCTGGTCCTTCCAAACTGCCCTCCCTTGCAGGCCTGGGTCCCCCCCAACTGCCCTCCCCTGCAGGCCTGGTCGCCCCCAACTGCCCTCCCTTGCAGGCCTGGGTTCCTCACAACTGCCCTCCCCTGCTGGCCTGATCGCCCACAACTGCCCTCCCCTGCTGGCCATCTTGTGGCAGCCATCTTGTGTGTTGGAGTGATGGTCAATTTGCATATTATTCTTTTATTAGATAGGATGGGTTAAAAATATACAGGTTCTTTACATTACATAGAAAAGTAAACCCAAATTGCATAAATCCCACCAATCAGGAGCAAGGTTGTTTATTTGTGCCTAACTGGGTAACAAGAGGATCTCACAGAACTGTGTGTAATCACGTGGGTTCCCATGTGGTTTAGTTGTCTCTGAGGATGCCGCTAGTGGACAATGCTTCCTCATGACCGACTTCACATTGTCAGCAGGACTTCACATAAACTTACCAGCAGTGGGATTTCACCTTAAGCCACGGCCTTTTTCCAGCCACTGCTGGGTGCGGGCACATCTAGACGGGTTTCTGAAAGCCTGCCAGGGCTGTCCTGAGCACTCTGATTTGAAGGTGGAGCTGAAGCACCTCCTGGGGCAGAACTTATTCTAAGGAGAGAAGAAACTCGACAGAAAGCCTTCGTCATTGGAAGATGGAGAGGATTCTGAACAGAATAGAGTGGGTTGTCCTCTAATTCTGCATAGTAGGGCATCCCCAAGATGAAACAGAGGGTCCTCTTACATTAGGACAGGGGGCCTGCGAAATTATGTGGTGTGGCCCTGCCAGGCAACCCAGGCAGGACTCAAAATTCAATAAATCGAGGAGCTTTTTTCATAGCAACATAAATTTATACTAAGTGCATCATAAATATCCAAATGGCCCTTGGCAGAAAAAAGGTTCCCCATCCCTGCATGATTAGGATAACTTGAGGAGAGTTTGGGGACCTTTTATAGTTCAGAAAACTGGGTTAAAACCAGCAGAGATCTTGTCATAGGGAAGCATGAGGGGAAGGAGGGGTTACTGTCTTTGCATGGAGGCAGTTGTGAAGAGAAGGCCACTATGAGAGGAGCAGTGACTTTTTAAAATATATATATATTTTTATTGATTTCACAGAGGAAGGGAGAGGGAAAGTGAGATAGAAACATCAGTTATGATTGAGAGAATCATTGATTGGCTGCCTCCCGCACGCCCCCACCTGGGATTGAGCCCACAACCCGGGTAAGTGCCCTGATCGGGAATCGAACCTGGGACCCTTCAGTCTGCAGGCCAATGGAGGGAGGAGCAGTGCCTTTTAGTGAGGGATGCAAGCAGCCAAAGGTGACACCACAGGGAAGGAGACAGCAATAAATACTCCTTTCCTCCAGGACCTCCCGCTCCCCAGGGTTGACCAGCTGACATCAGAAAGAGAGAGCTGCCTGAGAGAGAGCAGGAGGGGAAGCAGGGAGAGTGGGTGTGGGGCACACGGGGAGATCTGACCACACTTTCTCCTCTGTCCAATATCCACAGAGCACCAGAGTAGTGTTTTTAACATTTTCCTTAGTGTCATTCCTGTGTTCAAACCCCACCCTAGTGTTCTCTCACACCTGGAATAAATCTAAACTCCTCACCTGAGCCCATGGGGCCATCACTGCCTGGATGCTGCCTGCTCTCTGGTCTCGCCTCTGGGCACACTTCCTGGGCACCCTCAGCCCAGCCACACCGACTTTCTTGCTGTTTCAGGACACACCATGCTTTCTTGACTCAGCCTTGGTCTGGAAGATTCTTTGGATCATTCATGTCACGGCTCAAAGGCCACCTTGGAAAGGCCTTCCCTCCCACCCCATCTAAAATGGTGACCTTTCTCCAGGCACCTTCTGTCCTCTCACCCTGGGTTCAGTGCCCCTCTACTCCTGGGTCCCTGAGCCCCTCCCTGCCCTGCGTGCTGTGCTTTAGCCCTCCTCCAGCCATGGCCTTCCCATAGGGCAAAGAGTCACAAGGCCGAGGGGATGTGTCCACTAAGAGCTCACAGCTTGGAATTAGGATTCAATCTGAGAAGCAGAATCACCACACACACACACACACACACACACACACACACACATCTTGTACATATATACACATATATGGGGGGGCGGTATTTGTCCCAAGGATTTGACCTCATACAGTTGTAAGAGTGATTAAGTCACTGTCATGATGTCTGATGTTGAAGCTTAAAATGCACAGGGCAGACAATGGGGAAGGGAAGGGGGACATGAAGTGGGGAGATGGAGAGTAAGCTGGAACCACAGTGTGGGCTGGGGTCCCATGGGGATGGACAGAAACCTGTGTCAGTTCTCGTTAACTCGGACCTTAGGGGTGTGGGTGTTCCTTGTCACAGAGCTAAACGTACACACACACACCTGGCCCTGGAGTCAGAGATGTTGAAGGAGGATCCAGGGAGAGGCAGAGCAGGTGCTGCTGCCTCGTGGGCCACAGGTGAGCCAGCAGATTAGCCACCACACCTGTGGCTTACCAAATGGCTGCTGCTTCCTCCTGCCACCAAAAAACAAACTTCCCCAAAAAAATCATGGGAAAGGGAATTCTGGGGAATAGGATTCAGCCAGCCAACCTGATACATTAAAACTCCACCACCTCTGTTCTTGCCCACCCTCCAGGCATCTCCTACCCTAAAATTCCCAAAGGGCCTCAACGCCACTTCCATGATCTGCACGGATCTCCTTCCTGGTTCAGTCTTTCTTTGGGCCACTCATGCCACCCTGAGGTGTGACCAAAGGATGGCTGTCTTCAGAGGTGTAAATGGAGTTGGAACATGCAGGCTGGCCAAGTGTGTTGCGGGGTGGGGGTGGGGGTGCGGGGGGAGCCACTCACAATTCAGGACAGAGTGAGAGGTGGCAGAGAAAAGGGAAGGCCAAGGCCAAAACTCCCCCATTATTACATTCCTGGGTGAAATCCCAAAGAAACCAAGAAACCTAAATTTGAATATTACAGTCCATTATGAAGGCATCTTTGTCAAGGTTGATGGATAAAACATGTTTTATTTAAGTTTTTAATACAGATTTATAAATTTGAAATATTTATGCTTTGTGAAGGGAAGGTGTCAGTAGATGGGAAGGTGACCCAAGGTAATGGACACTGAGTAAATACTCCCGAGGCACACAGTACCCACTTTTCACTTATTTAGGGTAGCAATAGCATGCATCAAGTCAGAAAGAATTCCTTTCAAATTTGTATTGTATTCTTTGAATTCGCATGATCCAAAACTCAAAAGGAAAAAATGATAATCAATGAAAAGTGTCCCTCCCATTTCTGTCTGCAATGGCTTAGTTCCTCTCCTCGGGACAACAATGTTTCTTATGTTCTCTTTCAGGGACAACCTCTGCATGTATAAACAAACTTGTACATCTGTCTCCCACCCCTTTAAAGTTTGAACCTACATTTTAGCATATCATTCGTACTGTTCGCCGCCTTGCCTTTGTCATTTAATAATGTGTCTTAAAGATTGTTTCTAATAGTACCTGAAGAGCTTCCTCCTTCTTTGTTCATAGCTTCATAATATTTTATGATTCAACTAGTTCCTTACTGAATGGACATTTAGGTTGTTACCAATCTTTCGCTGTGACAAATAACATCATATGTCTGTAGGAAGCATATGTAAGAAATGGGATTGCTGGTTCAAATGGCTTCTACATTTACAATTTTGGGAGGTGCCTATCAAGAGGTTTAAACAAGCTCCACTCCCATCAGTGATGTAGGAGGATGTCTGTTTCCTCTACTTTTGCTAACAAATCACATGTGACGGCCTTGAAAATGCACCACTGTGTTCTGTATCCGCCGCTGTGAATGCACTGAGGCCAGGCTTCCCACAGGCTGCTCCCAGCCAGTGGCCGATGGCAGCCGGGACAACTAAGGAAGACACAATCCTGCAAGATGTGGGATTGTCTGTAGGTGACTTCAGCTCAGCTCTCCGTCAGTCTGGCCAAACTCTTAGAACTGTGCTGTAGCCTGAGCCTCCCCCATCCAACCCTCCTCCCTTCCTTCGCTCTTTCTCAGGGGTTAGGTCAGCATCATGGTCCTAAGGTGTTCATTTCCTCCATCTTCCCTCCCCTGGTTCCTTCACAGGAATTTTCCCCAAAACATCTCTTACATATCTAATCCCACCTTGATGCCTGCTTCTCAGGAGAACCTGAAGTTTTCTTATTAAGAGTGAAGTTGGACATGTTTATATATTTAAGAAACATTTACACATTTTTTCATGAGATATCTCTTCATCTCCTTTGCTCATTTTTCTATTGGGTTAATGGTCTTTTTTACTAACTTATAGGGTCTCTATATTTGAGGGAAATCAGACCATTTTAATATGAATTGCACAAATATTTTTATAGTTTATGTCTTCTGCTTTTGTCTTTTCCCCCAAGGAAAACTATTTATTTTTTGTCAAACTTATTTTTCTGTTCTTTCCTGGCATCTGGGCTTTGTTTCACATTTTGAAAGTTCTTTACTACTTAGAGAAGATTTAAAAATTCTTCCATCAGTACTTTTATTTTTAACATTTAAATCTTTGATCCTTCCTGAATTGATTCTGGTATATCATATGAGGTAAGGATCCAAAATTTATTTTTTACCAGATGGCTACCAGTTGTTCCAACCTTATTTCTCAAATAATCTTTTTCCTACAAATTGGAAATGCTACCTTTATCATGTAGAAATTTCCATTTGTGCTTGGGACTCTTTTTCTATGTTTCATTTGATTCTACTGATCTTTCTTGGAGCGATAATTTGGTCTGTATTTTATTAATCTAGTGTTATTAAAAAGTAAGCAAGCATATATCCAAGATTCTGGCATAAATTTATTCAAACTTTCGCCAGAGCAATATCTTCAACAGATGAATTTTTCTTTGGGTAAAATATTCTGAAACCCTACATCTGCCAAAATCCAATCTTCTTTACCTGTTAAGGCTGAAGTCCAACTATAAGTATAGTCAGTATTAGTTAATAAATCTTGACTTTTCTATAGGAAAATAGCTAGCTAGTATCAGTTTTGGGTTTTTTTTTTGTGTGGGGTCAAGTTAGTGGACTTTGCTCATAGTTGGGATAAGAAATTGACCCTACAATTTCTCTGCTCACCATTTTACTTTCTCCTAAAACATGGTTCTGGTTTTTGTTTTGTTTTGTTTCATCGGCTGCCTGTGTACACTTACTTTATAATCTTATCACAAACCACCCTTTTCTCAGTATTAGTGGTGTTTTGATGTGTAGATAGCTGTGAGATGATGCTTTACAGAGCTCCAACCATGGGAAGTGTAACTAACCAAGAACCTCAGCTGCTGTGCTCTGAAATGCATTGATGTGTGTGTGCTGAGGCAGTGCTCCAAGCGCTGCTCCCAGTGGTGACGGAGGGAAGCAGAGATGCTAAGGCAGGCTGCTCTGCAACTGGGAACACCTCTCCCAGATGACTGGCTCCTGGAATACCCGATGGCCTTGCTGAGCCTTCCTTTGATGCCATGGCAGTCAAGAACACTCCTAACCACCATCTTTCCCTCTCTCCTTTTCGTGGGGTCAAATGCAGGGTCATCTAATGGCTCTCCAAGCCTTACCCAGCTTTCTCCTCATCTTCTCTCACATAGGTATTTTATCCAACTAAAATCCTTGCACATTTAATCTCAGTTTGACATCTGATACTTGGAAGACCTGCATTAACAAAAGCAGCCTGTTCTTATAGCTATTAAATGTATTTACTGGTACTTTTTCTATACACCCACTAAGGATTGTGTGTAGGTGACTTCAGCTCAGCTCTCCATCAGCCAAACTCTTAGAACTGTTAGAATTGTACTTGGATGTTGGATCCTCGCTCTTGGCCACCTGCTTCACTCTCTGTGCATTAGGAATTACTCTTTTTCTCAGCTGGGCACAGCATCCTTCCTCTTAAACACAGATAATCAGTCAGAAATCACTAAATCTGTGTGTCAGTAAGGACTTTCGGACTTTAGCAGTCACATAGCAAAAATGAATGGAATAATTATCTTCAGAAAAATTAGTGCCTGGCTAATAATATGAAGAGGTCGTTTCAACCTGGGCTTCACTGGGTGTATAACCCAAAGCATAGAGCTGCTTCCAAGGGGTTGAGATCACCTTTCCTCTGCAGGTGAAGCAGTACTAATACACCATCATGATCCACCCAATGAGGGAAGGACACACCCCTGATTTTAGTTAAATATAACCCCTCCTGCCTTTTCTAAAATTCAGTGCTTCCAATACTTAGATTTAATTGCAAGCATCTGCCTCTTTCCATCTTCAGGGATTACGATATTCTGGAGAAACCAAGTGTTACTGGAAGGTTAAAAATCTCAATTATTAATCCTCTCTCAGAATCCCAGGATAACATCATTTTCAAGCCTGAAATGCTTCACAAGAGAGCTGTTGGCTTGCCGCCTGACCAGATCTTTTCAGGTTGTGGCGTGCATGATGGAATGTCTCAGAGATGACTTCTGTAGGTGAGTCTTCCCTCTGAGTGTCTTTGGGCAAGATTGGTCACATCCATTTCATTGCTGATGAGGTGTTTGTTCAAAAAAAGAATGTTTAAATGGTTTACTTAACAGCTTTGATTAACAGTATTTGCATCCTAATATGTCAGTTATAGGCATTTACTCTCTCATTATTAAAAATTCCTGCCTCTTTCACTGTGCAAAGGACAATGTATATGTGTAACATATGGGTGGAGTTGATCTGAGAAAGAATTTATGAAGGAGAAAATTATATAATCTCTAATTTTTTAGGGAGAGCCTAAATTTTTACCAGGTGGCCTCATTATTTTTTTAAATATATGTTTATTGATTTCAGAGAGGAAGGGAGAAGGACAGAGAGATAGGAACATCAATGATGAGAGAGAATCATTGATTGGCTGCCTCCTCCATGCCCCACACTGGGGATTGAGCCCACAACCTGGGCATGTGCCCTGACCAGGAATCGAACCGTGACTTCCTAGTTCATAAGTTGACATTCAACCACTGAGCCACACCGACCTGGCAAACATGTCCTACTTCTTTCCCTTGTTTCAATGTTATGTCATAACCAACATATTTATTTTTTAATAGCTACATAATATTTAATCATTCATATGTAATTTACTTCATCACTCTTAACAAACACCTAGGGTATTTGGGGGTGTTTGATTTTTAAATAGCTTGTTAATGCCATTATAAACATATGTAACTTTTTAAAAAATGCATTTCCTTTGTGATCAGTTCCAAGGAATAGTATTAGTAAATAAAAAATATAAATAATGACTTTTGATAGGTAGCCAAATGTCCTCCAAAAAATACAATACAGGCTAGTAGTATAAATAAGACATTTTAAAACTTAATTCATTATGTGTTGCTATAAAAAATAAAGAAGAATATAATAAAGTGCTCACAAGCAGTTCAACTTCGCAAGACTTAAGAATAGGCAACACACAGGACAGCAAAAGGCTTAGAGAGGGCTGTTCTGTCTTAAGTAAGGAGGCTCTGAAGGTGAGAATGTCATGTGTGAGGTATTAACCAGTCTTGCTGGCAGATATTTTTTCTTTTTTGAGAAAGATTGGGTTTAAATTGGGATTTAAAAAAGGTTATGGTATTAGTAGCCAAGAACATTCAAGGCAGAGAAGCATACCAAGGATGAATTTTGAGTCCAGACATAAATTGAAATCCCAGATCCATATTTTAACCTTGTGGCCTTGGGCAAATTCCATGCCCTTCCTCAGCCTCATGGAGAGCTGTTGTAAGGAATAGAGGGGGTACATGTGAAGCGGAAACATGATAACTATCACCATTGTCAAGAGCAGTCTAACCTTGTTAGTGGCAGATAATGGCACAATCTTGAAATTGTCACAACTTTGGTGAAAAGATCATAAAGGGCCATGGAAGATGAGGAGGTAAAGAGGGAGAAGAGAAAAAAAGAGGTGGAGAAAGAGCTGGAGACAAGGAGGTGGGAGAAGTAGAAGAGAAGGAAGAGAAGGAGGAAGAGGAGGTAGAAGAGGAAGCAGAAGAGAAGGGAGAAGAACGATAATATAGATGGTGTGGAAGATAAGGCAACTAATTAGGCTCTAAGGTTTGCTCCTTATGATAATCCCGCACTAATAGCACTGCAGAGGGTAATCTAAAAGTGATGGCATTTGAGTTCAGTGCAGTGCAATATCTATATATGGTGTGGAGAGAATAAGTTTGGGCCAGTGTGACCACTGTGACAGGAATTTTTGATAAGTGACAGGTCTGCTTGCCTGGTGGCCCTGATGGTTTAGGGCAGGGTCCAATACAGTGGCTGGAAGGATGAGGGTAGGGCTCACTGTCCAAATGGTGGTAGCTGAATAAATTTGGGAAGATTTCAGGAATCAAACAAAGGAATTGGAATTCAAGCAGACTTCAGTCTCAAGAGGAAACTAGAGGACTAATTAGGAGGATAGGGGGAAAGTACCTGGGTTTCCATACTGAGTAACAAAAGCAAGGATATGGGAGAGGTTGCAGGTCCCAAGCAAGAAGACATCCAGGTATCTCCTTATACAAGACACTGGTCAAACATGAAACTAATTTCAAACAGCTGCTAGAGGAGCATCATCTGCTAGAGGAGCTAGTTCATTAATTCATTCCTTCAACAACTTTTGATTAAAGTCCAGATTCCATGCTTAGTCCTGAGAACATGAAGGTGAGGAAGTAATTGTTTTACATGTAAGGTGATCTCTGGTGTGGGAGACAGAGATAAAAATACAGAATGATCAGTGCAAGAAACCAAGAGATGCTACAATGAGCTTTACAATGGAAATGAAGCTTGAACTGAGTCCTTTAAAAATGAATAGAGAGAAATTGGCACCCTCATACCCTGTTGGTGGGATTAGTTTGGAAGCTCCTCAAAAGATTAAACAGAATTACCATATGACCCAGCAATTCTACTCCTAGAGAACTGAAAACATATGTCCACACAAATCCTGTATACAAATGAACATAGCAGTGTTATCTGTACTAATAAAAGGGTAATATGCTAATTAGACCAGATAGACCATACGTCTTCCATATGTCCTTCCGGACAAAGCTGCAGTGGCTGCGAGGGCCAAGGAGGGCTGGCAGCCATGGCAGCCAGCAGTGGCAGCAGCAGCGGGGTGATGGGGGCGGCACCTTCCCCTGATCGGCCTGGTCACCTCCTTCAGAGGGAGGCCAGACTGCATCTTAGACCCACTCCCTGCTGTCAGTAGAACATCCCCTGAGGGATCCCAGACTGTGAGAGGGGGCAGGCTGGGCTGAGGGACCTCCACACCACCCCCAGTGCATGAATTTTCATGCACTGGGCCTCTAGTTTATAATAATCAAAAGGTGGAAACAACCCAAATGTCTATAAATTAATGAATGCCTGACAAAGTGTGGTATATCCAAACAATGAACTATTATTCAGCCATAAAAAGGAATGAAGTACTGACACATGCTACAACAAGGATGGCTCTTAAAATTATGCTGAGAGAAACCAGTCTCAAAGTGTCACATACTGTATGATTCCATTTATGTGAAATATCCAGACCAGAGACAGAAAGCAGTTAGTGTTTGCCAGAGGCTCAGGGGAGGGGAAAAGGGTGAGGGACTGCTTAATATGTGTATATATGGGGTTTCTTTTGGAGATGATGGAAATGTTTTGGAACTATATAGAGGTAATGGTTGTACAACATTGTGAATATTAAATGCCACCTAACTGCACACTTTTAAGTGGTTAATTTTATGTTATGTGAATTCTATTCAATACAAAATGAATAGAGATTCTCCCAGTGGACAACAGGAAGGAAGACCTTCTACAGAGCTCACATCATGTGCCAAGGCCAGAGATTGTTTGAAAACATGAAGTACTTTAGTGTGACAGGGAGCAGTAGAAGATGAGACCAGAAATAGGGGTGAAGGCCCAAAACTAAAGGGATAAGGTGCTTAATTTTATAGAAATAGGTACCTACTAAATTGAGGCTCAAGATGGGCAAGGCTGAAACTGTAAGTGAAGACACTGTGTCCAAGGTTGTTATTGTTCACAGAACATTAGAAATGGGAGGGGCGGGGCTTAGAAAAATATCCAGCCAGTTCTTTTCCATGATGGAGTCAGGAAACACTGGCATTGTATGGTATGGGGTGGGGGTGGGGAAGTTGTGGTCAGGTCATTCATTCACTGCTGTGTCTCCATCATCTAGAACAGTGCCTAAGCAGCCATTACGACCGGTCGACCGGTCGCTATGATGCGCACTGACCACCAGGGGCAAACACTTAACACAGGAGCTGCCCCTTGGTGGTCAGTGTGCTCCCACAATCAACCTCCCATGTCCGGCCAACCTCCCACGGTCCCTCTTCCCAGCCAGCTGGCCCCAATCTGCCCCAACTGGGACTGGGCGAGATTGCCCCCATTGGCCCCAATTGCCGGCCAGACCGAGGGCCCCCAGCTGTGCATGAATTCATGCACCAGGCCTCTAGTTGTTAAATAAATAGAATCAGTTTGGGGAAAGCTGCATACTATAGGTTGTCCCAAAAATGTATGCACACACTTTGAGTAATTATAAAGGCATTGTTTATTAAAATACATTTCATTTTCAAAATTGAGCTTTCAGCTTTTAACCCTTTGCACTCGCTTGCTTTTTTCTCGATTCCTTTATTCTAATGCTAACCGTGTCGAGTCACACTCGACATCCGAGTGCAAAAGGTTTTAAAGTGTGTATACATTTTGGGGGGACACCCTGTATTTCCCTCTTGGAGGGCATCTCTGCACATTAGCAAAATAAAGTCCCTGAGAAACAGATTGTAAAGAAATCACTTTTAACTTTCCATCCAGCATTTCCTAGCTAACGTGCCCACACACTTCTTTTTTCATGATGCTTGTGCACATCCTATGGATATCTAATGCTCGCCAGGCAAGTCGGGAAATGATAACCTGGTTCAACCTTTCTTTTACAGGTGAGTCACAGAACACCAGGTAGAAATTTTAAACCAGACACAGATGCAGTGAAAATCAGAAGTATCTAAATTGCAAAGAACTAAACCCCCAGAAAACAGAGCCTCGCTTATAATAAATGTGTTGAGGGGCAAACTGTCCCCTGGTTTGGCTGGAAGCAGAGATGCCTGGGCAGCCTCTTTTCTTCTCCTGCCAACGTAATCTGAGCCGTGCCCTGGCTGAGGGAAGCTGTTTCCCCCTGGACACCCTCTGGTAGTTGTCCACACTTCCCTGGATTGAACAGCAGAATGCTCAGCCTTGCTGACCGCAAATCAGACATTTACTGACAGAACACCACTTTTCTTTTTAAAATATATTTTTATTGATTTCAGAGAGGAAGGAAGAGGGAGAGAGATAGAAACATCCTCTCTAATAAAATGGTAATATGCAAATTAGCCATCACTCCGCTACATAAGCCACGCCCACCAGCCAAGCCACGCCCACCAGCCAATCAGGGCGAGTATGCAAATTAACCCCAATCCAAGATGGCTACAGCCACAGAGAGCAAGGTTTCCCAGGTAACAGAGGAAGCCAAGCTTTCCATAGCCGTTGCAGGCCTAAGCCTCCATTCAAGCTACAAAGTTTCAATTATAGAAGGTAAACAAATTCAAACAAATGGCAGCAGAATGGAGCTTGAGAGAGCAGGCCAGGGTTGCCGGCGGCAACAGGGGAAGCAAAGCTTTCCGCACACCCTGGCCGGGCTCACCCGCTTAAGGCTACAAAGGTAGAAGGTGAATTAACTGCCACAGAAATGGCTTCCGCCCCAGAAGGAGAAGCAGGCTTGGTTCCGCCCCAGGCTACAAAGTTTCAATTGTAGAAGGAAAATAAATTCCAGATACCAGGGCCTCCCCTTGGGTTGCCAGGGGGTGTGGCCGGCCTGCAAACCACCACAGGCCCCTCGCTCAGGCCGCCCCACACCCCAAGGGAACCCCCACCCTTATCTGTGACACCCTTCAGGGCAAACCAGCTGGCCCCCACCCGTGCACCAGGCCTCTATCCTATCTAATAAAAGAGTAATATACAGATTGATCATCACTGCAACACACAATATAGCTGCCCCCATGTGGTCAAAGATCCTGCCCCCATGTGGACACAAGATGGCCACTACAAGATGGCCAGCAGGAGAGGGCAGTTGGGAGGCACCCGGCCTGCAAGGGAGGGCAGTTGTGAGGGACCAGGCCTGCAAGGGAGGGCAGTTGAGAGGGACCAGGCTTGCAAGGGAGGGCAGTTGGAGGTGATCAACCCTGCAGGAGAGGGCATTAGGGGTGACCAGGCCGGCAGAGGAGGGAAGTTGGGGGCAAACAGGCTGGCAGGGGAGCAGTTAAGCATCAACCAGGCTGGCAGCGGAGTGGTTAGGGGGTGATCAGGCTGGCAGGCAGAAGCGGTTAGGGACAATCAGGAAGGCAGGCAGGCAAGCAGTTGGGAGCCAGCAGCCCTGGATTGTGAGAGGGATGTCCGACTGCATTTGGGCCTCCAGGATCGGGCCTAAACGGGCAGTCGGACATCCCTCCAGGAGTCCCAGATTGAAGAGGGTACAGGCTGGGCTGAGGGACAACCCCCTGCCGTGCACGAATTTCGTGCACCAGGCTTCTAGTCAATGATGAGAGAGAATCATTGATCGGCTGCCCCCTACTGGAAATGGAGCTGGAAACCCTGGGCATGTGCCCTGATCGGAATCAAACCTTGACCTACTGGTTCATAGGTCAATGCTCAACCACTGAGCCATGCTCGCCAGGCTACACCAGCTTTTCTTACCTGTAAAAATGAGGTAAGACACTACCTACTTCCCCATCACAGGATTTACTACGAAACATTTGGGGTTTGAGCCTCAGGTCTTTCAATGAAATGGGCCTCTTTTACAATTTTTTTTTGCCATTTCCTTATTTATTCTAAATAAATATGTGCCATAGTACATTTATATTCTCCTTTTAAAAGAGCCCTCCAATTGTATACACTTGGGACCCGTGCAACATGGATCCCACACTCAAGTGGCCAGACTGGACACTCTGTGAGGGCGAGGATCCCTGCACCAGCATTCGCAGCCTTCCCGACAGTTAGCAGGAACTCAGTAAATATTTGTGGCGGATTGACTGTTTAGAGATCATGTACATTAAACACTTGGCAACTAGTCCTCATTACATTGAGTTTTATGAATAAGCAGTCAGACAGGCAGAACAGAAAGTGCACCCGAAGGTGATTATATGCAGAACTAGGCACAAGTCATTGATTTTGAAAGGACCCACAATGCCTATGAAAAATATGCCACATCAAGGGAACAAATTGCAGGTTTAGGAATACAAACTTGTCCTTGTGCTCCAAAATGAACTTGTCCTTCCCATCGCTTACTGTCATGTGGATATCCTTGCTGGTTCGGAAGGCAGCTGCGGCAGTCTGCCCTTGTCCAAGAGCATGTGACAAAGGGAACTTTGATGCAACGTTAATCATATTCTGAGCTCCACACAGTGCAGGTGAAGTCATTAGAACAGCAAATACTCTGTCTGATGTTCCTTAAGAGACGGGTGAGTTTCTCACTCAGTGATGACTGACATTCTTTATAGTAATGATGAGAATCATGAGGGCTTCCTGGGAAGCCAATCAGAAGGCAGCTGGGCCCTGGCCAATGTGGCTCAGTTGGTTGGAGCATCATCCCATACAGCAAAAGGTTGCAGGGTGGATTCCCTATCGGGGCACATACCTAGCTTGTGGATTTGATCCCCGGGCAGAGCACCTATAGGAGTCAACAGATCAATGTTTCTCCCTCACATCGATGTCTCCTCCCTCCCCCCACTTTCCTGTTTCTCTCTCTAAAATTAATAACCATATCCTCAGGTGAGGAATAGTGGCCTGTGTATTTGTGTGTGTGTGTAATATGTGTATATGAAGTGTGCATGTGTGTGTGTGTATATATATACTCTTTTGTGTAATTGCCTCTGTAAATAGAAAACCAACGGAATTCTCTGAGAATAGTAATTACCTGCAGCAGCGAGTGACTGAGCTATTCATACAGCCAGCACCAAGGCCCCAGCAGGCATGAGAGGGTCTGCTCTTCCTTCCTCCCCCACACCTCCTTCCGCCTTCTCTCGAACCCATCCTGGAAGGTGCTCACCCTTCTTATCATCATCATAAAGGATGGCTAGAACGTGAGGATGCCTGCAACTAACTCCACTGACTTGTTGTCCGACTCCTAAACACTGCTCCAGTCTAGTCAAAGGAAACGAAAGTGGCGGGACAGCCCAGCTTGTAGGCATTGGGGACAAGTTGTCAGTGCCATCAGCTGCTGGACCGAAACACTGGGCTATTTATCACACAGAGCCCCATCTGTTCAAGGCACAGGAATGCTATTTGCTGAGAGAGTCAAGGAAGAATTGATAGCAATATTCCCTTGCTTTTACATTAGAGGGTTTGAAAAATAGCCTTTCAAAAGAAAGACACCTTTGTGTCCCAACTGTGTTATAGATTTAACAGCATCACTGGACTGAGGTTCATTACTTGCGTTAGTCAATCCTAAGACGCAGCAGGACTCCAAACCTTCCCTCTGAGAATTCTGCTCTGTGAATGAATTCTGGGCAGTTTTTTGTTGGGGAAAAAAAAAAAAAGGATTTGGCTTATGATGAGCAAAATTCAAAGGGCAAATGGAAGAGAAATAAAAATGGCTTTAGATAAGAAAAGAGCCCATTTGCATAAAATTTACATATGGTCATCTGAATTCTCAACAAGGAACATATTTGAAGATGGTTATCCCTCAACTAAATTCTCCCTTTATTCCCAGAAAATTCATGATAAGGTGCTTTAGTGTGAACCCTATCATCATCATCATCATCATCATCATCATCATCATCATCATCCTCTCATTGTTGTTATGTTAGGCTATTGTAGTCTCTTTAAATCTGGAAATTGATATCTTGCAATTCTGAAACATTTCTTTATTATGTCATTGATAATTTTCTTCTCTCTATTTTCTCTATTCTCTCTTTCTCTAAAACTTGTTAGCTGGATGTTGGGCCTCCTGGAATGTTTCTCTAATTTCCTTATTTTTTTTACTCCCATTGTCCATCTTGTTCTACATCTTGGGACATTTCTACCAACATAACTATTCAGCATTTGTATAGAATTTTTTATTTGGTTAGTGTGTTTAATTTTGTTTTCTTTTCTTAGAATCCTTTTCTTGTCCCACTTCTCTTATGTTTCAGCATCCTGTTCTTGTTTTTTCTTATTGTTCTTAAGGATATTAATCCTAGTTTTCAAACTTTTCTTCTATTATTTGCATTGTTTTTGTTTCTTCTGGGTTATTTTGTTTGTCTGTTTATTTGTTTGTTTTAGACTCTTTTGCAGCCAAATCATTAGCCATTACCTATGGATGGATGTAGATCCCTCCCCATAGAAAATTCTCTATCCAGACAAATTGACTAACTAGAGATCCTGCTTGACACCCTGAGCACCAGGCTTTCCCTTCCTCACTCTCCTCCGTGGCCACTCCTGAGTGGGGCTGTAATGATGCTGTCATCCATCTGGTGCCAGCATGTGGTGCAAAGTAATCTATAAACCATTCATTAAGTTATCTTCCTCAATCCACTACTTATTAGGAGGTCTGGTGAGGCCATAGATATGAAGTAAGGAAAGGGAACAACATAGTAAGAGTGGGGGGTATGGAACTCACTGCTTTATGACCTTCTCCAGAGCAGTCTTATCTGTACCATTTTCATCTGATGGTAGTTGAAGCAGTAAAAAGCCGAGTGGCAGTCGTGTGTGTGTGTGTGTGTGTGTGTGTGTGTGTGCGCGCGCGCGCGTGTGTTTGTGGTGCTTTTCAAATGGTGGGCCTTTTCATCGGAACATGGAGAAATGTTGGAACACAGCATTGGAAATGCCAGTTTCCAGAGTCTTTTTTTCTGGGAAGCCTGATAGCCTTATGGGGGTTCCATTATATGTGATAAGTTCCTTTTCTCTTGCTGTTTTCCAAATTAGTCTTTGTCTTTTAATATTCTGATTATTACATGTCTCAAGAGTAATTCTTTGGGTGGATCTTGCTTGAGGTCCTTTGAGTTTCCTGTACCCGAACGTCCATATCTCCCTCAAGATTTGGAAGTTTTCAGCTATCATTTCTTTAAATAATTTTCTGCCTTTTTCTCTCTCTTCTGTTTCCGGGACTTGCATGATGTGAATGTTCATTTGGTTGATGGTATCCTATAATTCATGTAGGCTTTCCTTCCTCTTTTTATTCGTTGTTCATTTTGTTCACCTAACTGGCTAATTTCAAATTATCTCTCTTCTGGTTCACTGAGTCTTTCTTCTGCATCTTCATTTTATAAATGAATAAGCTAGCACCCAGTATATTATACTAAGATAGGCAGTTTCTCATGGAAGTGTGACTAGACCACAGGACCAGATTTCATTTCATTTGGGTCCCAAGGAAGAGTTGGAGGATCCTGGTGTGAATGGTCGAGGCCAAGGATGTTATTTATTTATTTATTTATTTATTTATTTGAGAGAGAGACAGAGAGAGAAACATTGATTTGTTGTTACACTTATTTATGCATTCATGGGCTGTTTCTTGTATGTGCCCTTACTGAGGATCGAACCCATAACCTTGGAGTATTGGGATGATGCTCTAACCAACTGAGCTGCCTGGCCAGGGCCAGTCCAAAGATGTTTTATAACTTTGGTGTAAGGGAGTGGAAATTTGGTATAACAAAGAGTAAAGCGGTTGAGAGTGACTGGTTTGCATTAGTTTCCCCTAAATGACTGACTGGCGCGGGGCTACCTCTTACTTAGTGACACTTTGGATAATTGGGGAAAACCACTATATATCAGCTTCGTTCAAGGCTTTAGATTCAAGTAGCTCTCTTCTTTCCTTGATGAACTTTCCTTAGACATGTTTCTCCTTGTCTCTTCTTGTCATCAGAACACCAAGATCTAGAGAACTGATATTAAAATAAGAGCTTGGAGCAGGATGTTAAATAGGTTTTAACTTGTTTGTCATTCCATTTAATATTTTATAGTTATTTATTGGCTGTTTTGAGAAGGACCCTAAAGATTTATCCAAACTCATTAAGAAAAAAAAAGTAATATGATAATTAGTAACGTATTTGGACATGGCCAGTGTTTTAGGTGTGTTCCATAGAAACAAACTCTGAGACTCAGAGACTTGCTTGCAGGAGGTTTATTAAGGAGTTTATTCAAGAACAACATTTGTAAAGAAATGAGGGAAGCAATATGAAACATTGCAGTTGCTACAAAGTCCTTAGACAATTGTATGGGGGATCTCTAGAGCTAGGTTGTCCCAAATGAGACAAAGTGCCAGGCCTTAGCACTAATCTCTTCCTCCTATTTACACTAACATTGACACTGGTGGGCTGAAACTTTGGGCAAGGTAGCTCCCTTTGGGCAAAGCCATTCTCAGAGAAGATGCAATTATGAGCCATCAGTGGCCAACACTTGTGACAGCTAAGTGAAAATATGCATGGGTCCTGAAAGGGGAATCTGGGTAGTTTACCTCAGTATTCACTATGGCCACCAAAGAGGGAGTGGCCAGGCATGTGAGAGATATTTGTCATTCTGGACTAGGGAAGAAGGCAAAAAAAATTTCCTGCTACTTAAAGTGTGAGCCGTAGGCTAGAAGAGCAAGATAAGACCATGCAACAAACAAGGACCACTTAAGCTCACTAGAGGACAATACTAAGTTTTAGAACCCAATGTTGTTGTTGTCATAGTATTCCTGTGCTTGGTCTTGTCTGTTGTGCATATACCTCCCTTGGAAAACTCAC
This sequence comes from Cnephaeus nilssonii, assembly GCF_951640355.1. Taxonomy (NCBI): domain Eukaryota; kingdom Metazoa; phylum Chordata; class Mammalia; order Chiroptera; family Vespertilionidae; genus Cnephaeus; species Cnephaeus nilssonii. The sequence goes on from NC_137078.1 coordinate 26,060,214, forward strand.
ATGGGATGGCAGCTGCTTCATTAGCAACCGGAGAGGATTTAGGAATTCAGGCCTTGAATTCTGGTCATCTTTCTCAATACCTTTCCACATTAGAGACACGAATAATACCTATTTAATGCCAGCTCATCATAACTAATGATATGATTCTCCTTTGCCTACTATACCCTGCCTCTCCTTCATTCCTCCTGCTCTGGAGGTATACAAGATGGAAGGTGCCAAGGCCCCAGCTAGGCTTTCATCAGAGTCTACATTGACTGCAGAAGAAGCCCAGAAGCTGCTGTGAATCTAAGTCCGGAAGAGGGAGGGTCATTTGAAGTCTAAAAGTTCTCTATTTATCCCCCCCAAAAATTCCTTAAATCTTCTCCCAAATCTTTAACTAGAGGAAACCCAAAGTATAGCTTATCTGTGGGGCCAGAGTTAGAATCAGAATGTTCTACAGTTACATCACCCAGGTGAAGTTATACTGTGTTACTGCCAAAATTTCAACATCCCCCCCACCTAAATAATGGATAAACTCACTAGCAGCCTGCCATTTACATTTTTTTAAACTTTATTTTCTCCCTGATTAAAAAATCATAGATCTAAATATGAACACTAATATTCTAAAGCTTCTAGAAGTAACCACAGATAAATATTTTTATGACTTTTGGGTAGGCAAAGATTTCTTTGACAAGACACAAAAAGTCCAGAAGACAAAATTGAATATTAGACTTTATCAAAATTGAAAACATCTGCTCATCAAAAGACATCATTAAGAATGTAAAAAGATGTAGACTTGGAGAAAATGTTTGTAATATACATATTTTACAAAGGTCTTATATCCAGAATGAATATATATATATATATATATATATATATATATATATATATATATATGTATTCCTACACACCAATACTAAAATGACAAACAATTCCATTGAAAAACAGCAACAGACTTGCACTTCACAAAAGAAGATAACTGAAAGTCTATACAACATATGAAAGAGCCCTCAAAATCATTATTCATCAGGGAAATTCAAATTAAAATCACAGTGAGATACTATGAAGACCTAAATGAATAAAATTAGAAAGACTGACAATAATATGTGATGACAAGGATATGGAGGAGCTGGGACTCTCATACAATACTAATGGGAATATAAATGGTGCCACCACTACAAAAAGCTATTTGGCACTTTCTAACAAAGTTAAACATATGTCTACCTTACAACTCAGCAATTCCACCTCTTGTGTATAACTATAAACGAGTGAATATGTGCACATAAAAATTGTATGTGGATGGTCATTGCAATCTTATTCATGATAGCTCCAAAATGTAAATAAGCAAAATGTACACCAGTAGGAGAATAGCTAAACAAATTGTGGTACATTAAAGTTACACTGTCATATTTGCGTTTTAGAATTTGCTGGCAAAGTTCTAGATCTATGAGGATGGTTTGGATGTGGAAATGCAGAAGCTATTAAGGGGAGTAGACAAATTAGGGGACTCTTGACAAACAGGCAGGTTGCATGGAATTGGGGTAGAGGAAATATTTTGAGAGGTATTTAGAACAACTGGGTTAGGGGATGAAGGGGAGAAACTTTATCTAAGAACAGCTTCCTACTGAATTTACAACCCTAGCTATGCCATTGACTAATTACATGAATTTCAGGAAGTCTCAATCTATCAGGGCTTTAATTTCTAACCTTAAAGATTTCTCATATTGTCACCTTCCCCTCTTATATTAAAGGCAGGTAGATATCACTAACAAAACCCAGTCCCTTCCCCTGTTGAGCCAGGACAAGTCTCCAGGCAAGTACCACCAATGAGAGAATGTTGAATCTACATGCTTGCCTTGGGCATGATGATCTCCAAGTTTATTCCCAACTCTAATAGCATTATTATGAATTACATCATCACATTCTTCAAGTGGAAAGTGAAATTAGAAAAACTACTGCTTAATAAAGATCTGTAAGTAGTACTATACTTGAAATATATACTTGAAATAATGTGAGCTTATTTCCATGTTTGGGAGATTTTATTTTAATAACAGAAATTTCTCACAGAGTATAAATAGCAATCAACACTAAACAACAAAATTGATTTTTGGCTCCCATAATTAAAGAAGATGCTCAGTTCTTGTAGAATAAAACATGAGTAAATTTTCATGACTTTAGATTGCACAAGGTGATGGTTTCTTAAATATGACAAAACAAAAAAAACCGATAAACTGGACTTTATCAAATTAAAAACTTGTGCTTCAAAGGACACCATTAAAAAAGTGAAAAGATAACCCACAGAATGGAAGAAAATATCTGAAAAGGGACATGTATTGAGGGTATATAAAAACTCTTCCAACTCAACAATAATAAAAAGGAAGACAAATAACTCAATTTTAAAAATGGGTGAAGTATTTGAGTAGAATTTCTTCAAAGAAATAGATAAATGGCTAATAAGCCCATGAAAAGATGTTCAACATTAATTTTTAGGAAAATGCAAATCAAAACCACAATAAGATATCATTTCATTCATGGCTAATATTTAAAAAGATAGATAATAACAAGTCTTTCAAACAACCTTGCTATGAACTGGTCCAGAGCGTAACAGCTTCTAAGAGTGCTACTCAAATACTTCACCCATTGCTGAGGATGTGGATAAATTAGAACCCTCATCCATCACTGGTAGAATTGAGAAATAGTGCAGTCACTTTGGAAAATAATTTGGCAGTTCTTTAAAAGGTTAAACATAGAGTTATCATATAGCCTAGTAATTTTATTCCTAGGTATATACGCAAAAGAACTGAAACTATATGTCCACACAAAAATGTGTACCTAAATGCTCATAGCAGCATTATTCATAATAGCCACAAAGTAGAAACAAACCAACTATTGGTTTCTTTTTTATCCTCACCCAAGGATATGTTTATTGATTTTAGAGAAAGTGGAAGGGAGAGAGAGAGAGAGAGAGAGAGAGAGAGAGAGAGAGCGAGGATTCTAGAACAGTTTATGGAGGAGGCTGTTCTGAGATGCTGGTGGCTGATGCTGTGACACAACTTGCCAATAAAACACCAGGTAAAGAAGCTGTGGCAATGGAGTCTTATGCTAAAGCACTGAGAATGTTACCAACTCCTATAGCTGACAACGCAGGCTATGGCAGTGCAGATCTGGTGGCACAGCTCCCAGCTGCCATAGTGAAGGCAATACAACTGCCAGACTGGATGTGAAGGGAGGTGCTATGGGCGATACGGGAGTGCTGGGAAAAGCAGAAAGTTTCCCGGTGAAGTGACAGGTTCTTTGGAGTGCAGCTGAAGCAGCAGGGGTGGTTCTGCATGTGGACAACATCATCAAAGCAGCACCAAGGAAACGTGTCCCTCGTCACCGCCCTTGTTAAGCACTCTTAGAAGCTGTTACGCTCTGGACCAGTTCATAGCAAGGTTGTTTGAAAGACTTCGACTTCTTAAAGAATCGAAGTTTATCCGTAGTTCTTATATCCTTAAGTTTGGACATTTAGCTGACCGTTTATTTTTTACATGGATCTAACTTATTTGCTGTTCATTTTTTCATAAAATTCAGTTGTTTTCAAAGCCGATTTCTCATACTGTGCATCAAAATAAAAATTTGAACAATAAAAAAATATGTTATATAAAAAATATGCTGAGAAGCCATGAGAAAGGCTGAAGCAGGAGGAAAGAGGCACAACTTGCTTTTAAAAGCCACTAAGAAACAGTGTAGATTTGGCGTGGGAGGGAGAAGCAAGAATAAGTTCAAGACACCAGTCAGCAGATTTGAGCAATAGTCAAAGTAAGAAACCATGTTGCCTAAGACTGGGAATAGCTATACCAACAGAGACAGGTGGAGAATTGCGAGATATATTTTGAAGGTTTATCATACTAGATTTGTTTTTGGATTAAATATGGAGAGTGAGAGAGGAGGAGGTATTAGGAATGATTCATAAGTTTCTAGCTTTGGCAACTGAATGGATAGTGCTACTTACCCCTGGCGAAGATTCATTTATGTCTCACCAAAGCCCTATGAATTAATCATACTCTAAACATTTGAAATTGAGGATCAAAAGTTGTTGAATTAATTTTCCCAAAACAAACAACTAGTAAGAGATAGCATCACAGTTGTTCCTCTGTTCTAACAAAAGCCCATACACTTTCCACTGGGCAATCTGCTTCACGTGTTCTCTTAACTAGGAATAGTACTGTACCTGCAGATGTCTGTGACAACAAGAATTTGCATTTAAAGAGATAACATTTGGTCCTGGCTGGATAGCTCAGTTGGTTAGAGCATCAGCCCAATACTCCAAGGTTGCAGGCTCAATCCCCGGTCAGGGCACTAACAAGAATCAACTAATAAATACATAAATAAGTGTAACACAAATCAACGTTCCCCTCTCTCTCGCCAATCGATACATTAAAAAGAAAGAATATAGCATTTGCAGAAGATAAAAACCAACATTTAAAAAAAGTGAATTAATGTGCATCTTTGGCTTTTAAGGAAAAAAAGATGAATTTGCATACATTTGTTGCCTGATTGTTTACTAAGTTGAACTTTTCACATGTAAGACAATAAATTGTTATAGCATTCATGTGAGAAAAGAAAACAAGTGAATTACCATTTGCTGATTTATGGCATTTCTGATCACGGAGTGTTTGAATTTAGAGAACAGTTCCACAGTTCAGTAGGTTAGATATACGGCTTTTGGTTCTTCGACAGCTGAAAGTATTTGTTCTCTCTCAATGCTGTTTTTTAGTGCTTTCCCTGACTTGGCACGATTAGCTTCTATTATTAACTTTCACATGCAATTTTGGACAAATATTTTATTCTTAGGCTGACCAAGAAGAAAGAGATCCCAGAGGCCCTAACTCTGCTCCCTACATATTAGTCAAAGAGAAAGGGCATTCTCAAGGGGAAATGGGGTCAAGGATTCCGAGAACTGAGAAGACATGAAGAAAGTGGGAAAAGAGCTTCACAGAGAAGCAACCCAAGGAAGCATTTACCACATAAGGGTATTGGAGAGGCTAAACGACCTGTGCCCAGTGCCATCTGTCTGGCACCGTGCTGCTGAAGCCTAAAATTGTGACCTCAAACTTAAATCACTTTAAAGCAAAGTTCCACAACCTTTTTAAACCTCTGTTCTCTTAGCTAAAACTCCAGATTCTCACAGTCTGTATTCTCTACCAGCCGAGATTCAGAAATAGAGTCCTGGGGTTATTTTTCCACCAGCCAAGATTAATTGACCTTCACTGTTGGCACTATTACTTTGAATTTTTTCTGTATAAATGTGTATTATAATATTGAGTATGGCCTTTTCAAACAACAATCCACATCTGCTTCTCTAGTCCCAATAAAGAGAGCATTTCTCTTCTTGTTTTCTTCCCCTCTCTCCTTGAAGTTTGAAAATCAGGAATTAAGGAATTATCAGTAGTTTCACAGTTGCTACAATGGAGAACAGAACATTAAACTCCAATGGTCACTTTCACATTTAGTGTAGAGGCATATATCAGAGAATGCCTAAAAGAGGGATCCCTGGCTGGGTAGCAAAGTTAGTTATACCATTGTCCCAATACACCAAGATTGTGGGTTTGATCCCAGGTCAGGGCACATACAAGAATCAACCAATGAATGTATAAATAAGTGGAACAAATTGATCTCTCTCTCTCTCTCTCTCTCTCTCTCTCTCCCTCCCTCCCTCCTTCCCTCTCTAAATAAATAAAATAAATAAAGAAAGAAATAAGGAGGGATAATAGGTGACAACAAGTTTTTATTGGAAACAAAGAAAAAGATGGTGAAGGACATCAGGAACTTAAAAAAAAAAAAAAAGAATACTAGAAACTCAGAAAATGCAGACTACGATCTTCAGTCATCCAAGTTCCAGGAGATTTGCTGACCTTCAACCGTAGAACCAGGATAATGTAGAACCAGGATGGTAAAGACCAGGATGACACATAGCAGACCATCATTTGACTAGTTTTGGGATCCTTATTAAAATGGACTGTGCTGGGCTGCACGTACAGAACTTTTCAATCCCCTCTCCTTGATCTCCTTGTTCTGCTTTCCCTCTCCCTCCTTATAAAAACCTCTGTGTGCACAGAAATGTTGAGATGGGCTTTTCCCAAGAGTCCTCCATCTTCTTGAGATGCCAGCACTGAAATAAACTTCTTTCCTTTTTTACCAGCACCTGTCTCACAAGTTTGGCTTTTGTGGTGACAGGCAACCAAACCTTGATTTCGGTTACAATTTTATTCTCCCTCTGCTGTAGATATATCCTGGGAGCATAGTAAAAGGTTTCTGGCTCAGTCCATTTGGGTTTCTATAACAAAATATAGATTGGATAGCTTATAAACAACTTGGCTGGGAAGTCCAAGATCAAGGTGTCATCTTCTTATGAGGGCCCTCTTCCTGTGCCACATCTCACAGTGTCCTCACCTGGTGGAGGGGCATGGGATCTCTCTTGATTCTCTTTTATAAGACACTAATTCCACTAGTGAGGGCTCTTCTGCTGACTGGAACACCGCCCAAAGTCCCCACCTATTCATACCATCACCTTTGGTGGTTAAGATATCAACATGTGAATTTTAGGGAGACATAAACATTCAGATCATGGCATAGTTTTCCTTTCTGGAGTAGAATTAAAGAAGTATGTCCCATCTGTCTCCTGACTTTAGTATCTGGAGGGTTCTCTTTCCAGAGGTGATTGAAGGTGCTAAAAACCAGAGAGGACAATGTGTGGAAGACAAACCGGACCTGCTTCATCATTTTACCCCTGCCAGTCCTGCTGTAGGAACAGTCATGTACCATTAGCACAAGAACAACCAGCCTGAATCAGTGTGGCACAGGACAGAAATGGCCCAATCTGGGAGTTGAAATGATGTTTGTCAGAGGCCCATGTGGCTCTCTTATCCTTTCTCCCCATCAGTTTCTGTCATCTCTTTTAGAAAAGCAAAAGGTTGCAAAGGTTGAAGGGACTGACGTTAGAAGTGGAGTCAGGTAAGGCTGGAAAGGAAGTCTGTACTTCCTCTGCACCATTTTACATGCTGTATATGCATTTATTTGTTGAAAAAGAGGAAGGGAATCACTTCTTGCTGGAGCTTTTTATCAGTTCATATTTCTCTGTTCCTTGAATGCACCCAATACTTTCTGCCTCAGGCTATGAAGTTCTCTGCTTTGAACTCTCCCATGTTCAAGCTCTGTAAAATATAATTTTCCATAGCCAAAACCTTAAAAAAAATTTTTTAACTATGAAGAATTTTAAAAGACAAATTAGAAAGAATAGTATAATAGTATAATACACACAGTAATGGGCTAAATGGTGCCCCGCAGAGGTTATGTCTATGTTCTAGCCCTGGGAATCTATCAATGTGACCTTATTTGGAAAGAGGGTCTTTGCAAATATAATCAAGTTAATCTTGAGATGAGATCATCCTGAATTATCTAATCCTATATAATAAAGATGTAATATGCAAATGGTTGTTACATAACGACCGACCACGTAAGGACTGGATCACGGATCAGCAGGAGGGTGGGGCAGTGAGCTATAACGAGCGGCGGAGAGCTACAGGAGGGGACAGGGCAAGAAGCTATGAGGGGGCAGGGGGTGGGGGGGTGGAAGGAGCTACAGGAGGGTGGGGCAGTGGGTGGAGAGCTACTGGAGGGTGGCAGCGGGCTACTGGCGCACAGATTCATGTGCAGGGCTATTAGTGCTCTTATAATAGAGACAAGAGAAACACAAGCACAGGAAAGAAGGCTATGTGACCACGGAGGCAGCCACAAGCCAAGGAACACGTGGAGCCATCAGTAGCTGGGAGAGGTGAGGAAGGATTCTCCCCTAGAGCCTCCAGAGGGAGTGCAGCACAGCTCTGCTGATACCTTGATTTTAGATTTCTGGTCTCCAGACTGTGAGAGAATAAGCTCTGGTTGTTTTAAGACTCCAATTTGGAATAATGTGTTATGGCAGCCAAGGAAACTAATATATCCCACATACCCATCATGCAGATTCAAAATCATTTTGTTACATAATTTTGTTACATTTGTTTTGTGGACAAAGAAAGGGGTTCTATGGAAAGTAACCTCATTATAAACTCCTAACTGGGCAGATCATGGTGGGTAGTCACACCCCAGGCATTTAACTTATTTCCTTCCTTCCTTCCTTCCTTCCTTCCTTCCTTCCTTCCTTCCTTCCTTTCTTTCTTTCTTTCTTTCTTTCTTTCTTTCTTTCTTTCTTTCTTTCTTTCTTCTTTTCTCTTCTCTCTTCCTTTTCTTTTTGGCGCCATCTCGGGCAGAGCACGAGTGCCTGGTATTTCACTTTTTAGTAAAAGGTTTATCTTTGCCTTTAGCAAGCCCTGTCCATTATTTCTGTGCATCTAGGTTAACACATCTTCGGTATAAGCTATAACTACCTTCAAGAAAGCACGTAATCTTGTTAACTATCCTGTAATCTAATCCCCTCACTTTTTTACCCCCCTCCATATAATCTTCTTTATATTCCCTCCTTAATCTCAAATGCATAAAAGAAGTTGCAAAACTGTTATTCTCCAGAGCATTTGAGATCTTGCTCCCCAGCATATGTAGTTAGTTTGGTTCAAATAAACTCTGATAAATATTCTCTATGGGTTTGGACATTTCTTAAGTCAAAAATTTCATTTCTTTCTTCCTTCCTTCCTCCCCCATCACTCTCTCCCTCTCTGCCTCTCTCCTCTTTTTCTTTAAACTGAAATGTTTTAAAGCATATTCCAAATATCGTGCCATTTAATCCTTAGATAATTTAGTGTATATCCCAGAAGTTATGAATATTTTAAAATTTAATCACACTGTTATCATAACAATTAACTATATTACAATCAAGTAGCTAAAAATAAGTTCTTAGCATCCAAAATGTCTTATAATATTTCTGTAATCCTGTTAGATTTCTCACTCCTCTCTGAATTACCTTTTGTTTTCTCTTATCTTTCTAGATAAGAAATGCCTGGGATTAAACATACCATTACAGGTTTGGCTCCTAGGTATATGGGTGGTGAGTATCTCAATGCTCTTTCCCACTCCATGATGAAAAAATTATTGGAATTCTTTATCTGGTTAAAAATAAAGATTTATTTTTTCTTTATTATATGAGCCTTTGTCTAGGATTGATATTCAGAACCTCAAAGTCATGTTGGAGATGAATGAGAATAAAGTCATGATACAAAAAAGTAAGTTGGCTTCAAGCTGTTTTCCTCAAATGTAGAAGAGTTTTGCTTTGAAAAATGAAACAGAATTTTAAAAGGTGAAACCGGGAAGTTACTCTGCATTGGCTTTAAATAATTTCCTCTTACAAGTTTTCCCTTTCTCTGAGAAATTTCTACACCAGTTTTTTTTAAAAAATATGCTCTGAACAATTGCATTTGGCAGTAGTTTCAAAGAGAAGTATGGTAGCTGTAGACTGGATTCAGGTGTTTGCTGTTATAGAGGCATACCCTTTTGGTACTTTACCTGTGTTCCTAAAATTACTTTTTGAAGGAGATTAATATTTATTATTTCCATTGTCCTTAATAAAAGGGGTTAAGGGCAAATCATTCTTATGAATAAGGAGGACTGGCAACCTTTTAGGGCATGTGGTATGAGGGGTACAGATAGGATTTTTGCCTGAAAAACATACTCTCCACATCCTAGGTTACTATATTAGAAGCATCTTCATTCTAAATTTGTCAAAATTTAAATATTTCTTGGCATGTTCTGAGATATGTTAGTGATGGGAGCAAGAAGGTCAAGGTTACTGTGACTGACCAATGACTGAGACCTAGACTTGCAAAAATTGGGTACTGAATATTTTGAGAAGAGAGGGTAGTGCCACCAAGAGGGGAGAAAGGCAACTTGAATAACAGAAAAGCGTGAGGGTACCCAAGATAAAACCCTCCAGCTTCCTCTTTCATTGTTCTTTCTTCAGACCTAGTGTCCCTAGTCTCACGGCTGCCATGGCTACCAGGGCAATTGCTGAGTGCTAACCTTTTCTGTCTAAAACAGAGGAAGCTCATCATCTAAGTGAGTTTAGTCAGATCTTGAGATCTAGCCAAGTGACTCCTCCTTTACTCATATAAGTTCCATGAATGGCTCTCTTTCAACAAGGCAACTGCACCTCCCTCCTACAGACTTTGAAGCACTTGATTTATGCAACTTGTTTGTTCATGCTTAAATGAAACCTTTGGCAGAATAGAGAAGCTTGTGCAACTCTCTCTCTTCCTGATATTTTCTTCTATCATAACCCAGTCAAGGGGAAGGAGGAATGCATCTGACATGCACACAGTTGTAGCATAAAAAGTTAGGAACTAATGAGACAGGACAGAAAGAAGTTAAGGAAAAGTCCCAACAAGTAGAATGAAGAAGTAGGAGCCAACATCCTCTCACCAGAGCCTGAACCTCTGGGCATGATCAAAGAGAAACAGTTTAACGGCAGGAAAACCCCTGTGGTGGTTGTAGTGGTCAATGACAAGACTGGCTAGGACCGGATCAATCCAAGATGAAGGAAAAATTGACCAGAGACTGTCCCCAAAGCACATTATACCACCATTATAATAAAAACCTTACACCACAAGTGGAAGGGGGAACAAAGGGATGAATGCCATGACACTTCCAGAAAGGACCATGTTAGGAACAAGGCCCCCTCCCAACCAGAAGGCAGAGTCAGAATTTGGCACCACAAAGCTTGAAAACATCCCCCTCCTCCCCACCCCCAATACATAAAATCCCAAGAACTGACCACCTATACAAGCTCACTCTTGAGTTGGCTCACATCCACTGGGAAGCGTACTTTCTGCTTCTTTCATAGTAGGGCCCGTGCCCTGGCCTCTTTCTTTTTCTCTACTTGAATAAAAACCAGCTTTATTCTCACTTTGATTCATCCATAAAAACTTTCCTGGGTGAGTCAAGGACCTGGAGGTACCCTGGTCGCCTGACACGTGAAAGGTCCGGGACTGTGCCAAAGCAAGACCAATTCTCAGCACAGGAGCTGTCTGGTAACACTAAGAATGATGTAGCTTGAATTTCAACACTTGTCTAACTTTCTTGGTAACTTACTGTCTTAGTTTTACCAGAAAAAAACACAAGAACATCGGAGGAAATGAAAGTTTCTGGCACCTCAATCTATGAAAAACATAAAACATAGCCCAGTTCCTAGTCAAATTAACATAAACTCTCACAGTAAGGTTTATTTACTATAGTTCTTATTATCTAAAATACCATGTCCCCCTTTCAGCAAAAAAATGACAAGCATGCTAAAAAACAAAACAAAACAAAGGCAGTCTGAAGAGACAATAATAATCAGAAGTGGACTCAGATGTGATACAGATTTTGGAATTATCAGATAGGAAACTTGAAACAACTATGATTAATATGTTAATGGATTTAATAATATAAATTGACAATATGGAAGAACAGAGAAATGGAAACCTTAAAGAATAAAAAAAGAAATGCTAGAAATCAAAAGTATGAACAGACTAAAGCCTTTGATGGGTTTATCAATAGACTGGACACAGCTGAGCTGAGAAAAGAATCAGTGAACTTGATGATATGTCCATAAAAATTTCCCCAACTAATATATAAAGAGAACAAAAAATGAAAAAATGAACAAAAATCAGAATAGAATATACAGGAATTGTGGGAAAATACAAAAAGCATAACATATGTATAATTGGAATAACAGAAGGAGAAGAAAGAATAAAAATGGCAGAAAAAATATTTGAGTTAATAATGGCTGGGAATTTTTCAAAATTAATGACTGACACAAAACTGCAAATCCAGGAAGCTTAGAGAATATAAAAAATGAAAAATACCAAAAATCTACACCTAAGAATATATTTAAATTGCAGAAAACCAAATACAGAGAGAAAATCTTAAAAGAAGCTGGGGTGGGGGAAATCTTATTTAAAAAGGAGCAAATATAGGAATTATATGTGACTTTTCATCAGAAACCATGCAAGCAAGAAAAGGGTGGAATGAAATATTTAAAATGTTGAAAGAAAACCCTACCAACCTACAATTCCATATCCAGTGAAATTATACTTCAAAAGTGAAGGGGAAAAAAATCTTAGACAAACAAAAATGAGAGAATTCATCACCAGTAGACATGCCTATAAGAGATTTATAGTTCTTCAGAGAGAAGAAAAAATCATTTAGGTTGAATCTCAAATCTACATAAAGAAAGAAAGTATATTGGAAATGAATAAGTGAAGGTAAAACAAGGTAGGATTTTTTATTCTTAATTTATCTAACAGATAACTGTTTGTTCAAAGTAATAACTGTAACAACATATTGGATGATTATAGCATATGAATAAATGAAATCCTATATAATAAAAGCCTAATATGCTAAGTGTCCGGTTGACTGGTCGGCTGTTCAACCAATTAAAGTGTAATATGCTAATGATATCTAAAGCTGCTCAACCGCTCACTATGACGTGCATTGACCACCAGGGGCAATTGACACTCCGACCAGTAGGTTAGCTTGCTGCTGGGGTCTGGCCAATCGGGACTGAATGAGACAGGCTGGACACGCCCTGGAGCCCTCCCGCAGTTCCTCCCTGACTGGCCAACCTCCTGTGTCCCGCCCCAGCCCCAATCATGCACCAATGGGGTCCCTTGGCCTGGCCTGCACTCTCTCGCAATTCAGGACCCCTCCAGGGATGTCACACAGCTGGTTTCGGCCAAATCCTGCAGGCCAGGCCAAGGGACCCCATTGGTGCACAAATTCGTGCACCAGGCCTCTAGTCAATGATATAGGAATCAGGAACACTCTATAAAAAGCTACCTGCACTATCCCTGAAGCTGAATAACATTATTTGAAAGTGGACTTAGGCTAGTTGCAAATATGTGTTGCAAACTAGGTCCTCCACTAAAAATACTTTTTTTTTTAAAAGGAAATATAATTGATATTCTAAGAGAGGAGAGAAAATGAAGTTACTTGATATGCTCAATTAAAATCAGAGAAAGCAAAAAATAAAGATAAGATTAAAAAAGAAACAAAGAACAAGTGCAATCAACAAAAAATAGTTACAAACATGGTAGATAGTAATCCATCATTTTATATATGAACTAGTGGCCTGGTGCATGAAATTCATGCACAGCAGGGGGTTTCCTCAGCCCAGCCTTCACCCTCTCCAATTGGACATCCCTCTTGCAATCTGGGACCGCTGGCTCCTAACCACTCACCTGGCTGCCTGCCTGATCACCCCTAACTGCTTCTGCCTGCCTGCCTGATCGCCCCTAACTGCCGTCCCCTGCCAGCCTGATCTCATCCCCAATGGCCCTCCCCTGCTGGCCTGATCTCGCCCCCAACTGCCCTCCTCTGCTGGCTGATTTGGTTCTGACTGGTCGGTTTCTATGCCAGCCAGCATCAAAAGCTCCGCCTCCTAGGCAGCCATTGGCTCCTCACAGTTGACCCAGATTTGGTTCTTTTTTTTGGGGGGTGGGGAGAGGGTGGGCTGTTTATTAAGTGGTTATTACAGGGGTCAGACCACATAAGTGGTGTCAGCCCTGGGAATGTGACCTGTCAATGTTGATCACAAAGACCCCAAGGCTGGTCCTGGTGAGCCCCAAGGTCAGAAATGAAACTGAAAGGCCTTGGTCACATGCTGCTTCCAGGCATCCAGGCTGGGCAGCAGGAAGGAGATTCTCATGACGTGCCAGGTCTCCCCATTGAACACCACCGAAGTCTGGTAGGACAGCAGCTGCACGCCTGCCTCTGCCAGGAACCCAATCATGGTAGGCAGCATGGCAGGGTTGGAGGGCTGAGCCTGGAACAGGAGCAGGGGCAGACCCCTGCGGACAGGCACTTCTGGTCTGAAGGCAGCTCCGTTGAGTGCCTGCAGCACAGGTGTGGTGCCCTGGATAAAGCCCACAGCCTGGTAGGGGGCACCTGCCAGGGCCACACTCAGGAGGCCTTCCCCGCATCCTTGCTCTCTTGGCACAGTGGGGTTATGGGAGGTGGTTACATTGAGGCCAGCCTCCTTCACCAGTAGCTTGGCGTTCACCAAATTCACATCCGCATGATTAGAAGCATCTTTAAGGAGGCCGACAATGACTGCGGGGCTCAGGCAGTTCCCTGCATTCTTCAGGGATAAGCCCTGCATTACCACCTGGATGGTCCCTTTGGGGGACCCTGCCCAGGGTCACATCAGAGTTCCCAGAGCTTCTGCCAGATCGATCCAAGGTTTGGTGTAAGGAGAGAAGGCACTGGTAAGGGCCTGGGCGTTCACGACCCCTGCGAGGGCTCTCCCCTTCACCATGTCCATGAACTGGACAGCAATCTCCTCCCCGCAGCAGCTCTGGGCCTGCTGGGTGCTGGCGCCCAGGTTGGGGCAGCTGATGACATTCTCGTGGTCCTCCAAGGCTGGTCCCAAGGCAGCTTCTCCGTGAACACGTCCAGCGCTGCGCCCGTGCACTGTCCCAATTGCAGGGCCCGGAGCAGGGCGCCCACATCCATGATCCCTCCGCAGGCGCAATTCACCATGCGCACGCCCTTCTTGCACAGGGCAAAGGTGCTGTCGTTCAGCAGGCCTGTGGTGGAGGGCAGGAGAGGGGTGTGCACAGTGATGAAGTCACAGAGGGGTCAGATCTCCTCCAGGGGCAGCTGCTGAATGCCGAAGGAGGCCAAGACCTCTGGTGAGATGATGGGGTTGTACCCTACAGTCTTCATCCCGAAGGACTGCATCTGGTCGGCCACCTCTCTCCAAATCCTCCCCAGGGCAAGAATTCCCAGGGTCTTTTCATTCAACTCGGTTCCCATGAATTTCTTTCTGTCCCATTTGCCATCCTTCATCGAAGCCGTTGCCTGGGGAATCTGCCTGGCCAGACACATGATCATCCCACAGGTGAGCTCTGCAGCACTAAGACTGTTCCCATTGGGAGGGTTCATGACCAGGATGCCCTTTCTTGTGGCAGCCTCCAGATCCATGTTGTCCACGCCAGTGCCGGCCCTGCCCACCACCTGGAGCTTCTCTGCTGAGTTGATGACATCCACAGTCACCTTGGTGGCCGAGTGTAGGATAAGGCCTTCCCAGTCCTGCAGCTTGGCTATCAGCTCCTCTTTGCTCAGGTTCTGCTTCTCCACCACCTGCAGCTCTCCATCTTGCAGGATTTTCCGGCAGCAAGGGTCCAGGCTGTCACTGATGAGCACTTTCTGTAGATTTGCAAAGGCCATTGCTGGAGCTGGCTTCGGGATCCACCACTCTCCCTGAACAGAAACACCTCTAAGACCCCAGATTTGGTTCTGATTGGTCAGTTTCTATGCCAGTTAGCGTCAAAAGCTCCGCCTCCTAGGCAGCCATTGGTTCCTCACACTTCACCCAGATTTGGTTCTGATTGGTCAGTTTCTATGCCAGTCATCGTCTCTGGGCCTATCAACGGGGCCTGATCAGAAAGGCGGGGCTGATCAGCAGCCTCTGTGGAGTCCTGGAGAGAAATAGAGGCGGGGCTGCTGGCCAGACTGGGAGAGAAAGAGAGAGGCAAGTGCTGGTCAAAAGCTGCCACAGAGGCAACGGATCAGTCCCTGCTTCTCTCTTCAGACCTCTCTCTGCCCTGATTCGCAGCCCCCTCAGTAGTCAGTGCTGGTGCACTGAGCCTGCAGTGGATGCACTCAGTGCTAGGTTGCCACAGCAACCCAACACTGACTTCTGGTTTGGTCCAGCTTCGGTCTAATTGTGTTACACCCTGGCTCTTTATTATAGAAATGGTCCAAGAAACACTAATTGGAAAACAGAGACAGTCAGATGGCTTAAATAATAATGTGGTAGGCAGTTAGACAGACATGAGTAGATCAGGGATGATGGGCCAGGTACAGAAGGTCACCAGGGTGGAAAACCCCAGGTGCCTAGCAATGGACAATTGTAGAATGGGACCTCACCTCCCCTAGGTTTGGACCACCTGACCTATCCTCCCTAGAGATAACATCTCAGTTCTATTTCAGCCCCAGGCCCAGTAAAGCCACAAAACCAGGTCAGTGACCTCATGGCTGCCCTTAGGACTTTCTGCATTGAATAATGACCCCCTGCCCTGGCACTGACCAATCAATCAGTGGAGACCTAGACCCTGAAAAGACACACCTGGAAAGCTGCTGAATATTCTGTTAAGATTTTCCCCTGGGACCTCCCTAAAAGCTCCACCCTGAAAACCCTTAGGACTGAGGACTCAGTGCACTCACCCTCCCTGGAGCATGCCTGCACCTTTCCCTTTTCCTTTTTCCTTTCTCTTACTCTTCTCCCTTTCCCCTCCCATTACCTTCCTTATTCTCAAAGGAAGGGCCCTAAGGAAGGTGCCTCCATAACTCATTTCCTCAGCCCATCTGTTCTACAGATTACTTCTTCTAACTCTGTAATTTACCAAATAAATGTTCTCTTACATTTTGGGTCTTGATTCTGAATTCTTTCCTAGCCAGAAGACAAGTACTGAGGTTGCTGAACCCAGGTTTAGTCAGACCCCTGGTGCCATTCCCACCACCTACAACAATCAGTAAGACCCAACTATAAGTTGTCTATAAGAAACCCACTTTAAGTATAAAGACATATAGGTAAAAAGTAAAGGGATGGAGAAAGCTATAAAATGCCAACATTCACCAATAGAAAGCTGGAATACAATAATAATTCCAGACTTCAGAATAAGGAAAGGTATCATGGATAAAGAGAGGCATTACATAATAATAAGGGGGTCATTTCTTTAAGAACACATAATCCATAATATGTATGTACCTGACAACAGAATCAAAATACATGAGGTAAAAACTGACAGAACCGAAAAGAGAAATAGATGAAATCTACTGTGATAGTTGGAGGTTTCAACACCCCTCCATCAGTAAAAAATAGGCCCAGCTAGCAGAAAACCAGTTAGGATGTTGCTGAACTGAACAGCACCATTAATCAACTGGACCTAAATGACATTTGCAAAATATAGATTAGCCTTACTATAGACAAAATTGGAAATATGAAAATATATACTTGGGAAACCAATAACATCTGCCAAATCAATATACAAAAGAGTTCTTTAGTTAACAAGTATATCTATTTTTACTCTACCTAATAATTTTTACAGATTTCCTTTAAACATTTAAATTATGAATTCATTTAGAAGTTTCTAGTTTACCTTCTCAGAAATAGAATTGTGAAATAAGTCATCATAACCCCTATAAATGTTCGGAAAAGTGAACTCCAGAAGCACCAGTGGATGTCACTGGTGATGTAACCAGCATACAACCCTCTGAGGAGCTCTTGCCAAGGGACTTATCTTGTAATTTGTGCGGGTTTTCCTTCCTAAATCTGAAGGAGAGAGAGACAGACACAAGTGCTGCTTCTTCAAACCCAAAGCCCCACTTTTTAGTGGCAGTTAGGAAAGAGAGTGCATAGGACACGCCTTCTCCAGGGTTCCTGGGCTTGCCAGGCTGCTCTTGTCTGCTTCTCCTTAACCTCTGACATTCACTCATTCTTTTAATAACATGTACTGAGCACCTGCTGTGGGCCAGGCACTGCCCAGGATGACCACAGACACAGTCGTTAGGATCAGTTGGTGGGTTATCAACATCACTGTGCACATCAGAACAATGATGACAGATCAGAAAAGTGGCAATTCTTAGCACAAGTTGTTTGTCCCATTTTGCATCTATTCTCAACTAGAGGAGCCTCAGGTGGGTGGAATGAGAGTCATAGCAAGCCAAGTCCCGCTCTTCATCTCTTCCCTCCTCTCTTCCTGTCTGTGGCTGTAGAGAAGCAGAAGTCCCAGTGACCTAGTTGGAGCTTATTTATTTATTTATTTATTTATTTATTTTCTGGGACACTGTCATGAAAAAATTCACTGAACTTGTTATTAAAGTGTTTTTATTCCACTTTCATTAAGTTCTCCCATCGAACCCTTGACGAGTTTCCTGTAAGACTCCAGGTAATTGCATTCATTCATTTGGTACTAAGTGCAAGAGGCTGGTGCTGGGGATTATATAAAATACGAAAATGAATAAACCTCAGTCATTGTCCTCTAGTAGTTTGCAATCTATCATATTTCTTCCAAACAGTTCCTGCACGGTTCTTACCTGTGTGCTTTTAAAAATTTGGTTACTTTCACTGATATATTTTCTTCCTCACTTTTCATATCTTTTAGAAGCACCATACATGCCTTTGTATGTGTATTTATAATTCTATAATCATCAAAAACAAAACAAAATGAAACACTTCTTCGCACAGATTTTAGAATCAGAAGATCTAGGTTTGAGTCCCGTCTGTGCCTGTGTAGCATTGGACCAGCCACTTAACCTTTCTGAGTCTCAGTTACTTTGCCTATAAAATAAGACTAAATATTTCTGCCTTATCTATTGCACAGTTTGTGTGTGTAAATCCGTCAGCAAACTGCGGCTCGTGAGCCACATGCGGCTCTTTGGCCCCTTGAGTGTGGCTCTTCCACAAAATACCACGGCCTGGGCGAGTCTATTTTGAAGAAGTGGCATTAAAAGAAGTTTAAGTTTAAAAAATTTGGCTCTCAAAAGAAATTTCAATCGTTGTACTGTTGATATTTGGCTCTGCTGACTAATGAGTTTGCCGACCACTGGTGTAAATGATCAAATGTATGTGCAATCACTTTCTACACTATAAAATAATATACAGATGTATGCTATTATTAAAAGTTTGTAACAGAATCAACCTCAGAGTTTGCTTATGTGTGTAATACAAATGCCATAGAAATAATAACTAAGAGCAGAATTTGGCCCAGGGCACTTAACTACAGCAATTTTTTTTTAAGGGCAGAAGGAAAAAAATCAAAGACTTTTTATTCAAAGCAGAAAACTTTCAAACAAGAGACAAAACTTGGCAAGGATGCAGTTAGTAAATGGATCTCCTTGAGAGAAATTCAGAGGACGAAGGCAAGCTTCAGAGAGCAGGAATTGAAAGAGAAAAGTCTTTAATGTTATCATCTTCCTCCTCCACCCTTGCTTAGAATTCCTTATCTAATCAACTGGAGACACCTCTTAACAGTCAAACAATAAAAATGGGGTGCCGGTTAAGTAGGGAGCCCAAAAAACTTTCCTGTCGGGCTGCTATCACTGTTTCCAGAGGACACCAGAGTCCACTTTCACTTTTAGGGGAAGTGTTTCATGGTTAAATCTGGTTAACAATATAATGCTAAAAAATACATTATGTTTACAGAACCTCGAAAAAAAAAAAAAAAGCAAAGTTTATGCTCAGTTCCCCTGAGATAAATTGGCAAGTAAAGAGGAATGCTGTGGAGTTGGGGGGCCACTCCTAATTTTTCCAGCTTGGACTCCTATACGTTACAGCTAGTTCTAGAAAAGTAGAAATAAGAGAGTTTATGGGAAGTCCGCTTGGTGTAAGAGACTGGGATGCTTAAAATGAGAAGGGGTGGAGGAAATTGGAGAGTATTACTTCAATTAAAAACAAAGAATAAAATCTCACACCCATTAGGAATGGCTACAACACAAAAGCAGAGAAGAACAAGAGTTCATAAGAATGGGGAGAAACTAGAGCCCTTGTGTATTGTTGGGAAGATTGTGAAATGGTGCAGCTGCTATTGAAATAATATGGTGATTCCCCAACTCATTAAAAATAGAATTACCACATGATCCAGCAGTGCCACTTCAGGGCACATATCCAAAAGAAGTGAAAACAGGATCTAAAAGAGACATCTGCACACCCATGATCATAGCAGTATTATTCAGAATGGCCAAGACATGAAAGCAACACAAGTGCCCATCAGTAGTTGAATGGTTGAACAAAATGTGTGAGCCCGGCCAGCATGACTCAGTGGTTGAGCGTCGACCTATGAACCAGGAGGTCATGGTTCGGTTCCAAGTCAGGGCACATGCCCGGATTGCGGGCTCAATCCCCAGTGAGGGACATGCATGAGCAGCCGATGAGTGATTCTCTTTCATCATTGATGTTTCTCTCTCTCTCCCTCTCCCTTCCTCTCTGAAATCAATAAAGATATGTATTTAAAAAAATGTGTGAGATAAATATATTCAGTGGAATATTAGTTGACCAGACAAAGGGAGGAACTTTTGTCACGTGCTATAAACCTTGGATAAACCTTGAGGACATTATGCTAAGTGAAATAAGCCAGTCACAGAAAAACAGTACTGTATGAATCCACTTTTATGAAGTACATAGTGTAGTGAAATTCATAGACAGAAGTAGAATGATGATTGAGAGGAACTGGGGGAGGACGGAATAGGGAGTTATTGTTTAATGGGTACAGTTTTAGTTTGGCAAGATGAAAAAGTTGTGAAGACTTATTGCACACAATGTGAATATACTTAACACTACTGAACTTAAAAATAATTAAGGTGGTAAATTTTTTATTTTTTTTTACCACAATTAAAAATAAAAAAGTTATTTTTAAAATTGGAAAAAATAAACAAAGAAAAGAAACTTCACTGCCCATATATAATTTTTTTATTTTTATTGGTTCCAGAGAGGAAGGGAGAGATAGAAACATCAATGATAAGAGAGAATCATTGATTGGCTGCCTCCTGCATGCCCCACACTGGAGACCGAGCCCGCAACCCTGGCCTGGGCCCTTGACCGGAATCGAACCTGGGACCCCTTAGTCTGCAGGCTGATGCTCTATCCACTGAGCCAAACCAGCTAGGGCTTCCCTGCCCATATTAACTTTACAGCTAATGACCAAGTTCTATGCTTATCGATTCTGATGGTTTCCTATGCCTATAAGGCCAAAGCCTTTCAGAACAGCATTCAAAAGAACAAAGACCTCCTTAGAGATGGCCCCCAAAGCATATCCCCTCAACCTTCCTGCCTGTCACTTCTCACAAGTCCCATGTCCCTGCCATGGTTTACATTCTCATCTTTCTGCATCTTCTCAGATGATGTCCCTTCTCTCTAGTGCCCTCCCTTCGTCTTTGTCAGCCAAAGTCTCATCCACCCATCGTGTCCTGCTGAGCCTTCCCTGACCACCTAGGAGGCAATGAGTTCCCCCTGGCTGGTGTGTAGTTTGTAACTCATCACATCCTGCCCTGTGTCCTATGAGTTTGTGCATCTCAGCAGTCAGCTCTCTTAGTCCTGTGGTTGGCATCTTAGTCATTTGGCATCTTCACAGCACCTATAGCCAACAGATGTTTAATGTAAGTCCAATCATGTCATTCTTCTGCTGCAACTCCTCCCCTGGCCATAGTGACTTATACAAGATCTTGAGAGTCTTATACAGAGTCTCCCAGTCTGCGTCCCCACTTCCCAGTCCTCATCTCCTCCCACTTTCCCCTCACTCACTCTGCTCCAGCCTCATAGTCTCCTTGCTGTTCCCTGGACCCACTGGCTATCTTCTGTTTAGGGCCTTTACAGGGGCCAGTTTTTCTGCCTGGAATGTTTCTCCCTCAGATCCCTACCTGGCTTACTCCTTCTAATTTTTGCTCAAAAGTTACTTTCTGGGGCCCTGGCTGTGTAGCTCAGTTGGTTAGTGGGTTCGATCCCCAGTCAGGGCACATACAAAAATCAACCAATGAATGCATCAATAAGTGGAACAACAAATTTATATCTCTCTTTCTTTCTCTCAAATCAATAACAATAAAAAACAATTTTTTTAAAGTTATTTTCTGGAAACATCTTTTCCTAACCATCTGTCCTACTTAGAATTACAACCCAGTCTCATCTTCACCCCAGAGCACGCTACCCCCTTCCCCATCCTTATTTTTCTCCATCAAACTTACCACCAGGTGACATATATTTTACTTGTTTGTTTGGTCTTTGTCTCTTCACTGGAATGTAGGCCCCATGAGAGCTGGTATTATTTTATTTTCTTATTCACCTCCTTTTTAAAAAATCCTCCGCCCCTTGTACAGTGCCAACAGATAGTAAACTTCCAATAAACAGTTGTCCAATTAGTTAAATGATTGAATGACAGAAAGCACTTACACTTTAAGATTATCAAATACTTTCTAATTGTTTGTAATCCAAATCGTTCTTCTGTGAGCACTCATCCTGGGCTTGAGGGGGAGGAAAATGCAATACAAGACCTTCTTTGTCTTCAATGCACAGGATTTAACCTGTACTGCGTAGCAATTGATTGATGTTTTTCTGTTGACACGCCCTTTAGTCATTTCTTGTCAGGAATTAAAGCAAAGGTCATGTTGGATAAGCACTCAATTAAGTCTTTAGATGATGGTGATGTGTAAACACACTCAGTCCATACATGTAATTACTTCTCACATTACCTTGCAGGTCGCTTTAACTCTGTAGTAACATGATTCCCATTAGCTTGCTACCTGTATTCCATTATGAGTCCCAATCTTTTAGTAAGCTCTGCTCCCAACATTTTATTGTGAAAGTTTTCAAACATAGGAAAATGAAAAGATTTTACAATTAATTTTTGTATACCTGTCCCCTAGATTCTGCTACTAACATTTTAGCATATTTGCTTTAACACCTAATTATCCTTCTATCCAACCCTAATTAAGTCTTTTTTTGCAGGGTTGAGGGGCTGGGTACAGTGTACTTTGTTGATGGTACATTATAAGATAAGGCTACCTAAACCCATCTCCTTCTTCAAGGGTCTAGGATGGGAACTGAGTGAGGACAGGAGAGTCTCAGTGTGCTGGGGGATGGAGTTGAGGTAGAGATTTCCCAGCAGCTTCTCTCTTCCTCTCATGCTCTTGTTGGGGCTGGTGGTCCAGGAGGCTCTTACTCCTTACCACCCTCTTGCTATAGCCAAATTCATATAATAACATGAAATGAGCTTGACAAAGTGGAGGATGAGAGAAATGCCAACCCCAGCTTTGAAGATGGAAGAGTGGGTGTCATTGTTAAAGTTGCAGGAGACAACTTGGCTTTCAGTGTAGCCTGGGATGCCTTTGTGAGGCTCTCTGATGCCTGCTTCACCACTTTCTTGGTGTTAACATATTTGGAAGTTTTCTCCAGATGGCAGGTCAGATCCATGACCAACACACTGGGAGCAGAGACATGGAAGCCATGCCAGTGTTTCCAGTTAGCAGAGGGATGACATTGGCAGCACCAGTAGACACAGGGATCATGTACTGGGAAGCCCCTCTGGCCATCACACCACAGCTTCTCAGAGTGTCCATCACAATCTTCTGGGTGGCAGTGAAGGTATGGACTGGTGTCATTAGTCCCTTCATGATGCCAAAGTCATCATTGATGGCCCTGGCTAGTCTTATTTATCCATCCCTACTTCTTTTTTCTTTCTTCTCAAAGTGTGGTTTTTATTTCAACTTAAATTTTGCCAGGGGAACCCTAGCCTGTTTAACTCAATGGATAGAGCATTGGCCCATGGACTGAAAAGTCCCAGGTTCAATTCTGGTCAAGGGCACATGCCTCAGTTGTAGGCTCCATTTCCCACCTTGGTTGGGGTGCCTGCAAGAAGCAACCAATCAATGTGTCTCTCTCACATCAATATTTCTCTCTGTCTCTCCCCTCCCTTCCACTCTTTCTAAAATATCCTCTATAATAAAGAGCTAATATGCAAATGGTCATCACACCCTCACTCCATCACACTGTAACAGCTCAGACACTCAACACTGGGGAGAGAGGAATGGGGACCAGCCAGGCACAAATGAACTTGCGAGAGAGGAATGAGGACCAACCAGGATGCAGCCCCGGAGAGGGACAAGCCGCCCGCCCATGGTCCTGGACACCAGCGGCTGCGCCTACACCTGCAGCCCAGGAGAAGGACAAGCTGTATGCCCCACGGTCCCTGCGGTCCCAGGCACCAGCAGCTGCGCCTGTGGCCCAGGAGAGGGACAAGCCTCCTGCCCCACAGTCCCGGGTGCCTGCGGCTGAGGCCCAGGCAAAGCTGCCCGCCCACGGTCCCCTGCAGCTGCGACCAGCCCAGGCAAAGCCGGCCTGGGTCCTGGGTGCCTGCAGCTGGCCAGAGGGAGGGAAGCCCAGGTCCCAGGTGCCTGTGACTGGCCGGCGGAGAAAATCCTGGGTCCTGGGTGCGGGGTGAGGCAGAGGCAGTTAGGGGCGATCAGGCAGGCAAGCAGAGGTGGGGAGGGGCAATCAGGCAGGCAGGCAGGCAAGCAGTTAGGAGCCAGTGGTCCCAGATTACGAGAGGCAGTCAGACATCCCCTGAGGGGTCCCAGATTGGAGAGGGTGCAGGCCAGGCTGAGGGACCCCCCACCTCCGTGCACAAATTTTGTGCACCAGGCCTCTAGTATATATATATATATATATATATATATATATATATATATATATATATATATATATATGTGTGTGTGTGTGTGTGTGTGTGTGTGTGTGTGTGTGTGTGTGTATATACATACACACACACACACAGTATATCTCCTCAGGTGAGGATTAACAAAACAAAACAAAAATTTTGCCAGGGGACACAAACATTCAGTTCAAATCAACTATTATTTAGTCCAAAATGTTTTCTTTTTTTGTTTCTATTTTATATTTTGTGAACTCTTCTTGACCCATGGGTTTATTTGGAATTATATTGCTTAATCTTCAAGCATTTGGGATATCCTAGTTATCATTTTGTTAATAAGTTATAGCTTAATTCTACTAGAATGAGAGGAATGTGTATAATTTTAATCCTTTGAAATTGTAAAGACTTGATTTTTGGCCCAGCATGTAATCCATTTTGTTCAATATTCCATGTGCACTATACTAGTTTGTGTATATTACAGGTGTTGGGAGTAGTGTTCTTTTTATATCAATTAGCTTTAGTTTTCCAATGTCATTAAATTATGTTGTTTACATCTCATCTGATTTATTTATCTTCTTGTTCTATCAGTTTCTGAGAGAGTTATGTTAAAATTTCCTGTTACATTTGTAGATCTGTTCATTTCTCTTTTTCATTTTCTCAGTTTTTCCTTTATGTATTTTGAGCCCATGACTGCAAAGTAAATACAAACTTTTGATGATTATATCTTCTTATTGATTTGGTTATTTTATCAGTTTATGAAATGTCCCTCTTTAAAATAGTTCCTGCTTTAAAATCTGCTTTATGTGATTTTGTAGAGCTATTTTAGATTTATTTTGGTCAATATACGCATAGCATAAATTTTTCCATAATTTTTTTCAATCCCTATGTCCTATAATTAAAGTACATTGTTTTTTTGAGTAGCATATAACTGTTTCTTTTTAATTCAGACTGATATGTTTGTATTTTAATTAGAATATATAATCCATTTAACATAATTACTGACACATATGAGTACAGGTGTGGGGTTCATAGAGCTTCTTGGATCTATTGCTTGATGCCTTTAATCAGCATAAATTCTCAGCCATTATTTCTGTAAATATTGCTTCTGCTTAATCTCTCCTCTCCTTCTGGACCTCTGAGTATATATATGTTAGGTTTGCACCTGTTTCCTATGTTTCTTATGCTCTTTTCTTTTCCATCCTTGGTTTTCTTTGTACTTTAGTTTGAATATTTTATACTTATCTCTCTTCTAGTTTATGATTTTCTCTTTCTTATGCCTATTCAGTTTGTTTTTTTAGTTTATAATTCCCATTTGATTTTTTCTATAGATTCCATTGTTTTGGTAAAATTCTCCCTCTTTTAATTAATTTCTTGAACATGTTAGTCATACTTATGTTAAAGTCCTTCTCTTGTAACTTCAATATCTAGTCATATGTAGGTCTTTTTTTGTTGTTGTTGTCTAGTTTTTTCTCTTGGGTTTGAGTCATTTGTCATTGTCTCCTCGAACGATTACTAAATATTGATTAAAGTCCAGACACTGTGGGTGAAAAATTATAGAGGATCTGGATGTCATTATCTTCCTACAGAGAAGATGTAACATTATTTCTAGCATCAGAGTAAGAGCCAAGCACCTCTGTCCAATAAGAAACTGAGATGATTAAAGCTGAATTCCAAGCTTTGGGAAAGCCACTCTATTTCTGATTTTCCCTAACTTGAGGGCAGTCGATGATTTTGGCTCCCAGGGCACATTTGGCGATATCTGGGACATTATTGGTTGTCATGGTTGGGGATGGGTGCTACTGACCTGTAGTAGGTGAAGGCCAGATATGCCGCACACGTTCTACAAGCACAAACAGGCCCCACCCCAACACACACAAATTACCTAGCCCAACAAGTCAATAGTGCCAACGTTAAGAAACCCTGCCCTAGATCATAGTCCTTTAAGGCTCTCAACTGAAAATGAGTATTTAACAAGGTTCCTCCTCTTTGGCAGGCCTTGAACTACAGCTTTTCTCTCCCAGTACTGTCTGCCAATCCTTTGTTTACCTTTAGAGCCTCTCAGCAGCTGCTTTCTGCTGGGAGTTTCAGCCTCTTGTCCTGCTCATACAGTTTAGAAATCAGCCAGTGCTTTAGGTGAAAAAGCAGTCTTGAATGTTGGCATCACCTATCCTGGATCTTGGCCCTTTAGAGCCTGGCTGCTTTGGTTGATTCCTGATGCCTTGAAAAAAAAAAAAGCTGTTGTGCCCTGGCCAGTGTGGCTCAGTTGGTTGAGCATCGTCCCATGCATTGAAAGGTCACAGGTTCGATTCTGATCAGGGCACATGGCCGGGTTGATGCTTTAAGTGTTCAATTCAACACTTATGAAAACATCCCCACAATCCAATTTTAGAACATTTTATCTGGGGGGAAAAAAACAACCTATCTGTAACTGCTTGTTTCCACCCCCAGTCCTAGGGAACCACTAATATACTTTCTGTCTCTATGGATTTGCCTATCTGGACACTTCATGTAAATGGAATCAATATTTGGCTTTTGGTGTCTTTCTCTTAGCATGCTATTTTCAAGATTAATCCATGTTGTTGCATATGTAAGTACCTCATTTCTTTTTATGGTTAGGCAATATTCCATTATATGTATACGCCACATTTTGTTTACCTGTGCATCATTTGACAGTCATTAGGGTTGTTTCCACTCTACCTAAAAATATTTTAATTAAAGTAATTTAAGGAAATGGGAAAATATTTTGATTTGGGTGATATATCTGTACTTTTAAAATATTCTCAAGCATATATTAACTAAAGGTTGTAATAAAGAATTAAAAAATATAACAAAGAAAAAATGTTTAACAGAAAAGCTAAGCTTTTCTTAATGATGTTCCACCTGATATGGAATAACTTCTTTTCCAATTTTTTTAATGAGCAACTTTTGCAAATACTATTACGAAAACTGAAAAATAACTGCACAGAGTGCCTTTTGAATAATACTTTAAAGAAAGAAGCAATGTATGGGAAAATGATAGAGGTTGGGATAGTCCTATTACTGATGATAGAAATCTTAGAGCACAAAGTCTCTTTAATGGCACTATGATTGAGAAGAACAATATTTATTTCCTTAATTTTCTTGCTGTTTCAGGGAATATCTTTACCTCTTACCTCAGCACTCCCACAAAGAGCATGCCAACTAGTTAAACTAATTAGGGAAAAAAAGGCTCATGAGGCCAATTAATTCTGTTCTTTTTCAAAGTGATAGACTATCTTAATTTGGACTGCTATAACAAAATACCATAGGTTAATTGACAATATATATATATATATATATATATATATATATATTTTTTTTTTAACCCTGCTCAGGTATCTCAGTTGGTAAGAGCATTGTCCCAATAACCAAGGTTGTGGGTCCCATCCCAATCAGGGTACATATAAGAATCAACCAATTGACCTAGTTGGTTTGGCTCAGTGGACTGCGGCCTGAAGAATGAAGTGTCCTGGGTTTGATTCCTGTCAAGGGTACATGCCTAGGTTGTGGGCTTGATCCCCAGTGGGGGGCATGCAGGAGGAAACTGATCAATGATTCTCTCTCATCATTGATGTTTCTATCTCTCTTTCCTCTCCCTTCCTCTCTGAAAGCAATAAAAATATATTTTAAAAATAATCTATATATATAAAAGCCTAAGTGACCGAATGACTGGTCGACTGGTTGCTATGATGTGCACTGACCACCAGGGGGCAGGCACTCAATGCAGGAGCTGCCCCCTGTGGTCAGTGAGCTCCCATAGCAGGAGCTCTATTCAGCTGACTGACGAGCACAAGACGCAGGGCTCACGGCTGGTGAGCACAGCTCCTGTGGCGCGAACCTCTCCTGCCTCTGAGGCAGCGCTACTGAGCAGCAGGGCAGCAGGCACACTGGGGCCAGGATGAGCGGGAGCAGCATGATGCCCAGCCTGGGCTTGGGCTCCTCCCTGGCCACCTGCCGCTTCGTGCACTACTACATCTCTTGGGGGATGTGGGACTGCCGGTTTCAGGCCCAAACGGGCAGTCCAACATCCCCCACGGGGTACCGGATTGTGAGAGGGCACAGGCCAGGCTGAGGGACCCCACTGGTGCATGAATCTGTGTACTGGGTCTCTAGTAATAATAATATAGAATCAACCAATGAATGCACAAATAAGTGGAACAAGAAATCTCTCTCTCTCTCAAATCAATCAATAAAAAATTATTTTAAAAATATGTATTTCTTATAGCTCTGGAAGTTAGAAAGTCCATGATCAAGGTACAAGCTAATTCAGTGTCTGATGAGAACTCCCTTCCTGGGTTTGCAAACAGCTGACTTCTTGCTATTTCCTCACATGACATAGTGAGAGAACTCTATCTCTTTTTCCTTTTTTTTTTTTTATACTTTATTGATTTCAGAGAGGAAGGGAGAGGGAGAGAGACATAGAAACATTAATGATGAGAGAGAATCATTGATTGGCTGCCTCCTGCACACCCCCTGGTGTAGCAGTATGGAGGTGCACTATTCAGGTCTCCCTTTAAGAGAACATGTCGTCTACGAACAACTCTATTCCAACAAACTGGACAACCTGGAGGAAATGGACATATTCCTAGAAAAATATAACCTTCCAAAAATCAATCAAGAAGAATCTAAACAGCTTAATAGGCCAATAACTATGGACGAAATTGAAGCAGTCATCAAAAAGCTTCCGACAAACAAAAGCCCGGGGCCTGATGGCTTCACAGGAGAGTTTTACCAAACATTCAAGGAAGAACTAAAACCTATCCTCCTCAGACTATTCCAAAAAATTCAAGTGGAAGGAACACTTCCAAGCTCCTTCTATGAAGCCAGCATCACCCTAATACCAAAACCAGATAAAGACAACACAATGAAAGAGAATTACAGACCAATATCCCTCATGAACATAGATGCCAAAATCCTCAACAAAATTCTAGCAAATCGGCTCCAGCAGTACATCAGAAAGATCATACACCATGACCAAGTAGGATTTATCCCAGGAATGCAAGGATGGTACAATATCCGCAAATCAATAAACGTGATACATCACATAAACAAATTGAAAGATAAAAATCACATAGTCATATCAATTGATGCAGAAAAAGCATTTGACAAAATCCAACACCCTTTCTTGATAAAAACTCTCAACAAGGTGGGAATAGATGGCTCATACCTCAACATAATAAAAGCTATATATGATAAACCCACAGCAAACATCATACTCAATGGACAAAAACTAAAAACATTTCCCCTAAGAACAGGAACAAGACAGGGATGCCCACTCTCACCACTCCTGTTTGACATAGTACTGGAAGTATTAGCCATTGCAATTAGACAAGAAGAAGAAATAAAAGGCATCCAAATTGGAAAAGAACAAGTAAAGCTGTCTTTATTTGCAGACGACATGATATTGTACATAAAAAATCCGAAAGACTCCGTCAAAAAACTAATAGACTTAATAAATGAATTCGGCAATGTAGCAGGATACAAAATTAACGCCAAGAAATCTATGGCCTTTCTATACACCAATAGTGAACTTACAGACAGAGAGACTAAAAAGGCAATCCCATTTACCATCGCACCAAAAAAATTAAGATACCTAGGAATAAACTTAACTAAGGAGGTAAAAGACCTATACACGGAAAACTACAGGACACTGAAAAAAGAGATAGAGGAAGACGTAAACAGATGGAAGAACATACCATGTTCATGGATTGGTAGAATCAACATCATTAAAATGTCCATACTACCCAAAGCAATCTATAGATTCAATGCACTCCCCATTAAAATACCAACGGCATATTTCACAGACCTTGAAAGAACTCTCCAAAAATTCATCTGGAATAAAAAAAGACCCCGAATAGCCACAGCAATCCTGAGAAAGAAGAATAAAGTAGGAGGGATCTCAATACCAGTTTTCAAGCTGTATTACAAAGCCACTGTTCTCAAAACAGCCTGGTACTGGCACAAGAACAGACATATAGATCAATGGAACAGAATAGAAAATCCAGATATTGACCCAAACCACTATGCTCAATTAATATTTGACAAAGGAGGCATGAACATACAATGGAATAAAGACAGTCTCTTCAATAAATGGTGTTGGGAAAATTGGACAGATACATGCAAAAAAATGAAGCTTGATCACCAACTTACGCCATACACAAAAATAAACTCAAAATGGATACAGGACTTAAACATAAGACGGGAAACCATAAAAATACTAGAGCAATCCACAGGCAGCAAAATGTCAGACATATGCCAAAAGAAATTCTTCACTGACACTGCCCCTAGGGCAATGGAAGCTAAAGAGAAAATTAACAAATGGGACTACATCAAAATAAAAAGCTTTTTCACAGCAAAAGAAACCATCAACAAAACAACAAGAAGGCCCACTGCATGGGAGAACATATTTGCAAATGGCATCACTGATAAAGGTTTAATCTCCAACATCTACAGGCAGCTTATACAACTTAATAAAAGGAAGATAAATGATCCAATAAAAAAATGGGCAACAGACCTAAATAGAATCTTTTCAAAAGAAGACAGAAGGAAGGCCAAGAGACACATGAAAACATGCTCAACGTCACTAATTATCTGAGAGATGCAAATCAAAACAACAATGCGGTACCATCTCACACCTGTCAGAATGGCTATCATCAACAAATCAACAAACGACAAGTGTTGGCGAGGATGCGGAGAAAAAGGAACCCTCGTGCACTGCTGGTGGGATTGCAGACTGGTGCAGCCACTGTGGAGAACAGTATGGAGTTTCCTCAAAAAACTGAAAATGGAACTCCCATTTGACCCAGTAATCCCACTCCTGGGAATATATCCGAAGAAACTAGAAACACCAATTAGAAAGGATATATGCACCCCTATGTTCATAGCAGCACAATTCACCATAGCTAAGATTTGGAAACAGCCTAGGTGCCCGTCAGCAGATGACTGGATCAGAAAACTGTGGTACATCTACACAATGGAATACTATGCTGCCATAAAAAAGAAGGAATTCTCATCATTTGCAGCAACCTGGGAGGAATTGGAGAACATTATGTTAAGTGAAATAAGTCAGTCAATGAAAGAAAAATACCACATGATCTCACTCATTTATGGATAATAAAGAACATTATAATCTTGAACAAAAAGATAGATACAGAGACAGGAAAGCATCAAACAGACTGTCAAATTACAAGGGGAAGGTTAGGGAGAGGTGGGGGAGATAAGAGATCAATCAAAGGACTTGTATGCATGCATATAAGCATAACCAATGGATGCAAAACTCTGGGGGGTGGGGGCATATATGGGAGGGGGGTGTGGGGAGGGCAAGGGTAAGATATGTACACATATAATACCTTAATAAAAAAATTGAAAAAAAAAAAAAAAAAAAAAAAAAAAAAAAAAAAGAACATGTCGTGCCCAGCCAGCGTGGCTCAGTGGTTGAGCATCGATCTATGAACCAGGAGGTCATGAGTTGATTCCCGGTCAGGGCACATGCGTGGGTTGCAGGCTTGATCCCCAGTGTGGGGCATGCAGGAGGCAGCCAATCAATGATTCTCTCTCATCAGTGATGTTTCTTTCTCTTTCTTCCTCTCTGAAATCAATAAAGATATGTTTGTTGGTTTATTTTTTTAAAAAAGAGGGAAGTGTGGGTGGCTGACAGTGCCCACTGCAGCATGCTCCCTGTGCTGCTGCAGCCAATGACAGCGGGCAGGTGCTGAAGCCAGGGTTGCAGGACTTCACTAGCAAGCAGCGTGTGCTCAGGGACTCCCCAAACACTTGCTGCAGTCTGAGGCTCTTCCTACCCAATTCTCCTTCCTTTCCGGTTTTACTCCACAGATGTCAAACCTGCCTTGTAGTCTGAGGCTCTCTGCCTTCTTCTGTTTCCTCTCCCTTCTTCCTTCATTGGCATGTCCCTCAAAAAATCTCTTGCTTATTGTCTTAGGCTGCCCTAACAAATACCACTGACTGGGTGGCTTAAACAACATGAATTTATTCCCTCACAGTTCTGGAGGCTAGAAATCCAAGATCAGAGTATCTGCAGGATTGGTTTCTCCTAAAGCCTCTCTCCTTGGCCATCTGGGCATCTTATCTCTGGGTCCGAACATGCTCTTCCCTCTGGACCTGTCTGTGCCCTGATCTCCCCTTTCTGTAGGGACACCAGTGATATTTTATTAGGGCCCACCCTAATGACCCTGTTTTAACCTCTCCCCGAATATAGTCACATCCTGTGGTACCAGGGGTTAGAATTTCAACATATGAATTGGAGAGGTGGCATAATTCAGCTCATAACACTCATGCAATTCTGTCTTGGCATCTTGCTGCTCCAATGCCAGGTTAAACTAATAGAAGATGTAACCGTGCGAGGTTACAAATGACCAGTGATTCTTCAGCGCCAGCCTGACTCCTAAAGAATAATAAACATACAAAAACATGGAAAATATGTCTCAAATATGAAAGAAATCCCCAGTTTCTTGGGTAACCACTACTAGTGATCCCTCAGAAACCTACAAGAAGGATATTGTAACATGGACAACAAAGAAGCCTCTTCCTATCAGCGGCCTCTGTAAGGAGAGCACATGGCCCTCAGGTCAGTAGGACTTCACGTGTGGCTGACAGGAGGAAAGCAGCACATGCCATCACCAGCATGAGGACACCGTCTCCGGCCAAGATGGCAGAATGCAACGTTTAAAAGGCTTGAGTTGGCAAGAATGCGAGTGAAAAATAAACTCTAGCAGAGATTTGGTGATGACATCATTTGTTGGCTGACATCTGAAAATTATTAGCAGTGTTTTAGGGCATATTTTGTTTTAACAAGTAGGGAAAATGCTTTAATTGGTGCCCATTTTTTTTACATTTTTCATCATTCATGTCCATGGAAAATGCCTACATTTATATTCATAATTTCTAGGGGTTTGGCAGCATGCCAGATCAGTAACTGCTTCAAAAGAGGGAAATTTCTTTTCTCACTCAGCAAACATGTTTTATTGCTTAGAAGATTACACTCCATTAATACTACCTGGCAAATTTTAGTATAATCCTTATAGTTTAAGGCTATTCCCCTCATAATTGTTTTTATATCATGCCACTTTTTTAAGGGTTAGTCAACATTTAATGAGTGCTCATGTATGTCAAATCCCATAAGAGACAGGACCAGTTTGCTCAAGGGTAATTAAAAAAAAACAGGTATAGTCTTTGTACACAGTATGTTATTACCATTATTTTTTAAATCAGAAGTTCTTAACTGCACCAGGATGACCTGGTTGCTTTCATTTTATATTATATTGTGGCGAATATGTATAACATAAAATTTGCCATATTAACCATTTTTAAGCATACAGTTCTATGGCATTTAATTACTTTCACAGTGTTGTGCAGCCATCCCCACCATCCAGTCCAAACTTCTTTCATCTCCCCAACAGAAATTCTGTAACCATTAAACCTCCATTGTCCCCTCCTCCAGTCCCTGGCAACCACCATTCTACTCTCTGCCTCTATGAATTTGCCTAGTCTAGATATTTTATATAAGTGGAATCATGATATTTTCTTCTGTGTCTAGCTTATTTCACTTAACATAATGTTTTCAAGGTTCATCCATGTTGTGTCATGTATCAGAACTTCATTTCTTTTTATGGATGAACTAGAGGCCCGATGCACGAGATTCATGCAAGAGTAGCCTTCCTCCCCCCTCTCCTTCCCCGCTCCACCCCACCCGGGTGCCAGCACCGGCTTCCCTCTGGCATGCGGGACCTGGGCTTCCCTCCAGTCACCAGCAGGCACCCAAGACCCGGGCTTCCCTCGCAGCCCCAGCTTCGTCCAGAAGGTCGTCCAGAAGGATATCTGGTCTAATTAGCATATTGCACTTTTATTATTATAGCTAATATTCCATTGCATGTATATACCACATTTTGTTTAGCTATTCTCTGTTGATGTACATTTGGCTTGTTTATATCTTTTGGCTATTGTGAATAAAACTGCCATGAACATTGGTATATAAGTACCTGTTTGCATTTCTGCTTTTATTTCTTTTGGGTGTATACCTAGAAGTGAAATTGCTGAGTCTATGGTAATTCTGTGTCTAGCTTTTTGAAAAACCAGCAAACTGTTTTCCACAGAGGAAGCACCGTTTTTCTTTCTCACCAACGATGTGTGAGAATCCCAATGCCTTTGTTTTTTTAAGCAATGCTTTGTAGTTTTCAAAGCACAAGTCTTACACTTTCTTGGTTTAATTTATTCCTAAGCATTGTATTCTTTCTTACGCTATTGTAAATGAAATTTTAAAAATGTATCCCTTTTGAGTGTACAATTTGATAACTTTTAGTAAATTTATACTGTGTGCAACCCTCATCACATTTCAGTTTTAGAACACTTGTATCACCCCAAAAGTTCCCTTGTGTCTATTTGCATTCAATCCCTGCTCTCACCTCCTTGCCCCAGGCAACTTCTGATCTGTTCTTTGTCCCTATAGTTTTTCCTTTTCTAGACTTGTCATATAAGTAGGTGCTTACGTTTATATAATATGCATTTATAAACAACACACCATCTCCTTCTATCTTCCTATCTTCCCTCTTTCATCCAGGACACAAAAACATGCATCTTAATTTGTCCAAATCCTGGCCACCCAATGACCTCACCTATCATAGTAGCATCCACTAGTTACCAAGTGAGAAAATCTTGGCCCATCCTTATGTCAGAGGAAGATGTTGAGAGCCAGACTAACCAGAGCAGTCTCTAAGTGGGCTAGTCCTTGAGAAAACACCAACTTGTGTGTCTATTCCTCCAGGTATCTAAGGCTAGTAAGTACGTGCTGAGTTTCTGTTGAACAAATCCATTGCAGAGAGAAACCCAGTAGAACTGAGGACTGTTACGGGTTCTTTTACTTAATTGAAAAACCTAAAATTAGAGACATTGTTCAGCCACAGTTTAGAATCCATTAGAAACTGCTGGATATGGTTAGCTCATTAGAATAAAGGTATGCTGTGAGTGAGCTTCAACTGTGTGAAATGTGAGCTTGCATTATTGTGAGCTGAATGAAATAGGGGCTGGGTGGAGGCTGGGAGACAATCACTGATGGCCAGTGTTGGAGCCAAATACACTTCCACCGTCCAAGCCCAAACCTTCTGGAGGATGGCGCAGGCACTGTAATAACTACACATTTCCTGCACTCTACTTTCCCCGGGCGGCCTTTGTGGACCTTCACTTTGAATTCCCAAGATGCCTTATGTGTTTTTGCTCAACAAGTCTCCTAAGGAGGGCAAATCCTTGACTAACAATGACAAAGTACTTTCATTAGCTCAGATAAAAAGCTCGGTTACTTTAACCTACTTCTCCCCTTCAACTACAAAGGCAACGCAAGGCTCAGATGTTACTGGGAGTCGCTGAGCAATTTGCTCTTCAAAAGAATAGGAAGACCAGGTTTCTTCGAATACACAAAGTCTCTTATCCTGAGTTTTATAAATTGTTCAAAGGACAAAGGACGGGAGATGGGGTAGTATTTTTAGTTGGCGTGAGGGGCAGAGTGCATACAAGTCTTATTTGTTTGAAATTAGTGGGGGAAATACTGAATCAGAGTTCATTTGAGTTATTGCTATATCCTTGACAGCTCTCAAAGACAGCAAATATTTATTGAGGACCTACTATGTGCCAGGCATTGTTCTAGATGCTGGAAATACAGTGGCAAACAAAACAGACAAAATCTCTGCTCTTCCTTCATTCTAGTGAGAGAACACTAGACAATAAACAAAATGAGTGACATGGGGCTAAGTGCTATGGAGAAAACGGAAATGAGAAGGGCATAGGGAATTCTAGGTGAGGAAGAATGATCAGGTTCTTCTATTTGAAATAGAGTGGTCACAGAGGGCTTCACTTATAAGGTAGAAAGTGAGTGAGGACTAAGAGGTGAGGGAGCAAAAGATGCCAGCATCTGGGGAAATAAGCAGACCAGGTAGCAGCAAGGGCAAAGACCTGGTTCTGGGAGTGAGCCTGGTATGAGAACCTAGAAGAGCCAGGGAGGCTGGAGGGGAGAGCAAGAGAGAGAACAGGAGGAGATTTAGGTGGAGGGCAGTCAGGAGGGAGAGAGTCATATGGGGCTTTGTAGCCACTGCGTTGACTTTCGCTTTTTCCCAGAGAGAGATGGGAGCCACAGTGACTTCCCAGCACAGAAGGGACGAGATCTGATTTAGGTGTTGCCTATTTTCCCCTCTGGCTACTCTGTTGATTGGACAGGATAAAATAGCACCATGCTATAGGTACATAATATGCATTCCATGAATGTTTATGTTTTGGGGTATGCCAAACACATGCATATTATCCCTGAATTAAAATTTAGAACATTTCCCCGAATAACTATAATGCCCCAAAATGCACATTTAAAAAAAAATTATTTCAGAGAGGAAGGGAGAGGGAGAGAGAGATAGAAACATCAATGATGAGGTTGAATCATTGATCAACTGCCTCCTGTACACCCGCTACTGGGGATAGAGCCAGCAACCCAGGCATTTGCCCTGACCAGGAATCGAACCTGTGAACACCTGATTCATAAGTTGATGTTCAACCACTGAGCTATACCGCGGGGCCAAAAGGCACCTTTTGAAATATATGGACACATTGAGACCATGCAGCCCTTCATTCATTTACCAAATTTTTTAAAATTTATTTTTGTTGTTATTGTTAATCCTCACCTGAGGATATTTTTTCCATTGATTTTTTTTTTTTTTTTTTTTTTTTTTTTTTTTTTTTTTAGAGAGAATGGAAGGGAGGGGGAAAGACAGAGAGAGAGAAACATCGATGTGAGAGAGACATATCAATTGATTGCTTCCCAGACCAGAGCCTGGGACCGAGCCTGCAACTGAGGGTACGTGCCCTTGACTGGAATCGAACCTGGGACCCATCAGTCTGAAGGCCGACACTTTAACCACTGAGCAAACCAGCTAGGGCCCAAATTTTTATTAGTGGGTCTCTACAATATGTCAGGTGCTGTTTTCTTTAAGCACTGGGGACACAATGGTGTGTGACTAAGCTAGAAAATGTCCACGCCTCAATGAGGCTTTCATTTGAGTGATGGGAGGGCAGAAAATAAACAAATAACTTGTAAATAGATGCATACATATATAAATAATGTCAGGTGCTGACAGTACTAAGAAGATAAAGTAGGTAAGGGACATTCAATGGCAGAAGGAGGGGCTATTTTCAATGGCATGATCAGTGATGTACTTTAGCTCAACAATATTTGTTGAGTTCTCTCTATGGCAACGCATTGTGCTTGG
Organism: Cnephaeus nilssonii; assembly: GCF_951640355.1. Classification (NCBI taxonomy): domain Eukaryota; kingdom Metazoa; phylum Chordata; class Mammalia; order Chiroptera; family Vespertilionidae; genus Cnephaeus; species Cnephaeus nilssonii. Next base: position 26,097,616 of record NC_137078.1, read on the forward strand.
TCCCTGCCCTCAAGGGATTTTGAGTCTGTGGTAGGTAGAATTCTGTGGTGGCCTCTAAAATTCCTGCCTCCTGGTGTACACGCCCTGTGTAATCCCTGAGACTTGTAAATATGATGTGATAATCACTGCTATGATTAGGTTATGTTATGTGGCACAGCTGACTTTAAGGAAGGGAGATTATCAGGGTGAGCCTGATAACCTATCATCCCAAACTCATTTCTTATTGTCCCAGACTCTCCACTCCAGACTCTCATTAAATGTGCATCGGGCCTCTAGTATATTAATAAGATTGGAAGATTCTGAGGTAATAATATTAATATCTGAGGTAATAATATTAATAATATTAATATCTTCCAGTCTCATTAATTTACCACTATGAAACATGGTAGGAAGCCTCTAAATGACACCCCCACCCCATTCTCTATGATCTCTGCCTCCTGGTTCACACCCTTGTGTAATTCCTTGTGTGTGGGCTAGACTTAACTCACTTCTAAAGAATAAAATACAGCAGAGATGGTGGAATGTCGCTGAGATTAGGTTGGTTATAAAAAGACTCTGGTTTGCATTTTAGCCACACTCTAAGTCTCTCCTGGATTGCTCACCCTGAGGGGAGCCAGTTGTCTTGTTTTGAGACAGCTCCATGGAAAGGCCCATCTGGTAAGAGATTTAAGTCTGCTAGGAAACACGTGACTGAGCCTGGAGTAGTCATTCTCACCTCCCACCCCAGTTGAGCTTTCGGATGAGGATCTCTATGACAGAGCCACCAGCTAAGCTGCTCCTACATTTCTGATCCACAAAAACCGAGTGGTAATAAATATTTGTTGTTTCAAACCACTAAGTTTTGGGACAATACGTTATACAGCAACAGAAAATGAATACAAAAGCCTTATTTATGTTCCATCCATCTAAATGAGGATTACAATAAGCAATATTTTTAATAGCAACAAAGATTTTATTAATATCAAATAGTGTAGTACAGTAACATGGAATGGGTAGAAATAGGACATTTTAAATGAGTAAATATTAAATCTCCAGAAGTTATAGCTTTAGGATCTTCCATCAAAGGTAGGGGTGAACCCTGGCCAGTGTGGCCCAGTTGGTTGGAGAGTCTTCCCTTACACTGAAAGGTCTCAGGTTTGATTACCGTTCAGGGCACCTGCCCAGGTTGCAGGTTCAATCCCTGGTCAAGGTGCTTGCACGAGGCTGCCAATCGATGTTTCTCTATCACATTGATGTTTCCATCCCTCTCTCTCCCTCTCCCTTCCTGTCTCTCTAAAATTAATAAAAACATATTCTCAGGTAAGAATTTTAAAAAGTGGGGTGCTTTTTTCTATATAGCATCTGACATATTAATGCATTATGCCTATATCTAACTGCAATGATACTGCAAACTTTCAAACTATAGGTTAAAACATTCAGAGGAAGAAAATTGTAAATAACAGGATGTTAAAATAAGACACTTGCTGGCTTAGTTTCAGCTGGGCTTCCCAAAGCTGAGGGCAATACAAAAGTGCCACGTCACCCAGATGACTGAAGGAGGACCCTGGTCCTCTTGTGCAGGACATGCTAAGAGAATCAGAAACCAGTTTGCCAGCATTAGCTGATCACCCACATTACTGTTTTAAGACTGAATTTGAATAATCTATATGAGAAGAAGGATTTGGGGTGGGGCGAGGGGGGTTCAGTGTGCTACATACTCCAATCCAACAAGCAGGAAAAGAATGGTCTTCGAGTCAAGGAAAGGAAGTTTGAAGAGAACCACTTGCAGAGCATGGGCTGGACTTTGGGGTCACGGAGACTAGTGTCTGACTCTTGCCAGGGGACATCTGGAGGAGGGAGACCATGGCTGGAGCTCCTGTCTTGCAGTGGAGTGAAGACAAGGTACCTTGAGGGGCAGCTGCATTTCCACTGCATTATTCTGGGAACTGGATTTGAAGGCAGCTGCCTAGAGCGACAGTATGACCCAGACAAAGGGTATAGACACCAGGCCTGGGGTTCATGAGCAACTAAGCAGAGGCACATTATCTACCTCAAGGAGTAGGGGGGCAGATCTTTGAGGAGTCTGCAAAAGCTCACGGTGAGAGAAAGCACCTGCCACCCAGAGGGACCAGCAGCAGGACCCAGCAGTCCAGCTGTGTGAGGGTGTGTCCTCATCCTTAATCTCTTCTTAACACCCAACACTGCAGAGGTTATAAACAGCAGGTCAGAACTGGGGAAGCAGAGGGAACAGGGAAAGAGAGAAGGAACAAATTATACCCTCCATTCTGTCTCCTGGCAGGGGCCACATCCAAACTAGAGAAGGGAAGTCTTAATTGAATAAAATCTAAAGTCCTGATTTTATACTGCACTAGATGAGAATTGTATAGTTATTACACTGACTTTATTTTTCAATGCCAAAACAAGGGGCTTTTCATTTATTTTCTAAGGATGACTGGGAACGCCGTGGAGCATGTCCATGATTCCTTCCTCTGGCAAGGAAAAAATGAGACCTGGGAGTGATGTGAGCAGGCAGAGGAAGAAAGAATAAAGTTATTTTATGTTTATACTCCACCAAGTCCAGCTCACTCAACAAAATAACTGAAAGTGTTTCTGGAAAAAGGAAGGGAGGGCCCTGTTGCCAGGAACCTGCGTCTTGTTACAAAGGATATGCGGATCACTAAAGATAAGAGTTTCCTAGGGAAGCCTTTTTGTTTGGGCGTCGTCCCATGCACCTAGAGGTCAATGGTTGAATTCCTGGTCAGGGCACATGCCCAGGTTGCAGGCTCGATCCCCAGTAGGGGGCGTGCAGAAGGCAGCCTGATGTTTCTCTCTCCTTCTCCCTTTCTCTCTCTCTCTCTCTCTCTCTCTCTCTCTCTCTCAAATCAATAAAAACATTTTTTTTTAAAGAAGAAATTTTACTTTCCCAAATATTCTGTTTATGCAACATGTATTGCTAGAAATTTAAGCTTTAGGTGATAATCTAAGATTTAATGTTAAATCACTGATTAAACATTTTCATGTACTGGACCTTATTCTTACTCCAGAGTGTAGCCAGTGTGGTATGGCTCTGATTAGCACCTAATCCTCACTCTTTGCCCCCTCCAACCCTGTTGTCTAAGATCTAGCCACTTTAGTCTGTTTCAATTCTTTGCAAGCACTTCCTCTTCCTCTTTCTTGTCCTCCCTTTTTCTCTCTCAGTTCTCCCTCACGCCTTAGGGCATTGGAGCATTTCCCTGTTTAGGATACCTCCTACCTATTCTTCCTGTCTTACCTTGCCCCACCCTCACCACATTAGGTGCCCTGCCTTTGTGGTGGCAATTACTCTGAGGTTACGCTTGTCTCGTGTCTCATCCCTCTGAATTAGGATTGCCTGCTTTCTTTTCTTTTCTTTTTTTAATCCTCATCGGAGGATATGTTCATTGATTTTGAAGAGAGGGGGAGAGAGAAAGAGGGAGAGAGAGACAGATGTGAGAGAGAAACATAGATTGGTTGCTTTTCCTATTCACCCCAACTGGAAATTGAACCCACAACCTTTTGGTGTATGGCACAACGCTCCAACCAACTGAGCCACAGTGGGCCAGGACACCTGCTTTCTTGTATGTATCTTTTTCTAAACTATAAGCTCTTTGAAGGCAGGAATTATGTCTTATTCATTGCTGCATTGTGTCTGGTACATAGTAGATATACAGTAAATAAATAAATGTGTACCCTTTTATTGGATAGGTATAAGCAAAAAGCAACTTTATTCTTTTTTTTTTTAATTCCACTCCATTTAAAGTTGACTGTTGAACCATCCCTAAGTGAAATTTCCAGTAAATAATAGACTTTTTTCTGTCATTTGTTTGAATAATAATAAGTCCACAGGTCACTGGCCTAAAAGCCAATCCAGTTGAAGAACCATACAACTCCTGTCTAATACAATAAAATATAAAAACTCTAAAATTATCTAATGTTAAAATTTCTCCCATTTTCCACTGAGGTCTCCTTGGCCTAGAGTGGAAATAAAAAGGCATGGTTGGCTCACTTGCTTTCTCCCTTACTAAAGAGATTGTGTTACTGAATGTGTTTCCATTCCATCTTCCCTTCCCCCCTCCTCCTGCCTCCCTCCCCCAAGATCAGGCCCAGACCTAGGAGGAGATTAGTGGAAGAGGCCATATTTTTACTTGGCTGCTTAAGTTGCACCTGGCATTGGCATCTAAGGTTGCATTGTGAGCACTTTTTCGGGTTCCTGTGAGATTTCCCTACTAACATACATTAGTTATCTATTGCTGCATAACAAATTACTCCAAAACTTAGTAGCTTAAAACTATAAACATTTATTATCTCACACAGTTGCTGCTTAACTGATTGGTTCTGACTCAGGATTTCTTAATGAGGTTGCAGTCAATTGTTGGTAGGGACTGTAGTCATCTGAAGGCTAGACTGGGGCTGGAGGATCAACTTCTAAGATGGTTCCCTCACATGTCTGGCAAGTCAGTTCTAGTTTTTGTCACAACTTAGTTCCTTACTACTTGGACCTTTCTCTATGGTTGTTTCCCCCAGTGAGTGATCCAAGAGAAAGAATAAGGAGGACACCGTAGTACCTTTTATAACCTGGTCTTAGAAGTCACACGCTATCACTTAAATTGGTCATTGTCTTTGTCAGATCAAGCTGTCATAACCAAATACCATAGACTAACTGGCTTAAACAACACAAATTTATTTCTCACAGTTTTAGGTGCTGGAAAGTACAAGATCAGGGTGCTAGCATGGTCATTTTATAGTAAAAGCTCTCTTCCTGGGTTACAAATGGCTGCCTTCTCCCTCATGGCAGAGAAAGTGTCCTCTCACAGCAGAGAGAGAGTAAGCTCTCTGGTATATTTTCTTATATGAGCATGAATCCCATCCTGAGGGTCCCATCTACATGACTTCATCTGAACCTAATTAACTCCCACAGGCCCCATCTCCAAATACCATCACATTATGAGTTAGAACTTCAGCATATGAATTTGGGGGAGATACAATCAGTCCATAGTAGTCACACAAAACAACCCCAGTATGATATGGTAGGGGACTGCATGGGAGTATAAACACCAGGAGGTAGAGATCATTGGGGGCTATCTTGGAGGCTGGCTACCACACAGGCAAATCCTCTCCTTCTGCTGGCCCCTATGGTTCCCAGCTCAGTGCCTGGGCTTCTCAATCTCTACTGGAGGCTTTCTGCCCTTCCAAGTGACCTCCTGGTGAGATTCATTACTGCAAGCTGGCCCCCTTCTACATACAGGTCTCCATATAGTCCCTGGGAATATGCATCTTTGCCCTGTAGTGGTTAGAAGTGCAACTCACTCCCAGTGCAGTGCCCTCCTCCTGGTTCTGTCAACATCAGCCAGACTCTTGCCTTTAGCTCTCTCAGCTGTGTTTTATAAATCAACTTCTCTGATCTCTAACTCCAAAGAAAGTTGTCAAGTTCTTTGAGTATTCCTTGTGAATTCCCATTCTCCCTTAGTTTAAGGTAAATCCTCCAGTGTGGAGAGAGTATTGGAAATTTGCTGCACACCGAAAATTTCTCCAAAATATTCCACTTTCAGCCCTAACTGGTTTGGCTCAGTAGATAGAGCATCAGCCTGCGGACTGAAGGGTCCCAGGTTTGATTCCGGTCAAGGGCATGTACCTTGGTTGTGGGCACATACCCAGCAGGGAGTGTGCAGGAGGCAGCTGATTGATATTTCTCTTTCATCAATGTTTCTAACTCTCTATCCCTCTCCCTTCCTCTCTGTAAAAAGTCAATAAAATATATTTAAAAAAATATTCCACTTTCCTCCAGCCTCTTCTACCATGATTTTTGTATAACCTCAGTATGACTAATATCCTGGGTATGACTAATACCAGCTTTTTTATCTCTCCACATGCCCTGCAGAGGTGCTTTTAGTAGATGCTTTTGGTGTCCTGTCCCTGGACCCTCATGGTTACCCACCAAGGTTTCCTTCTGTTAGTGCCTTTGACTCTGCCTGGAGGAACATGGTCAGCCTTGGGAACAGGGAAAGTCAGAGTGCCTGCAAGTTAACACCCTCTGGAGTGGCCATCAAGGGATGGCAAGTTGGAGTTAGAGATTATATTTATTACCCAGTTTCCGTAGATGGGACAACTCTGAGGCATATTCTACACTGTCTCCCAGAAGTCCCCACTGGGATTGATCTGTAACTGAAGACAGTGGTAACCTGCCTATTAATGCACCCTAAATTGGCTTCCTATCCTTTCAGATCCATTTTCCCTCACCTGAAATCACTTCTCAAATGAACTATAGTCCTAGGGTCTGCAACAGGAAGAACCCATCTTGATGGGTGTGTAACCTGTAAGAGCCTTATTTCTGGCTTAATTCTCTGCTGTTGCCATCTTGAAATTATTAATAATTTTCATTTTTGACTGGACCCTGCAAATTATGTAGTTAATCCTGAACCCAACTTAAGACAGTGGTCTGGAACCTCCATTTAGAGTTGGGGGACTTGATATCTATTGTATTATTTCTAGCCTTTGGGATGATAGTTCATTATTCTATTACAAATACATGACTGAGAATTCAGAGAATAACTGGGTTTTACTCTTTTGTAAGGAACTACATTAGATTTTGTTCTATGTGATTTTCACTGGTTATCACATAGCTTGGATTGTGATTATTTTTTAAAGTTCAAAAGGAAGTTTATTATATTTGTAATGTGCTATCATTAGTACTCCACCAGGCCTGTGTTCATTATCGCAGTTCCACAGACCTTTTTTTTTTCAATTCCACACTTTTATTTCCATGACTTCTTATCACTTTTCTCAGACTTTTCAATTAATCCCTAAATCTGGGAATAGTCAGTTGGCTCATATTTCTGTTTCTCATAATATTGGTATTAATAGAGGCCTAAATCCACAAAAATCTGTTCTCATGAGGAAGTGATTAAAAGAAATATGGAAGAATGTTTCTGTGGATCTGGGCCTGCTCTGAAAGACAAATTATGTAGCTTAAAGTTCAGACTTAGATAAAAAGAGGGAATCCTTCTCGTTTGTTATTGGTTGGCCACATCGTGGCATTTCATACCTCAGTGGAGCTGTTTTGAATTAAAGGGACTCTCCTCTGTCAGAGAGCCAATACACCTATTCAGGAAATCATTCTACCTTCCAGAGGTTACATCAACATATAGTTTTACTCTTTTTTCTCTCACCCCATAATAATCAAATAAGATAGTTTCAGCCTTTTCAACTAAAAATATCTTCCCAACAGAATGGCTAAATATCAAGAAATTATTGAATACATGTGGAAAGTGGAACTTTAGCTCTCTAAACTTTAAATGAAAAAGACAAGATTTCTGCATGGGAGGGAAAGTGGACCAGATGACCCTTAGCTCCCTTTTAATTCTATAATTCCAGTTTTTGTTCTAGGTAGTGAATCAATTGTTGTGATAAATGAATCCTATTTTATTCACACTTAACTTTGTTGTGTAATGATAATTTAATGGCAAAGCATATGGGTAAGTATAAGAATAATAACTAACATTCTTTGAGTATTTAACATATGCCAGTCATCCGCCACCAGCATTTTCTTGTTAAAGGGAATGCTAATGCTCCCATGCTACATTTGAGGGAAGTGACGCTCAGAAAGTTTAAATAACTTACCACTGAGTGGTGTCTAAATACAACTGTCCATGTTTGTATGCACTGGGTTGTATCATTTGCTTTTGGAAGGAGAAATAATTTTAAGTAAATTATTTTAAAGCCTTGTTACAATAATCTTCCCACAGTTTGATTTCTTAGGAGTCCAGTCTAGTTTCCAGTGCGTCTTACGTTTCTACAGTTTTAGAGTTAATATTCTGGTCAGGAAAAGGACAAATAGCAACAGCCAAAAGACCTTTGGGAAAATAATGTCTTTGGGAAAAATCTGCTGAAAGACAACATGCTGCTTTAGCCATATGGAAATGGTTGGTGGAGGTCTCTGTGGTAGATGTAGCTTTATTCTTCTGGTCTGAATACTATGTTATTTCTTCCCTCCTTGCCTCTGCTCAGGCTCTCTCTTCTGCCGGCCCATTTTATCTGGTCACTTCTACTCACCCCTCTAAGCCTCTGTATGGACATAATTTCCAGGAAGCTTACCCTTCCCTTTCCCCACTGCTCAGTCCTGAACTGAACCACTATGATTAATCATTGCTCCACAGTGCTCCCCAAACTCATGGTGCAAATCTATGACTAGTGATCTGCTTCCCCCGCTGGATTGTAAGCTCCTTGGACACAGGGGTGATACCTTATTTTTCTTTACCCTTTACACATAGTTGCAGCTTCTTACTAAACCTTTGTGGAATGACTATATGACTGGCTCGCTACCTGATAGAACACAGGATCTTCCAAGAACCTTGACTACTAGAGCTTCTCGCAGAGGTGGAGTATGTAAAGGAAGAGGCATTGACTGCACAAAGAGCTCAGAAAGTAGAACTCTTCCTTGGGGATGAAAACAGCAGCTGCTCCAAACCCAAATGTGATCTGTACGGGAACATTTGCTATCAAACCACACCCTTGGACTTGGCAAGGTCTTCCTTATTTGAGGGTGTGTAGCTCCCTTTTGTCAGATGTCACAGCCTATAAAGAGGAGTTATTTGTTTCTATTTTAAATGAGGAAAGAAGTAAGAGCCCTGGGGGTCTCTTAGCCTCTTATTGAATGAAAAGCCTTCATTACAAATATAATGGAATCTTGGAATAATAGACCTAAATGAATTCAGGGCCTAAAAGTAGATATGAGACCACCCCTCAACTTTCATCAGTTCATTAGCCTCTAGACTTTACTGACAGCTGCCAAAGTGGACAGATTCTGGGCGTTGACATAGCAATGGATTTTCCATTCGAACTGGATTCAAGTTCCAGTTCTTGGAGTCCTTTTTTAAAAAAATTTATTTTTATTGATTTCAGAGAGGAAGGGAGAGGGAGAGAGAGAGAGAAACATCAATGATGAGAGAGAATCATTGATTGGCTGACTCCTGCATGCCCCACACTGGGGTTGGAGCCCGCAACCCGGGCATGTGCCCTGACCGGGAATCGAACCGTGACCTCCTGGTTCATAGGTCGATGCTCAACCACTGAACCATGCCGGCCAGCCGGGGAGCATTTTTGCAACCCATTGAGATTTTGCTTCCCAGCAATTGTCATCCGTTTGGCTCAGATAAACTAAAAAATTCCCTACAGTTTGGACATTTTTCATGTTGACACAAGGTACTTAAAGGAGGTTATCAATAAATACTTCCTCCTTTGCCTCCATACATGTTTAGCTCAAGTTCATTCACTTGGCAGCTTATCTCCGGCAACCTTCCTCTGAAGATGGCTTCTCCACCTGCAATGGTTTAAGAATAACCCGAGATCCTTGTTATAAGGCAGCCTCCTGGCCCCACCCCCAGCAGTTCTAGTGTTCTGGGTCTGGGTTACTGCCCAGGAAGTTTCATTTTTAACACTTGTCCCAGGTAATTCGGAGTCACTTCCGGAAACATGATTTGAAAACTCCGAAGTCTTTCATTATCTTAGACTACGACTACTTTCCTTTAATTAGTAACAGGCCAAAGAAAAACACCTTTAAAACATTTAATTGCATACTCTGACCTGGGAGGTGCTTAGAAAAACAAACAGCAAACTGAGGAGGTGGTGGAGGTGATGGTGGAGAATGGGGAAAGCTGGTGTTTTTCATCAGCCTACAGAGCATACTCATTGGGGAGTGGTGAAGGGGAAAAAACAGCAGATGGTGCATATCGGAAGTGGGGATGCAGGAGGGCAAAATGATGGAGCTGGAGAGATTCCAGCTTATACCAAGTCAGCACTTTGAAGTATCTTTATTATCTTACTTTATTATTTTACTTTATTATCTTACCTTAAGGGCTCTAAATTCCCTCCACATTAGTCCCATTCAAACTGAAGCATCAGTACTGAAATATACCCTAAGCCCAATATAAGGGACTTTGCTATTATCAGTGGTTTTGGATTCCCCAGTCCCTGCAACTTCCTTAGAAGGGAAAAGTGAGAGGTGAGTAACCATCTGCTCAACCTGCCTCTTGCAAAATCCTCACTGAGGCCTGAAGTAGATAAAACCTCAGACTGCCTCGCCTTCCCAGGCATCCAGCAAGGCATTTTGCCAAAGAACACATGGCAGGGGCTCCCCGAAAAGGCTGATAACAAACTAGGTGTGAGCTATTCCTGGAATTTCTCTCCGAATTCTTATTTTCCACCCTTCCCTCTCTTTTTGAACATCATTGGAATTTGGAATTCATTGCTCTTTAAAGAAATGCAATACCTTGCTTTCAGGGTTCTGCTACCCTACACAGCATCCTTACTCTTTGTTCTGCCACCACCTAGTCACTGGTATAGAAGGCAAGTGGCTTTTCAGCTCTGCATCTATTCAACAAAACTTCTTTTTCATTGTGCATGCTCAGTGAAAAAAAAAGAAGCCATTTCTTCCCACACATAATATATACACAGTATCAAATTTACTATCTTAACCATTTTTAAGAGTACAATTCAGAAGTATTAAGTTATTCATTGATATGTAATCAATTTCCAGAACTCCTTCCATCTTGCAAAACTGAAACTCAGTATCCATTAAATAACAACTCCTCATTACCCACTCCCCCCAGACCCTGACAACCAACCTCCATTCTACTGTCTCTATGGATTTGACTTCTCTAGGTACTTGATGATGGTCACGTAGAATCGTACAGTATTTGTCTTTTTGTGACTGGCTTATTTTACTTAGCATAATGTCCTCAAGGTTCATCCATGTTGTAGCATGTGTTAGAATTTTCTTTCTTGTTAAGGTTGAGTCATATTCCATTGTATATATAGACCACATTGTGTTTATCCATCCATCTGTCATTGGACATTTGACTTGCTTCCACATCTTGGTTATCTATGATAATAAAAGCCTAATATGCTAATTAGACAGGACAGTTGAACGACCTTCGGACGAAGCTGGAGCTTCGAGGGCCGAGCCCCTTGCGCGAATTTCATGCACTGGGTCTCTAGCTGTAAATAATGCTGCTATGCACATTGGTGGACAAATATCTCTTCAAGACCCTGCTTTCAATTCTTTAAGGTGTCTACCCGGAAGTGGGATTGCTGGATCATACAGTAATTCTACTAATTTTTTGAGGAGCCTCCATACTGTTTTCCGCAGTGGCTATATCATTTTACATTCCTACCAGTAGCACACAAGTGTTCCAGTTTCTCCCCATTCCAACAACATTTCTGTTATTTTCTGATTTTTAAAAAATTGTAGCTATCCTAATGGGTGTGAGGTGACTTTGACTTGCATTTTCTAATTATTAGTGATGCTGAGCATCTTTCATGTGCTTGTTGGCCATTTGTATATCTTCTCTGGAGAAATTCAACGTTTTTCAGTTGTCTGTAGGTTGCCTATCTAATAGCCATTTTTTCTCATCCTCCTGGCTGACCTCTGATATCATTTCTCCCTGCTGTGGTTCAGGGATAAGTCCTGATTAATATAAGTGAGTGGTTCTTTTTTTTTTTTTTTTTTAAAGGTTAATAGATTTTATTGATTTTTTACAGAGAGGAAGAGAGAGGGATAGAGAGTTAGAAACATCGATGAGAGAGAATCATCGATCAGCTGCCTCTTGCACACCCCCTACTGGGGATGTGCCCACAACCAAGGTACATGCCCTTGACTGGAATCGAACCTGCCGACGCTCTATCCACTGAGCCAAACCGGTTTCGGCAAAGTGAGTGGTTTTTAATCCTGGCTGCATATTAGAGTCACTGAGGATGGCTTTAAAAACTACACATCCCTGCAGGATTGGGGGGGTTGGGGGCAATGGGGGGATAAGCACACATTTGTAACACCTTAATCAATAAAAGGGGGAAAAAAAAGTACACATCCCAGGCCCCTCCTCCCCAAACCAATTAAAAATCAGAATGTCTGCAGGTGGTCCTTGGCATTGTTATTTTTTAGAAGTCTCCTATATAGCCCTAGATAATCAAATACGCTGCCAGGAGTATGAACCACAGCTCAAAATCAACCATTCTGGTCCCATTCCTCTTGCCAGTGATAGGGTTATGTATGTCTTGGTTCTAGTCAATGTGATATGATGGCTTCTAGGAAAGAGTTTCATTTTCCTAAAATGAGACATGGGACAGAGTGGGAGGTGGGAAAAATTGTCTTTTCTTCCATTGTGTAAGGCTCTTAAAACAAGGACAGTCCTCTTGTTACTGTGAGAGGCACTGGCCTGAGGATGTCCGCACAGGAAGCTCTAACAGAACAAGGGTCACTGATGATGTCCTTGAGTTGACTTGAGCCACCTTGGAGCCAACCTACTTCTGGAATTCTGATAATGAATGTCCTTCTGCTTGGCCTGTGTGGTTCAGTGGTTGAGGCTTGACCTATGAACCAGGAGGTCAAGGTTCGATTCCTGGTTGGGGCTCAATCCCCAGTAGAGGTCGTGCAGGAGGCAGCCAATCAATGATTCTCTCTTATCATTGATGTTTCTATCTCTCTCCCTCTCCCTTCCTCTCTGAAATTATATATATAATTGTCCTTCTAATTTAAGCTGTTTTGAGTTGGGTTTCCTGTTACTTGCAGCTGAAAGTATCCAAACATTACACTCACTGTGTGCTGGGAATTCAGAAAGACATAGGGCTATCCCTTATGGAGTATCTGTTGTGATAAAAGAAAGGAACAGAGACATTGTCTTGAAGAGACTTAAACCCTGGATTCTCACATTGAAAGCATAAAGCTCTACTGACCAAGGTTTTTTTAAGGCTTTATTTGGAACCCAGGTAAGACAGAAAACCAGGGAAGGTGGGCACGCTGTGTAGTCAAAGCTAGATCAAAACTGGAGGCATTCTGAACTTAAATCCTGTCTCTGCCTCAACTTGCCCTGTGGTCCAGGCCAAGTCCTTAAATCTGGGTCAGTTATAGAGTTTGGATGAAACATGCAAAGGGAAAGAAGTTGTGTACTTATGAACATTCTGAGTTCAAACCACCTAAGTCTTTAGAGATTAAATTTAACACCTGGGTATGATAGCTGAGCCCAAACAAGTAACTTATTTAAGTTTCAATTAATGCTCAGCTAAGTCAAACTCATCAGGATCATGATTATTGGGTTTGTAGCAGGAGTAACCTTCTTTGGCATTTCTTTCCTGGATCTAGGTGTTATCAATCAGGCCTCCTTTCTGCTACAGTTTCCTTCAATTGTACCTGTGAGAGTGACGAGGCTGGGTGAGGCAGTACATGGGATATTCTGCTGGCTGGTCACAGCTTTCTGCCTATGTACCAAATCCCAAGGTACACTGAAATGTTTAAAAATAACAAATGATTAGCTGCTAACTAACAGCATGGTGTGAAAAGAATCAGCCATACGAAGTTTGGTTCAATATATAATAGTAAAAGGGTACGTATGACTCTGGGAAAACCATTAAAGTGAAAAATACTAAAAACATACCTACCAACAACTTTTCTTGTAGATAGTGTCAGAACTTGAAATGAACATTGATGAGTGGAAAGTGTGTCCAGATCTCCTCCTGTCCATAATGCACAACTGGCCTTTGAACTTGTGTGTTTAGCTTTGTCGGTCTCTGTAGTGAAGGCAAGGGCCTGATTAGTATTCCTGAAACTCCTCAGATGAGAGATGTGCATAAAATGCATCTCGGTTCCAGAATGAATGTGAAAAATGTTAGGGAAAAACTATGAGAAGGAGGAAAGTCAGGGGTGTTCATTTAATCGGATCAGCATTAATGTTGCTGCAAGCACGGTTTTGCCTGTGGAAGAAGCACAGTGATACTCCCAACTCTGCCATTAGGTCTGTGAAAATAAGGGGATTTTGAGTGTGGAACTATAAAGGAAGATAAATCCTGCCCATGTGTAAGATGTATTCAAAATTACTGCTAGAAATTTGAGGACACAGCAAGGCAAATGTAGAAAACACGGAAGGACATTTTAGAAAGATAAAACACATCACCATACTCACTGACAGTTGCTGCAAATCTCACTAGGGAAGGCTGATTTTCCCAGTCAAGTACAAATGCCACTGTGGACAGACTGCCAGCGTGTCAGGACAGAAGAGGCCACAGGCTGAGCTGGGAACGGACTTGCTTGTGATACTGGAAGTTAGGCGAGAGGCTTCTGGAGCCTGAGTAGGCTGCAGAGGTGTTCTGCTGCTGGGCATGTGCCTGGAAGAACGAGCAGACTCAACAAGAGGGGCTGTGGCTCTCACGGCACCGCTGGGCAAGTTCTTGAAGGCATCTCTCTGTATGTGCTGCTCTTCCCCAAAGCCCACGTTGGGGCGTGGGAATATTGAGAAACAATTAAGTCAAAGCTGATCCTGCCCTCTGAGGAGCCCAAGCTGGCCAGCCTTCCTTAAATCTACCAGAGACATTGCCCCACCTTCTCCTTACCTCCAAAATAAAATGCATAAAGAGACTGAGAAAGAATATCACAACCAGCCGAAACCGGTTTGGCTCAGTGGATAGAGCGTCGGCCTGCGGACTGAAAGGTCCCAGGTTCGATCCCGGTCAAGGGCATGTACCTTGGTTGCGGGCACATCCCCAATAGGGGGTGTGCAAGAGGCAGCTGATCGATGTTTCTCTATCATCGATGTTTCTAACTCTCTATCCCTCTCTCTTCCTGTCTGTGAAAAATCAATAAAATATATTTAAAAAAAAAAAAGAATATCACAACCAGAAATGCAACCAAATATAGAAACTTGGAGAAATAGAAGGATAGGAGGGAGTATAAGAATTGAAGTTAAGAATTTAAAAATGAAGACCCAGTCCTAGCCGGGTCTGAACAGTGGTTAGAATATTGGCCTGCGGGCTGAAGGGTCAAGGGAGGCAAACAATCAATGTGTCTCTCTCACATTGATGTTTCTCTCTCTGTGTCTCTCCCCCTCCCTTCCACTCTCTCTGAAAATAAATAGGGGAGAAAATATCCTCGGGTAAGGATTAACAATAAATAAATAAATAAATAAATAAATAAGAAGACCCAAAAGAAGGACACCCAAGAAAAGGGCATAATTAAATCATTGAGAAAAATGGCTCTTGAAAAAAATGTAAAAAGTAAGACATCCCATCATACCCCAGATCACTAGATCTAGAGTGAAATAAGTTTTGAAAGCATTGTATCCCATATCTAGCAATTATAAGGCAAAATAACTTATTAATGGCTCTGAGAAATACTGCAATAAAGAAATCCATTTAATTCATAAATATATTTAAATGTAAATCCTCTTTTCCCACATTACCCCATTCTAGTAACATCCTGCAGGGCCAGAGTTCTACACATTTGCTATATGCTGCTATAGTGTGTTAAGTAAATATAGCAGCCATGAGAAATTGTTTACTTACAGGAAGAAGCATGATACAATGGGAAAACCAAACTAGGTTAGGAGTCAGGAGAGCTGACATCAGCTGCTGACTCTCTTCAATTCTGCATATCTATGTAGAAAAAAACACTATGTGTAGCTTATATTGCTGAAAATCCAAAAATCATAGAGAATTCAAATGGCAGCATGAGTTTAGAATTCTGTTTTTTTCTCCTAAGAAGATTAATCACTTGTCCCAGTTACTTAGCCTCTCCAGGCTTCAATGTGCTCAGTTAGAAAATAAAGGAGTTAGACATCAAGGTCTCTATGATCCTGCCAAACTTTAAAACCGTATATAACAAAGGAGCTCTGATAATCCAAAACCATCCTTTCAATTGGTACCAGGCAACTCTCAAACCATTTGTTAAAAAAAGTCTAACAGCCCTGGCCAGTGTGGCTCAGTCAGTTGAGTGTCATCCCGTGCACTGAAAGGTCGCTGATGGATGGTCAGGGCACATGCCTAGGTTGTGGGTTTGACTCTGTGTCTGGGTGCATGTGGGAGGCAAACAATCGATGTGATGTTTCTCCATCTTCCTTCCTCTCTCTCTAAAAATCAATTAAAACATATTTTTTTTAAAAATCAAACAACTTATTAGCAGTTTGACATCCTCAAAAGTCAATGGAACCAAATGATTTTCTTCTATTGCAGAACTCTGAGCACAGACTGAAAACCGGCATTATGCTGCCTTGACATATGTTGTAAAGTGAAATCCTTGTATGTTATGTTTTTCTAGAAGTTTCTATCTTGAACTCTCTTAAGGCTCCTTTAGGTGAAAGTCACAGATACCCAACTCAAACTTATTTAAGAATAAAAGAGATAACTAGGACATCCAGGGTTGCATCCTGCTTTGGGAACAATTTGGGGGACCCACACAACATTAAAGTCTTATTTAGTGTCTCAGATCTGCTTTCTTTTCTATGGGCTCCGTTGTCAGGTAGGCTGTCTCCACCTGGGAACAAAGATGGCTTCCTGTAAGTCTCAGCTCCTGGTCCTCACCTTCTTGCTTATAGAGATACTAGAGGCCTGGTGCACGAAATTTGTGCACTCGTGTGTGTGTGTGTGTGGGGGGGTCCCTCAGCCTGGCCTGCACCCTCTTGCAGTCCAGGAGCCCTCGGAGGATGTCCGACTGATGGCTTAGGCCCACTCCCTGTCAGTTGGACATGCTTAGTGCTGCCGTGGAGGCAGGAGAGGCTCCCCCCCCACCGCTGCACTCGCCAGCCATGAGCCCAGCTTCTGGCTGAGCGGTGCTCCCCCTGCAGGAGCACACTGACCACCAGGGGGCAGCTCCTGCATTGAGCATCTGCCTCCTGGTGGTCAATGCTCATCATAGTGACCGGTTGTTCCACCGTTCGGTCAATTTGCATATTAGCCTTTTATTATATAGGATTGCCTTGTCTCCAAATCATTCAAGCAAAACCTGGTGATTACTAAGAACTATGGAGCACTTACCTGGTATGGATCCAATGCACATGTGTACATTTATTGAGGCCTCACAGCAACTCTAGAAAACAGGTATTACTAAAGTTCCATTCTACAGACAAGGAAACTAAGGCTCAGAGAGATTAGTTTGCCTACTTTCTGTATGTGTGACCTTGGGCAAATGACTTCAGCTTCCTCATCTGTAAAAATGCCAATAATAACTATTTTCCAGGCTGCAGTGAGAATTGGATATGTAAGAACTGAAGGGTGGCACCCCACAGAGAGGCCAATAACTCTTGGTACCACTTCCACTCACTAGTCTGTCATCCCTTTGTTGGTTCACAAACTGGCCTCTGTACCCAGAGGGCCAGGAGGGACGGAAGAAAGAGGCACTCCAGATTGGTAGGTGGCAGGTTTAACAAGCAAGGGAACTTACACATGAGACTTGCCTTGGGCAGCCAGCCACAGGAGATGTCATTATCCGAACCTGCCCACGACAATCTCAAGTTTATACAGAGGCCTTAACTGGGGTCAGTCCCGTGTTAGTCCAGATGGTACCAGCAACACGGTGCTCTCTCAAGGCTGCATTCTTGAAAACTGCTTCTAGGGTGGGAACCGCGGGCAGAATGTACATTCCAAGGACAGGGGAGGGGGATGAGAAGCCTCCGGTTGTGCAGGTCCCGCTCACAGGTCAACCTGCCTTCCCGTCCTCTTGATGACCTCCTCCAACACCCCTGCCCTTTCCCCTGTAATGGTGCAAAGAGTTCAACTTCATGTATTCCCTGGTCTCTAAGAGCGAAAGATAAGATAGAAAGGGCCTCATCGAGCTGTGGGAAACAGCGGTCAGCCCGTGGTCGGGCGCGCTGGAGCCTTCTCAGGGGCGAGGGGGGGTGGGGGCGCAGTGGAGGCCGGGCTGCCAGGACCCCACCGCCTCGCCCAGCGCATTGGCTCTTCTCCTCGGGGCCATGGGACCTCCCGGTAGGGCCTGTGACCGGAGGCAACCCCAGCATTTCGCAGTGCTGACCTGGAACCTCCCTGAGGGCTGCAGGGTAAGCGCCTCCTCTGCGCTCCGCTCCCCAGTGCGACCCCCAGCGCCGCCACCTCTACAGGTCACTCTGCGCCGTCACCTTAACGCTCTGCCCTCAGAGGCGCGGGTGGGAGGAGAAGCCGTCGGTGAGCACGTAGTTGGCTGTGCGGCTGGTGGAAGCGTTCCTGGTGGCCGAAGAGTGTGCTCCACGTTCTAGTCTGCAGGCTACCCCCACTCTGAACGTGGTTCCCCAGGGGGTGTGGAGAAAACCCCCAGCAGCTTATCTAAGAGGGATGAGTTCAAAAGCTGCCGCTCAGCTCTGATGGAACCACACTTATTCTGGAAACTGGGTGTGGCCTTGGTCTTTGCTTGCCTTGTCATTGTTCGTTAGCAACAGCTGGACAAAAGGCGCTGGAAAAGGTCCGGACGCAAATTGGATCCATATAGCTACCTTCTACCCTTTATATGGGTCTTAAAGACCTACCTCAGACAGGGAAAGTAGATTGGACTGACTTGTGCCCGTGGTAGTTTGGGGAGGAAGGAAGGAAGGAAGGAAGGAAGGAAGGAAGGAAGGAAGGAAGGAAGGAAGGAAGGAAGGAAGGAAGGAAGGAAGGAAGGAAGAGTCACAGCTATGGATAAAGCAAAAGGAGCCCAACACAGTAGACCTGAGGCAAAGCTGGGAGACCTAGATGTTGTATCCATGTTGGGACAATGGAGCTGAGGGTAAGAACAAGGTCAAGGCTGCCAATGTAGCTTAGATAGGAGTGAGTAACAAGGCCTGTGTCTTGGGTGGCAGACCCCGGGCACCAGACAGGAAAACCTTTAACTGGAAGCCTCTTCCACTGCACCTGCTGGGGCAGGAGCCGGCTTCAGAGAGAGCCCACTCTCCCCGAGGGAGATGCTAATGAGGTGACTGAGCTGGAAGAGAGAGTATGGAACCCAAGAGAAGGTCATATCCTGGCAGGTAGCCTTTCATTAATGGTGATTACATGAAGAGATGCTGCTAAATATTATTTATAAATTATTTGGCAAGTTTCACAACAGAGACAAAATCTTATAGACACAATCTTAATTTAACACACATCCTGGCAAAACAAAAACAAAACAAAACAAAAAAACTTAACTCAGTTGTAAAATAACCTGTCAAATCAACACATCATTGAGGGTGGTTTCCATTGAAACTGGAGAAGCTCTTCTGGATTTCCTGACCCAGTGATGGGTGCCAGGAGCCAAAACTACCCTAAGGCTCCATGTTTATCCTACATTGTTCTTTGAAATTAGCTAATGTTTCCGACCTCTTTAAACAATACATCCTAATAGTTAAACAGAGCTACCAGGTGAAATCTTGCAATCTCTTTATCTTGAATATTGTGCCTCGCCCTGATCCCTCGGTTAGTGTGCAGGAACTATGCCACCTGAGTTGGGTAAGGGGAGGACCATCAGTGCCGAAGTGTCTAGTGAGGTCTTATTTCTTTTCTTTTTTTAAGAGGTTAGAAGATTTTTTTAGAGGTTAGGAGGGAGGGAGGGAGGGAAAAAGGGAGGGAGGGAGGGAGAGAGAGAGGAGGGATTTGTTGTTTCACTTATTGATGCATTCATTGGTTGATTCTTGTATGTGCCCTGACCGGGGATCAAACCCACAACCTTGTCATATCAGGATGACACTCTAACCAGGGCCAAGGTCTTGATTTCTCAGTGCCTGCTGGCAGATACTGAGCATTGAGAGATATAAGAGCACAGAGAAGACAGGAGGACACCTCCAACGACATATCTCCGCATTAGGGAAGTGTCTGTTATATCAATTTTACTTCTCCCTGAGAATTTGTGGTTTCCATGATGATGGATAAGGGGTGCACATAGGAGAAGATTTCAGAATATTTCACTGTGGGGAATATTTTATTGCAACATCAATAAGCTTTATTCGAAAAGGGCAGATTTGACCTGGGCAGATATTAATAAATTTACTACTGGGATGTTTAGCTAAATGTGAAAATATCAGTAAAATGCCCTTTGATGTCCTGGAACACAGCTGTCATTTTTGTCTTCTTTGTATGGCCCCAGAACCCTGACTAGATACAGGGTACTGTTTACTTTTAGCTTGTTTGGGATGAAGCAGCCAGGGTTTATGACATGCATCAGTCTGGAATTCTAGGGTGACATCATCTCTTCCAATACGCCTCCTCTGTTGTGGCCATTTGGGGTCACCTCTCCCTCTTCGTAGTGCCTGGAGCAACCTGTGCAGAGCACTTCCCATTCGGTACTGTGTTCTCTGATGGTCCTGCCCAGCTCCACACCAGGCCATCAGTGCCGTCAGAGCATCTTTATATGCTGGGAGCAAACTGGTGCACATAGAGTGATCACATAGGACATATTAGTGGGTAGATGCTTGCCAAGGAAATCAAAGAAATGTGAAAGTTATTTTTTAAATTGATAAACTTCCTTTTCCTTTTCTAGTATGGTAAAGTGAGTTCCAACTGGCCAATCTTCCTACAGGAAAAAAAAACACAAAACTATTAAGTCTGGACACACACACACACACACACACACACACACACACGGAAGGAGAGAGAGAGAGAGAGAGAGAGAGAGAGAGAGAGAGAGAGAGAGAGAGAGAACCTCCTGGGCCACAAAATTTCACTGTGAATTCTATCAAACATTTAAGAAGAAATAACATCAATGTTACACAGATTATTTCAGAAAATAATGGAAGAAGGAACATTTTCCAACTCGCAGCACAACCCTACTGCCAAAACCTGACAAAGACATTACAAAAAAACAGTAATCTGATAAATTTCCTACACAATCAAAATACATTTTGATCTCCTCATGTGCTTCACTCGGACAGAGAATGCTCCTAGCAAATTCATAGAAAGTATTTCTTACTGATTTGCCAGAAGAAGAAAAATTAGTAATTTTAAGATTTATTTGTTAGTATTCACCCGGGGGGGGGGGGGTGGGGACGGGGAGAGGGAGACTTGAAATTAACTCCAACATGTAATGGAATTGGCCTCCTGTGTCATCAGTTTCACGGTCAGTCCCAGATATTCCAATCAGTGGTTTGAAAATGGAAATAGACTGGGAAGAAAGGTCGTTTTGCTGAAGTCTATTTTGGAACACCTTGCTCATCAGAGAGCACACTGGGCAGAGGGCAGAAAGGGCTGACGTGCAGAAATTGGAGCAGAAGGTTCCTGTGATTTTACCACACGTCACCATGCAACTGACCACACGGT
The DNA here is from genome assembly GCF_951640355.1 of Cnephaeus nilssonii. NCBI lineage: Eukaryota > Metazoa > Chordata > Mammalia > Chiroptera > Vespertilionidae > Cnephaeus > Cnephaeus nilssonii. Next base: position 26,118,628 of record NC_137078.1, read on the forward strand.
GCCCACACAGCTCACAGCCCCGCTGCTGACCTTTGATTTCACGTATTCACAGGAACCCTTCTCCCTTTGTAAGGCAGCAGGGGCAGGTTGCCTTTATGATGGCTGGGGGAATACCCTGAAAACACATAAAACTGAACTTTCCTGGCTATAGTGCTAACTTGGGTATGCCTGAAAAGACTGGGAGCTAAATTAGACTCCACTTGGATTTCACTTTATAAAATGTAGGCACAATATTTTATTTCTATAAATCATGGTACTTTCACTTTGGCATTGAGACCTGTGTTTCACCCCAGAAAAGCCTGTGTCCTCACTTTATCATTCTTCTCCTTTCACGCTAATTATACTGCTTCATCTTGGGTTCTGGCCACAGCTGGTCACGTGGCCCAGCCGAACTGCAGGGAACTGTGTGGGGCAGATGGAATATTGGGTGAATACCTCTCTCTCTGCCATGGAGCTTTTGCTTCTCAGGTTGTGGGATCTCCAAGAATGAACTTTAGCTGAATGTTCCCACAGAACATTACCTAAACTTTACTTGGCAGAAGACCTATCAATTTACGTGATCTGTTCACAGTGTTTACAAAATTCGGATTGATAAAGTGAGTTTCAGGAGTGCTAATTCCACAATGACGAGTCAACTCAATTCAAAATGTTATCAGCCACTTTCTCTCACTGAAAGTGATTAAATATCTTTATGCTTATTTCTCTTTTTAAAAAATATTTTTATTGATTTCAGAGAGGGGGAGGGAGAGAGAGATAGAAACATCAATGATGAAAGAGAATCATTGATTGGCTGCCTCCTGCAGGCCCTCTACTGGGGATCGAGCCCGCAACCTGGGCGTGTGCTCTGACCAGGAGTCAAACCGTGACCTGCTGGTTCATAGGTCAACGCTCAACCACGGAGCCACACTGGCTGGGCTCTTTACGCGTATTTCTGTTTTCCAATTCTACTATGAATGAATGTTACTTCTGCAATTTAGGGGGTTGGGGGGGGGGGATGGCAGCGAAACAGGCAAGGAGAGGGCACATGACAGGGGAGAGGAATGGGAGAGAACGTGGGGGCCTTGGCTTTGGAACGCATGGCCTTTCATAGGCAGGCGGCTGCCACTGGCCACTTGGCTCTTGAAGTCTCTCCTTGCCTCGCTTGTGTAGCCCTCACAACACTGGATGTCAGATCACAGAGCTACAGAGCACGGTGCGCCAGGCAGCTGAAGAGTTACCTTCTCTGATTTCTGAAAATAATGAGTATTTTCCTTTTTTTTTTTTTTTTTTAACAAAAGCATTCAGTTTAAGGGAAATGTCAGAATTTGACTCCCATTGCTCTGAGCCCTCCCAAGACCTAGTCACAGCCCCTGCTCTTGCCATGGAAACAGGCCTCTCTCCATAGCACCTCAAAGAAGGCACCGAGTGTGGAGCGTATGATGCTCAGAAATGGGTAGGCTCCGTCTACATTATAAGCGGAAGCTCTGAATCCAGGGGAGGGTGGCAGTGTTTCTTCCCACAGAACATTACCTAGTGCTGGGACAAATTGATGTGAAGGGAGGACGTGGTGAGGATACCCCACGACGGGAGGGCTGGCAGTTGTTTGTTCTCTAGAGCAGTGGGACCCAACCCTGGCTGCACATATTGTCACCTGGGCAGGGGGCGGCGGATTTTTTACAAATACCTGCTCTCCCCCAACCGCAAACACAGCTGGGTGTGGTTCTGTGATCTCGGGCGTCACTCCGTTTCTGTCAGTCTCAGCTTCTTCACCTATAGAGTCACCCTAATAAAACCTGCCCGCCTATCTCAGAGACAGTGTGAGGGCCAAATAAACAGCTTTGTGAAACAATTTTCAAGTATTGTGCAAATGTTAGTTATGTTTAAGTTCTTTAATCACACCCTTTTGCAAGCAGAAGCTCCTTTTTATAACACTGACAGGAGCACATTTGATGATCAGAAGTAGAATGAAGCAGGGAGAGAGCTCATGGCTTTGGACTCATTAGGGCTTACCTATGACTAAAGAGACAGGCCTGCTGGTTATGGTCTAAGCAGACAATTTGGAAATACTATGGTGTTCTCTTGGGCCAGCGTGCATACAAACCTGGATGTTATTTGAGAAAGAAACAGTAAGACATCCCAGTAGATGCAGTGAAACAATAAAATGAAAGTTGACTTAGGAAAGTTGGGGCAAAAGATCTATTTGTAAAGAAAATAAGAAGTTCACCAGTAAAAGATCTAGTACCAGCACATACATATGCACGTGTGTGTGTGTGTGTGTGTGTGTGTGTGTGTGTGTGTATCCCCAGCCTTTGACCTTCAAAGATTCTTTCCCACTCCAGGGGTCAGTGTGGAATATAGAAAAGTCCAGTTTCTAGTCCTGGTTCCACCCTTAACTACCTGTGTGACCTAAACTCGTCCTTTTACAACTCTGCAGGCCTCGGTTGTCATTTGAGGTAATTAAAAATTTCGAAGTTTCCTTCCAGTACTAAAATCTATGGCTTGAAGCCCAGTTTCATATTATCATTCTTTGTGGTCTGACAAAAGACGTGACTCATGTAAACTCAGGCCGTGCTCATACCTCAAAGTCCCACGTGCTTGGTGAATTGGAAATGCGGTGACTGAGGACATGAAGTTCTTCACCTAGTCTCAACCCAGGCTACCACAAAGTCACCATAATGGATTTGTGCTCTCTCCGAGTCACTCAGCAAACCCACCACAAATTGTTTTCATTCTCGACCAGCTTCCCCAAACTACCCAGCTGCCTACAGCACTTCCCTTTTAGTGAAAGGAATACATAGTCTAGAAAAAGTCCTTGGAAAAAACATAGTGTAACTCAACAAATATCTCTGGATGCCTACAATGTGTCAGGCTGTGTTCTAGGCATTAGGATATAGCTGTGAACAGCACAAGCATCTTTGCCTTCGTGGTGTTTACATTCTGGTTGTTAGAGGCTGACAAGCAAATGCACTTTTTAGGTTCTTCTTCAGACCTTTTAAACATGCTGAAGCCTATCATGATCTTCCTTTAAACTTTGGCACCTCGAAGTGAGCAAAGGTTCCATCCAAGTATTCTAAATGGAACCTGGCCTTCCAGATCATAATGAAAGGGTACTTTAGGAGGGTTGAATATATTTTATTTAACAGTGTGGTGGCTTGACTTATAACTCAAATATTTAGACCTTTGGTAGGTTGGCCTCTGCTTGGACTCTGGTCTGAGGCTCCACCAGGATGAGGGGTGCGTGTGTTGACGGGAGTGTGAGGAATCTCTCAGAATTCGTTTCTCACTCATGGCATCAAAATCCACAGGTTTAAGTTTAAATTTTCCAAACAATCAACAACATAGTGTAGCTTTTATTAGACACTTTCTGTTGCAAAAAAAAATTCTCACAGATTAGCTTCTCTGGGTGCATTTTCTCCTCCCATTCTGACCTGGATTCTTCATAGTGGTTATCTTTTCTCTGCCTCATATTTCTTCTCATTTGTGACTTTGGCTCGCTCACAGCTGCTCTGTGCCCCTCTCACTGAGCATGCTTTCAGCATTCCCCACAGGCTGCCCTCTGCCTGACTTGCTCCATATATCTCTATTCAAAATTTCAGGGACAGGAATCTATAGTCACACACCGCATAGGGACGTTTTGGTCAAGAATAGACTGCATATATGTTGGTGGTCCCATCTCTATAATAAAGAGCCAGGGTGTAACGACAGATCACGAGCAAAGGCAGCGCTGGGTTGCCATGGCGACCCAGTGCTGACTACTGAGGCTGCAGGCCCAGTGACCCAGCAGTGACTGCTGAGGGGGCTGTGAATCAGAGAACTGAAGAGAGAAGCAGGGGCTGATCTGTAGCATCTGAGGCAGCTTTTGACCAGCACTTGCCTCTCTCTTTCCCTCAGAGCCTGGCCAGCAGCCCCATGTCCATTTCTCTCCAGGCCTCCACCAGGGGTGCTGATCAGCCCCGCCTTTCTGATCAGGCCCCGTTGATAGGCCCAGAGACGCTGACTGGCATAGAAACTGGCCAATCAGAACCAAATCTAGGTCAACTGTGAGGAGGCAGTGGCTGCCTAGGAGACAGAGCTTTTGACACTGACTGGCATAGAAACTGACCAATTAGAACCAAATTGGCCAGCAGAGGAGGGCAGTTAGGGGTGATCAGGCAGGCAGAGGCAGTTAGGGGTGATCAGGCAGGCAGGCAGGTGAGCGGTTAGGAGCCAGCGGTCCCAGATTGCAGAGGGTGCAATCCCAAGGGGTCCCCGATTGGAGAGGGTGCAGGCTGGGCTGAGGGAACCACCCCCTCCATGCACGAATTTTGTGCACCGGGCCACTAGTAAGATTATAATGAAAATAGAGAATTCCTATCGCTTAGTGATGTCATAACTGTCATAACATCACAGCGCAACACTTTATTCACACGTCTGTGGTGATGCTGGTGTAAACAAACCTACTGTGTTGCCAGTGATGTAAAAGTATAGCACATACAATTGCAGTAGTAGGCGGCACCATCTAGGTGTGTGTAAGTCACTCTATGATGTACACACAATGATGGAATTGCCTACTAGTGCATTGCTTAGAATGGATACCCGTCAGTAAGTGGCCCATGACTGTGTTTCAATCTCCTTGCTGCTTTCTGGGAAAACCTATTTACCCCAGGCCAATTCGTAGGGCAGTCCTGGTTTAATTCATACCTTTGATGGGACATTGATGAGTGGGCTGTTATTTAGTTAGGTGTGCACCCCTATCCAATCAGCTATTGCTAGAGGGGATCATGTAACAGAAAACATGGTGCCTGAGGGCAGGCTGGTCAGCAGGCCTGTGGGAGGGGCACAGTTTTTCTCAGAAGTAGCTGTGGGCTCAGCAGACTCCATGACTGTTTAGTGTGATAGTGGTGGTGAGCGTTGGAAGTCTCCCTGTCATATTTTCTACAAACTCTTCAAGAAAGCAGTCATCTCCTTACTAACCATGATACACCACCACCGTGTCACCATTAGTAAAGCACTAACCTCCAATACACACCTCTTCTTTCTGTGGCAGGTATAAGGATGATTAAGTCAGCCATCATCAGTGGTTCTTCATTTTTCTGAGATGCATGGAATGTTCTGCTTATTCCTCAAAAGGTATATTATTCACTTCGAGTGGGTTGCACCCCACTTAATGAGGAGTCAGGGAAGATCTAGATAAGGCCCTTGCCAAATGGTAATCATTGTGTGAGACTTGCCAGAGGAGAGATTTATGAAGCTGAACCAAAGTCCTTAGAAAACGTCGAGAGAAAAAAAATTGAGAAAACCAAGTCCAAGTGGCTAATCCAGAAGGCAGAACAAGGGTGAAAACAGGAGACAATCCAAGGATCAGGAATTGGGCAAAACTGCAACAGATGGAAGGTGAAGTGAGGACTGCTGAGCTGGGACTGCTCTTGCTTTTATGGACTCAACAGATGGTACATGGTGGGTAGCGTTGGCCTAAAGGCACGTGATTGAGGGACACATTCAGAAAGAGACTTTCTTCTTCTCCATTTACTCTTGGTCACATCCTTTTATCTCCTGTCTCTGGAGAGTCATTCCAACTCTCCTCCTTCGCCTTTTAAAAAAAATACATTTTTATTAATTTCAGAGAGGAAGGGAGAGAGAGAGAGAGAAACATTGATGATGAGAATCATTGATCAGGTGCCTCCTGCACACCCCCTACTGGGGATGGAAGCGAAAACCCAGACATATGCCCTGACAGAGGAACTGAATCGTGATCTCCTGGTTCATAGGTCCACGCTCAATCACTGACCCACACCAGCTGGGCTCTCCTCCATCACCTTGAAACCTTTAACTTTCCACTGTAATGATCTCTTCCTGCCTCTCAGGAGATCAAAAACAGCCAGCTTTGCATCCTTCCCAGGGAAACCCTGCCTCCCCCCACCCCACCCCCGCCACACACACCCTATTATGCCATTCCTGGGAAGAGCTGCTATCTGTTTATGTCGCATATCCTGCCTCACCCACTCCCAAGGAGAGGTAGCAGTTAACAAGGTTGCTTGTTACTACCTCTCTGGTTTTCTCTCACATCATCTCAGGGACTCCCACCTCATTCTTCTGGTGAGGTAAGCCACAGGAAACAAGCAATACCTTGATCACATATCTCCACATGTGAGACATGTTCCACATCTTTTCTCCAAGTACTGTCTGAAAAAGACATATGCATAGCACCATAGCCAAAGATGATCCCACTGATAATTCCAAACAGGAGAAAATCCCTTGAACTGACTCAACTCTAAGGCTATTAAAATGTCATTATTCCTAAGGAAAACTTTTTGTTATTAATCCTCACTCAAGGATATTTTTTTCCCAATGATTTTCAGAGAGAGTGGAAGGGAGGGGGAGAGACAGAGAGAGAAACATCGATGGGAGAGAGATACATCGATTGGTTGCCTCCTGCACACCCCCCGACTGGGGGCAGGAATTGAGCCTGCAACCGAGGCACGTTCCCTTGACCAGAATCAAACCCGTGACCCTTCAGTCCAACGTTCTAACCACTGAACAAAACCAGCTAGGGCATAAGGAAAACTTTTTAAAGATCAAGCCACAGTGGCCCTACTTGCAAATGAACAAGTTTGAACATATATCTCCACCTGAGACTTTTCTTGTTACACAAAGCAGAATACCTATGAAGTCACTGACCTAAGGACGGCTTCCATAGGGGGGTGGTGAGTGTAGGGGAAGAGTTGTCCCCAGAATCCCTATTTGGAATGCACTGACAAATGTGATCCAGGGTGTCTGAGACCTTACTACTAGTGCTATTTGATAAAACACAGAAGCAAAATGGGCTTTTGTGGACTGGCATATGAAACAGGCTCTTTTAGTTCCAAAGAACAAACTTAAAATCTTGAAACATATTTTACTCATCATTTTGGGACTGTCTCTAGTGTGTACATTATGTCTACTAAATCCTTAGTATAATAGAATCCTGTAGTTGATAAAGCATCAGCTATTATCTGACGCAAACATTCATCTTTCAAAACCAGTATTTTCTCCCTGAAAAAAATGTTGTGCTGCTTGTGAGGTGCCAGTTATTCGGTACTATTCCAACAGCACTAAACTGAGATGTTTACATCAGCTAAAAACACACAACTGAGAAAGAACTGGCTACTTCACCTGCAATTTCCATTCATTGAATCAATCACAACATTAAGCAAGTGTTATCTTGGTCAAGGCTATATTTTGACTCAAGAAAGATTTCAGTGTTTACCAGTGACTTAAAATGCTGACTTAGGATCAAGAGAGGTATTTCTTGCCCTAACTGGTTAGGCTCAGTGGATAGAGCGCCGGCCTGCGGACTGAAGAGTCCCAGGTTCGATTCTGGTCAAGGACATGTACCTTGGTTGCAGGCACATCCCCAGTAGGAGGTGTGCAGGAGGCAGCTGATCGATGTTTCTCTCTCATCGATGTTTCTAACTCTCTATCCCTTTCCCTTCCTCTCTGTAAAAAAAAAAAAAAAAAATCAATAAAATATAAAGAGAAGTATTTCTTTTTTTAAAAAAATATATTTTACTGACTTTTTACAGAGAGGAAGAGAGAGGGACAGAGAGCTAGAAACATCGATGAGAGAGAAACATCAATCAGCTGCCTCCTGCACACCCCCCACTGGGGATATGCCCTCAACCAAGGCACATGCCCCTGACCGGAATCGAACCCAGGACCCCCGAGTCCGCAGGCCGACGCTCCATCCACTGAGCCAAACCGGTTTCGGCGAGAAGTATTTCTTGAGTATACAGTGTTTGCAACACCTGGGACGAATTTAAATTGCACAAACACCCCATCACAGAAGTGCTTCAGGTTACTACTGATTATAAAAAGGCCAGCAAAATAATTTTTTACCACGAACTAATTGTGGTGATTTATCTCTGTATTAACATAAACATGTAAAAGGAGTATCACCCAGCCCTCTAACACTTGTATAAATATAGTGTGTTCTACAGTAGTTCAGACATACGCCAAAGCAGGCCTTTCTCAACCAAGTATAGGCAACCTTTCCTGATGCCTATACAGTGGGGGAGATACAGGTGCCAGAAGACTCGTTTACCTTCTGAGTAAGCAGTTCAATTGTTTTTCCTAGTCAAGTAACTCGGAACCCACAGTAACTCCACCCAGTATGTCATCAGAGGAGTTGCAAGTTGAGCTAACTGATACCCACCACAAAACCCTCTTTCTGAATTCTCTGTAAAGTCTCCTCTGTGCATCCAACTGAAATAAATGACTACTTGTAAATAGCGTACACATAGCAACAATATACATTCACATATTTTTCCCCCCACATGTTATTTTATTTAAGACAAAGTGTTTGGGAGTCAGAATTGAGATCCAATGGTGATTGTCACAGCAAGTAAGTGTGATTTTGGGTAAGTCACTTCAGCTCTCTGGGTCTCAGTTTTCTCATATCTAAAATGGGATTAATAATATAAATTACCTTACTGGGTAGCTGTTAAGGATTAAATGAGCTAATGTTTAAAAAAAAATTCTTAGCACATGAAGCACATATTCAATAAATGGTAGATTTCATTAATCTTCTGGAATAATTGCCTCACCCTTTGTAAGTCTGCCAGGCAGTTATAATGATACCTATTGGATGGATGAGATTAAATAATTTATCCAGGGCTAAACAATTCATTAGGGGCAGCTCCAGGGCTTCTGGTTCCAAGCCCCGGAGTCCTCACCACGCCCATCACCCCCAGTCAGCCTTGTAGACTTTGACAGCATGGGCGGCACTGTCCAGCACAAGAAGAGAATTCTCCTTGGTGAAGGTCAGTGCCACAGGATGGGAAAGACCGTGGGTGATGATGGGCTTCAGTGCGGGGAACTCCTCAGGTTTTCCTAAGCATAGGACGGCGTGACTGGACGTATCGGCGACCATCACGTTCCCCTGGTGATCGAAGGTCACAGCGGAGGCCGTAATTTCCGAGGGGAAGAAGAGGCTCAGCCCGAAGGTGTCCACCTGCCCAATGAGCTGCATGGTGGCGCTGAACACCTTGACCGTGGTGCTGCAGGTCCCGGCCCCCAGGGCCAGGGGGCGCTCTAGGACCGCAATGGCCCCCGTGAGCCAGGACACCGCCACCCCTCGGGGACCACACAGATGCGCTCGCAGCCTTTCGGTTCGCCGGAGGACCCCTTCCGGAAAGTCCACCTCCAGGAGGTGCAGGGACCCTGCCTCCGCATCAGTGACCACGACCCCGTTCTGAGGGGTGGTCTCCACGCCCCAAGGCAAGGAGAACTGGCCTCCGATGACCAGCCTGATCTGGCCAAAAAAATCGAACACTTTGACGGAGCGGTCGCCGGCATCGGTGACAACCACGTGGCAGTCGTTGGTGACGGTGACATCAAGCGGGTACTTAATGTCCCGGGCAGCGCCCCCCTTCTCTCCAAACTGGTGCGCACATCCTCCCCCGGAATCGAAGATCTTGACCCGCCGCTTGCCGTCGTGCACCACCACGACCCGCCCCGTCTTGGGGCACAGCGCCAGCCCGGTGGGGTTGACCAGGGTTCCCCAGCCGCCGAAGGCGAGGTGGCAGGTGAGGGCCCCAGGGCCGCCGCCGGGGGCGACGCGGGGGGCGGCCTGGGCGGGGCCGAGTGCGGAGCCCAGGAGCTCCAGCAGGTGCAGCACCGGCAGGCAGTCGCTCGTGTCGCAGCCCCGGCAGGCCCGCCGGCAGAAGGGGCACTCGAGGGCCAGCGTCCGCGGGTGCGCCAGGGCGGCCACACAGGCCAGGCAGACCACGTGGCCGCAGGGCAGGTTGCGCGGCCGCCGCTGCTGGCGCTGGCCGAACCTCTCGAAGCACACCTGGCACTCGAGCAGGCTGGTCTCGGCCTCGCGCAGGAGCTCCCGCAGCGCCGGCCCGCTCCCCGAGGCCTCGGCACCCATCGCGCAGCCCGTGGAGCTCCCGCCGCGCCAGGCCGCGCGGCTGAACGCCGCCCCCGCGCCGCCCGGGTTCACGGTCACGGGGCGAGGCGCTGGTTCTGACGTCGATCGCGGCGCCGCCAGGCCGAGACCTGCTGCCCCCTGGTGGGCGCGTGCGGCACTGCTTCTTGAAAGCCTGTATTCACAGCGCACGGTCAGATAGGTAATCTTAACAAAATCATGGATGGGTCATCTCCACATACCACATGAAGAAACATACCTATTGAGAACAAGGGGGTTCCTCCCTACCACCCTGTCTGTAAGGGACAAAGCCAGAGCTAGAACAAGATCGTCTTCCAACCCTGGTGCCCTGCAGTTTCCAATTCGCGGTGCTGGGTGCTGGGTGCTAGGTGCTAGGGCTGGCGGGAAAACAGGGTCTCGTGGTTCACGCTGCTTCTGATTAAACTGGAAAACACAGACACACGAGGAAAGTTAAACTTCGAGGGGGTGAGGCAGGTGTGTGTCTTGATCGCACTTGTAGTTAAAGTAGATACTTAATGAATACGTGTAAAATAAATGCATGTACAAGCAAAGGAATGTTATAGGGCAATACAAGAAACCCACTAGGTGAATGAGTGTCAGATGGGGGAACAATGGCTGGAAATGTCTTCCGGAAGAATTAATGGAAGCAAATAAGCTGTTAATCATAATTGCTATAGAACTTATGCCATGCCTGCTTTCTATTATGTGGTTTACATAGATTATCTTATTTAAACCTCATGACAATCCTGTAAGAACATGTTATTTTCTTTCTTTCCTTTTTATAAAAAAATATATTTTTATTAATTTCAGAGAGGAAGGAAGAGGGAGAGAGAGAGAGATAGAAACATCAATGATGAGAGAGAATCATTGATTGGCTGCCCCCTGCATGCTCCCCTCTGGGGATCAAGCAGGCAACTTGGGCATGTTCCCTCGACCAGAATCAAACCTGGGACCCTTCAGTCCGCAGGTCGATGCTCTATCCACTGAGCCAAACCAGTTTCAGCGAACATGTTATTTTCATCATCCCTTTTCTACAAAAGAATTCATACAGGTTAGGCATCTTGTTCAGGGTCACATGGCTAGGAAGTAGTTGTGCTGGGATTTGAGGCCAGGCAGTTTAATTGCAGAGCCCACACTCTTAACTATCCTACTGTTATATTTTTTTAATGTTTTTTTTTTTAATTGATTTCAGAGAAAGGAAGGGAGAAGGGGGAGAGAGAGAGAGAGAGAGAGAGTGAATATAATAGAATCAGGGGCATAGAAAGGGAGTGGTCTGACAATTCTCGGGGGGAAACGGGTATGGGGGTGCGGGAAGAGACTGGACAAAAATCATACACCTATGGATGAGGACAGTGGGGGGGGGGATAAAGGCAGAGGTTGGGGTGGGAACCGGGTGGAGGGGAACTATGGGGGAAAAAGAGGAACAATTGTAATAATCTGAACAATAAAGATTTATTTAAAAAAAAAACCATGGAGGAGCTTTAATATAAGACAAGAAAGAACATTTTCTATGTGTTTCATAATTCAAAGATTATCTGTGTATTGGGACATAATAACCAATTTAATAATTTCGGGCTATAATGCATTTCCATTCTAAATAAATAGCTGACTAAAGTCAAATCAAATAGGAATTACTTTCTGAAGTAATCTTTAAGTCAAAAAATACATTCAGGACACCAAAAATTAATATTTTTAGAACTAATGTCTACTAGTATTAGAAATATAATGAGAGCCACATATGTAATATTAAATTTTCTAGTAGCCACATTTTATTTTTGTCATTTCTTTAATATATAACTTTATTTCTGGTTATAGAAACAAATGCTAAGAGGAGAAACAGTACTTCCCCAATCCATATACAATCCTATATAATAAAATAGTAATATGCAAATTGACCATCACTCCAACACACAAGATGGCTGCCCCCATGTGGTCAAACATGGCTGCCCCCATGTGGACACAAGATGGCCACCACAAGATGGCCGGCAGGGGAGGGCAGTTGTGGGCGATTAGGCCAGCAGGGGAGGGCAGTTGGGGGGGACCAGGCCTGCAGGGGAGGGCAGTTGTGGGGGACCAGACCTGCAGGGGAGGGCAGTTGGGGGCGACCAGGCCGGCAGGGGAGGGGAGTTAGGGGTGACCAGACCTGCAGGGGAGGGCAGTTAGGGGCAATCAGGCTGGCAGTAGAGCAGTTAGGCATCTATCAGGCTGGCAGGGGAGTGGTTAGGGGGTGATCAGGCTAGCAGGCAGAAGTGGTTAGGGGCAATCAGGCAGGCAGACAAGTGAGTGGTTGGGAGCCAGCAGTCCTGGATTGTGAGAGGGATGTCCGACTGCCTTCAAGGGGTCCCAGATTGGAGAGGGTGCATGCTGGGCTGAGGAACAACCTCCCTCCGTGCCCCCCCCCCCGTGCACAAATTTCATGCACCGGGCCTCTAGTTTAATAGATAAAAGAACAGTTACAATAAACGAAAAACAAAATGTAGAAATTTTAAACTTTGTTATAGCTTTAAAATATTAATGTCTGATACAATTAGAAATCATATTCATTTCTCAAACAAACAAAAAAAAAGTATGGCTCCTTACTTAAAATGTACTGTATCCCATTAAAAATGGAAAGGTAGTCCGTTGCAGCCGCAGGGATCCCTCTCCCGATGGTGGTCTGGCTCCCGCCACCACGGAGGGCATCCATGAACTGCCCTGGGCTCCCCAGCCCAGACTTCACTCACAGGCATTGACATTGCAACATGACCTCCACTTCACACCCCAGGCTTAGACCTAATTTCCACTTTGTATGATACCACTGCTTTTAAAGCACTGATTACACATTTTAAATTTTTAATTGATTTTATAGAGAGAGGAAGGGAGAGGGAGAGAGAGATAGAAACATCGATGAGAGAGAATCATCAATTGGCTGCCTCCTGCATGCCTTGCACCAGGGATGGAGCCAGCAACCTGGGCATGTGCCCTGACCCAGAATTGATCTGGTGACCTCTTGGTGCACAAGACGGTTCTCAATCAGCTGAGCCACACCAGCCAGGTCCAAGTATCCACATCTATATATATAAAAATCCAGCGACTGGAATGGCAGAACAATCAGAATGACCAGAACAACTGGTGGCTATGATGCGTACTGCAGCAGCCCAACCCCTGGACAGGCCAGCCGGACCCCACCTGTGCACAAATTCATGCACCTGGCCTCTAGTTTTAAAAAATAAAAAGAGCAGGCTGGGAGAGGTCAATGGGGGGAAAAGGAGACATATGTAATACTTTCAACAATAAATAATTTTACAAAATAAAATAATAAATAAATAAAAAGAGCACAGCTGGCGTGGTTCATTGGTTGAGGATCGACTTATGAACCAGGATGTCATGGTTCGATTCCCATCAGGGCACATGCCTGGGTTGCATGCACGATCCCCAGTGTGGGGTGCAGCCAATCAATGATTTTCTCTCATCATTGATGTTTTTTTTTTTTTTAAGTTTATAGTTTATTAATCCTCTCATGAAAAATCTGGACAACCATCACAGATTAAGTCACCGAAGAATCTTTACTCCTTCTTTTTTGCCAGCACCAACATTGGCCTTTGCAGTCCCCCTGACTTCCTTCATTCTGTTCTTGCATTCCTTTCTCTGTTTTCTTGAAGTCTTCTTCTTCTCATATAGGCCAAGTCTTGCAAGTCTGTGTTTGGGTTCATTTTTCTTTGTGTAATCCAAGGAATCATAAATCATGCCAAAGCCAGTGGTCTTGCCACCACTAAAGTGGGTTCTGAATCCAAACACAAAGATGACATCAGGTGTGGTCTTGTACATTTTGGCTAGTTTTTCCCGAATTTCTGTCTTGGGTACTGTTGCCTTCCCAGGGTGAAGGACATCAATGACCATTTGCTTCCGCTGAAGTAGCCTGTTAGTCCTGAACTTCCTGGTCTGGATGGTTCCCGTGTCATTCATGATGAAGGTTGATCTTCAAGCAACCAGAGAGGAAAAGCTCATCATTGATGTTTCTATCTCTCCCTCTCCCTTCCTCTCTGAAATCAGTAAAAATACAAATATTTAAAAAATAAAAAGAAACTAGTGAAGTTAATTTAATTTCATATTTTATTTAACCTCAAATATACAAAATATCATTTTGACATGAAATCACTGTAAAAACTATTAATGAGATATTTTACACTATTTTTTTTAAGTACTAAGTAAAACTCAGTGTACATTTTACACTCACAGCACACCCCAATTCAGACTAGCCTCACATCAAGTGCTCAGCAACCACATGTGATTGGTGGCTATGGCACAAACAGCACAAATCTAGACCAGGCCTGTGCTATGAAATGTGCTATGAAATGTTGCCTTCTCAAGATGCTTTCTGGATGGATTTCATTGATCCTCAACTTGCTTCTAACTTGTCTCTGCTCCACCATTGTTTTAAAATGTATCCAAAGCCCACCTGGTGTGATTCGGTGGTTGAATGTTGACCTATAAACCAGAAGGTCACGGTTCAATTCCCGATCAGGGCTCATGCCGGTGCTGCAGGCTTGAGCCCCAGTCGTTGGCGTGTAGGAGGCAGCAGATCAATGATTCTCTCACAATCGTTGATGTTTCTATCTCTACCTCTCCCTTCCTCTCTGAAGTCAATTAAAATATATGAAAAAATAAAATGTCTCCAAAGACCCACAACTCATTGCTGACTGTGGCTGAGCTTAGACCCTTCAATGACCGTGGCTAGCCTGACAGAAGAGATGAGCTGGAGGGCTCAGCTCCCTTGCTCAACTCCAGGATAATCCTATGGTCTTCTTTTTGATGCTTTGCTGCCCCTGCGGGGCAACCAGTAGTACTGCACCAAGAGGCAAGGTAAACCAGAAAAAGCTGCAATAAACCTGACATTTTTAAAAGAATGATCATGGTAACTCCTCTACCGCTTGGTAGACAGCACTGTAATTCTGGAAAGCATTTTGGCACATAAACAGACAATCTGCCCTCATGAATTATGGTCCAGACTCAAATGGTAACTTTAAAGCATGGAAATATTTTGGGTCATTTGATTGGGAGTTAAGGTTTTCTCAATTACACAAAGTTTTCAGAACTAACAACACGTAGGTTTAAGTCTTTCATATTTAGGATCCCTACATTCTCACTCAGCATCCTTTCTAACCATTTTCTTCAGTGATTGCTGCCTCTTCACAGAATTACATTCAGATTCTATTCCAGTATTCCTGTCAATCCAACCCAGTCACTCCTGCCCTTCGCATTTTGTCTTCTGTTTTTTTAATCCTCACCTGAGGATATTTTTTCATTGATTTTTAGAGAGAGTGGAAGTGAGAAGGAGAGACAGAGAGAGAGAAACATCGATGTGAGAGAGAAACATCGATTGGTTGCCTCCCGCACGCATCTCAACCAGGGCCAGGGATCGAACCTGCAACCAAGGCATGTACCATTGACGGAATCAATCCCAGGACCCTTCAGTCCACAGGCCGATGCTCTATCCACTGAGCCAAACTGGCCAGGGCCTCATTTTGTCTTTTTTGTACTTTACCCAGTATATGGAGTCCAATTTCCCTTTTATCCAATCTTAAAATTGCTCTTTACCTTCACCCCTTCTTTCTTCTGCTCCTGTCTCTGGAGAGAGAAACTAAGTTCTACGAGATCAGGAACCAGGTCTGGTTTTGCTCAGCACCATATCGTGCCTGATACACAAGTAGTTGCCAACAACATCAATTAAATGGATGAATGAATGAATACTTAGAAGGATACTACTTATAGGTAGTAAACCCAAATGTTATATCTTTTCTTCGATGATTCTCTAGGATGTATAAGAAGCACTGTTAGGAAAGTAGTATTTAGCCAGGAACAGTGCTAAACCTTTTGCCTATCTCTAGAGTCAATCAATGCTAATGGCTTTCTCAAATACCTTATATTGTAACATCCGCAGCACCTGTATACACACACTGGTTAATAAAATAAATGCGCTGAGTCTAACTCTAACACAGGCGGCCTCAAACTACGGCCCGCGGGCCACATGCGGGTGTTTTTGCCATTTTGTTTTTTTACTTCAAAATAAGATATGTGCAGTGTGCATAGGAATTTGTTCATAGTTTTTTTTTAAACTATAGTCCGGCCCTCCAACGGTCTGAGGGACAGTGAACTGGCCCCCTGTTTAAAAAGTTTGAGGACCCCTGCTCTAACATTTTGAGTTTTTGATGGTGAATCTTCTCCATGGATTTCTTCCGTTTCCCTCCAACACACCTCATTTGAGTCCTGGAATAGCCTGCCCATCTCTTCCTGCTCCCATTTAGAATGAGCCCTGAGGGTTATGAGGACAAAGGGCTTGAAGAATAGAACCTGTGGCCAGTGGATGGACCTATGTGCAAAGTACCACCCGCAGGGGAGGGAGAATGGAGACCTAGTTCAGGTGGTTACAGCGGAGAAGAGGGAGCCCGGGGCCTGGTTAAAGGACCTGCGGAAGGAGTTAGTGCCTAGGCAGGTGGGCTCCTGGTTTCGCAAATGTGGCAAAACATTCCACATACATGCAGTTTAGAAGGCATTCCAAAACAAGCCCAATGACACAGTGACCTTTCAGACTGCACCTGACAATGACAGGAGAAAAAAATGAGGTGCAAGACACATAGAATGGAATTATCTCAATCAGGGAAGAGAGGTGCTTCTTGAAAGACAAGGAGCAAAGACAGTAGGCACTTCAGCATGAGTTTATGAGCCCACAGAGCGAAAACCCTGCTGTCTTTGTTAATCTGAAGCCTTCCTGGGTTGTTCAGTTTTGAGCTTCAGGCCAGCTTCAGGACACCTCCCCAATAGGTGCGTCTCTGTAGCTCGTGTGGTTCCTTGGACTCTGACCTGGGCTCTGATGACATCCCTAGCTTTGCCCTTCCCCTGGGGCATCTTGTCTTCCTAGTGCCCCCTCTGACCACCTATCTAATTTTGTCACTCACATCCATGTGCTTGGCTTCTCAGGGGTGAGGGTTTGATGGAGAGGGGACTAGTGGCTCAGGCCTGAATGTTTTGAGCACCCACAGAAAAATGAGCTGGAGTAGATAGTTGAAAATGGGAACCTAGAGACTTGAATGTTTCTCAAATTTGAAAAATGTGAGTGTTGCTTAGGACACCATCCTTGGTCTTTTTCTCTTGTCTTCCCATCTGCTCTAAGTAATGTTGTCCTGATTATTTAATTACTAGAGGCCTGATGCACGAAGATTCGTGCAAGAATGGCCCTTCCTTTCCCTGGCTGCTGGCACCACCTTTGCTCTGGCGCGGAGCCGCCTTTCAGCCTTTGCTCTGCTCGGATCTGCCTTTCCGCCTTCCCACACTGCCCAGAGGCCCCCAGCTGCTCAGCGCCTGTGTATGCAAATTAACCCACCATCTTTGTTGGGTTAATTTGCATACTCACTCCTGATTGGTTGGTGGGTATCGTGGAGGTACAGTCAATTTGTATCTTTCTCTTTTATTAGTGTAGATTATTATTTTTTGTTAATCCACATCTGATTATCTTTTTTCCATTGCTTTTTTAGAGAGAGTGGAAGAGTGGGGGGTGGGGAGGGAGAGAGAGAGAAACATTGATGTGAGACAGACACATAGATTGGTTGCCTCCCAACTGGGGCTCAGGATTGAACCTGCAACCTAGGTATATGCCCTCGACCAGGAATCAAACCCGTGACCTTTTTGTGTTAGGGCCGACACTCTAACCACTTACCCACACTGGCCAGGGCTGTCCTCACTTATTGATGGCTTAAGTGTCCACTTACAAGCTGACAGCTGCCTGTGTGTCTTCCTCATGCAGCCTCACCACACTATATAGTAATGATGACTGTTCAGTCTCTGTCACTAGAGTCCTAGATTCCTCGGAATGGGACAGTCTTCAATCATCAGTGAATCCTCATCCAGCACTCTCATGAGTACTACTTACCTTTGCTGAATTACTCTAAACAGGAGAAAGATGAAATGATTGTGGCACTGCCATATGACAGAACATTATACATCTATTAAAAAAATATTATTGCCTTGGCCTGTGTGGCTCAGCTGGTTGAACATTGACCCATGCACTGAGAGGTCACCAGTTTGATTCCTGGTCAGGGCACATGCCCTGGTTGCAGGCTCAATCCCCAGTAGGAGGTATGCAGGAGGCAGCCAATCAATGTTTCTTTCTCATTTATGTTTTTTTTTCCTCTCTTTCTCTCTCTTCCTCTCCCTTTCTCTCTGTCTAAAATTCAATAAAAACACATTAAAAATATATTATTTCTGTCCTGGCCTGTGGGGCTCAGTGGTTAGAGCATCAGCTTGCACACCAGAGGGTCTCGGGTTCAATTCCCAGTCAAGGGCACATACCAGGTTGCAGGTCTAATCCAGCTCCTGGTCAATCATGTAGGAGGCATCCAATCAATGTGTCTCTGTCACATTGATATTTCTCTCTCTCTCTGCCTCTCCCTCTCTCCCTTCCATTCTCCCTAAAAATCACTGAAAAAAATATCCTTGTGTAAGGATTAACAATATACACTGAGTGGCCAGATTATTATGACCACCTGACGTTTGTAGGCAAATTAGCCATACACTGCATCATATGGGATATGTAAGCCAAAGGCCTGTTCAAACACCTTTGCTGTCTGCAGTTACCAAGATAAAACATCTCCAATTCGCACAGGAACACAGGATTGGACAGTCGAGCATTGGAAAAAAGTCACGTGGTCCGATGAATCACGTTTCCAGTTGCATCATGCAGATGGCAGAGTGAGAATTTCGCGGAAACAGCATGAAAGCTTGCACCCCACGTGCATGAGTACAACCCTTCAAGCTGGTGGGGGCAGTGTTATGGTTTGGGGCATGTTTTCCTGGCATGATTTGGGCCCTTTAATTCGTGTGGAACAACGTCTGAATAGCACAACATACCTAAGTATCGTTGCTGATCAAGTTCATCCTATCATGTTGATGGCGTATCCCAATGGAGATGGCTTCTTCCAACAAGACAATGTGCCATGCCACGGTGTTCGTATTATGCAGGAGTGGTTTCAAGAACATGAGGGAGACTTTACCTTGCTTAGGTGGCCCCCATAATCACCAGATCTCAATCCAATTGAGCATTTGTGGGACAAAGTTAAAAGAGCCATCAGGCAGCTAGTTCCACAAACCATCAAATCTCACAGAACTGGACAGTGCTATTCATCAGGCATGGTGTCAGATTCCTCGCATCACCTTTCAACATCACGTGGAGTCGATGCCAAGAAGAATCGCCGCAGAATTGAAGGCAAAGGGTGGCCCAATGAAGTACTGATGGGGTGGTCATAATAATCTGGCCACTCAGTGTATATATATAATTTCTAAAAAATAGTGACATGAGAAAGGGCTGATGAAATACTAGAGAAGATAGTAGAGAGACAATACTGTATCCATAATATGATGTGAACTTAGCAAAAACATGCACGTATATGAGCAGACAAAAAAAGATAAGAAAACACATCATCAGTTTAGCAGTAATCATCTCTGGTGACAGGACTGGCTGCTTTGTGTGTGTGTGTGTGTGAGTGTGTGTGTGTGTGTGTGTGTGTGTGTGTGTGTGTGTGTGTGTTATTGCCATTTTAATTCTGTATGCATAGATTTCTCTCTCTCTCTTTCTTCCTCTTATTACAGCAGTGCCTTTAGCATTTCTTGTAATGCTGGCTTGGTAGTGATGAACTCCTTTAGCCTTTTTTTTTTTTTTGGTCTGGGAAGTTGTTTATTTGACAATCTATTTTGAATGATAGCCTTGCTGGATAGAGTAATATTGGTTTCAGATCCTTGCTTTCTATTACCTGAGTACTTCATGTCATTCCCTTCTGGACTGTAGAGTTTCTAGTGAGAAATCAGATGTCAGCCTTATGGGAGCTCCTTTATAGGTGACAGTTCACTTTTCTCTTGCTGCCTTTAAGATTCTCTCTTTGTCTTTTAATTTTTGGCATTGTAATGAGGATGTGTCTGGGCGTGGGCCTGTTTGGGTTCTTCTTGCTTGGGGTTCTCTGTGCCTCCTGAAGTTGTGTGACTTTTTCCTTCACCAGGTTAGGGAAGTTTTCTGCCAATATTTCTTTTTTTTTCTGCCATTATTTCTTCAAACACATTCTATATCCCTTTCTCCCTTGCTGCCTCTTCTAGCACACCTACTATTCTAATATTGCTATGTTTCATATTGTCCCACAGCTCCCTTAAGTTGTCCTCCTGCTTTTTCTTTTTCTTTTTCTTTTGGTTCTCTGGTTAATTTTTTTTTCAACCCTGTCCTCTAATTCACTGATTCGATCCTCAGCTTCCCCTAATCTGCTGTGTATTCCTTCCAATGTGTTCTTTATTTGTGCTATGTCATTTTTTATTTCTGTTTTCATAGTTACTATATCTTTTCTCATGCTGTTGAGCATCTTTACCATCATTATTCTGAACTCTATATCAGATAAATTTCTTATCTCCATTTCATTTATCTCTTCTTCTGGAGAATCCTCTTGTTCTTTCATTTGGGGATTGTTTCTTTGTCTCCTCATTTTGGGTGCCTGTTTGGGTTTATGAGTATGTATTAGATAGATCTGCTACACCTCTCAATTTCTAGTGCAGGACAGTGTCAAATGCTGTTTCTGTCTAATTAGGTCAGGCAAACACTCAAAGCCTCCAGAGACTGCCTCTGCTTGCAGACTGATTGGATTTGATCTTGAATTGCCCTCAGGCAATCATCCACAGGTGTGGCAAGAGTTTTCCCTAACAGGGTGGGGTGATTGCTTCTGCCTGGAGGCTAATTGTTATTCTCAGTCTCTTAATGGGCCTTAGCAACTCCACACCATGGGGGAAGGTGTTTCCAAATAGCGTGGGTCACCTGTCTTCCTGAGACGAAACCACCTAGATAGCAATTGTCTGTGTGAGACAGATGACCTCTGCAGCATGAGGGAATGACTCAGCCCAGGAAACCAGGGTGTATGCCTTCTGAGCTCTAACCCCAGAGCTCCCCATCATGGCTTCTGCTCACACAGCTCCTGTCCATTCTTTCCTCCCTCTACCAGAGCACAAGGTGAGTGGCTGCACAGGGAATTTTGTGCGTTGGTCCTTTAAGAGGTTGCCTGCTTTTATAGCCAGATGTTATGTAGGTATTCTTCTCAGTTCTGGTGCTCTCTGCTGGGATCCCAGCTTGGGCATCATACCCCAGAGTTCTCAGTGGCAACCCCTGCAGCTGAGATATCTCTCTGGAAATTCCGTAGCTGTCTGTGGGAACCCAGCCAGCCCTTTTTGCTCCTCCCCGCTCCTACCCATCTCTATGCGGTCTCCACTTTTGGTCCTCGATTATCAGGGTTCTTTCCAGTGAGTCTTCAGTTGATTTTTCAGGAAATTTTTCTGTATTTTTAGTTGTTAATTCCAGTTTGGTCCTGGGAGCGTGTCCGTGCAGCATCCACTTACTCCACCACCATTTTTAATCTCCTTTTGTGTGTTTTTTAAAGATTTCCCTATACTTCCCAAAATTTCAGTAAGAACGTATTAATTTATTATTATTTAAATATAAACATTCCCCAGCCAGTGATACTCAGTGGTTAGAGTGCTGGCCTACCCCCTGAAGGGTTGCAGGTTCCATCCTCAGCCCTGCTCAGGTTAGTGTGTGTGGGAGGCAACCAATCAATATGTCTCTTGCACATCAATGATTCTCCCTCTCTCTCTTCCCTTCCTTCCTTCCACTATCTAAAAATATCCTCAGGTGAGGATTAACAGCAAAAAAAGAAAAACATCTTTAAAGAGTGTAAGAGTGTGTGCCATATATATATTACTCCAATGAGGACACATAATATGTAAAAGATCAACTATATAAAGATATATCTCTCACAAGGTACGCCTTTCAGGCTACCTTCTGTGGTCTCCATGCCATTAACTCTTTAGAGAACCAAATCTCCAGCTCCTCAGAGGTAAGTGTTAAAGCTTTGGTTGTATCCCTTGTAGTTTTCTTTCCCCATTCACCCACATGGACTTTTGCACACTTTTCTTGTTTCATTCTGTACGCCACTGATAGCATTAAGAGTGTACATATGCTAGTGCCTTCATACCTGGTGTTTAGGCAGGGCAAGGTCTTTCATAAATCATTGTGTCAGGGCCCACAGGCTCAGGGAATCTGCTATTTAAATTACAAAGTCATTTCTAGAAAATTCTGAACATAATACAATTGCTCTAAAATAATTTATATGTAGTGTATTGTCCATCTTGAGACTTTAAAAAGGTCAGTATTCCCCCACTGAGGACACATAATATGTAAAAGATCAACTACATAAGAACATATCTTTTGTATTTTTAAAGGATCTTTGGGCGCAAGTAACAGACACTAACTGTAGCCAGCAAAGAGAATAGGTCTCTATCACAGGGACACACACTGTTCTCTCCCACAGAGCTGCTGGGCTTCAGGAAGAATGAAAATGGAAACTGAAAACACCCAGTACTCTCTCCAGTTCTCATCTCTGCTCCTTTCTGCAGATAGCATTCTCTTTCTCTCCCATCTTGGAGGACAAAGTGGCTACCTCACTGCTGCTGGGGCCACCTGCTAGTTTCACCCCCTCTAAGTGGCTAACTTGATTTTCTCAACCCAATTCTAAAAATCTCTGAAGAGAATCTGATTGGCCCAACTCAGGTCTGCAGTCCCTTCTCAGTCCATTCAAATGGTGACAAAGGCAGAGTCAGGTAGTCATGGCTTCTGGAAGCCCACATTGTGAACTGGGGACAGGTTTCAGAGAAGCAAGAACCATATGAGCTAGGAGACACTCCAAATTAATAGACTTTTAAGTGTATTAGAATAAGACCAGCGCCAGAGAGCATCTAGGGCAGCAGTTGCTAAATGGGGGCAGAAGAGGCCAGGAAGTCAACAACTCTGAACCCTAAGAAAGTTTTCACAGTATCCTCCTTATGACATATTTCTAAGGAAAGTACCTATAACTTTCATCAGTATGCAAGGGGTCTATAAACATCCCCCTTTAACCCAGCCAACACACACATACACAGTTAACTAGTCCTATATAATAAAAGCCCAGTGACTGAAGGGTAGAACGACCAGAACTACCAGTCGGCCAGTCACTATGACGTGTACTGACCACCAGGGGGAAGACGCTCAACACAGGAGCTGCCCCCCTGGTGGTCAGTGCGCTACCACAGTGGGAGCGCCGCTTGGCTGACTGGGATGAGCGGCTGCTCCTGCTGTGAACCCCAGGCCCGATGGGTAGGAACCTGGGCTGCGATCATCTCCTACTCACTCCCTGCCACCTCCTCTGGATGCCCACAGGCCATGCAGTGCTGCCGCCGCTGGGCTCACAAAGCTGACCTCGGAGGCTGGTTCGTGGCCGTTGTGGGACTGAGGCCTACTCCGCTGCCTCTCAGTGCTATTGTCCCTGGGCCCGGCCCCAACTGGGTCCCCTGGAGAGGCGAGTGCTCTGGCTCCACAGAAGATGCTGGACCAGGGAGCAGCCACTCAGAGGGCAGGTCCACAGCTGCTCGGCTGGCTGGCAGTGCTCTCACAGCGGGCGGATCCCCACAGGTCACGCCCCCCGCCAGTGCACAAATCACGTGCACTGGGCCTCTAGTCTATAATAATAAAAGGGTGATATGCAAATTGACCAAACAGCCAAACAGCAGAACGACCGTCCAGATGACCTTCCAGATGAAGCTGGGGCTGCGAGGGCCGAGGCAGCCGGGGCTGAGGCAGCCTGGGCTGCGAAGACCTATTTTTGCATGAATTTCATGCATCGGGCCTCTAGTCCTATCTAATAAAAGGGTAATATACCATCACTCCGTCACAAAGATGGCAGCACCCATAGCCACAAGATGGCAGCACCCAGTCCTCTCAGCCTCGCCGGAATCCCGCAGTCCCAGGGGGGCGGCCGCTGAGAGCGGGCAGCGTTAGCAGCCTGGCCTGGCAGAATGCTTGCTTTGTTGCCGCGCCGGCTCAGGCTGGCCCCCTGGAACCAGAGCAGACATGGACAGGGACAGGGGGTTGGCCTGCAGCCTCCACGGCTGAGCGCAGGCCTGGAGCGGAGATGGCGGCCCGCCTCCCGTGGGAGGGGCGTGGCTCCCTCCCGCCTCCCGTGGAAGCGGCATGGCTCCCGGTTGCGGTTCCCACCGGCTCCCGCAGAAGCTGCGCGCGGCCTACTGCGCATGATATCGCGTGATCGGCTACTAGTTTCTTAATAAGCCATCCTATTAACATGAACCAAACAATCTAAATCAATTAGGTATAGGTAGTGCAGTTTGAGAGGGATGTCTGATTTAACAAAATATGATTGCTAATGAAACACTGAGAAATACTGAATCTAAACATTTATAATGAGTAGTTCTGAATCCAGCCCTAAGTACACTGCACTTCATTAAGACTGTAATTTTAAAAAGATTAAATTAAAAGAAACAAAAACTGCCAAACTCAGAAAAAAACTTTTTAAAAAATTTATTTTTAAAATAAACGTGGGTGCAAATTATAGACACTAACTCTAGCCAGCAAAGAGAACAGAGGAACAATATTTTGTTGCATATAGATTGGTTTATTTAATTAATTTAAAACATTTTCTTGATTCTGTTACATATAAAATTATATAAAGAGAAAATGTGAAAAGCAATGCTAGGATGAGAATAATATGAAGGTATATAGGAAAAGCTAATATTTTATATAATTTCTGAGACCACTTTCTTTTACCTTAAACCCTCTTAAAGTGTTACATTTCCCCAATGGTTCTAAGTTTCATAAAGAATAACAATTTTTCTATGTCTACTATATTTACGTTATATGCATTGCATTCTCTTTTATTTTTTAATTATAGAGGTAATACATGGTAATTATAAAAAAATCAATTTGTAAGTAAAACACATAGGTATAATCTTTCACCCACACAACCCCACCAATCATATTCCCCTTTCCAAAGGTAGCTACTTTAACATTTTAGTATGTGATTGTTGTTGTGATTGGTGTTTTTTTCTAAAAAGTTACACACATTACTATGATGTAATTTGCGAACAATTTTTTCAAAGGCCATCCATTGTATTTTCATGCCTTAGCATGATTTTCAATTTCTCTAATACTTGATGTTACTTGCTTTTATTTATTTATGTCTCATTTACTTTTCTGTAAGAAGATATAACTTTTCAACAAGGTAGTCAACTCCCCAACTTTTATGTCGTTCTTCAAATGCATCTACTTTCTCAAGACACTGACAAGTGCATACTGAACCTGAAACAAGAAGAAAGGGTAACAAGTTAAAACTTTATGAAGAATGCAATCAGGGGTTCTTCTGAAAACACATCAAATGATTTTAAAAACTGTGTACTGAAGATTTTTCTCTTTTTTTCTAATGAAAGTGGGGAATTACTGAGGAAAATTCTGAACTTTGAATGATCACTTATAACGCCTAAGAGCCAAACTAAACATACTATCTCTCTGTAAGAATTCAAATGTCTTCAACATAAGCATACCACTTAGCTAAAAACGCATATTATAAAAATAAAAGGCATATTACAGAGATCTCTCCTTTTCTAGGACAAAATAGTCTTCAATAAAATGGTTTCTGACCTTTAAATTTTATACTTCTAGATTGTAGGGAGCGGCTATAGGGTTAAGCCTCCGACTGATATGTTGGCAAAGCCACAAACAAGTCCCAGCTTAGACGGCACAGCCCTCTTAGCATAATTAACCCTACAAGACCTGAGGCCCTGAACCTAACTGTCCCCTATACCTGGGCTCCTAAGCATTAAAGAGAAAAAATCAACATGATATAGAAAAATGTTAGTTACATGCAAACAAGTGGTTAGAATAAGATGGAACTTGGAGACATGGTAGAAAATAGGTCTAGGCCAAGTACCAAAAATTAGGAGTCACCAGAGATTCGGAAATTACCGAAAAATCGGTACAGCGGTCTGGTAGGGTTAAGCTTGAACTTATGATGCTCCCTAGATCTTATCTGGGTAGCTAATGGGCTGTGGGAGGTGCAGCAAGTGCTGCCAAAACAAGTGAAACTCACAAGAACACTGTAACTATGGTGACCACTACCTTGTTTACCTCTGGCTATAAAATAAAGGCTCAGCTTGCAGTCTGGGTATCTCAATGTGGCCTTAGCCAGGCACAGGAGATCCACCTAGACCCAGCTTATTCTCTTTGTCTTTTTTTTTTTTTTAATATATTTTATTGATTTTTTACAGAGAGAAAGAGAGAGGGATAGAGAGTTAGAAACATCGATCAGCTGCCTCCTGCACACCACCCACTGGGGATGTGCCCGCAACCAAGGTACATGCCCTTGACCGGAATCGAACCTGGGACCCCTTCAGTCCGCAGGCCGACGCTCTATCCACTGAGCCAAACCGGTTTCGGCTTATTCTCTTTGTCTTTTCTACATCCTTCACCCCATCCCTCAGGCTCGCCGAACCCTTGGCTGAGTTGGCCCGGCACACTAGATAATAATAGTTTGATAATAGCTCAGAACAGCTAACTGTTGACTTTATTTAAAAAGTTACAGCATACATTCATAACTTACCAAACAGTCTTTTAATTTCATCATCTGATACATAAAATGGTGGGCCTAGGTAAAAGAAAAACATGGTTAGATCTCATTCTAAAGAAATAAATTCTCAGGACCCACTCCTCAGCTTATTTCCAATGACCTAGGTACACTTATTCTACATACAACTTGATTAGCCAAATAGGTGAGCATGTGACAGGTTCTGCTGCTTCTTTTCTACCATCTCATACCAAAGCCTGGCTTACCGAGGTGGCTGAGCCAGCCATGGGACTTGGGAACACTGAAATCATATGGGAGTTCATTAACAACTTCCCTGGGGTTTCCTTCATCGTCTGGGATATTGATTGTCTATGGCTCCTGCACTCCCTACATTCTATACACCCTCCAAATTGCTGAGGGCCATTAACTTTAAAGGCAACTTAGCTTCTGCCCCTCTCTAGAGCTCTCTTCTGAGCTCCACCCCCAGGCATTGCTTGCTGTGTTTTCTTCCCATAGGCCCCTCCATAAGTCTGCTGTTCAGGAATGAAACTGAAATCAGATTAGCAGAGCTGATATCTGTCTCCATTAATTTCTATTTCCATCCAATTGTCCCAGATTTAATTAAGAACAACAGGTCTCATCTTTTAATGAGTTTTTAAAGATGATTCAAAGAGAAAAAAAACACTAACATATATAAATGTTTCTAAAACACAGTACTTTTTAAAAAGCACAATTAAACATTAAAAAGAGAATTTTTAGAAATGAAAAGTCTACATAGTTGGTTTTCAAATCTTCCTGAAGACGAAGTTCAGTGATGACAAAAGTTAAGCTTTAATGTTCAAACACATCAAAATGGGTCCAGAAAAAATAGCACTTTTACAAATTCAAAATAAAGATAGTTATAAAAAAATTCAATAAATTATAAAATTTCATAAATTAAATAGCAATAGTTTAGAGTTGTGGTCGGCAAACTGCGGCTCGCGAGCCACATGCGGCTCTTTGGCCCCTTGAGTGTGGCTCTTCCACATAATACCATGGCCTGGGTGAGTCTATTTTGAAGAAGTGGCGTTAGAAGAAGTTTAAGTTTAAAAAATTTGGCTCTCAAAAGAAATTTCAATCGTTGTACTGTTGATATTTGGCTCTGTTGACTAATGAGTTTGCCGACCACTGGGTTAGAGCTTTTCTTGCACATCTCCTACCTCCCCATGTCCATTTTTGACACCGTCCTCCTACGAGGGTGCTTATGTGTGTGCACCCATAGGCATCTGCCCAGATCATCCCCACCACCACGGATGACATAGATATGCTCCATCTATAGCAAAGCAACCAAATCTCTCTTCCTCCTAATCATGAGATTTCTCTTTTACATTAGGGCCATCCACTTCTCCCTCTTTCATGGTTTGAGCAGTGAATGAACAAAATAGGAATGGAATATGAGAAAAATATGACCCAGTGGGAAGATAGAAAACGTTTATAGTTTCCATTAGCCAAAACTAGACATATCTTCATGTATGTGTATAAGCACTATACTTCCTCTGGGATAAATTAGGAGAAAATGAATGCTATTCATGTCATAGAATTAAATCAGGAAACGAAGCAATTAGGAAAATAAAAAGACTTTACCTCCATATTTAGTTGGATCATAAGAAAAAACACTCAAGAGGTAGTGAAACCCTCTTCTCATTAGGGACAGCATTATATCTGCATAGCTGAAACAAACAAACAAAAGCACACAACAAAGTACGCGTTAGAATTCTCTACAAAGGCAAAGCCTGGCAGGGAGGGAAGGCAGCCTCTACTTTCATCTGCATCGCTGAGCTTACTTCTCCTAACAACCCTGTGAAGCCGATTCTCATTCTAAAAGTCAGAAATGGGTCACACCAATTACGTCATCTGCCTAAACTGGGAAATAACAAAGATGGGAGTGAAAATGAGGCGGCTTCCAGAGCCCCTCAGACCAGAAGGCTTCACAACGAGACGAGCAGAGACCACTTCCACCCCGATGTACCCAGAGGCCTGGCCGCTTTGAACACATTCTTCCCAAAGGGCCAGCGGGTGCTCTGGGGCAGTGACACCTCTTCCCAGGCTGGTCCCCAAATCACCTGGGCGCTTGCTCAAAGAAAACATGCTTGAGCTCCATCCCCACAGACTGATTCTGAAGGTTTACTGTGGGACATGGTTTGCTGAAGGGCAAGCATGTCAAACTCGCGGCCCGCAGGGCACGTGCCTCGTTTATTTGGCCAGTTTAAGCCTTTGCGTTTGACATGCTTGCTGTAAGGTAACAAGTATCCTGGATGACTGGGACCTCTCCAAGGGCACATGTAAGAGGTACAGAACACAACCTCTCCCCTCTGTTTATCTGGGGAGAGACAAAACTAACAGGCAAAGATTCAAGGTAGTATGAAATTTAAGTTCTGCAAGTATGGTATAAACCGTGAGTTTTTGGAACAGTTCCTTCGTGGTAGGTGGCTAGGGGGGCAGTTACACCACTTCCCAGCCATGTCTGTTTGGTTCAGAGTGAGAACCTCACCCTGATAGGGCCCATCAGGAGCCCTGACCAGGAGCCAGGATGGGCCCAGGACAGAACGATGAGTGGGACCAGTCAAATTATTCCACCAGGAAAGGAAATTAAGAGACCCAACAAGGAGTCGCTGGCTAGCTGTGGTCATTGCACTGAAAGGTGGAGATGCTGTGCTGTGTGGTGAAGAGGTTGAGGGTGGTGAGCAAGTCTGATAGGTGGGAGCAGAAATGGAGCAAGCAGAGAAAGCTGGGTGCTCAGGGTGGGAGGACAGACGACATCCACACAGGGAGGTAGAGAGGCCAGGAGAGATAGACAGACAGAGATGGACAGACTATCCAGCTCCGAGGGAGGAGCTTTGTCTCTTGGCACACCAGGGCATGGTCCGCCCTTACAGTGAGCTTTGTGACTTCCAGTTTGCTCCCATGCAAACCAAAGCCCCCGGAGGGACTAACCTTTCAACAGATGAACATCTGTAGGGAGTGGAAACACCTACAAAGTTAGACATTTGGCAGAACTGAGTTTAGTACGCAAACGTGGTGTTTTATGGGTACAGAGAGGTTTCAGGTGAATTTTTGAGTGGATAAAGGACATAGATGTCCCACGGAAAATGCCAAGCAGACCCTGGAAATGTGATGTGCATGTTTGGGAGAGAGAACAGAGCTGGAAATATAAAAATGGTAATGGCAAATGCCATGTACAATTTGTCCAATTATTTCCCCAATATCTGGCGTAGGATATATTTAGAGCATAGTTGGAACTGAATATGTATTTGAATAACTGAATGAAAGTAACAGAAGAACTGCAGTGTCATTAAAGGAGCAAGTATAAGAGAGAAAAGCAGCCCTAGCCGGTTTGGCTCAGTGGATTGAGTGTCAGTTTACAGACTGAAGGGTCTCAGGTTCGATTCCAGTCAAGGTTGCGGGCTTGATCCCCAGTGGGGGGCATGCAAGAGGCAGCCTATCAATGATTCTCTCTCATCATTGATGTTTCTCTCTCTCTCTCCCTTCCTCTCTGAAATCAATAAAAACATTTTTTTTTTAAAAGAGAAATGCAGCAAAAGGCTACGATAGTTCCTTTGGGAATGACAATTTAAGCATGTGAGGAAGGTGAGGATTTCAGAAAAGAAATAAAGGAGGAGTGATGACAGAAAGAGAAAGGAAAACAGGAGCATGAATGATCACTGAAGGAAAATATATATTAAGAGGATGTGGCATGGCCTAATTTAAAAAGATTAGATGTGGCAAAAACCTTACTTATGAAACAATTTTTTAAAATTTAAATTCTTTATTGTTTAAAATATTACATGAGTCTCCTTTTCCCCCCATTGACCTCTCCCCGGCTGCTCCCACCCCCCAGCACATGCCCTCACCCCACTACTGTATGTGTCCATTGATTATGCTCATACGCATGCATACAAGTCCTTTGGTTGATCACTTACCCCCTCACCTCTCACCTTCCCTCATAGATTGGACAGTCTGTTTGATGCTTCTATGTCTCTGGCTCTATTTTTGTTCACCAGTTTATGTTGTTCATTATATTCCACAAATGAGTGAGATCATGAGATATTTATCTTTCTCTGACTGGCTTATTTCGCTTAGCATAATGCTCTCCAGGTCCATCCATGTTGTTGCAAATGGTAAGAATTCCTTCTTTTTTACAGCAGCATAGTATTCCATTGTGTAGATCAAGCTTGTCAAACTCACAGCCCACAATGAATATTTTTGCGGCCCAGCCAATATAACAGTGTGAGCAGTTATTTACAACTGGAGGCCCGGTGCACGAAATTTGTGCACCGGAGGGGGTTCCTCAGCCTGGCCTGTACCCGCTCCAATCTGGGACCACTGGCTCCTAACCACTCACCTGCCTGCCTGTCTGATCACCCCTAACCGCCTCTGCCTGCCTTCCTGATCACCCCAGACCCCTCTGCCTTGGCCCCACCACCGTGGCTTTGTCCGGAAGACGTCTGGTCTAATTAGCATATTACCCTTTTATTAGTATAGATTATGAAAGGAAATAAATCTCCTGTCAGATCCAGAATTACTGACATTCACCTTGGGTCAGTTTTAAAAGTAATCACTGTGAACAAGATTTCCCCCGAAGTAGGAAAGATAGTAGCAGAGAAGAGATGCCAAGTGTCAGGAAGAAGACATTAAATTTATCATTGTTCTTGTTCTTTTTTTTTATACTATACTTTTCAAAATAAACCTACATTTCTATGAAAATTGAAGCTTTTTTTTGTGTGTGTGTGGCCTACATAAACTTAAATCTGGTTTATTTGGCCCGTGTTAGTCTTTGAGTTTGACATGCTTGGTGTAGATGTACCAGTTTTCTAATCCACTAATCTGCTGATGGGCACTTAGGCTGTTTCCAAATCTTAGCTATTGTAAATTGTGCTGCTATGAACATAGGGGTGCATACATCCTTTCTGATTGGTGTTTCTGATTTCTTGGGATATATTCCTAGAAGTGGGATTACTGGGTCAAATGGGAGTTCCATTTTTAATTTTTTGAGGAAACTCCATACTGTTTTCCACGTGACTGCATCAATCTGCATTTGCACCAGCAGTGCACGAGGGTTCCTTTTTCTCTGCATCCTCACCAGCACTTGTCGTTTGTTGACAGCCATTCTGACAGGTATGAGATGGTACCTCATTGTCGTTTTGATTTGCATCTCTTGGATGATTCGTGACTTTGAGCATGTTTTCATACGTCTCTTGGCCTTCTGTATGTACTCTTTCGAAAAGTGTCTATTTAGATCCTTTGCCTATTTTTTAATTGGATTGTTTATCTTCCTTTTGTTAAGTTGTATGAGTTCCATATAAATTTTGGAGATTAAACTCTTACCGGAGATAACATTGGCAAATATGTTCTCCCATGCAGTGGGCTTTCTTTTTGTTTTGTTGATGGTTTCTTTTGCTGTGAGAAGCTTTTGATTTTGATGTAGTCCCATTTCTTTATTTTCTCCTTAGTTTCCATTGTCCTAGGAGCTGTATTGGTAAAGACATTGCTACAACATATGTCTGCTATTTTGCTGCCTATTGATTCTTCTAAGATTTTTCTGGTTTCCTGTCTTATGTTTATCCTTTATCCATTTTGAGTTTATTTTTGTGTAGGGTGTAAGTTGGTGGTCTAGGTTTACTTTTTTGCATGTATCTGTCCAATTTTCCCAACACCATTTATTGAAGAGTCTGTCTTGACTCCATTGTATGCTCTTGCCTCCTTTGTCAAATATTAATTGAGCATAATAGCTTGGGTCGATTTTTGGATTCTCTGTTCTGTTCCATTGGTCTATATGTCTGTTCTTGTGCCAGTAGCAGGTAGTTTTGAGGACAGTGGCTTTGTAATACAGCTTGAAATCTGGTATGGAGATCCCACCTACTTTGTTCTTCTTTCTCAAGACTGCTGCAGCTATTCGGGGTCTTTTTTTAAATTTAATTTCTCTGATGTGAATTCTAACCTTTTTTTTGCCATGTGTTAAGTCCTCCTCCATACAATTAAATTATTCAATACTTGTGTGCCAAATCCAAGTAAATATGTGAATGATATTTGAGTTGGAAAAAAATATATATGTTCATACCCAATCCTCATCTGAGGATATTTTTTCCATTAATTTTTAGAGTGTGTGGAAGGGAGGGAGGAAGGGGGAAGAAGATAGAGAGAAAGGAAGGTGAGTACTTTGATCAAGGCAACACAGCTTGGAAATGACAGAGTCACAAGCCTTGTACCCAGGTCCCTATGGCCAAATCCTATACTTTTTAGACAAATATGGTGTTGGATTTAGGTCCTCTAATTCCAAATACAAAATGCTACTTTAAACCAGTAAAAGTCTAGCTAATTACCTAGACTCCAGAAAAAGCACAGCATACTAAATTAAGAAGGCAAAAAATAAATAAAAAAAGTAAAGAAAGGAAGAAAGAAATGAAAAGCCAACATAATTAAAGAAACCGAATTACTAACCGTTTACGATCACCTGGGTTAATAGCAACGAATGCTCCTCTATCCCAAATCCTGTCAAATTTGCCAATATTTGCTCTATCAGAAAAAAGAGAAAAAAATTACAACATTTTATATGAGAAACATCAAATCTCTAACACATTGAACAGTGTTTCCCAAGGTGCATGCTGGTACTTCACCAGGTGTTATAGACCTGGGTGGGAAGGTGACACCTGTCTTGCTTTCCCTTCCTTTTACTTACTTATCTAGGTTCATGATAATGTTTTCCATAGTTTGGAAGCTCTCCAAGGACAAAAATAGCGGGGAGGTAGGACGTGTTCAATGACCGCTGGCCTCACTGATTTTTTGTCGGACATGTAGCTTACGATAAAAATAACTGCAGAACAGACTCAAGTCAATGCTTCGTGAGTGTTACTACAAGTGCATGGGGAGAGGAAAGCCCTGCCCCCATCCCCAGCACTGCCGGCAAGTACTGAGGTTTTTGAAAGTGCAGAGGTAGTATTCAGTCCTACCTGGGAAGATCAAAAAGGTTGCAACAGTACAGTGAGATGTTCCCCGAAGAACTCTGTAATGAAAAAGTCAAGAAAAAAAAATTCTACTTATTAGGAGATATCTGAGTAGTCAAGGAAAGAAAAGAGGGGAAAAACAAAGGTGGTGGAGAGAAGAATGCATAATTAAATATAAAGGATATCATTTTACTGTAAATAATGTTTTTATTGAAAATAAATTTTTACTGGAAAAATTTTGTAATGATGTACTTTTTTAAAAACCTGGTTCTTTTCGATCAACTCAAGGAGAAAATAAAGAGAGATTAACCTCATTAACTTGTTAAAATTTAGCAATATTTATTTTAGCAGAGTCCAGTTCAATCAATACCAGGCAAGCTGACAGAGAAAGGTAAAATATACTAAAAGTTATTCACGGAAAGTGCAGTTGGGGTGACATCCCCTTTGCTCTTTCATTCATTGTCTAATGAGCATTATTTTCTGAGTGCTTTGTGGAGAGGACTACCCTGGTTCTAGACAGTGGATGTGAATTTGACACAGTCTCTGACCACAATGGGGACAGCCTGGTGGAGCAGAGAGGCGTGGGTACAGAGAAACATGACACTGCTGAACGGCCTGCACTGTTCTGGTTGTGTGCCTGAGAACCACGGGAACAGAGGACAGAACAGGGAACTGACTGGGGAAAGGCTGAACAAGAGGCGGCTTTCAAAGGGTGTTGGTGCATCTGCTAACATTACAGGGGTTGGGCTGGGGGTGCAGTCAAGGGGGAGTATCATGACATGGATTCCATCATGTCCAGAGGATGGAAGTCTAGGAGGTGGGGTGCAGGCAGGGGTGAAGGGCAAGTTAGCAAAGGTGCATCAGGATGTGAAACTCTTAGATTATATTCTGAAATGAGGTGCCAACAGAGGTTTATAAATACAGGAGGGAGGGTCTTTGAAGACCAGTTCAGAAGTACTCTGAGGGCAGCCCAGAGAGGGCTGGGCCTGGAGGCAGGGAGAATAACCAGTGCATCTTCCTTCTTTCCTTCCTTCCTTCCTTCCTTCCTTCCTTCCTTCCTTCCTTCCTTCCTTCCTTCCTTCCTTCTCTCTCTCTCTCTCTGTCTTTCTTTCTTTCTTTTTTTGTTAATCCTCACCTGAGAATATTTTTCCATTGATTTTTAGAAGAGTGGAAGAGAGAGGGAAAGACAGAGCTGGGGAGGAGCCTGCAACCAAGACACGTGCCCCTGACCAGAATCGAACCCGGATCCTTTGGTCCGCAGGCTGACGCTCTATCCACTGGCTAAGGCTAGCCAGTGCATCTGAACTGTGGATGCAGACTGGAATCACTGGGGAACTTTCAATAGTACTGATGCCAGCCCCACCCCAGAGGTTCTGACTTGTTTGGCCTGAGGTCAGACCTCAGACTGGGAACTTTGAAAGCTCCACAGGTGACTTCAAATGTGAGGGCTGAGAACCATTGCTCCAAGAGGCATCTGGAAGCAGGACTAACCTCTTTGGACTGAGTAATCTCCTGAGATTCTTAGATGACTGTGAATGGGGTGGGAGGAAGCTGTAAAATAAAGTATTAGCAAGCCTCCTAATGTCCTGAGCAATTAACTTCAGTATTTAAAAATGAGAGTACTTTGTGACAGAGACTGCAAGTACCAACAATGGCCAGACCACATAAGACAAGAGAACTTGGACCCATAAGCTCCCAGCAACCAGCCTGCGAAGCCAAACCACAGCCTATGTGGTCAGTGACTGCCAGCCTCCTTAATTTTTACCCTTCCCACTCAAGACCAACCAGAGAAAGTCAAATATATAACCCTAACCCATCACATAGTATGGCCCCCTCTAGTTGGCCCCACTTTGGCTCCCCCAGCCCAACAGCCTCCAATCAGGGCACACCTGAAGCCTTTGTGTTTCACTGTTAACTTTCCCACTCCCATGCCTGTCTTCTGAGGCTCTTCCAAATGCAAGTGGCTCGCCCCCTCTGCTTGTTCACATTAGGGTTTGTGGGTTTGATCTTCAGTTGGGGTGCACACTGGAGGCAATGAATTGATTTTCTTTCTCTCTACCTTTCCCTTATTCTGTCTTTAAAATTAAATAAAATAAATTGTGCCGTGCCAGCACAGCCAAGGGTTCAGTGAGCCTGAGGAGGGGTGGCGAAGGATTGAAGAAAAGACAGTCAAAGAGAATAAGCTGGGTTTAGGTGGATCTCCAGTGCCTGGCTAAGGCCACAGAAAAAGATCCAGGAGGCAAGCTGAGCCTTTATTTTATAGCCAGAGGTAAACAAGGTAGTGGTCACCATAGTTGCAATGTTCTTGTGAGTTTCACTTGTTTTGGCAGCACTTGCTGCATCTCCCATATAGCCCATTACCTACCTAGGAAGGACCTAGGGGGGGTCATAAGGTCAAGCTTAATTATGCTAAGAGGGCTGTGCCCTCTAAGCTGGGACTTGTTTGTGGCTTTGCCAACAGATCAGTCTGAGGCTTAACCCTATAGCTGTTCCCTACAATCAATAATGAGAGAGAATCATTGATTGGCTGCCTCCTGCATGCCCCACACCGGGGATGGAGCCTGTAACCCAGACATGTGCCCTGACCAGGAATCAAACCATGACCTCCTGTTCCATAGGTTGATGCTCAACTACTAAACCATGCTAGCTGGGCTATCCAATCTTTTTAAGCCCTAGCTCCTTAATTTATAAGTGAATCTTACATACAGTGCATCTTGCATAGTATCCTCATTCATATTGAAAATAATTTTTGTGGGGGTATGGAAATAATTATTTACAAAAAACAAACCTTGAATACTTTGGCTCCAGGAATTTCCTTGATTGGTTCTTCTGAGTAAGAAAGATTCTGCTCCGTAAAAAATTCCCGTATCCCAAGCTCACTGATTTCCACACCGACTACACTGTGTCCCCGATCTGCAAACCTGCATAAAACCACATATTTACACTTAAGTTCTTATTTTAAATACAGTACTAAATAAAAGGATATGCCCAATAAGCATGTATTTTCCTTAACTTTAAGGGATTTAGATGAATTCAGGTTCATAGAGTTTCATAGAACATATAGATCCACAAAAAGTGAATCTATATATTTTCAAACCATATGTTATATGAAATACTGAAAAATTCATTTATATGACTTTAGGAAAATGCAATAAAAATCACAAGGCTCATGGAGAAGATAAGGGTTGGGGTGCAACATTAAAAACTTTGTCATAATGTAATATTATTCAGCTACAAAAAAAGAATGAAGTGTTCCCATTTGTGACAACCTGGGTGGACCTTGAGGGCATTATGCTAATTGAAATAAGTCAGAAGAGAAAGACAAATACCGTATGATTTCATTTATATGTGAAATCTAAAAATAAAATAAAATAACAAACCAATTAGTTAATAGATAAAGAGAACAGATTGATGGTTGCCAGAGGCTGGGGTTGGGGGCTGGGCAACAAGGGTGGAGAGGGTCAAAAAGTACAAACTTCCCGTTATAAAATAAGTAAGCCATGCGGATGTAATGTACAGCATGAGGATATAGATAATGATACTGTATTGCATAGAGGGTGGGGCAAAATAGGTTTTCAGTTGTTCCTATGGAAAATAATACAATAATTAATAATAATTCAAGAATAAACTGCATACTCACAGCTGTAAACCCACTTTTGCCCCACCCTGTATTTGAAAGTTGCTAAGAGTAGATCTTAAAAGTTTTTATTACGAGAAAAAAAAATTATAACTATGTATTGTGACGGATGTTAACAAGACTTATTGTGGTGATCCTTTTGCAGTACCTACACATGTCAAATCATTATGCTGTACACCTGAAACTGACATAATGTATGTCAATTATACATTTATGTATTTATGTGTGTATGTATGAACTTATTTGTTTACTGGAGTTCCAGTGAGTTTTCACTGAGATAAATTAACAAAAATCAACACTTTATCAACCATCTTTTCTGAACTTAATAAACTCAGCAGACACTGGTCCACACGTGCACACACAGCATGACACATCCTGACCAAAACAACGCCCACTGGAACATTGGCCAATTTTAACAGAAAGCCAATTTTCCCTTTCCGCCAATTTTTTTTCAAAATTTTGAGTCCCCACTGTCCACTTCTCAGTGGAAATGGTCCCTTATGGCTAGAGAACAATAAAATTCTACCCCATTTTTACTGAACAAAAAATTTTTTTCAGCTTTTAGTTTTGTTTCAAAAAAGGGAATAGTGACTTTGTTTTCTCCAGGCACTCTCCCCCAGAACCACTGGATAAAATACAGTATTCCGTATCTTACTAACCCAACGCTACCCTCTCCCCTGCTCAGTATTGTCAAGTGGAGAATTTAAATACACTTCCTGTTGGAATCTGTCAGATGTGGTCCAGGTGCCAGGCTGGCTCCCTCTGACCTCATGAACTGTTATAACCTCTGGACCCTTAACTCTTTACCCTAAAGATGAGTTTTTAGATCTGGAGAGTGGATTTTCTCAGGGAGTTTAAAAACTATCTTTAAAGATATATAGAACTACAAACTCACCAAAGTCCACTTAAATTCACCAAAAAGGTGACTGACGTCAGCTCCCACAAGGCCAATAATTTCGTTTGACAAAGATATTCTGCCAGAAAATGACTCCCCAATAACAGTTTTTAAGATGCACAGAATGCTGAAGAAAGTAGCAAATTAAAATAACATGGGCTTAATTCCCAAGAATCTATTTCATTTTTTTGTTACTCATCTATAAGGTCAGGAGTGTGGCTTAAGGCAGTTACTGATGAGGTTATGAACTTTCAAAGTGTTTCTAAATCCTCTTTGCAGACTCCCTTCCTTTTGGGGGCACAGTCACCTCCCTCCCACCCCTACTTAAAAAAAATTAAACCAAGTGATCAGAATGAAATGTTTTGATGCCAACAATTTACACTCAAGGCTTTGTGCTGAGTTGTCTGGTTCTAACCCAAGCATGATGGTATCGAACACAAAGCACATGGCAAAGGAAGAAGCTCCCATCTCATTCTGAAAACAAGTATTGATAACCAGTTGCCTCCCCTCTCCCCCCAGAATTATTCCTTAACTTCAAAATAATGTTTAAAAAAGTTGTTACATACTTGCTATAACTTATCTCTGTGAACCAACATTTTCTCAATAACATACAATTAAACAAAATTTAGAAATAAACTGGGTAAACATTACATAAGGAAAAAAACCTTTGTCAGTAGAAAAAGACAGAAAACTAGTAGAAATTTGGCACAGTTTACACGTTAAATGGTTATATAATATACAAATACTACAACATGGCACTTTACCTTGAGAAAGACCAGACGTTTACTTGTAGAACTGGGCGTTGGAAGGGCTACAGCTTTTTAGTTATTTTGAAATGATGGACAAGGATTACTGGGAATCGAATTTAAAGTCCTAACTCTAGCCGTGGGTGGGACTGACTCACAGCACACAGGATGAACTGAGGCCTCTGGGAGAGGTTTGAGGTGTGTGCCTCGTTTTGTTTCTTCATACACAGCTTAATTCCATTGGGCAGAGTTATCTGCTTTCACCTCATGTTTCTTGCAGACTAAACAAATGTAAAATTCATGTAATGCTCAAATTATTCCCTAATATATCAATGGATTTAAACAAAATTCACATTTTTTAAACACAAGGTAGAGCAGAAGTCACTGTACCTATTACCCACATAAGACTACACACTTTCAATGTGCTCAGAGCATGAACTGTTTATAGTTCTAAAATAAAAATATTAATAACATGTCTTTCATATTTCCTAGGAAGTTTGTAAGTTAATGTATAGGGAATATTTTTTTTTATTTTTCATGCATTTTTTTAAAGTTATATAAACAAGAGTCTAAATCAGCTGCATGAATTTTTATTTCCATTCAACATATGGAAAACTGAAACATAGCTTACTATAGACTAGTATAGGCTGGATAACATTGGAATACTAGAGGCCCGGTGCACAAAATTCATGCACAGGGGTGGTGGTGTCCCTCAGCCCAGCCTGTGCCCTCTCCCTATCCGGGACTCCTTGGGTAGGGTCCCTAAGCATGGCTGGTGATCAAGGCCTATCGGGGCTTTCCTTCCCCTGGCTGCCGGCAGCTGGCCCTGCCTCCGCTGCCGCCACTGCTTGCCACCTGTGCAGCGCTGCTCCCCCTCCCCCACCACCGGTCCCTTCCCTCTGCGGGCTACAGGCATGGGGTGTGACCGCTTCGCTGGCCTGGGCCTCCCTCTATGTGGCAATTGCTGGCCGGCCCTGCACACCTGCCACAGCATCACTGGCTGGTGGCCTGGGCCTCCCTCTGTGGCCACCTTGTGGAGCCCCTGCCCCCCAATCGATCGCCCTGCTGGCCGGTGGCCTGGGCCTCCCTCTTTGGGGAGATAGATTGAGGAGCCCCCCCATCAATTGCCCTGCAGAGGGTGGCCTGGGCCTCCCTCTGCAGGGCAATCGTGGGGTGATGGCGGGGGCCCCCGACCAATCACATCACACCCACCTTGGCTGGCCTGGCGCCAGTGCATGTCACAGCGCCGTCGTCTGCTGTTCGGTCGTTCGGTCTATTTGCATATTATGCTTTTGTTATTATAGATACTGCCCTTAAAAAAACCCATCTAAGCCCGGCGTGGCTCAGTGGTTGAGCATCCACCTATGAGCCAGGAGGAGGTCTCGGTTCAATTCCTGGTCAGGGCACATGCCTGCATTGCAACCTGAATCCCCAATGTGGGGCATGCAGGAGGCAGCCAATCAATGATTCTCTCATCGTTGATGTTTCTCTCTCTCTCTTCCTCTCTGAAATCAATAAAAATATATTTTTAAAAAACCCTAAGAAAATGTCTTAAACATTTTGAATGCTTTTTGGGCCTCAGTTCATAGTTTATTCAAATCTGGCCTCTTTATAGACGTCAATCTACAAATTAGTTGCACAAATGATAAACATCTAGTATAATAACTTATATGCAATTATATACAACTAGTAGCCCTGTGCACGAATCTGTGTGCCAGTAGCTCTCTGTGGGGCCCGGCCGCTCTGCGCCTGCTGCCTGGAGGCTCACCGCAGCCCAGAGGCCCATCCGTGGTCAGGCACGGTTGCTTGCCTCGTTGCCATGGTGTGGAGCAAGCATCCCGCCAGGCCGCTCACGCTGCCCGCTCTCAGCAGCCGACCCCCCAGGACTGGGGGACTCCAGTGGGGCTGAGAGGACTAGGTGCTGCCATCTTGTGGCTATGGCCGCCATCTTTGTGATGGAGTGGCAGTTAATTTGCATATTACCCTTTTATTAGATAGGAGGATAATTTAGTTCTGGTATTATCCTAAGTGACTTTAAACCTAAAATATTTAACAA
This sequence comes from Cnephaeus nilssonii, assembly GCF_951640355.1. Lineage (NCBI taxonomy): Eukaryota > Metazoa > Chordata > Mammalia > Chiroptera > Vespertilionidae > Cnephaeus > Cnephaeus nilssonii. The sequence goes on from NC_137078.1 coordinate 26,159,273, forward strand.
TCACATCTAATTGTCTGTTTCATCACACCAATCTTGTCACTGCTTGTTAGACTGTTCTTTTTTTTTTCCCCAGGTAATATTTTATTGATAACCAGGGACACAGCCATAAGAGAGGGAAGTACATAGGACTGCAAACTAAAACCCAATAGCCAATAGGGGCCATTTGGGACAGGAACACTGCATCCTGGGGTCCTCACAGTCTCCTACCCGTAGACACACAAGACTGGGCATCCAGGAGAGGGGGCAGTGACTCTGGTATCCCAGAGAGTGACAGGACATATGATGCCTCACTACGAGACAGGGTAAGCAGGTAAAATGGAGAGAGGGTCTATCACTGCCTAAAACCACCTCCTCCTCTTAGAGCCAACACCAGGTTGAAGACTGAACCACCTAGGACTTTATAATCAGCTGAGGGTACTCTTCTCATCATCCATCTGTTTACCACTGCAGATGAGCCACTGCTGCTGCGGGGGGGGTTCCCTCTTTCTCTTCCACATGTTCTTTGTTTTTTTGTTTTTTTTATTGAGGTATTATATGTGTACATATCTTACCATTACCCCCCCGACACCACACCCTTACATGCCCTCACCCCCCAGAGTTTTGCGTCCATTGTTTATGCTTATATGCATGCATACAAGTCCTTCGTTTGATTTCTTATCTCCCCCACCTCTCCCTAACTTTCCCCCTGTAATTTGAAAGTCTGTTTGTTGCTCTCTTCCACATGTTCTTTGATTCGTTCCGCCTTATCTGTGGATTCAATGTCAAGGTCAATCTCCTTTCTGGTCAGCATCTTCACTTTAATTAGCATCTTCTTCCAATATTGGGTCTGCACACAGATAAACTGCTGCTTCTACTGCTGTGGTGGCTGCTGCCACTCCCCAGCACTCTGTTGGTGGGAGTCACTCTAGATTGTTCTCATTACTTATGACATGGCAATAAGACAATCTATGTATAGAGTTAATATTTTTCTTTTCTTCTTTTTAAAAAAAATACATTTTAATTTATTTCAGAGAGGAAGGAGAGGGAGATAGAAACATCAATGATGAGAGAGAATCATTGATTGGCTGCCTCCTGCAGGCCCCCCACTTGGGATCAAGCCCAAAACCCAGGCATGTATCCCCGGCTGGAATCAAACCTGGGGCCTTTCAGTCCTCAGGCTGACGCTCTATCCACAGGGCCAAACTGGCTAGGGCGAGTTAATATTTTTCATGCAGGAAGTTTCCAAAGTAATTCTTTTTTCTGGTTCAGTCATCTGAACCAGCTTGGTTAGGATCAAGTCTAATAATATAGTTTAAATGTCCTCAATTTCATGGGCACAGTTAAGCTATAGCAGCCATTTTACAAATGCTCTCAGCTACAAGTACTTTGCACCAAGACAATAAAGTGTGTTAAAGTTTATCTGCTCTTACCATTTCATCTCAACTGCTTTCCCACAAAGAGGGAAAAATACTCTCAGTTCACTCTCGCCTTTAAGGAAAGTATCCAAATGCTTCTTTAATAGCCTGGGGAGAAAAACAAAAATTTTTAAATTAGCCAATGCAGAGGAAAGGACTACAACTGTATGATGCTAAGTACTTTTCATGCATTATCTCACTATTCCCAACAACTTTACAAAGTAGATAACATTAATTATTATAATCCCCAGTTGACACAAAAAGAAACAGGAAGGTTAAGTAACTTGCTCAGTAACATAGCTAATGAATGGTTAATCTGACTTGAATCTGGGGCTGTCCTGATTAGTAATTAAAAATAAAATACAAATTTCTTTGGTTGATGTTTTGAAATTTATTACTCTCTCCAAGGTATATGTGTATGTGTTTACCTGTGTGTGTGAGAAGTAGGGGAGCCCCTGGGTGCACTGAGCTTTTCAAGCTCTCTAAATGTGTACGCAGGTCTCAGAAGGAGCTCTGAAGAGTTGTAGCTATTCTTGTAGTTAATTCCTCTGTAGAGATGTGGCTCTTCTAAGGCCATCCACATGACAGAGACAACCCATTCAATGATTCTGGGATGGTGCCCCAACTACCCTCGGTGTGCAAATGCAATTAATAATAATAATGTCCCCTGGGAGGGCAGGTGGCTGCCTGGAACAAGGTATGTCTGACACGACCACTTGACTCAGCATTGGCCTAAGATTTATTGTCGCTGCTTCGAAGTCTACTACTGCTGCTAACACGTGGTTCAACATCCTGGCTCCCTTGCTAATTTCTTTCAACTTTTCTTTCCCTAGATAGATAATACTTTAACATTTGAACACATGTTATTGGAAAGCAAAGTAAGAACACCACTTTTTAGTATAAAGAGATACAGGCATTAATGTCACTTAAGCATCTGCTGTACGTATAAACACGCATGTCCAATACATAGATGCTACAAGGGCTTAAAAAAAGTCATATTTCATAAATCTAAGATGCCTTCAATTGTAAGTCACACCATTATTTACACTCCAGGGGAAGAGAAAACATTGCCAGTCACCTATGACATGACACAGATGGGTTCTGTTTTCAGAGATGCTAAAAGGTGCATCTTAAAGTCAGTCAAATAATGTGTGCCTATGTTATTACTTCTATTGCCAAAGTCAGTCTCTGATAGAGCATTTCTCTGTTATATACCAAACATTTCTTACTGGTGTCCTTGTTCTTGATGAAATGTAATTTTGCGCTCCACCCACTTTTCTTGCCATTCTTCCAGAGTTAGTATTCGGTTTTTCTGTACCTCAGTATCGGGGTACTCTTTAACATCAAGTGAAGTTCTTGTATCATCCATAGTTTCGTAGGTACCTTTGCCTTACAAGCAGATGTCTCTAATGCCTAAGTGGAAAATATTTGCAATGTTGACATTTAAGGGCACTGCAATTCTCTTGAAGAAATAAAAACTATTCTCCTCAGAAGTATGGTTCTTAAAAAATATTTCAACATCACAGGAAAAGCCATACAAAAATTACTTACTTTCAGAAGCAACCTCATATTACACATTAGGAAAGATCTTTAAATAAGTTGAATTACATCTTAAAATTAGAGTAAAAGGGTTTAAGTTAAGAAAAGGAGAGGAGAAAACAAACAAACAGGCATTTCATACTTTATAACTTTTGTAAACTTAAGGTAATTTTTTCCTAGCATCTCAGTTACTCTTTAAAATTTGTAAAAAATTTATCTTTGTTGAAAGTATTACAGATGTCCCCTTTTTTCCCCTCATTGACCTCCTCCTCCCTGCCCACAAACCTCTAGGCTTTCACCACACTATAGTCTATGTCCATGAGTTATGCATATATGAATATAAGTTCTTTGATTAATCTCCCCCACCTCCCTGAGATTTATCAGTCTGTTTTCATGCTTCTATGTCTCTGGATCTATTTTGTTAATCAGTTTATTCTGTTCATTAGATTCTATATATGAGTCAGATCATGTGGTACCTGTCTTTCTCTGACTGGCTTATTTCCCTTAGTACAATACTCTCCAGGTCCCTCCATGCTGTCTCAAAGGGTAAGAGATCCTTCTTTATAAGAGCTGCATAGTATTCCATGGCGTAAATACACCACATATTTTTAAATGTTTACTTTTTAATCAATGTTACAATGCATGCAATTTAAAGATTCAGCAGTTATGAAAATAACAGCTCTCATTCCCAAACATCTTTAACTTATAGCTAAGTCTTGAAATTTAACTCTATACTCAAAATAACGAGTGTATTTTGCACCTTCTTGCTTTTCATTTCTAGGTAGCTTCTAGAGAAGATAAGCAGTTAGCCCTCTTTCAACTTCCCAACACATACCCATACACAAACACACACACACACCCTTCTCATTTTCCCTATCCTTTCAAGAGACACAGCAGATTTTTGATTAAATATGTGGAGTACACATTGTTCTGACTCAGTAAATACTTCCCACAGCTTAGTATTCTGTAATTACTTTTACTTTGCTGTACAACTTTTTTATTCTGTAGTTAATAACTGTCTTGCTTTTTTATTTATAAGATTTCTATATAGTAGTTTGGATTTACATTAGTATGCTATTATTGGTGGTTCTAATTTAATGATTTTTTTTCTTGAGAATAGCAAACAAAGCATAAAAGCAGGTATTTCAGGAAAAGTTCCCTTTAATGCAAATTTTGGCTTTGATGTGCTTAGAATTTAAGAAGGCACATCCCTTGTAATTGGGAATATAAATTCACTTCTCAGCAAGTATTTGTTAACCAATGACTTTTGCAAGACTCTCAGAGTTTTTTGAGAGGTTAGGGGGAAGTACCTGATTTTGGGTACAGAAAAGCAATGAAGTATTTTTTTATCTCCATGTTCAGTTGAAATTTTGGGCTTGGGATGTCACTAAGCAGTTCTCTACTTAAAACAAAAGGAAAGCATAATTTTATCCTAGAGGCAGGGCAACCTGGATTGTACAACTCTTTCCCTCTCACACAAACTTGAAGTGTAACTGAACACCAGGAATATAACCTAATCACTTCTCCAAAGATTAACAGTTTCTTAACTTGTTCATGTCCTTTTCTGGAGAAATAAAAAGTTTCGTTCTAAAACAAGATAAAACCGCAAATTATAAAAATCAGGAAAGGCAAGTTTCACTAGTATTTCTACCCATACATGGAAATAGATGTGCTAGTTTGGTCGCTGATTTCTCCGCGGGTGGGCCCCCCGCCTTTAAACCAAAACATGTTCCTGCTTTTTAAAAAATTTTTGCTAAATTTAAGAATTACTTCCCTAAAGTGCACAATTTTTTTTATTAAGGTATTATATGTGTACATATCTTACCATTGCCCCCCCCCACCCCACTCCCATATATGCCCTCGCCCCCCAGAGTTTTGCGTCCATTGGTTATGCTTATATGCATGCATTCAAGTCCTTTGGTTGATCTCTTATCTCCCCCACCTCTCCCTAACCTTCCTGCTGTAATTTGGCAGACTGTTTGATGCTTTACTGCCTCTGTATCTATCTTTTTGTTCAACAGTTAAAGTGCACACATTTTTAAGAGTATGGCTCCGTGAATTTTTACATAGAATTTTTACACCTGTGTTAACACCATGGAGCAAGACAATATTTAAAGCACCCCAGTTTCCTCCCCCCGCCTCACCCCCCACCTGCACCACCCCCAGTGCATCACTCACTATTCTGGCAAGTACTTCTCTTAACAATCACCGATACACAAGAACGCTTCGGTTTAACTTTCAACAATGGACTCACAGCAAGCCCATTGACTTCCCGGCCTCGTTCTTCTCAGATTTCACTCCGCTCCCTGAACCCCACTTCGGGATGCGGATGGCGGGGCCGCCCATCCCTGTCAGGCTGCCCGCTTCCGGCATCCTGTCCCAGGCTCACACCCCGCGAACCAACCATTCCATCGCTCCCCGCGCTCTCCCTGGACCACAGCGGACCTACCTCGCGAGCCGCCCGCTGCCTCACGGTCTAGCTGCGAACCGCCAGGGGCGGGGAAGGAAAGGCCTCTGCGCCCCGCCCCCCGCCCCCGCGCCCCGCCCCCTGGCCCGCCCCTCACCGGCGTCCAGCCCGCGCGCCCGCCCAGGTGCCCCGCCTCGGTCCCCGCCCCGGACCCGCCCCCTCCCTGGACGTCCCGCCTCCGCGCCAGTCCGCGGCCCCAACCCCTTCCCGGCGTCCAGGCCCCGCCCCTGCCCTCCCCAGCGCTCCGACTGGCGCAGTGGCGGAAATGGGCCAGGAGGGGCGAACCTCACAGCGAAGGCGAAGGCGGGGCCCCGACTCCTCCCTGCTCCCGCCGACTCCTCCCACCCCGGGTCACGCCGTCACAGGGGCGGAAGCGGCGGCGGCGGCGGCGGCGGCGACGGCCGAGCGGGGGCTGCGGCTCGCGGCGCGGATCGTGCAGCCCCGTGCGCGCGGCGCGCGGCTCGGGAGGGGCGCCCGCGGCCCGGGGCGGAGCGCTTGGTCTCGCGCGCTCTCCGAGGTGAGGCGCACGCGGCTTCGGAGTGACCGGAGGGGCTGCGGCGCCTTTGGGGTGTCAGCTCTGCACAAAGCAGCTGGGCTGGGGTGCAAACCCTTCTTCTCCCCCCTGCGCTGCGCCCCGCGCCCAGGTGGGAGGCGGATGGATGCCCTCGGGGCTGATACCTCCCTCGGCGGATTGGAAGCGGGGTGCGGGGTGGGGATCACCGCTCGAGGAAGAGAAATCCCCGGGCCGGGGTGTTGCGGCGACGGGGTTCCCTGATTCGTCGCGTGGAGGGTCTCTCCTAACCCCATGCAATAATTCCTTCCTCTCCAGCGCCGCCGTCTCCCCGCGACTGCCTGCACCCTTTTCAGTGCTCAGGTGAGCCCGGAGGTGGTTGCTTCTCCGACTGCGGAGAACTGACCGAGAAAGCTTTTCGGAGAGCGAGGCGGCTGCCGCGGGCACGGGGGAGCGTTGGGGATCCCTCCAGGGGACTGTTAGAGCCCTGTCACCGGGGGAGGGTGTGCTGCGGCGGGGAAAGCCCACGGCCCCGAGTAGGAACTCCCTTGCGTGTTCGCAGCCGGGAGCGTGGCGGCGAGGAGCCCGCACAGCCTTGCAGGTGTCCTAGTCACGCTCCAGCGCGGCCACCGCGCGTTGAGGCTCGCTGGGCATTGCCAGGTGCTGGGGTACCTCCTCCGGGGCCGGGAACCCGGAGCAGGCAGCCCCGTTACGGTGGATGTTAGTCAACAACCTGGCAGCTGGCAAGTGAAACGGGAAGGAAGAGGAAGGCCCAGCTGTAGAAAGTTGGGGTTCAGTGACGTGGAACCTAGCCAGATAGAGGCCCAGCCTTCCCTTTGGTGAGCGCACTGAAGTCCATAGACCAGCCCATTTGGGCAGATCCATCACTCCCCATTCACACACAGTTCAAGACTTTTGTGTTTTGTTTAGCTTTTTTTATTTAAAAAAATCTATTTTAGTGGGAGGAAGGCATTGGGAGGGAAGGCTTCTTAAGGAGGCACATGAGAAAATGACCATCAATAATTAATAGTTTTTCAGGCAGGGAAAGTAAAGCAGTCAGGCCGTTGAACTGGATCCATATTTTGGAAAATTTTATTAGTGTGGGTGCAGTAAGGTACTAGTCCTGCTTTATTTTAAGTGGCCCAAAGGGAAATTCCTGTTTCGGTTGTCTGAAGATGTTTGTAGTAGTTTGTTTTATTTTTAGAAATGCTGATGCCCCTACAAATTTTTATTCTAACATGGAGTCATTTTGATTCTTATTTTTATGAATAATGTGTGTGTGTTTTTAAAAAGTCTTTTTGAATAATTTACTTCAGAAAAAACCCCACATTTTTTCTTTTGTCACATTAAAAGAAAACCAAGGTTCTGAATTTAAAATTAGGGAGATATTTGCTTATAAAATTATATAGAACATGAAACATATTGATTAAATTTAAAATTAGACGTGCTTATTAATTTGAAGAAGCAGGTGGGAAAGCACTTCCAATATACTAATTTGTTTTAATGACACTTTTGATCAATATTTCTAGATTTTATTTACTTTTAAATCCTCATCCGAGGATATCTTTTTGATTTGCGAGAGAACGAGAAAGAGAGAGAGAAATATCAATGTGAGAGAGAAACATCAATCAGTTGCCTCCTGCATTAGTCCAGACTTGGGATTGAACCCTAAACCTAGGTTTGTACCCTGACTGGGAATCAAACCCACAACCTTTTGGTGTATGAGATGATGCTCTAACCAACTGAAACGCTTGGCGAGGGTTCCGAGATTATATTTAACAGCACAAAAATTATAGTCCTTCCAACTTTACTTAAAAATTTTTCCTACGTTTTAAGCCCCAAGAACCCAACAATAGTGAAAATACAGAAATTACAGCAAGTGTCAATAAAGGATGATGGCACATAACTGTTAATCGTATAATTAAAGGTGAAAATGTACCAACCTAAAAATCTTCAATCATATTTTTCCCCAGACAACACAGACTTAATAATGGCTTTTATAGCTAATGTATTCGTTTCCTCTTAACCATTTCTTGATTTGCATCATTCTTTATTGAGATTAAATACATATTTTCCAGTTTACAGTTGGACTTAAATGTCTGATGAAATTTCTATGCTTTTTTTTTTTAGAATGCTTGCTTTCCTAGAGTCAAATGTTGCATGAACCTAGGCTGATTATGTTCCTAAACCCCACATTAAATCAAATATTTACTTATTTTTTAAATATATTTTTATTGATTTCAGAGAGAGGAAGGGAGAGGAAGAAAGGGATAGAAACAGTGATGAGAGAGAATCCTTGATCTGCTCCCTACCAGGGATTGAGCCCCCAACCCAGGCATGTGCCCTGCCCAGGAATCAAACCGTCACCTCCTGGTTCATAGTTCAATACCCAGCCACTGAGACACACTGGCCGGGCTAAACTCAAGTATTTTTGTGGCAATACTTATGTACTAGTATACTATACATTTACAAATACTGTATTTATATATGCCTTATTTGTAGTTCACTTTTTTAATAATGTGGGATATATGTTTTATACAAAGAGATTTGTTAGATTGGACAGCCTTTTGAAAATATAAATGAGGTCCAGAAAGCCTTGGCTTAGGTAGGTAGTAGTATTGTGAACATTGTGTTAGTGTTTTATCCATCTGTATCCAGAGTGCGTAGAACTAAATGACAACTTATTTAATGCTCAAAGAACTATAATGCATTTCAGAATATATGTAGAGTTTATGTGCTCACAACTAACATGATGGTTTTGAGAAAGGGAAGAGTGAGTTAAAGGAAAATCATCCATAACATTGGTGTCAAGATTTCTCAGAGTCGATGTAGATAGAAAACAAAGTTTTCACACATGATGTTAATAATCTATTAAAAATACTCTAGGAGCGTTAGCAGAACTCACAGGTAGGGAACAGTAGGATTAGAAGCCCCTCAAAGCTTTTCTTCAAGATGAAGATTTTATTGCACTTCACAAGTGTTCCACTTTTTGCTGATTGAAATCAAGACCCCCGCCAGAAAAAGATTACAACTCACTTTATAGTGATACTCACTTCATTATGGTGGTCTAGAACCAAACCCACAATATCTCCCAAGATATGCCTGTATGTGGAATTTGTATCTAATGATAATACTTTTCCACTTTCAAATTTCTTATCTATAGGTGTGTTCGATGTATTTTGCATGCTATTTTGTGTGAGTGTATGTGTGTGTAGTAAATACAATGGATCAGAGAAGGAGATGTGTGATAATTGTAGAATTCACATATCATTGAGTATTTACTTCTGTTAAGCATTTTAAAAAAATATATTTTATTGATTTTTTACAGAGAGGAAGGGAGAGGGATAGAGAGCTAGAAACATCGATGAGAGAGAAACATCGATCAGCTGCCTCTTGCACACCTCCTACTGGGGATGTGCCCGCAACCAATGTACATGCCCTTGACCAGAATCGAACCGGGACCCTTCAGTCCACAGACCGACGCTCTATCCACTGAGCCAAACCGGTTTCAGCCTGTTAAGCATTTTTCATTCCTTATATAACTTAATTGAAAAAATACTAATTTTATTACTCAATCTTTCATGGTTACCATGCATTATTTTTCTTCTAGACTTTTGGTTCTTAATGTTTGTTTAGCCATGCTGTTAGACTAGTTCGAGAACTTAAAAAAAATTTCTAGTGGAAGATAAAGTAACTGCCCTGGCTAGGTAACTCCATTGATTTGAGCATAATCCTGATAGGCCAAGGTTGTGGGTTCAATCCCTGGTCAGGGCACATACAAGAGACAACCAGTTAATGCATAAATAAGTGGAACAACAAATCCATCTTTCTCTCCCTCTCCCTCCTCTCTCTATTTAAATAAATCAATAAGTTAAAAAAAATTAAAAGGTACAGTAACTAACCCAGATTCCTATATTTGGTAGCGACTAGATGGTGTGCCTCCTGAGGTTTATTTGTTGGGTATTACTGAGTAGGAATGAATGAGGTTGTGTGTTTTTTTGTGTTTTTTTTTTTAAGTATAATAAGAGATCAAAATTCAGGAACTGCTAAGAAGATATAGTAAGATGGAGAGAGACAGACAAAAACTAGGTGTTGTTACTTCTTGAATTTTACAAACAATGTGATTTGTCTGTTGGTCACTTGTGTAGTGTTTTTCTCAATTTTGTATTTTTAAATGTACACACCAGTAGTGGATACCATTTATTTATACTTGTAATATGCCAGTCCTGTTTAAGTAGCTCTCACTGGTGCTATAATAGACTCTTGCCATGCCCATTTTATGTATAAGAACACTTGAGTTCTTAGAGATGTTAAGTAACTTGAAAGCAATGGCTTCACATTCAGGCAGTCTAACTGCAGAGAATATATTATTACCTAGTACTGCATATTAACTGTTCTAGAATGTTGGAGGTATTAGCAAATGCTAATGTTTAATGGTTTAAATTTTTTTTTTTTTTTGCAGATTATCTGATACAATGGCAACTGCACGGGGGAGAACAAAGAAAAAAGCATCTTTTGATCATTCTCCAGATAGCCTTCCTTTGAGGAGTTCCGGTAGGCAGGTATCACTCATTTGTTCATTCTGTGCACCTGTTTTGAGCACACAGAATTATTCTGATTGGCACTGAAGAATTATAAATGAAAAGATTATAAACTTGTAGTCTAGTTGAAAAATTCACCCCGTAACAGTCACAGTACAGGATGATAAAGAGACAGAATGTAGAAAAAAAAGCTTACTGGCAGGAGGAACTGCAAAGATAGAGACATAGGGTTAGAATCGACATGGGGTGTTCAGAGAATTGCAGCTGTGTAGTTGCCTCCAGGATGTGAGCTGTGGTCAGATCATGCTTGGTGGGAATTTTACATCAGCTTGTAGCTGTTTGAGTGCTGTTGATGGTTTACTTACTGCCATCTTTTTTTGTAGGGGCTTTGTTTTCCCCCCTAAAGAAAAAACTTGAACGATGTAATATTGTCCTAGTTTTTTTTTTTTTTTAATATGCAATACTGAGAAGGTAAAACTGTTCTAAGAAAAAAAAAATTCCCATTTGAAAGTAGCTTTTATTTTGATTGATACAGCTTTTGTCCAAAAAAGGCTTGCATCCATTTTAGTTCTCTACTTAGAGACCTATTGTTAACATGCTGGTTCTGTATTTCAGGCACGTTAGTGAATTATTTGCACAGAACAGTCTCAAGGAAATTGCTATATTGTTAGCCACTAACCTGCTGCCGGGGTGTTGTTCATCTACAAGTTTAGAACTCCTAACGTGGAGGTCACATTCACCCTTGGCCACTCTGGTGAAATCTTAACCCCAGCTGGTTCTTTCTTAGGCAAAGAAAAAAGCAACGGAGATGATGGATGAGGATGAAGACGGTGGGTCAGAGAAGAAGTATAGGAAATGTGAAAAGGCAGGCTGTACTGCAACGTGTCCCGTGTGCTTTGCAAGTACTTCTGAAAGGTCTGTTTAGATAACATGTCTTGGCCTCATATTCCTGCCTATGAGAGCGTTCTCTGTGAGAACATCATCCTCAAAGATAGTTTTACTAAAGATAGATATAAATACTGTAAGTCGTCTAATAATAGAGACATTGCCCATACATTCTGTACATGCCACGCCCTCCTATATGATCCTCCTGTAGACATAGCCATATCAGCTCTGCACAGTGGCCAATCAGTGTCCTCAGATCCCACCGACTGTAGCTGAGCTGCTTTTGTGAGTTGAGAGTGGAATAGGGTCAGGGATGGGGACACAGCAGAGAGAACTGTGGCGCTCCCTATAGACCAGCAGGTGTTGTTGTAATTTTTGCTAACATTCTCTAGGCTTCCATCCTCCCTCACATAACATACCTCCTTTGCCAGTAGACATAAACAGGTCTCATGGAGGCTCTGGGGCTAACTGCACTTCCCATTTTTATTGGGATGACACAAGCTTGACTTTTACTTCCAGAGAAAAATCTTCAACGGAGGCTTAAGATCCAGTAAAACCTGGAACACAAATCCCATTTTTTAATCACGAAGCGTGGTGGTGGTAGTATTCACCGTGGCATTAGATTTCATTCTTTGACTACATTATTGGCTGCTTGACAGGTCCTGTTTGCCAGATTGCCTGCTCAAGGGTTCTCTTCCAGATTCATTCACTACTCAGTATTGGGACAGATGTTCTTACTAGAGACCACACTTCTCTCCTTCACCCACGCGCAGCTTGCAGCAAGCACAGTGATATCCCCTGTTCATGTCATAAAACCCTATCCTGGCTCCAGGGAGTCTTGATAAAGCTCCTAAGTCTCAGGCCTTTGGTGTACAACCAGCTAGGTTAGGTCCTCTGGTCTAAGTCCTTGTGTCCTCACCATGTGTTATCACCTATCAATCATCCATTCCACTTCCCCTGTTATTAGCTACTGGTTGTTAGGATTGTAAAGAGAGAATGCAACATGGGCTCATAGGAAATGCTTGATACATGTTTGTTTGTTTTTTAAAGTGAAGGGGATAGGGTGGGTTGGGAGGGAAGGGGGAAATCTATTTTAGTGAAACAGAGGGAAAACTTTATTGTTGTTATTTTTGCTAAAATAAAGGAGGCAACTTGTATGCATGCATATAAGCATAAACAATGGACGCAAAACTGGGGGGTGAGGGCATGTATGGGTGTGGGGGGGGGGGAATGGTAAGATATGTACACATATAATACCTCAATAAAAAAATAAATAAAGGAGGCAAATGAAAAAAAAAGGGAGAAGAAATGTTATTTATTACCAAAGCTGCATGTTTTTTCTATTTTCAGATGTGCCAAGAATGGCTATACCTCCCGATGGTATCACCTCTCCTGTGGGGAGCATTTCTGTAATGAATGCTTTGACCATTACTACAGAAGGTCTGTTCTCTCATTGTTGGAGGTTTTTGTAGTGGAGGGGGTCAGATGGTTAAGGCTGAGCCCACAGGCTTACTGAATTATTCCACTGCTGCAGCCATGCCTGCATTGACTACAACTTGCCAGACTTTTATGCTGTAGTTTGCATGTGTGCATGTTTACATGGGTGCACATTCAGGGTTCAAAACTATCTGCCTCAGTGAGACAGTTACTCTCTTTAGTCTGCAAGATCTGAAAGCTCTAGGAGCAGCTTTACTATTCTGTGACAGTGCACAGGGGGACGAATGCCAAGATTTGGGGGAAGGTACTGAGAAGTAGGGGGAGCTTGGACAGACAGGTAGCAGCTGTCCCTTCCTAATAGTTTCAGATTTTAAAACTGATAAGAATGCACCTTACCTGACAGGCTCTTTTATGGGTACCATAATAACTTCCCCCTCTTCATAATATGGCTAGTTAAGTTCTTTACATAAGATTTTCTAACCTGCCTTCTGTTTTGAAAACCCAGTTGACTTAGCTTGATATATTTATTTTTATTTTTCAGCCATAAGGATGGATATGAGAAATATACGACATGGAAAAAAATATGGACGAGCAATGGAAAAACTGAACCCAGTCCCAAAGCTTTCATGGCAGACCAGCAACTCCCCTACTGGGTAAAAAGCACTTGTGCACCTAAATGCAAGAAAAATGGATAAAAATACTGATTTGGGGGGAATTTTTCTTTTACTACATTTATTGTTTTATGTCTGTTAAAGCAAATCACATTTTTTATTTTTGTAGGAAACTTCAACATAGTATAAAGAAGAAACTAAGGACTTATCACCGGCTGGTGATAGCCATTGTTAAGATTACATATCTCTCACCTTTTCTTCTGTTAATTGTCTGAGTGTATCTTTAAAGACAATTTCATGCTTTATATACAAATTCTAATAAGGTTTAACATTTTACTTTTAACATAATTTTGTTAACTTTTAGCTTTTTTATTAATTTAACTTTATATTATTTTTCCATTTAACCATTTTTTGAAAATAAATTGTAGTGTTGCATATATTAGATAAATATCCCATCTATTTAATAAAAACCCAGGCAACCATTACGGCGGAATGACAAGAATGACCAGTCACTGTGATGCGCACTGACCACCAGGGGCAGACGCTCAATGCAGGAGCTGCCCCCGGTGGTCAGTGTGCTCTCACAGCGGGCGTGCCACTCAACCAGAAGCCAGGCTCACGGCTGGTGAGCACAGTGGCAGTGGCGGGAGCCACTCTTGTTATGAGCAGTTTGGAAATGGGGTCTCCAGGGTTGGTGTAGTTGCCCAAAGAAGTCTTGTCGTTTCTAGTTCTGCCACAAGGCAGTGCTAAGGAGCAGTGAGCTGAGTGGTAAGGAGTGAGGGGTCCCGAACTTTAAGAGGATGTCCGACTGCTGGCTTAGGCCTGATCCCCACAGGGAATGGGCCTAAGCCGGCAGGCAGATATCCCCCAAGGGCTCCCAGACTGCAAGAGGGTGCAGGCCGAGCTGAGGGACCTCCCTCTGAGTACATGAATTTCATGCTCTGGGCCTCTAGTCTAGGAATAAAATTGTTGGGTCACATTCTATGTTTTCCTTTTTGGGGGTCTACCAAACTGTTTTCCTTAGCAACTGCTGCAGCATCTTTCATTCCCATCAGCAATGGATAAGGATTTAAATTTCTCCACATCCTCAACAATTTATGTCTCCCCATCCTTTTGTGTTTTTTCATGTGCTTGTTGGCCATTTGTTTATCTTCTTTGGAGAGATATCTGTTCAAAACTTTGCTCATTTTTAAATTGGGTTGTTTGTCTTTTGTTGTTGAGTTGTAAGAGTTTTTTATTCTGGATACTAAACCCTTATCAGATATTAGGTTTGCAAATATTTTCTCCTATAGGTTGTCTTTTCACTTTCTTGATAGTGTCCTTTGATGCACATAAGTTTTTAATTTTGAAGTTTAGTTTATTTATTTTTTCTTTTATTGCATATGCTTTTGGTATTATATCTACTAGTAAGAATCCATTGCCAAATCTGAGGTCATTAAGATTGACTCCCCTAATTTTCCCTCTAAGAGTTCTATCATTTTAGCTCTTACGTTATGGTGTTTGATCCATTATGAGTTAATTTTTGGATATGTGTGAAATAGGAATCCAATTTCATTCTTTTGCATATGGATATCTGTACGCTTTAAAAAAAAACTTTTTATTTTGCAATAGTTTTAAATTTACAAAAGAGTTGCAAGAATAATACTGAGAGTTCCCATATATTCTCTACTAATTTCTCCTATTGTTATCATCTATCACACCATGATTGTTTGTCAAACTAAGAAATTAACATTAATACAGTACCAGTAACTATATTATGGACTTTTTATAGGTTTCATCAGTTTTTTTCAGTAGTGTCTTTTACTGTTCCAGGATCCTATTCAAGATGCCACATTGCATTTAGTGGATAGTTTATGACTCACTATAACTAAATTTAACACTGATTATTTCCTTAAGTTAGAGCTGGAAAACCTTTCTGACAATAGTAGTAGTCAGATTCTGTTGCACTTTTTTGGTGCCTGAGCTAGTATTGAATCAGAAATTATGGGGTAAAAGTATGTTATATGGGTGATGGTCATGCAAGGGAGAGGAAAAGTGCTAAAAGGTTGGTCAAATCATGTGACGAAGATGGCAAAGTGAGTGGTGGAGGAGAGAAATGCAGGCTCAAGATTAGCCAACTGATTGACCTTGACATGTTACTTTCCATTTAGGTTCAGTGCACAAAACCTGAGTGTGGAAAATGGAGGCAACTTACCAAGGAAATCCAGCTTACTCCACAGATAGCAAAGACCTACCGCTGTGGTATGAAACCAAACACTGCTGCTAAGGTATGATCTCTGTTGGTTTTCCCTTTGAATTCATTGCTAGGTTAATTTAGTTCTTAGTAAATAGTAATGGTATGTATTTCTTGTTTACCGTATTGCTCATTGTATCAGTATTGTATTGGTCCACTTACATATAACAGAACACCAACTACAATGGCTTAACCAATGGAGGATTTTATTTTTCTCTTGTTATGAGCAGTTTGGAAATGGGGTCTCCAGGGTTGGTGTAGTTGCCCAAAGAAGTCTTGTCGTTTCTAGTTCTGCCACAAGATGGTTGCTGCACCATCAGACATTCTGACCAAATTCTAAGCAGTAAAGATGGGAGAGTCAAAGGGCAAGAGGGCTGTGCCAGCTGAGTCTCCCCCTCTTTTATTGGGAGCTTTCCTGGAAGTTCCAACAATAGATTTCTGTTTGTATCTCATTGGATGGAATAAGATCATGCAGCTACTCTGACCAGCAGTAGAGACAAAGGAAGGAAATCCTATATAATAAAAGGCCCATCCCCTGATCAGGGTGGGGGGGCAATCAGGGGCAGAGCCAGCGAGGGGGAGGGGCCCCGGGAGGTTGGCCGGCGGCCTCCCCCCCCCATCTGGCCGGTTTGCTGGCCGCAGTGGGCGGCATAGCGACTGGTTGTGCTGGTCATTAAGGCATTCCGATCACTGGCTTTTTATATACACTGAGTGGCCAGATTATTATGATCTCTGAACACATAATAATCTGGCCACTCAGTGTATATCCTATATAATAAAAGGCTAATACGCAAATTGTCCCCTCGACCAGGAGTTTGACCAGCAGGCTGGCCGGCCAACTGCCCATGTCCCCTCCCCCTGGCCAGGCTGGCCAGACCCCACCCATGCACGAATTCATGCACAAATTCATTCAATGTGTGTATATATATATATATATATATATATATATATATATATATATATATATATATTTATATACACTGAGTGGCCAGATTATTATGTGTTCAGAGATCATAATAATCTGGCCACTCAGTGTATACCGGTATAGATTTTCAACCCCTGTTGTGACCCTGAGCATGTGTATCTTTCTCTCCATCTTCTCAGGGTTTTTAATTTCTCCCAACAGTGTTTTCTAATTTTCATTGAGGATGTCTTTTGTTAAATAGATTTCTAGATATTTTGTGTTCTTTTCCTGTGATTGTAAGTAGAATTTATTTTTAACTTCATTTTCAAGTTGTTTGTTGCAATGATATAGAAATACAATTTTTATATGTTGATTTTATACCCAGAGGCTTTGTTAAGTTATTCAACTTATTAAATTTCATAGGTCTTTTTGTAATTCCTTTGGGTTTTCTATAGTTGTAACAACTGTGAATAAAGAAGGTTTTGCTTTTTTAAAAAAAAAAATCATCTTTTTGCTCTTTCTTTCTCTTGCCTTACTACACTGGTCAGGACCACCAGTACCGTGTTGAATAGAAGTTGGAGAGTAGACATCCTTGTCTTATTCCTGACATAGGAGGAATGTGTTCAGTATTTTATCATTATGTATAATGCTGGCTTGGCTGTAGCTTTTCACAAATGCCTTTTATCAGATCAAAGAAGTCCCTTTTTGTTCCTAGCTTGCTGAGAACTTGGTATTATGAATGGTATTATGATGTTGGACTTTGTCAGATACTTTCTCTACATCTTTTATGATGACCATGTGGTTTTTCCCCTTTCATCTGTGAATGTGGTGAATTACACTAATTCTGGAATGTTGAAACTACCTCACATTCCTGGAAAAAATCTCATTTGTTCTTAATGTAGTATCCTTTTAATGAATTGTTGGATTCAGTTTGTTAATATTTTGTTAAGGATATTTGCATCTGTGTTCATGATGACAATTTTCTTTTCTTGTAATGTTCTTCTTGGGTGTTGCTGTTTGCGTTATGCTGGCTCCGTAAAATGAATTCAGAAGCATATCCCTCTTCTCTATTTTGTTAAAGAGTTTGGGTAATGTTGATACTATTTCTTCTTTAGCATTTGGTATAATTCACTAGTGAAGTAATTTGGGTCAGTTTTCTTTGTGAGAAGTTTTAAAGTTATAAACTCATTTTCTTTAACAGATATACAGCAATGTAGGTGGTTTTATTCTACCCGTTTTAGAATGTGTATGTGTTTTTCCAAGAAATATGCCTATTTCATCTACTTTGGCACATTTGTTAACTTAAGGTTGTTTGCACTGTTCCCTTATCCTCCTTTTAATGCCAGCCAGCTCTGCGGTGACGTCCTTGTTTTTGTTTTGGATGTTGGTAATTTGGGAGTGAAGAGTGGGAAGCACAGATCTAAGCCTGGGACCAGGGTCCTGGAATGAACAAATCCTGTTCTGAACCCTTTCAGTTTAGCCTTTAATTGATTTTTGAGCGCAGTCTTCAGAGGGGAAGGCCTCTCTGAGGGATAGAAGAGAAAACAGTGGGAAGGGCTGACACTGAGGCGGTGGGTAATTCATTTCTCAGGCTGAGTGCACTGATGGGAATTGGGGTTTGAGTCATGAAGGTACATGAGCTTGTGTGGCAGAGGGGAAGCTGGCCGAAATAATGTCATGGCTGCACTGAATTTAACCAGGCCCTGTGTCCAAGATTACTTCTCAAGCCAAAAGTAGACTCAGTGGCATTTCATTATAATGTTTAAAGGAGAGTTCAACCAAGAGCAGTAAAAGATAGCAGACTATTTCAATAGATATTAGCCTTTGGGCCATTTTCATTCAACCTATTTCTCAAGTTTCTAAACAGTTATTCTAACGATTAAAAATATTTTCGGATGATTTGCTTACTAATGTATGTTATTAAATACTGGATATAATTTTACATAAAAAGTTTATATTAAAATCATTTTGCATTGTGCTTTGACTAGCTTTAGTTTAACTATCATTTGGAATTATATATAATCCCTCCTTTCTTTTACCTGCTGACAATGGAATGGACAACTTTAACTTCATCTCGACTAATTGTTCAAATGGCCCGTGTCCCTTTTTTTGTTTATTTGACTTTATGGGGGGATGGTAATTGTCCTTTTCCATTTTTTTTTTTTTTAGTTTAACTAGTTTTTGAAAAGTCTAAGTTCTTCTTTAAAATGAGTTTATTTTTAGACCAATTATATATGTTCATTACTGAAAAAGTCAAATAATATAGAAAAGGACAAAGATGATAAAAGAAAACTCATGCAGTCATCATCATGCAATAACCATACTAAATGAGATTTATTTAACAGTATTCATGTATTTCAAGCAAAAGACCTGGCTGAGAAATAACTTCCCATGTTAAGAAATAGTACTTACTATGCATGCTCATTTTATGTAAAATGATTGCGTACAGCAAAATTTAAAATCAGAAAAAGAAGCCAAAGTGAAATAAGAAGTCGTTGAACATAGGATAATTATTTCTTCATCTCAAGAAATGGTAGTTTCTAAAAACTTCCTCAAAGGTTATGAATATATATGATGAGAATGGTAGGAGGTTAGAATCACTTTGTTTTAGTTGCATGTTTCAATTTTAGATATTAATTGACACCCTGCTATGAAAGTGGGAAAAGTAAATTATGTCACACCTCCCCTTTCCCTTGCTTCAAATTTCTGTTAGTGTTTCGTGTTTTAGTTTAGTGTGCTCTGTCAGAGTAAATGTATCATTTATTTTCCATCACCATCATCCCTCCATTGCTTACTCTGCTTCTGTACTTACTGGGTTTAATACTCCCCACAATTTCTCTCACCACAGTTCCTTCTATCCCAAGTTCTTCATTTTGATTCATCATGTAGTTGAATGTATTTTAACATCAAGAACTTTTTTTCCAGCCGAAACCGGTTTGGCTTAGTGGATAGAGCATCGGTCTGCGGACTGGAAGGTCCCAGGTTCGATTCCGGTCAAGGGCATGTACATTGGTTGCGGGCACATTTCCCGGTGGGGGGGTGTGCAGGAGGCAGCTGGTCGATGTCTCTCTCTCATCGATGTTTCTAGCTCTCTATCCCTCTCCCTTCCTCTCTGTGAAAAATCAATAAAATATATTAAAAAAAAAAAAAAGAACTTTTTTTCCAGGAGGACTGAGAGGTCTCAGATTCCTTAAGCTTTTGAAAACTTAATTGCCTTTCTCTCCTTCCAAACCCTCTTAAAGTTGAAGGCTTCATGGTCTTCTTAAATTCCAGCTCCTAAGTAGAGTATCATGTTTTACACTTCTTTCCCCCCCCCTCCGCTCCATCCCCAAATTGTCCCTTGAGAGCTACTGCTCCAGTCTGTTACTGTCTGTAGCCTGAAGTTTTGAAATATTTATTTAAATGGTGTTTATTGATTCAGAGTCCCTTTGGTTTTCAGCTTGGTATTCTGTCAAGGACAAAGTCTGGAAAGGTTTATTTGTAAAACAACATTAAAAAGAATGGTAGCAAACTGTGCACACTGTTTTGGAGCTTGCTTTTTTCGTTACATATGTCTGATAGATGTTGCCATCTCAGGACCTAAAGACCTCTTTCTCTTTAAAGCCTGTATAATACTCTACTGAGCGGATGTATCATGATGAATTTAACATGGTTGAGAGCATTTAGGTGACTTTTAAATGTTTGTTGTTAGCAGTGCTGTGATGAATAACTGTATATCTTTGCCATTTTTCAGTATATTTGTAGGATAATTTCCTAGTTATAACATTTCTGTGTCAAAGAGAACATACCATTGTTTTAATATGAAATAATTCTTAGACACAAAAGAGGATTTGTAATTTGTGTGTAAGAAGCAAAGAATTAAAGCAAACACTCACGTATCTAGCAGTTGTAGAAGCTGAGCATTAATACCAAAGCCTCTATCTCTTCCTGCGTGCCCCTTCCTTTCCTTCACTGCAAGGACACAGTATTCCGAATTTTGTATGTATTATTCCTCAGCTTTTTGTTACATATTTACAAAACCCTAAACAGCGTGTAAAGTTTTGCCTACTTTTGGACTGGCTATAAATTGTATCACATTGTTTGTATTCTGCAGCTTGCTGTTTTCACTCAATGTGGAGGTTTTTCACGTGCATCCATGTTGATGCCAGAGCTCTGAGCTATTCATTTCCCCTGCTGTATAGTATTGCGGTGTGCGACTGTACCACGATGTATCTATTTTCCTGTTCACGGGCTTGACCGTTGTTTCTGGTTTGGGGCTGTTACACACCGTGCTCCTGTGAGCATTCATGCATGCCACTCTTGGGCACAGGCAAAGTTTCTCCAGAGTGTATTCCAAGGGCCAGATCTGCGGGGCTATATGGTATGCCAATCTTCAGTCTATTTAGGTAACTTTTTACTTGAAATACACAAACAGAAGGTGCATATAGCTCTGAATGTTCACGAAGTCCCCATTTAGCCAGCTTCTAGTAAAGAAATGGAACACCTACCAGCCCCTCAGAGTCTGTCAGCACCCCCTTTTACTCACAGCCTCCATCCCTTGCTCCCCCACTTACTATTCTGACTTAAAACACTACAGATGTTTTGCTTGCTTTGGAGCTTTATGTTAATGGAATCATACAGTGTTTTCTTCGGGGTCTGGCTGCTTTCTCTCACCGTTGTGTTTGTCAGGTGCATCCATGCTGTAGTGTGTGGTTATAGTTTGTTCGTTCTCATCACCAAATAGTGGCCATTGTTTGACTGTGACACAGTTTATCCATTCTACTCTTTTTTTTTTTAAATATTTTATTGATTTTTTACAGAGAGAGGAAGGGAGAGAGATAGAGAGTTAGAAACATCAATGAGAGAGAAACATCGATCAGCTGCCTCCTGCACACCCCCCACTGGGGATGTGCCCGCAACCAAGGTACATGCCCTTGACCGGAATCGAACCTGGGACCTTTCAGTCCGAAGGCCGACGCTCTATCCACTGAGCCAAACCGGTCTCGGCTATCCATTCTACTCTTGATGGGCTCTGGATTGTGTTTAGCTTTTTTCTATTACAAACAATCCTCCTTTGGACATTTTCTACTTATGTTGGTGCACATGTATGAGGGCCTTTCTGGAAAATACAACAAAGGTTAGGTTGCTGGACATATAGTATGTACATCTTCAGTTATACAAGATAATGCCAAATTATGGTTCATTTAAAAGTTTCATATTTTGTCCCGTTGCTCTCCAGAGTCATTCTTTCTTTTCTTAAAAATATATATATTTTTATTGATTTTAGAGAGAGGAATGGAGAGGGAGATGGAAACATCAATGATGAGAGAGAATTGGCTGCCTCCTGCACGTCCCCCACTGGGGATCGAGTCCACAACCCAGGCATGTGCCCTGATGGGGAATTGAACCTTGACCTCCTAGTTCATAGGTCAACGCTCAACCACTGAGCTACGCCGGCCGGGCAAGAGTCATTATTTCTTTAGCTTTCCGCCTGGATGTTCTTGTGAGAGTAGCTGTCCTCCCCACACCTTCATGCATACAGTGGTTCATCATACTTTTTTCTTTGCCATTCTAAAAGGTGAAAAGGGATATCTTCTTGAAGGTAAATTGATACTGAAGACTATATTTTATAAGTAAAGCTAATTAACACTTGGTTTGCCTTTCAGCCCGAGACCCCAGATCATTGTTCCCTCCCAGAGGATCTAGTGAGTATTTCTACATGTTCTAGATTGGACTTCATTGCATCTCCAATGATAAGTACTATATGTAAATGACAATAACAGTTTTATTCTAACATGATAATGATATGATGAAAATGCTAGCAATAGTGGTATTATAGGTGATCCTCCCCAACTTAAAGTTATATTGCTTTGCATTAAAAGGAAATAAAGAGGAAGAAACTGCTACCTTGCTTTACGATAACCATCAGGCTTGTCATACTTTTTTTTCATGGGTGACTTTACAACTCTGAATCCTTCCAAGAAAAGAACAGGGGTCTAAAGTCTGATGGTCTTGGCCCAGATTCAGCTGTGAGAGTGTTCTCGTATATTCAGACCTTGATGTAACTGCTTTGTCCTGGCCCTGCGTGGAAGGGAACAGCGTCTCCAGCTTGCGAATCCTCACACATTTCATTCCTTTTTAAAAAAATATATATATGTATTTTTATTGATTTTAGAGAGGAAGGGAGAGAGAGATAGAAACATCAATGATGAGAGAGAATCATTGATTGGCTGCCTCCTGCATGCCCCTTACTGGGAATCGAGCCCGCAACCCTGGGCATGTGCTCTTGACTAGAATCAAACCTGGGATCCTTTGGTCTGCAGGCCGAAGCTCTATCCACTGAGCCAAACCAGCTAGGGCCACATTTCATTCCTTACGGAGCTTTGCTACCGGAGCTGCCACAATCCATGGGCTGCATAATCAGAGCCAATGGCCCTTTCACAGAATGCCTTTTTAAGACTCTGAGTTTTTGAAATTCTGAGATTCTGGGTTTTTCTGCATTTTAGTAGTTCAGGATTGTTAACTTGCAGTTTTTCTGGATTTCTGAATCTCAAGGACTGTGGTTGATTTTCAGGCAATGGAAGAATTGACATCTAGAAAATCTATTTTAAAACCATTCTGTTATATAAAGAGGTGTGTGAAACACACACATACACACATTTTTTAATTATTAGTTGTTCCCTAAAACATCTCTATGGTAAACCAGTGGCCCAGATAATATGGGATTAGGATAGACAGGATGAGATTAAAGGAAGGAAAAAGTAAACACAATACCTTATGAATCTGACCCCTAACATTAGACCATTTAGCATGCAGAAGAAATTGAGCTTTGGGACAGATGCCATATTCTTGGAATACATGAACTTTTGAAAGTTTGGAAGACGCCCTTGATGTTCATCTGCCAGTCATTTATTTTTGCGCTTCATTAAGGAGGGGTCAGGAGCAGGCTTCTAGCCATATCACCTATCTACCCTTTTTCTGTTTCTATGGATTCTAGAGTCGCTTTAAAAGCAATTCCTAAATTTTTTGAGTGCCTATATTAGCTTCCTAGGGCTGCCGTAACAAATTACCACAAACTGGGTGGCTCAAAGCAACAGGAGTTGATTGTCTCATAACTCCAGAGTCTGTATGTCTCAAATCAAGGTGTTAACAGGGCCGTGCTCCCCCTGAAGGCTCTAAGGGGGATCCTTCCTGCTTCTTCCAGCTTCCGGTGTTGCCAGCAATTGTTAGCATTTCTTGGCTTATTATAGACGCATCACTCCAATCTCTGCCTCCGTCATCACATGACCCTCTCCCTGTGTGTCTTCAGGCTCTCTGTCTCTTCTCTTCTTCTAAGAATGCTAGTCATAGTGAGTGTAAGGCTCCAGTATGACAAGGTCTGCAAGACTTTGTTTCCAAAAATGGTTACATTCTGAGGTTCTGGGGAATACTATTTAACTTAGTATAGTGGGTATTTTATTACATTAATAGACTTGACTATATCAAGTACAAGTTCTTCATTGGTATGTGTATTCAAGATGACAGGGGAATTTTTTATGGCATATGGACAAAATTAGAGCGAGGTGTCCAGGAATGGCGAGTGTGTTGAGCGAACACACTTGGAATAGCAAGATCAAATGCTGGTTTATTAGCCAGTTTTAGTTTCTCATGTTCCAATGCAGAGGTTCGGAGCACCCTCAAGTGGGCTTCTATTGGGAGGAAAGACGGGGGGGGGGGGGGGGGGAGAGCGTTAATAGGATGGTAGGGGCTCTCTGCTGGGTCCTGACTCAATTTACCAACATAGCTGCAAGACCCAGGAACTATAAGAGAATGGAAGAGCTTGGGTGAATGTTTTATAAGTCACCTACATTCAGCCTTCTCTATGGTCTATTTGGAGTGTCTGAACCCTCAGTTGACTCTGTCCTTGGCGCTCTGCTCAGAAGGGGGCCCCTAGAGGCAGCCCTGGGGTGTTGAGGAAGGGACTGCAGCTTCCCTTCAGGGCCCAAGCCTAAAACAGGCCTTGAGAACAAAGATTGTACACAGAATGCCTTTGGGGCGAGGCACTTACAATGAATGTGTGAAGCAGCTGGGAGTGATTTATAAGGAGTGTTGGGGCTTGTAATCAACTGAAAATTGCTTGTCCCAGATTCGGACTCTGTGAAACTTGAAGGGCAAACAAAATGCATCTCCAATCTGGATTAACTCTGTAGACCCTGAGTTCACACACCCCTGCTTGATGGCAACTGGCATTTGCTGGGAGCCTAGAAAACTAACATCAGAGGGGCTCTGAGCGCAAGGTTCTCCTGTATCAGATTCTTAGAATTCTTGGGGCATGTATTCAGGCTCACTTTTAGAAAAGGCTGTCTACCGTAGGATTTGTGGAGTTTGCTTTACGAGCCAACCAGATTTTCTTTTTATTGCAAGAGTTAGTCATCATGGGGATGCTTTGATCCAATGATTCCATATGTTAAATCAACTCTGGAATGTGATCACACATTTAAAGACCAAAAATAGCTTTTACTTGTTCAGTTCTAGATTTAGCATCTATTTCAATGGTTGTAGTGTACTTTTCCCCTCTGAAAATATTTTTGTAGCCTCTGGCAAAAAGCAGTCATGCTTGGCTACTTCTTAGGTGAATTCTTTTTTTTCTGCCCAGTTTTTCAACTTAAATGATCTTTAGGTTCTAGTAAGAAGGGGGGGTGGAAGATAAAATGATGACTGAATAGAAAGTGGTCATGTCACACTTAAACCGGCCTGTCGTCAATGGGTGCAGCTTCAAGGCTGACCTGGAGTGGGTGGGTTTGCCGAGGAGCGGAGGGAGGGATGGGGAGGTTGTTGCTGTGTGTCTGAAACAACTCTGCCTTCAAAACGTGGCTCTCCAGGCGTCGCCGGCCACCTCTGTTTCAGAGTCTGAGCGTGCTGAACTCTGGTGCAGGATTGCCGAGTGGGAGAAGGCAGAGCAGAGGGGTTACGGATGAATACTGTGGAGACAGTCATCTGTCCTTGGCTGAATCTGCATGTCCATTTCCTGTCCGCCATTGTCCCTCTTCGTCTCGCTCTGCCCATTCCAGAGAGTGTCGGAAGTTTCCAACCACTGGTGGTACTCCATGCTCATTCTACCTCCTTTGCTGAAAGACAGCGTGGCAGCACCCCTGCTCTCTGCCTACTACCCTGACTGCGTGGGCATGAGCCCCTCCTGCACCAGCACAAACCGCGCAGCCAGCGACGCCAGCCCCGGGAAGCTGGAGCACTCCAAGGCGGTCCCCTCTGTGCTGGGTGAGAGCTGGTCCTGGCACTCTCTGCTCCCCCCACACCCGCCCCCGCCCCGCCTCCCCCCAGCCCCTGGAAATGTGTGGGTGAGCGGAATGGAAAAGACTTAGTGTGTGCAGGGTGTGCTATAAAGCACCTCATTATATTGTAGATTTGGTTATGCTGTGGACGTCATGTCATTTGTGTCTATTGTGCAGTGAATTTTTCCCTCAGTGATTGGAAAGCCTATAACACGTGTTCAGGAATTGTTGTCTACAGAGTTTAATGAGTATGTATTTGAAAGCTGGATAAGTTGATGATAACGCAAACTCTAACATGCCGGAAGAAATCTTTTGACTATCTGAGCGTCCTTCTTTTTATTCCGAGTCTTTCTACTTCTAATGATGCCATTGAGAATTTCAGCAGAATGATTCACTCTTGAAAAAAATTGAGAACTTTAGGTCAGGACAGGCATGCTTGTTGGTCATGACTTTAAAATTCCACATTGGAATTCTTTGTGTACAAGCAAGAATTCTAGATTTTCTGCCCAAACACTTTTTTATTTTTTAATTACCGACTTCATTTTTGATGATGTGAATAGATTTTGACATTGTGGCCCTGTCTTAAGGTTTTTAACTTATAACACTGGGTCCTCTAAAAATGTAGCTGTGGTCGAAATGAAAGCAGAAGAGAAACAATCCCAGTGTTAGTTTAAGTGGGATGGGACAGACGCTCAAATTAGTGGGTTGGTACATTTATGAAGGACAATTTGGCAGTGTGATCAAAAACTTTTATCCTACGAATGTATCCTAACTAAATTATCAAAGTAAATTATAACGTAAGTCCAAAGGTTTTGTGCAAAGAAATTTCTGTGGCATTGCTTATAATAGTTAATAATTGGATGAAGTTTCAATGCCCAGCATTAGTGGAATGATTAAATGATAAGAAAATATTATGTCCATTGAAGTCCTAGTTAATGACATGGAAAACTGTTCTCGATGTCATAAATTAAAAAAACAAACAAGTAAGAAAATATTATAAAGTAGCATTTTTTTCTGGCTTTGTAAAAACAAATTTCTATAATATTAAAATTCTCCATTCACAGAAACAGCACTGGTAGTCTGTAAACCCCCCTCGAGGATGATCAGGAGTTAGTGATTGCTATTTCCCCTATGAACCTGTTCAACTTATAATCAGAAAAAAATCCAATAAAAGTTAAAATATTTTTCCATGGGGAGTTGGTGTTCAGTAGGTACAGAGTGAGTTTTGCAAGTTGTAAAAGTTTTGGAATCTGTTGTACAACAATATGAATATACTTAACACTACGGAACTGTACCCTTAAACATGGTTTAGATGGTAAATTTTACAGTATGTGGGTTTTTGGGTTTTGGTTTTTTTTTTTTTTTTACCACAATTACAGCTTTTAAAGAATTGTCCATACCATCGAAATTAAATTTGTGAAGAAGGGGAAAACGTGTGTTTAATTTCCACCTATGTTGTCTAACTGGAGGGAGGAAGCAGCAGCACAGCAGGACAGGCTGTGGAGCTGGACCTGGCTGTCCTTGTTGGTTTGATATTGCGCTTTAATTCACCCGCATTTGGAGGTGACAGCCTGGAGCATTGGCCTGTTTGTGCTTCTGTCAGTCCCAGGCATGAACCGGTACTTCCAGCCTTTCTACCAGCCCAACGAGTGCGGCAAAGCCCTGTGCGTGAGGCCGGACGTGATGGAGCTGGATGAGCTCTACGAGTTCCCAGAGTACTCCCGAGACCCCACCATGTACCTGGCCTTGAGGAACCTCATCCTGGCCCTGTGGTACACTAATTGCAAAGTAAGTGCAGGGCATGGTAGCTCTCAGCACGCGACAGAGACTTCCTGTGAACGAGAGGAGCCACGCCGCCTATGGGTAGAACCTTTCGACCGGGGTGTCTCCGCCTCAGCAGCGTTGGAAGGTCGGGGGGATAGCCTCTGTGTGAGGGGTTGTCCTGTGCATTAGAGTGTGTTTAGTTGCATCCTTGGCCTCTTCGCCCCCCTAGATGCCAGAGCACCCCCAGTTGTGACAACCAAAAATGTCTCCAGCTGTTGCCAATGGGGGCAAAGTCTTTCCTCCCTGAGAACCACCACTTTAGACCGTGTGTTATCGGAATTTGTGAGTGAGTGGAAGGTGCAAAGTTTGGTTCAGACAGTTCCAATGGCTGTGCCAGGAGAAAAGGTGAAAGAAACACTAAAGACTGGATTAAACCATTGAGGGCATTCAACTAAATTATCAAAGTAAATTATAACCATTCACCTCATTATCCTCAAACAACCTTTGCTTTCTGTTGGGACTGAATAAATGTTAGGGGCTTTATACATACAGTACCAGCCTTGAAAGGGGTGAAGATAAATTTTCGGTGTGTGGTATGTGTGGTGGAAATACAAGCTTTAAAAAAAAAAAAGCCTTTTCTGACCCCAGTATTTTTCTGATTTATTAATTTCTTCTGCAATTAGCAAGTGGCTTCTCAGTGCACATAATTTTGCAAGGCCACCAAGAAAGATATGCCAGCTCCACCCTAGTATATCACTGGATTAGACTCCAGTATGAGGTGACCTGATTAAGTAATGGGTCATTTATACAAATTATACCCAGGTGAGTAGGCTGGGCAAGGTAGAATTAATTATTCATTTTGTCCCCGACAGGTTTGATGATTCATCCCCAGTATAAGTTAAAATTCAAAGTCAAATTTTTTTAATGTGAAGAAAAATTAATCTGATGTTTCTAAAAAGTGTATCTTTATTATTATTCATAGGAAATTCTGAGCACAATTTTATTCAGTTCAGCAAATGTTTATTGAGCACCTGTATCAAACCTGTTGGGGACAAAAAATCCTGAACTTGTCAGCCTGGATCCATTTAAAAATATTTTAAATGTATTTTTATTGATTTCAGAGAGGGAGAGAGGGATAGAAACATCAATGTTGAGAGAGAATCATTGATCGGCTGCCTCCTGCACGCCCCACACTGGGGATCAAGCCCACAACCCAGGCATGTGCCCTGACAGAAAATTGAACTGAGACCTCCTGGTTCATAGGTCAATGCTCAACCACTGAGCCATGCTGGCTGGGCCCATTTTCATTTTTAATGAGAGGAGTTTTTACAGTGGCCTTTGTTACTTGGTTTATATATCGTATATATTTAATACTCCAGTGGTAAAAACACAAATGTTTGCAATAGAAGAATCAAAGACTTTGAAAGGATTGCTTTTAAATTTCATAAATACAAACAGTTTATCTTCTGAAGCAATGAAGGTCAATGTTGTGTTATTTTTGACTCCTTCAAGTGTATAGTCATCTTCCTGTATTTCAGATTCTGGTGGAGCTGGGAGTTGGGGACAAGTAAAGGAGAGGCCAGGGGTAGGGACCCCCACTCCCACCTCCAGTGCCTGTTCTAACTTCACACCAGCCCAGGCCGCATTACTCTGGGATCTTTGAAATGGACCAAGGCCTGGCCAAAGCTGGGCCAAGCAGAGAAAGGCAGTGGGATCTTTTTTCTCCAAGTTCCTCAACCAGCCCCCCCTCATCCGTGATAAGAATACAACTTCTGCTGCCAGTGCACAGAGCAGCCTGGGTTTCTACAGTGGCCTTTGTTGCATTGTTTATTGAGTCAGGAATGTATTATTTGTTATATAGTCTGCCCCCACACTCCCTGTAGCAGTCATTCTTAGCAGAGAAACTTATGTGATAAGATACAAATTGTTGTATCTGCCTTTTGTCCCTTCACCGGGCAAGCCTCCCCTTGATCTTATTTCTTCATGTTAAATAATGAATTTGAATGACTTCGAGAGTTTCTTTTTTTTTAATCCTCACCCAAGGAGTGAAGATACTTTTTCCATTGATTTTTAGAGAGAATGGAAAGGAGGGTTGGGGGAGAGAGAGAAATATTGATGTGACCCAGACACATCGATTGATTGCCTCCCACATACTCCCCAACCATGGGCAGGGATTGGACCAGCAACCCAGTAACGTGCC
The DNA here is from genome assembly GCF_951640355.1 of Cnephaeus nilssonii. Classification (NCBI taxonomy): domain Eukaryota; kingdom Metazoa; phylum Chordata; class Mammalia; order Chiroptera; family Vespertilionidae; genus Cnephaeus; species Cnephaeus nilssonii. The sequence continues at coordinate 26,189,007 of NC_137078.1, forward strand.
CTTGATCGGGAATCGAACCCACGACCCTCTGGTGCCCAGACCAACGCTCTACGCACTGAGCCACGTCAGCCAGGACCCTGATAGTTTCTTTTTATTGTGATAAAATACACACAGCATAATATTTACCATTTAAATGATTCTAAAATGTATATTTCAGTGGCAGTAAGTACATATACAATGTTGTTTAGCCATGATCACTATCTAGTTGCAGAAATTTTTCATTACCCATAGAGGCACCCCACAGTCCTTAAGCAGTAACTCCCCATTCCTCCCTTCCCCCAGCAGTCACTAATCCACTTTCTGTCTCTGTAGATATGCCTATACTTGACATTTTGTATAAATGGAATCTTACAACATGAGGCCTTCTGTAATGAGCTTCTTTACCTAGCATAATGTTTTAAAGGTTCATGCCTGTTGTAGCATGGATCAGTACTTCAGTGTTTTTTATGGCTAAGTAATATTCCCTTTGTGGATAGACCACGTTTGTTTCTCTGTTCAGCTCTTGATGAACATTTTTGTGGCTATTTGAACAGTGCTGCTTTGAACATCTGTTTTCAATTCCTGTGGGTATGTACCTGGGAGTGGAATTGCTGGGTCATGTGGTAATTCTATGTTTAACTTTTTCAGGAACCAAGAGTTGCTTTTTGTTTGTTTGCCTTAACAGTTTGGTTTTATTTTCAAACACAGGAAGCTCTTACTCCTCATAAATGTATTCCTCACATCATTGTCCGGGGTCTCGTGCGCATTCGGTGCGTTCAGGAAGTGGAGAGGATACTTTATTTTATGACGAGAAAAGGTCTCATCAACACAGGCGTTCTCAGCGTCGGCACCGACCAGCGTCTTCTTCCTAAAGATTACCACAGTGTAGGTGACTAGCTCTAGCAATAACACCCCTCGGTCAGGATAAAGGCCAGTACATTGTTGATGATACTAGCAAAAGTCACATTATCACCATAAAAGTTGTAAAATAAGACTTGCTGGAGTATGTGTTTCTCTGGAGAGGATTCTGTTCCCCTAGACTGTAGAAAAGAGGAAAGGATTACTTAGAAAAAGTACTACAGTATTCTTTAGGAAAATAACTTTCTGCTATGGGCATCAAAGAAATGTAGATGAACCAACATTGCTTGGTAGTTAGTACCTTCCAGAACAACTAAAACAGCACACTGTTTTCATTGCTCTAATTAGATTTTTTTTAAATTTATCTTTATTGTTGAAAGCATGACAGATGTCCCCCTTTTTCCCCTAGTGACACCCCTCACCCCCACTCCCACAGGCCTTCACCGCACTATTGTCTGTGTCCATGGATAATGCATATATGCATATAAATTCTTTGGTTAATCTATCCCTACCCCCTTCCCTCAGAGATTTGTTTGTTCCATGCTTCTGTGTGTCTGGATCTATCTATTTTGTTCATCAGTATGCTTTTTTTCATCAGATTCCACATATGAGTTAGATCATGTGATACTTTGACTGTCTTATTTCACTTAGCATAACATTGTTCCTTTTTTTTTTTTTTTTTAAGAAATCAGTCGTCATTATCGGGGCTGGTCCAGCAGGATTAGCAGCTGCTAGGCAACTACATAACTTTGGAATTAAGGTGAGATTTTTGGCTCGTGGAGGTGGAAACAGATGGTTAACTGCTCCTCTGCTCCAGATTTTCTAAGACTTAGAAACCACTTCATGATTTTAGCAAAGAATGATGAATATATGATATCTTTATGTCTTTACACTCGATCCGAGAAAAGATACAAAATTTGAAATTAGTTTAATAAGAGAAAAGTAGAGGAAGATAGAAATTCCCACAGCTTTGGAGAGTTTTAGACTCTATTGAGCAACCCAGAAGAGATTTTAAGTTGGGGTCATTGGGAAAATCCTTTATTCCTGCAATAGTTTGAGACAACAGATAGCAGTTTGGAAATTCACTGTTTCTTTTATAAAAGTTTCTGAAATACCCAGTTACATTTTTTTATGCAAATTAAAGGAACCCTTTGCATCTTATATCCTGAGAAACAAAAATCTTTGCTTTTGGAAGCAAGATTGAATTACTTAATCCATGGTTGAGACAGAATTACATGACTTTTGAAGTACTGTACATGTTTGGGGTTGCCTGCTTCCCCAAGGTGGGATATTTTTTCTTTTTCTCTGGTATATTGCTTTATTCTAGTTGTTCAAAATTAGCCAAAATAGAAACTAATATGAAAACCATTTGTGCAGTTCAATGTCTAATTCGTATTAGAGTCATTCAAATTAACCGTAGGTTTCTGTGACTTCCTAAATCTGACACATATCTCCCTTTTATAAACTTATTTTGCAAAGACTGGTTTTCACTTAAACCATATGTGAAAATTAATTTGGTAAAATTGAGTTAGCCTTTTTGCTCTTCTCCATCTTGCTAGAAGAAATGACTTCTTTTTTCACAAAATCTTCTCTGATGGAGGTTTCAGGGACAAGAAAAGCTTTCAGTAGCTGTGCCTGAGAGGTTTTCCTCTTGTTTGAATGGAGAACCTAAGTCTTGAATTACGTTGTGTTGCTGACAAAGTACAAGTACCTGAGTTGGATTTATAGGATGCGTGTTTGCATTTGCAAGTATTTTCTTAGAGCTATTACGATACGAGGTTTTTTAATTGATTATTTATTTCAGTGTTAGATGTTGGGGCCAAGGTTTCTTGTTTGCTTTTATTTGGGAAACCCACAGATTATGTTACAGAGGAGTTATTACGATCCAGAGTCTTTAATGTTCAGCCTTCCTCTCACACTAAAAGGAAACTAGAAACCAATGGTTCTGTGTTAATATAAGAGAAGGAAGTAGGGAGGGCAGAACCACCAGTTGTAGCCTTTCTGGTTGGAAAAAATTAGGAATGTAGGTCTTCCAATATTTAGAGGATCTGTATTACTCTTCCCTTTCTCTCGCCAGGTGATGAGGGAGACCCCACGGAGAGCACCCATCCCTCTCATGTTTAGGAAATAGATTCCTCTGAATCACCAGAGAGATGGGTAACTCAGGGAACCTCAAACAATTTGAAGGAGAGATTCTAGGGCCCAGGGACTAAATGACTGGCCTTACACTGAACAGGACTCACATTTTCAGTTACTGCCACCCAGGGATGTGTGGTGTAGCACTGAGTCACGGGGCTGTCCCGCTGGGGAGCATCCTGGTACCACCAGGATGAGAAAGTTGAAGGAGTTAAACAGCCTGGGTGTGGGACCAACCTGCTTAAGTCAAGCCCATAAGGTGACCTGATTTTTTTTTCAAAAAGGGAGTCATATCTTAGGGAAGTTAAGGTCTATTTTTTGCAATGTTAAATTAGGAATTTTGTTACATACACAGATATTTCATAAGACAAAAATCTCCTCTTGAACCTAGTTTCTAATAGTGCTTTTTAATTTATGGGATACTATTTAGTAAAAGCTTTCCAGTTGCATTTCATGTGCTAGTTCATCGGATCTTATCATTACGGGATTTGAGGGAATAATTTGAAGATTTCACCAACAGACCGACCACTCACTCATCATTAGAATCTGGGTTAACAGCCACTTGGGCTTCTGTTTACACTGCTTTCTCTTCCAAGTCATTTCTCTAGTAATGTAATAAAAACATTAACCAAATATGGGACTTACTTAACTGTATTATTCTACATTGATAGTAGTGCCTTTGATAAGACTATTCTATCTTACTTAGCTTCCCCAATTGTCTGTCTCTTCAGGTGACTGTGCTGGAAGCCAAAGACAGAATTGGAGGCCGTGTGTGGGATGATAAATCTTTTAAAGGCGTCACAGTGGGAAGAGGCGCCCAGATCGTCAATGGCTGTATTAACAACCCAGTAGCACTCATGTGTGAACAAGTGGGTTTCTTTAAGATTTGTATTGTAGATAAAGAAAAGAAATTCTCAGTTTGCTTCTGTGTACTATTAATGTGCTTTTAAGTAATAGGTAACAACTCCAGAATGACTTCTTGCCCCCTCATCTTCTCTGAAAAGTAGATAAAGACAAGTATAGCGCTGCCTCCGTGAGAAGGTGCTACCAGAGGACTTAGAGTATTTTTTTTCTTTCTCTAAGATCTTGAATTATATTTGTGTGTTATTTACAGGCCACTGGATTAGCTTGTGGCTTTAGGGTTTCCAGATGAAGCACATAATAATACAGGGTTCCCAGTTAAATTCAGATAAATAACAAGTACTTTTTTAGTATAAGTATGTCCCAGCTATTACACAGGGTATTATGCACGCAATATTTGGGCCATACTTATACTAAAAAAAATTATCTGTTTTTTATCTGAGAGCTTTCACTGGACATCCTACCTTTTACTGGGCATCTCTGCGTAGTTTCTTTGAAGACCTGGTAGGTCCAAGGTTTTTCCTAAAATATTTATCGACAGTAAATTCAATTCCAACCCCTGTGAGTGTTTGTGTGTTTGTGTGCTCATTTACATGAGAGTCCGTAGAGGAGGTAGGATGCCAGAGCGAAGAGGGCAGTGCACAGCTGCAGCATCAGCAGCACTGATAAACCTTGGCCGACAGGCCGGAGAGTGCCTGGCACAGAAGCTGTTGCTGTCCGCCTCGCATTCTCATAAAATAAGGCCTCATAGACGTCATGCTGTTTTTTCCCACTGCCTGCCTTTGCTGCCATTTTCTGTGAAGCATATTTAGCGTTATCTTTGGGAGGTACTAGGCCATTTTCTCCAGGAGAGCTCTGTCTAATTTCAGCTTAGAACCTGTACATATTTTTTCCAGGGAAAAATTTTCACCTTCTTATTCTTATTATTTTGAAGCTTGGCATCAGCATGCATAAATTTGGAGAAAGATGTGACTTAATTCAGGAAGGTGGAAGAATTACTGACCCCACTATTGACAAGCGCATGGATTTTCATTTTAATGCTCTCTTGGATGTTGTCTCTGAGTGGAGGAAGGATAAGACTCAGCTCCAAGATGTCCCTTTAGGAGGTATGGGGAGAATGGTGTTCTGATTGTTCCTCCGAGTCTCATTCTAACCCAGCTTGGTCAGCAGTAGTACCGTTCATCCATGAGGTTGATGATGCAATAAGAATAGTCTTTCAAAGCATTCGTTTTGGACAGATGAGTTCTCCCAACTGGTCTACAGAGGGAGCAGAACTTCCTCAGGGACTTTTAGCTGCCTATGTGTGCACCCACACAAATCTTTCTCTACACCAAAGCTGGTGTTTAAAAAAAATGATGTGAATGTTTGATTTTCAATTTCCCAGAGGTGCTTCCTTTTAAGCAAAGTGTGGTAAGCCCTATGTGAATAAAGAGTCACCACATAATGTCCTTTCTAGGTAAGAGTTTCTGTACACCAGGATTTCTTTTCCTTTTGGGGGGCAGTAGGTTAAGTATATTGTTTAAGAATGCAAGAATGTGTATTATAATTTAATCATTGCCAAATTCTTTTTAAAAAAATAAGTCTTTATTGATTTCAGAGAGAGGAAGGGAAAGGGGAGAGACATAGAAACATCAGTGATGAGAATCATTGATCAGCTGCCTCCCGCCGCCCCCTGCTTGGGATCTAGCCTGCAACCCAGGCATGTGCTGTGACTGGGAATCGAACTGTGACCTCCTTGTTCATGGGTCGACACTCAGCCACTGAGTCACACCAGTTGGACTACTTCAAACTCTTTAGGCTTTGGCCCTAAATAGACAGTATTCATCACAATTCTTTAGAAAACTTGACTGTGTATCATGACTCATTTCCATGAAAGTACTAGCTGAGATTTTACTATATTGCTTCTTAAGTTGATATTTACTTAACCTACAGTTTTATGACCTAGTGAATTCACGTGTCGTTTTTGGAAGCAATTCGGAGTTTCTTAAACTATGAACATTTGAACTCAGTTTTTAGGATTTGTTTTTCTGCTTTTTATTTTATTATTATTTTTTATTTAAATTCTTTATTGTTGAAAGCATTTAGGCTGTTAATTTGCTTCAACTATATGTTTCTTTGTGAGGATTTTTAGTTCCTCATTCTGGTATCGGTCTCTGTTTGGGGTAACTTCTCAGTAGCAGGGACAGGCTGTGTCCTGCTGTTTAGCCGCCCTCCCCACCCCCTGAGACTGACCCGCACTGTGATCACCTGGGTGAGTGTTGATAGACAAACCATAACAGAATGTTTTCAGAAACTTACTGAGATCAACAGGGGTCATTTCCTTATATGCCGTAGTGTCCAGACCAAGTGGTGAGTGGTTGAATTTTGTGGAATGGAGGGTAGTTATGAGGCTGACTTTCAGGGAGTTCTCAGAATTTGGTACTGGTTTTCACATGTGTGGTGGTCGCTGGATGGCATTTTCTTTCGACTTCTTTCAGTGTCACCAAATAAAAACGTAATAATATAGCTCTGTCTTGGCCTTACTTAAAATAAGGGAGGGCCAGCAATACTTACTGTGTAAGTAGTTGTTTTATCTTATAATACATTTTTTTGAAAAGCTTTAATAATGCACACATCTCTATATAAGGTTAGTTATATCCTGCTAGCAGCATCTCAGCTATCTCAGATCTTACTTTATTAACACTTAGCTGGAAAAAATATATATATATATATATAAATATTAAGAAGTTAGTTAATTTCACAAAGCATATGACTAAAGCTTTTAGATAGTATTTACATAAAAATTGCTTTTAGACTTTTCTCAACCTATTTATACTTAATTTTATATATTTTTCCAACAGTGTTGGTTCTTGGCCTCTACAACACCTAAGGAAAATAGAAACAACAGGAGGCAGAAATGGGATTGCTACAAGATGGTTCTGAAAGTGATTAAAAAAAAACACAAAAAAAGCACCAGGTGGTCTAGGGCCAACAGCCTGGCGCAAATCCAGAGGTGCTGTGGCATCCCCACATCACAGTCCAGGGGAGAACGGACATTTTAAATGAGAATCTTGAGTTGTCTAGAAAACAAAAAAGTCGACTGACACTCAGTTCTGTTGCTAGTCAAGCGAGTTCACAGTGCTGTATAGAAGCTGTGTGTCTGCTGTGTGTGCATTGGATGGTCATCTTCCCAGGAAGGTTATGAAGAAGTGACCTGGCCTAAGATTCTTAAAATTGTCAATCGTGAGTCTCTCCCACCCCCCCAGAAAGGAGTCTAAGATGGTCATTGGAATGGTTTCACAGTGCTGTGTGTGTGTAGTTGAAAGTTCCAGTTGAGTGGAATAGTTACGTGTTGGGGTTAGATAACAAGACGCAATTTCTGAGGCGTGTAGAGTCCGTGCCGCTGGCCTGGGAGTGGGGCGGGGAAGGGGGGCTGTGGTGAGGGGTGCAGTCCAGGCCCCGCAGGGCCGGGAAGAGATTCTGTAGCAGAGCCTGTGAGTGGGCAGGTGGTGTTGCCGTGTTTGGAAAAGCTAAAAACGTGCTGGCACAGTCTGGCTGTGGGTTTTGGATTTATTACACCGGCAACGAGAACCAGTAATTAAAGGTGCTGAGGCAGAGGGCTGACGTGATGGCAGTTCATGGTGGAGTATTCTTATTGGGGAGAGAACATAGCCAGTGGCCAGTGCATCACAGATCCTCCAGCTGATTCGAAGGTGGTGGCAGTGTGACCAGGAAGGAGTGGGAATCCTCTCTGAGGGTCTGTCCTGCCAGGCGCAGGGGGTGCTTTTCTGTATCTTGAGCAAAAGAAGAAACGGCTTCTCAGCTAAGCAGAAATGAAACGTGGCTGGAGATACAGAACCTACATAGCTTTGTTCCCGGTTAAGATACGCTTTTCCTTCCCGAGAGAAGCCATCCTCATCCAGATGTCCTTTCCCTGCGTTGGCTCAGGAAAGGGCTCCCGAAGTTTTGGGTTTTGTGGGTTGAAGGAGGTTGAGAGCGAAAGATAAGGCCTTAGAGAACACTGCTGAAGCTGCTTTCTCTGCTTTGGCCCACCCCCATTGCAGAGAAGATCGAGGAGATCTACAAAGCTTTCATCAAGGAATCCGGCATCCACTTCAGCGAGCTGGAGGAGCAGGTGCTTCAGTTTCACCTCAGCAACCTGGAATATGCCTGTGGCAGCAACCTCCATCAGGTGGGGCTGGCCTTCCCAAAGCGTGCCTCGGGGTGCTTGTTTTGTGTATATTTTATGTCATCTCAATATCGAACCTGGGCTGCTTTGGATAAACAGGAAACAATGGTTTTGCTGCAACAGTAAAGATAAAATTTATTTTAAAAAGTTCGAAAACCATGATTTCAGAACATATTAATGACCTCACAGTGGTTTTGGAAAAAAAAATTATTTTTTAAAAAAGCTAGAGAAACTATTTTTTCCAATAATGCCTGTGAAGAAGCTCAGTGTGTAACCCTAATACAGGGGGTCTGCTGGGCTGAAGTGGGGAGGGGCCCAGAGCCTGTGTGTTCACCCCTCCTCCCGTGCTGTTCAGTGAGGCCCTGGGGGCATTTCTGTGGAACCCTGCATGGTCTGAAAACTCTGCTCTCAAAAGACCAAAAAAGAGTATCCTTGCAGTTATGGTCTGTTTATTTTGCTAAAATAAATTTAAACTTGCCTAATTTAACTGATTTTGATACTTAAATATTCTGTTTTGAATGGTGGCTCCACGGATGGCCCCTGACCGAATTGTCCTCTTTGGGACCTCTTCATGTTCATTTGATTCTTCATGGTGATTGGAATAGCACTGTTTTCCAAAATCATGCTGCATTTCAACCTCTGTAGAGTTTCCATGTTGAAGACCTATAGTTGGTATATTTTTATATGGAGTTGATCAAATGCAGTTTTACTCTCATAGAATTCCCCTTTTCTGGGGTTGTTGATTTTATTTTTATTGAGGAGTGGTGCCCACACCCAAATCATGTCTGTCTTCTGTAGCTTTCCTGTGCATTGTTGAGCAATTCCCTTCCCCAACAGCGGGATTCACCTGCGTTGGTCTGTGTGTCCCCTCCCTCCATCATGTTTTGCCCTATTCACGACAGCCCTGCCCTCCTATCTCGAGTGGCTTTTCCCATCTTGGAGTCCTTTCCTGTCCCTTCGGTGCAGCCTCAAGAGGAGGTGGGAACCCCTCTTCTGTTCCCAACCTCTCCTGTTGTTTCCCAGGTGTCTGCTCGCTCCTGGGACCACAACGAGTTCTTTGCCCAGTTTGCTGGTGACCATACTCTCCTCACTCCTGGCTATTCCGTCATCATTGAAAAACTGGCTGAAGGACTAGATATTCGGCTCAAATCTCCAGTGAGTATGACAGCATTGGGAGGCTCTGGTTTGGCCTTAGTTTTGGAGGATGTGAAGTTTGGTGCATGTGGATGACACAGGAGACAGGTACTTGCTGTGACTGTCAACCGGTGCCTCCGCGTATTTCTGTGATACGCTCCTAGTACCATCCATGTCAGTTGCGTAGTTGCTACTGTTTGGAAACAATAGTAGCGCAGATGCATTTTCATTAATAACTAGCAGCCCGTTTAAACGAAGATTCGTGCAATAGACCTTCATTCACCTGGCTGCCTGCACCAGTTTTCTGCCGGCACCGGGGACCTAGGCCTTGGCTGTGGCCACCGCCTTCTGCCTTCTTTCAGGGTCGGGGCTTGGCCCCGGGCGGCGGCCTTGGCTCTGCTGCACCCCAGTGTCCTTGCTATGGATCGTAGGAGCCGACCCCCCGTGGTTGCCTGCGATCCATGCAGGCTCCCTGCTGGTGCCCAAGGCCGGGAAAGCCTCCGCCCGAGGCTTTCCCGGCCTTGGGCTCTGCCACACCCCAACGTCCCTGCTACTGTTTCCTGGTGGGTGTGGTTGGTGGGCGTGGCTTGTGGGTGTAGCGAAGGTACGGTCAATTTGCATATTACTCTATTATTAGGTAGGATAAAGTGTTCAAGTTGCTTACAACATTCCTGACCCAAAGCAGTTATTTTCACTTTAAAGCTTTCCCTTCAAATCTTTGTTCCTGTGCATTTGTATTACACATTGTTGTCATCATAAAGACAAATATTACACTACATTATAAAGGTTTGCCACATTTTGACATAGTGTTTATGAATTTTAATGGCTGAGCGGTAGTTCCCTGAAATAGGCTGTAACTGTTGTTTTGATCTCTGAATGCCAGGAAATGATTTCCCATAGCCTTGGAGACATAAACTCACATACTATCAGAACTGGGAAGGGTCCTGGGACATGCGGTTCCATCATGCTTTTCTGTTTTTCTTGAACAGGTACAGAAGGTTGATTATTCTGGAGATGAAGTACAAGTTACCACGACAGATGGGACAGGGTATACAGCACAAAAGGTAAGTGCTAGAATTTCTCTAGGTGTTTCAGGAGCTTGGCAGTAAGAGAAAGATGTCTTTTCTACCAAGAAGTTGGCCTTTGGCAACCTGTCTGGAGCCTTGTTTGATTTCTGAGGAGTTTTGTATGTCCACTTAATTGTGTGGTGGATATGCAAATCTGATCTAACTAATCTAACACTGTATAGATTCATGCAGATAGAATTCTGATTAGTGTTTCTTAAAGTGGGTTCTGTGGTACATTAGTCCTGGAAATTGCACAAGAAAAATAAATTCTTTGGCCACATAAGTTTGGAAAGTATTGTCTGCTGCAGTTCAGTTTTAGGGTTAAATAGCATATTAAAGGTTCTGAAAAGTCCTACATTCAAAAAGACCTATTTTACTTTAATTCAGTGTTTTCCAGGTTGGTAGGGCTTTTTGTTGTTGTTCTTTGTTTTATCATGGAACCATTTTTTTCAAAATCAAGAAAGATCTGTGTTTTCATTTTGAAACTGAAGTTGTTGTACTTTTATATTATTTGAATTCTTTGTAAACCACTTATGTAGGTGGACAGTGTAAAGTGCTGTAATGTAATATGTGAAATCACAGAGATTTCTGTAATGTTGGAGAACAAAGTGCTTACTTGGAGTGGAAGGGGACTAATAAACTCATTAAGTGTATTTAAATTTAGTTATGTCTGAAATGATTACCAAAAAGTACAATTGATACACTATCACCTAGCTATGTTTTATACTTTTCAATGATCTAAAAGTATTTCACAGTCCTTGATAGTCATATACAAATAAAGGATTGCATGTCAGATGGAAAGACGAGGTCTGAGTCCAGGGGATGGGTCCTCATATGATTCCTGCCTTTACCTAGTTGGGTAGTGAGTAGTGGTGCTATAGACTTGGGACTAATAGTGGTTTTCAGTCTTGGCTGCACATTAGAATCACCTGAAAGGTGCCTTAAAAGAAAGGCTGCAATGGCCGGCTGGCGTGGATCAGTGGTTGAGCACCGACCTATGAATCAGGAGGTCAGGGTTCGATCCCCAGTAGGGGGCAGCCAATCAGTGATTCTCTCTCATTATTGATGTTTGTATCTCTCCCTTCCTCTCTGAAATCAATAAAAAAATGTGTGTGTTTTTTTTTAAAAAGAAAGGCTCCAAAACCTCACCCTGCAGGGACTTTCACTGAAATGGTCTGGTCGTGTTTGCAATGCTCCCCAAGTGTTTACAGCATGCAGCCAGAGTGGAGCACTCCTGGGCCACAGTGTCCTTATCTGTGAGCCCAGAGAGAATCAGGCTCATCTCTCAAGTTCTTCCTAGTGGTAATTAAAAAAAAAAATCTTTAAAATTGCAAGTCAGCCAATACTTCAACCTCTGGTATTTCGTAACTTGGCCTTTTGGAATCCAGGATAACATGCTAGTTAGACTCGCCCTGCTGGGTCCCCTCTGCTGACCCTGATCAGGCACGCTTGCTCGGCTTTCTTTGTGTTCTGGCTTTCCAGGGATATTAGGGCGTAGCTTCAGCCTGCCTTTCAAAGCCTGCTCTGAAGGTTGAAAGCAAATATTTATGGTTGTCAGCACACATCACACGGTTTGAATTGGAAGTTTCCCCAGTTTATAAGTGAAAGATTTCCCACCCAGCAGGACGCACTGATAAAACATTTGACAAACTGTAATTCAATCTAGGCTGCTTCTACTGATATCTAGCTTTATTCATTACCAGGGTATGTTCATATCTTGTGCCTATTAGTTAACCCACGTTTCTGTGCTTTTGAAAGCTTTTTTGTTAAGAAAGCCTCTAGACCTTATATTCTTGTAGTTTTCTTTATATATCCAAAATCCCAGGAAGAACTCTGAATTTCCTGTGATCATGGAGTTTGGGATTCAAGCCAAATACACTAAATCTTTGATGAAGGCCACGGCTTGGCATTCAGCTTCATTCCACTCCCATCTCCTGTTATCTTGCACTGTAGATGATGGAAAGTAAGCGCGCGTGCACACACACACACACACACACACATACACACACACAAACACACACACAGTTTCCCAGACTCCTTTGCAGCTGAGACTCTCAATAAGAAATGGTTCGGTCACACAGATGCACCTGTATGATTTGGAAGGTATAGTCTGGCTTTTACTTGACTTCTGTAAGTCATTTGAGACCCTGCAATAAATTGCTTCCTCTTTTAAAAAAATTTCATGTGGTTTTTACATGATTGTAATAATCCCTAGTGTTTGTGAGTGCTTTATCATTTATGAAGCATGTTGATGTATATTGTAAGGGTTTTTGTTTGAAGCATGACCCCAATCTGTTGAGGTTAGGAGGGCAGGTATTAGCTTGGCCACACATTAGAAAGTGTCAGGAATGATACACTAGTCGAGTTCTCCTCACTCCACATTAGGTACATTTCTTCTTACAGCACTGCTTTTCAGGGTTGGGATCTGTTGACTCTTCTGAACCTGGGGTTATTGTAAATCATCAAGTCCTTTCTGCAAGTTCCTCCATGTGGGTGCCACGTCTGCTCAGCCATGCACCTTTGTGCAGTGAACAACCTACGCGTGTACATGGCAGCCCTTGGTCTTACGAGTATAACAGCCTGGGATATTGACTATCTGATGCCTGGCAGTAGAGAGGAATGTTCTGAATTTCCCTGGAAGTGCACCCACTGAGTTGTAGTGGTACGAGGTCCAGTTGCTGCTTGCGTTTTAACTGTTAATTATTCCCCACAGGCATTAGTCACGGTTCCACTGGCCTTACTGCAGAAAGGCGCCCTTCAGTTTAACCCGCCGCTGTCAGACAAGAAGATGAAGGCCATCAACAGCTTAGGCGCAGGCATCATTGAAAAGGTGATTACTTAAGCCCTAGAACCACAGAGATTAATGCCAGATGACAGGAGTTCCTTCGCTTCTCATATTGAGAAGTAGTGGGTAATTTTTGTGTCCAAGTAAAATTTGAAGCTTTCCTTTTAATTTGAGTAATTGTTCCTGCAGAATACAAAAGGACATTATGAAAAGACTAGAGGCCCGGTGCACAAAATTCGTGCACGGCGGGTTGTGTCCCTCAGCCCAGCCTGCACCCTCTCCAATCTGGGATCCCTCTCACAATCCAGGACTGCTGGCTCTCAACCGCTTGCCTGCCTGCCTGCCTGCCTGATTGCCCCTGCTTCTTCCTGCCAGCCTGATCACCCCCTAACCACTCCCCTGCCAACCTGATCGACGCCTAACTGCTCCCCTGCCGGCCCGATTGCCCCTAACTACCCTCCCCTGCCAGCCTGGTTGCCCCTTACTGTCCTCCCATGCAGGCCTGGTCCCCCCCAACTGCCCTCCCCTACCAGCCCGTCACTCCTAACTGCTCTCCCCTGCTGGCCTGGTTCCTCCCAACTGCCCTCCCCTGCAGGCCTGGTCCCTCCCAACTGCCCTCCCTGGCAGGCCTGGTCCCTCCCAACTGCCCTCCCCTGCTGGCCTGATCACCCACCACTGCCCTCCCCTGTCGGCCATCTTGTGGCAGCCATCTTGTGTCCACATGGGGGCTGCCATCTTGTGTGTTGGAGTGACGGTCAATTTGCATATTACTCTTTTATTAGATAGGATAAGGAGAGCTAGCTGAGGTCTGTGAATTTTAACCTCAGGAGGATGAATCTTGTTATTCATAATTCGAACTTGGTATATAAGTAAATATTTTTTTTCTGCTTTCCACATCTGCCCTCCATTAATTAGCCCCAATGAGGAGAATGTTTTTCCCCCTCTGCCTTTAAAATCTCTTTCAGTAGAATCTGCCAGTGCTGCAGCAGGTATCGCAGACCTATACCTATGAGGAGTCAGAATGTATCTTATGGACATAAGCCTCAAGGCCATGTCTCAGGGTGTTTTGCATTTTAGTTTAGCCTAGAGGCTGTCAGTGAGGGACATAAAAGGCCAGATGCTCATGGAAAGGAGAAAGGAGAAAGGAGGTGGGAACATGAAGGGGAGTAGTGAGGTTTTTTTGAACGTAGCGTTAGTTACGAGCCATAGGTTACTTCTTAGAGATTGCTGTACTTTTGATTCAAGAAATTCTTAACCATCTTCCTCTTGCTCACTTTCCAGATTGCCTTGCAATTTCCTTATCGATTTTGGGACAGTAAAGTTCAAGGGGCGGACTTTTTCGGGCACGTTCCTCCTAGTGCCAGCAAGCGAGGGCTTTTTGCTGTATTCTATGACATGGATCCCCAGGTAAAGTTATTGGTGAAGTGTGGTTTGAATTCCCTTATCACAGTTTAAAATTTGCTGTGGTAATTATTTACATATCAAGCTCAGAAACTAATGACATTTTGGACACTCTGGGTATTTGTTTATATTCTGGGAGGATACTTGGACTGGGACATTTTCCTGTAGGATAGGAGCCCCAATATCTGCCATATTTTCTCGAAGTACTAATGTTACTGCCTGGGAAATGAGTTAGTCACTTGTGGAAACTGTTATTTCAGGCCGATGGGGGAACTCCTCAGGGAGAGGCCACAACAGCACAGTGATGAGTGGTACTTGAAGAGCACTCTCCACAGGTCCCCCAGTGGTGCTGTGAAGGGTGAGATGTGATTGGCCCGGGTGAAGGCAGGCCTCGGTGCCAGTAGATATGATTGGTGGGGAACAAAAAGGGGAGGGCATACTCACCACTTGAAAGGTATGCTAGTGCTGATGTCAGGCGAAAGAATCCCAGTTTCTTTTCTGTCTCCATTCCAAGAAACATCTTAAAAGGTTTCTCATGGGAGCCCAGGGCAAATTTTCTTTACCATTGGAGAGAGTTCTTTCCATTATGTTATCCATAGCCTTTCCTACACAACCTCGTAACACTTCTTCTAAAACAAGTTCATAAAAGGGAAAAGCCAAGAGAACCCTGAACTTGATACTGACATTGCTTCTTGAGTCTCTTCAGCAGGGAGCAGTAACAAAATGCACAGGCGAATAACGGGTGTTTGTGAGGAAAACAGACGGGTGATGGAAGGGATAGGGGGCCGTAGGAAATCATGAAATTTAACTGGCGAGAGCGACGTCATTTCTTTAGAACTGAACATTTTACCAAAGCTTTTCCCTTTCATGTGTCCAGAAGAAACACAGCGTGTTGATGTCAGTGATTGCTGGGGAGGCGGTGGCCTCCCTGCGGAACCTAGACGACAAGCAGGTGCTGCAGCAGTGCATGGCCACGCTCCGGGAGCTGTTCAAGGAGCAGGTCAGAGACGCCGGCTCTCCGGAGCGGTGGAGCCAGACCCAGCCATCGCTACCAAGTGAAAGGAATCAAGGCAGTGGGCCCATTATTCTCTCTCCCAGTATCCAGCTGTCCACCCAAGTTTTCCTGCATTAGTGTGTTAGGGCTGCCGTAACAAAATACCACAGCCTGGGTGGCTTGAACAGTGGAGGTTTATTTTCTGACCATTCCGGAAGCTAGAAGTCCAGGACCAAGGTGTCGTCAGGTTTGGTTTCCTTGAGGCTTCTCTCTGTGGCTGGCAGATGCTGCTTTCTCGCTGTGACCTCACATGGCTGCCTCTCTGTGTTGTCTGTGTCCTGGTCTGTTCTTAAGAGAACACCAGTCATGCTGGATTAAGGTCCGCCCCAACGACCCCATTTTAACTTCTCATTACATCATTAAAGGCTCTTTCTCAAATACAGTCACATTATAAAGTAGTGGTTGATTAGGGCTTCAACATATGGATTTTAGCAGACACAAATGTAGCCCATAACAGTACCCAATCCCCCTTACACTATTGTCTTCCTTCCCTTCCCCTCACATCATGCACACCCCCTTTCTTTCCTAAGGATGTAGAAGGCTCAGGATTTCCCATAGAGTCTGCATTTACCCAAACCCCAGTAGTCTTTGGCGACAACTTTCCTTTTAAAGGGACGTTGTCCAAAATTTTCTTGTACCCCACATGTGTAGCTAGTCTCTCTTCTCTCAAAGGAGCTCAGGATACTTTTTATTTGCCAACTTACTAAATCTCACAGTCTCTGGAGATTTATAAATGGTGTGGCTTGTATCTTTTTCATATAAAGGAACAGAAGTCAAAAGAAGTGAAATGACTCAGAAGTTACATAAATTAGAGGCACCAGGGGTGTTAACTTCGGCATGATGTGATTGTATTTCACAGTAGTCTCTAGCTGTGTGTCTTTGTCCAAAAATTGGTTTTCAAATTATTTATTCAGATCTAAGGACATAATTTCTATATAAATCTTTTTGATGGTGGTGCTTGTCAGAAGTCAGCCTACAAAATGATTTGAAACTTAGTGTGAAATAGATCCTTGGATAGCCGTCTATGGAGGAGCCTGTTGAGAATTTCACCTTAAGGTCCTAGAACCCCAGTCTTCCCTTTCCGACTCTGGGCCAGAGACCCCTTTCTTTCCATCTCTGTAGCACAGGCCAGGCGGTGGGAAGGGAATGCCCAAACTCTTAGCCAGTGGTGATGGCCCCAGGTAGGTGGGGGAGAATGTGTGTTTGGCAGAAGGATAAAGTGAAAAGTGAGGAGACACAAGTGGGGGTAGGTTGCAGAGCTGGGGCAAGAGGTAGAGAATAGTGCACAGATACGGGGAGAGTCATAACGGGGTCAGAGGAACATAGTGAGGATGGCTGTTTCAGAATGGCTACAAGGAGCTCAACTTCCAATGGGAGGGAAGACTGTATGTTTATGCTTGTGTTGCATCATGTCCAACTCGCTTCTTGATCCCGTTTTATCATTGCTTCACATCAACACAGGAAGTCCCAGATCCCACAAAATATTTTGTCACTCGGTGGAGCACAGACCCCTGGATCCAGATGGCATACAGTTTTGTAAAGACAGGTGGGAGCGGTGAAGCCTACGACATCATTGCTGAAGAAATACAGGGAACCATCTTCTTTGCTGGCGAGGTGTGTATCATGATCCTGAACCCAATTACTTTTATTTTGATTACTTTCTTTTAATTAAAGTGATGTATGTCCAGAGTTTAAAACCTGTGTCAAATACTGTCAAGTCTTATGATGACAAACAACAGATGTCCTCTCAGCATCCTCTTCAAAATCCCAGAGCAATTTTTAACTCTTTCTGTTATATCTTCTGGAATTTACTTTATGTTTTAAAATATTTATATTGTCTTCTGATTTAACAAGTTAGACATTATCTACTGACTTTCTGTCAGGTTAAAGATTTAGCCCATTTAGTCTCTTCACAACGTGGTTATTTCACAATGAAGTTGCTGTCAGTGTTTATATGATATGACTAGGTAAATGTCACTCACTGCCAAGCCAGGGTGTTTATTGATTCCATTCTTACACAGTCATAATAAGCCCTTTTTTTCACTAGCTTATTTCTTTTTTTTAACTTTAAATATTTTTTTATTTTTCAATTATGGTTGACATACAATATACACTGAGTAGCCAGATTATTATGATCTCTGAACGCATAATAATCTGGCCACTCAGTGTATATCCTATCTAATAAAAGAGTAATATGCAAATTGACTGTCACTCCAACACACAAGATGGCTGCCCTCATGTGGTCAAAGATGGCCGCCACAAGATGGCCAGCAGGGGAGAGCAGTTGGGAGGGACCAGGCCTGCAAGGGAGGGCAGTTGGGGGCAATCAAGCCTGCAGGGGAGGGCAGTTAGGGGTGACCAGGCCGGCAGAAGAGGGAAGTTGGGGGCGACCAGGCCTTCAGGGAAGGGCAATTGAGGGAGACCCAGGCCTGCAGGGGAGGGCAGTTAGGGGCAACCAGGCTGGCAGGGGAGCAGTTACAGGGTGATCAGGCTGGCAGGCAGAAGCAGTTAGGGGCAATCAGGAAGGCAGGCAGGTGAGCAGTTGGGAGCTAGTAGTTCTGGATTGTGAGAGGGATGTCTCAGATTGGAGAGGGTGCAGGCTGGGCTGAGGGATCTCCCCGCACGAATTTTGTGTACCGGGCCTCTAAAATATATATATATTTTATTAGAGGTCCAGTGCATGAATTCGTGCATGGGTGGTCTGGTCAGCCTGGACAGGGGGAGGGGACATGGGCAGTTGGCCGGCCTGCCTGCTGGTCGAACTCCTGGTTGAGGAGACAATTTGCATATTAGCCTTTTATTATATAGGATATATACTTAGTGGCCAGATTATTATGTGTTCAGAGATCATAATAATTTGGCCACTCAGTGTATATTAGTTTCAGGTATACATCCCAGTGATTAGACATTACATAACGTATTAAATGATCCTGATAAATTTCAAACCCATTTGATATCATACACAGTTATTAGAATTATTATTGACTATATTCCCTTTGCTATAGTTTACATTTCCATGACTATTCTGTAACTACCAATTTGTACTTCTTAATCCCTTCACCTTTTTCAGCCATTCCCAACCCCATCTGGCAACCATCAAAATGTTCTCTGTAACTATGAGTCTGTTTCTGTTCTGCTTGTTTTTGTTTTTCAGATTCAATTGTTGATAGATATGTATTTATTGTCATTTTATTCATATTTTTAATCTTTTTTCTTCTTCTTTTGAAAGAAGACCCTTGAACATTTCATGTAATGCTGGTTTGGTGGTGATAAATTCCTTTAGCTTTTTCTTGTCTGGAAAGCTCTTTATATGTCCTTTGATTCTAAATGATAGCTTTGCTGGGTAGAGTCATCTTAGTTGTAGATCCTTCTTTTCATCACTTTGCATATTTCTTGCCACTCCCTTCTGGCCTGCAAAGTTTCTGTTGACAAATCAGCTGACAGTCTTATGGGTGCTCCCTTGTAGGTAACTGTTTTTCTCCTGTTGCTTTTAAGATTCTTTTTGTCTTTAACCTTTTGCATGTTATTGTGTGTGTTTTTTTTAATTTATCTTTATTATTTAAAAGTATTACAGATGTGGTTGGGTGGTGCTTCAACATGGTCTAAAGCTGTCCACCAGTGGCAGTGGCTCTGGGGCCTCCTTGGAGGTGCAAGCCTAGGTTAGCCGCCTCTTGTATTCTGCCTGGGGCCCCCAGCATAAGATACTAAGTGATCGGAAAATTGCTGCTACTTGTGCTGTGCTTGGAGGTGTCCAGGTGAGGTCAAGCTGCTAACCAAGGCTGGCTGCTGCTAGTGTGCTGGGCCTGGGGCCACTTAGCAAGAAGTACTGGGCACACCAAGGCCAGATGCTGCTTGTTTGAAAAATTTTAGGAAAGTCTGAAGTATGAGTCAAGACAGCAGTTTGTATAGAAAAGCCACTGGAAACTGCTTGAATGGGCCTGCATTTGGGTGGGGTAGGGTCTCAGGGAATCACCAGGACAGGGCCAGCAGTGTGAGCCAGGTTGATGGAGACTCAGATATGGCACCTGTCTGCTAGCTCTCGGGGGAGGGCTCAGAAAAGGAACAATTGCCTCTGCCAGCACTTCTGTCCGGGAGAGAAAGATGCCCCACCATTTCTCACCCTAATGCCAAACAATTCAGTTCCTCCCTTTATGTCTGGTGCTTTTCAAGCTGTTGCCCTGGTGCTGGAGCTCAGAGGAAATGAGTCTGAATAAGTCTATGCATGAGCCCTTTAAGAGGAACTGCCTGGTACTCCAGCAGCCTCTGTCTCACTCAGCCACAATCCCCACTGGTTTTTACCGCCAAACATTATGGGGACTTTTCTTCCTGGCACTGGAACCCCGGGCTGGGGAGCTTGGTGTGGGGCTGGGACCCCTTGCTCCTCGGGGAGGGCGGGGAGGAGTTACTTCCAAAGCCAAGATAACCTTCCCGATTTTTAGCTGCCACACATGGTTACAGGACCAACCCATTTGCATTTCCTCCCCTCCTGCCAGTCTCCATGTGGCTTCTTTTCAATTGTTTGTTGTAGGAATTCTGGTCAGCTAGATTTCAGGCGGTTCTTCATGATGATTGTTCTGTAATTTACAGATAATTATGATGTGGTTGTGGGAGGATACATTTACCTACACCACCATTTTGACTAGAAGCCCCTAATCCTAGCCAATTCTTTTCCTGCCTCCCCACCCTTCAGTCATCTCTAAATCACAGTTGAATCTCTATGAGCTGGTGTTAGTCCTTTATTTTTTTTAATCCCCGGTTCCTGGCATCCTTGTCCCTCTGCTCCCATCTGTACTGATTGATCTCTAGGACTCCTGCAAAGCTGTCCTCCCCAGAACATCTCCTCCTCACCACTTTCCAGGGCTGGGGGTTTTAATTTTCTAGACCCCTCTCTTCTTTTTATATATTTATTTTTTAAATTGTGATAAACTACACATAACAAAATTTTCCGTCTTAACTATCAAGTGTACGGTTAAATGACATTAAATACATTCACACTGTTGTACAACCCTTACCACCATTCATCTCCAGAACGTTTTCATCCTACAAAACTGAAACTGTCCCCAATAAACAACTCCCCTCGCCTCAGCCCCTGGCAGCTACCACTTTCTGTCTTTATGGATTTGTTCAAGGAACATCATCATATAAGTGGAATCATACAGTATTTGTCCTTTTGTGACTGGCTTATTTCACTTAGTATAATGTCCTTACGGTTCATCTGTGTTGTAGCATGTGTCAGAATGCCCTTCCTTTTTAAGACTAAATAATACTCCATTATATGTATTTATCACATTTTATTTTCCCATTAATCTGTCATGGACACTTGAGTTTCTTCTACCTTTTAAAAAAATTCTTTTATGAACAATGCTGCTGTGAACATGGGTGTACAGATATCTCTTCAAGAACCTTTCAGTTCTAAAAAAACAACAACAAAAAACCTTTCAGTTCTTTTGGATATTTACCCAGAAGAGGCATTCATTGCTGGATCATATACTAATTCTATTTTTAAGGTTTAGATCCACTATAGTTTTCCACAGCAACTGTTTTCCACTTGCACCAACAGGGCACAGGAGTTCAAGTTTCTGCACATCCTCAACACCACTGTTTTTTTTTTTATAACTATCCTAATGTGAGCGATCTTCTTTCTTGTTTTAATTCTTGGAGTCTGAAGCTTTAGTTATGGAGACTTCACTTAATCCCCCTTTTGTTTGGCACCTTACCTCTGCCCTCTCCCTCAGACACCCTGGAGGTTGTGGGAGTGTAGCAGATGGCAGTGGGAAACCTGGGGAGGGACCAGAATGCTCTTCATAGCCTTTCATTCTGTTCTCACCTACGCCCAACCTCTCTGCCTGCGTGGTTCCTGGTGCTCTCAGTGGCTGAGACTTTTTAAGGATTCTTTGGGGTGAATTGGCTTGCTTTTGTTATCACTTCATCCTATCCTATCCCCCAAACTTAGCAGTGACTTCTCAGCACTTTTATCTGCTTTCATTCTTTGTAATAGTTTGAAATTATCACGGTCTCTAGCTTTATCTACAATAGAGTGGGTGTTTTTACTTTTTCTAATAATTTTTAAATGATCACAAAAGACCATCATTTAGAAACCAGTGATCTTTGATTAGTCCTTGGCCTGTGAAGAGCCAGCTTTGTAGGAACAGCGTGTAACGGCTGCATACCTGGCAATAGTCAGCTGCTTCCAGGTGATGGCCGTATTATGCGGATGTGCCCTAGATAATGAGCAGGATGTAGAACCTTTTTGCTTTCCTTTGCTAGTTACTTTCTTATAAAACCCATTTCTTTGTGGTTTCTACCAGTCACTCTCTCCTCCTACTAATTGTATTCCTGCTGACCTGATCCTTCCATTTATTGGAGTTTTTGTCACTTCTAGGTTCCATGTCACATCCCTTTCACCCCAGCCATCAATTTAGGTGACATGGAACCTAATGTAGTTCACATGGAACTTGGTCTGTTTCTTATCCATTTTCCAAGATTTGCTCACTCCATTTCACTCTATGGGAAAGTAGCCATATCCCAGGCCTACTTTCCTGTTCTAGATTTGCATATTGTTCCCACTACAAACTCCTTGAAAGCGAGGTTATCCCATTGACAGCCCCTCAACCTTTTGACTTTTCCCTTCCTGTTTTACCGGTCCGTCCTTTGAGTACCTCAACTCCATCCTTTTGTTCCACCCATCTAGCAAAACATCAACTGTGGATTAAATGTGACTCAATTTCTGTGCTCGTTTCATTTATTGCTGACTTAAGAGCTAGATTACTTGTCTGATGAGAAGCACTATATCTTATTCACTGTACTTAATTCCAGTACTTGGCATATATAAGTACCTTATTGAATGCCAAACAGTACTTCACAGGAGTGCTGAATACATTGTAGAATGAATGCATTTGGTAAAGCATGGAAGATCACCAGAAAAGGTCAAGTGCTATATGGGTGAGTACCATTAGCATCAGCACAGGAGTGGCACTAGTCTTTATTTTAGGAGGATCAGAAGGCATAAGTTTGGATCATCTTTGATTATCACCTGAATTCCTTATACGTGACCTCAAATTATGCAATTATTTTTTACAGGCAACAAACAGACATTTCCCACAAACGGTTACAGGGGCCTATTTGAGCGGTGTTCGAGAAGCAAGCAAGATTGCAGCATTTTAAATGGATTTTGTCCAGACCCAGCTTTCTTTTGTACCTCAAGTGGGCAAGTTTGAAACATGTTAACCTCACTTTCATAAAATCAAACAAAACCCTCTCTGGATAACAAAAGTGAAATGTTTCTAAGGTGGTTTGATAATGTAAACCCATGTCACCACTCTGAAAGCATTAGCCCTAAGAACCAATTTATAAGCACTTACATTTTATTTCATTTTCCACAAGTCTAGTGCTAAATCTTCTGGATTTCAGAAAAAGGTAGGATATAAGCTTAAATTAAGAACTTGAATATGATTCTTCCATGGTTGGAGAGTCCCTTAAATTTGACCTTTTGTTTAGCTGATCAATTCTCACACATTGAGATAGAGCCATGTATTTTTCTTCTATGACAACTTATCACTACCTTTGCCAATGAGCCTTAAGATTTTTGTATAGCTCCAATATTGAGCTTTTACTTAAAATTTAGATAGAAATCTTTCCTTTTTGGATACAGCACAAACTCTTCAGTCAAAAGTTAATGATACTTCTAGACTACTTTATACTTCCCATTGGGTTTTCAAAAGAAATTTAAATTCAGGTATCTTTTGTGATAAAACATTTTAGATTTGTGCACTCATTGGCAAAAGAGCAAAATTTTCAATTCTTAAGTAGTACCAGGTTTGTACCATTGAAAATGGGGTAGAGATATTGTGGTCTTCATACTAGACATAAACTATAGGGCTATTTTTCTTTGAGCCAAGTTTGGGCAAATGGCACACTTTAAATAGCCTTAATTTTGGCAACTACTAGCAAAAATGTCTTGTCAGAATAATAAAAGCCTCTTCGCACTGTCTTTTTTACAGAATTATGTTTTCAGTATTCCATAGGCAGGTCCACTGGAAAACTGCAGGGAAATGTGATATCCTGGTAAATATTACGTATTTTATAAGCCATATCGTAAGAGCCTGAGAACATGGCAAATACTTCCTTTCTCCTTTTTTCACTCATGACCAAAAAAATGTCATTAAAAAATAGACATTGATTTCAGGGTCTTCAGGATGCTTAACTTGCCAAGAAATTTCAGTTTACAGGTAAAAACATGGATAACAAGTTCTTTTGTTTTAAAATCTCTGAACAGGTTTTTAAGTTATATCGGTCTGCTTTAAAAAAGGACTCAAAAACAAAGGGGATGCAAAATAATTTTAAAGCCACTTTTCAAAATATTAGGTATTTTTTAAATTTAGAGTCAGCTTATAAATACAAAGTATCATGTGCAAAGAATGTATGGTGTCTTTAGTGAACTCAGACACACTTCCACTCCCATCCAAGTATGATACAAATCAAAGAAAAATAAAGGATATTAGTTTCTGTGTTAACACAGGGAAATGTTGCTATTTATCTGATGAGACTCGGTACTATTTGGGGAGTGTTCCGCTTTAATGTGTTAAACATTTAAAGAATAGCATGTGTTAAGTGATAAATGCAAAATATTTTATGTTTGAAATGGTTCACAGTAAATTATTACTTTAGTCTCTGGGCACTTAAACTTGTGCTACAAAGGAAAACCTACTTAATAAAGTATGGTAAATGTATATAAAAAAATCCTCATTGTCTCAAGTGTCTACATCTGACATTTTGTTCTTTAAGGTACTTTCCTTTAAATTCTTGAGTTACTTTGAATATGTTTTTCATTGTTCGGAAGATTTTGTAATTAAGTAGCTGTGAATATACTGTGTTTTAACTGCAGATTGTGAACAGCTTGTTGTGTAAAATTACTTAATAAAAACTAGACTTGTTTTTCAAATACTCTGTGCATTGTAGTAATGAAAACACACTTATTAAATAGTTACATTTTCACCACGAACTTTACACCCACCAACTCAATCCCTTCACCTCCAAACCCTCTTTTAGACCTTTTAGGTCATAGGCATTACTCTATATCCCCTTTCAATTACAACTGTTAATCTTGATCAACTTACTTTTGTAAATCACTTCTGGTTTTCCCAGGCAATTTCTTTGTAGTGTACTTAGTTAATCACTGCACAACACTCTAAATTACATAGGCTTTAATTTAAGTGATAAATGCAAAATATTTTACATTTGAAATGGCTCACAGTAAATTATTACTTTAGTCTCTGGGTGCTTAAACTTGTGCTACAAACAAAGGAAAAACCTACTTAATATTAAGTATGGTAAATGTATATATTTTTTTAAATCCTCATTACTTGTCTCCAGGACTAAATCCATTTAAAAACCCATGTTCTGAAATTCTCATATGTAACTTAAAAACCTCTAAGTTAAGACATCAAATGTGAGAGACAAAAGCATGTTCATTACTTTTATTGACAAAGTTTATAGGAACAAATTATATTTAAAATCAAAGGCCAATTCGTAGGTCTTAGTTTATTTCATTCGTTTATTAAGTGTATCTTTTTCTAACGTCTTAACAACTTTATCAAGAAACAAATCAAACTGTGAAAATACCTGTTAACAACCAACAGATGTTTACATATTTCTGTTCTATGATGCAAAGACAATTTTATTTTAAATACTCAACTGGTTTATCAAAAGCCTAATTCTCTCATAAGCAGCATGTTTTAAAATTCAGAAATTATTAAACTGATTAAGACAGTCAATTTAAAAGACAAATTAGTTTCATTCAGGGGTGGCCCGTATGTTGAATCACCTAGAATCCTGATTAGCCAAAATTTAAAACCCAATAGCTCTAATTCCACAGACACATTAAATTTCTTTAATGTTAAAAATAAGTCTTACCATTTTTGAGAAATATTTTGTCAGAGATACTACTGCCTACACAATATCTTCTCCTGGCATTACACCTTGTACTTTTTGTCATAATTATAAAGGTCCAGGTTTCCTCTAAATACCAGCATTTTATACGGGCAAAAGCAGTTAATAAAAAATAGTCATTTATTATAAGCCAATGTTCTTGTACTTAATCCCAATTTTCCCTAAATTTTTGAAATTCTGATGTGTTGATTTTGGTCTATCCTTAATAGAAAATGTGTCTACAGACAATGGTTGCAGAATTGAAACTAAAACTAAAAATTGATGACACTTTCAAAGCAAAGTAGAGATCTGTGTCCTTCAGTTTTTCTTTACTGAATTCTGACTTCCACTGCTCTGTGATACCATCTGGCTGAACACTGACATTTCAGTTTATGACTGTAAAGATACCTATCTATATGGGTTTAAAAATTGATCTCACAAAAGAAATAAAAAAACTATATACAACCAATTTGTTTTTGAAAATACAAAAATAACATGTCACTTTTGTCATGCTGACAAATTGACATATCTATACATGCAGGAGAAAAGTTCCAATTTACTCATCTGGACAGCTAAAGTTTGTACATTCTTAATATGATGAACACACTGCCATTTGAGTTTTTACACTGACATGTGTTGTATTCAAAATATGTCATATTCTAAATACTGCATTGGTTTCTGCATGTATAAATGCCAGTTATAATAGTTTCTGTCCTACTCAATTAAAAATATGTCTTAAACAAGCTAGTATTAACTGCACTAATAACTATAACAGTTCAAGAACCTATGACCTTATATAAAGAAATCCAAAATGTACAAAATGCAACTATAAAAGCAAGGAACAATTACTGCCATGCAAAATTTTAAACTAAAAACTGCATAGAAATGCAATTTAAAAAATGGCAAATGCAAATTTATGTTAACACCCAAGATAAAAAAAGTCAGCAGTAAATTCTACCAACACAATGCTTGCAAGCATTTAGAAAAGGAAATACATTCTCTTTGCTGGTATAATGGTATAAACGAAATCTTTAAATCCATGGAACAAGTCATCTGTCTCTGTCTTCTATCTCAAGAAATTAGCTGTAATGAAAAGAGAAACATTATTTTCTCATACCAAACATACAATATTAGGTATAAATAAGGCATAAAACTTTACTTAATTTTTAAACTTTATTTTACTATTGTGACCTTGGGAAATCAGCTGGGATCCACAGAAACTATAGCTATTGTTGATTTTCTCCTGCCTTTGACTGGTGGACAGAAACATGTGCTCAAGGAGTTGTGTGAGTGCTCTGAGATGCCCAGTAGACAGAACCTGCATTTTCCTCAGCTAAGGTCAGGTGTTGTCACTAATGTGCAGGCTTTATTTTTTAAGCTCTAAATGGGAATAAAAAGAACTATCTTCCCCCATCTATTCTGAGGAAATTTGAGGATCAAATGTGTTATTTAGTCAGTTTGAAAAATATGCAATTCTGATATACATTTCTTTGTCTCATGTCTAAAATGATCAAAATTAGAAACAGTGGATATATTTACCTCTTTAACAGTTGTTTTTATGAAACCTTTTCTTTCAGTTAAATCATAAGCAGGGTAATTTTCATATACCTATAGTGAAAAGAAAAAACTATGTTAAAAATCCAATAATGCTCTATCTTTGGATAAAAAAGAAATGTATATGTAAATAGCTGCATGTATGTTCTAATAGTACTCTGGTTCACTAGAGAATTCCATTGCAAATGAGTTTTAATACTCTATATAGAGCAGAAAATAAAGTAGCATGCAAGGATTTTGTTTTAAACTGGGAATATCAGTTGAATTAACAATAAACATGGGTGAGGAAAACATCTACGTAGATCTTAACTAAGTGAACTGAATTCTTTATATTGGCAGGCCAGATGTTCTTTATTCTCATTTTCTTCTGTTATATCACCCAATTACTTATAATTCAACTTGAACTCTAGTGTACTTTACCCTTCTTTACTCATTGTGCAATCACCTCCTCAAAGCTGAATCACTCAGACCCAGCTGGTCTCAGGAGTCCTCTATTCCTAAAATCTTACTCTAAATTTCCCTCTTTTATCAACTTGATACCTGCTGCTTGACTTCACAATGACTTCTAGTCCTGACTCCATATGCACCCTGCCAGCTTCACTCCTGTGGTGTACTTCAAGGTCAGCACACTTTTCTTTAAAGGACCAGATTAATAAATCTTTTCAGCTTTTCCAGCAATGCATTTTCTGTCACAACTATGTCATTGTAGCGTGAAAGCTGCCATAGGCAATAATACTTAAATGAATGGGCATAGCCGGCTTACAATACAAAAACAGTTAAGATGGAATTGGCCCACAAGCTATAGTTTGCCAATCCCTGAAAATAATATAGTCAATCATTTACACTCCTCTGTTTGTTTGTTTTTTAAAAAAAATTTATTGATTTTTTTACAGAGAGGAAGAGAGAGGGATAGAGAGTTAGAAACATCGATGAGAGAGAATCATCGATCAGCTGTCTCCTGCACACCCCCTACTGGGGATGTGCCCGCAACCAAGGTACATGCCCTTGACCGGAATCGAACCTGGGACCCTTCAGTCCGCAGGCTGACGCTCTACCCACTGAGCCAAACCGGTTTTGGCAGCTGTGTTTGTCTTTTGTTCATTCTCTACAAACCTCCAAATCTGAATTGGTCTACCAACTTTTCTATGGTTAGGTCCAGAGGAAAGATTGCTGTGGAACATGTAACCACTCTGAAAAGACTGATCCTGTTTTAAGTCCATGGTATTCCTTGTCAGAGCCTCCCCAGCAATCCCAAGTACTTCTAAGCAGGTCCTTTCATTCCTCCTGTCAATGGCAATTTCATCCACTTACACAAGTGTCCCACATTCCTGTTCTCAACCAAGAAGCTATTATTACAAATTTTTCAACTTTCTGACATCTCTCTTTCCCTCCAGTTTATGTGTGTCTAGGTTCAACTCCCCATTTTCTGTCCCTCTGCAGACAGCCATCCCTCCTCTCCTGGGCCTTCAGCTGCTCCATTCCCAGCAGCCTAACACATGCTTGCACTTTCTCTCCCTGACGTTAATATTTTACTAACTTGCATCCACTTTCCCTCATCTATTTCCCTCCTTAGGCAAGCTGCTTTAAACAGAAGCTTTAATTCATTCACTTTCCTCATTATTCATTTACCACCCATTTAAATTGCTCTTATGTGAACAATTATCTCCTAAATGTCCAATCCAAAAAACCCTCAAGTTCTTCTCACTTGACCTCTCCATATTAATAATCCCTGTTAAAATTACATGAATGTACTAAAAAAACAAACATTCAAAGGGACATAACTAGTTTCCCTCTACTCTGCCTTCATACCCCCTTCTCCTCAGAGGAAACCAGTTATCAGTTTGCTGTGTATTCTTCCAGATCTTCCTTGAAAAATGAGTTTATACACAAATGTATCAATGGCAATATAGTATTTCTGCATTTAGATAAATGGGATAATATTCCATGTTTTAAAATTTTGACAATACCTGAAAAGTTTTTCCATGTTCTTTTCAACTGCTACAAAGTATTCCAAAAATATGGATGTGGTTACCAACTTAATAATTTCCCTATGGAAGGCCATTTACGTGGTTTCTGACTTTTCAGTATTAGACATGCTGAACGTTATTGTAATCATTTTGTGCAGATGTGACTATGTCTTTAGGATAGAGACCTAGAAATGGAATTGCTAGGTTAAAGGGTATTTGCAATTTAAATTTTAAGATATTACCTAATTGATCTCCAAAGCTTTTACATCTTAAAGCATGAGAAAATGTTTCTCTATATCCTTGCCAACCATGAAAACTTTTATTCTTCATAAATATTTTGCCAAGCTAATAAACAAAAATATTCCCTTTTAATTTCTATCTTCCTTATCAGTTTAGGGAAGGCTATGCCTGTTTTCATTGGTTTAAAGGCCATGTTTACTTTCTTTCTGTGAAGTAACTGCTTTTCCATAGCCACTGCCCCATGTAAGCTGACTCCTTTTCTTAACTGGCACTCTCCTCGCCCCTGAAAATGTTTCCTTGTGGCTTTCATAGCACCACTCTTCGGCCTTCCCTCTACTACAAACTCTATAGTTTCTTATATTCTGTAGAAATTACCTCTCCAGGACTCTGTCCTTTGCTTTTCTCACCCTTTGTCTTCTTCCGTGGGCAGCCGATCTGTATTTCTGGTTTTAACTCGCAGCAATATCCTAGTCTAGGTTTCTCTCCTAATTTCAGAACTACAATGTTAAGAATTTCTCTCACTTTGATGTTCCAAGCACCCCCATCTCAACATGTCTAGAACAAAACTCATCTTTTCTCAAAAAGTATACCTTTTATTCTGTTCCTTATTGTGATTAATGCACCCAGTTCTTATACCACTTTTAAGCAGGCTCTCTTGACATCTGACTTGGATTATGCCAACCCTGTAACTTGGACTATGACATGAACTGGGTTTCTTGTCTCTCATGTTATTTTCACCAGTCTGTCCTTGATGTGTCTGGGATGACTATTAAAAAATAAGAACCTGATTGAGTTACGACCCTCCCAAATAGCTCTCAATAATCTACCCAACCTCCCAATTCCCCATTAGTTTCAGGAAGAAAACCAAACTCTGTAACATGGCATACTTAGGAACTGAAAAACTAGTATTCTCTAACCTGTGACTTCCAACTCTAGTCTGCAGCCAAATTAAACTAATCACTATTCTTCACAGTCATTATTTGTCACATTTTGTGACTGTGTCAATGTTCCTCAGTTGTATGGGACAGCTAAACCTCCAAGATCTCTTCCAATGTGCTTTTCCAGATTTCCACAACCCCCTTCCTCTCATTCCCAAGTTAGATAGTGCTGTAGCACCCTTTTCACTCTTCCAACACAGCCCTCAAACATCTATAATAATAGAGGCGTAATATGCTAATTAGACCGGATAGCCAAACGACCTTCCGGATGAAGCCGGGGCCGCAAGGGCCAAGGGTTGAGCCCCTTGCACGAATTTCGTGCATCGGGCCTCTAGTTGTACTCTAATTACCAAAAATGAATGTCTTTCAATTCCACTGGACTTGAAAGTGAAGTTATATCTCCCTAAAGCGAAGTAATATCTTCTCCAGCTCTACCTCTCACATCTATCCCAGGGCCTGATATGTAGTAAAGACTCAGTGAGTACTAAACGAATAAATTAAAAAATGATAAATGTCTTTAGAAGGTATAGAATATTTCACAACTGATACATTTCAAATTTCAATTTCACTTTACTGTAAGAAACCAAATTCTAAAATT
Organism: Cnephaeus nilssonii; assembly: GCF_951640355.1. NCBI lineage: Eukaryota > Metazoa > Chordata > Mammalia > Chiroptera > Vespertilionidae > Cnephaeus > Cnephaeus nilssonii. The sequence continues at coordinate 26,219,674 of NC_137078.1, forward strand.
TCCCAATATTGAGGTAGAATATGGAATCATATTCAAGACTTGGTCATTTTATTTCCTGAGAAGTATCAGAACGTCACAGAAGTCTGAGCTAAGTACCTAATCTATAATAACTCTTTATCATAATAACACTGACTGAAAATCAGGTGGACCATGAGATTTTTGCTTTGTAAAACTAACAATCTAAAGATGCATCAATAAAGTTTCTAGATCAGGAAAAGATAGTTTCCTATGCAGTTTGGAATGTAGCACTTTATTCACTGTATACATTCTACTGTTATTTATGAAACAACTCCAAAGAGCAGAGGCTTTGACTTACTATATTTAATGTGGTTATCCCAGACCTGTAAACAGAGTGCCTGGCATGTAGTGGTTCAATAATATGTGTTCAATGAATGAATTAATGAATATAAGAATCTGGCTTCGAACTGAACAATGGGTGAAAGAATTTTTCAAATAAAAGCAAACTTATCCAAGCACCTGTCCAATTACCTTTTTGCAAATCTGTTTCATTGTAACTTCCTCCAAGTTAGCACTGGCCAATAATTTCTTTACTGTTTCCTTTAACTCTTCATCTGTAGGAGGTTTCTTCAGTTTTTTAATTAAAGGTTCATCATCTGAACTATCCTCAGATTCACTTTCTAAAAGTAAGACATTACATGTGAATAAAATTTTTTCTTACATAGTAAATTACCATTCAACATATACTGGGAAAAATTCTATAAGCAGTCATCAGATTCTCAAAGGGATCCTAGATTTAAAAAATTATAAATCACCACTCTATAAATTACCTATAAACATACAAATGTCAATTTTGAAAAATTATAAACAATAAAAAACTGGTGTACTACTTTTTCCACAATGTTCTTCCTAGTTTAACTATTTTCTAAACACTTACAAAATATGTTACAGCATGTATGTTATATCTTGAAAGTTGCTGAAAATGTATAATTTCTAACATACCTTTTTTGGAACTGTTTTGATTCTTCTTGGTGGTGCTGCTATCTGCCTTTTTCACATTAGCATTCTTTACAGATTTTTTACTTTTAGAAGTGGCTTTCTGTTTAGGTTTTTCTTTTTTAGATGTCTTTTTCGGTGGCTGTTGTAAAGGAAAGCAAAGTACATACGTTGATGAGATTAAATGTTCTCTCTCTCTACTTCTCTTTACCCATCAAGAATATTAGAGAAAATGAATGTATTCAGTATCACCAATAATAAAGTATTGCTAATTATTAATGTTTAAGATTACTAATATGCCCAATAAATTTAATTTTATGCCAACATAAGACTAGTCATCTGAAGTCAAGAATCAAACACTAAAAATAATAGATGCCCACATTTATTCCACACTATTAGATAGAAAACTTTATGTGCATTAATTACCTCACATGATCCTGAAAGACTCGAATACAGGTACTATTAATATGCCGTTATTTACTGTCAGTCTCTCCCAATTCATATGTAAATGCCATAAGGACAGGGATTTTTTTGACCATTGTGTTCATCTATGTATCCCCTCACTCCTAAAATAGTGCATGGTGCACAGTAGTTGCTAAATAACTATTTATGAATATACTAGAAGCCCGATGCACAAAATTCGTGCAAGGGGCTCAGCCCCCACAGCCATGGCGGCCACCTCTGCCTTGGCCCCTGCCACCCCGGCTTCGTCCAGAAGGTCATCCAGAAGGAACATCAGGTATAATTATATTACCCTTTTATTATTATACTAGAGGCCCAGTGCATGAAATTCGTGCACGGGGGATAGAAGTGTGGGTAAATATCCATCATCCGTCAGCCCAGTCTGCACCGTCTCCAATCTGGGACCCCGCAAGGGATGCCTGACTGCCCGGTGGGATTGGGCCTAAACGGGCAGTCAGACATCCCTCTCATAATCCAGGACTGCTGGCTCCCAACCGCTTGCCTGCCTGCCTGCCTGATTTGCCCCTAACTGCTTCAGCCTGATCACCCCCTAACCACTCCCCTGCCAACCTGATCAACGCCTAACTGCTCCCCTGCCGGCCCGATTGCCCCTAACTACCCTCCCCTGCCAGCCTGGTCCCCCCCAACTGGCCTCCCTTGCAGTCCTGGTCCCCCCCAATTGCCCTCCCCTGCAGGCCTCCTCTGCCCCTCTGCCTCCCAACTGCCCTCCTCTGCCGCCCTGGTCACCCCTAACTGCCCTCCCTTGTAGGCCTAGTCACCCCCAACTGCCCTCCTCTGCCGGCCCGGTCACCCCTAACTGCCCTCCCCTGCCGGCCCGGTCACCCCTAACTGCCCTCCCCTGCAGGCCTGTTCCCCCCAATTGCCCTCCCCTGCAGGTCTGGTCCTTTCCAACTGCCCTCCCCTGCTGGCCTGGTCATCCACAACTGCCCTCCCCTACTGGCCATCTTGTGTCCACATGGGGGCAGCTATCTTGTGTGTTGGAGTGATGGTCAATTTGCATATTACCCTTTTATTAGATAGGAGGATATGAGGAAACTAAAGCTCAGAGAGGTTATTTTTTTGTCCAGAGACACATAACTAATAAAGTGAGATTCAAATAAGTCTGACTTCAGAAGCTGTTTTCTTAAATACTAACTCATAGTCGATAAGACAAAAGCAAAGAATATATATGTGGATAAATTAAAATGACAATATTGATTTATAGTTACTTTGTCTCAACCAGGGTCTATGAAATTAGAAAACATGAATTAATTAACATTTCCAAAGGTAAAAGTATTCTATATAAGCAAATATCCCAAGATAACTTAAAATCTGATCTTTATATACCAAAAATATTGCAAATCACATGTTTCTGCAAATGTTTTACACTCAATTTCTGATCATCATCATAATTCAATCTGTTCCTTTAAGGACAGAGACATTGGGTTGAATTTATTCTTAAGAAAAATTCAAGTGTACAGACCAACCTGTTCCAAAAATTAAGTGGGCTCAGAGGCGATTTCTAAGTGCCCATTCATTGGATTTTAGTGTCACTTTCCTGTTGCTTCACTGCCATCCCTGTACATATTTACTTAAGCAAGCCTAATATCACCTTGAATTAACTCAGTAATACTGTCAGCTGGGAACCACTAAAAAAATGCACTTGAGAGGGGCTGACATACTTCTAAAAGTGAAGTATATGAGTTTTTCTATGGATTTTTGCTATTTAGAGTCATTTTTACTTATTTCCTAATTCTCAGAGGTGTTTTAGGTAGTGGGGGTTGCTAGAACGTCATTAATGGTTCACCACAGATTTCTGTAATTAACTTAAGTTTTAAGTTTATTAAGTATCCACATAATTAATAAGAACCACAATAAGGCCTAAAAAGGAATACTAAAAATTCCTAAGTTCTGTTGATGCACTTAATACATAGAATAAAATCATCACTATTAAATAACCCTCTTCAGTCAGAGGGTAATAAAATCTAGACCTGTAACACATTCAAATATTTTATAAGAAACAAAGTTATTACAGAACTAGAGGCCTGGTGCACGAAATTTGTGCACGGGGGCGGGGGGGTGTGTGTCCCTCAGCCCAGCTTGCACCTTCTCCCATCTGGGACCCCTCGAGGGACGTCCGACTGCCCGTTTAGGCCCAATCCCACTGGCCTGGTCTCTCTCAACTGCCTTCCCTTGCAGGCCTGGTCCCTCCCAACTGCCCTCCCCTGCTGGCCATCTTGTGGTGGCTATCTTGTGTCCACATGGGGGCAGGATCTTTGACCACATAGGGGCAGCTATCTTGATCTTGTATGTTGGAGTGATGGTCAATCTGCATATTACTCTTTCATTACATAGGATAGAGGCCTGGTGCACGGGTGGGGACCAGCTGGTTTGCCCTGAAGGGTGTCCTGGATCAGGGTGGGGTTCCCTTGGGGTGTGGAGAGGCCTGGGCAAGGGGCCTGTGGTAGTTTGCAGGCCAGCCACGCCCCTGGCGACCCAAGCAGAGGCCCTGGTATCTGGAATTTATTTACCTTCTACAATTGAAACTTTGTAGCCTGGAGTGGAGCCAAGCCTCCTGCTCGCTCCATGGCCGGCAGTCATTTCTCTTGGGATTGATGTATCTTCTATAATTGAAACTTTGTATCCTTGAGTGGAGGCCTGGGCCCGCCAGAGTGTGTGGAAAGCTTGTCTTCCTCTGTTACCGGGGAAACCCAAGCCTCCCTTCTGGTAGCCATCTTGGTTGGGGTTAATTTGCATAATCACCCTGATTGGCTGGTGGGCGTGGCTTATGTCATGGAGTGATGATTAATTTGCATATTGCTCTTTTATTAGAGAGGAAGGGTTGGAGAGGGTGAGCAAGGGGTAACAATGTTATAAACATTATTATTTTATCCTCATTCAAATTAGATAATTTAACCCTTTGCACTCGCTTGCATTTTTCATCGAGCTGCTATTGATGCTAACCGTGTCGAGTCACACTCGACATCCGAATGCAAAAGGTTAAGGCTGTCATTAAAATTTTTAAAGGCACACACAATATGGCACTATTTTAAAACCTGCAAGTTGGGAGTAATAATAGTTTAAAATTTGCAGTGATAAAGGATAATCAAACCATCTTCATAAAATTCCTGTGATACAAACAAAACTATGCTTCGTTCTATATTTAATATCATCACCTAGAAGAAATAGTGTTCTCTAGTGTTTTAAATAGAGAATTAGTCTATTACCTATTAACAAAAAGATTGCAAAAATACTCTAGAGGTACAAAATAATAGGTAAGAGTGTGAGATCTGGAGGCAAGCTTCCTGGTTTCAAATTCTAGCCCCAGCACATCTCTGGGCCTTGGTTTCCTCATTTACAAAACAAGGGAAATGACAGTAATTATGGACAGTAAATGCATTAAAACATGAAAGTACTTTAATGGTGTCCTGCATATAGAAAACACTTAATAAATATTAGTATTATTACTATTGTAAGTGCTTCCTTTTGTAAAATTCTTTCATTATGCAAATGTAATTTCCTACAAAAACTTGAAGTGCATGCTTTCTTTAAAGGCAAGGCAGATATATATAATAGATACATAGAATAAAAAGCAGTTAGATAGACTCAATGACACTTTTATTAACTAGCCAGGATACATCATGTTTATTTCATTATGTTCTGATAAGACTGGACCCACCATACAAATTGTTATTTATATTGAATTTCACTTGTCTTCAAAAACCAGTTACAAATTATTCTGTGACAAATTAAAGGTACAAATTCAGTAAAGTATCACTTTTTAGACTGATAAAGGTTGGCATGAGAAAGAGCAAAAGCTAGAGAGTAAAATAACTAAACTGTGTAGATATGCATACCTAAAGGTTTCATTTCAAGCTGAGAGTCAATCAAATAACTCATTAACTTAACTTGTGCTTTGGTCTTACAGGTATGAAAAAAACCACACCAGCCACTCTGAAGGTAAGTTATTAGGTATAGGAGGTATAGAGAATTTTTGGCAGGTAAGGCAAATACAGGTAATCTGAAATTTTGGAGGTAATGGAAAGAGGCCCTGGGAGACCTGAGGAGGAAAGTTAAACCATGCCCACTTAACATTTGCATGAACTTCCAAATCACTACTACTTTCATTTCTCCTCCTCTACTTAGAAAAATTTCACTCATGGTTCCAAGTCCAACTTAACGATCAATCACTTCCTCTAATTCTTTCATAATACCACCCATTTGATTAATCCATAGTCCCACAGTAGTTGGCCTATAATTCATTTATACCTTCTTTATGGAAGGACTGTGAAGCAGTGAATAAGAACACAGGTTTTAGAGCCAAACTTCCTGGTTCAAGTCCTGACTCCACTACTGACTAATTCTGCATTCTCAGGCAAATAACCCTTCCCTGTGCCTGTTTCCTCATCTGTAAAATAAAGGTAATACCAGACAAGGCTAAATGTAACACTCTTTTTCACATTTTTGTTTCTCAGATATTGGGGTACATTTTATAATTTACATTACAATGATGCCTTATAGGCATTGTAGATTTGATGACCTATGGCCACGGTGTAGAAATTTTGTGAGAATCAAATACATAAATACACATAAGGCAGCAGAGAAAATAAGCATTTAATATATATATTTATTAAACTGCAGTTATTTACATAGTTTCCTCACTACAAGTTTAAGGATAGATCTGACTATCTCCTTCATAACAGACACCCAACTATCTATTTAGTCCTATGTGTCCCTAGCAACTCTAAGTGTTTGGCATAAAGTAGCCATTTAAATATTTCTTGTCATGTTCACTTCTGTATCATTTATAGGATCAGGTTTACTCTGAACCCAGGATGTGGTTAAAAATATAATTAAAAGGTGCTGTGCCCGTGTGCTCAGTGGTTAGAGTGCCAGCCCATGCATCAGAGGGTTTGGGTTCGATTCCCAGTCTAGGGCACGTATACAGTATATGTGAGTTAATGTCTTAGAGCTATTAAAAACCAAGACCTTTGATTAAGTCCAGTGTGCCTCCTACCATATGAGTTGCATATAGAAATGACTAATCTACTTATATATTTCTTTAAGCCAGAGTTGAAACTACTAAATTATAGGAATAAGCCAGTGATACCATAACCTATTTATCATATTGTTAAACAACTCTTTTCCCATTACACACAAAATTACTAATGATGACAAAGAATAAAAATTGTTGACAAATAATACAGAATGGCAGCAAAAAACAACCAAACTCTGTATTAGGGCTGTCTTTGAGTTTACCCCCAAACCCGGTATGGGCCCCTAGATCCTTTCTTCCAAAGTTTTTTTTTAAAGCTAAAACAGGTGTAATGCAATTTTGTATAAGTAGTGTTCTCCAAACACCTTTCTTTTGCTATGCCAACCTCTCCTGATTATCCTTCAAGGTTCATATCAAACTGTTAATCACCTGTGAAGTTTCCCTATTTGGATCTTTGCTCCCATGCCCCTAGAAAGAGGTAAATACTCCCTGTCTTCTGAGCTTCCACATTATCTTGTCCACAGCTCTTTTTAGCTAAGTTATATTCTACTGTACTTTTCTCTTCAGTCCATGACCTCCGTCCTCCTACCAACTAAATTGAACTACGTAAAGATAGAGACCCTGTCTTGTTTCTTGATCTCCAGAGTATTGCTTAAGACTGGCACTTAGTAGTTACTATGTAATTATTTTGAAAATTGAGGTGGGAAAACATCTGTGGAGACCAGATAACCCTTAAAGATATATTCCAACCCCGAGGTTATGTTTCATTAGTTTACTCTGCTTGCTAAGATAAACATGTTTTTCTATTAAAAGCAATTAGCAAACTTGATTTTTAATAGCATTGCCTTCTGGCACAACTTACCTATATTGAGTGTACATTTAAGAGGGAACAAAAAAAGACTATTAAATCAAATCACATGGATGGGGCCTTGGCACCTATATATTTTAAAAAGCCCCACAGCTGATTCTCCTGGCTATAAACCACGAGATATAAATTTATGGTCTAGATCTGTCACCAAGCCTTTTCTATAAATTACCAAATAGTAACTATTTTAGGCTTTCCTTGCTATATATGGTCATTATTGCACATTCTTCATTTGTTTTTTACAAATATTTTAAAAGTGGAAAAACCATTCTCAGTTTGCAGGCTGTACAAAAATAGGCTACAAGACAAATCTGGTGTACGACCCCTGTTTACCAACTCCTGGTCTAGCTTATGAATTACTGGAGATATATAAGCAAAAAGCAGCAACCAGATGAAGCAATCAATAGGATAATTTCTCGTTATAAAGTTTATGTCAATAGCTTTTAATTTTAAGTTCTTATAAGCAAAAGTAGATTTATACTCATATTTATTTTCCAAAGCCAATGCTTAAAGTCAAATTTGCATCTAAATCACCAGTTCTACATTGACAATTCTGAAGACAAAAGTACATGAATTAGCAGCTCTGGAAAGAGTAATACAGAGAAGGCATTTTAAAAAATCATTATATATTTATTGTATCTTCAAAATACAAAAAGGAGGATATACACTCCTCTCTCATGGAGTCAAGGCTAAATGAGATGCAAGACGTGAAAGTACATGACTCAATAGTTTCTCCTCCTTGAAGGTACCAACAAATGCTTATTGAACAAGTGGTACTTCTCCACGGGGAGACTGCCAGTTCCTGGAAAGCGGAGGCCATGTCCCTATTTTCCCACATAGCAAAGAGCTCAGGTAGAAGAAGACAATTGCTTTGAATGGATGAGAATAATGAATCTATCCCCAAAGGTTCTATTATTCACACAATGCCCAACCTCATGGGTTCTTACTCTGCCTTCAACCTACATTACTCTAGCTTCACCTCATTGCTTTACTTCTGGACACAGCATCTAACCATAGCAAGTGTTTGTCAAAGGTACCCTGTACTTTCCTGCTCCCCATCTTTGTTCACATGTCGAACTTTCTATTCCCAAGGTGAATTTCAACTGGTACTTCTTTCATTTCTCCCCAAAGGTTCCCCTCATCAGCAGATAGATTCTTTTTTGAAATTCTATATTAGATATTACTCAAACTATATTTTGGCTAGAAAGTATCTTCTGTAACGCCAACAGCACGTAGCATATTCCCCAAACTTGGGTCTTTTAACAAAATGTATGGGAAAGAATTAGGTAAGTTTAAAACAAAAAGAAGGAAAGGTTAGTTTCCAAATTGTCATGGATTTATTTTTAAGATCCTGGCTTGCTATTTTTGAATATGCTGTGAGTGATTCAATCAGGACCATCCACTATTGTAGGTATTTTTGAAGTGCTCAAGGAAAACAGATAAGAATTGACAGCTGCCATTAATTTTAGGTAGTACAATGTACTATAATCTACATTTTTAAAAGATTAATAATGTAATTTTTTTAAAAATTGAAGGGGTTTTCCATGTCTCTGATAATCTTGAAGGTATAAAATCAGAGGAACGACAAGAGCACTTTTTGAAGGAAGGCAAAACAAAAAAATCTTGGGAGAGAAGGCTTACCTATCTTTTATAGGCAGCAGGGCTCTTTGAAGAAGGGTCTCCAAAAAGACGCCTGTCACAGAGCCAGAATCCTGTCCTCACAGCAGAAAGGTTGTACTGGGTGAACAGATGAACAAAATTAAAATTAGCTTAAAATACACTATTCTTATAACAACTTGGCTGAGAAAGCTCAAGAGTGCCAAGTGTAAAGAATGTGTAAGTCTTGTTATATTTCACAAAAGATTATAAAAACAAGTTTAAGTCTAAATAGATTTATTATGGTGCTTATTCAACTTTGCCTTCCAACAAAAGGTTTAATAGTTTATAAGGTTTTGTGATCCCTCTGATCAAATTATGAGATGCGGGAATTCTGTTTTGTTTTTTTAATCCTCACCTGAGAACAAGCTTAGAGAGAGGAAGGGAGAAAGAGAGAAACGTCAATTGGGTTGCCTTCCATGCGTGAACCAACTGGGGATTGAACCTGCAACCCAGGTATGTGCCCCGACTGGGAATCAAACCAGCAACATTTGGGGCACAGGACGATGCTCAACCACCTAAGCCACTGGCCGGGCAATTCTTGTTTGTTTTTTTTAGAACATAATTAAGGACTAACAAAACTTTCACATTCACCCTCTTACCAACTTCCCAGTATGTTTTCAAATGGTCTAAATATATGTTCACCAGAAATTACAATGCAAAATTTCTCTTATTTGGCAAACATTGTAGAAGAGCTCACTCAACATCCCTTTTTATTTGCCTTCCTCCTATAGAAGCAGGAAAGTAACACTTGGATCTCATAGCTTTCCTTTCAGCTAGAGGTGGCCACATATAAAAGTTCTGGACAATTTGATATACATGGAGATCTCTAGTAAAAAGAATTCCTTCAGGGGCAGTGGGGAGCCAAAATCACTAGAAGAAAGTTCTTTGTTCTTTCCTACCTAGAACAGAGAAACAGTGCCTAAAGGTAAAACCAGTTTATAATCATACTAGAGGCCTGGTGCATGAAAATTCATGCACTCGAGGGGTAGGGGGGAGGGTTCTTTAACCTAGCCTGTACTCTCTCACAATCCAGGACCCCTCGGGTAGGGTTCCTAGGCCTGGCCTGAGATCAGGGCCTATTGGGGCTTTCCTTCCCCTGGCTTCAGGCAGCTGGCCTCACCCCTGCTGCTGCCACTGCTTGCCATCTGTGCAGCACTGCACCCCCCCTCCCCTCCCCGCCACTGGTGGCCGCCCTCTGCAGGTGACAGACTGGAGTGCGATGGTTTGCTTGGCCTGGGCCACCCTCTTTCTTTGCTGGGGGGCGGGGCCAGCCCTGTGAGGGGCCGGCTGAGTACCTGATGGCCCCTAACCACTGGCCTGCCTGCCTGATGGCCCCTAACCACTCTGCATGCCTGCCTGATTGCCCCTAACTGCTTGCTTGGGGATGGGGCCAGCCCTGCAAGGGGCTATGGTGGTCTGGTCTCTGGTCATTCCGGCTGTGATGCCTCTGGCCTTTTATTATATAGGAAGGTTAAATGCCACATATAAAGATGATGGCTCAGGAAGAAAAATGGTACCCCAATTCTTGATACCTTTATCTTGAGATGGTATACTGCCAAAGAACTGCTTATCTGTGGACTTCCTGCCATGAAAGAAAAAGAAACTTCTGTTTTGGACATATTAGTGAGGTTTTTAAAGTATTTATAGCTGAAGACATTCCTCACTCATATTAGAATATCCAGATACAGACTCAATACTCACAAAGTAAAAATCCAGTTTTATACTATTTTTAGAGATAAGAGTGTTAGAAAAACACTAGGAAAAAGAAAACTACAGAAGTAATAGATAAAATGAAAAAAAAAAAGAAGTATGCTTTAAGGTCTAAAAAATTCATAATATTCATTTTCTCCAACCTGGGAAGCACTGCTTCTCCCTTTTCTCTGTACTCTCCAGTGATTTCTCTGTGCCTAACACCTAATATCTGTGAAAGGCCTGCCTGAATATGATTTAATCTCACTGGTTCATTTCAGCAGAATTTCCCTGAAGATGCTAATCCAATATGGGAACCAGTTCATTTTCAGAGTAAGTTTACAGAAAAACAAAAACAAAAACAAAAAACCTGTCATTTTTCTAATTCTCTCATTTTTTAAAGAAACTTCATCTACCAGTTTCTTCCTGGTTCCAAATTGCTCTTCTGTAAATGGCCCAGAGCTGAGATGATAAAGAAGTTTAAAACAGCTTTTATAAAACAGCTAGAGGCCCAGTGCATGAATTCGTGCACAATGAAAGGAAATTAATTAGAAGAAATATTTTAATATTGCTTTTTGTCCTTTCTCTGTGTCAATCAAATTCACAACCGACGACAGATCGAAACACATAAGTGCAATTGGCGCCAGCAAGAGCTTTATATGTATTGCGCATGTGGAAGTCAACTTAGCCTTTTATATATATAGAATAAACTTGCTTAATTAGACTTGCTTTCTGATTTACTAGTAGCTAAACTTTTTCCAGCCCAGTGAAGCATCCTAACTTCTCTTTCATGTAATTGTCAGCAACACAGCAAATATCAACACGAAGCAGATTATTATTGTAGATCACACAGGGAGAAGAAAAGGTAAAATATTTAATTGCAGCAGTGTTTGACTGTATTCTGCGCAGTGAGAAAATCTGAAGTCATTTTCAAGGACCACCATTTCTTACTCCGTTTCAGTCAGGTCAAGTTTCTAAGCTTTCTAAATCTCCATTTTCTGTCTAATGAAAAGAAAACAAGATTCTACTGAGTCTATCTACCTACTCCAGGAATTCGGTGAGGATCAAATGAGATAAGGCACGGAAAACGCTTCACAGACACTTGGTTAAAGTGTAAAATGTTTCCACCTGGCTTTAAAGCAAGTCTTGTTCCTGGGCTGAAAAAATTCCAAGGAGGCTAGTTGCTAGGGAGAGGAAGTTGGGTGTTGCTATGTGATGTAATTACCTGGCGCCCACAGCCACTGTTTCTGGGCTGGGCTGTGGGCCACATTTTGTGCCATAGGGTGTCGGCAGTATTGGCTGAGATTTGGTGGGGTTTCACTCCAGGGTGGTGGCAGGGCCTATGTACCACTTGGGGGAAGCTGAGAATTGCTTTGTGGGTGCAAGGTCCGCGATGCCGTTTCTCTGCATTGAGCGTCTACACCCTGGTGGTCAGTGTGTGTGTCATAGCGACTGGTAGGACAGACACTTAGCATATCAGCCATATATATATATATATATATATATATATATATATATATATATATATATGTATATAGACTAGAGGCCCGGTGCACAAAATTCGTAAACGGGGGTGTCCCTCAGCCCAGCCTGCATCCTCTCCAAAAGGGACCCCTCGGGGGATGTCCGACTGCCGGTTCTTTCCTACCTAGAACAGAGAAACAGTGCCTAAACCGGAAATCAGACATCCCTCTCACAATCCAGGACTGCTGGCTCCTAACCACTTGCCTGCATGCTTGTCTGATTGCCCCTAACCACTCTGCATGCCAGCCTGATAGCTCCCTAACCGCTCCCCTGGTGGCCTGATTGATGCCTAACTGCTCCCCTGACGGCATGAAAGTCCCCAACTGACGCCCCCGCCAGCCTGATCGCCTCCAACTGCTTTCCCCTGCGGGGCTGAGGGGACTGGGGGACTCCAGCTGGATGAGGTGGGGCTGAGGGGACTGGAGGACTGAGGCTGGATGAGGCCGGATGCTGTGGGGACTGGGTGAGGCGGGGTTGAGGGGACTGGGGGACTCTGGTTGGATGAGGTGGGGCTGAGGGGACTGGGGGACTGAGGGACTGAGGCTGGATGAGGCGGGGCTGAGGGGACTGGGCACTGCCATCTTGTGGCTGTGGGCACCGCCATCTTGTGAGGGTGTGGCAGTCAATTAGCATATTTCCTCTTTATTGGCTGTGGGTGCCACCATCTTATGAGGGCATGACGGTCAATTAACATATCCCTCTTTATTAGATAGGATTAGATATTATCCAAGTCATTCTGAGAAAGAGCACCTTCTTGAGTTACTTCCAAAGAAATAGAGAATTAACACATTAAGCTCCCTGTCAGTCACCGGTGACTGACACTATACTTTCCATCCGGAAGACAAAACAGGCTGGGCGCTTAACCCTTTGCATTCACTTGCTTTTTTCTCGATTCCTTTATTCTACTTGGGATTTAATTTTTTAAATACCCCAGATTTTACAAAGCGCGGCAGTAGAATAAAAAACTGGAGTTTCTTTTCATACAAACTTTTATTTATTTGGATTTTTTAATATTTCAAATTATTGATACATTCAAAGAGTATAAAAAGAGCTGCTACCGATGCTAACCGTGTCGAGTCACACTCGACATCCGAATGCAAAAGGTTAACATGTTAAAAACTGTTGTGAACCACTCACTGCATATCATAGAAACAGAGGTACAGGTATAGAGATACTCAAACACAATGTCTTACCAATTACTGGCTAACATGCTAATGTGATATATCCTATCTAATAAAAGAGTAATATGCAGATTGACCATCACTCCAACACACAAGATGGCTGCCCCCATATGGTCAAAGATGGCTGCCCCCATGTGGACACAAGATGGCGGCCACAAAGATGGCCAGCAGGGGAGGGCAGTTGGGGGGGACCAGGCCTGCAGGGGAGGGCAGTTAGGGGTGACCAGGCCTGCAGGGGAGGGCAGTTAGGGGCAATCAGGCTGGCAGGGGAGCCGTTAGGGGATGATCAGGCTGGCAGGCAAAAGTGGTTAGGGGCAATCAGGAAGGCAGGCAGGCGAGCAGTTGGGAGCCAGCAGTCCTACTGGGATCGGGCCTAAACGGGCAGTCGGACATCCCTCGAGGGGTCCCAGATTGGAGAGGGTGCAGGCTGGGCTGAGGGACACATACTCCCTGTGCATGAATTTCGTGCACTAGGCCTCTAGTTTTCTTATAAAAGACTTTAAAAAAAAAACACAAGAAAAGCCCTGGCCACTGTGGCTCAGTTAGTTGACCATCATACCATGCGCCAAAAGGCTGCTGGTTCAATTTCCAGTCAGGGCACATACCCGGATTGTGGGCTTGATCCCCAGTAAGGAGCACGCAGGAGACAGCCAACTGATGTTCTGCTGTCACATCAACGTTTCTCTTTCTCCTTCCCTCCCTCCCTCTCTAGAAATCAATGAAAAATCTTTTAAAAAATAAGAGAAAAACGTGTCCTTGGGTGAGGATAAAACAAACCCAACAAAGTTTTTTTAAAATATGTTTTATTGATTTTGTTTACAGAGAGGAAGGCAGAGGGATAGTCAGAAACATCAATGAGAGAAACATCGATCAGCTGCCTCCTGCACACTCCCTTCTGGGTATGTGCCCGCAACCAAGGTACATGCCCTTGACCAGAATCGAACCTGGGACCCTTCAGTCCGCAGGATGACGCTCTATCCACTGAGCCAAACTGGCTAGGGCAAAACCCAACAAATTAACCTTCATAATTTACTCCAAGAATCTAAAATAGAACATGCAACTGATCTTAGTAAGGAGAAGCCTTTATTTATGAAAAATTCACTCCAGGAATTAAACAGAATAAGTAATATTAACTTAGTAATAAATCTGCAAAAAATTTTCATCTATAGGCAATCTACCATTTTTCCAATCAACTGAAACTCTTCTTTATGGCCTCTTAGAAAAGAGGTCCTTCCTTTCATGGTACTGAGCAAAAATACCTCCATTTATGAAGTCCCTAACAAGGTTGCCACTTAACCAAGTCATTAAAAAGTGGAATAAAGAAAACCATTTATCACAGAAATGTTGTTCCTCCTGCTAGCACTTACTTTGCAAAGGCAATCTGAACTTTTCATAGAAATGGAATCAGCAGTAAAGTTTTTGAAGCAATAGCACTAAATTTGAAAGTCTTTAGAGCAATAAAGAATATCTATGCTTATTGGAAGGAGAGTTATCCCCATCATATCTCAACCAGATTTTGTTGGCCTTGTATTTCATAAAGTCTGCTTGTATCAGCCCAAGCAGAAAAACTGAAGCAGAAAATAGAGCATAATGATACAGCTTTTATATTGTATAACTTTATACATTTAATGTCCATAAAAGCATTCTTCAGTTTGCCTTTTTCCTGTAGGTATTTTCATCAGTTGACCTGGGTTTCTAGTTTCACTTGTGATCATTATCCAGTAACTAATATGGTTATAATTCCGGGGTAATCTATATTCACAGACTTCAACTAATTCTACTTAAAACAGTGAAATAATCGAGAAAGCAAATGAGAAAATTAATAACCTTGCTAAATACAATCTTCCTGCAGTTTAGTAATGATAGGAAGACTGGATTTAGAAATCCTAAAGGTCAGTTTACTACTACTACTAATAGCAGCAGCTAATACTTAGACCAGTGATGGGCAACCTTTTGAGCTTGGTGTGTCAAACTTCGCCAAAAAACTGAGCATAACTCGGGTAGTGTGTCACTTTGAGGAAAAAACATTATTTCGCAAATGTTTCATCCTCGGCATGCGGCTGCCTCAGCGGCTGCGTGTCATCAGAAATGGCTACGCGTGTCAGTGCTGACACGAGTGTCATAGGTTCGCCATCACTGATCTTAGACAGTACTTGTGCCAAGCACTGCTCTAAGTGCTTTACATAAAATAATTTACTACACCCCTTTGAGGCTGCTATTATTATTATGCCCATTTTACAGAAGGGAATCGGATGTTACAGAGTTTATGTTCATAATCATAATGCCTCTACAAAAAAATCAGATGTTTATAGCCTATGACAACTTTTCATGCTTTAACTCTGCCTTTAAAAAAGTTTTAGGGGAAGCAGAGTGAATACACACAGTAGATAACCAAAAATTTGTTAAATGAGGAATAACACTATTACTGCAAATTGGCATTATTGCATATTCACATATAAACAAATGTTTTCCTTCCAGATTTTCCTAAAATCAATCATAAAAAACCTTAATGCTCAGATTACTCATCTTGCTTTACACCAAAAATATATTAAGACTACTGTCCCAGTGTACGGATTCGTGCACATTGAAAGGAAATTAATTAGAAGAAATATCTTAATATCGCTATTCGCCCCTTTCTCTATAATAGAAGTGTCAACCATTGACAATGACAGATCGAAACACACACGTGCGACTGGAACCAGCAAGAGCTTTATATGAATAGTGCATGTGTGAGTTAACTTAGCCTTTTATATCCTCTCTAATAAAATGGTAATATGCAAATTAACCATCACTCCGCTACATAAGCCACACCCACCAGCCAAGCCACACCCACCAGCCAATCAGGGAGAGTATGCAAATTAACCCCAATCCAAGATGGCTACAGCCACAGTGAGCAAGGTTTCCCAGGTAACAGAGCAAGCCAAACTTTCCATAGCCGTTGCAGGCCTAAGCCTCCACTCAAGCTACAAAGTTTCAATTATAGAAGGTAAACAAATTCAAACAAATGGCGGCAGAATGGAGCTTGAGAGAGCAGGCCAGGGTTGCCGGCGGCAACAGGGGAAGCAAAGCTTTCCGCACACCCTGGCCGGGCTCACCCGCTTAAGGCTACAAAGTTTCAATTGTAGAAGGTGAATTAACTGCCACAGAAATGGCTGCCGGAGCCCCAGGCTTGGCTCCGCTCCAGGCTACAAAGTTTCAATTGTAGAAGGAAAATAAATTCCAGATACCAGGGCCTCTGCTTGGGTTGCCAGGGGGCGTGGCTGGCCTGCAAACCACCACAGGCCCCTCGCTCAGGCCGCCCCATGCCCCAAGGGAACCCCACCCTGATCCGGGACACCCTTCAGGGCAAACCAGCTGGCCCCCACCCGTGCACCAGGCCTCTATCCTATCTAATAAAAGAGTAATATGCAGATTGATCATCACTGCAACACACAATATAGCTGCCCCCATGTGGTCAAAGATCCTGCCCCCATGTGGACACAAGATGGCCACTACAAGATGGCCAGCAGGAGAGGGCAGTTGGGAGGCACCCGGCCTGCAAGGGAGGGCAGTTGAGAGGGACCAGGCTTGCAAGGGAGGGCAGTTGGAGGTGATCAACCCTGCAGGAGAGGGCAGTTAGGGGTGACCAGTCTGGCAGAGGAGGGAAGTTGGGGGCAAACAGGCTGGCAGGGGAGCAGTTAAGCATCAACCAGGCTGGCAGCGGAGTGGTTAGGGGGTGATCAGGCTGGCAAGCAGAAGCAGTTAGGGGCAATCAGGAAGGCAGGCAGGCAAGCAGTTGGGAGCCAGCAGTCCTGGATTGTGAGAGGGATGTCCGACTGCCCGTTTAGACCCGATCCCACCACCGGGATCGGGCCTAAACGGGCAGTCGGACATCCCTCCAGGAGTCCCAGATTGGAGAGGGTACAGACTGGGCTGAGGGACAACCCCCCGCCATGCACGAATTTCGTGCACCAGGCTTCTAGTATAGAGATATTTATGAAACACCTGCTGGCTTTGTAATATTCTTTCAATTATGCAGCATTTCAAACTTAGATTTATTGAAGTCTTTATAAAATTTGACATTAAAACAAGCATGGATTTTAAATACCTAAAGGCAAATTTATACAAGATACTCACATATAAGACCAGAGTTCACAACATCTTAACTCCCTCCAGAATCAACTGGAGGTGATTTTGCCCCCCAGGAGACACTTGGCAATGTCTGGAGACATTTTTGGTTTTCACACCTGGACATTGGGGAAGTATGCTACTGGCACCTAGTGGGCAAATGTTCTATAATACACAAGACAGTCCTCTACAATGAAGAATCATTTTGGCCCAAAATGTCAAGCCACATTAATCAAGTCCTAACTAAGACCAAGTACATTACCCAACTTACAGAGCAAGTTCTGACCAGTGAAGAGTCTACGAAAAGACTATTAACAATAATAGAAAATCACTTCCTATTTCCCATCTACTTGATTGAAGAGACACAAAAAGGAATGGGCAAAGTTAACCCTTTAAATGGTTCAGCACCTCTTCCCTTCCTGAAGTTTCACTTTGAAAACTAATAATATTCAACATTTACAAAGATTTGTAAGTAAAGGAAAATGGCAGGCATTCCTAAGTGATACAAAACCTGCCCACCAATCAAACTTCAAATCCTGTTATTCTCATTAAATAATCCCCAACAAGTTGAGAAAAAAATGGTGGTCCTTAAACCCTTGTTTTTGTGTGTAAAACAATAAAATGGTTCAAGATCATCATAATATATTAATATACTTTGAAGAAAATTCTCAAAAAATCTGCTCTTTGTGTTCCTGGTCAGGATAAGTACCCCTCCCCCTGTGCCTTCCCTTCCCATTTAACCTACTCTAGTCAAGGCCCAGGCTAAAATTCAGTTCCACTCCAACCTCACTCTTTTCCAACTTTTACACTCTGGCATGTCAACAAAACTAAAAGCTTATTAAGGGAAAGAAAGGGTTTACACTGAACTACATGTCTTCAGAATTTACAACATCTAATATGAAACTGATGGTTCCTAAAATCTGTTTTCTGGCTATACCTATTATATAGCAGAAATATTTAACTCTCCCCAGGAAAAGAAATGAAAAAACAAAAAACTAAAATTTTACCTCCTCTTCACTTTCTTTATCTTCATCCTCTGAAGACTCTTCTTTGTTTTTCTTTTCATCTTCATCACTGCTAGATTCATCTGACAGAATTTCAGGACATTTGGTTCGCTTTGCTTTCCTTGTCATTCCAGAACTGTTCCGTTCCTTTTTGTTGCCTTTGCTAGAAGTTTTTTTAGATTTTGGCAATGGCTGCATAAAATAAAATAAACACCAGTGAGGCATTTCCAAGTCAGTCAACTATTTCTGAGACCTACTTCTCAACTCAATTCTTGTTTGTCTCAAGGTATATTTCCAAGCTTAGCAGCTTTAGAGAATAATTCATCTTTAACAATGTGTCAAATTAATCTTTTTCTGTCTGAACTACCAATACCTTTCATTTGTATTCTAAACACCTAGGCAAGAGCTCTTCACAAATGTTTAAATATGTATTATATGTTCTGACATGGGACTAGAAGCCCAAGTACACACCATGTTAAGCTCAAACAGTTATTTACACTTTATCAAGATAATACTTTGAATATTATAATTTACTAGTATTTCCTTCCTATAAACATCAGCTGCGGTCAGAGAAGGTTCCTGTTTTAGGGGACCTCCAATGAAAGGACTAGGAAGAATCATCCATGAAGTAAATTAATTTCACTTTATACACCCTGAATTTATGAACTATGTAGTTTATATTCATATTACCTCTGTGCTCTACTTTCCATAATGTCAGGATTATATTCTCACATGATTGTAAATATGTAGTAAATACTGAACGTGTTAATGATAAATTAAGAACCACAAAATCAGTACACTGCTCTTACTTTGACATTCAATTAAAGCACACACATTTAAAAAGAAAAGATGATGTGAAGAAAATTATTATATTAACCAACAAATTTAACTTTTAAGTGCTTTCTTAGGGGATAATTTGCTAACTTCTAAAATTGAAAACCATAAATAATCCTGCAAATGGATGTGAAAAGATAAACTTATCTTTTGAAAATTACTTATTTCTGAAAATTATAGGTATCTTTTATTTTTATTTTTGCCTGTTATTTTCTGCAATAAACAGAAACATAAAGAAAAATTCCAAAATATAACATCAAGATACATACCATCTAATAAAAGGGTAATATGCAAATTGACCGTACCTCCGCTACAATCGCAACCCACACCCACCAGCCAATCAGGAAGGAATATGCAAATAAACCCAACCAAGATGGCTGCAGCCATGGAGCGAGCAGGAGGCTTGGGTTTCCCCGGCAATGGAGGAAGCCGAGCTTCCAGCACATCCTGGCCGGCCCTGGACTCCACTCAAGGCTACTAAGTTTCAATTATAGAAGCTAAATAAATCCCAACAAAAATGGCGGCAGCCACAGAGCTGGAGAGAGCAGGAGGCTTGGGTTTCCCCGACAATGCAGGAAGCCAAGCTTCCTACACATCTTGGCGGGCCCTGGACTCCACTCAGGCTACTAAGTTTCAATTATAGAAGATAAATAAATCCCAACAAAAATGGTGGCAGCCACAGAACTGGAGAGAGCAGGAGGCTTGGGTTTCCCCAGCGATGGAGAAAGCCAAGCTTTCTGCCCGCCCTGGCCTCTGCTCAAGGCTACAAAGTTTCAATTATAGAAGATAAATAAATCCCAGATACCAGGGCCTCCGCTTGGGTTGCTGGGGTGTGTGGCTGGCCTACAACCACCACAGGATCCTCACCCAGGCCGCCCCACGCCCCAAGGGAACTCCCACCCTGATCTGGGACACCCTTCAGGGCAAACCAGCCACCCCCAACTGTGCACCAGGCCTCTATCCTATCTAATAAGAGTAATATGCAAATTAACTGTCACTCCAACACAAAAGGTGGCTGCCCCCATGTGGACACAAGATGACCGCCACAAGATGGCCAGCAAGGGAGGGCAGTTGTGGATGATCAGGCCAGCAGGGGAGGGCAGTTAGGGGTGACCAAGCCGGCAGGGGAGGGCAGTTAGGGGTGATCAAGCCTGCAGGGGAGGGCAGTTAGGGGTGACCAGGCCTGCAGGGGAGGGCAGTCAGGCATCAATCAGGCTGGCAGGGGAGTGGTTAGGGGGTGATCAGGCTGGCAGGCAGAAGCGGTTAGGGGCAATCAGGAAGGCAGGAAGGCGAGCAGTTGGGAGCCAGCAGTCCTAGACTGTGAGAAGGATGTTCGACTGCCCGTTTAGGCCCGATCCCAATAGGATCGGGCCTAAACGGGCAGTCAGACATCCCTCGAGGGGTCCCAGATTGGAGAGGGTGCAGGCTGGGCTGAGGGACACACCTCCCTGTGCACAAATTTCATGCATCGGGCCTCTAGTAATTGTATAAATGTTAGTGATAACTTTAGGCAGTATTTTTTATGAAACTAGCAGACCCCCACAGCTCCCTTCTCTCCCAGGAACTTCCAGTCTTAGGGGTCACTGTCACCTGCACAAAAATTTTTAAAAAGTGGCTACTTATGTAACTTAGTGTTCTCAGGTAATCTACAATGTACAGAATAGCCTCTAACGTGATTTGACCAAACATCCTACCCTTCAAAAAGCAGACGGGTAAACAGCCAATCTAGGTCATTCCAGAATTTTAAGTTAGTGAACCAAATATATTTGTCAGAGCAGTTCTCTATAAGAAAATTCTTTGAATGAATACAGATATCCTTGTTATGTGAACTATTACCATTACCAGGAAACAAATCCATTTAGATAAATTCTTTGATTCTTTGTTTGGAGAAAAGATAACTCTGTCTAAACTCTCACTACTCACTATCTGAAATCCAGGACTCAAGTATATTAGAAAAATATGACAACCTTCCCTTTCTCAACTCGGGAATCAGATGCAGGTAGTGAGAATATAATATGCATATGGAATTAGTAATATGAGGATTGGAATGGGTACTGAATAAACTTACACAGGGAAATGAAAAATTTAACTTGAATGTTAAATCATTCAAGTAACCAATCAAGAAAATGCAACTTCCAAAAATAAGTAAGATTTTAATTAAAAAAATAGTAATAATAAATGCTTCAGAACTTTCCTATATTGGTTTTAAAATTATTTAAATCTATTGATCAAAATCCAGTGTTGCCTTAGCCAGTTTGACTCAGTGGATAGAGTGTGAGGCCCTTTGACTGAAGAATCATGGGTTCGATTCCAGTCAAAGGCAAGTACACCTTGGTTGCAGGCTGGATTCTTGGCCCTAGTTGGGGCACATTTGGGAGGTAACCAATGAGATATGTCTCTCTCACTTTTCTCTCATAAAAAAATCCAGTGTCAATGGCATCATCCCTTCTTGTAAACAAAATCTAACAACTAATCAAGGTAGAAATACAAAAGAACAATATTAAGATTATTATAGAGGAGACAAAATTAGTACTAATGAATTTATAGTGTTTTTTTAAAAGTGTATGGTAGCATAGAAAATAGCTTAAGATACCATTAGATTAAGCAATAACCAGAATCAAATAAGAAAAATGGATGTAAGAATTAGTTTCCATAGGGATAAAACATAAGAAAGTGCTTCTCAAAAGTGTGGTTTGTGGACCCTGGGGTTTCCTGAGAACTTTTCAGAAGCCTGCAGGTCAAAACTATTTTCATAATACCAAGACATTTATTAGCTCTTTCACTGATTATAGAAAAGCAAAGGTAAAACAGCTGTCATCTTAGTACTTACTAATTAAGCAGAGGCAGCAAACTTTGCTAGTCATATTCCTTACAACCACATACTAACAGGAGGGAAAAGGTGTTTCATTTAAGGTGTCTCTGATGAAGCAGTAAATACTAATTGTATTTACTCTAAACTTTTGAGTACATGTTTTTAAAATATCTATCTGTGTAACAAAATGGGAGGTACAACAGAGTAACTTTGGCTACAAATTGAAGTTCACTGGTTTTCTCAAGAAATACACTTGCACTATTGAACTGTGACCTAAGGTAGCTACTTTTTTCATGGACCACCATTTTTAAAAGAATAATTAAAAAAGAGAGGCTATAAATAATTGATTTGTTAATAAAATAATAGAAATTGGTCCTCACTTTGCCAGAAGGCTTTGGATTCATTAAGAAATTCAAGATCCTCTTCACCAGTTCACTATTTACACCTGATCTCTCCAAATCAAGAACCTCACAGATGCTTTTTAACATGGCATTTCTAAATCTGAAAAAGAAAATAAAAGAAACCAAGGTGATTATGTAGGAAAGTTTATAAACATCTCCACAATATAAATGCAATAGCTAACCAAACTGCTAGGCTATAAACATTTAAAAAGTAGCCAACGTTTCTTTGAATCTTAGAAGCACTCCTAATAATCTTTGATTAGTGTACAAACACAACCAGATTAGAGTATTAAAAATTGAAAACACCATTTACCAATTAAATTCTAAATATAGTAAAACAATACCTAAGTTAATTCATTAGAAAATAATGTAAAAAGGTTTCAATACTATAAAATTCATGGACTTGATCATTCTTCTGGCTGCTGATTGTGACTAAATATTACATTTTCCCCTCAGCATTCCTACTATAATGTTTCAAGGAAGGAATAGACAATAAAGAATTCCTTTTTTTAATGCCAGAATTTTGTTATTAACACAAATACAATGCGTACACAATGTTTATTCATTTTCTTCGCTGTGCAGCTTGGCATTGGAATTGGTGGCTCTGATGGCCAACTGGGCTGCTCCTTCCACAATACAATGGCTTTGCCATTCTTTGAGGAGATGCTGTGAGCAATTTTAGCACAGTAAGGTTTGCTGCACATCAGCAGCACTTCAAGCTCCTTGACATTGTGGACCAGACTTCCGAAAGCCACTGGGCAGCATGTGCTCTGTTATTGGGCATTAAGATCTGGCCCTTGAATCTTTTGCACATCCTATTGTCAATGCCTCTGGGTTTCCGTCAGTTCTGCTTAATTTTGATATATTGGTCTGACTGGTGCCTGATGAAATTCTTTTTGATAATCTTTGGTTTCATGAGAGGTCTGAGGGCAGCCAAAGATGACAAGTAGGAGATGGCTGCCACCTCCATAGGCAATACCGAGGAAGAGGATTAGAGTTCTTAAGCTACAGGGAATTTAATAAACAAAAACTCTCATATATCATCTTGCTTGCATTATGGTGAAGGACATTGTTTCTATCAAAGTTACTGTCTTCAAAACAACTAAATAGTATGTATAAGTGGAGGATCAGAGTGGCTGACAGAACAGGAGTGACAGAAAAGTTTTCACTATATTCCCTTTAGACCTTCTGAAATTTCAACTGTGAATGATTTGCCTGTGTATTGTTCTTCCAAGAAATAAAATCATCTTTGCATTTTCAATAATCTTGATAGCCATTATTTATTGAAAACTAATGAAGATCCCAAGTTAATGGTTATGAAGACAAATCAGATCCAGGCATTTAAAGCAAAGAATTAGCAGTCTACGTATGTGTGGTCACATTAAATATTTAAAAATAAAATTTAAAGCACATTGATCAGCCCAGCCAGTGTGAGTCAGTGGTTGAGCATTGATTTATGAATCAGGAGGTTTGACTGCTGGTCAGGGCATATGCCTGGGTTGCAGACTCGGTCCCCAGTGTGAGGTGTGCAAAAGGCAGCCAAGATCAATGATTCTCTCTAATCCTTGAGGTTCCTCTCTCTCTCTTCCCCTCTCCCTTCCTCTCTGAAATCAATAAAAATATATTAAAAAAACCACATTGATCAAAACATGGTATTTATAAAAATAACTTACTTTTTCAACATTTCTTCCTTCTTTTTATATTGGGTACTTCCTTTTTCAAATGGAAAGCCACTGAACTGACCCACATTCTTCTTTAATGAGGAAACCTGAAAATGTTTCTCTTATTATTAATACTACTTATTACCCAGTAATGTACACAAGAAAAAATTCAAGTTTGCATCTTTATTTTCACATCTGTCTCTGAGCTACAATACTGGTTTATGCAAAATTTCTTATTCACAATTGAAAACTATACTTATTACTAAAATATTATTTATATATATATATATATATATATATATATATATATATATATAATTATTAAAGCTTATTTTTATTACTGACAGTATTTCAGATGTCCCCTATTTTCCCCTCCATCCAGACCCCAACCCACTCCAGGACTTCACCACACAACTGTCTGTGTCCATGAGCTATGCATATAATGTATACAAGTTCTTTCCTCCCCCACCTCCCTTCTCTCTGATATCTATCAGTCTGTTCCATGCATTCATGTCTCTGGACTTATTTTGTTCATCAGTTTACTTTGTTCATCAGATTCTGCATATAAGTGAGATCATGTGATATTCGTCTTTGACTGGCTTATTTCACTTAGTATAATAATCTCCAGGTCCATTATAAAAGGCTTACAAAGATAATTTTTTGAAAACGAAAATGTGATTAAATTATCTAACCAAAGATAATTTTTTGAAAACAAAAATGTGATTAAATTATCTACAACTCAAAGAGTTAGAAAGAGAGCAACAAGAAAAGCCCAGCGTAAGCAGGAGAAAGAAAATAATAAAGATCAGAGTGGGAATAAATGACATAGAGACCAAAAAAAAAAACCATACAAAAGATCCCAAGAGCTGGTTCTTTGAAAGGATAAACAAGATTGATGAACCTTTAAGCCAGGCTCACCAAGAAACAAAGAGAGAGCACCCAAATAAACAAAATCAGAAATGAAAGGGGTGAAGTAACAACCGATCCCACAGAAAGACAAACGATTATGAAAAAATACTATGAACAACTCTATTCCAACAAAATGGATAACCTAGATGAAATGGACATATTCTTAGAAAAATACAAGCTCCCAAAACTCAATCAAGAAGAATCAAAAAACCTGAATAGGCCAATACCTACCAAAGAAATTGAAGCAGCGATCAAAAATCTTCCAGCAAACAAAAGCCTTGGTCTGGATGGTTTTACAGGGGAGTTCTACCAAGCATTCAAAGAACTAAAACCTATCCTCCTCAGACTATTCCAAAAAATTCAAGAGGAAGCCAATCCCAAAACCAGATAAAGACACCACAAAAAAAGAGAATTACAGGCCAATATCCTTGATGAACATAGATGCTAAAATCCTCAACAAAATTCTAGCAAATCCGATTCAGCATTACATTAGAAAGATCATACACCAGGGGTCCTCAAACTTTTTAAACAGGGGGCCAGTTCATTGTCCCTCAGACCGTTGGAGGGCTGGACTATAGTTTTAAAAAAACTATGAACAAAAAAAAACAAAAACAAAAACAAAAAAACTATGAACAAATTCCTATGCACACAGCACATATCTTATTTTGAAGTAAAAAAACAAAACAGCAAATCACCCGCATGTGGCCCGCGGTCCGTAGTTTGAGGACGCCTGTCATACACCATGACCAAGTGGGATTTATTCCGGGGATGCAAGGATGGTACAATATCCACAAATCAATAAATGTGATATATCACATAAACAAATTGAGAGACAAAAATCACATAATCATGTCAATCAATGCAGAAAAGCATTTGACAAAATTCAACACCCTTTCTTAATAAAAACTCTCAGCAAAGTGGGGATAGAGGAATCATACCTCAACATAATAAAAGCTTTATATGACACACCTACAGCCAACATCATACTCAAAGGGCAAAAACTAAACTCATTTCCCCTGAGAATGGGAACAAGACAGAGATGCCCACTTCCACCACTCCTGTTCAATATAGTACTGGAAGTGCTAGCCATAGTGATCAGACAAGAAGAAATAAAAGGCATCCAAATTGGAAAAGAAGAAGTAAAACTGTCCTTATTCGCAGATGACTTGATACTATACATAGAAAACCCTAATGACTCCATCAAAAAACTACTAGACCTAATAAATGAATTTGGCAATGTAGCAGAATACAAAATTAACACCTAGAAATCTATGGCCTTTTTATATACCAACTAGTAGCCCAGTGCACAAAATTCGTGCACTGGGGGGGGAGGGGCGCGGAGATCCCTCAGCCCAGCCTGCACCCTCTCCAATCAGACATCCCTCTTGCAATCTGGGACTGCTGGCTCCTAACCGCTCACCTGCCTGCCTGCCTGCCTGATCACCCCTAACTGCCCTCCCCTGCCAGCCTGATCTCACCCCCAACTGCCCTCCATCTCAGCCCCAACTGCCCTCCCCTGCCGGCCTGATCTCGCCCCCAACTGCCCTCCCCTGCCGGCCTGATCTCACCCCCAACTGCCCTCCCCTGCTGGCCTGATTGCCTCTAACTGCCTCTACCCCACCACCATGGCTTTGTCCGGAAGGAAGTCAGACATCTGGAAGATGGCCGGTCAACCTGGTCTAATTAGCATATTACCCTTTTATTAGTATATACATTATATAGGATAGGATTGCTTAAATGGGGGGGGGGGGAGTAGCCTTTTTCAGCAGGAGGAGATGCTCTTGGCAGACAAAAACACACAATCTCTATATCTGGACTGATAGCCAACCATATGCACTATACTGCCAAACCGGTCATTAAGAAATTGAATCGCTTTCTTACACCTTACACCAAACAGCTGTTGCCTTTAAAACCCCTCCTCAGCCCCCACCTTAGGTTCTGCCTTCACAGTTCACCCACATTAGGTTCTGATTGGTCGGTTTCTATGCCAGTCAGCATCAAAAGCTCCGCCTCCTAGGCAGCCATTGACTACTTGCAGTTCACCCATATTTGGTTCTGACTGGTCGGTTTCTATGCCAGTCAGCATCAAAAGCTCCACCTCCTAGGCAGCCATTGGCTCCTCACAGTTCACCCAGATTTGGTTCTGACTGGTTGGTTTCTATGACAGTCAGCGTCTCCGGGCCTATCTCTGGGCCTGATCAGAGAGGTGGGGCTAATCAGCAGCCACCCCACGCTTCTGGTTAGCGGGCTGAACTGCTGACCTCTTGGAGAGAGAGAGAGGTGCAGCTGCTGGCGAGGCCCGGAGAGATAGAGAGGCAAGGGCTGATCAGCAGCTGCCACTAAGGCTGCAGATCAGACCCTGCTTCTTTCTCCGGGCCTTGCCAGCAGCCGTGGCAGTTGCTAATCAGCCATGCCTCTCTCTCTCTCCCAGAGGTCAGCAGTTCAGCCTGCTTCGCCAGTCCCTGCCCATCTGAGCCTGCTGCGAGCCTGATGTTTGGATGTCCCTTTGGTAATTTTGGATGTTGCGGACCCTGGCTCTTTATATATACAGATTATAGATAGATAGATAATGAACTCACAGAAAGAGATACGAAAAAAACAATCCCATTTACCATTGCACCAAAAAAATTAAGATACCTAGGAATAAACTTAACTAAGGAGGTAAAAGACATGTACTTGGAAAACTACAGGACATTGAAAAAAGAGATAGAGGAAGACATACACAAATGGAAGAACATACCATGTTCATGGATTGGTAGAATCAACATCATTAAAATGTCCATACTATCCAAAGCAATCTATAGATTCAATGCAATCCCCATTAAAATACCAACGGCATATTTCAAAGATCTAGAACAAACTCTCCAAAAATTCATATGGAATAAAAAAAGACCCCAAATAGCCACAGCAATCTTGAGAAAGAAGAACAAAGTTGGAGGGATCACAATACCAGATATCAAGCTATATTACCAAGCCATGGTTCTCAGAACTGCTTAGTAGTGGCACAAGAACAGACATATAGATCAATGGAACAGAACAGAGAACCCAGAAATCGACCAAAGCCATTATGCTCAATTAATATTCCACAAAGGAGGCAAGGGCATACATACAGTGGAGTCAAGACAGTCTCTTCAATAAATGGTGTTGGGAAATTTGGTCAGATACATGCAAAAAAATGAAACTAGATCGCCGACTTACATTATATACAAAAACAAGCTCAAAATGGATAAAGGACTTAAATGTAAGATGGGAAGCCATAAAAATCCTACAAGACTCCATAGGCAGCAAAACAGCAAACATATGTCGTAGCAATATCTTTACAGACACAGCTCCTAGGCCAATGGAGACTAAGGAGGAAATAAACAAATGGAACTACATCAAAATAAAAAGCTTATGCACAGCAAAAAAAAACTATAAACAAAACAGTAAGAAAGCCCACTGCATGGGAGAACATATTTGCCAATGATATCCTACATAATAAAAGGCTAATATGCAAATGACCAAATGGTGGAATGACTGGTCACTATGATGCGCGCTGACCACCAGGGGGCAGACACTCAATGCAGGAGCTGCCCCCTAGTGGTCAGTGTGTTCGCACAGGGGGAGCGCTGCTCAGCCAGAAGCTGGGCTTATGGCTGGCGAGCACAGCGGCAGTGGTGGGAGCCTCTCCTGCCTCCGTGACAATACTAAGGATGTCTGAGTGATGGCTTAGGCCCACTAAGTCGTCAGTCAGACATCCCCGCAGGGCTCCCGGATAGCAAGGGGCGCAGGCCAGGCCTAGGGACACCCCCAAGTGCACAAATTTCGTGCACCGGGCCTCTAGTTTCAAATAAGGGTTTAATCTCCAAAATTTACAGAGAACTCACACAACTTAACAAAAGGAAGATAAACGATCCAATCAAAAAATGGGCAAAGGATCTAAATAGACACTTTTTGAAAGAGGACATACAGAAGGTCCAGAGACATATGAAAACATGCTCAAAGTCACTAATCATCCGAGATGCAAATCAAAACAATGAGATACCATCTCACACCTGTCAGAATAGCTTAATCAACAAATCAACAAACGACAAGTGCTGGCGAGGATGTAGAGAAAAAGGAACCCTCCTGCACTGCTGGTGGGAAAGCAGACTGGTGCAGCCACTGTGGAAGACAGTATAGAGTTTCCTCAAAAAGTTAAAAATGGAACTCCCATTTGACCCAGTAATCCCACTTCTAGGACTGTATCCCAAGAAACCAGAAACACCAATCAGAAAGGACATATGCACCCCTATGTTCATAGCAGCACAATTTACAATAGCTAAGATTTGGAAACAGCCTAAGTGCCCATCAGCAGATGACTAGATTAAAAAACTGTGGTACATCTACACAATGGAATACTATGCCACTATAAAAAAGCAACTTTTACCATTTGCAACAGCATGGAACTGGAGAGCATTATGCTAAGCGAAATAAGCCAGTCAGCGAAAGATAAATATCACATGATCTCACTCATATGTGGAATATAACGATCAACATAATTTGATGAACAAGCATAGATCCAGAAACAAATGGCAGGAGAGGAGAGGAGGGTTAGAGAGCAACCGAAGGACTTGTATGCATGCATATTAGCATAACCAATGGACACAGACACTGGGGCAGTGGGGGCTTGTATATAAAATTAAAAATTTTGATTTTGGACAAATATTAAAAAAAAAAAGAATCCACACAGACAAAAAAATGAAATAAAAAAAATTAAATAAAAAAGGGAAACCATGCATAAGGGAGGATTACTGTATATGCTCCCTGCCTGAGGGAGCATATACAGTAATCCTCCCAACTACTAACTCACTTAGTAGTTGGCTCAGATGGACGGTGGTGTTATCTCAGTGCTTGCATTCAAGTAATCCTTATTTTATTTATTAACTAGATGCCCCGTGCATGACCTTCAAGGCGGGGGAGGGTCCCCTCAGCCTGGCCTGTGCCCTCTCACAGTCGGGACCCCTTGGCAGATGTCCGCCTGCTGGCTTAGTCCCGCTCCCGCCGCCACCACTGTGCTCGCCAGTCATGAGCCCGGCTTCTCGCTGAGCTGCGCTTCCCCTGTGGGAGTGCACTGACCTCTGGTGGTCAGTGCGCGTCATAGCAACCGGTCGTTCCGCCATTCGGTTGATTTGCCTATTAGCCTTTTATTATATAGGATGGCCCCAAAGCACTAGATGAGTGATGTTGGCAATTCAGACATACCAAAGAGAAGCCATAAAGTGCTTTCTTTACATGAAAAGGTGAATATTGTATAGTACTGTAAGATATTTTGAGAGACCACATTCACATAACTTTTATTATAGTATCCTATCCTATATAATAAAAGGCTAATATTCAAATTGTTCCCTCGGAAGTTCAACAGACCAGGAGTTTGACCACTCGCTATGACGTGCACTGACCACCAGGGGGCGGAAGAGAACAAAGGAAAGCCCCAGCCAGCAGCAGGGGGGAGGAAGGCCTCGATCGGCCCTGATCTCCTCCGGCCAGGCCTAGGGACCCTACCCGTGCATGAATTTCGTGCACCAGGCCTCTGGTATTGTTATAATTGTTCTATTTCATTATTGCTTAGGGTTAAACTCTTACTGTGTGTAATTTAGAAATTAAACTTTATCATAGGTATATATGCATAGGTCCAATACTATCCTTGGTTTCAGGAATTACTGGGGGTCTTGGAGCAGCGGTTGCCAACCAGTGGTCCGTGAACCACTGGTGGACCGTGAAGTCCGAAAGGTTGGCGACCACTGTCTTGGAATGCATCCCATGCAGATAAGAGGTGACTACAGTAAAATAACTCAGTAAATGAAACACTGATTTTAACAAATCTATTGGCAAAGAATTACCAACTAATTTATCAGTTATTTGCTCAAAAGGATATACAATTATACTGTTTATTCTGGATGACTAAAAAAAAAAAAATCCAAAAAATAATTTCTTATACAATTAAAAAAACCACTAAAATCATCACAATCTGACATTTCAGAATGGCATAAAAATAAGTTCAATAGAAAGAGTCCTGGATAGTGCAATCCTAATTGCTAATATCCAGCTATGTATCCTGTGATAAGTCATTTAGAAAATATGTGTCTCAGTTTGTTCACTTGTATGGTATGGAAATTAAACTCGCTGATCGCTAAAAGTCCTTTCTAGGACTAAAATTTGCTTCTATTGTGAAGTATTTTAAATACATAAATATGCTACTAGGTTAAAGGTATAAAAAGGTCTTACTGTGCCTGGTCTGTTGTAAAGTAGTTTATGTAGATTTCTAAGTTCATCTGTTTTCTTCTTACTCAGAAAAAAATGTATCCTTTCAATTTCACACAGTTTCTGCCCCTTTCCTAGAAAAAAAATACCATAATAATTAAAGTTAAATACCATTATGTGTTAATGCACTTGCAAACTTAATGAAAATTATTTTTATAACATAACTTATATAACTTTTGCTTTAATACGGCAAACTAAATAAAATAATACCAAGATATATTACTACTTAGTAAACACTAAAAACTAAGCACTGCTAATCATCATTTTTGTATTTAGGCATTTTCATCATAAAATGAAAGAACACAGAATAAACTTACCTTGTGCAATTGTAAATGGCTCTCTTTGTAAAGAAGAGACTTGCATTGTCAGCCTCTCTACTTTTTTCTTTTCCCTCTTGCCTTCCACGATGAGACTCTTTTCTAGAAATTAATTTAATACCTCTTAAATAACAAGTTGAAATATATTAACTCTTGGATAAATATATAGGAAATAATCACAGAAACTTAATACCATACCCTTCTCCTTAATAGGATTTTTGAGAATATAACATTAACAGATGAAAATACTTGATCAGTTAATAGCAACACCAAATTTTTGAGTAACATTATACTTACCTGGCAACCGCACAGGGGATCCAATATTTAAAAAAATTAGAAAGCAAACAAATTTATATTCAATACAATTATTGCTATCAAAGTCCAGTCACTGTAAAAAATTGCCAAGGTCCTCACTTAGCCTATTCCTTAATTAGACATAATTCTATTATTGTATAAATATGTAGGAAATAACTGAAATTCAACTTACTATATCACAGAAAACAGTTAGCTTAGACAAGATTATAAAAACTTAAAAGATATACAGAAAAGCAACAATTTAGTTGACTGACAGAAAAGGAAACAAAGGACCTTAAGTAAGACAAATCAGCCTGGAGTTACTACGGATAGGGTAAAATTCTACAAGTTTACATTTACTGCAAACAAGTGGGAGGGCATTACTTTGTAGTTTAATAAATGATGTTCATAATTATGCTCATAAATCATCCCAAAAATGTTAAATTCTGTCTAGTCCAGATTGCCTTTTTTTTTTTTAAAGGCAATATAGAACATATACTTTAAAACGTTAAACACTAAGCTGGCTTTTCTAAAACCACTTACCTACTGACTGAGACCAAGTCAGATAAATAAGAGGACCCCATACTATAATGTTGGCGATCCCTCCAATCATTGAACTGAATGCTTATGTTGTGTAAAGCTGCATTAGCTACAAGGGAAGGTTGAGTAGATGATTATGATAGTGACTATCTTTTAGAAGATCATGCTTGGGGGAGAGAGGAGGGAGAAGAGAATAATGAGACACAAATATCATACTCAAAAGTAGATGATGACAGAACACTTTTTTAAAAATCTATATTTTATTCATTTTTTACAGAGAGGAAAGGAGAGGGATAGAGAGTTAGAAACATCGATCAGCCACCTCCTGCACAACCCCCCGCTGGGGATGTGCCCACAACCAAGGTACATGCCCTTGACCAGAATCAACCTGGGACCCTTCAGTCCGCAGGCCGACGCTCTATCCACTGAGCAAACCAGTCAGGGCCAGGACTCTTTTAATAAAGACACAAACAGAGTTCTCAAAGTTGAGGAAAGAATAATTATCTTTGGATTAGGAATCCAATGAGGATCAAAACATTGGAACTGGCTTTGAAGGACAGTTAAGATTTGGAGATGTAAAGATTTGCACATAGAAGCATGGAATAGACTGTCAAATCTCAGAGGGAAGGTGGGGGTGGGTGGGAAGAGATTAACAAGAACCTGTATGCATGTATGCATAATCCATGGACACAGGCAATAGTGTGGTAAAAGCCTGGGGCAGGGGGGCTAACCGGGTCAATGGGATGAAAAGGGGGACATAAGTAATACTTTCAACAATAAAGATTTTAAAAAATAAAAAGGATTTGCACAGAAAGAATCAGGAAAAGGGGATTCCAGCAGGTAAACTCTGGCGATGGTATACAGAAACGAAAGCACCCAAAAAGCAACCCCTGTTGTTACCCCACTTCCTTTCTTTGAGTGATTTAAACCATTAGGTTTGAGTTAATTACCATGTATAAGCTAATAATTTTCCTGGTCTATCTCAAGTCCAGAGTTTTTTCCCCCAGCTTCAACAAAACCGGGCTGCCACTAGATAGCTCTACTTCCTGTCCTATAGGCACCTCACTGAATGTATCCAAAATAGAAGTCATAATCATCTCCAAACTCACTCACCTTCATGAATTCTATTTTCCAGAAAATGGTAACATTATCCATACAGCTGCCAAAGATAGAAATCTAGGAGTCATCTTTTACTAGGCATCCCCCACAAGCCCTGCCAAGAAAACTACTGCTAAAAGTCAATTAATCCCTTATTTGGTACAGACTTCATTGCCTTTTTTTATGCCTCAGTAGGATACTTAAAAATTTTCAGGGCTAAGTAGGATAAAAACGTCTGAAATTTTAGTTGTTCCATTAACACCTAAAATGAGGAATAATAAATCAGAACTACTTGGGAATATATATTTTTAAATTTTCATGTTGAAATTCACGATCTCTGTGGCACCCAAACCCTGTCTTTAAAAAAGACTAAAAACAAACCCTAGCTGGTTGGCTCAGAGCATCGCATGCAGACTGAAGGGTACCGGGTTTGATTCTGGCCAAGGGCACATGCCCGGGTTGCGGGCTAGATCCCCAATTGGGGATGTGCAGGAGGCAGCCTATCAATGATTCTCTCTCACCGTTGATGTTTCAAATACCTCTCTCTCCCTTTTCCTTCCTCTCTGAAGTCAATAAAAACATATATATATTAAAAAATAAAAGACTAAAAACAAAAAAACTGGAGGAAAAAGTGCTGAGAAAATCTTGGACCAGTAGATACTACAGCCAATTTTGTTATGGGGACTCTGCATAGTTAACAAAGTAACATTTTTTTTTTTCTAAGCAGTTTTTGCACTTAAATGTGGACATGCTCCCTTCTTAGAGCACTTACCACTTTAAACAGACAAAAGGCAGACCATTCTGTGTCATCTCAACCCAGATTGTATTTATAAAATGCTGAGCGTGGACTGACTGGTTTTGGCTTAAAAGAAATGAACAGTCAAACCTGCTGTTTTAAACACTTCATATGTCTGTCTCCCCCAGTTTGGCCGCCCGTCAGACGGCCAATGATGTTCTCCCTCAACACCGAAACCCAGACGGCACGGAGCTCCTCTTTTACTCTCTCTCACAGCTCACGGCTTTCACACGCCACCACTTTCTCCAGGAGCAACAGCTTGCACGTCATCCGTGTTTCCCCGAGAAAGGAACTCCCCGAGGCCTGGGGACGGGACCTCTGCTGAAATCAGCAAACCAATGAAACCCGTCCGGGACTAACCCTTCAGCTCGGCGTGTGGTTTCATTCAACACTTGACAAGAGCCTCAAAAGGCAAAAAGATCAAAATAAAACAACACCTTATTAACGTAAAAGGCTAAGAGTTTTAAAAAGCAGATTTGAAACTTACCAACTTCCAGCCAAAGGACAGAAACGTGACGAGAGCATTCTGCACTCCACAACACGTACTGACAACACTAATAGTGTGTTTTATAAAAAAAACGGAATTCACCAAGTTAATTCTCTGCTATTGCTCGACACAAAACCAGAGGCAAGATTTCGCATTCTTGCCGAACACTCCACAATTTGGTGCCTCTAAGCGCAAAAGAGCAAGAAATGTGTTTCCTGTAAAAAATCCATCGCTCAGGGACAGGACTTCCCACCTTTCTCTTCCTCCTCGTCCTCGTCCTCCTCCTCGTCTTCGTCCTCCTCCTCCTCCTCCTCCTCGCTTTCCTCTTTCGGGCCGGGAATTTCGGGCTCCTTCTCGGGCGCGGGCTGGTCGGGGGTTCCCTCTCCCTCCGCCGCGGGGCCCGAGGAGGACATGCTGGCGGCCTGCGGGCGGGAGGACGCCAGCGGCTCGGTCTCCTCGCCTCCGGCGGCAAGGACGGGCGGCCCCAACCCCCCGACCCTCACAGCCCGGGAACGGGGGCCGCGGGACACCCGCCCTCAAAGCTGCCCCCTCCGGGAGCCGGGACGGCGGTGCTCCCTCCCCCGGGACGTCCCTCCCACTCCGCCCGCGGCCCGGGAACCCCCCGAGGCGGGAACCGCGGGGCCAGCCGCCCCTCCCACCTCCCCCGCCCCCCGCCGGCCGCGCCGCGTCCCCTCCCCCCGCCCCAGGCCGCTGTCCGAAAGGCCGCGGCGGACGGGCGGGCCCCACGGAGCCCTCCCGGCCCCCCCCGCCCCGGTGCAGCCCTCACCAAGGGTCGCGGCCGCCGCGGGCCTGGCGCGCGTGGGCCCGAGGGCGCTCCGGGAGGCGGCGGCGGGCGCGGAGGAGAGGGCGCGCGGGACGCTGTCGGGCGTGACGCTCGCACCGCGCTCCCCGCTCCCCAGAATCAACAAGACTTTCAAAATGGCGGTTCGGGCAAGAAAGCGGGAATGCGGCGGCCAATCAGGCCGCGGGCCGGGGCTGGCGCGCGCGCACGGGAGGCGGGGCCGGCGGCGCCTCCGCGGGAAACGGGGTGGCGGCCGTGGCGGGGGCCGCGAGGGGTCGCCCGGCCGGCCGGCCGCGCCCGGGGGGCGCGCGCTCTCCGGTCTCGCGCGGGGCTGCGTGCGGCGGGCCGGCGGCGGCGGGGGCTGCGCTGGACCGGCGCTAGGGGGCCTGCGTGGGTGTCGTTTCCAGGCCCGTTGGGGGAGGGAGGGGTGCCGGGCGCGGGGAAAGAGGCGTGGTCACGGGCCGGGCCGGGCCGGGCCGGCGGGCCGCGGGTGGGAGAGAAGTTTGCACGCCACGGCGTCGCTGTCTGCAGTGTTTCCCGGGAATGGAGGCGACTTGCGGAATGAGCGCTCCCGTTTAGGTCCCAGAGTCCTTGCCGGCGACGACTCCCGATTCCGCTGCCTCTCGGAGGACCCCGCCGCCGCCGCCGCCGCCGCCGGCGAGGTGCGCGGTGAGGAAGACGATCCTGTCACGTTGGAAGTTCACGTCGCCGGAGACAAGTGGATTTCCAGACCTGAAATTGTAGGGGGGGTGGGGGGGGGGGTCGTGTGTTGATTATAATAGAGGAAACGAGCATTGCCCAGGCCAGACCCTTCCCTCCCTCGGAGTTCTAGGCCATCTCCACAGAGCTTTCCATCTCAACACTTCAAACACTGAATGCAGGGTGGCTCTTCCTCAAATAGTCTCCCGTTCTGTGTGTGAGTCCCTTCATTTCCCCCAACCACTAAGCCGCTAGCTGCCCAAAGGATCCTTTTACGCAGTGGACTTAATGGAAATACGATACATCCAAAGACAAAAATAAATGTGCCTGAATGGACTCCGGACTGCAGCGCAAAATTAGACATTTCTTTTGAATCTTCTCTTTTCCTTTTATGCCCCTACCAGAAACATAAGCAAATCTTGTCATTCCAACCTCAAATTTTATACCATTTCCCACGCCACTGATGCCATTCAAATCCCGTCCTTTCTCTTCTTTTGCGTGGATTTCCACACAGCCTGCCGCTCACTAGTCAGGTGGCTTCCACGTTGTCACCCCATCACCTACTAGTCACATAGCAACCAAGGTGTTGCTTTAATCAGATTGGGCACTCTTCTCGCTTAAAGCTCTCCCATGGCTTCCCCTCATACTTGGAATAAAATTCAATACAGGGGTTTATAAGGTCCTAAGTCATGCAGTGGCTGACAGTCTTGATCTCATCTCTCCAACACAGTTGGCTGTTTCAGTCACACAGCCTTCCTTCATGTTTCTACATAAAAGACAAGCTCATTCCTACCTTGACCTTTACACTTACCTTTTTCTGCTAGGACTGCTTTTCCCTCAGAAATTTCAAATGGCCCTAACCGGTTTGGCTCAGTGGATAGAGCGTCAGCGTGTGGACTGAAAGGCCCCAGGTTCGATTCCAGTCAAGGGCACGTACCTTGGTTGCGGGCACATCCCCAATAGGAGGTGTGCAGGATGCAGCTGATCGATGTTTCTCTCTCATCGATGTTTCTAACTCTCTATCCCTCTCTCTTCCTCTCTGTAAAAAATCAATAAAATATATTTTTTAAAAGAAATTTCAAATGATTTGTTGCACCTTCACATCATTTAGCTCTATGCTCAAGTGCTTCTCCTTCCTCAATACCATCACTATTCCCTTCCCATTGTTTTTCATTCATTCATTCATATCCTATCTAATAAAAGAGTAATATGCAAATTGACCATCACTCCAACACACAAAGATGGCCGCCCCCATGTGGTCAAAGATGGCAGCCCCCATGTGGATACAAGATGGCTGGCATGGGAGGGCAGTGGTGGGTGATCAGGCCAGCAGGGGAGGGTAGTTGGGGGGGGACCAGGCCAGCAGGGGAGGGCAGTTGGGGGCAACCAGGCCTGCAGGGGAGGGCAGTTAGGGGCGACCAGGCCTGCAGGGGAGGGCAGATGGGGGCAATCGGGCCAGCAGGCTGGTGAGTGGTTGGGAGCCAGCAGTCCTGGATTGTGAGAGGCAGTTGAACATCCCTAGAGGGGTCCCAGGTTGGAGAGGGTGCAGGATGGGCTGAGGGACACCTCCCCATGCACGAATTTATTTATATATATATACTAGAGGCCCGATGCATGAAAATTCGTGCACTCGGGGGTGGGGTGGGGAGGAGAGGTTCCCTCAGCCCAGCCTGTACCCTCTCTCCTTACCACTAGGCTTGCTGCTTCTTAGTGCTGCCTTGGAGGCAGGAGAGGCTCCTGCCACTGCCAGTGCACTTGCCCGGCTTCTAGCTGAGCAGTGCTCCCCCTGTGGCAGCTCCTGCATTGAGCGTCTGCCCCCTGGTGGTCAGTGTGTGTCATAGTGACCGATCGTTCTATTGTTCGGTCGATTTGGATATTATCCTTTTATTATATAGGATATTCAGCACCTACTTTCTGCTCATCCCTAGGGAGCTAGAGAGCAGGACTAAGGAAGATCTTGTTAATAGATGACATTTGAAAAGAGATCTTAAGTAAATGAGAGCAGTGAAGAAAGACTGGATATATTCTGAAGAATTCTGTAAAGTATTGAATATGGGGTATAAGAGAGAGAAATTAATGATGACTTTGGATTTTTGGTTCAATAACCAGAAGAACCAATTAGCTATTTGCTGAGATGAGGAAGACCTTAGGAGTTGGAAGGACATAGAAGGGGAGGGGAGGTTGTGGGGACAAGGGGAGTGTGTGATGGAGAAGGGGATCAGCTGTTTTGTTTAAATATGTAAGGTCTGGGATTCCCGTTAGCATCTAAATGGAGACTCAGAATAGGCAGCTGGATGCAAGAGTCTGGCATTCAGAGGAAGAAGCTCTAGCTCAAGATATAAATTTAGCAGTTGTCAGCATGTAGATGGTCTCTAAAACCCTGGGGCCAGATGAGTTCACTAACAGTGAATATTGGTATAGATGAGGAAAGGTTCAAGGTTGTACCTTGGAGCTCTTCAATGTTTAGAGGTTCAGGAGAGGAAGAGGAACCAGCAAAGGAGATAAGAAGGAGCAACTGTAGCCAGTGAAGTGGGAGGAAAATCAAGTGAACGTTGTGTTTCAGAAGCCAAGTGAACAAGTGTCTAAGAGGGAGAGGGTGGTTAACTGGGTCAGAAGCTGCTTTTAAAGGTCAGGTGAGAAGAGAACTGAGAATTGGCCATCTGATATAACAATGATGAATTATATATAACTGACAACAGCTATTTCTGTGGGGTGGTGAGTATGACGGTGCCAGGAGTGGGGATATAGAGAGACAGATAGGCAAGGAATGGATTCTGATGATCTTTTCAGAAATGTTGGTGTTCAGGGGAGCAGAGAAATGGAGGCAGTTAGCTCAAAGGGAGTCTGCTGTTTAAGAAGGAAGATACAATTGTATATTTATGGGATGATGGGAATGAATCAGTAGAGAGGGGAAAATTGATGAAAGATGGAGGGGCAATAGCTGGAGCTGAGCGACCTAAAGTAGATATGTCAAGTTGGGTTCTCTAAGGAGATGCTGAAGCAGAATTTGAGGAGCTAGAAATTTATTAGGGATCAGTACCTGTGAAACGAAAGGGGAAGGAAGCAGGATTGTACAGAGGAAGAAGTCCAACTGTGAATCAGATCTGACAAAGCTTCAGCCAGCCCTGTGGGGAGCTCTGGAGTGAGTATTCTTCTTCTGAGTGTTCTGCCTGGCCGGGCTTTTATATGCCAACCTTCCTTACTGCATGCAAGCTGTCCCAGGAAGGGCATGACCTCAGATGCAGTGACTCCACAGCTGTAGCAGACCCTGAAGGAGCTGACAGAGGGAGGCTCCTGTCTGCAGGCTCTGCAACTGGGCAGCAGGTCCTTCCTTTGAAGGGGGAATCTGGGTGGCACATTTCCATGTTTCCCACGGGAGATGAGAGGTGACAGAATCTAGTGCACAAGTGGAGGAATTGTCCTTAGATGGAACATGGACAGTTTCTAAACATGGAGGATATGTGTACCCACACTAGGTGAGTTTTGGCAGATGTGGTGGAAGTTTTAGAAGTCCATTAAGTTTTTCAGTGAAGTCAGGAGCAAAATCATTGACAATGAGTGAGTGTGGGAGAGGACTGTTGCAAGTTTCAGGAGAAAGGACACATGAGTTTGGTAGGAGAATGGGGATGGATGGATTAGGGAATGTAATATGGTTGCCAGGAAGCTGCAAGGAGGACCCAGTGGGAATAGTGACCATGAAGTCAAAGTGAGACCAGTTAGGATTATTGTTTTTCTCCAGACATATTCAGCTACCCAGGAGTAGATGTGAAGATGGCAAAGGTTTGGGTTTAATCAGGTTAGGATTTTGCCAGGCAAGTATGAAGACAGGAGAGAAGCGTAAGTGAGGTGAGTATATGGGCAGGACAATGAACATGATGGTGCATAGAATCTGAGTTGAGTAGGGAGGAAAGTAAAGACACTTAAAGAAAATGGGCAAGATCTTTATGTCTTTGTTGCATTTATCACTACCTGAAAATGTCATTGCCTGTCATCTGGGTAAAACAGTAAGTTCCTTAAAGCTCCAGGGACTCTGTCTTATTCATCATGGTATTCTCAGCACCTGAAGCAGTGCCAAACACATAGTGATCAGTAAGTATTTGCCAAATGAATGCAAACCAATCTTATTAAACTCTTATTATGAAGATTCAGAACAGTTTTTGTTTAATGAAATGGTATATAAGGATAGGATGGGTTATTTCAGCAAAAGTTCATTTAACAGCAGTTCAACAATTTTGTTTAACAGCAAAAGTTTATTTCTTATTCGGTAAAGCTTTCTGTTGGTGCAAGCAACTCCCCAGGGCTTCCATTCATGTGGTTTATTTATTTCTTTAGGCTACTTTGATCTTATAGATCCACTATCTCAACACAAGCCCTTGGTGTTCATGATGGGGGAATGGGAGAAAGACATCAGGAGAACTCATTCCTGCCCTTCTATGAGTCTGCTCATTGGCCAGTGACCAAATCAGTTCTATGACCCCACCTAACTGCAAAGAATCTAGGCACTGTAGGGCACATATGAAGTAGTTGGTGAGCATAGCTGTCCCTGCACAGAAGAGGCTAATAATTGCCATTAGATAAGGTACAGTTGAGGTGAAGAGGGATGTGCCTGAAAATATCTGTTAGTTTTATTTTGGAAATACAGGGTGAAGCAAAAGTAGGTTAATAATTATTCCTATAGAAAATACTACGACAATTAATCCTATCTAATAAAAGAGTAATATGCAAATTAACCATCACTCTGACACAAAGATGGCAGTACCCATAGCCACAAGATCCTCTCAGCCCCACTGGAGTCCTCCAGTCCCGGGGGGCGGCCTCTGAGAGCAGGGCCTGCTTGGCCGTCGCTGTAGCGACCCGGGAGCAGCCAAGCAGGCCCCGCAGACAGCGCACAGCAGGGCCCGCTTGGCTGTCATCCGTGGCGACCCAGGAGTGGCCAAGTGGGCTCTGCAGACAACAGAGAACCACGGGGAGTGGGCCTAAGCCATCAGTAGGACATCCCCTGAGGGATCTCGGATTGGAGAAGGTGCAGGTTGGGCTGAGGGACCCCCTCAACCCCCCATGCACGAATTTTGTGCACTGGGCCTCTAGTAAATAATAATACAAGGATAGACTTTTGCGTACTCAAAACTATAAACCTACTTTTGCCCCACCCTGTTTTTAAACCCTGATTCTTAATGTTTTTTCATTTTGCTTTGAGAAGTTTTTATATATACTGCACACATATATCTGTTTTTCTCATATACATATCTAGTTCTTACATACATATATCTATCCTTCCCAGACTATAAGCTTCATGGACAGAGACCATGTTCATGCTATATATTCACTCCCAGTACTTGGCACAGTTCCTGACACATAGCAATACCTTAAAAATATTTATTTAATTGAAATGCATCCCCTTTTGGTGCTTAGACAGTGGCATGAGTGTTGTCTGGCTGCTATTTAAAGACCTTCCAGCAATATCAATTCTGTAAATGAACATGGCTTGAATAAGCTGAGGACCAGATTCTTATTTAAACCTGTTCATAAATATAAATATAGGGACACATTTGCTTCTTCTAAAAACTAGATAGCATATTCTATTTTGGTCAAAAGAATTAGCTGAAGTACACACTTTAGTATTGTGAGATTAGTTTTAAAATATGTGAATGCAGCAATATCCAGTTGGTTGGTAATGACAATGGCCAGGGAAGACTATTCAGAGTGAGCAGTAGGAGAAAATGAAGGAGATGGTGGTTAGACTTACAAAAGTCAGAGAAGTGATAAGAGTTTTAAAATAAAAAGAGGAGAAGAGAAATAGAAATAAAAAATAGAAAATAAAATTGAAGAAAATAGAGCTCAACTAGAAAGAGAGAGAGAAGGCAGCAAATAATCTTAAAACAACAACAAAAGAATAATGAAGAGCATGATCTAGAGGTAAAATGTTTGGCTGTTCTACTCTGGCTCTGCTCTCCTAAGGCCAGCCAGCCCTTCCCCCTTGCTTTCGTCTATATTATTTTTAAATTTTTAAATAGTTTATTGACTTTTAGAGAGAGAGGAAGGGAAAGGGAGAGAGAGAAAAACATCGATGTGAGAGCATAACACTGATTGTCTGCCTCCTAAAGGCCCTCTACTGGGAATTGAGCCACAACCCCAGCATGGACTGTACTCTTGACCAGGAATTGAACTGGCAACCTCTGGTGCACAGGACGACGCCCAACCAACTAAGGCACACTGGCCAGGGCACTTCTCTCTTGCTTTCACCTTTGCTCATTTGTCTCAGAGTCAGGTGGGAGGATCCAGCAGGGAGCCCTAGTACCTCAGAGTACCCTTGCCCAGGCCTCAGGATTTCCATGAGATCTTCTGATTACAGCCACGATGGTTACAGCCAAGTAATTCAGCTCCCGATAGCAGCCATAGATGTCTAGAGCTTAGTGAATCTAGAGAGCATGGCCTACTAGAAGTAGCATGAACAGATGGGTCCAGACTGAGGAAGGTCATAAAACAA
The DNA here is from genome assembly GCF_951640355.1 of Cnephaeus nilssonii. NCBI lineage: Eukaryota > Metazoa > Chordata > Mammalia > Chiroptera > Vespertilionidae > Cnephaeus > Cnephaeus nilssonii. The sequence goes on from NC_137078.1 coordinate 26,262,534, forward strand.
TTAGATGGGAGGAGTGAAAGCTATAATAAAATTCTCAAAAGGAGAGGGAAGCTGGAGTAGGGGCAAGCTCTTACATAATAGGAAATTTGGGAATCATCAAAGTGACTCCTGTATGTCAAAGTTTCCATTAATTCATTCCACTATTCAGTTACAATTCAACATTATTTTAATCCTTGAACTATATGAGAGTTACTGTGAAAATAAAATATTTCATTAAAAAACCCAAACAAAGCATTTTCTATATCTAATTTCTATTTACTTCTATTATTTCTGCCACTGACTCTCCTCCCTCCACACGTCAGGAAAAGTTTCTCTCTCTAGGGATTTGTCATGGGATTGAACTTATATTTCACAAAGGCAGGAGGATCTATACTCCGCTGTTCACTGATCTTGTGCCCCTTTCTAGAGTTCTCCCCGGTTCGCTCTCATCCCTAACCCCTTCCTCATTTGAGGATGGAAAAAAAAAAATCCTCCAGCCATAATGAGCTTTAAAGAATTCTTTAAATTCTTTGAATTGACATGTCTTTCTTACCTTTGGCTCTCTCTCAGTGCTATACCCCCTACCGGAAAAATCTTTCTCCTCCTAATCTTTGTCCCTGTCCAAATTACACTCACTCTTCAGGTCTCAGTGTAAAAGTCACTTCCTCTGGGCTTCATGTATACTTCCTTCTGTGTGTGCTGTCCTCCATCAGAGTGTCTAGTTTTAGCAGCCTGTTTACTTGTCTATCCCTCTACTCAGCTTGGTGAGGTTGGAGATGTTGCCTTTCTTATTTACTCTTGTATCTTTAGCACCCAGCAGTGTCTCTACCTAGCAAGCATTCAATAAATAATGAATGAATAAGAAGGCCAAAGTCTTTGTGCTAACCTTTCCCTCGTCCTCTTCCTATGTCATCTAAGCTGGTTCTTTGCAATAACTTGTTTGGTAAGTTTATCTTCCAATATCCACTTCCTGCCCAGTAGAAAAAACAGACAATTCTAGTAACTATTCATTTTTTTCCCAGCCCTCAGATTAGAAGTTACCTGATCAATCTTTAATAGATATTTGCATGACCAGGGCTCTATAATAAACTGGTTGCTTCTCATGTTAATTCCTAACATTCTTTAAATTATAGCATGACTGATTAGGAATAATGCTACCCTGCCTCTAACCTACTCCATAAATATATAGTATACGGATAGGTGAATGAATGAATGCAATGCAATGCAGTTTAACTAGTCACCTTCCACATCCCCAGTAGGGGTAAGGTCACTCCAGCTCCTGCATATTAGTGATACAGCAATATTTTCACGGACCCCCTTGCATCGTTATCTTTTATATTACTTAGTGTGCTCTGCCCATTGCCAGTTCTCTGGCCATTAGAACTCTCTTTGAGTACATCCACCTGTTCCTTTCCAGAACTTTGGCTTCGGAACTGCGTCTCTCCTAAGTAAGAACAGAGGCTCAGGGCATGCTCAGTAAACAAAGCCGGGTGTAATTTACTGCTCTGGCCCTGCCTTGGAACCCTGACAGGTGGCAGGTATCCACAATGCTGGCAAAGGAGACTTGCCCTGTTTTGTACAGCTGAACGTATTTCCCCCCTAGGCCACTCTAATGTCCTGGCAACCTAAGTTTAAATAGTGGGAACGTCTTCATTTAAAAAACGATAAAACAGAAGAAATTATTTTGAAAAAATTAAAATGACTAGCAGGAGATTCTCAGAGCACAATCTACATTAATATCAAGAGTTAAGTGATGTTGTGGTGAGGACACACGAGGACGGAGGCGGGGGGATGAATGGACGTGGTACCTATCTTTAACCTCATTGGGCAGAGCAAGATTTGTAAAGGGGGTTTGGAGATTGCTCAGCCCCAGAATTTCCAGGACCTAGTCGCTGCCTTCTCGCTAAGAGCGCGTTTCTGGGGGAGGCGGTGCGTGCACGCGCCGGAGGGGGGCAGGCTCGGAGAGGGGCCACTGCTCTCTCGAATAAACAGCAGGGGGAGAAGGGGAGCGCGGCGAAGGGCGGCGGGAGGGGAGAGGACTGGCTGCTGGGGCAGGGCAGGAGGAAAGGGTTGAGACACGCCCGGGGGCAGGTTGCAGGAGACCCGAGCGCCTCGGAGACCCGGAGCAGCTGCGGGGCGGAGCTGACAGCGGACTCCGAGCCGCGCACCCCCTCGCCAGCCCTGCGCTCCCACGTCCCCTGCTCCCCACTCCGACCTCGCGCGCAAGGTAAGGAGGGGCGCGGGGTGCAGCCCTCTTCCGAGCGCGGCCCGGCCGGCGTACCAGGTGCGGTTCGGCGTCCCCAGGCTACCACCTTCTCCCTCCCTCGCCCTTTCCGGGTCTCCTCGGCATCCTGGAGCCCTGGGAGGGCTGCCCGAAAGGAATCGGGACCCTCCGCCATCCCGGCTTTTGCTCCGCGGCACGTTGGATCCTTGTCTCCTTCCTTCTCTCACTTTGCTCACCCCCGGGCAGCTCCCGGAACCCCGTACCTCGGGCTCTGGGGGAGGAGGCGGGTCTTCCACCCTCACCAGGTGTGGGCGCAAACATGGGCACCCGCGCCCCCCCGCCCCCCCCCCCCCCCCCCCCCCGCACAGTGTGCAATGATTTCCCAGCTGCAATATCACAGCTCCTTTCCTTCTGTTACCTTCCTAACTTGGGGGGGGGGGGGGGGGGAGTATTCACTCTTGGCCAAGGTCGGTATAGCGTCTTTTGTATCTGCACCAAATGATAGGTTGAAGGTCTTTGGGGTTTAATTTTCCTGAAAATCAAACATGTGATATATTTCCAAGGTTTTCTGGGTGACTATGAAGCTAGAACTTTATCACAGCCTAGAGCAATAGCTCCTAGTCCAGCGCTGCTGAGATCCTGATTCGGGAATCGGTGTGTGTGTGTGTGTGTGTGTGTGTGTGTGTGTGTGTGTGTGTGTTTGCGGGCTTCTGTGTATTAACCACTTTAGGTGTTAGCAATGCGCTCTTCCTTTATAATCACTTGAAAGTATCTGTAGGGTCCGCGTAGGAGGTGGGGGCACCCAACTGTTTATAAGCCTCACCTGGAAATAGAAGTGTGAATAGAGAATAAAAACAGAGTGAAAGCTGGTTTCCCTCAAGTTGATGAATTTGGTGGGGGTACCATTGGTTCAGAGATGACAGTTTTGGGAAGGGAGGGTTAAAGTTTATTTGAAACAGATATAGGATGGAGAGAAATACCACTTCTAAGAGCCCCCATTAAAGAGTTAGCTTTTAAACATCAGTTTAAACAAATGTAAGCATTCCTTTGCAAGTACTCTGGCTATTAGAGAGGAATGAGGCCTATGCTGGTCGGAACCAAAAAATCTTCCTTCATTTGCTGGCATTGACTGACTTTCTCTGTCAGTGACTACTGGCATTTTTATATGTTGGTTACTTTAAGGCTAGAGAGCCAAGTGGACTATTATCTCTAGGAAACAGGAAGAATGGTCATATTTTCATAATTTGGATCCTGTTTGCATTCCTAATTATTCTTTAAGATATATTTTATTGATTCAGAGAAGGAGAGAGAGATAGAAACATCAATGATGAGAGAGAATCACTGATCCGCTGCCTCCTGCATGCCCCACACTGGGGGCTGAGCCCACAACTCAGGCATATGCCCTGATGGGGAATCAAACCTGGTACCCTTCAGTCTGAAGCTCTATCCACTGAGCCAAACCAGCTAGGGCTACATTCCTACATATTTAAACCAAGCTCTTCTACCCTGAATTGGTTGAGTGTCTGTAAGTTATATTGTATTTGAATTTACACAGATAACGAAATGTTTCTCCAAATTGTACTTTGTCATAGATGTACATCTGCTGCTTTTCATATATGTGTCTATGTATATGTACCTGAACTATTCTAAACATTTAACAAACTCTCAGAATGTAACTACCTGGGAAAATAAAGATTTTGGTCTTTTGGAAAACTGAGGTGAAGCACTAACTTTTAAAAAATACCATAAAGGAGGTATAATATGAAATTACACAACTTTTAATGAAATAAAATGCTTGTTATGAAATAGGGATGGTATTTGGTACCTGCTTTCAAGGATTTTAAGGACAAGTAGGAGACTTTCTGTAAAGCATTTTGAACTTGAAGAAGAGTCACTGTCTAGGTATTGAGCCAATGTGATGGTTTCCCTGGCAAACTTTTTCTTCTTTCTAAAATTAACTTTCTCTTAGGAAAAATAGTGCAGATGCACACGATTCAGCTAACCAGGTCCAGGAAATACTGTTTGAATTTTAAAAGTGACCTTAACTCATCTGTATAAATCTATTGTTTGCAGCTTGTGTCAAACAATATGCAGAAATATTCATTGCTTGCTGACCTTTTCAAAGCACTGGCTTAATGAGGGGAGTTATGGACAGAATACAAATTATATTATGAATTTTGTGGCTTGGGCAAAACTATTATAATTTTTTTCCTAAGGGTTTTTTTTTTGTATATGTGTGTACACTGGGTCTGGGACTTACATAATTATGTATATATATGTAACACATGTTTTTAATAGGAACAAAAACCCACGCTATTTTTCTTTATGGCAGAACACTGTAAGCATTAGGTTTTGATTACTTTTTCATGGAAATTTTAATATGACAGAACTAAAAACTTCAAGGAAATAATTCCATAAAGATCTATTTGGAATTGAAGGCCCTGTTAATAAGACATGTTTGAAGCCCTTACTCTGTATGCTTAGGATATGTGGAGCAGTCCTTTGTGAGCGGGTATGGGTGGTAGATCCAATTCTGGCAGCTTCGACAGTGGATGATTAGACCCTGCCACTCTTCTCCAGACCTTTAATTTGGTCTGTAACTTGATGCTTCGCTGACCCCACACTCTCCCTGCCACGCTAGCTCACAGAGGAATTGCAGGGACTCTGGACTGAACGTTTTTTCCCCTCCCATCAATTAGAACATGTTTGCATTGGTTGCAGAATGCAGTTACATTTTTAGCTCAGTATTCTAAGAAATACCTTTAGCTGTGAAGAGAGTAGTCTCAGTGCAGCCTAGATCACAAATTGCCTTATTAAATCGCTTTGTTAATTTCCAATGATTCAACTACGTAGAAATAATAGTCATAGAGTATTAAAACTGGAAGGCACTTTAGAAGTCATCTAGATTCTAATTATTTCTTTCTACAGATGAATATTGAAACACTTCATAGTCACAATCCATACTTTGAGAATACCCATTAAATTTTATAATCTTTCCAGTTCTTGTACTAATGTGGATTTTGCTAATTTTAAATGAATTTACATACGAGTTCAATAAGGTAGGAATGGCAGCAAAGTACATTGCAAATCTCAGCTAGATTTCCAGTGAAACTCAAAGTGTGACGTTAAAAGCAATATAGGTCATTTACAAAGATAGTGAACTATTCTAAACTAGCATCCTAGGTTTTTCATTACAAAAGGTGGGAGGACTACTTCAACTGGCTGACAGAAGAAAAGGAGTACACTAATAAAGATGAGTATAAACAGAGCAGAGTAAGATGGTGAAGCGTGTGAAAAGCATAACTTACTAAATCAGCAAATCCTGCAGGAATGGTTGGCCTTTAGACTCCTCCCCAGAGATTTTCATCTGGAATAATGCAAACCATCATTGGAGTTTCTAGTCCTCAACACCCTATTGAGCTAAGGCTTGATTTTGGAAGTTCCACTGAGGAGACAGAGGGAAACTAGGTAAGACAGGGAGGGGGACCATGGGAGGAGGAGGAAACAGAAGCAGGTACCCAACCAGGCAGACTTACTGAGACAACTCAACTGGGCAGGGAGAGAAAGGAGTACACCCAAGAAGCGAGTTTTAAAATGTATGGATGTTACTAAGACAAACAGCTTGCAAATAACCAATCATAAGGCAGTGAAACATATAAACCAATCCTAAGGATGTTGCTAAGGCAAAAATTTTTGAAAGGACCAATCAGAAGCTAGCAAGGCTAAATTAAAAAGTGTGAGCTTTTTTCTCGCTCTTTCTCTTTTCCTAGCGCCCTAGATTCTTGGATTGATGGCAGGAGACGTACTCCCCTGTGCCCACGTGGCTTATGGCAATGTGGGACTCTACACATGGACTAATAGGTTTTAATACTGGACTGTAACATGGAAAGGGAGCTCTGGACACTGGCCTGCTCCGGGAATCCTAGTTGTACCTTTTCCAGGATTGTCTTTTCTTGATAAACTTTGGTTCTGTTCATTGTTTTTGTCTGAGACTTCGCTCTTCGATTTTGTGAGACAACGAACTCTGACTCAAACCCCACATTTTGGTTTCACCACTTGATGTTTGTCTTTCAAGATCTTCTATCTTAAAGTATCTCTTTTCTCAAATTTTAGTGTTGAGACCTTTTTTTTTTTTTGGTCACCAGCTGTAAAAGAATTTGTCTTGATATGTAGGCACAAGAGTGCATCTAATCTTAAGAAACCATATAGAATCTAGGGAAGTATTCTTGCAAGTGCTTCAACTTTTATTTATTGAGATATTTTACATAAGTTAAAAGCACACACACAACTCTTTACAGCCCTAACAGGTAGCAATTATTATCCCCTTTACATGGATCTGTGATTCAGAGAAGTTAAGCATCTTGACCAAGGACACATGTCACTTTCAACACCGCACACTGCTTCCCTACCTAGTGCAAGCTGTTGATTCAATCTGTAGATGATAGATGCTATTTTGAGGTATCTGACAAGTTTCCTAATTCTGAAAAGACTTTATAAAGTTTTTATATGGATTTATATTTCAGGTTAGGTGTATTCGGAGTATGGAGCTCAACATACTGACATTGATTTAGTGATTAAATATTATCACTACATTTAAAATATGTGGAATTAATCCTTAATAATCAGGATGTCTTTAAAAATATATTTTCTTTATAATTCCATGAAATTTTGGTGATTCACAAGACATCTATAATATGACTAATTTGCCACACTCTCAATTGCTCTCTACAAGTGATTCTCCAATGCATGGTACCAATTCCTTCAAGGCTTTTTAAAAAATCCTCTTTAACAGTGTCATCCTGTCAGAGGAGGTGTAAGTTAAAATGCATATTACTTTATTAAATTTACTCTCTTTTATGTCTCCTTTATATTATAGTTAGGATGTTATATTTGTTTGGTTTAGAAAGTATGTACTATTATGTAATTAGGCTATATTTTCTATGAATTTCACTTCTAGATAGTAAAGGGGTAACTTACAAAATATTCATTAAAAAATGAACTTTAGTATGATAGGGTAGAGAGTCGTTGCCCTATAAAGAATATTACTTACTGAATCTGAAACAAATATAACTATTTAGCAGTAGATGTTTTACCTTTAGTTTCTTATATTTTAATCAGCTTCTTCTGGCTTTTGATTGACATTAAGCCTTACATCAAAAGGTAAAGAGTTGTCTCCTTGAAGCTTCTACCCCAAGAGAGAGTCTTTGCACCTGTAAAAGGCTCTCTTCCTCTTTTATCACCATTCTCCATTGCAGTTTCTTTCATATCCCCAAAAGCAGAGGTTATTCTCTGAATTAGTTGGTTCATAGAAAATCTTTCTCAATTCTTTGAAAGACTCCACTGCCAGGTCTAGTACATACAACAATTAATTTTCCCTTGGCCACACCCTTGGCAAAGCCCAGTTTTTTAGTCTGTAGTTTGGGAATATATCTGTGAGCAACTCAGGCAATGTTTGCTCCATTCCTCACCTCAGCCCTGGAAAGGATAAAAGTGCCTCAAGAAATTCTGATTTATAAATGAACAAACTAAATAGAAACAGACTCAAAGATATAGAGAACAGACTATGGTTGCCAGAGGGGAGAAGTTTGGGGAACTGGGGGAGGGAGGGAAGGTGAAGGGATTGAGAAATTATAAAATAGTCATGGTTTAAAGTACAATATAGGAAATACAGTCACTAATCTATGTATATAAAAGCCTAAGCGACTGTTATGACCCGATGACCAGCTGGTAGCTATGACACACACTGACCAGCAGGGGGCAGACACTCAATGCAGGAGCTGTCTCCTAGTGGTCAGCGCACTCCCACAGCCAACCTCCCACGGTTGGCCAACCTCCCTCAATCCCTCCCCCCCTGGCCGGCTGGCCCCGATCAGCCCCAATCTCTAGCCAGGCTGAGGGACCCTACCTGTGCATGAATTCGTGCACTGGGCCTCTAGTATTGTAATAACTATGTATGATGCCAGGTGGGTACTGGAAATATCGGGAATGTTTTGTAAAGTATATGATTGTCTAACCACTATGCTGTACACCTCAAAGTAATATAAAATAATATTAAATGTAAACTGTAATTGAAAAAAATGTTTAAAAGCAAAGGAATTTCAAGTAAGTTAACATAACTTAATACTTCTTACCCATAAAATTAATTAGTCTAGACTTTTTTCTTTTTAAAATAATACTCTCCATTAGTATACTTCAATACTTTATAATTATTTAAATGTTTTCTGAGAAACAATATCAGCAGGAAGAGATAAGAATGTTTGGATTTTCATATACATTTGCATATAAGTATATTTGTGTTTATAAGTAGGTTTATGAAAGATTAAAGAGCATGTGTGACAATTGACTAATTTTACATTTTGGTTTTGGAAAATACAGAGGAGTGTAAAGGAAAATATCAGAATCACCTCTATTCCTACCACCCAATCACATCTGACATTTTGGCATAACTTTTCCAGTTTTTTAACTATGCATGTAGGCATTTATGTGTATGAATGTTGTTGTTACAAAATTAAGATTTTTTCTATGCATTCTTTTTCTTAAAAATATTAACAATGTTATAAGAATTGCCCATACTATTCAACATTTTTCTTAGCTATCTGTGCTATATTTTATTCACTTTTTTTCCAATAGATTGAAAGGTGTGAATTATATTTTAAAAATCCAACAATTGCTGCATTTAAGGTTTTTGTTTGTGTGTGTGTATCTATCTATCTAGCTAGTTATGCTTGTCTTCCCTAATCAGTGCAAGGAAGACATGGCATTTATGACCTTCCTTTCTGTAAAGATGAGAAATTTGACACTTTTACCATCTCTCTCCAGCTCCTTTGTTTCCTAGTTTTTTGTTGATATAATCTAGGATTATTAAAATCAAAGTTATTATTATTAATAAATGCTGAAATAATTTATTTTATATTTAAAGAACTACTTTTCACATTTAAGGGTCATGCCCATATTGATCAAGTTTATTTAGACTTAACTCTGTTTAACTTGTTCTACTGTTTATACCAGCTTAATAACAGTACAGTTCCTTCATTCTTAAATTCATATCACAACACATTTAAGTATGTATTCTAGTAATTTTTTAGGAGGCAATGTAGACCTGAGAATGTTTTTAAGAAATTGTTTTCAGGAAGCTTTATATAGATGAGAATACTTTTCTGTTTTTCTTGCTTTATATAAAATGCTTAGCTCACAGTCATATTGCTTGACTGAATTCTCGCATTAGGGTTGCAGAAAAGAAGTTGTTTTTGTAGGTAACCTGTTTTTATTTTGATCTGGATGCTTTAAACATTGTTTTGTTTTCTCTAACACTAATGTTTTTTAACCAGACTATATCATGGTGATAATCTGTTTTATTAATTTTTCGTGGCACTCTTTGAGAGTAGTTTTGATTTGAAGACAAATCTTTTTTTATCTCAACATTCAATTATTTTTTCTGATTATTCTTTATTGATGTTTTCTTTTTGCAATTATGCATACATTTATGTATTAATCTCCTTTTAATTTATAAATGTAGCCTTTTTGCTGTTTCTCTGAATGTTAGCAGAATTTCTTAAGCTTATCATATTCTTTGATTAGATTTTCAGTCATTTCCAATCTGTTACTCACTGTCTCTATTGCAACTTTTTATGTAGCAATGACATTTTTAGTATCCAAGTTGTCCTTCCTAATCTCAGATCCTTCCTGATTTATGACTGCCTCCTTTGGCTTCATAGTGATGATGTTTTTTTTTTTTTTTTTGCTTTTTGTTGAATCCACTAAATAGAAAATCCATAAAAATTGCTACTGTGCAGCAACTTTATTTGAGTACAAATAATTACTATCTATGGTAATTTATTAGAAGGGTCTCCTTTTGAAATACAGTCTCTTCATATATATAGTATTTTTTTTTCTACCTTGGAGAAGTAATCCCTATTAATCCAAAATCAGGAGTTAAGATGTGTCCTGTACACATGTGTGGACCTGGCTGAATCCATGGCCAGGGAAAGGATACGGAAAATGTTGAAATGTGCTGTGGTTTACTTGACTACCTCAGAGTAAAGGGAGAGAGCAAGAGTCAGATGGTATTAAAGAAGGGAACTTTGGCTCTTTACAAAGTGTTCTTCATTACACAAGGCCAAAAATACATTAAAATAGACACCTTTATCTCAGTTTTTATATTCCCTTATTTTATCCTTAACACTATTGCTTTTGAATCAAAGGGCCACGGCTTCGGATTGGGAAGGTTGTGGGTTAAATGCATTCCTTAGTGCTAATAATGGAAACTTTGCAAATTACTTTAATTTAGTTTTCTTATCCTCGTTTCCTTCACCGGGAAAAGGTAATATTTATCTCGTAGAGTGATACACCTTTCATGAGATAATTATATAGGAGTTGTTAGAACACAGACGGTGGTAGAAGGCAGAGATGAGATGGCCCCTAGAAAGGGTAGAGCAAGGCCTTCAACAATGAAACTCGGGACACAGAGGAAAAGCCCACAAAAGGAGACTGATAAGGAGTGGCCGGAATGAAGGACAAAGATCAGGAGAGAGTAACAGGAGAATCACAGGGAATTTAGAAATTTAAGATGAAAGGAACTATCGTTAGTATCATGGGGACAACGAAGTTACCACTGGGTTTGGAAGTTACCACTGGGTTTGGAAGTTACCACTGGGTTTGGCGATTAGATTCCTGTGACCTCAGCCACAGGCATTTTCAGAAGAAACTGCAGCCAGAAGGAAGACTGCAGTGGAATGATTAATGAGAGTGAAGGAGACAGGAAAGTATAAACAGCCAATAAAAAAGTTTAGCCCTTAGGAGAAAGGGTAAAGATAGGAGAGAGATAAGTCAGTAGTAGGCAGATACTCAAGATTGCAGAATTGGATTTGGACTTGAAGAAATAGCAAAGTAAAATAAAAATATTTAGAGACTGAAAATTTGTCAAGTTAAAAAAAATTTTTTTCAAATAAGGACATTAAAAATACTATCATCTTGCCCTGGTTAGTGGTTAGAGTGTCAGCCAGGGACCGGAGAATCTCAGATTCAATTCCCGGTGAAGGGCACGTATCTGGGTTGTAGGTTTGATGGCAGGCCCTAGACGGGACTTGTGCGGTAGGCAACCTATCGATGTATCTCTCTCACATTGTTGTTTCTCTCTCTCTCTCTCTCTCTCTCTCTCTCTCCCCTCTTTCCTGCCCCTCTTCCCTTCCACTCCCTCTAAAAAAAAAAAAGATCAATGGGGAAAGAAACAAACCTCGGGTGAGGATTAATAACAACAAAATACTACCATCTATTCGTAACTTGTTTCAGAAAAAAAGAAAAGAAAATACTAACATTAAAAAGCTGAATAAATTTAGCTTTATGAGATAGTCAGTATCTCACATAGTGAAGCTTTTCTTTTCCTGTCCAAGATTTGTCTTTTTTCCTGAGTTTAAGTTTCCATCTCTCCTTCTCCTTTAAGGGTCTGGCTTCACCAGAAGTCTTTTCTCTCAAATATTTTCAATCTGTTCTTCTCTATAGACTCTTCCATTAGCATATAGGTATGTTCCACTCTCCTATCTTAAAACCATAGGTAAGAAAACACACACACACACACACACACACACACACACAAACATAGGTAAGAGTTAATGAGGACCTACATGAAAACAGTGGCAGAGGAGGTGGGAGGAGGGGCTGGGTAGGAAGGACATTTTATAATGTCCTAGCATTAATAGGACTTAGTGACTGACTGGATCTGGCAGGTGAGAGACAGTGAGGTATCTAAGATCACTCCCAGGGTGCTATCATAGAGGAGGAGCAGGGCTGGGAGAATAAATACTCATGGACTCTGTTCAGTGTGCAGGGGGCTTCCTAGGTTGGGAACTCAGACTGTATCTTTGACTCTTGCTCCTGACCAGGCCCTCACCTCACCCCAACACCCCATCTCCTCAGCCATTGTCATTTCATCCCTCATGGTTGGTGTTTAAACCTCAGTTCTGCAATTACTTAACCCTGGGGAGTTCAAACCCTGCTTGCAGGAGTTTGTGAACCAACTGAACCTGTATTTTCTACTGGAAAAAAATTAAAAATGAACCAATTGATAGAAATATGAGTACACATGTAACAGGATGTTAAAATGGAACCTTCTTAGTTTTCAGTTTTAGCTGTGGCTGGAGACAGTAGAGGCCACATTCCAAAGTCAGGTGTAATTCTACAATGCAGACTGGAAAAGAAGTACAGGAGAATCCGTATAGCTCATCTGCCACCTCCAGCTGATAAAACAGGCTGGAGATGCCCGGCTGCTGTGGCTCACTGGACTGAGCATTGTCCCACGGGCCAAGAGGTCCCGGTTCGATTCCTGGGCATGGCACGTGCCTGGGTTGTGGGCTCGATCCCCAGTAGGGGGCGTGCAGGAGGCAGCTGATGTGTCTCTCTGATCGATGTTGCTATCTCTTCCTCTCCCTTCCTCTCTATCTAAACACAAATAAATTAATTTAAAAAAGAAATAAAACAGGCTGGAGAGACTAAGAAAATAAACATTACAAGACAGTAGTTAGAGTTGGTAGTGGATTTGCGTGTCCCCTCCTGGCCACCATTAGGGAGAGGTGTGAGGCACTTGCCCCTTCATCTTAAGCCTGGAGGAAGGGGTTTTATGTAGACCATTTGAAGTGCTTAATGTGTATGCCCTCCAGACTCAGAGGCACAGTGAATCAGAGATTGATGCTTGAGAAATCTAAAGGACAGAGACTGGCTGGCTAGGTCCTCTATGGTGGATCAAAAGAGATATAGTTGCATTGCTCCAGACTTTGATAGCACAGAGGACCAAAGGTAGACCACAGTGTATAGTGAGCTAGCCGGGGGTCATCTCTGGTCATGTGTAAAGGGCCACCTGGCCCCTAGCAAAGTAAACAGGGAAGAGCTGTAAGTAACCTTCTGTAAATACCTTCCCATCTGTAGGTGGACGATCTCCTGATGGGGGTGGAGTGGAGGCTCTACTTCTCCATACCCTATTCCCCTCATCACCGTCCCACCCTTGGCTCGAGAGAAAAAGTAAGATTTAAATGCCCACCAAGTTCATAGATCAGCGGCATTAGGTCATTATATCTGTCTTGCTGCTGTCCCTTCTTCCCCCTCTCTCATCTGCACTTTGTATCAGAAAGTGGGATAACCCACATTAGCAATTTGGCTAAAGAGAGAAGAATCCTTCCCTGTCCACCTTCCCCAGTACAAGTGGCCAGTGCTCAGCAGGCCGTAGCTGCAGGAGGGACAAGTTTAACTTTACATGCAGTTGAAAGAGTTTGAGGGCTGTATTAGGTCGACCACATTAATGACAGAATTGGGACTTAGACTGACTTGGAATATTTTCATTATTTAAGAGTGACTAGAAGTCATGACAACTATTCTGAATTTCATCCAAGGACAAGGAAAGAACCATCCCCACATCATAAACTTAAAGAGGCGATGGAGGAAATAGATAAAGTAACTTTCTGATTATGTCCCAGGAGTCCTGCTTGTTCATTATAAGGGTCACACATGCAAAACCACCTACAGTTTTTCAGTGCTATGTAATTGACAAGAGGATAGAATGGAAGGGCAGAGATAGTTATTATAGGAATTAAACTTATTCTATTCACAGAAATGTCACAACTATTTTCATATCTTAAAATGATGCTAGCAGAAGCTTAATTAATCAATTAAACTATACACTAGGTAATTTAACAACGAGGTTTGCAATCTGTTCCACAGCTGGGGAAATGAGCTGCGATATTGTCTTTGTGTCATAAGCATATAAGACATTTTCCACCTTCTGTTTCCAGAAAATCACAGAAACAAAAACAGCTAAGATTAATTGTTTACCATTTGTAGTCTGTCATCGATCAATTTTTAAAAAGTATGTGTTCCTATAAAACAATAAAGATGATGCCCACAAGCCCATAAACTCTAGAATAAACACAGTGCTAATGGATTTCTCGTATCAGCTTTGGGGACTTTTAAAAGAACTTTAAATTATTAGCTTTCATGATAACTTCCAGAATTTGCAACGTTATTCAATCAAAGTCTTTTAATAGTAATAGAGTGATGAGGAAACAGTCTAAATAACATTTCTACTAATGTGTTCTTAAAGGTTGAAAAGACAAGTTGAAAAATACATTGAGACACACATAAAGTATTTATGTTGACAGAGAACAACTGCAGTTTATTCCATAGAAGTGGAATTTTGGATCCAGAGGTAGGATATTAGATTGACCTGAAAGATGGAAGAAAGGTGATGACTTGGCATGGGGTCTCCAGTCAGTCCTCTATGGCTCTAGAGCAAGCATGTCAAACTTGAGGCCGAGTTTGACATGCTTGTGAGGAAACCCTGTTATGCCCCTAGGATCCCGAGGGCAATTATGTGTTGCTCTAGTGCCCTGTTAAAAATACTATGTGGACTTCCTGTAGAGTAGTAATGAGCCAAAGTAATAGAAGTGGTGTGACCTGGGACATATTATATCTTCTTTTTATTATTATTATATTTAGAGAGAGAGAAAAGAAGGGAGAGAGAGAAACATCAATTTGTTGTTCCACTTATTTATGCATTCATTAGTTCACTCTTATATGTGCCCTAACTGGGGATTGAACCCACAACTTTAGCATATCAGGATGATGCTCTAACCACCTCAGCTATCTAGCCAGGTTGGTCTTGTTATATCTTCTAAAAATGCTATTTCCTGATGGTAGGCAAAATTTTAAGATGTCCTCAAGATTCTGCCCCTTGGTGTACAGCCCTGTAAATTCCTTTCCTTTGAGTGTGGCTAGAGTCTGTGAAGATGATGGAATAAGATACTCCCATGATGACATTACATTATATAAGACTGGAGAGCCTGGCCATTGTGGCTCAGTGGCTGAGTGTTGACCCATGAACGAGGAGGTCATGGTTTAACTCCCCTTCAGGAAATATGCCTGGGTTATGGGCTCGATCCCCAGTAGGGGGCATGCAGGAGGCAGCCGATCAGTGATTCTCTCTCATCATTGATGTTTTTATCTGTCTCTCCCTCTCCCTTCCTCTCTGAAATCAATAAAAACATTACAAAAAAACAAAAAAGACTGGAGAGAGATTCACCTGCTGATGGTGAAGAAGCAAGCTGCCATGTTGGGAGAAGGCCACACGACTAGGTCCCTAGAGCAGTTGCTAAATTTGTGGTAAGCTATTTCATGACTGCTGAAAACTAATACATTCCCCATTTTCTATAGTCTATACTCTCAGAGTTAGTACAAGCATATGCTGGACATTCTTATTCTATCCTTATGACTCTTTTTTTTTTTAAGGGTGTTCAAGGCGGTTGACTGAGACTTGCAATGCTTCCTAAAGCCTCTACTCATAACTGGAAGTCAATGGCCAAGCCCGACATCAGTGACATGGAGAACTAGTGTGTTCACCAGGGGGAAATGAGAAGAAAATTCTTAAACAACAAATACAGTCCGTTAAATTGGTCTGTTTTTTCATTAGCAATATTTTTAATTCTGTTGTCCTTAAAAAACATTACAATGACAGAAAACTTGACATAGGACATCTTTGAGGAACCTGCAACTAGGCTAATTGGAAGTAAACACACATCTCCTAGCACTGCCACACACAAATACGTACAAGTTGTATAAGAAAGGTTTAGAAGACAAATTGGAAAAGAAGGGTGAACACACCCATATGTGTATATGTGTGCAGTTTTTTCTTAAAATCATATAACATGGTTGTCCTTCATTTTACTGGGCTCAAAAAAATTCTTGATCTAAAACTATTCATACCTAACACTATACATAAGCAATATCATAAAGCAAAGTAGTTCTTTTTGAATTCTCCTTGTTCTTTTATAATGTCTTGGTCTTGATGCATATGTTGTATTCCATCTTTTATCTTGTCAAACACCTTAAAATATTAAAATTCTTAAGACTTCTCTATTATCTGTACTTTAGGTGCAGTGAATTCTCCTTTTTGATTCATCCACTAATTTTATCTTTTTCTTGGTGGTTTGCTTGCTCATGTGTCTTATCATCTTTCACTGGAAGTTCAGCATTTGAATTCTATGTATCCATTTCAATTTGTTGAGGTCTGCATGTTTCCTCAGTTTGGGAGCTGGTTTCCAATCCTGTGTAGTTAGAGTGCATTTGAACTTCTTCCCGTGCCTTGAACAGACTTAAGTCTCTAATTTCTCATGAGTGTCTCTTTTTGTATCTCTAGCCCAGGGCCAGTGGCATGCTTTTGTACTGCATCCCTTCAGACTTTATGTAAGGTGCTTATTTCCACATGGCGGATCAACTTCACTCCAAAATGAATATCCTATTCTTATATTACACTAGGTCTTCAATTCCTAATCACCATTGTGGGTTTAGAGTTTCTTTTTTGTTTCTGGGAGATTTTCCTTTCTTGCTTTCATTCCAGCTATGTATTTAAAAATAATTTGTTATATTTTACGTAGAGCTTATTTGCTAGCAGAGAAGGGTATAGGATAGGGTGGCAAGGCATGGGAATGGAGGGCTCCCAAGTCAGCTCAACATGCCTTATTGACTAGAAGTCCTTAAATGCATTTTGTAACTTTCCCAGCCCCAAATTTTATTTTATTTTTTATTGGAATGACAGTGAGTGTATAGATTAATTTGGAGAAAATTTATGTATTTATGATATTGAATCTTTCTATGAATATGACATTATCTCAACATTTATTTGAGACTTCTCTTTAATGTCCTACTGAAATTGTGCAATTAAAAATTAGGTACTTCCCTGGTCGGGTGACTCAGTTGGTTGGAGCATCATCCCATACAGCAAAGATGTAGCATATTCGATTCCAAAATTGCTCAAAATGCACATAAGTAAAACATTTTGAAGTATAAATAAAAATAGAAATGACTAATAGAGCAGTAAATTAAATTAAATGTACGATTTTATTACTTGATGCATGCTGGAATCAAGATTTGTAAAATCATTGGTTGAAAGAAGTTATTGTGGAACCTAGGTCTGATGCTAGACAGGGGATCTGAGCTTTAGGCAACAGACATTAAGTGAGCTGAGTGAGTTTCATTGCTAGGATATGGTAAAAGTCAACTCAGACACAACAGAAATGTTAAGTGCCTGAAGAGGCCTTGTAGAGGCGTCAGTGGAAACTCTGGGACCACACCCTCTGTTGGCAACATAATAACTGTCTACTCTGGTTTCATGCACCCTCAGTTTTAAAGGATTTTGCAAAATTATTGTGAAAATTCATTATTTCTTTTAATTAAAAAATAGATGTGTGCCATGACATGTCAGGTGATACAAGAATCTAAGGAGGCATCCCCAAATCAACCAAGACTAAGTGGGCAAATCTTAAAATATGTTAGCTTTCTGGGCCACAATATTCTCTGCTATCTTTAGTAATTCTGGTATGCTTGGCCCCTATATTAAATGTGCTCATTTTAGAAAATTTCACCTTTGCTATTTATTTTTCTTATTGTTTTTCAACTATTGGAAAACATTTAAAGTATAAAGTCTTAAATATATATATTTAATTATGATTCCACAGAATACATCAGAGAATACATTAGGGAGGCATAGGAAATAAAAAAAGCCTCAGTATGTGTTTTACTAAAGTGAAATGCATATATGACAAACAAATAGGATATCCATTATTGAGGTTGGAACTTGTATATGATATTATGGTTCCAAATCAACATATTCATCAGGTAAATATACTTCTTCACATTTGGTTGTTTTTGTCTTTACCATCTCTCTTACAATATGGGAATGAAGAAAGAAAATGAGAGTAAAAGGAAGTCAAATTTGTCACATTTAAGAAGCCTGGAGAAAGGCTAAGAGTTGCTACAGCCCCTTATATTTGCATATCTATATCAGTGGTCACCAACTGGTGGTCCGTGGACCACTGGTGGTCTGTGAGGTCCGAAAGGTTGGCAACCATTGGTTTAAGGAAACCTTTGGAGCAGCGGTTGCTAACCAGTGGTCCACTGACTACTGGTGGTCTGTGAGGTCCGAAAGGTTGGTAAATCTTCACTTAACAAGTTATCACTGATCTATATATATAAAAGCCAAGCAATTGGAACAACAGAACGACAGAATGACCAATACGACCAGAATGACCAGTTGCTATGATGTGCACTGCGGCGGTCAACTGGCCCGATTGGGGCTCCAATCCCCCCCCCCCAACCTCCTACAGCCCCTCCCCCTGGCCAGCTCCACCCTGATCAGCCCCCATGGGGCAGGCTGGCCGGACCCCTCCCAAGCACGAATTTGTGCACCGAGCCTCTAGTGTTAAATATACATTAAATAAACTTGATGTACATTCTCATTTGGATCTCACAACAACCTGTGAAGCAGATGGTGAATGGTGAAGATGTTAGCAAAAGTACTTTACATAAGGAAAGCCCACAAGGTAAAGTGACTTGCCCAGGGCCTTATACAGTAAATCTTCACTTAACATTCTCCATAGGTTCTGCAACTTAAAGAAACCAGTTTTACCATAAATTAGCGATTTTCAACTGGTGTGCTGCAGGAATTTTTAAAACATGCAGTACCTGACTATTTAGTAGGGGACACTTACCTCTTTTTCCCTTAGCTTGTCAAATTAAAAAAAATGACAACAGCCAACAGTAGCTGTCTGTTGTGAATGAATCAAAATTATTCCTATTTTTTTTTGTTATATCAGCAAATATATATTTTTTGGTGTGCTACAGAATTTTAGTGATTAGTTTATATGTGCCATGAGATGAAAAAGGTTGCAAATCGCTGCCATAGGTGATTGGTATAAACAAGAGTTAAGTTCCTATGCAATTCATCTATGTTATAATGAAACAACTTCGAATGGCGTTATTCCAGGATCTGCCGTATTTGGAAAGGTGGAGGATTTGTCCTGGAGATAGAAATGACTATAGTGAGGTGTGTGGTTTAGGAAATAGTAATAAATAAACTGAGGTTTGTAGATTGAGTATACGATTTCATCTATCTGTGACATACCTTTGCATCACTGGTGTGAATAATTAAGACTTCATAGTTCTCTTTTTAAATCAAAGTGTTTTATTGGTTTTATAATGAGAATAGCCTTTTAAAACATAGGAAAAGGCTTATCTTTAGAGAAGTGAGGAGGCAGAAGCAGGAGGAAGTTGGTGGGTTTGGTAGTAACATTTACCCAGAACCTGTTTTTTTTTTTGGTCAACCTCTGCATGAGGTGCTGTGAGCAGGTGACAGAGGGACTTTTATTCTCATTTTATGCTTGACAAAACTGAGGCTCAAAAGATTTAAGTTTAGCCGAAACCGGTTTGGCTCAGTGGATAGAGCGTCGGCCTGCGGACTGAAAGGTCCCAGGTTCGATTCCGGTCAAAGGGCATGTACCTTGGTTGCGGGCACATCCCCAGTGGGGGGTGTGCAGGAGGCAGCTGATCGATGTTTCTCTCTCATTGATGTTTCTAACTCTCTATCCCTCTCTCTTCCTCTCTGTAAAAAATCAATAAAATATTTTTTTAAAAAAGATTTAAGTTTAGTAACTACTTGCAAGTTTAGTTACCCAGATACTAATGAAGAAGAAATCATTTGAACTTTGGCCAATGCATATTCATCTCCCTTCTCTACACAAGATTATGTGTGAAATACAAATCTAATATTAAAGCTGAATCAACAGCTGTACCACAAGATGAAAACCACGTGTAGTTCTTCTTTCACCACGATGCCACCATGTAATCAATAAATCATTATTGCTTGTAGAGCTCTTTTCTCATTCGCTCCATTTATTAATGTAGCTCTGAGAACCAGACAGGCCTTCAGAGAGTAGAATACACAAACTAAGGTATATAACAGAAGCCTTTTGTGGAACGTTTTCAAAATATACATACTGCCTTCTGATTTAGTAGGTTTGGGGTGTGGAAGGGGATGTGTGTTTGGGAAAGTTTCCTAGGTAATCTGGTGTGGTTTAGAATAATTTCTAGTGCAACTCCTTAAAATTGTGTAGATGAAAGCGTTTTCTTGAAAGGCACAAAAATGCTTCCAATTTAAGATTGCCTTGGTTAACTTGGGTAGTTAGAAAATTTAAACCTTAATGATTCTGTTTCTCTAGTTCTTTCTGAGCTCATATTTCACCACCATCAACTTGCAGTTTAGTTTCTGATTTAATGACTTGGAGCTGTAGGTAAATCTTTATTTTCAATACGAACCTCTTGTTTTTTTATAATGTAGATGAATGAACAATGCTCTGCACTGTGTTTTGGGTTCAGAAATTGCGAGGAGCTCGTAATGATAATAATTCAAGTTAGTTGCAAACAGCTGCAGCCGGGAGAGAGCAGACAGAGCTGTTTGGTTCAATGCTGAAGCCACACTGAAGTCTGTACAGTGTCTGTGGGGCCAAGACTTAGCTCAAAGCTGGAAAATAACTTTTTAAAACTCACTAAGTTTATTTTACATTCATATATTTCTGAAGTGATTTATGACTTGGCATCATCTCCAACTCTGGTCATGTTTAATGACTTTGAACATGATTTCACAATTCTTGAGGTTTATACCTATATAAAAGTTTACTTTTTTTTTAGATGGGTAAATGAGGAGACAGCAGGAAAGCAGGAGTGTCTTTTCCTTACATTGGACAGTTGGAAAAGAAACCCAAGGCGGAATCTATCATTTGTGGAAGAGAAAAGAGCATAGTTAATTTTAACCTTAGTTGAGACCATTCACCATAGTTGACAAATAGCTAACCAGGACTCTTCATTCATTAGCCCCAAGACCCCCCAAATTCAGTTTATTTAATAGCACAGGTCAAGGTATTTAGTAACATATAGGCCAAATAAAGTGTTTTGGGTTCAAGTGATTTGCTTTATGATCTACCTTTTATAAAAACAAGTTTGCTTTTCAAAGGGAGGCATATTTCTAGTTTCACATTTTCCTTTCTCAAAGAGGAGCTTATACTGTTCTTATTCCATAGTATGTAAAAATATTTTTTTCTATTACGATTATTCTTAATGATCAGGAGTAAATATGAATGTCCATTCTCTTCAACTGGTTGAACAAAATGACCTTAGTTCAGGTAAAATGTCATGGGCTGATCCCTGTAAGAGAAAGTGTAATGTTACATTATTGCCTTGTAGAATTCTCAACCCTATAATATACTAGTAAGCAGAGAGAAATAAATGATTGTACACCTAAGCTATAAAACATAGGTCCAGAATGAACAGAAGACTTTTTCTTTGATTAGAGAAACTGCTCCTGGATATTGCCGTAGAATTCTTTCGAACAAGCCCTATGCATGCTATATGCCATAATTCCTTGGACAAAGTAAAATTTTCTACTTCTATGACTATTTGGAAAAAATAAAACAAACCAAAATAACAAAAAAAGCATATACACGCGCATGCACACACACACACAAATGACATTTTGAGAGTAAGATTTCCATATTTGAACGTTGCATTTTCAAGAGGTTATATCCATATTTTATCATTGCTAATGCAACCAATGAGAAGACCTCAGAAACTCAGTAAATTAGTATTATAGGTTTTATAAGACTAGATGGGACCTTAGAACTAGTCATCCTTTCTCATCTGTATTTTTTTTTATTAATATATTTTTTTATTGATTTGAGAGAGGGAGAGAGAGAGAAGCATCAATGATGAGAGAGAATCATTGGCTGACTCCTACACACCCGCTACTGGGTATTGGGCCTGCAACCCGGGCATGTGCCCTGACGGGGAATTGAACCACAACCTCTTGGTTCATAGGTTGATGCTCAGTCACTGAGCCACGCCGGTTGGGTTCTCACCTGTTATTGACAAATGAGAAATCTTGCCAGGGTATTTGGTTATCTAGTAGTTGAACAAAGGCTATTGATGTAGGTTCTTAATTCTTAGTGACATTCTTTTTTGCTTCTTTCTGCTTAGGATAAAAAAAAATTAGGTACTTAATCAAAGAAGGTCAATATCCAGTTTTTCATGTTTCAGAAATATAGGGTATGCAATAATGCTATTCTTCATATATTTCTGGCTTTCCTGACCTTCTGTGGTTAGATGTGACCATGTGAACAGTTTGATCAATGATTTTTGAGCATAATTTTGTGTCACTTCTGAAGGGGAGTGTTTAATCCTATATATGATATGAGACCCTGTGGGGATCTGTCTATGGTAGCTACTCCATTGGCCTATGTTCCTGGACTATAGTGACATGCAGTGCCCCCTGCTGAACATGAATGAGAAACCCTTTTTGTCTTAAGCCACTGAGATTTGGGGCTTATCTGTAACCTCAGGCTACAAACCTGATGACCAGGTGTTTTAAGGAAGAAAATGTTTCTAATTTAGACTGTAGGATTAAAGGAAAATGAAGAATTTAGGTAACACATTTGACAATTTAGGGCAAAAAGAGTGATAAGTGGTGTTTTTTTATTTTTCTTATTGAGAGTTTGAGAATATTTGGGGAGAGGGGGTTTGTTTCTGTATCATTATCTTGACAAACTATGCATGGAATGACTGCTGCAACCGATCTCAGCATTTTCTGAACTATTGTCATTATAAATCACAAGCAAGAGTCTGTAAATTAAACTAAGAATCAAGAAATCGGGGTTGTAGTTTGCATATTCCATGGTATGACCTTCATGCTGTCTGGGTCTCAGGACACACATCTATAAATAGGTGTTGAAACAAATCATCTTGAATATCTTCCTAGCCCTGTTGATATGTAATTCCAGGAAATCAGAGTCACATGCTGCTAGCTATTTTTGGGATGGGGATCTTAAACATAATGTTAAAATATAAGAACCCGGTCGAAGTATGTGTTAGTATAACAGTTCAAGGAATAAGTGATACTTAAGTCATCTAAAACTTGAACTGTCCCAGAACATGATATTCTGTACTTTCAGAGTCTGATTTCTTTTGTAAGTGCTATCCATAGTTAAAAAAAAATAGTTTTCAGCCCTGGAACATCAGCCCGTTCACTGAAGGGTCATGGGTTCAATTCCTGGTCAAGGGCCTGTTTCTGGATTGAACATTCCATCCCTGGCCCTATTGGGGTACATGTGGGAGGCAACCAATTAATGTGTCTCTCACATCGATGTTTCTCTCTCTGTGTCTTTCTCTCTCTTCCCCCCTCCCTCCCTTGCTCCCTTCCACTCTCTCTAAAAATCAATGGAAAAAATATTATTGGGTGGGTGAGGATTAACAAAAATAATAATATCTATATCTATATCTATATCTATATCTATATCTATATCTATATCTATATCTATATCTATATCTATATCTACCTATGTATATATTTATATATATTCCCCCCACCCCAGGTTTTCTGACATTTAAAAGTATTTTTCTTGTATTTAAGAACTTTTTTTTTTTACTTTGCCATTTCAAAAAAGTTTCCTACGGATATAGTGGAACTGTGTTGTTTTATTTAACTTGTTTTTTTTTTAAATCTCTCCAATTTCTTAAAGAGATGTGGATGCCAACATCTTTGACACTTTATCATGGATTGGCCAACTTTGTCTAAACTTGCCATACTCTTCCTGAGTTCTGAGGCCTTGGGAAAGTATTGGCAGGCTCAGCATCACCCTGTCCTTTTGGTGGAAGTGAAGTGGTGGCTGCACTTAAAGCTATAAAATCCTCAGGATGTGTTGTTTGCAGTGAATTTGGGTGGAAGGCTCAAGTGACAAAGCCTTTAGGATCAGTTGCCATGTGCCTATTTAATGGCAGAT
Source organism: Cnephaeus nilssonii (assembly GCF_951640355.1). Taxonomy (NCBI): domain Eukaryota; kingdom Metazoa; phylum Chordata; class Mammalia; order Chiroptera; family Vespertilionidae; genus Cnephaeus; species Cnephaeus nilssonii. The sequence continues at coordinate 26,286,378 of NC_137078.1, forward strand.
GCGTTGTCACAGGTTTCTTGCTCTGGCTTTTGATTTCTGCTTTCTCAGAGCCAAACGTAAGCTGGCCACAGAGCCATAGCCCCTACTTGGTAGGTGCCCATTGAAGGTATATTAATTTCATTGCTACCTAATGGGTTGGTAAAGGGACTAAGTAATTTATGAAAGCCAGTTCAGTTGTTTGCTTTTATACAGACAGTGTTCTGAATTGTTTATTTTTACTTAATATTTTTTGTATTGGAGTTTAATATAGTTGTATTGTAGCATGTATTCTTTTTTTTCTAATTCTCACCTGAGGATGTGTTTTTATTGATTTTTAGAGAGAGACAGACAGACAGAGAGAGAGAGAGAAAGAGAGAGAGAAAGAGGGGGAGAGAGAGAGAAAAAAACATTTATGTGAGAAACATCAATCAGTTTACTCCCATATGCTTCCTGACTGGGAATCAAACCCACAAGCTAGGTATGTGCCCTGACCAGAATTGAACCCCCAACCTGATGGTGTACAGAATGATGCTCCAACCAACTGAGCCACCTGGCCAGGGCATGTATTCTTTTACTTTGGCATATATTAATGATGGAGAAAGTTATCCATAATTTGTCATTCTTCTTGGCTGTAAAATATACATCTAAGAATCAAAAACTGCCTAAAAATACAAGCTTATTGCACTGAACTCCCAGCACCTTGTGCTAATTCAGTGGCAAATAAAATGCTTTCAATGTAAAACTTGATTTTTAAGAAAGCAGACACGTGACATTTTAGTACTGTTACTTATTTAGTATTTCTATAACATTATTTTTATTTTCTGCTTTCATCTGAAGCTTAAATATAAAGACAGTTTCAGTGTAATGATCCAAAGAAATGAAAACAACACAAATACAACCATTACTCAGTTCCAAGAATTCATAGAGCTTAAACTCCTGTGTACAAAAGCACCGTTCAGTGCTTTAAAAAGTTGGAAAAGGATGATCTTAGCAATACCGTTTTATCATCTTCAACTAGTCATGTTACCTAATCTTAAACATTGGCTGCTCACAGTGGAGCACAGTGTTAGAAAGGGTGACGGTGCCTCCAGATGTCAGTTAATGCTGAGGAATGCGTAAGCCCCCAGGCTGAGGTAGTGCACTGTGAGCTTCCTGTATATTTGTGAACCACAGTCTTGGGGTCTCTGGATAGGTATGAGAGGTATGCAGGGTGAGGTATTTTATTGACTCCTCTATGCCACCAGGCTCACAGCACTCAACTGAGCTAAGCCAGATTCCACATGTCACAACTTGGGTGGCTTAATTGGTGAGGAGTGTGAACCCGATGGAATGCAGTAACACAGAGGATGTCCTGAAATGTGTTCAGATTCGATGATATGAGAGAGATGTGCATTTACATGACTATTTTCAGTAGAACACTTGCTATTTTAGACATTCTTTCTTAGCCTAATGTCACCCCAATAAATTCAATAAAAAAGTAAAAAATAAAAATAAAAAAGAGACAGAGCAAGTAGTGGGAGTCTGTCTCCCATGGCCAGTGGGTGCAGTTGGCCTTACAAGCACTTCTAAACTGGGGGTGTGCCTGAGGGGTATTGACACACACACACAGACACACACACACACACACACACACACACGCAGAACCAAAGTGTACACATTGAGCCTGAAGCAGGGAAAGATATTCCCACACTGGGTGATAAGCCCAGCCTGGACCTTGAGGGCTCTTTATCTCTTGGTCTCAGGTAGTGTTTTGACCCCATTCTTAACACATTGCGGACCAGTAGTTTTATTGCTAGCTTTACCCAGTGGCCAGATAAGTTTCTATTGAACGAGTACAAAAAAACGTTTTACATAAATGTTAAAGGCATGCTTTAAAATTAAATACCCATTGCATTTTGAAGTTATTTATTACATGTTCTTACAAGCTAATATCTTTTTAAAGTATGATACTTTGTAAAACACTGTGTAATATGAAGTGAGAATTCTCGTGATCTGTCCGCATTAAGTGGGGAGCAGAGGTTGAAAAACTGTACATATGAGACTACTTTTCCTACACATGCCATGAAGAATTTCCTGACTTCTGGATTATGTGTGTTGCTCCCATCCTTGTTTCTGCTTCTAGGTCTTTGTGCTGAAATACAGTTGTATCTTTGACAAAAAACAAAACAAAATTAAAAACAAGTAGTGTTGTTTGCTTGATTTTTTATCATAGCCATTTCTCCAAGTCCAATGGATAATATTAAGAAAGTCCCAATAATGACATCACTCTGTGCTTGCACTTAAAAGACCCATAAGATTCTTCTTCCTTTTTAAAAAATATATTTTATTGATTTTTTACAGAGAGGGAGGGAGAGGGAGAGAGAGTTAGAAGCATTGATGAGAGAGAAACATCAATCAGCTGCCTCCTGCACCCCCCCACCCCCCACTGGGGATGTGCCAGCAACCAAGGTACATACCCTTGAGCGGAATAGAACCTGGGACCCTTGAGTCCCCAGGCCGACTCTATCCACTGAGCCAAACTGGTTAGGGCCATAAGATTCTTCTTTAGCTCAGCAACTGTTCACAAAGGGAATGAGCTATATTCTTACTTACTTGACCTTTGAGTTAAGTGCAGATTTTTTTCATTCACACTTGAGAGGTTTCACAACACACTTAAGTAACTGTCCCTAAATACCATAAGGAGATGGGTTTGACATTTGGAAAAAAAAAAGTTTGCCCACTTCAAAGTAAAAGCAAATTAAAGAGCAAGGAAGCACCAATTCTTATGTAAATGTTCTGCTAGCCTGCCTCTGTTGGGCTCTGAGGGCAAGAGTGAGCCATTTCTTCTGTGTGAGTATTGGGTGCCCAGCTTGCATCAGCTGCTGCCGCTGAGTGTCATTTATGTGGGGCCCCTCAACCCTATCCACTTTCAGAACAAGAATAGAACTAATTGCAATGCGTTCCAAAATATACTTACTCCAAAGCAGCAATATTTTTCATATCCTGCAAAGCAACCAAGGACAAATTTTTTGTTTTGTCACTTAGAATTTTTTTGACATTGGATTTGAAACTCTGAAGCTCAAATGTGCTGAAAAAAATATAGTACAAATAATCCAATTTGTATATAGTTCTGTGTATTGGTTTAATATTGTTTCAAACTCATTTGTTAATGACTCAAATTGTTTTAATCCATTTATTTAGGGCAAAGACAAAAAAATTTGCTTTGATACAAGTATGAAGTAAGTCACACCAGGATGTCATCATTCTACTTCTGCTCTTTGATAAGCAGTCAGCAGCTTATTAATAGAGAACTCGTGGAGGAGTAACTAAGGCAAGGGGACATTTAAACTACAAATATTGAGAGTTTGTGAGGACTATTGGAGAGTTTTGGTTTGGGTGAGGTGACTTAACCTAAACACTCTCTGGATACCTCTTGACAAGACACTCCTCAGACAGTGGTGACAAACCACACATGGCCCTGTGAAAGAGATCAGACCTCCTACCAACATTAGAGTCTTCATTCCCTAGCAACATGCTCTAGCAACTAGGGACTTTTACTTCTGCCCTGACAGTTGGAAATCAGCTCTTGGTTAATCATCGATTGTCCTGAGTTTAAAAAGGTATTAAATTTGGACTTTATTTCTCTCATCTCCTCTTGCCTGAAATAATAGTGTGGTTAATATGTCATTTATTTGGAGTATGTTACTTCTTTATTTGGCTTAGTAAGATACGTTATCTTGTATGCTATTGGCTTGTGAAATTATTATAATTTCCATCATGAGCCTCTGCTAAATAAATTGATGGCAAAGACACACTCAGTTTCTGAGTATAACTTTTGCCTCCCCCCCTCTCAAAAAAAAAAAAACCAAACCCAAAACAAGTACAAATATTTTAATAATGAACTCCATGAAACCATTCTTATTCTATATTGGCATTGTGCTGTGTTAACTTTTACTTAAAAATAAAACCAGTTTTAGAAAGCATCTTCAGACAGTGGTATTTGCCAGATGGCACTGGCTCTGCATCCACATCCAGCCCTAGGTCAAATCATAAACTTAGCAAAGTTTGCATTCCTTTCCTTCATTTTTTTTTGTTCTTTAAAATTTCTCTCCTGCCCAGAAGCCCTCACCCTCATTCCAATAAACCCCCAGTATTGGATAAAGTCCCTCCTAAACTACAGTAAACAATTTGATCTTCAGAAGGAATGTAAAACTAATACACAGGTATTATACAAAGGTATAATTAACCAATAATAATGGGCAGAAATAGGAAACCTGTGACTTTAATGCCCCTGGACTAACTTCATCTAGCTTATAGGGACATTTAAAAAAATATTTTTATTCATATCAGAGAGGGAGGGAGAGGGAGAGAGAGAGAGAGATAGAAACATCAATGATGAGAGTCATTGATTGCCTGCCTCCTGCAGGCCCCACACTGGGGATCGAGCCTGTAACCCAGGCATGTATCCTGGCCAGGATTCCTGGTTCACAGGTTGATGCTCAACCACTGAGCCACGCCGGCCGGGCTATGGGGACATTTTTGTAGTTTATGCCTGCTGTACTTGGAGCCTGAAGAGATCTGTCCAAGCCTGGCTTAGCCACTTTCTCAGCCCTCTGCTTTCTCAGCTTCATTATACCTGCTACCTGCAATGAGTGATTCTGTGAGATGGTGTATAGAAGCGGTTTGTAAAACATGAAGCACTTTGTAAGTGTACTTTAAAAAGAATTGCTTTAAAATTATGCAAGAAACTCTAAATGGAAAGTCAGGCATTCTAACTTTTGAGACCTTCTAATCATGCCAGGCCTGCTTCCTTGTCATAAAAACCTGCAGGTTGAACCCGGCAGTCTCTAAAGTCCTTTTCAACTGCAGGCATTTTACAATTCAATGAAATAAAATAATTTGCAAAGAAAACATAGTGACACCTAGGACCAGGAACACAGAAGGTGGCATGCGTTTGAAGTAGGAGGTAAGGAGAGGAATAAAGGAGAGGGTGGTTATGGGACTCAGGCTTAATCCCCAGAGCAAGCATGTCAAACTCAAAGGCTAACACAGGCCAAATAAATAAGGATTAAGTTTATGTGGGCCGCAAAAAAAAAAAAAAAAAAGCTTCAATTTTCATAGAAATGTAAGTTTATTTCGATAGAGACATACTGAATACAAAGGGCTGAAATAAATGAGTAATTGTTATCATAAAATAATAGAACATTTTAATAAAAATTAATATTTTTTTCTTGAACATTAACCTACCAGACACTGAATAACTGCACAAATTAATAAGCGTTACGCAAATAAACCTATTTTTCTTGTTCTTCAAAAGCGAAATATTTCCTGTTGTGCACACCAAACAAGTGAGTCCAAGACTAATGATGTGGCAATCGGCTGCTAAAATATTCGCTGCTAGTATTAGTGGAGAGAAATGTTGTGCCTGTGCGTAAGGCGTGTAAGGGAAATGAATGCAACACGATTATAGTAATCAGTCATTAGCGAATGTTGTAGTTTGTTATTAATAATTATGTACAACAGGATATTGTAAAAATTAAGTTACAAATTTTTATTAAAATGTTTCTTACATACCATTATATTGACTGGGCTGCAAAAATATTGGTTGTAGGCCACATGCGGCCAGTGGGCCATGAGTTTGACATGCTTGCCCTCGAAGGCTGCAGATGGAAGCTGTAGAGCAAGAGCAGTGAGGTCTGTGTGGAAGGATCGCTAGAGAGTGGGGGGCATTGATTTGGATGGGTTTATGGTTTTGGGGGTGAAGGTTGCAGGGATGACTGGGAGCTGAATGAACAACTAAAAATGGCTAATGACTTACGTGGGGCAGTGTGCCAGGTAGGTAGGATCTAAGGCTGCAGGGATTTTGGGGGTCTGCAAATGCAGGGGTGAAAGTGGCAGGAGTACTACTATAACTACAACAACAACCAGCTCCTCTTCTCCACTCAGTCCACTGGGCAGTGAGCACAATCAACTTGAAATGTAAATCACGTGACCTCTCCCCTACTTAAAGTCCTTTAATGGCTTCCATTGTATTGAGATTAAAATACAGATTCCTTATTTTGGGCTTTGGAATTGGCACATGCTTATCTCTCTAACCACCTTCTCCTTCCCCCCTCTTCCCACCTTCCTCTCCCCATCTCTATCCCACTGAGCCTCTTTCTGAATTCTAGCTGTAGGGGTCAGCTAGAAGTCACCAAGGTTTTCCTGCATCAGGGCCTTAGCACATACTGTTTCCCCACCATTTTTGTAGGGTTAGCTTTGATTCTTTGGGAGCTTAGCTTAAGTTTTTCTTTAGACAGGCTTTCTCTGTCCACTTTATGCATAGTACTCTCTGCCCCTTGTCTAAGCCCTTTATTTGTTTCCATAACAACAACCACAATCTATAATTATTGTGCTCTAGCATGGTGTCTTACTAAAGACTTCTTTGTCAAATGATTGAATGAAGGAATGAGTTTATATTCTCTTTTCACCATTCCCTCTTTTCTTTTTAAAAAATAAATCTTTATCGTTGAAAGTATTACATGTCTCCATTGTCCTGTCCCACCCCCCACCTCCCCTAAAGCCTTCACCACCCCCTGTCTGTGTCCTTGGGTTATGCATATACGCATATGAGTTCATTGGTTGATCTCTTCCCCTTCTCCACCCTCCCCTACCTTCCCTCTGAGATTGACAGTCTGTTCGATGCTTATATGTCTCTGGGTCTATTTTTGTTCATCAGTTTATGTTGGTCATTAGATTCCACATATGAATGAGATCATGTGATACTTATTTTTCTCTGACTGGCTTATTTTGCTTAGCATAATGCTTTCTAGGTTCATCCATGCTGTTTCAAATGGTAAGAGTTCCTTCTTTTTTCAGCTGCATAGTATTTCATTGTATAGATGTACCATAGTTTTTTAATCCACTCATCTGCTGATGGGCACTTAGGCTGTTTCTAATTCTTATCTATTGAAAATTGTACTGCTATGAACATAGGTTTGCATATATTCTTTCTGATGGGTGTTTCTGAGTTCTTGGGATATATTCCTGGAAGTGGGATCACTGGGTCAAATGGCAGTTCCATTTTTAATTTTTTGAGAAAACTCCAAACTGTTTTCCACAGAGGCTGCACCAGTCCGCATTCTCGACAGTGCACGGGAGTTCCCTTTTCTCCACATCCTCACCAACAATTGTCGTTTGTTGATTTGTTAATGACAGCCATTCTTACAGGTGTGAGGTAGTACCTCATTGTCATTGATTTACATCTTTTGGATGATCAGTAACTTTGAGCACTGTTTCATATGCCTTTTGGCCTTCTGTATGTCCATTTTGGAGAAGTGTCTATTGAAGTCCTTTGCCCATTTTTAACTGGGTTGTTTATCTTCTTTTTGTTAAGTTGTATGAGTTCCCTTTAGATTTGAGTTTAACCCCTTATTGGATGTATCATTGGCAAATATGTTCTCCCATGGAGTGGTCACTCTTTGTTATTTTGTTGATGGTTTCTTTTGCTGTTCAGAAGCTCTTTATTTTGATGTAGTCCCATTTATTTATTTTTTCCTTAATTTCCCTTGTCCTAGGAGATGTATTCATAAACATGTCGCTATGAGAGATGTCTGAGAGTTTGCTGCCAATGGTTTATTCTAGGATTTTTATGGTTTCACTACTTACATTTAAGTCCTTTATCCATTTTGAGTTTATTTTTGTATATGGTGTAAGTTGGTGGTCTAGTTTCATTTTTTTTTTTGCATGTATCTGTTCAATTTTCCCAACACCATTTATTGAAGAGACTGTCTTGACTCCATTGTATGCTCTTGCCTCCTTTGCCAAATATTAAATGAGCATAATGACTTGTGTCGATTTCTGGGTTCTCTGTTCTGTTCCATTGGTCTACATACCTGTTCTTGTGCCAGTACCAGGCTGTTTTGAGCACAATGAATTTGGCAACATAGCAGGATATAAAATTAATACCCAGAAATCTATGGCATTTTTATACACCAATAATGAGCTCTCAGAAAGGGAAACCAAACAAACAACCCACTTACCATTGCAACAAAAAAATTTAGATACTTAGGAATAAACCTGTATTTGGAAAACTACAAGACATTGAAAAAAGAGATAGAGGAAGATATATGCAAGTGGAAGAATATACCATGCTCATGGATTGATAGAATCAACATCATTAAAATGTCCATACTACCCAAGGCAATCTATAGATTCAATGCAATCCCATTAAAATACCAACCATATATTTCACAGAGCTAGAACAAATTCTCCAAAAATTTATATAGAATCCTAAAAGACCCTGAATAGCTGCAGCAATCTTGAGAAAGAAAAACAAAGTTGGAGGAATCACAATACCAGATTTCAAGTTGTTCTACAAAGCCACTGTACTGTCTTTTCTTTTTATAAATTTTCTCTACTTATTTTGTCTTTCTCTCATTTTTTCAAAGTCAAATAGCTTATCCAGTTTACTTTGATTATAAAGGTAGTACATCACCAAGGTTGTGGGTTCAATTCCTGGTCAGGACACATACAAGAATCAACCAATTGCTGGGCCAGTATGGCTCAGTGGTTGAGCATTGACCCCTGCACAAAGTGGTTGCTGGTACAATTCCTGGTCAGGGAGCATGCCTGGGTTGCAGGCTTGATTCCCCAATATGGGGCGTGCAGAAGGCAGCCAATTGATGTTTCTATTTATGTCTCCATCTCCCTTCCTCTCTCTAAAATCAATAAAAATTATATTAAGAAAAGAATCAACCAATAAATGCCTAAGTGGAACAACAAATTAATGTTTATTTTGCTTTTTCTCTGTCTCTTGAAATCAATAAATTAAAAAATTAGATAAAAGAAGTACATATCCATGTCATAAAATTAAGTAACAAGTATATAGGAAGGAATTGAAAAGTCACTGAAATTCCATCACCCAGAGAAAACCAGAGCTAACATTTTGTTGTATATACTTAAAATCTTGTCCTTAGCTTTATTTTTTATTTTATATTTTATTGGCTTTAAAAATATTATTGACTATATTCCCTATGCTGTACTTTACATCCCTCTGACTATTCTGTAACTACCAATTTGTGCTTCTTAATCCCCTCACCATTTTTACCCAGCCCCCCAAACTTCCTCTTATTTGGCATCTGTGAAAATGTTTCCTATGAGTTTATTTCTGTTCTACTTGTTCATTTATTTTATTTTTTAGATTCCACATAAAGTAAAATAATCTGACTTATTTCACTCAGCACAATAGGTCCATCCATGTTGCTGCAGATAGCAAGATTTAATTATTTTTTATGGCTGAGTCATATTCCATTGTGTACATGCACCACTTCTTTATCCACAAAATCATGTTCTTAATTTTAAAAAGCAATTGAGGCCAGTATTTTTCTCTCCAAATTTAACAAAACCAAGTTATTTTTCTCTTAAAAGGCCTTTAATTAGTTGTGTCTGTGCATCTTCCCAAAGACCATTTTCTCCTGTTGACATTGGTGCTATTCTTCTCCACCTAGGAATTAGGCTGATCCTGCCTTTTTCAGGCATAATCTGGCATTTATCTTTGGTTAAAAAAAAGTAACTGTTATTCTTGTCTTTCGCTGCCAGCATTGCAGACTGGGCATTTAAATGCCTTTGATTGTGTATTTGTAGAAGCTAACAGCTGCATGTGCTATTTCCAATACTCTTGAATATCCACCCAGGAAGTGACCATGGAATGCTTGTCATTTTTCTGGAGGGGGAATAGATGTAAAATTGGTGAGTTATATACAGAGGTGAAAACTAGGTGAAACATTCTTCAACAGATCATAGGCTTGCCATCTGCCCTCTGGAGAAAACTATATTCTTTTCAGCAGCTCTCAGAATGCTCATCTGCCTGACCTTGGGACAGCCGCAGATGGCTAGTGCTTTGGAGACTCAAGTAAAATCAGTATGTTTTCAAAACAAACAATAGGTATCATCCAGCTGGTGGAGATAATAGACCATCTCTGGAAGGAACTGGATCAATACAAGAGTACTCAAAACAAGTCACATTTCACCAGTCACATTTGCCCAAGAAACTAGTTTCACAAATATTTTCTCCTGCCAATCTAATTTTAGAAGAGAGAAAAGGACTTACCACTTCCAACTTCCACCAAACCCTGCGGACAAGAGACCAGAGAGGCTGACAGGGTAAAATGCTTACCACCTCTGCCGGCTGTGGTCAGAGGCCCACGATCTCTCAGCTGCAGCAGTCCAGGGGGCTAGCCCTGTCCCAGCCAGTGAATTCTCCTGGCTGGCTCCCCAAACTGGGGGGGCTAAAAATATTAATACTTTTCCTCCCACCTTCTAAGTTCTAGCTGAGCTAATAATCACATTAACAGAGACAGATTAACAGGAGAAAATAAAGTTTTAATATATGCAGATGGGGAATTCACATAGGCATGAAAATTCCAAAGACAGTGAGGCAACAGTGGGTATACGTATAAGACATTTATTTTGTTCTAAAAAATTCAATTTATTCATCTGTTTACAACACAGTACACAAGAGGCGAAGTGTTTCACATCATAGATTTCACTTCCAACTCTTGGAATGTTCATTTCTTTGGCTAAAAGCCAGGGAATGCTTAGGCAACTGAAATAAGATTGGGGCAGGCAATGCTTTCATTCTCACAGGATGGACATGGGAGGACGCTGGAGCCACCGCAGGCCTCAGTCACCCCCGCCACACAGGTAGAGCAGTGCCTTCTGGTTGTCACCGTTGGTGTCTTGCTGGATGTAATAATACAGAGACTTGCTGAACTTTCTCTTGAATTCAGACCTGATCTTCAACATGTCCACTTCACTGTAGGAGATCACGATTCTGATCAGGAGCTTATTACATGTCCTCTCGCCCTTCATGGAGTCATACAGTAGGTCAGCAAAATACAGAGGCTTGTTCCGGATACACTGGACTAGGTTCAGGACAGCATTTTACAGGCTTCCCTTGACTTCCTTCTTGATGCTCTCCAACATGTCATAAGGGCTGCAGCTCTTGTACTTGTCAAATACTTTCTGGAGGTGACATGCTCTGCTTGGTCATGATGCTGATCCACTTGGGAACATCAGTTTCTTTCCTCTTCACCCCAGCATCAAAGAGATCCCGGACATCTTGATCAATCAGTTCATAATCAATGATGGAGCCACCTTCTGTTCTTTTACCCTTTGTGAGGGTAACCATCAGCTGGTAGGAGTCACCAGATGTGTCGGAAATAATGTCCTTCTCCAGACCAGTCTTGTAGACTCTGTTAATTTCCCATAGCTCCTGGTTGGTCCGTGAGCAGATGATCTCAGTGAGAGAGTCCTCATCAGTCCCCAGCCCCTCCATGGAGGCCTTCAGCTCAGGAGCATCGTACTGAGCGCGTGTTTTCGAGAGGCCCAGAATCATGGTCTCCAGGTAGGTGGCTGGACAAAGCTGACTTTAGTGCTGATGAAAGTTACTTTTTGGTCCTCTGGTAGGTGAAGGCAATATCCTGTCTCAGTTCATTGCTGTGGTTGGACAAAATGTTGACATTGGTGACATCATCCACACCTTTGGTCTTGACGGCCATTTCAATGTTCAAATCATCCTGCTGGGCTTCAAAGTTGGGGTAGACTTTGACTGACCCATACAAACTTACAGGTGTAGAGTGATCACCCTCCAAGCTGAGCTTTCACAGGATTTCTTGAACAGTAAACATTTTTAAAGAAGCTGGGCTAGGTAGGGAAAGCTGTGAGCATCCCCAGATGCTGAGCGCCTATAAGACATTTTTGGAAAAAGGAGGAAAGGGGGGTGGGGTATTAGACTTCAGAAGTGAGACATGCAACAATGCTATTCTCCAACATATATTTATTTATTTTTATGTTTAATATATCTTTATTGTTCATATTATTACAGTTGTTCCTCTTTTTCCCCCCATAGCTCCCCTCCACCTGGTTCCCACCCCACCCTCTTCCCTTAACCCCCCCCACTGTCCTCATCCATAGGTGTACGATTTTTGTCCAGTCTCTTCCCACCCCCCCCAAACCTCCTTCCCCCTGAGAATTGTCAGTCCACTCCCTTTCTATGCCCCTGATTCTATTATATTCACCAGTTTATTCTGTTCATCAGATTTTTTATTCACTTGATTTTTAGATTCACTTGTTGATAGATATGTATTTGTTGTTCATAATTTTTATCTTTATCTTTTTCTTCTTCTTCCTCTTAAAGAATACCCTTCAGCATTTCATATAATACTGGTTTGGTGGTGATGAACTCCTTTAGCTTTTTCTTATCTGTGAAGCTCTTTATCTGACCTTCAATTCTGAATGATAGCTTTGCTGGGTAGAGTAATCTTGGTTGTAGGTTCTTGCTATTCATCACTTTGAATATTTCTTGGCACTCCCTTATGGCCTGCATAGTTTCTGTTGAGAAATCAGTTGACAATCGTACAGGTGCTCCTTTGTAGGTAACTAACTGTTTTTCTCTTGCTGCTTTTAATATTCTCTCTTTGTCTTTTGCTCTTGGCATTTTAATTATGATGTGTCTTGGTGTGGTCCTCTTTGGATTCCTTTTGTTTGGGGTTCTCTGTGCTTCCTGGACTTGTAAGTCTATTTCTTTCACCAGGTGGGGGAAGTTTTCTGTCATTATTTCTTCAAATAGGTTTTCAATATCTTGCTCTCTCTCTTCTTCTGGCACTCCCATAATTCGGATGTTGGTATGCTTGAAGTTGTCCCAGCGGCTCCTTACACTATCTTCATATTTTTGGATTCTTTTTTCTTTTTGCTTTTTCGGTTGGGTGTTTTTTGCTTCTTTGTATTTCAAATCTTTGACTTGATTCTTGTGTCCTCTAGTCTGCTGTTGGATCTCTGTATATTATTCTTTATTTCAGTCAGTGTATGCTTAATTTCTAGTTGGTCTTTTTCATATCCTCGAGGGTCTTACTAAATTTATCAGTGGTTTCTATAAGATTCTTGAATAACCTTATAACCGTGGTTTTGAACTCTATATCCAGTAGTATGCTTTCCTCTATTTCTGTCATTTGTGACCTGTTTCTTTGTCTCTGCATTTTGGCTGATTCCCTGTGTTGATAGAGTGGCTTGGTGTGCTAGGTGTCCTATAGGGCCCAATGGCTCAGCCTCCCCAATTACCTGAGGTGGACACTCTTGGTGCACCCCTTTGTGGGCTGTGTGGACAGTCTTGTTGTAGTTAAGCCTTGATTGTTGTTGGTATCACTGGGAGGAATTGACCTCCAGGCTAATTGACTGTGAGGATCAGTTGTGTCTACAATGGGAGAACTTCTGTGCTGGAGACACTCTTATGGGGCAGTACTTGCTTTATTGGGGCTTTGGTGCTCACTGAGTCTGCCCCCTGAGTGTGTCCCTTATGGATCTGAGGAGTTGTAATTTGGATGGTCCCACTCTGACCACTGGGTACACTGGCTCTTGGATCTCCAAGGAGGTGCAAATTTAGCCTCTGCCTGAGGCCACCCAGCAGGAGCTATGGATAGATCTGCAGATTCCTCTTCTTTGTTTGGGGTTTGGAGGTGCCCAGATGAGGCTCAGCTGTGAAGCAATGCAAGCTGCTGTGGAGCCTTGGGCCTTCTTTTGGAAGTTCTAGGGCTGTCTGACCCAGCTGCAGTTTGTTAGGTAATTTTAGATTGCAAAGGGCCAGGCCATTCATATGCAAAAGCCTCTGTGCACAGCTGGGGTCGGGTTGTAAATTGGGTGGGGCGGGGTCTCAGGGAATCAACAGGGCGAAGCAAACAGCAATGTCTGACCTTCAGCCCTGCCCTAAGAGGCCCCCAGGTCTCAGTGTCCCGTGGTAATCGCTGCAAGCACCTCTGAGAGAAAGCCGCCCTTTTATTCCAGCCAAATGCCAGACAGTCCAGTTTCCCCCCTATGAGTCTGGGTCACCAGTGTCTCACCCGAAACTGGAGTTCAGAGCAGTCGGGAGCTTGTGTCTCCCTCCTGATTGAAAAAGACAACCCCGACCTCAGTTGCCAGCCCCTTTCCACACGCTTGCGCCTCCGTACCTCCACACTGTACTTCTGCAGCTCCTCTGAGTCTCAGTGTGATTTTCTCTTTCCTTCTAGTTGTAGAATTTCCACTCAGCCAGCCTTCCTGTGGTTCTGGATGATGTCTGTTTTGTCTTTTAGTTGTAGTTTTGAAGTGGTTGTGCGAGGCAGTAAGTTAAGGTGTTTACCTATGCTGCCATCTTGGTTTCTCTCTCTCCAACATATATTTAAATTACCAGTTGACAAATAGAAAACTAAATGAAAAACTATAATTTTTCTCTTAAGAAATTTAATCAATTAGGGGTCCATGGGCAAGTTCTTCCCTTCTTTGAAGCATTGAAATATACAAATGAATTGTGTTTCTAGTTGTTTATATTCTCCTCCAGCTCATTCAATAAACCATTTGTTGACACTGTGTTGGGATCTGTGTTGGAAATCCTTGTTATATTTTAGAAGGGCCAATTTCAGAGATTTTTCCCCCCCTCAAAATAGTCTGCAACCCAAAGCCCAATAGAAGTTTACATTAAGTCTTTATTTCTGTTGTTTTTGTATAATGATATTATTTGATGTTCTAGGAATTTTTGTTTGGGAAAGGATATTTAAACTTAGAACTGTTTTTCTTGGCTATAATTATTTAAACCCTCACTGCTAGATTTTGACCATTTGTTTTGATGTGGGAGGGGGGCAGGCAGTTAGCATGTTATTTGCATAATCACTTGATGTAAGAATATATTGATATATTTGTACTGTCAGAGCTCTGCCCACTTAAAGATCATATCATTTTATTGGCTTTAGACTTCCAACTTCTACTATCTGGAAATTCTAGGGAATTAGCAGAAACCCCCAGCACTCAGTCAATGGCTGGTGGGAGTTAGGGTGTAATTGCTCCAGCTCCCTCCCTCTTTGGGTGGGATGATTGTAAGGCCTGTGGAGTTAAGTTCTAGTTGTGGCTAAAACCCAGCCTTATGAACTGTCCTGTCTTTCCTGCTGCTCCCATACCACTAATGCCTGAACCTTCCTAATAAACTATTTGCAAAGTCTCGCATCAAACCAAATCCCTTTGGGGAATACTCAATCTAAAACAAACCATATATTTTAATTTATTATCCTTGGTAGTTAAAATAAATTTCTTGGTTTAATTCACTTAACAGGAATAATAGTCCTTCCTTTATTCATAGGGGATATGTTCCAAGGCCCCCAGCAGATGCCTGAAGCTACAACTAGTATCGAACCCTTTATATACTATGTTTTTCCTATACATACATACCTATAATAAAGTTTCATTTTTAAGTTAAGCAAAGTAAGAGATTACAAAACAACTAATAAAAAATAGAAAAATGACGTAGTGTTAGGCTACTACTGACCTGATGATACATCAGAAGGAGGGTCTTCTGCTTTGAGTGACATTGGATAGCTGAGCTTGATGATGTCGATCGCTAACTGTCAAGAGCGAACAATGTCTATGGTTGGGGAAATTTAATATTTTTGGACTGAGGTTGACTTTGTTTTTTTGGCTGGGTAAGTGAACTTTATTGATGGTGCATGACAAGGTAGGGCTACCTAAGCCCCTCCCCTTCTTCAGGGGGTCGGGGACGGAAACTGTGGCGGTCAGGAGATTCTCAGTGTGTTGGGGGATCGATTTGGGGCAAGGACTCCCCAGCAGCTGAGGGCCTCTCTTCCTCTCGCTGGGGCTGGTGGTCCAGGGGGCTCTTACTCCTGGGAGGCCATGTGGGCCATAAGGTCCACCACCTTGTTGCTATAGCCAAATTCATTGTCATACCAGGAAATGAGCTTGACAAAGTGGTCATTGAGGGCAATGCCAGCCCCAGCATTGAAGGTGGAGGAGTGGGTGTCACTGTTAAAGTCGCAGGAGACAGCCTGGTCCTCAGTATAGTCCAGGATGCCCTTGAGGGGGCTTTCTGATGCCGGCTTCATTACCTTCTTGATGTCATTGTATCTGGCAGCTTTCTCCAGGCGGCAGGTCAGATGCATAACCAACACATTAGGGGTGAGGACATGAAAGGCCATGCCAGTGAGCTTCCCATTCAGCTCAGGGATGACCTTGTCCACAGCCTTGGCAGCATCAGTAGAAGGAGGGATGATGTTCTTGGCAGTCCCTTGGCCATCACGCCATAGCTTCCCAGAGGGGCCATCAATGGTCTTCTGGGAGGCTGTGATGGCATAGAGCCAGTGATGGGCAACCTTTTGAGCTTGGTGTGTCAAACTTCGCCAAAAAACTGAGCATAACTCGGGTAGTGTGTCACTTTGAGGAAAAAACATTATTTCACAAATGTTTCATCCTCAGGAGCAGCAAATGTTTCATCCTCAGCATGCGGCTGCCTCAGTGGCCACGTGTCATCAGAAATGGCTACGCGTGTCAGTGCTGACACGCGTGTCATAGGTTCACCATCACTGGCATAGACTGTGGTCATGAGTCCCTTCATGATGCCAAAGTTGTCAAGGATGACCTTGGCGAGGGGTCAGGAGGCATTGCTGACAATCTTGAGGGAGTTGTCATACTTGTCATGGTTCACACCCATCACAAACTTGGTGGCATCTGCAGAAGGGGCAAAGATGATGACTCTCTTGGCTCCGCCATTCAAATGAACCCCAGCCTTCTCCATGGTAGTGAAGACACCAGTGGACTCCACAACATACTCAGCACCAGCATCACCCCATTTGAAGATGGAGATTGACTTTCCATTGATGACAAGCTTTCTGTTCTCAGCCTTGACTGTGCCTTTGAACTTGCCATGAGTAGAATCATACTGGAACATGTAGAGCAGGGGTCCTCAAACTTTTTAAACAGGGGGCCAGTTCACTGTCCCTCAGACCGTTGGAGGGCCGGACTATAGTTTAAAAAAATTATGAACTAATTCCTATGCACACTGCACATATCTTATTTTGAAGTAAAAAAACAAAATGGCAAACACACCCCCATGTGGCCCGCGGGCCGTAGTTTGAGGACACCTGATGTAGAGCATGTAGTTGAGGTCAATGAAGGGGTCATTGATGGTGACAATATCCACTTTGCCAGAGTTAAAAGCAGCCCTGGTGATCAGGCGCCCAATACAGCCAAATCTGTTCACTCTGACCTTCACCATTGTGTCTGCACTGAGCAGGAGGAGAGGCTGTCTGATGAACAGGAGGAGCAGAGAGCCTGAGATTGACTTTGGATAACTGAAACCAAGGGGAAAAAAACCTGTATTTTATACAGGCATGCGTACGTCATTTTATTGTGCTTCACAGATGTTGTGCTTTTTAAAAATTGAAAGCAAGACACTTGACTAGCAAAATTATTACAACTTGCTTTATTGTGATACTCACTTTATTGTGGTGGTCTGGAACGGAATCTGCAATATCTTGGTGTATATTTTCATTATCTGGTAGTACATATTGGTAATTGCCTACTAAATAACGTCTGTAATTTTCTTAAAAGGGAAAACTTTTGTACATCTAAACCATGATTGAAACAATAAAACATAGTAAAAGCACCAGAAAAATAAGTATCTAGGTTAACATGATCATATTTTAAGAGTTTCCAGTCTCGATAGTGACACTTACAGGCAGCAGAATATGTACCAAGTGCTGAGTTTAGTGACTACACTTGTAATTATATTTAAAATTTTCTTTTAAAATTGATTTTTAGAGAGAGGGAAAGGGAGAGGGAGAGAGAGAAACATCTATGCAAGAAGGAAACATTGATCAGTCAGCTGCCTCCTGCACGCCCCCTGTTGAGGATTAAGCCTACAACCCAGTCATGTGCCCTGACTGGGAATCGAACTAGCAGCCTTTCAGTGCACAGGATGATGCCCAACCGAGCCACACTGGTCAGGGCTATAATTATACTTCTATTGTTATTTTTTGTACCATCTATATATATAAAAGCCTAAGTGACAGAATGACCAGAGCGACTGGTTGACCAGTTGCTATGATGCGCACTGACCACCAGGGGGCAGACGCTCAACACAGGAGCTTCCCCCTGGTGGTCAGTGTGCTCCCACAGAGGAAGCGTGCTCAGCTGACCAACCCATCCCAGCGGCCCACCAGCCTGGTGGCAGCCACTCCCTCCCTCAGTAGTCCTGCAGGTCCAATCTCTGGAGAATGGTCCAGGCACCGAAGGTACAGCACTGCTGGCCTTCTGGCTGTGGTGCCTGAGGCCACTTCTCCTCCCTAGATGCTCCGCAAGGAAGAAAGGATATAAAAGCGGCTGCCAGGTGGCTTCCGACAACCAGCACAAACGTCAGCGGGATGGATCCAGATCCCGGGCCAGCAAGGGCATCCGACCGCCTGCCTGGAGGGCTGATCGCGTCCTGGCCCCTCCCCCACCCCCTGCCCCACTCAGGACCTCACCTGTGCACAAATTCATGCACCAGGCCTCCAGTCTTTTATATTATTATAGGATAGCCAGGGACTTATAAAGAACTTGTAGTTTTAGCAAAGGTGAAGTCTGAGGTTAAATACTTAACAATGGGGATACATTCTAAGATATGCATCATTAGGGGATTTCATCATTGCATGAAAATCATATAGTGTACAAACCTGGATGGTATAGCCTACTTCATACCTAGGCTATATGGTATAGGCTATTGCACCCAGGCTACAAACCTATACAGCATGTTACTGTACTGAATACTGTAGGCAGTTGAAACAATGAAAAGTATTTGTGTATCTGAATGTATCTAAACATAGAAAAAGTTCACTAAAAATATAATATAAAAGATAAAAAATGGTGCACATGTAGAGGGCACTTATTATGAATAAAGCTTGCAGGACTGGAAGTTGCTCTGGGAGAGTCAATGAGATAGTAGTGAGTGAATATTAAGGCCTGGGACATTACTGTACAACACCGTAGACTTTATAAACACTGTACACTAGGCTACACTAAATTTGTAAAATAATTTTTTTTTCTGGGGAGAATAAAAATGGAAGCAGAGTAAGTGGATGCGGCACAGATATGCTCCCAGGAACAAACTGGTATTACAACTAAAATACAGAAAAACTTCCTGAATAATCAATGGAAAATTTGTAGGAAAGAACCCTGATACCCAAGGACCAAAAGTGGAGACTGCATAGAGACTGGTACGAGGGACGGAGGCGCAAAAGGGCTGGTCAGGCACCCACAGATAGCAACTAAAGTCCCAGAGAGATATCTCATCTGAGGGGGGTTGCCACTGAGAACTCTGGGATCTAATTCCCAGCAGAGATCATCAGAAGAAGAGATAAATGAAGCAGAGATAAGAAATGAAAAGCCAACATAAATAAAGAAACCAAATTAACCGTTTACGATCACCTGGGTTAATAGCAACAAATGCTCCTCTATCCCAAATCCTGTCAAATTTGCCAATATTTGCTCTATCAGGAAAAAAAGAAAAAATAAAAAATCCTTCTTCTAGTATAGATTATTCAAATTCAGTATTAAAACAGTAAGTGTGGGTGATCAGCTAACGCTGGCAAACTGGTTTCCGATTCTCTTAGTATGTCCTGCACAAGAGGACCAGGCTAAAGAAGCACATCACCACCAAGCCAGCATTACAAGAAATGCTAAAGGGGTTGCTGTAATGAGAAGGAACAGTGAGAAACATAGCCATACAGAATTAAAATGGCAATAAATAAGTACCTATCAATAACCCTAAATGTAAATGGATTAAATACTCCAATCAAAAGTCTTAGGGTAGCTGAATGGATACAAAAATATGATCCAACTATATGCTGTCTACAAGAGACCCAACTCAAAACAAAAGACACACACAGGATGAGAGTGAAGGGATGGAAAATAATTTCCCATGCAAATGGAAAAGAAAAAAGCTGGAGTAGCAATACTCATATCCGACAAAATAGACTTTAAAATGAAGGCCATCACAAGAGACAACAAAGGTCACTACATAATACTAAAGGGATCGATCCAACAAGAGGATATAACTTTGGTAAACATAAATGCACCCAATATAGGGGGACCTAAATATATTAAAAAAAAAACCTTCTAGAGGACATTAATAGAGAGATCGACAACAATACAGTCATAGTAGGGGACTTTAATTCCCCTCTGACTTCATTGGATAGATCTTCCAGACAAAAACTTAACAAGGAAACAGAGACTCTACAGGACACATTGGATCAGATGAATTTAATAGACATTTATAGAACATTTCACTCCAATGCAGCAGAATATACATTCTTCTCAAGTGCACACAGTTCATTCACAAAGATAGACCACATGTTAGGACATAAAACAAGTCTCTACAAGTTCAAGAAGATTGAAATCACATCAGGCATCTTCTCAGATCACAGTGGAATGAAATTAAAAATCAACTACAGTAAAAACACCCAAAAACATTCAAACACATGAAGGCTAAATAGCATGTTATTAAACAATGAATGGGTTACCAAAGAGATCAAGAAAGAAATCAAAAACTTCCTGGAAACAAATGAAAATGAACACACAACAATACAAAATCTCAGGGACACAGCAAAAGCAGTCCTGAGAGGGAAGTTTATAGCACTACAGGCATACCTCAAAAAACAAGAAAAATTAGCAATAAACTATTTAACCCTACAAATTAAAGAATTGGAAAGAGAACAATAAGAAAAGCCCAGAGTAAGTAGAAGGAAGGAAATAATAAAGATTACAGCAGAAATAAATAACATAGTCACTAAAAAAAGTACAAAAAAATCAATGAAACCAATGATAAACAAAATTGATACATCATTAGCCAGACTAATCAAGAAACAAAGAGAGCGTACCCAAATAAATAAATTCAGAAATGAAAGTGGAGAAGTAATCAATGACACCACAGAAATACAAAGGATTGTAAGAAAATACTATGAACAACTATATGCCAACAAGCTGGACAATGTGGATGAAATAGACAAATTCCTAGAAAAATACAGTCATCCAAAACTGAATCAGGAAGAATAAAAAAATCTGAATAGGCCAATAACAACTGATGAAATAGAAGCAATAATAAAAAAAAAAAACTCCCACCAAACAAAAGCCCAGGTCCTGATGGTTTCATAGGGGAGTTTTACCAAACATTCAAAGAAGAACTAACACCTATACTCCTCAAAGTATTTCAGAAAATCCAAGAAGAAGGAACATTTCCAAACTCCTTTTATGTGGCCAGCATTATCCTGATTCCAAAACCAGATAAAGACACTACAAAGAAAGAGAATTACAGGCCAATATCCCTGAGGAACATAGATGCTGAAATCCTCAACAAAACATTAGCAAATCGCATCCAGCAATATATTAAAAAGATCATACACCATGATCAAGTGGGATTTATTCCAGAGATGCAAGGCTGGTACAATATTTGCAAATTAATAAACGTGATACATCATGTAAACAAACTGAAAGACAAAAATCACATGATCATATCAATAGACGCAGAAAAAGCATTCAACAAAATCCAACACCCATTCTTGATAAAAACTCTCAGCAAAGTGGGAATAAAGAGAGCATATCTCAACACGATAAAGGCCATATATGGCAAACTTAAAGCCAACATCATACTCAGTGGGCAAAAACTAAAACCATTTCCCCTAAGAAGAGGAACAAGACAGGATGCCCACTTTTACCACTCCTGTTCTACATAGTACTAGAAGTGCTAGCCATAGCGATCAGACAAGAAGAAGAAATAAAAGGCATACAATTTGGAAACGAAGAAATAAAACTGTCATTATTTGCTGATGACATGATATTGTACATAGAAAACCCCAAAGACTCCATCAAAAAACTACTAGACTTAATAAATGAATTTGGCAATGTAGCAGAATACAAAATTAACACTCAGAAATATATGGCTTTTTTCCCCACCTTTTTTATACGGCTTTTTTATACACCAATAATGAACTCACAGAAAGAAAAACTAAAAAAAAAAATCCCATTTACCATTGCACCAAATAATTAAAATATCTAGGAATAAACTTAACTAAGGAGGTAAAAGACATGTACTCGAAAAACTACAACATTGAAAAAAAACAGAGGAAGACAAACAAATGGAAGAATACTGTATACAGTGTTCGTGTTCATGGATTGGTAGAATCAACATCATTAAAATGTCCATATTACCCAAAGCAATCTATAGATTTCATGCAATCCCCATTAAGATACCAATGGAATATTTCACAGACCTAGAACAAACTCTCCAAAAATTCATATGGAATAAAAGAAGACCCTGAATAGCTGCAGCAATCCTGAGAAAAAGAACAAAGTTGAAGGGTTCACAATATCAGATATCAAGCCATATTACAAAGCCATTGTTCTCAAAACTGCCTGGTATTGGCACAAGAACAGACATACAGACCAATGGAACAGAACAGAGAACCTAAGCCATTATGCTCAATTAATATTTGACAAAGGAGGTAAGAGCATACAATGGAGTCAAGATAGTCCCTTCAATAAATGGTATTGGGAAAATTGAACAGATACATGCAAAGAATTGAAACTAGATCACCAACTCACACCATATACAAAAATAAACTCAAAATGGATAAAGGACTTAAACGTAAGATGGGAAACCATAAAAATCTTAGAAGAATCCATAGGCAGCAAAATATCAGACATACGTCGTAGCAATATCTTTACTGATACAGCTCCTAGGGCAATGGAAACTAAGGAGAAAATAAAGAAATGGGACTACATCAAAACAAAAAGCTTCTGCACAGCAAAAGAAACCATCAACAAAACAACAAGAAGGCCCACTGCATGGGAGAACATATTTGCCAATGTTATCTCTGATAAGGGTTTAATCTCCAAAATTCACAGGGAAGTCATACAATTTAACCAAAGGAAGATAAACAGTCCAATAAAAAAAAATGGGCAAAGGACCTAAATAGACACTTTTTGAAAGAGGGCATACAGAAGGCCAAGAGACATATGAAAACATGCTCAAAGTCACTAATCACCCTAGAGATACAAATCAAAACAACAATGAGATACCATCTCTCACCTGTCAGAATGGCTATCATCAACAAATCAACAAATGACAAGTGCTGGTGAGGATGCAGAGAAAAAGGAACCCTCGTGCACTGCTTCTGTGAATGCAGACTGCTGCAGCCACTGTGGAAAACAGTATGGAGTTTGCTCAAAAAATTAAAAATGGAACTCCCATTTGACCCAGTGATCCCAATTCTAGGAATATATCCCAAGAACTCAGAGACACCAATCAGAAAGGATATATGCACCCCTATGTTCATAGCAGCACAATTTACAGTAGCTAAGATTTGGAAACAACTTAAGTGCCCATCAGCAGGTGAGTGGATTAAAAAACAGTGGTACATCTACACAATGGAATACTACGCTGCTGTAAAAAAGAAGGAACTCTTACCATTTGTAACAGCATGGATGGACCTGGAGAGCATTATACCAAGTGAAATAAGCCAGTCTGAGAAAGATAAATATCACATGATCTCACTCATTAGTGGAATATAATGAACAACATAAACTGATGAATAAAAATAGAGCCAGAGGAAAAAAAAATTTAGACTATAATAGAACTAATCCTGTTAATTGCAGAATTTTAATATTTTCTACAACTTTTGTGATATTATACTATGTTAGTACTGTTTTGGTAATATTATATTAATGTTATTGCATGTAATATTATTATATTTAAAATTGTTTTTCTTGAAAAAATTTATTTCTTCATTAGTAAATTCACCTTAGCTTACTATAACCTTTTCACTTTGTAAAGTTTTTAGTTTTTAAAAAAATGTCAACTCTTTTGTAATAACACTTAGCTTAAAATACAAACACATTGTACAGAGGTACGGAAGTGTTTTCTTTATATCCTTATTCTACAAGCTTTTATCTATTTTTAAAATTACATTTTAAAAACTCTTTTTGTTAAAAACTAAGACACAAGCACACATATTAGCCCAGGCCCACACAGGGTCAGGATCATCGATATCACTGTCTTCCACCTCCACGTCTTGTCCCAGTGGGAGTTCTTCAGTGCAGTGACACGCACGGAGCTGTCATCTATGATAGCAGTGCCTTCTTCTGGAGCCCCTCCTGAAGGACCTGCCTGAGGCTCTTCTTGAGGAGGTGTCACTCTTTTCAGAAATACTATCCCCATGGTGGTTTGCTTCTTATTTTGTCATATATTTATTTGTAAGCAGGTAGCATTGTGATGTTAATTACGATAGTTACAATGTCACTAGGTAACAGGACATTTTCAGCTCCATTATAGTTTTATGGGACCACCAATGTCTATTTGGTCTGCTGTTGACCCAAAAGTTGTTATGTGGCACATTACTGTATTATTTAATTCACATTCATGTAAGAGCTCTCCATTATGGATCATCCTTGTGTATAGGATACCACTGAATGAATTTTTTTTTTTTTTTTTTTTTTGCAGAACCAGAGATTACACATGCAAAAGTGACCCGTGCCTTGAAAGACATAGGTTAAGGTGATTCTCCCAGGTCCTTTGGCAGGCACTTAATTGCTCAGGTTTGCAGCTGTGGTCTGGCCCTGAAATGTGCCAGCTAGTCTGAGGATATACTGCATTGGCCAAGGGGTCAGTGGGTTCAGAAGTTATGATGCAGCCAAATTCATGGTCATTAACTAGAAGCACATCGTCTCTGTGGTGGGCCAGTAGTGTGTCCTGTAATGTAGGGAGAGAGGTAGCAAAACATGATGACTGGGTGCACATCCTCACTCTGCCACTTATTGTCAGATAAAATGAAGGTAATAATTCCTACCCTTTAGGTGATGTGTCAAGATTAAATTGATAAAGCAATTTGAGCACAGTTCCTGATAAAGAGTAAACTCTTGGTGAATGGTAGCTATTTGTCCAAACCAGTACACTTTCAGAAAGGAAATAAAGTACTAAAATGATACATATTATATAATGTATATATTATATAATTTAAAAATCTACTAAAAATTTAGTTTTATTATATGGGTAAGTCTACAGAATATTTGTAGTTAAACCTTTTAGAAATGAAATTCTTAAAAAAATGTACATTAAAGCAAAAAAAAAAAAATGTTTATATTGCTGTGGCTGGTGTGGCCCAGTTGGTTGAGCATTGGCTGTGCACCAAAAGGTGGCCAGTTTGATTCCCGGTCAGGGCACATGCCCGGGTTGCGGGCTCGATCCTTAGTGTGGGGCGTGCAGGAGGCAGCCAATCAATGATTCTTTCTCATCATTGATGTTTTTTCCTCTCCCTCTCCTTTCCTCTCTGAAATCAATAAAAATATATTTTTAAAAATCAATAACAGATATTTTATTTATTTATTTAAAAATATACTTTTATTGATTTCAGAAAGGAAGGGAGAGGGAGAGATAGGAACATCAATGATGAGAGAGAATAATTTAAAAAAAACTTTATTGTTGAAAGTATTACATAGGTCCTCCTTTCCCCCCCATTAACCTCTTCCAGCCCACTTCTGTCTCCCCCACACCCTTAGGTCCTCACAACCCAAGAGAGAATCATTGATCAGCTCCCTCCTGCACACTCCACCCTGGGGATCAAGCCTGCAATCCAGGCATGTGCCCTGACTGGGAATCGAACTGCAACCTTCTGGTTATAGGTCTATGCTCAACCTCTGAGCCACTCCAGCTGGGCAATAACAAATACTTAAAAAAATAAAATCAAAATAAAATAAAATAAAATAAATGAAGGCTTTTAAAAAAACACCACCTTTATATTGTATTATTTGACAATATAAATATATTAAAAATAAATAGAATGATTATTTTTGTTAAATATTTACATACTTAATCAGCTTGTTAGTTATATCTGGCTCTACTACTACATCACTGGCATTTTTCTGAAGAAATGCCTTTTTTCTAATATTGGCATATTATTTTTAATTTTCATAATGTCTAAATAAAATTGAAATTGACACCTTCAATTAACTTGCCTCTGTAAACCATAGTATTTTTACTTGAGAAACAAAATCTCTCTACAAGAACTGAGTGAATTCTGTGAAATGGAGAATATTCTCAATTATAATATTTTTGTATTAAAATGTATAAGAAGCTTAAATATAATCCTTGATACCCCCTTTTTTGGCCTCCAGAGTACATTTCCTTGACAAACATTTCTAGAAGACAAATTTCATCAAATAAATTCTCTCCAGATGTGCTTCTTTTGATGTTTCCCCCACTGGGATGCTACGAAATCAAAGGCACTCCTAATTTTGTTCCATTCCATTGGGCATTATAAAAGTTTCTCCTCACAAGTGGATATATTAGTATTCCAAAGAGCAATATTAAACCTCAAACATGACTTGATGTCTGTCATTTAATTTATTCACTCTGCTAGAGTTGGGATGCTTCAGTGTCTTCCTTTTTGTAAGCTTTGCTTTTCAACAGTTGTAATTCTCCAAAGCCTCAAAAGCTGAAGATTTCTGGTGCTCCTTGAGTTTTTTAATTAAAATTTCTAACTGCTATCGGGGAAAAAGAATAACGTAATTTTTGTAAGTTGGATGACTTTCCTTAAACTTATATGGAGAGTTTATCTAATTTTTCACATGCTTCAGACATTTAAAAGGAAGATTTGTTTGGATTTTTTTAAGACACTGAAATGGTTGCTTAGCAACTGCTTCCTGCATTGCATGATGTTGTTATGATTTTCACCTGCTGGAGAAAAACATCAATAAGATCCTTTGCCAACCAACATTTTTTTTTTCTAACCGCTATTGAATAAATGCACCCCAAATCTAGAGGACCCATTTATGAAAAAGTTCGATACCACTGATAGGACACATTGATTTACTAAGTAGTCCCAATTAATGATGGACAGCTAAGAGAGCAGTTAGTGTGGCCATGCTGACATGGTTTTTGTCTGTTTGTTTGTTTTTAGTTCAACATCAGCTTCATTACAAAAATTTTGTAGTTTAATACTTGACATATTCAAAATTTGTAAATTTTAACAAATACAGCTTCTATTTCAATTGGTATATAATGCAACTTTTTAAAGTGAAATTATGACTTACATTTACACTTTAACCAACTCCAATTACATTTCTGCTTCATATTTTAATTTTAAAATTAGACATCTTAAATTAGTAACACACACAATGTTCTGCCAAGCTTATACAGCATTATCACAGTATTTGTAGTTAATATTTTAAAACCAGATTTATGGAAAGATTCACAATAATGTCAGGTGTTTCAGCTTAAACAGACTACATTTCTGTTTTCATTACCAAAACACATTATAGTTTTTGCTTCACTTTTTGTACATGAACACTAAAACCTGAAATAAAAAATTGGCAAAGGTGTTTTCTGCCCTGGCTGCTTGAAGATCTGCCTTCATCATGAACAACACAGTAACTACCCAGACCAGGAAGTTCATGACCAACAGACTACTTCAGTGGAAACAAATGATCATTGGTGTCCTTCACCCTGGGAAGGCAGTAGTACCTAAGGTAGAAATTTGGGAAAAACTAGCCAATACATGTAAGACCACACCAGATGTCAGCTTTGTGTTTGGATTCAGAACCCATTTTGGTGGTGGCAAGACCACTGGCTTTGGCATGATTTATGATTCCTTAGATTACTAAAAGAAAAATGAACCCAAACATAGACATGCAAGACATGGCCTGTATGAGAAGAAGACAACTTCAAGAAAACAGCAAAAGAAATGCAGAACAGAACGAAGGCAGTCGGGGGGACTGCACAGGTCAATGTTGGTGCTGGTAAAAGTGAGCTGGAGATGGGCCAACTGAGGAGTAAAAATTTTTCAGTGACTTTATGTGGTGATTGTGCAGTTTTTTTCGTGAAAGGATTAATAAACTAATAACTTCTGTGTGGAGAAAAATGGCAAAGTCAATTTAGAAGAGCAATCACTGGCTGTAAATGTTATGTAAGCACCTCTACAGTGGCATGTGATAAATCATAAACTTCAAGTCCAGGGTTCTCAAAATAGCAGTTCATTTGGTTGTCCATTATCATGCTTCTTCAGCAGATCTGTGTGTTGGGGTTTTCACTCGGTAATTGATATCACTTTGTCCCTTATGGCTCTGAGGGTTGGCAAATGCTGACATTTTGTGCAACTTCACATTCATCAACTTACTTGGGAATTGGAAATTCAGCACTTAATGTTTTACTAAATGTGAACTTCCATTTTTTAGCTTATTGCAAAATAAAAGACATCACGTTATTATTATTCACCAAATAATAATATAGTTAGTTATTGTAGATATGCAGCATACAAGAAATGACCAAATCATTGTTAAAAGTATTTAGATTGGTCTCTAGATGCTTCTAAGGCAGCACTCATGGCCTCTTTCCCCTGAAAACATGTTGAATATTCTAACCCACCTTTCCCACTCACCCCACCAGCTGTGCCTTTGTAGTTCCATACCTCCTGTAGGCCTGAGCAGGGGCATGGCGTGCCTCACTGGTAAACCCAAGGGCACAGGGCATCAGGGTATTCTCTCAGAGGCTGGAGGGGTTCGCTGTCCCTGGCAGCTCCTGCTTGAGTGCATTTTCTTTTGTAAGCAAATGCCCTGCTATCTTGAAAAGGAAGCAGTAGTTCCATTGTGTTTGGAAAGGATTGGGGAAAATAGAAATGGGTCATTGCTGGTTATCCTCCCTTAGAGTGACCTCTCTGCTGCTTGTCTTAGTGCATGCTGCGATAACCAAGTATCATAGCTGGGCGGCTTAAACAACATATTTCTGGAGTCTTGGAAGGTCAAGATCAAGGTGCTGGCAGATTCAATGTCTTGTGAGAGCCCACTTCCTGGTTTGTGGATGGCCATCTTCTTGTTATGTCACACCTGGCCTTTCCTCAGTGTGTGTGTGTGTGTGTGTGTGTGTGTGTGTGTGTGTGTGTGTGTGGTGGGGAGAGGGGAAGCAGCAGCTCTGATTTCTTGCTCTTATAAGGGCTCTAATCCCATTGTGAGGGCTCCATCCTCACGACCTCAACTAAACCTCATTACCTCTCCAAAGCCCCACCCCCAGATACCACCATATTTGGAATTAGGGCTTCAACATGTAACTTTTAGGGGGGACACAAACATTCAGTCCATAGCACTGCTCATGTGCTTACAGTACTGGACAAGACTACGAAGGAAGCTTGGAAATACAAAGTGGAGAACCACTCAACCAACCCCAGCTTCTTTTAATGCAACTATTAAAGGTATTTCTCTATTAAAGGGAAAATACCAAGGCAAATGTTAAACCAAACAGGATGGCAAGCATAGACCTAAATAAACCAGGACTGCCCAGGGCAAAAAGGACCCTTTAGCCATAATTAGAAAGGATGACACTTTATCTGAAAAGAAGTTTTTACATAGAAACACTAGAGGGCGCTTTAGACTGTAAGAATTCTGCTTTAATTTACACAAGGTAACAGTACCAAATTTATGTTACTACATTTCTATAGTGAATAGTCTATAAACCTTTAAAATGATAATAAAATAGTAAATAGTAAAGTCATATCAGGTGATTTTGATATTCTAAGAACATGAACAAATTTAATACAAATGTTTTGCTTGTTTCCATACTACCCCATGCTAAAGGTTATGATAATCCCATTTCTTTCATTGAATTTATTGGGGTGACATTTACATACATGTGGCGCCCACTGTTCTTATCATAAGTGTTGACAAGTAAGAGTGGATTATTAAGGCAAGTGCTCTAGTCTTTAGGGAAACGGTATAAACAGTGGAAGAAAATGTTT
The DNA here is from genome assembly GCF_951640355.1 of Cnephaeus nilssonii. Classification (NCBI taxonomy): domain Eukaryota; kingdom Metazoa; phylum Chordata; class Mammalia; order Chiroptera; family Vespertilionidae; genus Cnephaeus; species Cnephaeus nilssonii. The sequence goes on from NC_137078.1 coordinate 26,315,942, forward strand.
GACCTGACATCTGTGGTTCTATTCCCACCTCTGTGACTTTGGGCAAATCTTACAATCTTTCTGGATATGTTTGTTCATAAAGTGTTGGGGTTGAACTAAATGACTGCCAAGTCTTTTTTAAGTCTGTAGTTCTCCAATCCTGAGCTTTATATTTAACTTTGACTAGTTTTTTAATCTATATTTGCATATAGGAGTCATGTCTAGAGATTATCTTCAACTCCAGTTATGAAACCAGAGAAACTGTGACGACTGGATCAGAAGAAAGAGGACAGGTAGATGGTTCCCATCAAATTCCTTACAGTGGCTCGCTGTGCATTAGAAACAGGTAGCTTTTGTTAGTTACTAGAAAATATGCACACAGGCACTGCTGCTCAACCTCACACTTCCCTTGAAGCAAAAATGGTGGTCAGATGTTTATATTTCATTGACTTTCTGGCTACGATTCAGACAAGATAGAAAGTGAGACTAGATAAAAATTATGTGAGATTTAAAATGAAGTCTAGTCTATTTCTGATGTTATGAAAACAAATGAGAAAAACATTTGCCAGATAGATGTAAGCCCCATCTGCCCTCGTATAATTGAAGCCAGCATGTTCAGTGATCTGGTGTTTGATTTAATACTGTTGCTACACAGTTTTTTAACTCCTGAAGAATGCTCTGACATTGTTAACTGAGTTTCCTTATGAAACAAACACATTGTTGAATGATGTATGCTTTGCATGGAAAAATGAAATGTTAGCAACATGCATCTCTGTTGGAAGGAAAATAATTTGGCTGGTGGAATTGTATGACTCCTGTCTTATATACACACATAAAAAGTGATTCTTAGCGTGTTTCTAAATTTGTAAGATTTTTTTTAGTCATCTTTTGCATGTCTTCGTGTGGATATGGGTCTGTGTGCACCTGTGTGCATGTATCTGCATATCTGTGTCTGCAGGTGTACCTCTGTATGTTCATACTTCAAGTGTCCATTCATTACAGGTAGTAACTCTTGGATGATAACTTGTTTTACATCTTGAAGTTTCTCCACACTTAATAGTGAAAATCAAAATTAAGGAGATCCCAAAGGGAATGTCCATATCTTGATAATTTCTTCATGACTCATACTGTCTAAACTGAGTCTTGGGAGCAGCAGGCCGCGGTAGGGGAGGAAAGGACACAGAGGCTACAGCAAAAAGCAGGGTGTAAGACAGGGGTCCTGATGGGTCTCACTCCAGGGAACTTGGGCAGGGGGTGCAAGTAGGCAAGTCTGCAAGGAGACAACAAGTGGAAGCCGAAGGAGGTCGGTGTCAGGAAGAGTCGACCCATCTATTATCAACTCTGTAGTGAGTGCCTCATTGCGCCGGTGCTACAGTTGGTGAAATGAGTGTGGAAGGCTCTTTTAATGCTTCATAAAGTCTTTGATGAACAGGCTGGCTTGAATTCAAGATAGTGGATTCTGTTTTTGTTATTGTTGTTCCTTAGAGAATCTTCAGAGTGCAATGATTTTCTCAGTCATTTAGCTACAAATTAAGTTTATTATTCTTTAAAAGCATGTCAGAAACAGCCTGGCCAAGTAGCTCAATTGGTTGAGTGTCATCCTGTACCCCAAAAAGGTTGTGGGTATGACTTCCAGTCAAGGGCACATATTTAGGTTGTGGGATGCCCATACAGGAGGCAACTGATAGATTGATAGGTGTTTCTTTCTCACATCATTGTCTGTCCCTCCCTCCCTCCCTCCCTCCCTCCCTCCCTCCCTCCCTCCCTCCCTCCCTCCCTCCTTCCCTCTCTCCCTCCCTCCCTTCCTCCTTCTCCCTCTCCCTCTCTCAAATCAATGAAAATGTCCTCAGGTGAAGATTTTAAAAAAATATGTCAGAAAAAACACTGGGGGAAGAGAGAGATCAAATGGATATTAATATTTCCACTATTGTTTTCAGTGACATCATTTTCAAGATTATCAGTCAAGACTCTCTTAGTTGCAAGTGACTGAAATAGCCTATGCAAAAAAAAAAAAAAAAAAAAGGAATTTGTGGGTTCACATAACTGGGAAGTCTAGGGGATGGAGATAGGAGTAGCTAGACCAGAGCTTCCAATGTTGCCCCTCATCTCTCTTCCCCTCTGCTTACAGGTTTGGATCCTACAGTTTTAAAAAAGAGTATTTTTCTTGAGAATTCTAATGAGGTGGAGAACTGTGGTTGGATTAGCATGTGCCAGATGGCTGGCTGGCTGGCATTTTGGCCTCTGAAGTACACGTGGTGAAAAAACTGTAGAGAGAATTATAAAGGAAAAAGTAAAGTCATTCTCTGGTGCGGTCAAGAGTGTCAAACATTGGGAACAAACAATGTCACACATCAGATTGAGGGTATTAGACTGACTCCAATAACCAGAGGAACAACACTTTGAGTGTTCAATACATGTTAGGTATTTTTCCTAGACCTTTTATGTGTAACACATTTAATGTACATCAGAATCCTATGAGATAGGGATGAGTGTTATCTCCACTTTATGGATGAGGAAACTGAGGCCCTGGGAGTTGAGAAGACTGCCCAGGGTCACACACTAATGCATAGAAGTCTGTCTTCAGTCATATGCTCTTAACCACTATGCTGTACAACACAGCGGCATGGCATAATAATTAGTGAATCACATCTAATGAATGAATAACTATTGTGTTACAAAGATACTAAGCGCATGGTAAAGAAGGGGAGAGGGAAAACTCCATATTTTTTCCTAGTGGCTAGCTCAATAATTTGATGCATCCATCCAGCTCCCAAGGGTCCGGTGGAGCCTACTGAAAGCAGGAATGGATTGACCTGGGTCACATCGAGGTTTACCTGAAAATAATGAATATGGATTCAAGGCCACCCACTAACCAACCCTTGGGAGTCTGGCGCAGGGATAGCATAGGAGAGCAAGGGGAACAAGAATGGGGTCCACTTCCTGAGAGAATAGGTAAAATGCAAACCAGGAACAGCAAATCAGGAATAGTCTAGCCTCTCTGTCTGTCTGCTCTGGGAGCCGGACCTCCTTGGGTGGGACCCTAACTAGAGAAGACAGACAGACACTGAAGTGCCAGGACTAAAGCTGGTGTCAGTGAGGGATGGGTGAGGTGGGAGGTGGGGGAGCTGTGTGTGAGCTTGTCTCCCTTGGCTAATTTTTCTCTTTTGTATTTGTTTTGTTGTAACTTTTGAAGTTGTGGTGGTTAAATATACATAAAATAAAGCTGACTGTTTTTAAGTGTACAATTCAGTGGCATTAGTACACTCACAACATCGTGCAACCATCACCACCATCTACAGGCACACCTTGTTTTATTGCATTTCTCTTTATTGTGCATCACAGATGCTGCAGTTTTTACAAATTGAAGGCAAGACCATCCACTAGCAAAAAGAATTATGACTTGTTTTATTGCGGTGGTATGGAACCAAACCTGCAATATCTCTGAGGTATGCCTGTTTTCTAGAACTTTTTCCTCATTTCAAATAGAAACTCCCCAGTCCCCTTCCCCCAGCCCCTGGTAACCTCTATTTTAGTTTCTTTCTCAGCGAATTTGCCTGTACTAGGTACTGCTATAAGTGGAATCATACAGTATCTGTCCTATGGTAGCTGGCTTCTTTCATTTAGCATAATGTGCTCATCTATGTCGCTCATCAGGATTCATCTAAGTCCGTGGTCGGCAAACTGCGGCTTGAGAGCCACATGCGGCTCTTTGGCCCCTTGAGTGTGGCTCTTCCACAAAATACCACGGCCTGGGCGAGTCTATTTTGAAGAAGTGGCATTAGAAGAAGTTTAAGTTTAAAAAATTTGGCTCTCAAAAGAAATTTCAATCGTTGTACTGTTGATATTTGGCTCTGTTGACTAATGAGTTTGCCGACCACTGATCTAGGTCATAGCATGTGTTAGAATTCCATTTCTTTGTTAAAGTACAAGACTGGAGAGGAGATGGCATGAGGTGGTCTGGGCTTGCCCTCCGTGCATGGTGGTGGGAGGAAGCAGGGCAGGGGTGTAGTCCTCCTGCCCTCGAAGAAGCTCCGAGTTGCCACCTGGCTGCTGCCTTGTCATTTTCCAAGTGTTGTGATTGATGGGGCAACAGAAAAACAAACTTCTCACCCCCAACCTATCCCCAGCTTCCTTCTCCATATTACCTAAAATACAGGGCCTGGGAGATTGACTTGATTTGACAGCGAGGGAGAGGGCGGAGTTGAGGTGGGAAGAAGGCCTGTCAATTATTCACATTTTAATGTGACTCCGTGTCATCAGATCATTCTCCAGCACTCCCAGGTGAACTAAGCAAGTGGGAATTCTGGGGTTGGAGTGCCGAGTAGCGTGAGGCGCAGGCTTTGGAGCATATGCGTGGCAGCTTATTCGGGTATCATCTGAGCTCCGGGCTCCTGGGGAGAAGGAGGGAGAGAGAGGAACCTGGAATCCAGAGGGGAAGGGCAGAGGAGCCGGTCTTGCTCTTGCCAGTCTTAGCAGGGACCCGGTGGGACACCTCCGTGCCCACCCAGAAGCCGTCATTTCAAACATCTAAGGGCCCCAGCCCACCTGGAGTCTTGAAAGGGAGTGGGGAGGGCTGTATTTTGCAGCCTCCTCCCCTCCTCCCTTTCCCGACTTTCTGGTGATGGAGCCACGAAGAAGTTTCCAGCGCTGACTCTGGGTCAAGCAGTAGGAGACAGAAGTTCTTTGTGGAGACAGTTTATGTTCTTTTCAGCTGTGCTCACACGTCCACTTCCAGCTCTTAGATCTCGTGGCCATGACTCTGTAAAGGCTTCCACGTGGGCTTACGCACGTTGACACTCGGAGGAGGACGGGCCTCCTTTCAACTCAGTGTTGTTCTTTCTTAGCTGCACACTGGCTTGGTCGGTGGAAAGGTAGCCAGCAGTGACCGAATGAAGTACGTGCGGAGTCCGGAGACAGGAAGGAGGTTTCTAGGTCTGTGTTGTTGACCTAATTCTGTATTATGTTTTCAGTGTTGCTGACCTAATTCTGCATTATGTTTTCATTGAATGAGTTGATTATTTTTATATCATTTCCTGGTAAGTGAATTACCTTCAGTACTTTCAATTTTTCCATGTCTCATTTTCTAGCTCCTTACCACATTTTATTTGCACTTGAAAATTCCTTGCTTAAGCTCTTTCTCGTTTTTTAAGCCACCGGGAACAATGCTGCCTGCTTAGTATTTGAACGGCAGATTGCTGCTGTTATAAACACCCTGGTCTTACACCTAATTTGTGTGAAGACCAAGTTAAAATTTATTGTCAAGTCTTTAAAGGGGCTATGTCCTTCATGTTGCATTTTCATATTAAATGTATTAGTTTTTAAAATATATATATATTTTAATTAATTTCAGAGAGGAAGGGAGAGGGAGATAGAAACATCAATGATGAGAGAGAATCATTGATTGGCTGCCTCCTACATGCTCCACACTGGGGATTGAGCCCACAACCCGGGCATGTGCCCTGACCGGGAATCAAACCATGACCTCCTGGTTCATAGGTAGACGCTCAACCACTGAGCCACACCGGCCAGACTTAACATACCAATTTAATCTTGTTGCTTTAATCACCCTCCTTAAGTGCTTAAACATGCATCACTGGATCTGGCTTTCTCTCACTATCTCTGAAATCTGGTTCCTTGTTAAACAAGTTAGACATTTGTTCCCTAAAGTGATATTCACTGTGTACTGCAGTTGCTGGCATTGCTTTTTGTGTTTCAGTTTCAATGAAAACATTTAAACAAGTCACTTAAAAAATGTATGTTCTCATTGCGTTTTGATACTGATATTATCTTGATGTTAGGGGTGAACATTGGAGAGACATTTCTAAGTTAATGTTCAAACGCCTGGCAGCGTGGCTTCCTTGTTTCTAGCACTTGCTCAGTTATGCCAAATATCTGCTGGTATGACATAGTAAAAGGACTCTTTTGTCCTGTGGAAATTTGATTTTTGTATCCCTTCCCCAGTAGTCAGTACATTTTGAGATTCTCTTCAGTCCTAAAGATTAAATGGGAATAGTAATCCGATTAAACGTGGCTTTTTAAAAATGTTTAATAACAAGGTGTCATTGCTTAAAAATTATTTTAATATTCAGGACATTTCAATAGGAATGATTGTTAAGGCAGTATCAATCCCTTCCTGTTACGTGTATTACAAGTGTTATTGATTTAGTAGTCATGTGCTGCATAACGATGCTTCAGTCAACGGTGGGCTGCATCTCCTCCAGCGGTTCCGTAAGATTATAGTGTAGCTGAAGAATTCCCATTGCCTACTGATGTCAGAGCCATGGTAATATGGTGTGCGTTGCATTCCTCACGTGTTTGTGGTGATGCTGTTGTAAACAAACCCATGTGCTGCCAGTTGTATAAAAGTATAGCACATACAATTAGGTACAGTACATACTACTTGATCATGATAATGACTGCTACTGGTTTATGTACTTACTATACTATATTTTTATCACTATTTTACAGTGTACTCTTTCTACTTATAAAAAAAGTTTGCTGTAAAACAATATGTTGTGTTACGTCAGCAGCAGCTGCCGCATACATCTTTCCCGAGTCTCTTGAATGCATTTCTCTTGTGCTTGATTTAACCTCATGTTGTTTTGTACCATAACATGCTGTACAGTCTTGTAGCCTAGGAAAATAGGCTGCACCATACAGTTTAGGTGTGTGGTAGGCTATACCATCTGTGTAAATGCACTCTCTGATATTCACACAACGAAAACACTTAACAATGCATTTCTCAGGTTACATCCCTGTCGTTAAATGGCGCCTGACTGTTTATGCATGTGAAACCTATGTTAAATGTAAATACATTTATTTAGTAACCCTTTAAGGCAGTGGTTCTCAACCTTTCTAATACCGTGACCCTTTAATACAGTTCCTCATGTTGTGGTGACCCCCAACCATAAAATTATCTTCGTTGCTACTTCATAACTGTAATTTTGCTACTGTTATGGATCGTAATGTAAATACCTGTGTTTTCTGATGGTCTTAGGCTCTACAGCAGCGGTTCTCAACCTGTGGGTCGCGACCCACAGGTTGAGAACCGCTAGCAGGGTCGCCTAAGACCATCAGAGGTTGAGAACCACTGCTGTAGAGCCTAAGACCATCAGAAAACACAGATATTTACATTATAATTCATAACAGTAGCAAAATTACAGTTATGAAGTAGCAACAAAGATAATTTTATGGTTGGGGGTCACCACAACATGAGGAACTGTATTAAAGGGCGCGGCATTAGAAAGGTTGAGAACCATTGCTAAGGAATACTTCCTCCTTCTCCATAAAAGGATACATTTATTTGACAAGAAGTGACAAAATTTATATTTTATAAGAAATACTTTAAAGTTATTTAATGTTAGGAGGTTTTGCACATTAAATATGCAATATAATATTTATGTTTCTTCTTTCTGTTACCGAAAAGAAAAATGACTTCAGTGGAGAAGACAGGAAAGAAGGTTTTTGGTCTCTGTCCTTGAGTCTGATTGTTCCTTTACTGTGGCTGTATTATCTGCGTAGATGGCTGTAATTATATAGTTCATCTTTTCAGCAGCCTCAACTAATTCAGTTTAAAATCGGATTAAAACAAAACAAAACTTTCTTTTTCTTGTGTGTCCAAGCCCGTAATTTAGGCTGTTCTGAACTTTTAAAAGAATGCTTAGCCAGTTCTTTTTCCAACCACAATTTGATTTAATTTCCTTAAAAAGCAAGAAAATTGTGCCACATGCAAAGGTCCTAGAGTTAGTTGTTTAGGAGCTGTTTCAGATGATGGGGAAATTAAGTGGACCACCATGTACTATTTTCTTTTGTAAGTACAGTTAACCCTCGAACAACATGGGAGTTAGGAGCTCTGACCTCCCACACAGTCAAAAATTCACATCTAACTTTTGACTCCCCCAAAACTTAAATGCTAATAGCCTACAGTTAAGCCTTACCATAACATAAACAGTCGATTAACATATTTTGCATTATGTACTGTATTTTTACAACAAATAAGCTAGAGAAAAGAAAATGTTATTAGGAAAATCATAAGAAAGAGAAGATATTTATTGAAAAAAATCCACGTATAAGTGGACCTGCACAGTTCAAACCCGTGTTGTTCAAGGGTCAGATGTAGTGGAGGACAATTAGTGCTGGGAAACCAGGGGTGAGTCTTAATCAACTCAGAGGAAGAGTTGCAAGGGCGGGATTCTCCTTCTGACCTTAGCATTTCAGTGGGTCTTTGTTTTTGGATGGACTCTTTCCCCTCCCCTGCCCCCTTTCGTTAAAGAAAAAATACAAGCACTAAAAAAGTGGTAATATTTGCATGCCCTCTGAGCTTTGGAAAGACATTTTCTTTGGGTTTAGCTCCCTGGGTCCATCTAGTTCTGCAGTGTTTTCATACTGTGTGCACTGGGAAAATTTCAAGTGGAATGAAGCACACAGAGGTATTAAATTATCTCAAGTTCCTTCTTGAGTCATTTCAGCTGCAGTTTCTATTCCTTCTGCTACTCAGAAAATGGGGGGCTTTGGAAGTAGGGACTCCCCAGGCTAAGAAAGCTCCACGTCCTGCAAACTCCACTCTCTTCCACTTCCCCATACAAGCGCAACATCTGATGTATGATCTGGTTAGTGCTGAAAGGAGGGGCTTCAGCTGAAGCAATTGGGAGAGGGAAACTGCTAGTTCCATAGGAGAGCAAAAGGAGAACAGGACTGTGCCAGCCTGGAGATTCTTAAAGAACAGAGAACAAGGGATTGGTTTAGATACGTATATGATGTATAAAAGAGGAACTCGGGAGCGGTGATGAAGACTAGAACCATTGGTATTAGATGAACCTGGTTCAAAATCTGGCTCAGCCATTGACTAGGTGACCTTGATCTAACTAAGGGGTTTTCATCTGTAAAGATATTAATATACATAATGTTTAGGGGATGTTGTGGGACTAACATACCTATTGTGATACCTAGCACAAGGTAAGTCCTCTGTACATGAGTTGTTTATTCATAAATGTATTGATTCACAAATATTTTGTCATGCGTGTACCAAGAGAAGTAGATATTACAAATTTCTTTGTGTCTGTCTAGTTCCGTGGTCGGCAAACTGCGGCTCGCGAGCCACAGGCGGCTCTTTGGCCCCTTGAGTGTGGCTCTTCCGCAAAATACCTCGGCCTGGGCGAGTCTATTTTGAAGAAGTGGCGTTAGAAGAAGTTTGAGGTTAAAAAATTTGGCTCTCTAAAGAAATTTCAATCATTGTACTGTTGATATTTGGCTCTGTTGACTAATGAGTTTGCCAACCACTGGCCTAGTTGAAATAAGAATGATGGGTCTTGTCTTCAGTATTAAAGGTACTCATGTACAAGGTACATGGACATGCCATTCACAAGTACTGATGCAACCGCGGGCAATTTTCCTGCCTCGTGCCTGGTGAACTCCTGTTTGTCCTTTAAACCTACCTCTTTATCGCCTCCCCTGGCCCTCCAGACTGCTCTTTCTTCTTTGTACCAGGGCTTCTATTGTGTTGTCACCTTTAGCTCAGGGACCCTGCGGGCTCCCCTTTGGACTGAGAGCCTTTTGAAACAGGAGTTGTTTCATTCATACTTACTTTCCTCCTCCGAACCCCCAAACCCCCTCTGTCTAGTACAGGTACAGAGGTAACTATTACTTGGGTTTTAAATAGATTGGATTTAATTAAATCAAATACCTGTATAGAACACAGGTGGCCATGCAGAATATTTGGGGCTCACAGGACTGCTAGCTAAGTCTGTGAGGTGTCTCATTGTATAGCCTTGTGTGTTTTTTTTATTCCAGGGCCCCAATCTTGGCTTAGCACCAGGCTGCACATCTCATTTGAGGCCGCTCAGGACTGCAGTGGTTAATGCAGATGAACCGTGTGGTGTGATTCAGCTGCCAACAGATGTCAGGTTTCCCGAGGTTGTACAAGCGGATTGGCTGTTCTTTGGGATATGAACAGCCATGTGGTTCAGCCTACGGGAATGAAGGCAAGATTGCCAAGGTGACAGTAGGGAATACAGACTTAGATACAAGTTTAGGAATTGTGTTCAGGTGTCATGGCTTTCCTGGTGAGACTGTTTGAGTTTTTAACCTGTCAATCGGGGTATCTCTTTATTTGTAGCCTCTCTTGAGGCACAGGTTTACTTTTGTGTCCTTCAGTCTCCCTTTTTTTAAGAAAATGAGAATAAGTTATTCCATGTATGGTGGCAGTCAAAAATAACACTGACATGCCGAAACCGGTTTGGCTCAGTGGATAGAGCGTCGGCCTGCGGACTCAAGGGTCCCAGGTTCGATTCTGGTCAAGGGCATGTACCTTGGTTGCGGGCACATCCCCAGTAGGGGGTGTGCAGGAGGCAGCTGATCGATGTTTCTCTCTCATCAATGTTTCTAACTGTCTATCCCTCTCTCTTCCTCTCTATAAAAAATCAATAAAAAAAATTTGTAACTAAAAATAACACTGACAGTTGCATCTTGAAATATGAAAAAATATCTATGTTTGAGCTATTCTTATATATAAAATTTTTATGTAATGGCCACATCTGTTACATAGATTGCAGTTGAAGTATAGATTCTTTTCAAGTACTTTGGTATTCTTGAGAGGGTGGGATAGTTTAAATATATGTTCTTCTACCTGTTATAATTTTTTACTCTCCATTCAGTGAGCCTATATTTCCTATTTTATTCAAGAATTGACTTAAAATGCCTTTCTCCCTGGCCATGACCCAAGTGGCCTGTCATGGGTGAACCCAATGAAAACAAAAGCAGTAAGTGTTGGCCTGCTTTTTAATATCACCGTGGGATGACAATTCTAAACAAATGTCAATGATAAAATACTCTTCCCTGAAAAAACTCCTTTGTTGGCCTAAGTTCTAAGTCCTGCTGTGGTTACTGTTGAGTTTTTGTAATATATATGTTAGCTATAAATTAGCACATTTGTGTTACTTATACACATTGTTTCTATATGGAAGTTAATTTGGAGAATCACTTAAACTGAGCTATATACTAGTACATTCACTTTTTAAAAAATAAATCTTTATTGTTCAGATTATTACAGTTGTTCCTCTTTTTTCCCCCCATAGCTCTCCTCCACCCAGTTCCCACCCCACCCCCTGCCCTTACCTCCCCACCACTGTCCTCGTACATAGATGTACGATTTTGGTCCAGTCTCTTCCCACACACCCACAACCCCTTCCCCCTGAGAATTGTCAGTCCACTCCCTTTCTATGTCCCTGATTCTATTATATTCACCAGTTTATTCTGTTCATCAGATTATTTATTCACTTGCTTTTTAGATTCACTTGTTGATAGATGTGTATTTGTTGTCACTTTGTTGTTCATAATTTTTATCTTTATCTTTTTCTTCTTCTTCCTCTTAAAGAATACCCTTCAGCATTTCATATAATACTGGTTTGGTGATGATGAATTCCTTTAGCTTTTTCTTATCTGTGAAGCTCTTTATCTGACCTTCAATTCTGAATGATAGCTTTGCTGGGTAGAGTAATCTTGGTTGTAGGTTCTTGCTATTCATCAGTTTGAATATTTCTTGCCACTCCCTTCTGGCCTGCATAGTTTCTGTTGAGAAATCAGCTGACAGTCCTATGGGTACTCCCTTGTAGGTAACTAACTGTTTTTCTCTTGCTGCTATTAATATTCTCTCTTTGTCTTTTGCTCTTGGCATTTTAATTATGATGTGTCTTGGTGTGGTCCTCTTTGGATTTCTCTTGTTTGGAATTCTCTGCGCTTCCTGGACTTGTAGGTCTATTTCTTTCACCAGGTGGGGGAAGTTTTCTGTCATTATTTCTTCAAATAGGTTTTCAATATCTTGCTCTCTCTCTTCTTCTGGAACCCCTATAATTCAGATGTTGTCCCAGAGGCTCCTTACACCATCTTCATATTTTTGGGTTCCTTTTTCTTTTTGCTTTTTCGGTTGGGTGTTTTTTGCTTCTTCGTATTTCAAATCTTTGACTTGATTCTTGCGATCCTCTAGTCTGCTATTGGATCTCTGTATATTATTCTTTATTTCAGTCAGTGTATGCTTAATTTCTAGTTGGTCCTTTTCATATCCTCGAGGATCTCACTATATTTCTCGGAGGTTTCTAGAAGATTTTTGAGTAACCTTATAATTGTGATTTTGAACTCTATATCCAGTAGTTTGCTTTCCTCTATTTCTTTCATTTGTGACCTGTTTCTTTGTCTCTGCATTTTGGCTGCTTCCCTGTGTTGATAGAGTGGCTTTGTGTGCTAGGTGTCCTATAGGGCCCAGTGGCTCAGCCTCCCCAATTACCTGAGGTGGACACTCTTGGTGCACCCCTTTGTGGGCTGTGTGCACAGTCTTTTTGTAGTTAAACCTTGATTGCTGTTGGTATCACTGGGAGGAATTGACCTCCAGGCCAATTGGCTGTGAGGACCAGTTGTGTCTACAATGGGAGAACTTCTGTGCTGGAGACACCCTTATGGGGAAGGACTTGCTTCAGTGGGGCTTTGGTGCTCACTGAGTCTGCCCCCTGAGTGTGTCTCTTATGGATGTGATGAGTTGTAATCTGGATGGTTTCACTCTGACCACTGGGTACACTAGCTCTTGGATCTCCAAGGAGGTGCAACGTCAGCCACTGCCTGAGGCCACCCAGCAGGAGCTACAGAGAGATCTGCGGATTCCTCCTCTTTGTTTGGGATTTGGAGGTGCCCAGATGAGGCCCAGCTGTGAAGCAATGCAAGCTGCTGTGGAGCCTTGGGCCTTCTTTTGGAAGCTTTGGGGCTCTCTGACCCAGCTGCAGTTTGTTAGGTTTTAGATTGCAAAGGGCCAGGCCATTCATATGGAAAAGCATTTGCATACAGCTTGGGTGGGGCAGGGTCTCAGGGAATCACCAGGGCAGAGCAAACAGCAATGGCTGCCTGTCAGCCCTGCCCTGAAGAGGCCCCCGGGTCTCTGTGTCCCACGGCACCGTGCAGGAACAATGATCACTGCAAGCACCTCTGAGAGAAAGCTGCCCTCACGTTCTGGCCCGATGCCAGACAGTCCAATTTCTCTCCATATGAGTCTGGGTCCCCAGAGTCTCACCCGGAACTGGAGTTCAGAGCAGTTGGGAGCTTGTATCTCCCTCCTGATTGAAAAAGACAACAGTGTATCCAGTTGCCAGCCCCTTTCACATGCGCCTTCATACCTCCACACTTCCACACCTCCACACCTTCTACCGGACTCAATGTGCTTTTCTCTTTCCTTCTAGTTGTAGAATTTCCACTCAGCCAGCCTCCCGTGGTTCTGGATGATATTTGTTTTGTCTTTTAGTTGTAGTTTTTTGATATGGTTGTGTGTGGCAGCAAGTTCAGGTGTTTACCTATGTCGCCATCTTGGTTGTCTCCAGTACATTCACTTTTAACAAATTTATTGGGGTGTCATATAAATTTTTTGGGGTGTCATATAAATTTATTGGGGTGTCATAAGCATTTTTTTTTCTCACGATATCTGAGGCTCAGCATCTGGGAGTAGCTTTAGGACCACAGTTCTGGCTCAGCCTCTGATGAGGCTGTAGCCTCAGTCATTTGAAGGCTGTTGGTTGGAGGCCTCAGTTCCTAGCAATGTGGGTCTCTCCTCAGGGCTAATCATCATGGTGTCTGGCTTCCCCCCTGTGAGTGATCCACACACATTCATTTTGAGAGTCAGTTCCTAAAGGTTCAGAATTGTTTGAGCTCACTTTAGGTGTAGTTTGAGTCTCTGACCCCCATGGAACTGTACATTTCTGTATTTAAATTGTAGATTTGAAGTAAACAATGAGCACAGTGATTGTTCAGATGAAGAAATCTACTTCCTTCAATTCTGACCATGGAGTTTTTTGTGTGTTTAAAATTTGTGACCATATGGAGTTTTTTGATGTTTAAAATTTGAAACAGTGCAACAGAATGAAAATTGCAAGGGGTACAATTTTTATTTGTACGTATAAGTTGTAGTTTACACATGACATTTTATTGAATTTGGATAACATCATTAAAATTTATTTTTTCTTTTTAAATTATTGTTTGTTTTAAAACTAAAGAAGGAACAAGAAAGTACAATATTACATCAGTATGATTTAGTTGTTATCATAAATAGTAACTTTTTCAGATAGTTCCTTTTTATTGAAATTAGCTTATTCAGTTATTGTAATAGGCCAATATATAAATTTTTCTCTCTTTATCCCCAAAATACTAAAGTAATTAAAGGGTATTGGTCCACTACTTTTCTCTTTTTTAAAAAAATTGAATTTATTTGGGTGACATTGGTTAATAAAATTATATAGGTTCCAGGTGTACAATTCTATAATACATCATCTGTATGTTGTATAGTGTGTTCACCACCCCAAGTTCTCCCTATTTTGAATGGTAATCTTTCTTTTCATTTTTATCCTTTATCTTTTTTGTTGTTGGCATGTTTACATAATTAAGTAAAATAAAAGCATCTCTGCTTATTCTTCTTTTCTGCTCATTGTTATTATTTGTTCCCTTTTATATTTATAACCAAAAATAGTTTTGTCATAAAGAGAAGGGTGGTAGATGATTTATTCCAGTTCATATTTGCTAGGTATGTCATTAATTCCAGAATAATTTCCATTTAAACTTTATCATCTCCAATAATGCCCCTTGTACTCCATACTTAGTCAAATAAGCATACACAGCTTTTGTAACAACATGTTCCTGAAAACCTTGTATGCAGTTAGAATATTTGGAAAACAGAGATATTTAAAATATATTCTTTAGAACATAATACAAGTTACCTGTTTTCTTTTTAGCATGCTGATAACCCAATTGCCTCCCCCTCTTTTTCTCTTAAAAGAGAAGCATAAAGTACCCATCCTATATAATAAAAGTCTAATATGCTAAGTGTCCGGTTGACTGGTCGGCCATTCAACCAATCAAAGTGTAATATGCTAATGATATTCTAAGGCCGCTCAACCGCTTGCTATGACGTGCACTCACGACCAAGGGGCAGACTCTCCTACCCAACTGGTAGGTTAGCTTGCTGCTGAAGTCTGGCAGATCAGGACTGAGTGAGATAGGCTGGACACACCTTGGAGCCCTCCCCCGGTCCCTCCCTGGCTGGCCAACCTCCCGCATCCTTCCCCAGCCCTGATCGTGCACTGGTGGGGTTCCTCAGCCTGGCCTGTGCCCTCTTGCAATCTGGGACCCCTCAGGGGATGTCAGAGAGCCGGTTTCGGCCCAATCCCGCAGGCTAGGCCAAGGGACCCCACTGGTGCACAAATTCATGCACTGGGCCTCTAGTAAAGGTATATTCTGTGTTCTGAACAAAGAACATTAGCTGCTTGATGCTTCTTCCACCCACGCCACTTCTTGCTCTGATTAAGAGAGACATGGCTCATTTCAGCCCTGAAACAACTTTATTTCAGCCTCCAGGGCCTCCCTTGTCTTACAGACTGTGTTTCTTGTAACTCTGACATCACAGGCCAACTTCCTTACCCAGCTAGAATAAAAAATGCCAAAAGTCCCCTGCCAAAGACAGTTAATGAACCATTCAAGCTAAAGATGAAGACATTTCTGAGTTCCCGATGCAGCTTGGAGATGTGGTAAATGGAAATCATATCTGGGAACAGGCATATACTGTGTCTTTGAATATGTTAGTTAAGTGAATGAGCTCCTCACACAAGGTTAACAATAAACATTTCTGAATGCCCCTTGCTGTTCTTAAGGAGTAGCAGCAAGTTCTTTTAGTTTTTTCATAGCCACAGGTCTAGATATATTCATTTATGAGTTTTCAGAAGAGCTCTTTTAATAGAATAGTTTGGGCCAAACTTCTCTGTAATTCATTTTATTAGTTCAGAATATGAAAAATATACCTATAATGGGGTGGCTTGCCCTCTGGATATCACTATTATACTGTCAGTGGCCAGCCAGAAGCCCCTCTGCACTCACCAGCCCTTAATTCTCTCTACTTTGTTTCTTTTTTTGACACAGATGAACCCTTCCCATGCTTTGGCCTCTTCCCACGGACTCTACTTTTTGTTGGATGACAGTAATTGTTAATCATATATGCTTGTCCACCAGCCAAAGAGGATGTCACTCTCTCAGATAAAACAAAGACATATCCTGAAGACATTTAAAGAGAGAAAACAATGGTGTGAATTGCAGGCTAGTTGGGGAAAGTCACATGGTATTTCTGGAGAAGGAATTCTGACTTCCGCATTAGAATAATGATAAATCCTGGCTCCTTAATCTATTAGCTAGGTGAACTTGGGCAAATGACTGACCTCTATGAGGCTTTGTTTTCTCATCTCAAAAACAGGGGTCATTCCAATTGGCAGGCCTGTTAATTTGGATTAGATGGAATAACAGATGGTAGTAATACTTAGCACATAGTGGGCTCCATTAGTTGGCAGGTGTAATTGTGATACTTAGACCATTTTCAGCTTCTCTGAAGCCTCATTCTTACATGTGAGTTTCTGCCTGGATAGCTGATACAAAGCACAGGTTTTCCTTAGAGTTAATAGGAAAACTCTTTCGATTGAAAATTGGTACCCAGACATTTGGAAATGATGAGTCAGGATGGTAGTTTTATTATTTGCTTTGTGTAGTTGTTTTATTAATCTTAAATCATCTCCCTTTGAATTTATTGGCGTCTCTTCCAGTAGATGTGATGCTGATCCCTGAATAATTGGAAGGTTACAGGGATGATGCATTCAGTTGTAGGCAGGAGTATCTCTCTGAAAGAGGGCCAAAGTTTGCCTCGTGAATACGGGGGTGATTTTATGTATGGTTATAATAATGGTAAGGAAATATTTTGGATGAGTCTCTGCTGTTTACATATATAGGTCTTCTGATTACCCCGAGACAGGCAGACAATTATAGCTTGAATATATGTTAAAATGATAAGTCTCAGGATTTTCAACTTGAGAGGGAGAAAAAGGCTATTACTTTTCCTTATATGAAAAACCCCCATTGAAATATTAAGGCGCTTTAATAGCCTTCGATAAAAAAACAACAACCCAAGACAGTGATCTGGACTATTTATTAATCCAATGTGTTTAATTTCTTTGGGCTAAGGACAAAAATTATTTTTTCCTTAAAAAAGTAATTTCCACATTAAATGAAACACTTAGACTCTGGTGTCTATTTTTGATGAATGAATAAGAGAGCTGGGAAAACCCCTTAGTTTGCCTTATGCGTCTGTTCCTTTCTTATAAAATGAGGGATTTGGACCAGGCCTCAGATTTGCTCTGTCCTGTGTGCTTGGATTTGTAATGCAAATCCTAATGATTGAATGACTGTTGAACACCTGTCAGTCACTCCTGTCAATTACTCCATACCCTTTAAGTGAAGGTTCACTGGCCTCTAGAGGATTGTTGCTTAAACTTTTATAAATGGGAAGAAAAGGCAGCAGGAGAATTTTGATTTTGCACTCATTCTCTCCACCCCCACACCCTCTTACCAACCAGCAAGTCACTACTGCTTCTTGGAAGTTAAATAAATGCTTGTTTTCAGTTGAATTTTTCTGGGTGGCTTCTCAGAGTTGTGCTTTGCTCTGATGGAATGTGCTGTTAAAAACTTTCCTTTCTCTCTGAAAATTCTTAGACTGTGTCTACTGGCAGCCAAACCACACTGTTTTCTGTAGGTTTGTTACTAATTTGCCTCACAAAGCTTAAAAATGTAAAGCTCAAGCAAACTGGCATTCATTTTTTTAAAAAAAATATTTTTATTGATTTCAGAGTGGAAGAGCGAGAGAGAGAGATAGAAACATCAATGATAAGAGAGAATCATTGATTGGCTGTCTCCTGCACAACCCACACTGGGGATTGAGCTCACTACCCAGGCATATGCCCTGACGGGGAATCGAACCATGACCTCCTGGTTCATAGGTCGATGCTCAACCACTGAGCCACACTAGTCAGGCCTGGCATTCATTTTTTAAGTGACCTTTTAAGTTTATACTTTCTACCAAATTTGACTTTCTCTTTTAATCTTTAAATTTCACTGTATTTTTACTAGATATTTTGGTGGTAACTTTGAAACATTTATGTTACTCCTTCCAAGAGCTTACAATTAGTTAGCATATAATTACATTTTACCAGTTTACCAAGTGCATCACTCATTCTTAAATCAATGTAAGTCTCACAACATGTTTATAAAGTTCAGCATGTTATAATTATCAACTGTTTATAGGGTAGGAAACTGAGGTGTAGGATGGTTAAATAGTTCGCTGGGGCCCTAGCCGGTTTGGCTCAGTGGATAGAGCATCAGCCTGCAGACTGAAGGGTCCTGGATTTGATTCCGGTCAGGGGCACATGCCCAGGTTATGGCTCAATCCCCAGTAGGGGGCATGCAGGAGGCAGCCAATCAATGATTCTCTCATCATCAATGTTTCTTTCTCTCTCTTCTCTTCCTTCCTTTCTGAAATCAATTATACACACACACACACACACACACACACACACACACACATACTCGCTGGGTATGATGACAGGGAAACCCACAGTCTGAATTCAACTTCCATTGTCTTTCTACTTCACCAGCTCAGGTCAAATGAGCAAGCCTGCTGTAACACACCCCTTCTTGCCATTGAAAACATTTTCAGAAGAGGAACGTCAAAGAATGAGTTCGTAAAGGTTGACTTTTACTTACTGTGACACTTTAACAAATGGACTTTCTCTCTTCCTGAAAATACTATATAGTTCACTCCACATTCTTTCCTAAAGCAGGCCCTGTGAAATAAATAGGATACATATTAAATTAAAAATTTCAAAATGTCAATTTAGGATTTCATAGGCCACAGTCAATTCACTTGTTCAACAATTAAATGAGGGCCCACTCTACTCGGGGCAGGGACACAGCAGTGAACGGAAGAGACAAACGTTCTGGAGCTCGTGGAGCTAGCCCTCTAAGGGACCGGGGTAAGTAGAAGATCCTACAAGTAAACAAGTAACAACCTAGTGTGCTACCAGATGGGAATATCTGCTACGGAGAAAGAGAAAGGACTGCGGGCTTTTTGAGTGTGCTTGAAAAGGTGACATGTAAGCATAGACCCAAAGGAGGTAGGTGAAGGAGGAGCCTTTGGATGAATCGGGGAGGAAGGCTCCTGACAGGGGAAACAGCAAGTGCAAAGGCCCTGAGTTGGGCACACGCCTGGCACAGTCAATGAAATTTTTATAAGTGTGGAAAAGAACTAATGTGACGATTATATTAGAAATTTCAGCATATATTAAACAGACACCTGGATGGGTAGGCTTTTGTGTCATAATAATCTATACCAGTGGTCGGCAAACCGCGGCTCGCGAGCCACATGCAGCTCTTTGGCCCCTTGAGTGTTCTAACGCCACTTCTTCAAAATAGACACGCCCAGGCCGAAAACCGACTTCTGCACATGGGCCACGAAGTTTCAATCGCACTGTACTTGTGCGCCCACACGTGGTATTTTGTGGAAGAGCCACACTCAAGGGGCCAAAGAGCCACATGTGGCTCGCGAGCCGTGGTTTGCCGACCACTGATCTATACTAATAATAGAGGGATATGCAAATTGTCCAGGATGCCGTCACAGTAACAACTGAACAGCAGGCTGAGTGGGGCGACCAGGCCAGCAGGGGGGTTAGTGAGAGATGACTAAATAGCAGGCTGCGTGGGGCGACCAGGCCGGCAGGGGGTGCAGTTGGGCGACCAGGTTGGCAGGGGAGGCAGTTAGGAGCAATCAGGCAGGCAGGCAGGTGAGCAGTTAGGAGCCAGTGGTCCTGGATTGTGAGAGGGATGTCTGACTGCAGGTTTAGGCCCGATCCCCGGCAGTCGGACATCCCCCGAGGGGTCCCGGATTGGAAAGGGTGCAGGCTGGGCTGAGTTGAAACCCCGCCCCCCCATGCACGAATTTTGTGCACTGGGCCTCTAGTATTTTGTAATGCTTTTAGTGCTAAATAGTGGAAATGACAACCCCCCTAACTCTTTACATAAAAATTAGCATTGTTGTTGATTTTGTCAACTCTTATAGCAATTCTGTTTTTGAGAAACTTTTCTTTAGTATATTATTTTTCTGAATAGGGAATATATTCATAAAATATAAAATTCAAGGAATACATAGGGTGTATTAAGTTAAAAGAGCCCCTTCTGTACCACAGAAAACTAGTTATCCTAGAAGGCAAGGATATTATCACTTTTTTTCCCCCTGTGCCTAGAGATAATCTAGGCCCATAGATGCAAATATAGCACAGAGGTTGGGGGCACTAGCTTTGGAGTCAGACTACCTGCATTTCAGTCTTGGTTTTGGTACTTGTGACCTGTATGACCTTTAGGCAAGTAGCCAAATGTCTAAATGCCTTTATTTCTTCATCTGAAGAATGGAGGGAATAATCATAGGCTTGTTCTGAGGACTAAATGAGATTTTATACATATACATATATATATAATTTAGTGCAGTTTCTTGTGAATAAGTTCTCTATTAATGTTAGCTATTATCACCATATTAGATCGCATAGGTAGCTTTTAAGGTAATCCCATTATACAGATGAGGAAAATGAGTCTTAGAAAGGTCAAAACATTTCCTAGGAAACAGTTAGTATGTGAAGTTACAGTGATGCTCAAAAAGAATTCTAATACCACATTCTGGGGGTTACTAGATGAGTGTCATTGAGATAGATCTCCTATGTTTTTGTTTTTTTAAAAAAAATATATTTCTTTATTGATTTCAGAGAGGAAGGGAGAGGGATAGAGAGATAGAAACATAATGATGCGAGAGAATCATTGATTGGCTGCCTCCTGCATGCCCCCTATTGGGGATCGAGCCCACAACCTGGGCATGTGCCCTTGGCCGGAATCGAACCAGTCCGCAGACCCACGCTCTATCCACTGAGCCAAACCGGCTAGGGCTGTTTTTTTTAAAAATATATTTTTTAATTGATTTCAGAGAGGAAGGGAGATGTAGAAACATCGATGATGAGAGAGAATCATTGATTAGCTGCCTCCTGCACACCCCACACTAGGAATCGAGCTGGCAACCCAGGAATGTGTGCTGACCGGGAATTTGAACTGTGACCTCCTGGATCATAGGTCAATGCTCAACCACTGAGCCACACCAGCTGGGCCCATGTGTCTTCCTTTCAATCAAATAAGGTGTGTAAGTGCCAGATGAATATAAATATAGAAAGATCTGTAGGTGTTGCTTGAGAACCTGATCA
The DNA here is from genome assembly GCF_951640355.1 of Cnephaeus nilssonii. NCBI lineage: Eukaryota > Metazoa > Chordata > Mammalia > Chiroptera > Vespertilionidae > Cnephaeus > Cnephaeus nilssonii. Next base: position 26,337,052 of record NC_137078.1, read on the forward strand.
AATTCAATTCTTTTATTTTTTATGGTTTTAGCCAAGGATATTTAATAAATGCACACAATTTTGTTTTCTTTTTACCTTAGGCAACTCCAATTCTTCTAACCAATGTTTATGAAGCATTTGTTATGTTCCATTGTAGTATATTAGACTCAGTGGGTGAAAAACTAGACAAAGTCCCTGCCTGTGATGGTTACAGTTAAGTGAGAGACATAGACAAGATCTGCAAAGTACCGAGTGCTATTTGCTCTTATAGGGATTTGTCGAATTTGGGGAAAGGTTGATTTCCTTAATACAATAGGTGTTTTCAAAAACATTTTTTAGAGGTTTGTTGCTCATGGACATACATCAAATAATTCTTAGAAACAATAAGCTTGTTTTTGATTTGGTATGCCTGGGAAGGCGCTGTGCATTTGGTGGTATTGCTTGCTTTCAAGGTTCAGAGGGCTGCAAGCAGGTATTGCATTGTTTGCCACCAGAGAAGTCATTACCGGTGTAGCACATCAAGGAGATTATGACTTTATAATGTACAAAGGGAAAACAATAGCTATGGGTTTAAATGGAATGTATTAAAGGTGGGAAATGTGAGTACAGTCTGCCTTGGAGCAATGTTAAATTATAAATGCTGTCAGCTATTATATCTTGGATGGAAGAAGTGAAAAACCTCGACCTATTCATTCTGGTTGGCCTGATTTATGTGGTCTACTCAGCCCTAGAGGCCCACGGGGAACAAAACACATAGTTGAAGATTTTAAAAATAATAAACTCTTCAATCAGCTATAATCAGACTTTTTTTTTTTTTTTTTGGTAATGCTTGTTTTGTCAAATTTGCTGATAAATCATGGCAGGAGCACAATAAAGGAAGTATAGAATGATTTTAAGTATTTACTTAGTCTTATTATGTACTAGAGGCCCGGTGCACAAAATTTGTGCATGGGGGCGAGTGGGGGGCGGTTCCCTCAGCCCAGCCTGCATCCTCTTCAGTCCTGGGGATCGGGCTTAAACCGGCAGTCAGACATCCTTCTCACAATCCTGGACCGCTGGTTCCTAATCACTCACCTGCCTGCCTGCCTGGTAGCCCCTAACTGCCCCCCCTGCCAGCCTGGTCGCCCCTTACTGCCCCCTGCTGCTGGCCAGGTTGCTCCCAACTGCCCCCCCCCGCCCCCCGCTGGCCTGATTGCCCCCAACTGCCCCCCCCCACTGGCCTAGTTGCCCCTCACTGCTCCCCCTGCCAGCCTGGTCGTGCCTAACTGCCCTCCCCCCACCGGCCTGGTTGCCTCTTACTGCCCCCCTGCCGGCCTGTTCACCCCCAACTGCCCTTCCTGCTGGCCTGGTTGCCCCCAACTGCCCCCACTGCTGGCCTGGGTGCCCCACGCAGCCTGCTTGTTCAGTCGTTTGGTCGTCCCTCACTAACCCCCCTGTGGCCTGGTTGTAGGCAGCCATCTTGTGAGGGCGTGAGTGTTAATTTGCATATCACCTCTTTATTATATAGGATTGCCTTCAGGGAAAATCATTGCATGTGTTTCCTTTTGTGCATTGACCCTTCTTTTAGACTTTATTACACTTTGCCTCCTTATCTACTCTCCTCACTCCTGTGATCCTGCTGCTCTCACATACCTAACTGACCTGTTCCTGGTCTTGTATGGGAACACATCTCTCATAGAAATCCTCGCTTTTCCACCCTGCTTCAGTTAAGAGTGGGGGATTCACTTGCATAATTTTGCCTGCCTTTCAGTTCCAGTGAATGCCTTTGGGCATAGAGCAGCCCATAGTCCACATGGGAAGACTGAATAGCTCATATTCTAGGATCAGCACTGTTAATCCTGAACGATTATGCTGTTGGGGCAGGTTCTCTGCCAGCAAGTCTAGACCTCCCCTTTCAACCTCTCTGTCTGTGTATCCTAGTCCCTGGTTTCTCTTAGACCCTTTCCTCAGCTGGTCAGCATAGAACTTCCATATTATTAAGGCTTACTGTGCCTTGTGACCTAGCAAATAGCAGTAGACCTCTGGTACCCGGGAGGCAAGGCGCATTTCCTTGTGGCTCTTCTCAGACGGATGCTCTAAACAGTTCGAGATGGGGAAAAGGTGGTGCTTAGCAGCCAGTCACCATTGCTTCTCCCCAAAACACAGGCAGTCTCTCTTGGCCATTTGCCAAATGCTTAAGGTCCTTGGAATGCAAGGCATTGGATTTGCAACCCACTTCTCCCTTCTTACCACTATTCAGGGAAAAGCCTAGGGCAGGACAAAAGGAGTGGCTTTGTTTTTCTGCAGAAGTGGGAGATGTTGGCTTGTCTTTAAAGGTAGTGTCACATCATGTCACTCCTCAGAGGGGGTGGACCTCTGCCATTTGTCCTGACGTGTTAAGATTTGCCCTGAGAAGCACTATGTCTGAATGAAACTCCTGTCCCTTCCTGAGACCTCGGGGAGCCCAGGCCTTTTTCTGAGTTAAGATCTCCATGGCTCCCCCTCCTTCAAAAATCCTTCCACAGCCAGCCCCAGGCACTCTCCACTCCGCCTCCTTTCTCCCCAACATGCATCCCCATAACTGGCTCTTCAGCATCCAGCCTGCCAAATCCGCTTGGAAGGTTTCTTTGGCTAATTTATTTTATTTTATTTTCCACAATGCTCTACCACTGTTAACTCTTTTCATCACTGAGGAAGGCAGTATGGCGTGTCCATGACAATTTGAATTATATCTGATTTTGGATTAGATGAAATCATACACATAAAGCCCCCAGCCTAGCACTTGGTAACATGGTAGGGATACAATACACATTCGCTCCCTTGATCCTTGCTGTATTCTTTTTCTGGCGGCGAGCAATGTGTAGGCAGGCTCTTCAACTTACATTTGGTGAGCACCACTATCGTGTGATTGATCCCACTGTTAGGGTCCAAATTCATCATCTCAGTGACTATGGCTAATAGGCAATTTGCTTAACCTCCGTGCCTCTGCTTCTTTATCAATGGAGTTAGCACTAAGAGTCTTTATTCATAACACTAGAGGCCCAGTGCATGATTGAATCATGCACGTGTAGGGTCCCCTACACGCTTTCGCTTTTCGCGGTGGAGCTGGGTGTCTGTCTGCTGGTGCACCAGGCCTTTCAGAAGCCTCCCGCTCGGCGGAGGCTTCTGAAAGGCCTGGTGCCGGAGCAGACAGGCACCCAGCTCCCCCGCTTTTGATGGTCCGCGGCTGCTGAGGGGGGCTACCCTGCTGTTGAGAGGCGCAGGGGGCGGGACTCCCGCCCCCTGCGCCTCTCAACGGCCGCTGAGGGGCTGCCGTGGACACCTGGCTACCCTGCCGTTGAGAGGCGCAGCTGGGTGTCTGTGGCAGGCCCCCTCAGCGGCCACGGATCTGGCCGTTGAGAGGCACAGGGGGCGGGACTTCCGCCCCCTGCGCCTCACAACAGCAGAGTAGCCCCCCTCAGTGGCAGCGGATTCGTGCCTCTCAATGGCCGGATAGGCCACCCTGAGTCCCGCCCCCCAGCCTCCCGCCGCCCAATCGTGGGTGTAGTGGAGTGATGGTAATTTACATGTTACTCTATTATTAGATAGGATGGCTGTGAATATTAAATTAGGTATTACATTAGGTACTGGTAAAGACCATGTGCCTGGTACATAATGCATGGAATGGGGGCTCCAAAACTGGAGTGAAAAGGTAATTGGAGGAGTCTTGCTAGGGATGAGAGTTTCTGACTCAGTGAGACAGACACCTCTCTCAGATGCCATTGTGAGAATCACCAGGGGCACTTGTTAGACACACAAACTCTAAAACCTTGCCCCAGGCAGAACTACTGAACAGAATCAGGGAGGACCTTAGAGATGGCTAACAACCCAGACAAATAGTACCACCTGGAAACACGAAACACTCCATCACTCAGGAAACTTGAAGAAACACTGCGGCCCTGGCTGCATGCACTGGATGTTCTGACTTGATTGTTTTAAGATCTTGGTGTACGGGCATGAGGACTCTTTATTTTTTAATGCTTCTCACGGAAATGTAATGTGAGCTGAAGTTGAAATCCATTAAAATAGAATCAGAATTAAGTCAGTATTTCTCAGAATCAGTTGGGGTCTGTGTTAAAAATGCAGAGTAATAAGTCTCAGCACCAGCCTGCTGAATCCCACTATCTGGTAGTAGGGGGTGGAGTTTGTGTTAGGGGAGTGAGACCCTGGAATGTGCATTCTAAATAGACTCTTTCAGGTGATTCTTCTGTATGCTAGACTTTAAAAAAAAATTTATTGATTTCAGAGAGGAAGGAAGAGGGAGAGAGAAACATCAATGATGAGAATCATTGATCAGCTGCCTCCTCCACACCCTCTACTGGGGATCGAGCCCACAACTTCGGCATGTGCCCTTGACCAGAATTGAACCTGGGACCCATCAATCCACAGGCTGACGCTCTACCCACTGAGCCAAACCAGCTAGGGCTGCATGCTAGACTTTGAGAACTACCCATTGAACCATGTTCTCCCTTAGTGGGCATGTGTGAAAGTAGCTGAGTGAATGAAACAAAATCATGACTTCCTTTCCTGCTAAACCAATCTGTTAGAAACATGCTTATTCATGTGCTGCTTGTAAATTCATCACTCGCTCTCATTTGATGGGTATAGGGTTTCTAGACCGTGGTCTAATTTTTAATATGGTTTGATTTGACCCAGAAGAATTTTCTGGGAGTTATTTTGGGGTTTTTGCACAGCCACGTGAACAGAACTGATCAGATGATGAAACCAGGGAAATGTGCTGTAGAACTAAATTGACTGGTTGAGCAGGTTTTGTAGTTCAGCATAGGGTGCCTGTGTTCTCAGGGCTGTTAAAACAAAGGTTTGAAAATGGTGAAACTGACTAGAAGGAGAAAATAGACGTTACAGGAGTAAGTGTTTACGTAGCCATTCTGAAGACAGAACGCATGCTGCTCTTTTCCAATGGCCCCTTTGCATCAGGGCTTAGCCCTGTCTGCTTTTGCTCACCACTGCATCCCCACGCCTAACACGTGTTTGGCACTCAGTTGGGGCTCCATAAACAGTTTAGGAATGAGAGTCCTCTTTACTGCAGCAACAATGTAAATGCAGTGTTTTTCCCTTTTCTATTAAGACTAAGGGAAGATAACATTTTTTTTTTTTTTGAGAGAGAGCTAATCTAGAACATTTATATGCACTAGGTCAGTGCAGAGATTTATCGGGGCTTCATGGAGGGAATGACTCCCTGGTCAGCAAAACCAGCTCATAAACTAATTGAAGGCATTTGTGTGTGTGTGTTTTTAAAGAATCTGCTACTCCCACTCGAGGTGGGAGGAGATTAAGTGTGGAAGCATCATAAGAAGAGTTTCTGCCCTGCCTGGGTAGCTCAGTTGGTTAGAGTGTTGTCCCGATTCGCCAATGTTGTGGGTTCGATCCCTGGTCAGGGGACATGCAAGAATCAGCCAATGAATACATAGATAAGTGAAACAACAAATTGAGGTTTCTCTCTTTCTCTCTCCTTCCCTTTCTTTCTCTCTCTAAAATGGATAAGTAAAAAAAATAAAAAAGAAGGGTCTCTGCAGCTGCATTTTGGCAGCACCCATGGGAGGCCGGTCCAGGGTAAAGGGTGAACTGCCAAGGATGCCACCACCACTGAGTGCTAGTAGTGGGAGATGGGTGCATCAGGCAGTCAGCACTGGATGGCATTAAACAGGCAGTCAACCTCTCCCGTGACCTAGTTCACATTCAGCTCACCAAAAAACTTGATAGCTTGGTTTCCATGTACCTTGTCCAGACCTTTGCTATATAAAGTGTGGTCCATGGGCCAGCAGGATTAGCATCACCTGAGAGCTTGTTAGAAATTCGGACACTCCGGCCTCACCCCACCAAGTCTAGCGTGATGGGTTTGCCTGACAATGTGGCCTTCTGTTTTCCTATATCGTGTACTCACTGATGCTTAGGTAATATGAGTCAGCATCCATGAGTATGATTAACTTCAAGATACTGATGAAGAAGTTGCTGAACCTGTAAGGCTGAGAGCTGACCCTGAGCAGAGGTGAATTCACCAAGGGAATGTCACTGAATGGGCGGCCAGTTGGCCTGTTTCAGGTGACCTCCCTTTTGTCGTGTACTGTCTTTTAATTTCAGCACTGGTGCCCATTGCAAGTTGCCTCAGATAACTGTATGAGGCTCATTTCCATTCTGGCTTGTGCACTACCATGAACTCTCCTCCTCTCCAGCTGTGTGAGCATGCTTCATCCAGCTGCTTGGCAGCCAGCTAGGACCTCAGCAGCTGCTGAGGGTCTTTGCAGTGGTGAAGGGAGGAGCCTTACTTGTTGAAATTATACAGGATACATTTGCACAGATGTGTAATTTATATGATACAAATTATATAGATTGTTATAATCACTTTTAAATTAATTAAAGCCCATACTTTGTTCAGACTTTCTTAGTTTCTATCCAGTGTCCTTTTTCTTTCCTAGGATCCTGTCTACAATACCACATTATGTTTAGTCATCATCTCTCCGTGGGGTCCTCTTGGCTAGGTTTCTCAGACTTTTCATGTTTTTGAGGACCTGACAGTTTTGAGGAATACGGGTCAGGCATTTTGAGACTGTCCTTCAATTGGGGTTTGTCTGATGTTTTTTTCATGATTAGGCTGGGATTATAGGTTTTCAGGAGGACAACCACAGAAGTAAAACATCGTGTCAAGAGTGCAGACTATAAGCATGACTTGGCTCTGTTGAAGTTGGCCTTGATCACCTGGCTGAGGAGTATTGGTCAGGTTTTTCCACTTTCCCTACAGTACTCTTTAGAACAGTGGTTCTCAACCTTTCTAATGCCGCAACCCTTTAATACAGTTCCTCATGTTGTGGTGACCCCCAACCATAAAATTATTTTTGTTGCTACTTCATAACTGTAATTTTGCTACCGTTATGAATCGTAATGTAAATATCTGTGTTTTCCGATAGGTGACCCTGCTAGCGGTTCTCAACCTGTGGGTTGCGACCCACAGGTTGAGAACCGCTGCTGTAGAGCCTAAGACCATCGGAAAACACAGATATTTACATTATGATTCATTAACAGTAGCAAAATTACAGTTCTGAAGTAGCAATGAAAATAATTTTATGGTTGGGGGTCACCACAACATGAGGAACCGTATTAAAGGGTCGCAGCATTAAAAAGGTTGAGAACCACTGCTTTAGAAGGAAGTCACTGTATTGTCCACACTTAAGAACACTTGGGATTCTTCTGTCTGGTCAATTCCCCATCATTTATTTATATCAGTATGGACTCACGAATGCCTATTTTATGTTTCGGTTATAACCCGATGCTACTTTCTTTTGTCACTCAAATTACAGATTTTTTTTATGTTCATTAGAAATATACGACTTTGGCTATTAACTTGGGTCTAGGTCTGCCTGCATGCAAAGGTGGTAATTGCTTAACTGGTATGATTTCAGTGGAGCTTCCCACCAATTCTAAATTTGTGCCATTTGAAATACTTAGTTACTCCTTGCATTAGTTTTCTAGAGCTGCTATGACAAAGTATCACAGATTGGGTGGCTTCAACAACATAATTTATTTTCTCACAGTCCTAGAGGCTGGAAGTCAGAGATCAAGGTGTCAGCAGGGTTGAATTCTTTTGAGGCCTCTCTCCTTGACTTGTTGAGGGCTGTCTTCTTCCTGTGTCCTCAGATGGTCTCCCTTTTGGACTTGTGTTCTAATCTCTTCTTCTTATAAGGACACCATTATTATTGGATTAGGACCCACCCTAAGGATCCCATTTTAACTGAATTGCCTCTATAAAGACCCGGTCTTTAAACACATTCACGTTCTGAAGTACTGGGGTTAGGGCTTCAACTTATGAATTTTGGGAAGACACTATTGAGCCTATAACACTCATTCAGGGAGTCTTATACATTGTCACCAGGCATTACCTAGAAGGGGCAATAAATGGTTATGTACTTTAGTTTATCTTAACTAACTCTGTGATCATTGCCATGAGAAAATATGGTACCTCCTCTAGGATGGTTTGAGATACCTTCAGTTGGAGGTGGGGCAGCATGAGATAATTGGGTGCCTAAATGAGTATGGGAGGAGTGAGAGAAGTTTCAGGGCAAAATTCATAAAGAAGATAGTGGAACACTAAAATAGAGAGTTTGTAGTAATCTACTTTCTGTGCAAGATAGTTCTGTCCATTATTGGAAAGCATCTTGCTCTAGCTGCTTGATCACATACAAAATCTATAAAAATAGCCTGAAGGTCAAATATGTAAGCAAGTTGGGTGATTTATATTGCAATGGAGACTTCCTCTTTGTATACCTGCTACTCAGTGTGATGTAGAAGAATTTCTGTCTCTATTCTTAGCTTAGGGTTCTGTTAACAAAAGACCTGGCTTTATGCATACCTTGCCCAGAAGGGGTATGGATATTGTGTACTGAATGAATATCCCTTGATTCTAAGCCTACAGTAGTCTTTGAAGCTGAGCTCATTGTGACTTTAAAGATAACAGATCTGGCTAGTGCATGTGGTTTGGTGTCTTCAGTTTATTCAACCATGGCAGAAGATAATGGTGTCAAGTTTTAGAACTCCATGTTTCCTGTCATACTTGTCTTGTAAGGCCAGTAACAATTTGGGACACTGTACAACAATGAGGTCGATTCAAAGGAAGAGAGCAAGATGGAACAGAGAGAGCCTGAGCTTTGTTGCTGATTTCTTTTTTTTTTATTTCTTTATTGATTAAGGTGTTACATATGTGTCCTTATTTCCCCAATACCCCCTTATTCCCCCCCACTCATGCCCTCACCCCCCTGTTGTCTGTGTCCATTGGTTAGGCTTATATGCATGCATACAAGTCCTTTGCTGATTTCTTCATCTGTGGCAGAGATTACTAGTTGCCTTCCCGAATTCCATTTTCAACTTTTCCTTTAGCCAGAACTTCAGCCCAGTTAAAACTACACTTCCCCTCTACATTACACCCAGGTATGCCTACGTGATTAAGTTTCAGCCAATAACACGTAAGTAGAAGTAGTTGAGAAATCCCACAATTGCTGTTGAAAAGGAGGGGCACACATTCTTTTGCTCTTTTCTCATTTCCTCCTTCTTATAATCTTGACTGTGATGGCTGGAGTTTCAGCAGGTATCTTGGATCATGCAGTGAAATGAATTAAAGACTTAAACATAAGATCTAAAACCATAAAACTAAAAAAAACCCCACAAACAGACAAACAAATTAAAAACAAAATAAACAAAAAGCCACAGGGAAAAGGCTCCTTGACAGTGGTGTTGGCAATGCTTTTTTAGATATGCCACCAAAAGCACAAGCAGCAAAAGCAAAAATTAGTGAGACTACATCAAATTAGAAAGCTGTGCAGCAAAAAGAAACAATAAACCAAATGAAAGGCAACCTATGGAATGGGAGAAAGTATTTGCAAATACTATATTTGGTATGGGGTTACTATCCAAGATATATATAGAACTCATACAACTGAGCAAAACTCCCCCAAAATCCAATTAAAAATGGGCAGGGGAACTGAATAGACACTTTTTTTTTTTTAAAAAAAGAAGACTTAACAAATGACCAGCAGGCACATGAAAAGATGCTCAATATCACCAATCATCAAGGAAACTCATATCAAAATTACAATGAGATATCACCTCACACTTGTTAGAATGACTATTATCAAAAAAGACAAGAAATAACAAATGTTGGCAAGGATGTGAAGAAAGGGAATTTTTGTTCACTGTAGGTGGAAATGTAACTTGGTGCAGCCACTATGGAAAATAATATAGGTTCCCAGTGATCCCACTTCTGGGAATATATCCTAAGAAACTCCAAACACCAATCTGAAAGAATGTATGCACTCCTATGTTCATAGAAGCACGATTTACAATAGCTAAGATCTGGAAACAGCCCAAGTGTCCATCAGTAGATGAATGGATAAAAAAGCTGTGGTACATTTACACCATGAAATACTATACAGCAGTAAAAAAAGAAGGATTTCTTACCCTTTGAGACATCATGGAGGGACCTGGAGCATATTATGCTAAGTGAAATAAGCCAGTCAGAGAAAGATAAATATCATATGATCTAACTCATATGTGGAATCTAATGAGCAAAAGAAACCGATGAACAAATTAGATCCAGAGATAGAGAAGCATTAAACAGACTGTGGAATCTCAGAGGGAAGGCGGGGGTGGGTGGGTGGGTGGGTGGGTGGAAAGAGATGAACCAAGGAACTTGTATGCATATATGCATAACCCATGGACACTGACAAGGGGGTGGTGAAGGCCTGGATGGGTGGTGGGGGTGGGCTAGAAGGGGTCAATGGGAGGGGAAGGGGGACATATGTAATACTTTCAACAATAAAGATTTTTTAAAAATTTAAAAATAGAACTACCCTATCATCCAGAAATCCCACTTCTGGGTATATGTGAAAAGGAAATGAAAACAGGGTATTGAAGAGATATCTGTACTTTCATGATCATTATAGTAGCCAAGATATGAAAACAACTTAAGAGTCTATCAACAGATAAAAGAATAAAAAATATACCACACACACACACACACACACACACACACGGGGATATTATTCAGCGTGAGAAAGAAGGGAAATCCTGATATTTGTGACAACATGGATGGATCTTGAAGGCATTGTTCTTAGTGAAGTAAGTCAGAAGAGAAAGACAAATACTGTATGATCTCACTTGTATGTGGAATCTGAAAAAGCTGAACTCATAGAAACAGTAGAATGGTGGTTACCAGGTTACCAGGCTGGAGGGTGGGGGAAATGAGGTGGTATCGGTAAAAGGTTACAGACTTTCAGTTGTAAGATGAATAAATTTGGGGATCTAATATACAGCAGGAGGTTAACAATATTGTATTATATACTTGAAAGTTGCTAAAAGAGTAAATTTTAAATCTTCTCACAGCAAAAAAGAAACGGTAGTTATGTGAAGTGATGAGGTATCAGCCACAGTATGATTGTGGTCATTTTGCAATATATAAGTGTATCAAATCAACATGTGTACACCTTAAACTTACACAATATTAAATGTCAATGATAATAAAGCTAGAGAAAAAATATACTACTTTAGAAATATCAATACATTAGTACTTCTGAAAAGCACTAACATTCTTTGAGGTATAATTGACCTATAGCATTATATTAGTTTTAGGTATACAACATAACAATTTCATATTTGTATACATTATGAAATGATCACCACAATAATTCTAATTACCACCCAAAAAGCACTAACTTTTGTACATATTTTTCTACTCAGATGGCTATTTTGTGGTGAAATTTACTTAGATTGTCATTTAGCCATTTATATTTGTAAAAGCACCTTATTTAAGCTAATTATTTAAAAATTAAACTATACCAATTTAACTCAGTTTTTTTTTGCCTAGCTCCTCCTTAAATCTCCTAAATCATTAGGTTTATTAGTAGCCTACTTTTAGGTTACTTCTAGATTATGTTGTGTATTCTAATGAAATGCTGAATCATTCTCACATTTGAACATTTGTGTTTGTAATGAAACTTATTTCTATAAAGTTATCCAGTTAGCAAAAACAAGGAACATTTTGAATTATTAAGAGCTGAATAAAATATTTTTTTCTGTTACAGATTCAATATTTCTGTACTTTATATTGAATAATCATTTAGGCAAAACATTTCAACAAATCCATAAGCAGGACTTGCATACCATGACATTTCAGGATTTATAGAATGAGGTTGGAAATAGAACAAATGAATCATGTCATTAGCATCATCTCTCCCAGTTCCATAAAAGGAATAAAAAGGAATACTACTTTACCCTAAGCAGTGAACTCCAAGATTTAGTTTGGGTTAAAAAAATAAGTAAGTTAAGTTTGATAATTTGTGTGAGAGGGTTATCATGACTCATTTATAGAAAAATATAGAAAAAATAACATATTGCTAACATTCAAAGGGGCTGTATTAGAGCCAGATCCAGTGTGATCACTTGTTCCGGGTTGCTGTGCATGAGGGGGTTTCCTGGGACACAGGTATTTTAGTGCTGAAACAAGGAAAGTCCCAAGCAAACAGAGACAAGTCAGTTACCATATAGTTGGTCTGATCAGGGCAGCAGCTCTAATATTCTCAGGAACTTGTGTGAGAATGTGTATGGAGCTCACTGATACACTGAAATGCTCCAAATAAGACTCATTCTGAGCAGCTCCCATAATAAGTATAACAGTAGTATTTGCAAGTAGTCCAGGTTTGTAATCTCTCTCCTAATGAAGACACCGAAATGAAAGTACATATAGATGCATGTGCCCCACTGCAGTCTCACCTGGTAGGGCAAATTCTCCTCTTGGACTTATGGTCCAGTTTCTTCCCATCTTTTCAATGGTCTGTACTATAATTTATCCCGTCATTCTCCATTATCTTCTCTACCTTTTACATTTTCTCATAAGCCTGCATTAAAAAATGAATTGGATTAATTCCACATCCCTCTCTAGATACCACTCTATCTTCTCATTTTTATAATCGAATTTCTTGACCATGTGGTCCACCTGTCATCTCCATTTCCTTACCTCCAGCTTACTTTTCAGCCCATTCCAAACGGCCATTTATCTCTTCTACTTTCTGAAGCTTCTCTTGTGCAAGTCATCATTGACCTCTAATATCATCAATTCAACGGACCTGTTTGTTCTTTACCTTGTTTGAACTTTTACCAGCATTTGAATCTCTAGTGTTCTCTTTGCTTCCCACAGCATTCTCCTACTTTGGCTTTCGTGAGCCACATTCACTTGGTCTCTTGGTTTCCCTCCTAACTCTCTGGTCATCTCTTTTATTAATTCTTTGCTATCTTTTTTGTTGTATCACTTTCTGTTCTATTCATTATTGTTCCTAAGGGGATAGGTTCTAAGTTCTCTTTGTCTTAAACTTGAATTACTTAGGTTATATCATTCCCATTCATGACTTCAATAACCACGAACAAGCAGACGACTCCTAAGTAAATATTTTCTCAGATCTGTTATTAAAGAGCCTACTAGACATTTTCACTTGTATATCCAACTTTGAATTCAGTCTGCTGAAATCTGAACTTACGTTTGTCCACCCCATTGCTCTTACCAGAAACATGGAAGTAAACACTGAGTTCTTGACCTCTCACATCTACAACGTCTTCCTAATGCCCTAGTCCCGTGGTCGGCATACTGCGGCTCGCGAGCCACATGCAGCTCTTTGGCCCCTTGAGTGTGGCTCTTTCACAAAATACCACGGCCTGGGCGAGTCTATTTTGAAGAAGTGGCGTTAGAAGAAGTTCAAGTTTAAAAAATTTGGCTCCCAAAAGAAATTTCAATCATTGTACTGTTGATATTTGGCTCTGTTGACTAATGAGTTTGCCAACCACTGCCCTAGTCTTATCAATTCTGGCTTTTAAGTAATGTGTGAAGCTGTTCCCTCCCCTCCCCCCATTGCTACCACCAGCATCGTTTCTCACTTGTATTAGTGAGACAGTCTTACCTAGAAGCACCTGATTAAATTTTGCTTCTGGTCAACCTAGTTCAACCCTGCAGCCAGGGTGATATTTAAACAAAGACCTGGTAATGTCAAGTTGCTTAAAAAGGCTTCCCATGGTCGTTTAGTTCAACTCTTAAGTTTATGGATTCCTTCTTATCATCTCATCAAATTCCTTCACTCTGATCTCAAAGCACTCTCCCTCAACCTTTCTGTAATCCATCCCTACTGAATTCTGTAAATCCTTCAAATGCACTATGCGTTTCTGCCCTTTGCCCTTTAAACACCCAGTTTTTCTGCTTTGAAACTCCTTTTTTCCTATTTATTTTCTGACTCCTATTCATCCAGGTCTTAGCTTAAATGTCACTTACACAGGTCTTTCCCCACCCTGTGGACTAGTAGTTACCAGTCCTTGATTTCACAGTGGAATCAGATAGGGACACTTTAAAACATCTGTGATCCAATTTAATAGCACTGGGATGGAGTGTGAATCAGAATCAGCTGGAGGGCTTGCTAAAACCACAAGGTAACATTGATGCTGCTGGTGTAGGGACCACACTTGGAAATCATTGCTCTAGATTAGACTAAGTTTGGGCTCCAGCCAAGTGTTTCCATAGCACCTGTGCATCTCTTAGCACCACTTTATTATTATCACTTTTAAAAAATTGTCTTTCCTACTAGAAAGGAAAGACAATCATTGTGAGGTCAGGCATCTGGCTTTCTTGTTTACCTTTGTACCCCTAGGGTCTAGCACTGTGCCTGGCACATAATAAGGATTTATTTAATACTAGAGGCCCAGTGCATGAATTTGTGCACCAGTGGGGTCCCTTGTCCTGGCCTGCGGAATCTGGCCGAAACTGGCTCTCCAACATCCCCCTAGGGCTCCTGGATTGTGAGAGAGGGTACAGGCCAGGCTGAGGGACCCCACCAGTGCATGATTAGGGCTAGGAAGAGACTCGGGAGGTTGGCCAGCTGGGGAGGGACCGTGGGAGGGCTCTAGGGCATGTCCAGCCCATTTTGCTCAGTCCTGATGGGCCAGACTTTAGCAGCAAGCTAACCTACTGGTCGGAGCATCTGCCCCCTGGTGGTCAGTGCACATCATAGCGAGTGGTTGAGTGGCTTAGCATATCATTAGCATATTATACTTTGATTGGTTGAACATTAGACCGTCGGACACTTAGCATATTAAGCTTTTATTATATAGGAATTTTTGAATAAATAAATAAAAGTATGTCTGAGTACGAAGGTGGCATTTAGATTACCTATGAATGAATTATGGCAGTAATAATATAGAGGTAAGATTGGAGTTTGCTCTTGGTATATCTTTGTTTGAACTTTGTTTTTTTGGTTAGCTATTCATTCAAAATCTTATTGAAGATATTAAGATTTTGAATGAATTATATATGCCTCCAAGTGTTTCTATACTCTAATTCTCCTTCTTTTCACTACTATTATCCTTAACATATATAAAGAAATAACAAGTGAATTTATTTTGGCTAATTGTGGTATAACTCAATTCCATGGAAATCTGACACTTGCTTAAAAAAAAATCTTTTTATTGATTTCAGAGAGAGGAAGAGAGAAAGAGAGAGAGATAGATAGAAACATCAATGATGAGAGAGAATCATCAATTGGCTGCCTCCTGCATGCCCCCTACTGGGGATCAAGCCCGCAACCTGGGCATGTGCCCTGATCAGGAATGGAACCTCCATCTCCTGGTTCATGGGTCAATGCTCAACCACTGAGCCACACCAGCCAGGCTGACACTTTTTTTTTTAATGTGAGGGAGAGTGCTCACATGTTTGAGTGTATGGTGGAATATATTTTAGAAATGTCTTATAGTAGAAGAGAACCAAAGAAGACCGGAAATCGTGCATTGTATAGAAGTCAGTGCCAACAAATTTAATTCTTTAGAATTGACCAAGCAGAGACTTCCTCCAGTTCTGATAAGGCTGTTATGGAAATTATATTTAGGGATGGGGGTTGGTGTCCTGAAATGGATTAAAATCCTTTTATTGACTGTACATTACCTTGAATTTCCCAAGAAAAAGACAAGCATAAATCATAATTTGTATTTACAAAATATTACATGTTTATTTATTTATCATTTGTTGACTATTTATTGTATCGAACATAATCTTAGGAAAAAAAGACACATATTCTGTCCTCATTCATATTTTAGTATGGGAGATATGCAAGTTCCCCTCCCAGACAAGTGCATACCTACTGCATTGCATTTCAGTAGGGATATTAGCCTGGGGTAGGAAGTTTGATGCAGGTTATCTCTTGTCTGTGATCACACCTAGGGGAACATTCTGACACATAGACTTATTTAAGGAACTGCCAAGTAAAGAAGTTTATTGACTGTTCAGTCCTTGGGGATTCATGGATGAGATTCAGCTGCACCATGCACACTGGAAAATGTGCAAAATTTTGTATTTATGTTATATGTAAATTTTCTGAAATGAGAGCTCATACTTTTATCCAAAGCATGAGCTCCAAGTATCAGTGATCTCCACAAGGATTAGAACCATGGCTCTCATGTGTGAATGGATGGAGGAGAAAGACGAGTTGCTAAAGAAGTGGTCCTCTGGGTAGAGTGGTGACTGGGATTTCCCTAGGACTTTCCCCGCAAATACGGAAGTAATCTGCAGTAGATGCTGTATTGGAAAGTATTTTAAAGTCAAGTCATATTTTGCATATACTAGAGTATCTCACTCATTAAAGAAACTTGAGTTGATTATTTTGTAAAGTATAGGATTTAAGAAAAATATTTCTGTGTTCATAAGTTCTGGTTTTAGGTAGAACCCTTCTACTGAGATATCCATGGTGATCCCACCAGGGCTACCATGACTACTGCTCCGAAGAACTCTACTAGGACTTACCAGTTAATTTGTGCTTGCTGTGTGCCAGAAGCACTCTCCATATTTTTCTGATTTTCACAATAATTATACATGGCAATTATTGTCTGCATTTTGTAAGTGAGGGGACCAAGGCCCAGAGAAATAAGGAAACTTACTCTAGATGAGACAAGGGAGACAGGGGAGCTGAGATTTGAACACAGCATTGGCAGAGTCAAAAGTCTATGCTCTGTTTGTATGGCATGATTTTTACTTTACGGTAATGTGGTTTAATCAAGTTACTTCTGATTTCAAATAACTGAAATCAATTGGAACTGGCTGTCACAAAAACTTATTATAAAGACAAGAAGTGTCTGGAGGAGCTCAAATATAGGAATGCCAAGTGGCTTCTGGAAGGAACTGCAACTGAGAACTGTTGAACTATCATTCTCTTTCTCTGACTCTTATCTCACCTTTTCTCTTGCACACTGGCTCTGCTATCCTCTCTCTGCCTTTTTCTGCTGCTCCTATAGATGATGGAATATGGCTGCTGCACAGCTTCAACCAAGCGCAGAGATTAGCTGCCCCTAAATCCCAATTCCAAATTCCTGGTAGAAAATCTGATTGGCTCTGTTTCAGACAAACATCCATTCTGGGTCCAGTCAGCTTCCGCTAAGGAGGCGGAATTACTGTCTAACCATGGCTGCCATGGGATTTGGAGGCACCGTCCTTTGCTGGTAGGATGTCGGACTCTTCTTTCCTTACTCATCTGGTTTGACTACATTCTTGGTATTCTAATTGTGACATGGAGATGTCTAAGGATTTCCTTCTAGGTTTGACCTATGATTATAGCTCTTTGAACTGAAAACAAGACTAGAACAGGCTTGTCTAGTATGTTGTCTTCTGACCGATTTTCCCTTTTTGAAGTACATTGTCATTGTCCCTCCAGTCTTATTCCTTAAAGCTCAATTGCCTGTACACACACACACACACACACACACACACACACACACACACACACGAATATGCTTTACAATATCTGCTCAGAAGAAACCACCTGCCTCCTGCCTCCCGACAGTTCATCTTTTGCCTTGGGCTACTGTAGCAGCAGCTCCGCTGACGCCCTTTGCAAATATAAAGTGAATAAAACCCGTCCCCACCTGTTGTCCTTTCTATCTCTTTATTATAATGCTGAGAGTTCTTTTCCCAATAGTCACTGCTTATCCAGAAGTGGGCCCAGTCACTCTCCTTGGGCATAACGGGAAGAATGCATGTACCTCTGGTCTCTTAGGAACCAATGGGGGTCATCAACATCCTTTTCAATTGAAGCAGCTTCTGAGGAAGAAGGTCAAAGCTCAGCGCCCCATTACAGACATGTGTATTTTTTGTATTCTTCTGCAGCTGTAAAGAGAAAGAAACTTAAGGAGAAAGGTCATGTTGTTACTTTCTTTTGTAAGTGGCCCAAACTTATGAACATTAAGTGTTCCAAAAGTTGGCTTGCAGTTGTTTAGAATTTGGAACTAATTTTTCTGTGGAAACAATATTATACTGGCTAGTTTAGGTTTCTAGCCAAACTGCAAATGATCATTTGTTCTGCAACATAGCAGAAATGGTAATTATAATCTTGACATTTTCTTGCCCTTAAAATTGGGGTCTGGTCTCTTCTGTGGCTAAAGCCCTAATTCATTAGCTTCCTGAATACTAATCCCACTGAACGTCTCTAAGTTTGATACTCTCTGGAAGCTCCATTTTCTCTCACTCCAAAGGAGGTAGGAAGAATGGTGTGCAGGTGAGTGATGGGTGTGGGCTCCAGGTAATGAAAGATGCATGGGTACAAGATGCCACAAAAGGAAGGGCAGGCTAGAGTAGAGTAGTGAGCTTGATGCCCTTAGTGAATCCCATAGGAAAGATAGGGAAGTCTGGAGAGGAGGAGTTGGGAGGGAAGAATGACTGGCTGCAACATTTGATAAATAGGCATTGTCATTGGTTAGTCAATGCCTGCCTGCATTTAAAACATTTATTAACTGTTGTTTTCTTGCATGCAGTTGAGTTGTTCTTTCTCCTAGATTAGCTTGCAGTAAATGAATAAAGAATTTTACAGCATTACCCATTAGTTTCGCTGAATCCCTGAACTTAACCTTCCTGGGGTGAGGTACCATCACTGCAGCAGTCCAGACAGGTAACAGGAAGGTGTGTCCTGGATTCTAAATGCGTGGCTGTGTCATGTAATCGCAGCCCCTGTATTTGTGGCTTTAGTGGATGATTCCGTCTCCTTTGCTGATCTGGATGAGACAACTTTACATTCTCAGCCAACAGATGGACAACAAGGTTGAAATAAGATCTGGTACTAAAATAGTCTTTGAGTCACTCTTTTTGCCTGTTGACTCTTCCAGGAAACTTGCCCCTTCCTTCTTATCGAAGGCCATGGCTGAGAACTAATGAACTCACACTTGTTGGATTCTCTTCCCAATGTATATTTTATATTTTTCTTCTTGGTCAAGATTTGACTATGCTAAGGTAGGAATGGTGTCTAATATGTTTTGGCCTAACACCTGGCCTTTTGCCCTGAGTAGAGGTTTAAAAATAGAATTAAAAGTTTTGCACCAACCTCCTATTTTTGTCCTTCCAAAAAAGGTCTGATGTGAGAAAAAGGAGAGCTTGATTTCACCTATAACTTTATTTCAGGAGGCATGGGTGCTCTAGCAGAAAGTCACCGGGCATGGTTAGCAGGTTCTAGTCCAAGCTGTGTAGTAACCGCCTGTGTGGCCTCAGGAGAGAGAGAGTTAATTTTTCAGGGTTCAGTTTTTTCATCTATAAAAACAGAATGATAAAACTCCGACTGGAAGGTTGTTCTGAGCATTCAATGAGATGATGTTTGAGGAAGCACCCAGATGAGGTAGCATTGCTATAGTAACATAGATTTTGATTAGTTTTTCAGAGGTTAAAACAAACCTTCCTCTATGGCAACATAATTTATAATGAACAAAGAATAATTCACTTACAGATTTACTTATTGTAAACCTGGAGTATTGTGCTCAATACCTTTTACTCAGTTCTTGCAGAATAGTGGTAATAATAGTCATGCCTTTGTCATGTCGTCCTCCACTTGATTTTTGGAATGCGGTATAAAATGAAGCATAGCGTCATTCAGGTCATGATGAGGCTCAGAATGTCTCCACCTTGCTCATTCATGACGTTTACTGTGGAGTCGGTGTGCTTTCTGCTAAGAGACATAAACTGATATGCTATCAAAGGAACATCTCGAGCAATCTGAACTGTTGAACCAAAACAATCAGCATGAGCTGGGCAGCCAGCTGCCCCAGGTTGCAGCATTCTTTTGAGGATGATGGTATCTGCAGTTTCTCATCTGCAGTTTTTATACCCTCCGGTAGGCTCTGCAACGTCTGTGTTGTCCAGGGTCCTGAGGGAAGATATTTAAAAACTGCAGGCTGAAAAGATTGGATTTTGTTTTCGTTTTTTCAGAATGTGTAAGTAACAACATGCAATAACATTGGTCACTCTGAACAGTTTTTTCTCTGTTGGTCAAAGGGGATACAGTTGGATTGGCGATTTTCCATACAACCACTGAGAAGGAGACCTTCAGCCAGCATTAGCCTGTGTGTATATATTAGGTCATAGGAAAGGAAGACCTAATCCCTATAGAATGGCCCAGAGGCCTCGCAACAAAGCGGCTATCATTTGTCTTGATTTGTTCTCACACTTACCTGGGAAGGTGAATGAGTCTCTCCTCATTTCTCAGGTCTCACATGACTGAACTATTTATCTTTTTTCACTAATGCTCATCAGAGCAGTTACAAAATCCCCTTTCTGTCTTTAAATAAAATCTGAAAGTACTCATATATCTCTAATGAAAGCACTGGATATTACTGACAATTAGGAATAAGGTTAGGGTTGACTTTCTGTGATTATCTTTTGTTTTTGTGTTTTTTTTTAGAATTTAAGTAACACATTTATTTTAGCTTGGAAAAGTTTGTAAACGAGTAGTTTTAAAGTTTATCTTTTAAATAGAATGCCTTGATTAAAACATGTATGTTTTCTGCCACCAACGAAGTCTACCTGCTGTCTATCTCTTTACCTTTGCTCACGCAGTTCCTTTGCCCTGCCTCTTCCCCATTGGCTTCTCACACTTCTAGCCATGAAACTCTCCCCTCCCTGCCAGGTGGGGCTCACAAAACTGCAGTCCTGGATCTGGTCCAGCACTGCTCTGACTTACATGTCTTTCTTTTCCTGTTCCACTTGAAGTCTTGTGTTTTATTTATCTTTGTATTTCCAGCATTGAATAAAGAACCTGGTAGGAAATAAGAGCTTAATAAAAATTGGCTGAATGAAGGATTGAGTGCTGTAATAGGGTAAGAGCATTTTATAAGGGAGGAAGACCAGAGGAGGTTATCTCACCTTAATGTGACAGAGGAAGAAAGTAGAGGGGGGTTGTCCCAGAAAAGATATACTTTGAGTTACATTCTGGGGACTGAGCAGCTCCTCATTAGGTGAAAAGGGTGAGGAAGAATGGCCTGGGCAAATGGAGAACCAGGGGAATTTATGAATGAGAAACTTGGGTGTCTGAAATAGTTTAGTGTGTCTGGAATTTAGATGCAAAGTACAAAGGGAAGAAGATGAATTTAAAAAGGTTGACAAGTTATATGTTACTTTTGAATTTTGTGCCAATTTAAAAAATCACGTAGGTTATTAGCCAGAATAACCTCTGTGATGCCCTTATCAATTGTATGATGCCAGGTGGGATTAGATCTCACAAGATCAGGTCATTTGATTGGGTGAGTTATTATTTAGAAACACGGGTTTTTAAAAAATTGCATAAAATGACCTTAAAGTTTTATATTGATAAATAAATACCCTATAATACCCATGGAAAATATGAAAAATAAGAATACTGTAAAGTCACTATAATCAACACAGTAGTGACCTAGGAATTGACAGATAGATCATTGGAACAGAGTAGATTCAGAAATATATCAGTCAGAATAGATAATTAAAATACAGAAAACTGAATATTTGATACATGCTACAGTTCAATTCAGTGAAAAAATCTTGGGTTACTTAATAAAGTGTTCTGTTATAGGTAATTCCCTATCTGGTTAAAATACAACAGGACTCATTATATACCACTTAAATACAGTTCCTTAGTAGATTAAATATAAAAATACTATAACAATTAACATGTCACAAGAATATCTAAGAAAGCACACATGTACAATCTGAAGCTTGGGAATTCTTCTTAAGACTGGAAACCCTAGAAGCTACATATGAAAAAGAAGGGCTATCATAACACATATAACCAAAAACCATTTTATGGAAATCTATACTAATTAAAGGGTAATATGATAATTAGATCAGACATCTTCCGGACATCCTTCCTGACAAAGCCACGGTGGCAGGGGCTGAGGCAGAGGCAGTTAGGGGCAATCAGGTCGGCAGGGGAGAGCAGTTAGGGGCGATCAGGCTGGCAAGAGAGGGAAGTTAGGGGCGATCAGGCCGGCAGGGGAGAGCAGTTGGGGGCATTCAGGCCGGCAGGGGAGCAGTTAGGGGATGATCAGGCCGGCACAGGAGCAGTTAGGGGCATCAGGCTGGCAGGCAGAGGCGGTTTGGGTGATCAGGCAAGCAGGCAAGCAGTTAGGAGCCAGTGGTCCCAGATTATGAGAGGGATATCTGACTGCCAGACATCCCCTGAGGGGTCCCAGATTGGAGAGGGTTCAGGCCGGGCTGAGGGACAGCCCCCTCCATGCACAAATTTCGTGCACTGGGCCTCTAGTCTCTATATATAAAAGCCTAAGCGACCAAATGACCCAACGACCCGTCGACTGGTTGCTATGATGCACACTGACCACCAGGGGCAGATGCTCAACACAGGAGGTGCCCTCTGGTGGTCAGTGCGCTCCCATAGTGGGCATGCCGCTCAGCTGACCAACCTATTCCTGCGGCCCACCAGCCTGGTGGCAGCCACTCCCTCCCTCAGTAGTCCTGCAGGTCCAATCTCCAGAGAATGGGCCAGCACTGATGGACCAGCGCAGCCGGCACAATCCCGACAATGCTGCCAGCCTCCTGGAAGTCGTCCTCCTGCACCACGGTCACTTCCCCTCCCTAGACGCTCCACAAGGAAGAAACGATACAAAAGCGGCTGCCAGGTGGCTCCTGACAACTGGTGCGAATGTCAAAGGGACCCGGATCCCAGGCTGGCAAGGGCGTCCCACCACCCACCTGGAGGACTGACTGATCGTGTCCAGGCCCCCCTCACCTCCTCAGGACGGGCGCTGGACGCAGGGCTCATAGCTGGTGAGCGCTGCTGTGGTGGTGTGAGCCTCTCCCGATCAGGACTGAATGGGCGTGAGACTGTGGCAGACGCAGCAGGGGCTGGGATGAGCAGGAGCAGCAGGCAGGACAGGCAGGCGATATTGGGATGCTGGTTTTGGCACAATCCCCGCAGGCCATGCCCAGGGACCCCACCCATGCACGAATTCGTGCACCAGGGCTATAGTAGTAACATAAATGAGTCAGCAGACATCAGCTATGTGTGGAATAGTCTTTGTAAAGTATATTTCAGCCAAGTGTTCATATTTATAAATAGCTCTTATAAATAAGAAAAATATAAGCTATACTAAAGCATAATGGACAAAGAATATGAAAAGACAAGTCACAGAGCTAAGATAAATGGTGTGTGTGTGTGTGTGTGTGTGTGTGTGTGTGTGTGTGTGTGTGTGTGCATACATCAGCATGACTAAGTGAACACAGAGAAAAATACTTACAAGACACCACAGGCTGTTAACTTTGGTTCATGGGTGAGTGAAGGGCTGATGTGAATGGAAAGTGAAAAAGAAATATTATGACACTCCTCTCACAGACTAGTGAGGGAGACAGACATGCAAATAGAGAGCTCCGTAGGTGCCAAAGTGGAGGAATACAGAGAGAGCTGAGATCGAGGAGGGAGGAAAGGCCTACATATCTGAAAAGATGTGACTCTGGGCAGTGACTTATTCTTCAGTACTGGCCTTACGGGATCATTAATTACATGCAACCAGTGACACAGTGACTTCCAGGAGATAAATATAGTTATGTGGCCCAGGCATAGTGTGTGTTTAAAAATTATTGTGAGGCCCTTGGAGAAACAGATTTTGCCAAGACATATCACGTGACTGCAATTACCGCTTATTTAAACTGGTCTTCATATTTTTAATCAAGTATGATTCTTCTCCAGGGCCACGTAAGGATCACTCACTTGGAAGAAAGATCTCTTTGAGAGTCCCTTTTGTTGGCGATTCCCCATTGTTGAACAGTCTATGCTTTTTGCTACAATGTGAATACCTAGCTGAGCCTCTGCCCTGCTCCTTGTGAGGGCTGTATGTGGAATGTGCTGTGGGGAGTTATGCTGAACCAACCCTCTTAAGACATTCAGAGGAGGATGCGGAGGACTTTACATGAAAAGTGGTACATGGGGAAGGGAAATAGACTTTCCCAGTATAGGCTTTTTTTTTTCCTTGTAGAATACAGAATGGGATTTCTCCCTCTCAAGGTCTCTGTTTTTCTCCATCCATGTCCTTAATTTTTTCCCTTTGCTATGTTGCAGACGATAGGGTTTGTTATTTCTATCTGGCTCCTGATTTCACTGGGGACTTTATAATTCACTATTTTGCAGGAAGAGGGACGAGAAAAGTAAAAAGGAGAAAGCAGGAAAAGAAGGGAATCAGACATCTGTGTTATAGAGAAAACAGGCTTTTAAGGTGGCGTCAAAGTTCTACTGGAAAATTAACGTCTATACTATTCCCACCTATGAGTGATTTGGTCCCTGTAGAGTGGAATCTTAATTTGAAGAATGAAGTTCCTCATGATGTAAGCCAAGAAATAGTTTGACTTCTACTTCAGGCGAATCCTCTGTGTCAAGTAGGATATGGATGCACAGTACTGAGCTCTCTGTGCCCTGCACACCAGTCAGTACACTGTCTGGGATGACAACTATGGGAACATTGTTGGAGGTGTTTTTTCATTGATTGTCTGATATACAGGATTTAGAAGAGATGGTAATAATATTAGTAGGAGGATTAATACAAACATAAGGATTCCCAAGACTATTTCATCTGACTTTCTAGTGCAGAATCTTAATTCAGGGCTGATGCAGTCACTTTTTCTGGAGTTAGGTGATGAACAAGAGTGCTGAGGTTCATGTTCCTCATTGGGCTCATAACCCCAGCTGGCTAGTGGTGTTGAAGGGGGATGTTAAAAGTCTCGAACAGCCCGAACCGGTTTGGCTCGGTGGATGGAGCGTCGACCTGCGGACTGAAGGGTCCCAGGTTCGATTCCGGTCAAGGGCATGTACCTTGGTTGCGGGCACATTCCCCAGTAGGAGTGTGCAGGGGGCAGCTGATTGATGTTTCTCTCTCATCAATGTTTCTACCTCTCTCTCCCTCTCCCTTCCTCTCTGTAAAAAAAATCAATAAAATATATTAAAAAAAAAAAGTCTCGAACAACTGAATCCTTTGGAATCTTGCTCTCTCGTTCAGCTCCTCCTCCGGGGTCATGATGGGTTCTCATGTGGCAGAATGGCAATGGCAGTTTGAGATTACAGCCATGCGCTGCTCAATGATGGGCATCCGAGAAAAGTGTCTTTAGGTGATTTCATTGTTGTGCCAACACCACAGAGTTCACTTAAACCTAGATGGTATAGCCTACTGCACACCTTTGTCTGAGGCTACAAGCCTGTACAGCATGTGACTGTAAAAAACAGCATGAGATTAAATCAAGCACAAGAGAAAACGTTGCAATCAAGAGATGGGGTAAGCTCAAGAGGTATGAGGCTGCTGCCGTTATAACATGACATAATTTTACAGCAGCCTTTTTTTTTTAATAAGCAGAAAGAGTGCACTCTAAGATAACAATAAAAAAGTATAGCCCTAGCTGGTTTGGCTCAGTAGATAGAGCATCAGCCTGTGGACTGAAGGGTCCCAGATTTGATTCCGGCCAAGGGCACATGCCTGGGTTGCGGGCTTGATCCCCAGTAGGGGGCATGCAGGAGGCAGCCAGTCAATGATTTTCTCTCATCATTGATGTTTCTATCTCTCTCTCTTTCTCCCTTCCTCTCTGAAATCAATAAAAATACAAAAAAATAAAATAAAAAGTATAGTATAGTAAATACATAAAGCAGTAACATAGTCATTTGTTATCATTATTAAAGTATGTACTGTACATCATTGTATGTATTATGCTTTTATACAACTGGCAGTGCAGTAGGTGTGTTTACACCAGCATCACCACAAACACAAGAACTATGTTGTGCTATGATGTTACAAGGCAATAGGAATTTTTTAGCTCCATTATTTTTTTGAAGCATATATACTGTAGAGTTTCTTGATTTCAATTTTCCTTTAAACTTATTTGTCACCAGTTAAAATAAAGGTCACTTAAAATAAGTATTACATGCATTTCAGTTTTTCCTAATGTAGCATTTAACAGATGTGCTTTTTAAAAATTAAATTTATTGGGGGTGACACTGGTTAATGAAATTCTATAGGTTCTAATTTTACCATTCTATAATACATCCTCTGTATATTGCATTGTGTCTTTACCACCCAAAGTCAGTTCTCCTTCCCTTACCATATATGTGACCCCCTTTAGCCTTTTACTACCTCTCCCAACCCCTTTTTCCTTGGTAACACTCATACTGTTGTTTGTGTCTATTTTTTGTTTGTTTCTTTGTCTTTTTTGTTCATTTATTGTTTTCAATTCAGCCCCATTATAATCGATGAGACCACAGTCCCCTATATGGTCTGTTGTTGACCAAAACATCTGGTGTGGCCCGTGACTGTATTCTGGTCGGGTTTTTCCTGCGGAGGTCCAGCTGGTTTTGACTCGCTCTGTGAAATGTGGAGATGCTCTTGTATGTATGAAATAGAACCAAATGACATGTCCCCAGCTTTTCGAAGGCTTTTGTTATCAAGTCTGAGGTAACAGGGTGATAATTTTTGAGTCATATTTTGACTTTCCATGTAGTTTGCCTCCCATGCCAGCCTGAGCGTATCTCTGGCATAGTTGCTATCACATTATTGTACAATGTTCTTAGTCTCGTTTTGTGTTATGTCTTTCTCTGAGTTCTATACTCAGTATGCTCGATAAAGGTTGAATTGAATGTATAAGATGCAACAGAAAAAAGCAAATTAAAATGCAGCTGTTTGGAAATGAGAAATCACCACACTGTCAGTGGCAGAGCACCACGACCTTTGCCTTACATTTTTTTCCAGTAAAGAGAGAATTGCACCTATTGCAGAGCAGGTTTCCCAATACTTGTGTTCTGTCATATGATTTCTTGAAACTGAACAAATCATTAAAATCATCAAAAAAAATCATAAGTTTTTTAACATGGGATAAAACTGAGGTGTCGCATCTAAGTTACATAGCTTACATATCAAGGTAGATTAGAAGGTTAGTTTTAATAGCACAAGAATGAACCTTGAATTTTCTTTGTTAAAGAGAAAACTTTTCCAAAGAAGAAATTTCACTTCTTGATTCTCTTCTTATGTAGGACTAGAGTGCATTTTATAGTATATATCTATTACCTGTTATCTACTATGGCATTTATTATTATATAAGTATTTTATACATAGATACCTAGCAATCTAGTAAATATATTTCTGTATAGTTTTGCCTCAAATGCAGGAAAAAATTTAAGTATGCTTTGGGTTTATTTTGGTTTTGCTCTATATAAATTTAGGTACATTACAAGTTAATATAATTCCTACAGTTTGGATTACTTACCATTCATGTCAAGATTTTGTTTGCCTTTTCTTTAGGAAGCTCTGTAATTCTAATTAGGAAATTATTCTCTATTACAATGGTCAATGTGACTGTAATCTCTGGTGAAAATTTGTAATATTATATCTCATTGCTTAGAAATATAAAAAACACTTTTATGGATTGCAGTGGTTGGAATCCACTTCTCAGTCTGGGATATCAAATGTTACATTTATGTTTCCAGTCTAAAAGAAGCAGTTCCTTCTTAGATTTATTTGAGGGCTCCTCTTTATTTACCCTTTAAACACTGGTACTCCTTTGGTTCTCTTTTATGATCCATTTCTTTTCCTTCCTTCCTTATATGACTAACATTGACTGAGTTCATATTGTGTAGCAGGTCAGGGCCATGCTGTACAGCTGAGCAGGTTGTGTACTGTACAATTCCAGACTTAGTGCCATCGGCCCTGTGCTAGCTAATGTACAACCTCTCATTTAACCTCACAATAACCTGTGAGATGAATATCATCATTCCTATTTTATAGATGAGAAAACTGAATTTGGGGTATGTTAAAACTTGTTTAAACTTATATGATAATGAATAGAGTTTGTATGGGCTCAGAGTCTGTTCTCTCAACAGCATGCCACCTTTTGATTTCAGCTCTTGGTCATCTCATCCATGGCCACAACCGAAATGATGGTGATTTCTAAAAGATTCTCTACCTCCCCCCCCCCCCCCCCCCCGATCTCTCCCTGCTGCCAGCCTACTAGACAGATCTCCCACTATGTCCCGAAGGCACCTCAGGATCTGGACAATTAAAATGGAATCGCCATCATCTTCCTTACTGCTCTGCCTTTATTCCCAATCCCAATTCGTGGCACCAGCGGCCTGGGCTCTCCTCTCTCCCCTATCTCCCACATCCAGTTAGATCTATCAGGTCCTATGAATCCGGTTTCTGAACTCTCTCTCCATCTGTTCCCTTCTTTTCCATGCCAGTTGTCACTTCTGTTAGTTGAGGCCCTCATTCTCTTATTCTCTTATTCCGAGCGCACCCATTCTGTCTGAATTATAAAAAGCATCGCCTTAAGTCTCACATCTCCAGGCCTTGGCGTTGGCTGCTCCCTCTGACTGCTGCACCTTTCTCCACCTTCCCCAATCAGCCACTTGAGGACTCAGCTTTAAGTTGCTTTCTCGGGGATACCTCCCTTCATCCTTTTCATCCATCCCTTTCCTTAAGTTAAATTATTTTTCTCTGAGTTCCCTGGGCACGTCATGTCTAAGTCTATCATATCACTCATCAGAATACCCTGAGAATTGATTTGCTCGTCTGACTCCTTTCCAGGACTAAGAGCTCTCTGAGGATAGGACTGTATATCCAACTTATCTTTGTTTCCCAAGCTTCTAGCAGCTTTTCTGGGAGGAGATAAAAAAAAAATGCTGGAGGGAATGAATGATGCACACAGTGGACTCGTTAGGTGGATAGGAAAGCATTGTCCACACAGTACTGTAGTGTTCTACATGCTTAGACAGTCCAACTAAAAGTTGAGTGCAGTTTTTATTCACTTGCATGTTTGATAATAATGCTGATGTTCTTTTAATTATACAGTATAATTTTTTCTCCCGCTATTGACAACAGCAGGCAGCCTGATTGTTGCTTAACCTATGTTTTCATTCATATTGGCAGCAGCTTCTTCCCTTATCCTGCTGATAAGAGATTATAACTCAATTGCATGGTAATTTCAAAAGTGGACTCTGTGTTGAACTTTGGCTTAAGGTGCCAAACTTTTTGCATCAACACTAATGAATAAACCTACGTCTTAGAAGGTGCTTTATTACCTTTCTTGATCCCTTCAACGATGTTCACTACACCAAGAAAATGCGCGGAGGTTGGTTATCTCAGAACCTGCTACTGCTAAATTTGAAGGTAGACATATGTGGGGGTGGTTTTCATTTAGCATGTACCTTTTTCATCTAAGACAGACTTAGTCTCGTTCCAGCCCTGCTCCCTATCTCCGTGGTCGGCAAACTGCGGCTCGCGAGCCACATGCGGCTCTTTGGCCCCTTGAGTGTGGCTCTTCCACAAAATACCACGGCCTGGGCGAGTGTATTTTGAAGAAGTGGCGTTAGAAGAAGTTTAAGTTTAAAAAATTTGGCTCTCAAAAGAAATTTCAATCGTTGTCCTGTTGATATTTGGCTCTGTTGACTAATGAGTTTGCCGACCACTGCCCTATCTGGTTCAGGCCAACAACTTAAATCTCCCTGGACCTCAGTTTCCTCATTATTAAAATTAAGCATTTGGACTAAACTAGCTAGGGGAACTTTTCAAACTCAAATGTCCTCTGGTTCTATTACTTTGTGTCCCCATTGTGAATTCTCTTACTGTCTTATTTCCCTTGTCCACGTTCCCTTCCCTCCCCCACTAGTGGAGGGGTCCTCCCGCCGGTCCTCCCATCGCACCCGTAGATACACTGTGTTCTTCAGCACCTGGCTTTGACCTGGAGGTTTTCTTCAACGTGGAGGAAGTTGGGAAGCAATTTGCTATGTGCTCTTCCTTCACAGGCACGCTCGGATCCCTTCCCACGAGGGTTCGAGAGTCCCTTCCTTGCAGGAAGCGCATTCCTGAGTGCAGTTGCAAAAGGAGGTTGCAGAGTGAGCACAGAATGATTCTTGTATCAGAGTAAAGATTTTTCTAAACTGCCACAGATTTGGGACTGTGATTTCGACCCCTGGAGGGTGTGGGGAGCAAGGGTATAATCTGTTGTAAACAGTCGACAAATTAAGCGTCTAAGGTTTCAGAGTAAGGAAGGCACGTCATAGTTCCCCACAGCTTCCAGATCACTTGGTTACATTTTCTTTGGTTGAGAGTACAACCTGTTAGGTTACTAAGTGTTCCCACATAATTTGTTGACAAAGCAAAATCATTGTTTTATAAAAGTGTGCCAGTATTTTATGAGGTAAACTAAGACGGTCTTGATTTCATTTGCCT
Source organism: Cnephaeus nilssonii (assembly GCF_951640355.1). NCBI lineage: Eukaryota > Metazoa > Chordata > Mammalia > Chiroptera > Vespertilionidae > Cnephaeus > Cnephaeus nilssonii. Next base: position 26,367,073 of record NC_137078.1, read on the forward strand.
GCGTTTTCATTTTACCATTCGACACAAAAGGGCAAATCAGGTTCAAGGAGTTCATCACCACCAACCAGTATTACATGAAATGTTAAAGGGTCTTCTTTAAGGAAAAGAAGACAAAAAGATAAAAAAAAATATATGGACAATAAAATGGCAATAAATACATATCTATCAACCATTGAATCTAAAAAACAAACAAAGCAAACAGGCAGCACATAAACAGACTCAGATGCAAAGAACATTTTGAAGGTTGCCAGATGGGAGGTGGTTTGGGGGGATGGGTGAAAAAGGTGAAGGGCTTAGGGGTACAAATTGATTGTTACCGAACATTCATGGGGATGTAAAGCACAGCATTGGGAATACAGTCAATACTATTTTAATAACTGGGTACAAGGTATACTTGATGAGATGTGCATGGAAAGTATTTCTAAAAACAGTTTTCTGGCAAGGTGGGAAGGCAGGTCTGGGCTGTTGGAAGTAGGAGAAAAACATTTAACAAGAGCTGGGAAGCAGGGAGACAAAGGTGCCCGTGGAGGACCCACTGTAGAGAAGCAGCAAGCTCTCAAGGCCAAAGGTGGCCTGTCTGGGCAGGATGAAGGACACCAGGGGCTGCTGCGCGGCGCCCAGCTCCGGGTCTCCGCGGCAGCCGTCCCAGACGGCAGGAGGGAGGTCCTGTCTGGGGGAGCCAGCGGCGGGAGACGGGATGGCCGCGCAGCTCCGGGGCGGTTGGGACAGGGTTAAGACCATCACCTGCCGTTGAAGTGCGGCTCTGATGGGAAGTAGGAAGTGCCGCGCCTGAGCTTCCTGTATAAATAAACGCCCGGCTCCCGGCGCTGCTGCTGCTGCTGCTGCTGGCGAGCTGCGCCCCACGCTCTGCAAGGCTCCGGGGCGCCGCTGCAGCTCCCCAGGCAGGAGGCGCTTGGTGATAGGTCCTCCTCCTCCGGCCCCGTAGGTCCGGGAGCCGAGTCCGGTTACAGTCCTGCAGAGCGCAAAGCTGTCAGCTGCAGAGCCCCGAGGACGAGGGAGAGAACGAAACGGCTCCTCCTCCGGGTGTGCGAGCTGGAGGCTGCGGAGAAGCCCGGCGGCGGAGGACCCGAGCTCTTCGGCCAGGTAGGCTGAGCAGGCTTTTCAAAAGCTGCAGGCGTTACCAGACCCGGGTGGTGGTGGGCTAAGAAAAGGGAAAAGGGCAAGACACTGTGATACCACGGGTTTTAGCTTTCTGTCCCGGGTCTCGTGCTTCAACCGTACGGAATTGAATGCATTCTGAATGCCTTTAAACACCTGTTAACTTTTAAAAATAGATGCCGTTGTAAAGGTAAAAAGAAGCTAGTTTAATTTGTACTGAAACAGTCCACCGAATGTATTGGAAAATTCAAGGTTAGATCAGACCTCCCAATGTCTTAAAAGGGAGACCAAAAGTTGGCATACATAACCTCAGCTGTTTACCTTCTGTTACTTGGAAATGCACAGCAATATGTTGACACACATAGATATTCATAAGCTGTTATATTATCTATGGGTTCTTGGCCATACATCATGCTGGTTGTTTTGTCAGGTAATTGCTGATAAAACAAAGCGAAACTCCGATCTTATACTGCTGTGCTCAAATTTAAGTTAAAATGAAACCAGCTCCTGGTTTCTCTGTTTCAGCAGAGAAAAGGTATTTTAGCTTAGCTTTTTCCAGGGTACCTTTTGCTTTTGTTGTGAGTTTCAGTGATTCTGCTGTTAAGTCTACTCCTGATGCATATACTTCTCACATTCAGATTTCTCAGAAATGAATTCTTTCGGGGAAAATGTTCTCCGTCTTCATGCATCCACTAGAGTCACTCACTGTCTTCTTTTCTGCCCCACATGGATCTTATCAAAACATTAACTGGGGCTCCTACCAGGACTCTCCCGGTTCTTCTCACTTGGCCCGTCTGGATGTGTGTTTGAATTTAGCCAGGTATGAATTAAAGAAAAATGTATCTTAACATTTCTGAAGCAGCAGATTGGGGGTGTCTAAGCAGAAGCGAAATACGTGAACTTGGAGGTGACTCAGTTTTTAGGGTGTGGGTAAGAGGATGAAGAAACCCAGCCAGTCTTCACTGAGTTGCTGGCTAATTAGAGTATCAGGCTGCTGCAGCTTTCACTGCGCTGAGCCTCTTGATCCCTGGTGCTTTTCACCTCAGATTCCTCTGCTGGTTCCTCCTCCTCCTTCCTCTGTCCTCCCTTCCCAGCCCTACCTTCATGAGGAGAAGGGGGCGGGAGGGAGAAAAAGAATGATAGCTATAGCCGATCCACAAAGCCATTTGGAGAGAATTGTATTAGGAAATCCAAGGCCACATTTTCTCCCAACTCCTCCTTCCTCTTGCACACCTGTGACTGGTATTTTATTCTTTGTAGTGGCATAACCTGCGAACAATAGGAAAGGGGGGGGGGGAAGAGAGAAGCCTGTTTTAAAAAGTAGCCTCTGACTAATTGAACGGCAAACTTGTATAGAGAATGTAAAAAAAAGTATTGAGTTGCTGAATTGGGTTGCTTGGCTTTTTATTTTAAAACAAACAAATAAAAAACTCAACCAAAAAGTCCCCCAAACCAATCACCCCAGATAACTTGCTCCTACACTACTACTGTGCTGGAAGTGAGGCTTAAATGTGGTCAAACTCTGTCTAAACCCAGAGTTTTACAAATATTTACAGTCATCTCTGCCAAATATCTTTGTGCCGAGCCCCAAGAACATTCTCAGCACTCAAAAGCCTCATTCTCATGAATGGCTTCAGTTCATTGGCAATTTAAAGGCATCCAGGCTTCCAAACTAGGTCAGTTTAAGACATGTCTTTAAAAAAAAAAATTAGTTTTTGTGTCTCCCAGATTATGGCCACGTTTTCTCAGCCAAACTCTACAGCGGAGAGAGAAGTTATGCTCTATCTGGAAAGAAAAAAAAAAAAGCTTATTTTGTCTTTATAGTAAGACCATTTAGCTTCCTGGAAACTAGCCTTCTCTCTAATAATATGAATACATTTAATCTGAGAAAGTATATTTACGTTTTTCCTCCTGAAAAGTAGCGTCAATATTTTAGATGTTTAGGAACATTTCCGAGGGCACCAGAATCATGTCTAGGTAGTGTTTCTACTAATTCTGGCTTGTGTGTTGCCCCTGGCCTTGACTAATGACATTACTTTCTTGATAAGTGAGGTGTGCAGTGTTTGAAATCTCCAGTTTGAAGCAGAGGTCAGGAATCATGCTGAACCCAGATGTTGATGGAGAGACAAAGTCCAAATGGTTTTGGGGCTAACCTTACTTTGTGCAATTGATTATTTTGGAGATGGGAAAGAGGCCAAGCTGCCGGGCCAGTCACGCTTTCCACTTTGGGCTGTGCTGAGTGGGTATCTGCAGTCACGGCTCCCGAGTGCTCAGACTCTCTCTCAGGGATGCCTGCCTGAATATACAGAAGTCCCTTAGCTACAGTAGATTATCAATATTTTCAGTGTTTGAATTGCTGGAAGTGAGTAGAGATGAGAACCAGGTCTTTAATATTTTCTTTCTCCCATGTACATTCAGAACACTTACCTGCTGTAGTATCGAGTGCCTACTGCTTGCCAGGTGTATGCTAGGTGCTGAGGATATAAAGATGTGTAAGACGTGGCCTCTGGCCTGAAGGAATTCACATAAGCTTGGAAGTGACTTTGAACTAGAGTGGTAGTTCTCAGTTCATGTTGTTTTACCCGAGCGTGAAAAATACTTTGATGTTTGTCATCTCAACCATGGTTTCTCTGATATTACCTGAGCATTCGGTAATTTGAAGAGTCATAACAACATCTATTTATTTTTATTTTCATTTGTTTTTTTTTTCATTTTTAGATATATATGGGGGGGGGTGTCTTGTACTAACTTTTATTTTTATTAACTTTGGCATTTGCTATTTACTTGGTCAACTATTACTTCTAAATCCAATGAGTCATACTGTAGTAGTTATTTAAAAATGGAAAACAATGCATTAAAGAGAGTAAAAGTAGCCAGTGCTTTTGCAACACGGAATGAGAAACTTCTCATTTACGATCAGATCCCTTCCTTGAATTGAAAGCACCACAACCTAAGTGAGAAGCACTTCTCTTATTCATGGCTAGAACTACCTGATCACATGACTTGTAGTATCTATTAAAGAACATACTTGTAAAGCCATGTCTCATTGGTTTCTAATTCCTCTGTAATCATGAGTTTGAGTCCCAGACCTTTAGTCAACTGGATTTTTGTCTTTATTGGAAAGATAGAACTAGACATCTCATTTCTCTCTTTGCTGGACTTGTGGCTGAAGCAATAAATCCACAAATTGTCCTCTGTATGATTACATAAAACTGTTGACAACCTCCTCAACAAGCTTACTCTTTATAAGTGGGGAGTGGGTTTAATCACCTCTATGCCCCCAGCACCTAACATCTATGGAATTCAATTCTTTTTTTTTTTTCCAATTTTTTTATTAAGGTATTATATGTGTACATATCTTACCATTGCCCTCCCCACACCCCACTCCCATATATGCCCCCACCCCCCAGAGTTTTGCATCCATTGGTTATGCTTATATGCATGCATACAAGTCCTTTGATTGATCTCTTATCTCCCCCACCTCTCCCTAACCTTCCCCTTGTAATTTGACAGTCTGTTTGATGCTTTACTGTCTCTGTATCTATCTTTTTGTTCAAGTTTATAATGTTCTTTATTATCCATAAATGAGTGAGATCATGTGGTATTTTTCTTTCATTGACTGACTTATTTCACTTAACATAATGTTCTCCAATTCCTCCCAGGTTGCTGCAAATGATGAGAATTCCTTCTTTTTTATGGCAGCATAGTATTCCATTGTGTAGATGTACCACAGTTTTCTGATCCAGTCATCTGCTGACGGGCACCTAGGCTGTTTCCAAATCTTAGCTATGGTGAATTGCGCTGCTATGAACATAGGGGTGCATATATCTTTTCTAATTGGTGTTTCTAGTTTCTTCGGATATGTTCCCAGGAGTGGAATTACTGGGTCAAATGGGAGTTCCATTTTCAGTTTTTTGAGGAAACTCCATACTGTTCTCCACAGTGGCTGCACCAGTCTGCATTCCCACCAGCAGTGCACGAGGGTTCCTTTTTCTCCGCATCCTCGCCAACACTTGTCGTTTGTTGATTTGTTGATGATAGCCATTCTGACAGGTGTGAGATGGTACCGCATTGTTGTTTTGATTTGCATCTCTCGGATAATTAGTGACGTTGAGCATGTTTTCATGTGTCTCTTGGCCTTCCTTCTGTCTTCTTTTGAAAAGATTCTATTTAGGTCTGTTGCCCATTTTTTTATTGGATCATTTATCTTCCTTTTATTAAGTTGTATAAGCTGCCTGTAGATGTTGGAGATTAAACCTTTATCAGTGATGCCATTTGCAAATATGTTCTCCCATGCAGTGGGCCTTCTTGTGGTTTTGTTGATGGTTTCTTTTGCTGTGAAAAAGCTTTTTATTTTTATGTAGTCCCATTTGTTAATTTTCTCTTTAGCTTCCATTGCCCTAGGGGCAGTGTCAGTGAAGAATTTCTTTTGGCATATGTCTGACATTTTGCTGCCTGTGGATTGCTCTAGTATTTTTATGGTTTCCCGTCTTATGTTTAAGTCCTGTATCCATTTTGAGTTTATTTTTGTGTATGGCGTAAGTTGGTGATCAAGCTTCATTTTTTTGCATGTATCTGTCCAATTTTCCCAACACCATTTATTGAAGAGACTGTCTTTATTCCATTGTATGTTCATGCCTCCTTTGTCAAATATTAATTGAGCATAGTGGTTTGGGTCAATATCTGGATTCTCTATTCTGTTCCATTGATCTATATGTCTGTTCTTGTGCCAGTACCAGGCTGTTTTGAGAACAGTGGCTTTGTAATACAGCTTGAAATCTGGTATTGAGATCCCTCCTACTTTATTCTTCTTTCTCAGGATTGCTGTGGCTATTCGGGGTCTTTTTTTATTCCAGATGAATTTTTGGAGAGTTCTTTCAAGGTCTGTGAAATATGCCGTTGGTATTTTAATGGGGAGTGCATTGAATCTATAGATTGCTTTGGGTAGTATGGACATTTTAATGATGTTGATTCTACCAATCCATGAACATGGTATGTTCTTCCATCTGTTTACGTCTTCCTCTATCTCTTTTTTCAGTGTCCTGTAGTTTTCCGTGTATAGGTCTTTTACCTCCTTAGTTAAGTTTATTCCTAGGTATCTTAATTTTTTTGGTGCGATGGTAAATGGGATTGCCTTTTTAGTCTCTCTGTCTGTAAGTTCACTGGTGTATAGAAAGGCCATAGATTTCTTGGCGTTAATTTTGTATCCTGCTACATTGCCGAATTCATTTATTAAGTCTATGAGTTTTTTGACGGAGTCTTTCGGATTTTTTATGTACAATATCATGTCGTCTGCAAATAAAGACAGCTTTACTTGTTCTTTTCCAATCTGGATGCCTTTTATTTCTTCTTCTTGTCTAATTGCAATGGCTAATACTTCCAGTACTATGTCAAACAGGAGTGGTGAGAGTGGGCATCCCTGTCTTGTTCCTGTTCTTAGGGGAAATGTCTTTAGTTTTTGTCCATTGAGTATGATGTTTGCTGTGGGTTTATCATATATAGCTTTTATTATGTTGAGGTATGAGCCATCTATTCCCACCTTGTTGAGAGTTTTTATCAAGAAAGGGTGTTGGATTTTGTCAAATGCTTTTTCTGCATCAATTGATATGACTATGTGATTTTTATCTTTCAATTTGTTTATGTGATGTATCACGTTTATTGATTTGCGGATATTGTACCATCCTTGCATTCCTGGGATAAATCCTACTTGGTCATGGTGTATGATCTTTCTGATGTACTGCTGGAGCCGATTTGCTAGAATTTTGTTGAGGATTTTGGCATCTATGTTCATGAGGGATATTGGTCTGTAATTCTCTTTCATTGTGTTGTCTTTATCTGGTTTTGGTATTAGGGTGATGCTGGCTTCATAGAAGGAGCTTGGAAGTGTTCCTTCCACTTGAATTTTTTGGAATAGTCTGAGGAGGATAGGTTTTAGTTCTTCCTTGAATGTTTGGTAAAACTCTCCTGTGAAGCCATCAGGCCCCGGGCTTTTGTTTGCTGGAAGCTTTTTGATGACTGCTTCAATTTCGTCCATAGTTATTGGCCTATTGAGCTGTTTAGATTCTTCTTGATTGATTTTTGGAAGGTTATATTTTTCTAGGAATATGTCCATTTCCTCCAGATTGTCCAGTTTGTTGGAATAGAGTTGTTCGTAGTATTTTGTAACAATCCTTTGTATCTCAGCGGGGTCTGTTGTTATTTCACCTCTTTCATTTCTGATTTTGTTTATTTGGGTCCTCTCTCTTTGCTTCTTGGTGAGCCTGGCTAGAGGTCCATCAATCTTGTTTATCCTTTCAAAGAACCAGCTCTTGGTTTTATTGATCTTATGTATTGTTTCTTTGGTCTCTATGTCATTTATCTCCGCTCTGATCTTTGTTATTTCCTTCCTTCTGGTTACACTGGGCTTTTCTTGCTGCTCTTTTTCTAGCTCTTTGAGTTGTAGGGTTAAGTAATTTATTACCATTGTTTCTTGTTTTTTGCAATAGGCCTGTAGAGCTATGAACTTCCCTCTCAAGACTGCTTTCGCTGTGTCCCATAGATTTTGGATTGTTGTGTTTTCATTGTCATTTGTTGCCATGATGTTTTTTATTTCTTCCTTGATCTCTCTGGTGACCCAGTCCTTGTTTAGTAGCATGCTGTTTAGTCTCCATGTGTTTGATTTCTTTGGATTGTTTTTATTGTAGTTGATTTCCAGTTTTATGCCACTGTGATCTGAGAAGATGCTTGATATAATTTCTATCTTCTTGAATTTGAAGAGACTTTGCCTGTGACCCAGCATATGGTCTATCTTTGAAAATGACCCATGTGCACTTGAGAAGAATGTATATTCTGTGGCTTTGGGGTGAAATGTTCTGAAGATGTCAATTAATTCCATCTGGTCTAGTGAGTCATTTAGGATTGCTGTTTCTTTGCTGATTTTTTGTTTAGAGGATTTGTCCTGTGGTGATAGTGGGGTATTAAAGTCTCCTACTATGATTGTGTTGCTATTAATCTCTCCCTTGATATCCTCCAGGAGTTTTTTTATGTATTTGGGTGCTCCTATATTGGGAGCGTATATGTTTACCAGAATTATTTCTTCTTGTTGGATTTCTCCCTTTAGTATTATGAAGTGGCCTTCCTTATCTCTTGTTATGGCATTTACTTTGAGGTCTATTTTGTCAGATATAAGTATTGCTACCCCAGCTTTTTTTTCATTTCCATTTGCCTGAAAGATATTTTTCCATCCCTTCACTTTCAATCTGTGTGAGTCTCTTGTTCTGAGGTGGGTCTCTTGTAGACAGCATATATATGGGTCGTGTTTTTTTATCCATTCAGCTACTCGATGTCTTTTGATTGGAGCATTTAGTCCGTTTACATTTAAAGTTATTACTGAAAGGTATTTGTTTGCAGTCATATCTATTTTTGTGTCTGTATTCCTTCTTACCTGTTTATTTCTTCTTTTTACAGTATTCCCTTTAGCAATTCTTGCATTGCTGGTTTGGTGGTGATAAACTCCCTGAGGCTTTTTTTGTCTGCAAAGCTCCTGATTTCCCCTTCAATTTTGATTGATAGTCTTGCTGGATATAGTATTCTTGGATTCAGTCCTTTGCTTTGCAACACTTTGTATACCTCCTTCCATTCACTTCTAGCTTGTTGTGTTTCTGATGAGTAATCATTTGACAATCTGATGGGTGTTCCTTTGTAGGTAACTCTCTGTCTCTCTCTTGCCGCCTTTAGGATTCTCTCTTTATCATTTATATTTGCCATTGAAATTATGACATGTCTTGGTGTGGGTCTTTTGGGGTTGATCCTGCTTGGGACTCTCTTTACTTGCGTAACTTTTATCTTTCCCATATCCGGGAAGTTTTCTGTCATTATTTCTTCAAATAGATTTTCTAATCCCTGCTGCTCTTCTTGTCCTTCTGGCAGCCCTATTATACGCATGTTACTTCGTTTCATGTTGTCCCGAAGCTCCCTTAGGCTTTCCTCCTGCTTTTTAATTTTTTTCTCCAATTGCTGTTCAGCTTGAGCTTGTTTCTGTACCTGATCTTCTAACTCACTAATTCGGTCCTCTGCTTCTTGTAATCTACTGTTGAAACTTTCCATGGTGTTTTTGATTGTAGCTATATCACTTTTCATTTCTTCCTGATTCTTGCATAAGTTGTTGATTTTCTCATCCATCCGATGTATAAATTCCATGACCATTACTCTGAACTCCTTTTCGGACATGTTGCAAGCTTCATTTTCACTAATTTCCTTTCTTGGCGACTCCACATTTTCTTTCCTCTGTGAGTTATTTCGTTTCCCCATTCTGGCTATTACCAGAAAGCTCAAGCTTCTGTTTGCGTGGACCTGGGCCGTGTGCTGTGGGGACTTCGCTCCACCCTAGTTTCACTGAAGTGCTCTGACACTAGGACGTGTGACTGTCTTTGGTTGATGGGAACCAAACTTGCCCAGGATCAGTGTCCCCAGTGTTCCGTGTGGTCTCGTGTGCACATTTAGAATCAGGGGCCCTGTCTGCACCACACTGTTGGTATGTGCCGAGAATGAGATCCTTAGCATGTGCCAGGAGTCAGAGTTTCCCTGTGTCTGCACCAAGACTCGAGTGTCAAAGTCTCTGTTGCCTTGTGCGGTTTCTCGTTGAGAATCAGGGTCCCTGTGTGTGCACGCACCAACAATTGGGGTCGCTGGCTCTTAGTGTGAATGCGCTGTGAGTCAGGGATCCCAGGCAGCTGTGTCCGGCGTGCCAAATTCCCTGAAGTGGGGCTGCGTCCTGTGTGTGCTCTCTCTACTGAGCCAAACCGGCTAGAGCGCACATTCTTAAAAACCTGAAGGTGAGCCGGCTCAGTGCACTCTCCCAAAGTCCCAGAAGGGGGGCGGAGTCCGTCCTGCGCGCCAAATTCCCCAAAGGGAAGCCCCTCTGTGCAAGCTTTTAAGAATCTCCGAAGGGGGAGCTGTGCCCCGCGAGCCAAATTCCCCCAAATTCCCCGAAGGGGAGCCCTCTGTGCGCACTGACAGATTTCCCCGACGGGGAGCTGCTTCTGTCCCGTGCGCGAGCGCACGCCAAATTCCCTAAGAGGGAGCGCGTCCCTGCGCAAAGCTCGGCGGCTTGGGCCAGGGGCGGGTCTATCAGTTACTATGGCGCTGTCTGTGCGCGCGCGCCTGTGAGCAGCTTGGGCGAAGGGCGCGTCTATCAGTTACTATGGCGCTTTCCGCACGCCTGTGGGCGCTCAGCAGCTTGGGGGAGGGGCGGGTCTATCAGTTACTATGGCGCTATCAGCGCCTGCGAGGAGGGGGATAGGCTCTTTGACTCACGGAAATCTGCCGGGAAGTCTGGATTCTTGTTTGTTTGTCTGAAGCTGTGATAGCAGTTCTCTGTCCCCAGTGGCTGCAGGGTCCTGGTTTGTGTCAGAAGCCAGGATCCGAGTCTCGGGCAGCTCTGTTTCCCAAGATGGCGTGGTCTCTGCGTCCGCACCAGCCGCCGAGAAGTGTCCGCTTTGTGCGCGGGGCTCCGCCGTCTAGGGCTGCCCTGTTCGGGAGCCCCTTGGAAGACCTGCAGAATCTAACTGACCCTATCTCATACACACACACCCACACCACACACATCTACACTCTCCTCTATGGGTTCCTCACTCACACTCTCTCCCTACCTTCCTGCCGGTCGCCATCTTTTTCTCGGAATTCAATTCTTTGTGGGTTGACTTTATTTCCTGTATTATTGGTTCCTTAAGAATCCTATTTGGCAAAGACATACAAAAATACACACCCTGCACTTTACTTAGTGTGGGTTGGAGGAGATTCCTTTCCCAAACTGGTTTAAAATTTCTTTCTAATTAAAATTTCTATATGCAGCTTTCACAGGAGAGGTTAATATTTACATATGCTTTTATTCACTTGGAGAAAAAAACTTGATTTAGAGATTTGTGCTGTGGGGACTGTAATTTGCTGGTAATGTCATGACCCAAGACGTCAACCCTTCTCTTGCTCTATGGGCCTGCCTGAAATAACGTTTCTCCTTGATCTGTTAATTACATCACTGTCTGACCTGCCTTTAAGCGGCATTCCTTCCTGCTCCTGAGCTTTGTTGTTATGCCAGGCAGGGGGAAGAAAATTATTCAGCAGGGCTGTATGAATAATTGTGGGCGGCCAGGGAGCCATGGATTGAAAAAGGGGTGGGCAGGGCACATGGTGGTGTCAAGGAGGGAGCTACCACGATGGATGTAAAATTGCAATGCCAAAAATATCATTGACTTGTGATTTTCAAATTCATTCCTACCTCCTTTGATATGTTTTTATTGTTAGGAAACCTCAGAACGGATTTCCTCCTCTTGGGCCTTACTCTGTAGTGATAATGAGAACATGAAAAGAAGGCAAGAAAAAAGAAATGTGCTTTTCAGAAAAAGGATCAGCATTTTGCCATTGTTAAAACTTGACATCTCAGATGCTATGTACGTTATAGGGTTTAGAGTTAGCTTATCACAGTGTCATGCTCTTTGTTGTCCATCATCTAATATCTCTTTCCACATATTTCACCTGTATATTTTGTAGGGAAAAAAATTGGATCTTATTATTCTCACCATTAAAAAATTGTAACAGTATGTGATGATAGATGTGTTAACTAACTTTATTATGGTAGTCATTTCACAAAATATACATATTAAATCATTACATTGCACACCTTCAAATTACACAATGTTATGTATCAACTAGAGGCCTGGTGCACGAAATTCTTGCACAGGTAGGGTCCCTAGGCCTGGCCAGCAATCAGGGCCGATGGGGGCCTTCCGGCTGCCAGCCAGGGCCTTCCTTCTAGCTGCCAGCCAGGGCCTTCCTTCCCGTGCTGCTGGCTGCTGGCCAGGGCCTTCCCTTGTTCCATGCTGCCCCCTGGTGGTCAGTGCACGTCATAGTGAGCGATTGAATTCCCAGTCTCCTGGTCGAACTCCCAAGGGGACACTTTGCATATTAGCCTTTTATATATATAGATTATATCTCAATAAAGCTGGAAAAAAATTAGATCTTATTAACCTTTTGCACTCGGATGTCGAGTGTGACTCGACATGGTTAGCATTAGAATAAAGGAATAGAGAAAAAAGCAAGTGAGTGCAAAGGGTTAAAATGGTTGTAACAGACTTTATTCATACCCTGATTTCAAATAGCAAAGTGACTGTCTAGAACAGTGGTCTCCAAGCTTTCAGACCTCACAGACCACCTCCATGGACCACCCATTGGCAACTGCTGGTCTAGAAAACAGGTATTGCTAATATTTAAGATGCCTATCCTAATGGAGTGTCTGTCATTTCCACCCACAAAACAAGTTAATAGAGATATATTATCATATCAGTTCCATTTTAGGAGGTAATGCTCTTCAAGTTACAAAGTGAAATCTTATTGCCATCCTGAAAACTGATGAGACAAAGATGTTAAAACTAAGGAATTAAAGACTGAAGTATTTTTTATTTTTTATTTCCTCTATACGAAGTTTTGAAACAGTGGGGCAGAGAACAGAATTTCCCTTCTATTACATGAGGCATGGTGATAAACAGTGTTTCTTAACAGTGCTGCTACCTCACAAAGCCTGAGTAGGTGAATATTTACTTCTTTCACATCTAAGAATTAAGCATTTCTTGGGTTTGTTTAGTCTAGAGAATAATTTCTGGTCTATTTTTTGTTAAATAATGATGAAGTGTCTTATGTGTGATGCCATATATCGACTCATTGGCCTTGAGCATTATTCTTTTAAAAACAATTAAATAGATATAAAATATACTTGAATAATTGCATTTCTCTAGTTACTAGTGAGGCTATGTCCCCTTTTGTTCTTGCCCTTTCAGGGCACATATTAGAACTGTTTTTCTGATATTATTGGATGTGCACTGGTTCATCTAGTCCTTGAATAACCAGAGAGTGGGTCAAAGATGTAAGCCAGGGGTAGAACCATAACACTGGCCACGATGGAGGCCATCATAAGTCCTTGTCTCACTTAATACCAATACTACTTATAGCCCTGGCTACTCTACCAGCCTGCTGGTCTACCCTCCATTCCAGATTGTATTTAGGGTAGCACTCCAGCAAATGGCTGATGAATGTCAGCATTCTACTAGTGAGTTTTTGAGTCACCAATAGCTTCTATTAAGAACATAAATCAGCAGCTAAATAAATCACTGTATTTGGCAGAAGCGCCAAGGTCAATGCAATGCTAATTTTCAGATTGTGTTGAGTGGAAGCTGGTTGCCTGGCATGTCATTTTTAGTTGGTATTGGGAGAGCTTTCCTAACAAGGCCTTTAGATTGCTCTATTAGAATACTGGCTTCCTGAGAATCTCATGATAGAAGGCAGCTCTTTAACTGTACCTTCCCACCACCTACCCTTCCTGAAAACACTTCCCTTTGTTAGCTCCCTCTTGTAGGCATGCATTCATATATTTTATTCCAGCTACCTCACAGGGTTGACTCCATCTTGCATGAACATGTACACATTTTGAGAGTACTTGTGTATCTCCCCTTCTGTTTTGTCCCTTGTTCTTGAATAACTCTTAGGTTTTCATAGCATAGTCTGGAACTAAGATTTGAGCACAGATCTACTGGATTTTTACATACATTAATATTCTGTTACATCAGTAATATCTAATTGATTCATTTTGGTAGCTTTCTATTTCTCTTAGACTCTTTAATCATGCTTTATCAATTTATCTAAGTTTTTAAGTTTTGCAGAAGGGTGTAAAAATTCCTAAATAACTAGCCCTGGCTGGTGTGACTCAGTTGGTTGGGTGTGGTCCCATGCACATGCATGTGGGCTTGATCCCCAGTAGGGGGTATGCAGGTGGTAGCTGATCAGTGTTTCTCCCTCTCCCTTCCTCTCTCTCTAAAATCAATAAAAACATATTTTAAAATTTCCTAAATAACTAGATAAGTATCCTAGTAAAACATTATCCTTTGCAATTATTTTTTTGTGCAGTGGAATAACTACTATGATTTTAGGTGGTTATACAGTCATAAATACATTAGTTAAAAATGTTTTAAATGTTGGCTCTCCCATCCTTTGCATTTTTGGAGCAGATTGCTTTTTCAGGCAAAGTTCTTATACACCCTATGCTTCCAACACCGCTTCTGAAGTATTCCTTTCTTTGGCAATTCCAATGAAAATACATGAGGGAAAAAGTGGCTTTCCTGTTCTTTCCACAAGATAGTACTTGCTGCTCATATAATGAACACTTTAGAGCAAGAGACACTCATAGAGTAGATGGAAGTGCTGTCTCCCCTTGCCTGGTAATTTAGTGCAAAATCAGATGCTTTAGGGTGGTTTTCCTTCCATGCACACACCAGCCATTATCCTATTCTGTGATTAGTTACAGTTAAGCAAGTGATAATTTTACCACCCCTCACCACCCCACCCCCATCTTATCATTGATTTTAGAAAGTTTAAATCTGAAGGTAGCTGTCATCTTTCTTTCCCCCTCCCCTCCCCTCCCCGCTGAAATTCTTTTTCATTGGGTTTGTCATACCCAGTAAGAGGTTCAATCACATCCTATATAATAAAAGGGTAATATGCAAATAGACCAAATGACAGAACAACCGAACAACCAATCAAAGCATAATATGCTAATGATATGCTAAGACTGCTCAACCACTTGCTATGAAGTGCACTGACCACCAAGTGGCAGACAGTCAACTGGTCAACCAGTTGCTATGCTGTGCACTGACCACCAGGGGGCAGACAGTTGATCAGTTGCTATGACGTGCACTGACCATCAGGGGGCAGATTCTGCAACCGGTAGGTTAGCTTGCTGCTGGGGTCTGGCCGATCAGGACTGAGGGAGATGGTCCAGACACGCCCTGGAGCCCTCCCATGGTTCCTCCCTGGCACGATCGTGCACCGGTGAGGTCCCTCAGCCTGGCCTTTACCCTCTCGCAATCCGGGTCCCCTTGGGGGATGTTGGAGAGCCGGTTTTGGCCCCATCCCGCAGGCCACTCCCTTTGGGAGGGCACCAGATGCAGGGCTAATGGCTGGCAAGCGCTGCTGTGGCAGTGCCAGCCTCTCCCTAGCTGACTGACTGGGTGTGAGCCCACAGCAGGCACAGTAGGCCCTGGATGAGCAGGAGTGGCAGGTAGGAGCTGCAGGTGGTGTTGGACTGTGGGTTTCGCCCGGTCCCTGCAGGCCACCCAGAGGGACCCCACCTGTGCAGAATTCGTGCACCGGGCCTCTAGTTAGTAATAATGGTAAAAATAGTTATAATAGTTACTGTTTTAAATCAAGCAGGAGAATAGAACATTCAAGTGACTTTCTTATTGTAAGTAAAACGTGAAGTATAAAGCAAAATAAGTTGAACAAGAATGAGTTGTGGGCTCTCTAGAAAGAAGACTTTTCTTGCAAACTGGAGGGCAGTGGTGAATTGTCAGTGTATCTATGAGCATGTGGTCTAATGAAAGGGTCAGGAGGGATTGTGAGTGTGTTGCCAGTCTTCCTGTGGGCACCTCCTCTGAATCTCATGCCATTTACTAGTAGTGTTTCTACTACTGGTGAGTTTCTACTATTGGTGGTTTCCTGTTGTGGAGACTGGTGAATCCAACAGGATATACCAGTAAATGAAGAAACACTAGGACACTGTGGAGCCAGCCATTCTCAAACATCTTAAGTGCGGGATAATTCATTAGAGAAATCAGGATTCTCCTGAGTATTGCTTGAAGAGCTTGCTTTCTAATAAATCAATGGTGGAAGGGTTTCTTATTTGATACTCTTTTTTTTTTTTTTTTATGAAGTACCCACCCTGTGTCATTCATTTTTAACATGTTCACTATTGGTTTTACCCAAAGTGAAAACCAAAAGTCTGTTTTTCAAACTGCATGGTGAAGCCTTCAGCTTCTGCGATGGTGCCTGGGGGCTGCTGAGGGAAAGGTCAAAGGGACCTGGCCTGGCCTCCCAGCATTGCTGCAACCAGCACGCGTCTCCCTTATCTCTTTTATACAGTGGTGGTTCACTTATGATTTTGTTGTCATAAAATTCCACCTCTTTAAAGACATTTGAAAGCCACCATTTTAGGGAATTTGTGTTATTGTACACAGTAAAATAAATCACTTCTTTTTGAAGAATTATTTTGGATTGTTCGCATCTTAAAAAGTTGAAGTGTGTGATTCTTTCTTCTCTCTCACTGAGTCACAGGTACTGCCCAGACTGGAATGCTTTGAATCCCTTCCCTTCCCTTCCCTCCCCTTCCCTCCCCTCCCCTCCTCTTTTCCTATTTTTAAACAAAACAGGTCTCTATAAGAAGTTTTTGTCAAAAATATTTTTATGTATACAAATATTTTTTAAATTTATATATATTTTAAACCATTTTATTGAGGTCTGATTGACAGACAAAAAGCTATACATATTAATGTATGCAACTTGATGAGTTTGGAGATAAGTATTCATCTGTGGAACATCATGATGCCTGTAGTTAAGAATACTGTATTGTATACTGAAAAATTTATGAAGGGAGTAGATCTGATGTTCTGTGTTCTCATCACACAGACACACACACACACACACACACACACACACACACTAATGATAAATAAAAAGGGCAGGAGGTAACTTTTGGAGATGATGGATATATTTATATTTTTATAACTTTGATTTTATGCTATAGGCATGTAACTCACAAACTAAGGAGTAACAACTTAAGTATATAGTAAGAGATAAGATTATGTTTCAGATGACCTCGATTAACACAATTTCTAGTTCTGCCTTCCAAAGAAAACTATTTCTAAGTTATATCTTCTAAAATTATGTCTTTGTTTTTTGAGAACATTAAAAATTTGGCCTGTTTAATGTCTCGTTCTAAAAAAATAATGTAGGTTGAGACTGAGAAATAATTGGTTTTCTTAAAGAATACCTTCATCTCTTGTTAGACCGAAACAACAGGACTTATCTCTTCACAACAGCTTTCCTCAGATGGGCGAAGAAGTGTAATTGGCATTGTAGTGTGGGATGGTTCCGGCCTGTGTCATTTCCCATCTTCCCCTCAGGAAGCATTTACAGGCTACATTTCTTGTTGTTTGACTTGGGATTTGTCCTTTTTTGGGGGGGAAGATAATTTAGAATATTTTGTGTGAACAGTGTTAGGGAAACAGATGAGAAAACAGCAGTTGAGGGAGACTCATGAGCCTCTGTGTGCTGTGGGGAGTCTTGGAGAAACAAATGGGTGATAGTTTTCTAAGCATAGACCGGGAAGAGATAACATCATTCATTTTAACCCCTAACTGACCCTAAAGAGAGATTTTTTTTAAACTTCAAAATCCTGAGTTTGATATACAGGTTGATTTGAATTTTGTTTGCCCTTAGGTGATAACCCTTTCATAGTTAATCTAATAAGAACACTGTGTCCTGAACCTTATTGGGTCTTTCCCAATCATTGATTAGCATCCTGTTTATTTTTAATCAAGACATCTATTGCCACTCAGGGAATAGGGGAAAAACCTTGAGTACTAGAGTTAGTAATTGTTAACTATTTCTGGTATGACATTAAGAGAGTCAGTACAGTTAGATATCCTAGATTATGTATTTCCAACTGATCCAATTTGTTTTCCCTTTCATTGTTTTAATATGTTATACCTATATAGAGGCCCAGCGCACAGTTAAATTGTGTGCATGTAGGGCCCCCTAGGCCTAGCCTGCCATCAGGGCCATGTCTGCTGCCCCGCGAAGCCTCGCATGCTCCGTGGACGCTGCTGGCGCCCCACGACGCTCCGCTGATGCTGCTGGCGTCCCAGGGGTGGGGAGGTGGGGGAAGGGCGGGACCCCAGACCCCATTGCCACCGCCACGGACCTTGCGAGCTCATTTGTGCCTGGCTGGTCCCCATTCCTCTCTCCCCAGTGTTGGTGTCTGAGCCATTGGCTGCTCCAAACCGTTTGGCTCTTTCCCTTAGTAACAGCTTTTACCTTCTGCCTCAATTCCTCTCCCAGCTTGTGCCCTTCCCCTGCGTGCCGCCTCCCCTCTGCTGCCTGCTGCATGCACCCCTGCTCCTCGCCCTGCAGCAGGAGCACCTCTGCTCACCATCTGGGGACCCGCGCCGTGCTCCCTGCCCCTGCCCGCCCGGCACCCATGCCCAGCGCCCTCTTCGCTGTGCGGCCCTGCCCACCTGCTGCCCGCCTTGCTGCGACTGAGAGGTGCTCCATGCACCCCCTGGTGACTGGTCTTTGGTTGTTATGGCATAACGACCACTGGGTTTTTATTATATAGACTAGAAGCCCGGTGCACAAAATTCGTGCACAGCGGGGGGTTGTCCCTCAGCCCAGCCTGTACCCTCTCCAATCTGGGACTCCTGGAGGGATGTCCGACTGCCCGTTTAGGCCCGATCCTACCGGGATTGGGCCTAAACGGGCAGTCGGACATCCCTCTCACAATCCAGGACTGCTGGCTCCAACTGCTTGCCTGCCTGCCTTCCTGATTGCCCCTAACCGCTTCTGCCTGCCAGCCTGATCACCCCCTAACCACTCCGCTGCCAGCCTGGTTGATGCTTAACTGCTCCCCTGCCAGCCTGTTTGCCCCCAACTTCCCTCCTCTGCCAGCCTGGTCACCCCTAACTGCCCTCTCCTGCAGGGTTGATCACCTCCAACTGCCCTTCCTTGCAAGCCTGGTCCCTCTCAACTGCCCTCCCTTGCAGGCCTGGTCCCTCTCAACTGCCCTCCCTTGCAGGCCTGGTCCCTCACAACTGCCCTCCCTTGCAGGCCGGGTGCCTCCCAACTGCCCTCTCCTGCTGGCCATCTTGTGGTGGCCATCTTGTGTCCACATGGGGGCAGGATCTTTGACCACATGGGGGCAGACATATTGTGTATTGGAGTGATGGTCAATCTGCATAGTACTCTTTTATTAGATAGGATAGAGGCCTGGTGCACGGGTGGGGGCCAGCTGGTTTGCCCTGAAGGGTGTCCCGGATCAGGGTGGGGTTCACTTGGGGTGTGGGGTGGCCTGAGCGAGGGGCCTGTGGTGGTTTGCAGGCCGGCCACGCCCCCTGGCAACCCAAGTGGAGGCCTTGGTATCTGGAATTTATTTTCCTTCTACAATTGAAACTTTGTAGCCTGGAGCAGAGCCAAGCCTGCTGCTCCCTCCGGGGCGGCAGCCATTTCTGTGGCAGTTAATTCACCTTCTACAATTGAAACTTTGTAGCCTTAAGCGGGTGAGCCCGGCCAGGGTGTGCGGAAAGCTTTGCTTCCCCTGTTGCCGCCGGCAACCCTGGCCTGCTCTCTCAAGCTCCATTCTGCCGCCATTTGTTTGAATTTGTTTACCTTCTATAACTGAAACTTTGTAGCTTGAGTGGAGGCTTAGGCCTGCAACGGCTATGGAAAGCTTGGCTTGCTCTGTTACCTAGGAAACCTTGCTCTCTGTGGCTGTAGCCATCTTGGTTTGGGTTAATTTGCATACTCTCCCTGATTGACTGGTGGGCGTGGCTTGGCTGGTGGGCGTGGCTTATGTAGCGGAGTGGTGGTTAATTTGCATATTACCATTTTATTAGAGAGGATACTGAGACATAAGGCACTGTAGGGCTATGTAGTAAATGCTGAACATGTAATTTGTTTTGCCAAAACATTGGGAGGAAAAAGTCTGGTTCTCGTAGGGGAGAGTGTATTTACAATTATTTCTATGGCAGAATCTGTATATCCTTTATAACAAAGAGGTAATATACAAATTGACTGTCACGCCCTTGCACAAATGGCTGCCCCCATGTGGTCATAAGATGGCTGCCACAAGATGGCCGGCAGGGAAGGGTAATTGTGGGCGATCAGGCCAGCAGGGGAGGACAGTTAGGGGTGACCAGGCCAGCAGGGGAGGGCAGTTAGGGGTGAATGAGCCGGCAGGGAGGGAAGTTGGGGGTGACCAGGTCAGCAGGGGTGGGCAGTTAGGGGCAATCGGGTTGGCAAGGGAGCAGTTAGGTGTTGATCAGGCTGGCAGTGGAGTGGTTAGGGGGTGATCAGGCTGGCAGGCAGAAGCAGTTTGGGGCAATCAGGCAGGCAGGCAGGTGGGCGAGCGGTTGGGAGCCAGCAGTCCCGGATTATGAGAGGGATGTCCGACTGCCAGCCTGTGGGATCGGGCCTAAACAAGCAGTCGGACACCCCCTGAGAGGTCCCAGATTGAAGTGGGTGCAAGCTGGGCTGAGGGACAACCTCCCGCCCCCCCCAGTGCACGAATTTTGTGCACCAGGCCTTTAGTATATACATATATATATATATATATATATATATATATATATATATATATATACACGCCTAATCTTTCAACTGTCCGACCAGTAGCTATGATGCACACTGACCACCAGGGGACAGACACTCAACGCAGGAGCTGCCAAGTTCCAGAAACTTTGCAGAGTGCCCTCTCACACTTCGGGACCCCTCGGGGGATGTCGGACTGCTGGTTTTGGCCCGATCCTTGTAGGCCAGGCTGAGAGACCCCCACCTACCAGAGGGACCCTGCTCACTCTGCACATGCCCTTCGAGCCCCGGCACTGCCCCAGGTGTAGCCAGCTGGGGAGGGACGTGGGAGGTTGGCTCCAGGGCATATCCGGCCTGTCTCGCCCAGTCGCACCCCACTGGCCATCTTCTAATTAATGTCCTTTCAATGTGAATGAATCTGTGCAACGGGCCTCTAGTTTATTATAATTCGTTGTACTCTTAAAATAGTAAGAACTTTAGGGTTTTGCTTTTATTTAATCAGAACATGAAATTTCTTGATATGATATAAACATGAATGTGCAGGAAGATTATTTTTTACAATTATTTTACCTCTTTAAAAGATATTCTGAATAAAACAATCTAGTGGAAGGACTTTAGTTATCTTTTACTTTTCAGTGTAGAAATTGTACAAAAATAAAATTTGTCTCCACACATAGCATAAGTATAGGAAATGATAATTTCCTATACTTATGCTATGTGTGGAGACAAATTTTATTTTTGTACAATTTCATGAACTTCTGATGGCTGTAGTCATGAACTTCATGTCTCTCTCTTTCCCTCTCTCCCTCTCTCCCTCTCTTCCTCCCTCCCCACCCCCCCAACCCCCCTGCTTTCTACTTCTCTCTCTCCCTGCTCCATTCTACCACATGCTATTCACTTCTGAGGCAGCTCTGGTGTAATGGACTAGGCACTGGGCCTGGTCTCAGAGATGTAAGTTTGAGTTTTGCTCTGCCATATACAAGCTCTGAGGACTTTGACAGATTACTTAACTTCTTAGGACCTTAATTCATCTATAAAATGAAGGAAATAATCATCATGGTTGCAAAAGGATAAATGAAATATTGTACATGAAGAAACATAACTAATACTAACACCTTATTGAAATTTTTTTATTGGAATAAAACTCTTATACATAACATAAGAGTTACCATTTCAACCATTTTAAGTATACCATGTTGTAGCATTAAGTATATTTACAGTGTTGTGCAATCATCACACTCTCCATCTCCAGAACTTTTTATCATCTTAAACAGACAGAAACTCTGTATTCACTTAATAATAACTCTACTTCTTCCTCCCCACAGTTGTTGGTAACCACCGTTCTACTTTCTATTTCTATGAATTTGATTGTTTTAGGTACTTCCTATAAATGGAGTCATATAATATTTGCTCTTTTGTCTCTGGCTAATTTCACTTAGCATAATGTCTTCAAAGTTCATTAATGTGTCAGAATTTCAGTGCTTTTCAAGATTGAATAATATTCCATTTTATGTTTATACTAGAGGCCCAGTGCACGAATTTGTGCACCAGTGGGGTCCCTCAGCTTGGCCTGTGGGATCGGGCTGAAACGGGCTCTCCAACATCCCCCGAGGGGTCCTGGATTGCGAGAGGGCACAGGCCAGGCCGAGGGACCCCACTGGTGCACGATCGGGGCCGGAGAGGGATGCAGGAGGTTGGTCAGCTGGGGAGGGACTGCGGGAGGGCTCCAGGGCATGTCCGGCCTGTCCCGCTCAGTTCCGATCGGCCGGACCCCAGCAGCAAGCTAACCTACCAGTCACAGCATCTGTCCCCTGGTGGTCAGTGAATGTCATAGTGACTGGTCAACTGGTTGACTGTCTGCCCCCTGGTGGTCAGTGCACGTCATAACGAGTGGTTGAGCAGCCTTAGTATATCGTTAGCATATTATGCTTTGATTGGTTGAACGGATGACTGGACGACCAGACACTTAGCATATTAGGCTTTTATTATATAGGATCGTATTTGGGTTTTCCATTTATTCATTGGTGGACATTTGGATTATTTCCATCTTTTAGCTAATGTGAAAAATGCTGCTGTGAACATTTGTGTGCAAGTATCTGTTTGAATCCCCTTTTTCAGTTCTTTTGGGTTTACACCTAGGAGCAGAATTGCTGGATCATATGGTAATTCTTTGTTTAACTTTTTGGGTGACATTCTACTTTTAAGTATTTTTGAAATCCATTGAATTGATTGTAGTGATGTGACTCCTAAATGGAGTGTTTGCTCAGAGTGGTCATTTAATGCCCATAGTTTATGTGATGTGAGTCAGGACCGTGAGGTCACCTTAAATTTCAGGACTTCAGGAGCACCTTGCCAAGGTGGCAAGCTTTCTAGCCCATGGTTCTCAGAAATGTATTCACTGTACGCTTAGAGATCATTGAGGGTGAAGATTTGCTCTGTTGGTGCCCAAATGTGTTGGTTAAATGATAGCTGTATCAGTGGATATATTTTCTGCTTTGCACCTTTCTGCAGGGATTTGTGGAGACGGAAGAGGCTGACGAGAGGCTGATGGGCTCAGTTGGTAGGCTGCATTATCTCACCATGACTGCCGAAAACCCGACGCCTGGAGACCTGGCTCTGGCTCCTCTTGTCACTTGCAAACTCTGCCTGTGTGAACAGTCTTTGGACAAGATGACCACACTCCAGGAATGCCAGTGCATCTTTTGCACAGCTGTAAGTTTTCCTTGATGCTTTCATCATGAGGATATACAAAGGGAAGAACTGTAAAGTTATAGGATGCATTTCTGTGGCTTACTGAGAAGCCAGGATGGCTACAATATGGTCCTACTTTGGAGAGGAACTCCACATTTGGATCTGTTTCCAAATAGTACCTTGAATGGTAAATTCTGTATTTACTGGTTTTTAGGAAGTATGTAATGGGTGTGTGAAATTTAATTATTTGTTGAGTAGGCAGAGTTTTTCTGTTCTTAAAATTCTGGCTAAGAAACAAAATAGAGGCATTTTTAACATGCCTCAGCTAACGATCATCTGGAAGAAGCTCATGGGGTGTTTTGAATGATGGAGAAATCAGGTAGTAATTTACTGAATTTTCTTTCATATACTTGCTTGAGCATCTCCTACAAAGCACATGGTATGCACTGTTTTACTTTGTCATATCTACTCTTTTTTTTATTTTCTATTTTCACCATTTGCCAAAGGCTGTGTATCATAATAGAGAAACGCTATAAATGTCCAGGCGTGGGCTTGTCCCTTTCAGTCTGACACTTGGTGTCAATGCCCGTGACCTTTATTGTACGTTTCCCTGAAGGTTGGTTGGTTAAGGTATAAAGCTAGGAAACAGACTGATGAGTTCAAAGTGACTATTAGAAGTATGAGCCCAGGTGGTTTACTCAAATTTTCATTTATTCAAAAATTTTTTTGAGTTTCTGCTGTGTGCCAGGCACTCTGCTGAATGTTGGGAATATAAAAATGAATAAGATACTTTTAAAAAAAATTATATATTTTATTGATTTTTTACAGAGAGAAAGAGAGAGGGATAGAGTTAGAAACATTGATGAGAGAGAAACATTGATCAGCTGCCTCCTGCACACCCCCTACTGGGGATGTGCCTGCAACCAAGGTACATGCCCTTGACCGGAATGGAACCTGGGACCCTTCAGTCCCCAGGCCGACGCTCTACCCACTGAGCCAAACTGGTTAGGGCATGAATAAGATACTTTCCACAGGGATGACGGACACATTGAAGGAACTCTGCTAGAGTCTGGTGAGATCAGGGATGGTTGAACATGACACTCCATCTCACCCCCTCGGGGCATGGTGTATGGAGGGGCTTCCGGGTAGCAGTGATCTTCAAGCAGAGGCTTTAACATGAGATTGCAAACCTGATAAACCTGATGCCCATGGACCATGTCTGGCCTCAATACTCTATTTTTTTTTTTTTTTTGATTGGGAAATTTAGGACAACAAATTTTATAAATTTTTCATGAAAAAGTAGTAAGATATAGCTACTCTGGGCCTGTGTTCATAGGTCCAGAAATAGATGATATTTCCTCCATTTATGTACACGTCTCTCTTTAGTATGTATTTGAATTAACTGTATTTTCAAACTAAGGATGGGTTGGTGAAGAGTCACATGAGAAGCGTGCTGGCATCTCAGCATGGCACAGGGGAGGGTCTGATGCCTAAAGTCAGGATTTGCCTTTGTCTTTGCTTTGGTAGGCCTTGTATGGTCAGGCTGTTAATATTTATTACACAGTCAGTACAGTAATCACCCAACAAATGAGGGTTTAATGTCCTGACTTGTGAAGGGAATTGAATTGGTTAGTTACAGTGATCAGTGGTTTAATCAAGGGAAATAAAAGAAAGGAATCGTTGAGGAAGTAGAATCATTTTAAAAGAGGCATGTTTATTATTAATGTTTACTAAGCATTCTTTTTTTAACAGACAAGTTATGGTAAAATAAAATTTATTCCACATTTCTTTGTTAATGTAATCAACAAGGCACATTTTCAAGCTAGTTCATATTAATTTTCTTAAAACATTTTTTAAATTGAGGATTACAGTAGGGAGAAGAAGCCTCAGCATGACCTTTAGTAAAAAGGAAAGGTACTGAAATCCTTTTCTTACGTTTTGAACTCCAGAATCCAAAGATGGCTAAGAATGGTATTGTTTGTTCATTTATTCAACAGAAATTTAGTGAGCAGCATCCTGGATGCCAGGAACTCTTCTAGGCACCAGGATTTATCAGTTAAAGAAACAAAACCTGGCATTGATCCTTGCTCTTATCAAAGCAAGATGTACAATAAACAATAAACATCATGAATAGGTAAGTTACAGTGTTGGGTGATAAGGACTTAGAAAAAAATTTGAGCAAGAGGTGAGGAGTGCGGGGTGAGGGGATGTTACAGTTCAGGTAGGGGCAGGAGCAGGCCTGACTAAGTGATGTTTGTGCTGGTTCTCTCTGATCTTGTCAATGAGCATTGCTTTATAGGAAGTGAGGAAATGACCTTGTCATCTCAGGGCAGATTTAGTTTCCTTTGGTATTGCTTTGTTTCTGAATGCTGTGCCTCAGAATGATTGTTTCTCTGACTTTTTCACATATGTTTCAGACCCTTGCTAATCCTTGAAACAAATGAGTCAGAAGCAACATTTGGTTCAAGGCAGGATGGAAAATTTTGACCAAGTACTACTGATGTTTAAGAGCAGGATATGGAATTCAGTTTTTGCTGTGAGATGTAATAGTGCGGAATTTGAGATTGTATATCAACATTGGGTAAAGCATAAACAAGCAAAGGTTGTTATGTCATATTCACCAGAAGCTGACACTGACATATTGTTTCAGTAGGTCTTAGTTCCTAGTTAAGAACAGCACAACCACTTCCCATTTCTCCTTCAGCAATTTAGAGGTAGGAGTTAGTACAATTAGATTATGTCATCTAGGTTCATACTTCCTTATTGTTGGGGAGTGCTCAAAAGCAGAAAGTCAGTGGCTTGGTATTTTTGGTATCCCTCCAACGTTGGAACTTCTTGTACCTATAAACATTAACCTTGCCTGGCTTCCTGATACCCCATTTCCTATGATCTGCCGAAATAGTAAGCTGCATGTGTTTGACTACATTAGAGTCTGTAAATTTGCAATTGATGCCAAACCCACCTGAAATACTAACTCCAACTTTTTATTGTTGGAGCTTTTCTTTTTCTTTTTTAAAAAAATATTTAAAAATGTGTCTAATCCTCCCAGATATTAATTTGCACTCAAATTAAAGCTATCAAGTGTGTTTTGTATTTTCAGGGCTGAAAAGAAATTTGTGACTTTTTTCTTATGCCATATACTACTAATTTCCAACTTTAAACATGATTGGATGACATCTCCCAAATACTGGCTGAGAAAGACCATGTATTTAAAAAGGTTTTGCTAAGAGAGGCCCTCTATCCCCCTCATCAGGGAAATGTCTGAATGTAATGGTCCTCCTGCTAGATATGGTATTATACTTATACTAGCATTCCCGTTGCAGGAAAAATCCTGCAATAGGGTTTCCTGCTGCACTCTACCCCGCCCTGCCTGCTCTCCTCCCTTCTCCCCCGCCCCGCCTTCTCTGCCAGCCCGCCTGCTTTTCTCCCTTCTCCACCAGCCTGCCCGCTCTTCTTCCTTCTCCCCCGGCCCCGCCTGCGCTCCTCCCTTCTCTCCCGCCCCGCCTTCTCCACCAGCCCGCCTGCTCTCCTTCCTTTGCCCCCGGCCCCGCCTCCGCTCCTCCCTTCTCCCCCGCCCCGCCTTCTCCGCCAGCCTGCCCTCCTCCCTTCTCCCCCGCCCCGCCTTCTCTGCCAGCCCGCCTGCTTTTCTCCCTTCTCCCCCGGCCCTGCCTCCGCTCCTCCCTCCTCCTCCCCCCGGTTTGCTTGCTTCTCCGCAGCTTTGCTCCCTTCTGCAGCTCTTGGCTTCTTTCTGCGCTGTCTTCATATGCAAATTAGCCGCCATCTTTGTTGGGGTAATTTGCATACTCGTCCTGATTGGTTGGTGGGCATGGCTTGGCTGGTGGGCGTGGCTTGGGTGTAGCGAAGGTGCGGTCAATTTGCATATTTGTCTATTATTAGGTAGGATATTTTCATAGATTTAATCAAGCTCTTTATATATTCTATGCTAGTCCTGTTTTCCCTAAGATGTATCCCTGGACATTTGTTGTGAGGTTAAATTCTTTCTGTTTCCAAGATCATTGTGCTGTGGGAGTGCAGAATGGACAGATGTGGAGTGTCTGACTTGACTACGGGATGCCAGCCAGCTCATTCCCTTTCTTTAGGGAGATCTGGCCTTTAAACAGGCATCCCTAACCCGAGTGTTCCATGGACCTCCAGCTCTGTGAAATTGAGGTGCTTCTTGAAGAAAGTGTTTCATATTCAAATTAACTTGGAAAATGGTATGTGCTCTACACCTCCCTTGGAGGGACCTACTGTATATTTGCATTTTTAGAGGCTCTGAAATCTTGTGGTTAAGAGGAAAGCTAGGGGACCCTGTTTAACTTCTTTCAGAGCATTTCCATTTGATCATACCACCTTTTTTAGTGGAATACCTATTAACTTCCCTACCACTAGAGCTCTGAAGAATGCTGCTTTAAATTATTCTTGATTTAAATGACATCTAGAGAAAGGAATCTGACAAACATTTAAGTAATCCATCAATATATCGAGTTTCTTTTTAAAGGAAACTTACCATGTTCTATTTGTGAAGATGGTTTTTGTTAAACTGTTTGCTCAGCTTTAATATACAGAAGATGGTGTAGTATAAAACGGGGGAAGCTGAATTTACAGGACAAAAATGGGCGTAGCTCTCACTAGCATGACTGACTGACGTTACCGGGCATAGGTGTATTACGAAGCCAAAGAAATTGATATTTGGGAGTTATGGAGAGAGGTGTTGCAAAATCACTTGTTTCTATGATTGAAGGTTTTTGTAATTTCTGAGGTATGTTAGTGTACTAACTAATGATATGCAAAACATCTCTCTCTCTCTCTCCCCCTCACACACCCACAACACATACACTCTCTCTTTCTCACCCCTGTGGATTTAAATAACCCAAATATGAAAATTCAAAAAATTCCTCTTCTGGCATCTGCAACACACTTTTTCAGGTAACATCACACAATTATAATTCAAGTGAAAGAAGAAAAATTCACAAAAGTCAATTATCAAAGGAGGGCAAATTTGTGGGTTTGCTCCCTTGTGAGCAATATTTGCCCCGTTGATTTATTTTGGAAGCTATTTTTGTCAGCCATGAATTAAAGAATAATGAAAACACAGTTGTTGCTTGTTTTTATAACCTAGATAATTTCACCTGAAAAGAGTTGGTATGTTGGGCATGGCCTATTTACCTTTCAGATTAGAGACAGGATGTGCTGAGCAAAAAGAAAATAAAGTCCAGCCGTATTCTCGCCTTTTTTTCCATTACGTTTTGTTGGCTCGAAGTAGTTAGAACTCCTTTTACTATTCATTTCTCTGAGCCAAATGGATTTTCCAATGTCTAAAAAAGTGAGAGGAAATATAAAAGTTTTCAGACTAAGCCCTTCTTTTCCTTTGGGCCTGTTGGGTGCCCTTTAAGCAAAGCCCACGTATGGCCTGGGAGACATTTCAGTTTGGGAAGATTAGCAGTATGTGCATGTGCGTGCACACACGTGTGTGTGCACATGTGTGTGCACGTGCATGTACATATTTGTGTGTCCATGTGCATACCTGTGCACCAACATGGTTGGTAACTTTCAAGTGAAGCAGAGAATCTGTAATGGTTCATTTCTGGATTCTGATCTGTTTTAGGAGAAAGGAATGCCACTTTTCTGTTTCGCCCTCCATCTTCTCTCCCAGTGTAGCATGGTGATTAAGAGTGCAGATACAGAGCTAGGAAGACCCAGGCTCAAGTTCAGGCTTGGCCATTTAATGGTGTGTGACTTTAGGTAAAATCTCTGGCTTTTCTGAACCTTAGTTTTATCACCTGTAGGATAGAGGGAGGGAGGCAATGATAATACTTATCTCAGAGTGTTGTAGGAGGCATCAAATAAGAATTCCAGTAAAGCAACTAGCACAGTGCCAAGCCCCTAGTAAATGGCTTTGTTATTATTTTCTTTCCTATGTTCTATCAGGATACTAGACTGTGCTGTTTTTCAATATTGATTTCAGTGAGGAAGGGAAAGGGAGAGATAGAAACATCAATGACAAGAGAGAATCATTGACCAGCTGCTTCCTGCACACCCCCTACTGGGGATGGAACCCGTAACACGGTCATGTGCCCTGACTGGGAATTGAACCATGACATCCTGGTTCATAGGTCAACGCTCAACCACTGAGCCACACCAACTGGGCTCAAAATGTTTTAGAGAAAATCCTATAAAAACTTGTCTGGCTTCCTCGTTAGACTTTTATAAAAAGGAAGTTATATAGGTGATTTCAACCTTACTACTATTCTGAAATACCTACAGGCTAGCAATTAAGTTAGAGAGAAATTTCTCTGTTGGATTTGTCCAAAGAGAGACTAATGGTTGTGTATTTTAATTGAAGATCTTGAAACAAGATTTACAGGAGAAAAATATAACTTTGAAAATGAATGGATGAGCACATTTCCGATGAATGTAAAAGATTTGGATGGAATGCTACCATTTATTTAAGAGCTGTTTACCCCCAATAAAAATATAATAATTACTTGTTGGCTTGATATGTTTATTCTAGTATCATTGTGTGTATGTTTTTTTTATTGATAACTCCCTGTAACTGCAGGAAACAATGAAACATTTTACTCCCGCAATGTCACAGAACAAGTTTTTGTCTCCTCTTCTGGTCATGTGACCTGCCAGTCTTGCCTGAAGCTTTAAAGTTCTCCAGCTGTCTTCATTCCCATGTCTTCTAGTATCATTAAGTGGACAGAAGTAAATTCTGCCAGTTTAAAGCCCTCTCTTATTCTGTTGGTTTCTGGTAATAAAATATACTGGCTTGCAAGGTTACCCTTGTGCTCTTCTTGGGTGTTTAACCTTGAGTCAGTGAACTTCTTTCTCTTTGTTTATGTGTAAATGACTTCATTATAATCACTCATCATACTTGTTTTTTTTTTAAATTAAATTTATCCACTTGAGGTGGTAAGCACACAATACAATACAATATACAGATGATGTATTATTGAATTGTACCCCTGAAACCTATATACTTTTATTAACCAGTGATCATACTTGTTAAAAGTTTTAATATAATGCTATTATAGCTTTTGTTTATTAGTTGAGTCACTGGTTTAAAATACAAATTTAGACACTATATTTTTTTTTATTGATGATTGAGCTGCTGCAGGTCAGATAGCATTGAGAAATAGGAGCATGTTATAACAGCATGAGAAGTGGATTAGAGATGACTCAAGGAGGAGCTGGCTTCCTGGACCTATGATCTCACCCATGCCTAATGCTCACCACTTATTCAAGGAAAGTGGTAAAATGTGGTAAGAGAGGAAAGAGCAGCAAAAGAAAACCATGCTCTCAAGGCCAGTGACTTTGTCATTGCATCACAGTCCTAGATTTGGAAGGGGCCTTAACTCTTCTAGTCTCCCCACCCTCCTAATGAAAGAAGGCATTTTTCTGGATGCCAGTATGGTTTGGCATTTAAGAGAATGGGTCTCAAATCTGGTTGCCTGGCTTCATTTAGTCAACAAATATTTATCAGGCAGTGTATAGTTCTAATGCTTAAGATATAGTGGTGAACAATTAGATCAAGGCCTGGTTTTTAGATAGTTCAAATTTTGGTGCAAGGCACAGATATTAACAAGTAAATATAGAAGTCAGACAACGTGTGCTCTAAAGAAAAACAAAACGAGGGAGGGGCATAAGGAGTGCTATAGGAGAGGTGGTTTCCACTTTATGTTAGATGGTCAGGAATGTCTCACTGATAAGGTATTATTTAAGCAGAGACATGAAAGACATGGAGAGTAAGCTGTATAGATATCTGGGAGCAGAGAGTTTTAGGCAGGGGGCAGCAGTAGGTGGTCCTAAGCTGAGAGTGTGCTCAGTGTTCAGATACAGCAAAGAGGCCAGTGTGAATGAGTGTGTGTGTGTGTGCGTGTGTGTGTGTGTGTGTCAGGGGTGTGGGGGTGTCGGGGACATGGTTAGCAGTAGGAAAAATGATATCAGAGAGGTAGTGGTGTTGGAGTGTAGGACCTTGTGGGCTCTGGCTTGGATTCGGGCTTTAGTTTGATGTGAGAACAGAAGCCGTTGGAGAGTTTTGACCCACAGAGTGACATGACCTCACATTGCTTTAAGTGGATCACTGTATTAGTATGGATTCTGCAGAGAAACAGATTCAATAGGATATGTATTTCCAACAGAGATATAATCAAAGGAGTTGGGTCACAGTTATGGAGGTGAGGGCTCACAGTCTGCCGTCTGCAAGTTGGAGGCTCTGGAGAACTCATGGTGTAGTTCCAGTCTGAGTCCTAAGGCCTGAGGATGAGAACCACGGGTGTAAGTTCCAGTCTGAAGGCAGGAGAAGACCGGTGTCCCAGCTCATGCATTGAGTCAGGCAGAGAGAGTGAATTCTCTTCTCGCTTCCTCTGCCTTTTTGTTCTATTCATATCCTCAACTGATTGGGTGAGGCGCACTTACATGGGGAGGGGTGGGAGAAATCTGCTTTACTCAGCCTGTTGATTCAAGTGCTAATCTCATCTGGAAACACCCTCACAGACATAACTAGATATAATGTGAAACCAAATATCTGGGTGCCCTGTGCCTTGGTCAAGGTGACATCTAAAATTAAACCATCACAACACCCTGTCTGCTGCATAGCCAGTGAACTAAGGGGAAAAGCATGAAAGCAAGGAGACTGGTTAGAAGGTAAATATAGTAATTCAGGCCAGAGATGATAGTGGATTGGACCAGAACGTGGTAGCTGTTAATGTCTTCGGGTAGTCTTAAGTTTTCATTTTCTTCTATGTAATACAAGGATAATAAATCATTCCATAAGGTTATGGAGAAGATTGCAGTAGATAATCTATATAAAGCACTTAGTGCCTAGAATACAGCTAGCATGTGTCACTCTACTAGTTGTGCAATAATCTAGATTTTGCTTGAAAACTTCCAGGATTGGGACATACCATAACACTGGCTATTCAGTTATTAGAAACTCTAATTCTAAGCTATCTTTTCTTCTACATTCATTTGAAACATTTCTTTATAAGTTCTACCCATTAGTACTACTTCTGGTCTCTAGAACAAAATTGGTTGAAATCTAATTTTTTCTACCCATTAGCTCTGTATTGTTTGAACTGAGATTATCTTATTGTTAGAGGGCAAGGAGAAGGTTACTATTAAATATTCTCCCACAGTGCTCCATCCAGTGTGGGAATATTAATAAACAGAACTTGATTCCTCTCCCCTTCACCCCTTCTGTTGACACAATTCTTTTGGAATGAGATTCATTTGCATGACATTCTTGACTTTGATTATAGGTTGAACAAGTACTTCAGGCTTTTCTATATTCTCTTAGAAAAGCATTCAGTATCAGGCTAAGGGGTATGATTCTATAATAAGGAACAAGACTTTATTTTTTTCAAAGAAGGTTATAAAAAGATGGTATGTTGGTAAACTGTGTTTGTGTATTGTGAAGACTTTTCTTTTGGAAGCATACCTTACTTTTAATTCTTGAAACCATGAATCAGAATGCCATAGGCTGGCCAAGCATGCAAGCCACAGCCAGAGAGCAGGAAAGTGGGCATACAATGAGAGAACTTCCCCTTACATCCACTGAATCACCAAGGTTTAGCTACTTATTCTTTTGAAGTTGCACTTTTATTCCAATTCCCTCCAAGTCTATTCTCATCTTAGTCGTGATTTTGCTCTTCCATTTGGTACCACTATGTACCAGCCACTGTGCTATGTGTGTATAGCATATAGTCAGACTGGCTCTCATGTGGGAAGCAGACCCTCTGATGGAGGAGGCAGTGGGTGCTGTGGGAGCATATGGGAACCCACCTAAATTAGACTCGAGGAGGTCAGGGAAAATTTCCTGAGGGGCTGAGGCCAAAAGATGAATAGAGATTGCTTGATGGTGGCGTTGGTGGGCTATGTATAGGAAGAGGGCAACAGGGAGGAAGGGTAGCCACATGTGAAGGCACGTAACCAAGGCCCACTGAGGACATCCCTGGAACATATTGGTGGAAGTATGGGTGTGCTTGGGCATGAGGCTGAAGAGTCTGGCAGAGACTAGATGGAGGGTCTTGTATGCCATGTTAAATAGTATTATGGAGCCACTGGAAGGCTTTATTTGGGAGTGGGTAGGAGCATGGCTTTGGCATAGGGTGGAGAATGATCTGAAAATGGGGAAAACTGGAGTAGGATGAAGGAAGGGGGGTGATGAGAGCTCTAAGAACAGTACCTTCATCAACATATACTATATTTGTTATGGTAGATTGCAATCTTGAGATCTGGAGTATTTAAATTATTTTCATGACTCCAATTTCTCATTCCTTCCCATTTAGATACTAACGTCAGATTTCTTAAAATATTTTTGTCAAAATGCCACTACTATTATTAAAGATTCATGTGTTCCTGTTTGAATCATATTCCTTAGTGCTGGCATTCAAGTTCCTCTATGAATTGTCTGTCACACAATGTCTAACCAGGTCATCTTCTGCTACTTCTTATATGAGGCATCTCAGACCTCCATTTCTTTCCTTCTTCCTAGAAAGCTCCTGTTTTCTTTCCTTTTTACTCCACCTACACAATTCCTGATGATGTCTCATTGCCTGGTCAAGGCAAGCCACCACTCATTATTCATCAAGAACTTATTTTGACAGGCAGAATACTAATTGGGAGGGGGTTATTGGTGAGCAAGTCAAACATCGTTCTTACCCTGGTGGCATTGGCTACCCTACCGTAAAGTGATCTCTTCTCTGAAAGTATTAGCATTTAAAATCTAATTGAATAGATTTTATACAAATATCTGTATTGCCTTATATTCTACTTGTTTTGACATCAAGTCATTTTATTTTCTCACGTAGACTTGAAGTTCACTGAGGGAAAAGCCCAGGAAAACAGTTAGGCATCACTAATCATTGTTGTCATAAATAATAGCAACAAGCATTTATTCACCTTATTTAGTGGGAGGTATTATTCTAAGTGTTTTAACTCATTTCATCCATGTAATGACCCAAAGTAGTCTTTAAAGAATATCCTTATTTTAAAGATAATGTAGTGGACATAGGTAGTTACTCTTTTACTAATGTAACAATTTCTAGCCTTGTGTGTTCATGTTCTGAGGCCCACTCAGCCATCCCAAGCAAATCATTCATCTAATTGCCAGTTTCCAAGAGTACTTGGGACAGTCAGGGACAGCCGTGCCACAACCAGATAGCTATTCTAGTTAGCTTCAGCTACTTCTATTAAGTGTGTGGTAATTTAAGGGTGGGATGCATAGGGTTTTAGTTCCTCTGTTAATCTCGGCAAAAAAAGGAAGACAACAGGCAAATGAAGGTTCCCACCAGAAGCATCGGAAGGAAAGGCTACATGGCTCAGTCCTCTCTTCCCTTTAACCACCAACCTAGACCGACACTGTAGCTCACTACAAAGTATTTGGTGACCAACATCATGTTCACTGATGGGAGTAGAGAATTCAATTAGAAATATAGGGAAACCCACTTGTTTTCCTTCCTCCTATCCCTTTTTTCCTTGCTGTCTTCCTTTTAAAGACTATTTTTTTAAATTATAATTGTAATACATGCCGGTTTTAAAACAAAATAAAATAAAACAAAAATCTCCAAATGATTGATGATATAAACAGTTCACCTGTACCCTCTTCCAGACTCTTCCTCTGTGTATAAATAAACATACAAATATATGGATGGATATGTATTCATACGCAACACTTAAGAGAGAAATGAGATCTTTATGTATAGAGACCAGTTTTTAACTTGAGTTTTACAAACTTAACTTAGTGTATTGTGGACATGTTTCTATGTAAGCATATACAGACCTACTTTCCCTACCTTTCTTTTTCAGTGTTGTATAGTATTCTATGGTACGGCTGTATCAACATTTATGTAACTAGGCCCCTCCTAATAAAATGGACTTTAAGGTTGTTTCCAGTTTTTGCTGTTATAGATGAAAATGTTTATACTTCTATAAATGTGAAAATATATCTCTCTAGGATAAATTTCTAGAAGTGGAATTGTTTAATCAAAAGGTAGGTGCATTTTAAATCAGTATGTGTTGCCAGTTTGCCTTTCCACACTGTTGTGGCAGGTTAGCATCCTCACCAACAGTGTAGGAAAGCCCCCTTCTTGGACACTCTGGGTAATTGCAAATTTTTCATCTTCTCTAATCTGATATGTGAATAGAACAGATCTCGTTGCTTAATCCAGACTTCCTCTTTTAAGGAGGAAGCAAATTGTAGCAAAATAAACTCATCTCATGAACCTATATCTAACTCAGTATATACTCCGTGCAGTGCCAGCATAGTTTCAGCTGGTTTTACACCTTGGTATTCACAGTACTGTCAAGTTAGAAAAATGGGCCCCATCTAGAAAAGTATATCATACATAGGAGAGTGAATGAATGAAAAATAATGCTCATAATGGTGGTCCTAAGGCTGTGTGACATGTGTTGTCACAAAGTTTATGTTCAATGACAGATAGGAAAAGGAACTTAAAAACATTTAGGTAAGTGGAAGCCTGAAAGGTTGTGAGCTGACTAGAAAATTCAGTTAACTCCAAAACCCCATTTTTTTGAATATTAAGTTAATCAAGAATTGGTTATGTTGTGGAATTCAGATATGCACAACACCTCTTGGAATCAGGCTGGACAGAATCAGTGCCTCATTTCCGTGGAAATAAATAGATCTGTGTTAACTAAAAGCCTCAATGATTTTTACATTATTTCCCATCCCCAATAAGGAGGTCCTTTTGGTTGGACACTTCTGGAAAGTGTGAGTTATTAGACACATGAATGCAGGGTTTTTATTGAATTTCTTTGATCCTCAGTTTGTTCATCTACTAAAAAAAATTGAAGGACAAATAAGGCATTTGAGTACCGACTATGTAATGGGTATTATGCAAAAGTACTACTTATTTTTTCTTTTACTCTTACCCTCCAGTTTACAGACAAAAAAGCCAATGCAGAATTAAGTTACTTGCCAAGATTCATACTCTTAATTCCTGGATCATAGGGTTGTTTGGATGAAATAAGAACAACCTCCGTGAAAATACATAATGTACTGCATGATAAATAGTGTGTGTTCCCTATATTTCATTTGTTAGCATGAACAATGGATGAACCTCATATTAGGTTCTTATAATCCTACCTGTAGTTTCTAAAGCTTGAAAATAGCCTATATACTAGTAATACAAACTGACAACTGTTCATTTTTTAAAATATATTTATTTATTGATTTTGAGAGAGAGAGAAAGAGAGAGATTATCGATGTGAGAGAGAAACATCAATTGAGCCTGTAACCTGGGCATGGGCCCTGATCAGGAATTGAAGCAGCGACCAACCAACTGAGCCATACTGGCCAGGGTTGACAACTGTTTTGTAATTGCATAAACATTTAGTCAATACAAAGAAGATGTAAGGAACAACTGATTAAAAAATCCAAGGGTTTTTCCAGAGACCAGAGAGTATGTTACCTGAATACTGGTAATTATAGCCCCAAGAAGGGACTGAGCAGTGTGCTTTGAACTTTCAACTGTGTGACTTCTGGCAGGTTACTTATAAAACCAAGGGCTGAGAGATTAAGAGGTCAGCTGTCCACACCGGGAAACTCCCAGTGTACTTACATATATTCAGATGTTGAAACTGAAGTCAAGGTTCAAGCCAAGACCTCCTGGTCTAAAGACTGGTATTCTCCCACCCCCTACATGCATCATGGGTGTGAGTTACTGGTGAGGACCTCACTCTGAAAGTTGTTTTCAAGGAGTCTTGTGTGCTGAGGGTAATTACTGAATGGCTGACTCTAAAGCACACAGATTGTTACTGCAACTGAAAAAGAGTATTTTATAGCTGTAGTATCTGCTTTTCCTAGGTAGTGTGATAAACACAGACTGTTTTATTTTGGAATGGTGTCTAGTCTTTGAAAAACTTTATGGTTTATGGTGTTGATAGCCTTAAGAAGGAAAAAAAAAAGTAGCATTTTCAAGTTGAAAGATTCCAGTATTTTGTCATGCTTTAGTTCTGGTAACATGGAAATCATTCTGAAGTAGTGAGAAAGCAAGCAAAGGTTGTGTCTCAATGAGACCTTGGTCTAAAACTCCTATGTTTGCTAGTTGTGGGAATTTAGGATAAATTACTGAACTGCTTAATATGAAATGAGGATAATACCTGCCTCAGAATTGCTATGAGGATTAAATGAGATAATTTTAAGACACACACCATAGCTATCATAGGAGCTTGACAAATATTCTCTCTCCGTCATCTCCTCCTTTCCCCTGCCTCTAATATAATGGCTCTGAAAGTGTGGTCCTCAAACCAGCCCACCCTAGACCTACTGAATTAGAAACTCTGTTTCAGTTAACCTTTCAGGAGATGCACTGGTTTAAAGTATTTGCAGAGAACTGTATTGGTGAAGCACATGCCAATTATTCACTACCACGTGCTTTGAAATACATATGCCC
Organism: Cnephaeus nilssonii; assembly: GCF_951640355.1. Lineage (NCBI taxonomy): Eukaryota > Metazoa > Chordata > Mammalia > Chiroptera > Vespertilionidae > Cnephaeus > Cnephaeus nilssonii. Next base: position 26,404,470 of record NC_137078.1, read on the forward strand.
CTTCTGTCTCTTCAGTGACCACCGGCACACATTTCTGTAGCAGTTGGTCCTGTGGCTTTGACTTAAGATCTTTGCCTTGATAGTCTAATTTTCTAGAGTATGGTGCTAACTCTAAACATTTGGAAAGTGGAAGTTCAAGGGCAGTAGTTAGGTTAGATTTTAACAAGGAAATTAAGAGCAGTCTAGAAACTTGCTTTTTTAGAAAATTTCAAAAACATTTACATTTTTTCAGTATAAAGTGTTGGGGGGAAATTATGAGGTGAGGAATTGTGTTCCATCTAAATTATAAATAGGAAGATATTCTGATTTTGCTATGGAATAATCAAATAAAATAATTTCAAATTAATTTGGAATAGAACAAGATTGCTCATATTCATTGTACTCACTGTTCATTATTATTTAACCCTTTCCACTTTTTCAGAGTTCACATTTCTTTTAAAAAATATTTTTTAATTGATTTCAGAGAGGAAAGGAGAGAGAGAGAGAGAGAGAAATAGAAACATCAATGATGAGAGAGAATCATTGATCAGCTGCTTCCTACACGCCCCCCTGGGGATCGAGCCCACAATCCAGGCATATGCCTGGACTGGGAATCGAACTATGACCTCTTGGTTCATAGATTGATGCTCAATCACTGGGCCACACTGGCTGGGCTCACATTTCTTAAATGTAGTAAGTTCTCTTTTATAAATATAGCCAAGGAGGAAGTTTGCTTAAGGCTTACATCTATTCTAAACTGATAATACTTGGTTCTTAACCATCATCCATGAAGACAATATCCTCCTGAGGAAACAAACAGCATCACTATTGTCAGTTGTTATTGATGTGTGCTATTTTTCATGCTGGCTTTATAGGTTATATTCTGTAGAAAACAAGGCAATTAATGATGAGTTAGCTTCATTCTCTCATTTATACAGTGTACATATTCTTTACAGTTTCAAAAATTTAATCATCTATAAATATTGCTACCATTAATTTTAATTAATAAGGTTTTATTAATAAGATTTTATTTCAATATAATTTATTTAAACTCTAGTTTATATAGTAATACAGATATTGGGGTTTTATATAAATTATAATGCAGATAATTCCTGCTTTAAGAAACATTAAAATCTGAGATTTGGTGAATGGTGTAATTTTTTTCTTTTTAGCTTTAAAAAATTGTACAACCATTTGTTATGACATTTTTTTCAAAATACAACAAAGGTGAAAGAATTTTAACAATGACTATATTTTTACCTCCTCTTAGATTCTAACATTAATATTTTTTATTTAAATATATTCTACTGATTTTTTACAGAGAGGAAAGGAGAGGGATAGAGAGTTACAAATATCGATGAGAGAGAAATATTGATCAGCTGTTTCCTGCACACCTCCCACTGGTGATGTGCCTGCAACCCAGGTACATGCCCTTGACCAGAATCGAACCTGGGACCCTTCAGTCTGCAGGCTGACGCTCTATCCACTGAGCCAAACTGGTTAGGGCTCTAACATTAATTTTTACTCTACTTGCCTTATCACACATCTGCCCATCCATTTCTCCTTTTATCCTTTAAATGGTATAGTTTTAATACTCACTGTGATTTCTATAGTAAAATGTTAAGTACTACGTTCTCCAGTGTGTTTCCTCGGATTGGTCGAATGATCATATTTTATGCAGATAATTTGTATAATCCTATGTCATGGCTGAAGGAGTTTCTTGACCCTTTATTAATTTGGTGTTTGTGGTTTGTTCCTTTCTTATTGCTGAAACCTTATGTGTGTTCTAAGAATCAGAAGAGCTGCCTGAAAGTTCAAATAAGGACTCCTTAGGTACACAGGAGGAGGAGGAGGAAGAAAGTGACAAATGAGCTTAGTGGGATTTGCCGACATTTAATCTGGTGTGTGCTTACTCTCATTGCCTATCCTGGGCCTGTTGGATGGGGTCTGGGGGCCAACTGAAGGCTGGCAGTTCTGAGGTCTAATGTTTCTTTGGAGGAAATGGAAGGATGTAAACTTGGCAAGCCTTCTTGTGTTTTTTTTTTTCTTCTGGAACCATCAGTTGTTTTTCTGGGTATACTGTGTTGTAAGATAGCATCTGGAACAGTTGGATCTCTTTGGAATTGTATAAGAATTAAGAATTGCAGAGTCCGTGAAAGGCAGCAGAGGAGGGACAAAAGGAAAAGCCTCTGAAAGGTCAGTTGAGGAGTGATTGAATTCAATAACTCTTGTGTTGGAAGCAGATCTTTCCAATGCTAATGCCTGCTCCCTGCTATGATTGAAGTGTCCTTCCAGTGTAGCAGATTTAATTGGCTTCATTGTGAGGACTGGACACGGCTGCAACATTTCCAGTGGGTTTCTCTTCACAACTATTTCTGTCACTGAATTTCTTAATTTAGATGTTTCATGATCACTTGAGATAAAGATAAAAGTGTTTGATAACTCTTGCTTGGTGGGAACTGGAGTACTTTTGAGTGGGGCCCAGATTTAATTTCCCATATTGACTGACTAATCTCAAACTTACAAGGTGGATGGATCTGCTACCCTTATCCAGAAAAAGTAACAGCCCTATTTTGTTCCTATGGACATTATACCTCTGAATATTACAAAATGACTTAAGGGCAGTGATGATGGACATATTTCCCTTGATGAGACTTGAGCGAACTAATGGTATAGAACTAATGATTCTCAGACTTGGTTGCACTTTGAAATCATTTTGAGAGTTTAAAAATACTGATGTTAGTTCAACGAGGTTGCAGAATACAAAATCAATATACAAAAATCAATTAAATTTCTGTACACTAGCAAAGAGTAACATGGTAATACCATTAAGACAATTCCATTTATAGTAATATAAAAAAGAATAAAATACTTATGAATAAATTTAACAAAAGAAGTGCGAAGCTTAAACTCTGAGAACTATAAAACATTGTTGAAAGAAATTCAAGAGGACTAACTAGAAAGATACCTCATATTTATGGATTATAAGATTTAATGTTGTTTAAATGACAGTGTTTCCCAAATGGATGTATAGATTTAACACAATTTCTATGAAAATTTCAACTATCATTTTTGTAGGAATTGACAAACTGGTCCTAAAATTCATATGGAAATTTGAGGGACCTAGAAAAGCCAAAGCAATCTTGAAAAAGAACAAAGTTGGAGAACTTGCTTTCTGATTTCAAACTTACCATAGCACTATAATAATAAAACCTGTGTGATACTATCATAAGGATAGACAGGTAGATCAGTGAAGTAGAATTGAGAGTCCAGAAATAAATTCCCATGTTTATTGTCACTTAATTTTTATCAAGGATGCTAAGACAATTCAAAGGAGAAAAAATATTTTTTCAATAAATGGTTCTGGGACAAATGGATATCCATTTGCAAAAGAATGAAGTTGGACTGATTACTCACACCATGGAACATTAACTCAAAATGGATTATAGACCTACCTGTGAGAGCTAAAACTATAAAACTCTTAGAAGAAAATATAAGAAATAGAAAAAAACTTCATGACCTTGGCTTACACAAAGCATGAACAACAATAACAAAAAAATAAATTGGACATCATCAAAATTAAAAACCTTTATACTTCAATGGACATCATTAAGAAAGTGAAAAGATAATCCACAGAATGAGAGAATATTTGTGCATTATTATCTGATAAGGGACATATCTAGAATATATAAAGAGCTCTTATAAGTCTGAGCTTTTACAATAATAAAAACATAACCCAATTAAAAATGGGCAAAGGATCTGAATATACATTTCTCCAAAGAAGATATATAAGTGACCCATAAATACATGAAAAGATGCTCAAAATACTTAACCATCAGGAAAATACAAAGCAAAACCCTAGTGAGATACCATTAGGATTGGCTAAAATAAAAAAGACAGACAATAACATGTTTTGGTGAGGATCTGAAGAAATTGGAACCCTCATACACTGCTGGTGGGAATGTAAAATGCTGCAGCTGCTTTGGAAAATAGTCTAGCAGTTCTTCAAAAGACAAATAGTTATATACCACATCAACTCCAAGTATAAGTATATACCTAAGAGAAATGAAAACATATCTACATGAAATATAATAACAAAACTGGAAATAACTCAAATGTTCATTAACTGATGAATGGATAAATAAAATGTATAAATAAATATATTATTCAGCAATAAAAAGAAATACTTATACATGCTGTAACATGAATAAACCTTGAAAACATTATACTTAATGAAAGAGGCCAGTCACAAAGGACCACATATTGTATAATTCAGTTATATGAAATGTCCAGAATAGGCAAATCCATAGAGACAGAAAGTAGACTGGTGGTTGCCTAGATCTTGGGGAGGAGGGAAGGTTTGAAGGGGAAATAGGGAGTAACTATTATTGAGCATGGGGTTTCTTTGGGGATTATGAAATGTTCTAAAATTGATGTGTGTGATAGTAGCATAGCTCGGTAAATATACTAAAAATAATTGACATGTATACTTTAAATGGGTGAATTATATAGTATGTGAATTATAGCTCAATAAAACTGTTATATATATATTTATATACATACACATGTATATAAAATACTGATGCCTGGCCTTTTTATCCTCACCCCAGGATATTTTTTCCCATTGGAGGGGGAGGAAGAGGAGGAAGGGAGAGAGAGAGAGAGAAACATTGATGTAAGAGAATATATCAATTGGTTGCCTCCCACACGTACCCCGAGTGGGGCTGGGGAATGAATCTGCAACTGAGGTACATGCCCTTGACCCGGAATTGAACCCGAGACTCCTTTGGTGTGCAGGCCAGTGCTCCAACCACTGAGCTACAGAGGCCAGGGGGCAGAAATTCCGAATTAATTGATCTGTGGTGTCACCTAGGCATTGGGCTTTGGGAAAGCTCCCCAGATGACTCTATTAATTATCCAGTGTTGAGAGTCTTTGTCCTAGACCTTGCTACTGAAAAGTATGGTCAGTGTACCAGCAGCATGAACAAGAACTGGGAGCTTAAGAGGACGTCAAGATCTCAGCCCCTACTCAGATCTACTGAATTAGAATCTGCATTTTTAACAGGATCCTAAAGTGAGTTGAATGGACTTTAAAATTTAAGAATTGTAGGTAAGGCAAATGAATGTTATCGTTGAAGTTCACTACTCCCTTGTTGAAATACCCCTCTTCCTTTTGCCCAGGGCCTTCCCTTAAGGTTTCTCTGTTGGGTTTCTGTACTCTTCAAACACGTGTGTCTGTGGAGGGGAGCTTCCCCTCATACCACCAAGCAATTCTCAGACACCAGTAGTGTTAACGTGGAATGGCAAGCTCTCGGATTCTCCTTGTGGGTTCTTGTCCTATGAAGTTTGAAGAATAAAATTCCTTGGACTAAAAGATTTGTAGGCAGAAGTATAAAAATTTATTGTAAGCATATACAAACGCCCCCAAATCAGTAAAAATCTGCTCTCTCTCTCTCTCTCTCTCTCTAATAGGAAAAACACACACACACACACACACACACACACACACACACACACACACACACACACACACACCTGTCCTGTCCCTTGAGTATCTTTGTCTACCAGTTTATAAATGCTGGGAGTTCTTTGTCCATCTCACTTTCTAATTGGACCCTTGCTTAATTTATGTCCCACATGCTCTCCTAATTGGCTACTTTGCTGCTGGGTATCAGTTTCAAAGTTCAAAGCTCACCTGGTACTTCCTCTTTTTCCTCCCCTTATCTTGTAAGATTCCTCCATCCTTAGTGAATGTAAGATAAGCCATCTGGCTTGGAGCTGTCTCCTCCCATCACCTATGCATTCCTCTCTCATGGCCCCCCCCCCCCACCTGCACTCCCCCTTATTTTCTAATTGCCTGTCCTGTCTCTAAAATTCCTTTCAGTAGTATGTCCAAGAATTCAACTCAATTTTGACATCATCTGTCTGGAGATAGCATTAGACTCCACAGGTTAAGGGTTCAGTCCTTCAAGACTCTGCTCCCTCCCCGCTTCCAATACCAGTCACAAGCCCAGATTGTTGCCTGAGCTTCTGATCAATGGGCTATAAATCAGAGGCTCCAATGATCCCCTTTTTGGGTTCAATTAATTTGCTAGAGCAGCTCACAGAACTCAGAGAAACATTTCACATACTAGATTATTGGTTTATTATAAAAGTATATAACTCAGGAATATCCAAATGGAAGAGATACATAGGGCAAGGTATGAGGAAGGGTATGGAGCTTCTATTCCCTCTCCAGATGAGTCACTCTCCTGAAATTTCCATGTATTCACCAACTAGGAAGCTCACTGAGCCCCATCCCTTCGGGTTTTTAAGGAGGTTTTATTACAGAGACACGAATGATTAAATCAGTGTCTAATGGTGAACAGGTCAACCTCCAGCCCTTCTCCCCTCCCAGGCATTCCAAGGATGGGACTGAAAATTCTAACCCTCTAATGATAAGGTTGGTTCCCCTGGCAACCAGCCCTTATTTTGGTGACCTGGGGCATTTCGAAAGTAACTTCATTAACATAACAAAAGACACTCTATATCTTTCACCACTTAGGAAATTCCGAGCGTTTTTAGAAACTTCATGCTAAAAATGGGACAAAGACCAAATATGTATTTCTAATTATAACTCACAATATCACAGTTGCCCTTCCTAATAGTGTCCCATAGTTTCCAGTGTTTCTTCTCATAAAAACATCTGTCTGCCATTTATTTTTTTTTAAACACTGCCCTCTGCTAGGGAACTGGCCTATCTAACCTGTATTAAAATCCTCGTGCTATAATTACATGTGAATGGAGACTGGAGCATTCCAGTGACAAGGTTTTAATTAAATCTAAAGGTTGAAATTTCTGGTAATGTTGACAGGTGGAATGAGTGAACAGTGAAATTTTGGGGAGCACGTAATTATATGCACCTAGTTTTTTAATCCTTAATTATAATAAGTACTACAAAGGAGAAATAAAGAGTGCTTACAATTATGGAATGGTTTTAAGCAGGTGAGAGTAGGGATCAGACTTAGATTTTTAAAAATTTCTTTTGCCTGCAGTGGGCAGAATTAATTAGAAAGAGGAAAAACACATATAGGAAGACCAGTGATGGGCTAAGGCAGAACCCCAGGTGTATGTAATGGCAGGAAGCCTAGAGTCATGGCAGAAGAGATGGAGATGAACAGTCCTGATCACTAGGAAAGGGATTGATAGGACTTGGGGGTTTATTAAGTCATTCAGTAATGTTGCCCCTAGAAATGGGGTTCGTCCACAGAGTCACGAGAGAAGCATTTCCAGGGGCCCACACATGGAGGATAAGATGTAGTGGTAAGCTTTATATTTGACTGCCCCCAGGTTCCCTGTGTCTCATCACGGCCAGGTGGCTCAGCTCTGACCCACTGTGGAAGAAGCCCAGCCTTGCCTTCACCAAGCCCAGAAGAAGAGCCAGTTGTTAGGTCTGATCAAATAGTTGAAATGATACCCCTCTCCTGGGAACTGGCCTTTAGGCCACTTCACAACAGATGTTCCCTTTCGCTTAGACCACATTCCATTTGCTAAGGCCGTTATCTCTCCCCTTTGGACTTTCCCAGAATACAGACCTGCCCAGAGAATTCTCTGCCCAGAAAAAACCGGCCTGGAGTCCTGTAAAATCTCAGACTCCCTGTCCCTGGGTGTTGGTGCCAAAGCTTAGTCCAGTTCAGTCTCTGTTCCCATCTGGCTAGCTTAGTCTCTGTTCCTGGCTGCACTCCGCCTGGTGCTGCGCTTCTGTACCGAGGCTCACGCTTGGGCCTGCGCTGGGAGCCAGCGTGGCTGCAGCTAACAAACAGGCAAACCCAGGCTACCCAGCAAGAGGCCTTTGTTAGGCTTTGATTATATTACCCGGGGCTTTCAAACTGACCAGTCTCATTCCCAATTCTTCCCAGGTTTGTACTGGGCCCACCCCCAGTACAATTTGGTCTTTTTCCCAGGCTAAATACCATCCCTTTATGGTCACCATCTTGGCTCCTATTGCATATGTGCCCAGCAGAGGAATTTCCCCTTTATTGTTTTACCTGTCCCTCTGTAATCGTGGATATTGGTGGGTTGTCCCTTGGGGAGCCAGTTTCGGGGATTAAGTCTCCTAGGCAGTCCCCTAGGGAACCGTATAACTTCCTAGTGAGTCAGGCTTAATATCTGATTTCACTTACTCCCTTTATTAATACTAACTAGCTACCTATCCTATATAATAAAACCCTGGCAGAACAACCGGCAGAACAACTGGTCACTGTGATGCGCACTGACCAACAGGGGGCAGATGCTCAACTCAGGAGCTGCCCTCTGGTGGTCAGTGTGCTCACACAGGGGGAGCGCTGCTCAGCCAGAAACCGGGCTCATGGCTGGTGAGTGCAGTGGTGGCAGGAGCCTCTCCTGCCTCCGCTGCAGGCAGGTGGTAAGGAGCGAGGGGTCCTGGATTGAGAGAGCCCTGGACTGCAAGAGGGATGTCCGACTGCTGGCTTAGGCCTGATCCCTGGGGGAATCAGGCCTAAGCCAGCAGGTGGACATCCCCTGAGGGGTCCAGGACTGTGAGAGGGCACAGGCCGGGCTGAGGGACCCCCCAAAGTGCACGAATTTCGTGCACCAGGCCTCTAGTCTATATAATAAAAGCCTAAACAACCGTTATGGCAGTATGACTAGAATGACCGGTTGCTTTGATGTGCACTTACCACCAGGGGGCAGACGCTCAATGCAGGAGCTGCCCCCTAGTGATCAGTACGATCCCACAGTGGGCGCGCTGCTCAGCCAGAAGCCGGGCTCATGGCTGGTGAGCGCAGCTGCCATGGTGGGACCCTCTCCTGACTCTGTGGCAGCAGGCGCAGCGGGTCAGGATGAGTGTGAGCGGCACGGCGCCCAGCCCCGATTCTAGCTCCTCCAAGGCCTCCTGCTGCTTAGCGCACTGCTACATCTCCCGAGGGGTTCTGGACTGCGAGAGGGTGCAGGCCAGGCTGAGGGGACCCCTCCCCCCCCTTGCACTGGGCCTCTAGTACTAACAATAATACATTTTGTAGAACTTTCTACATGGTTTTCTGGGATCCCGGACTGTGAGAGGGCACAGGCAAGATCCCTGTGCTTATAGCTGAACCTTATTGTGGCAGCAGGCAATATATAAGTAATATTAGGTAGTGATAAGTGCTATGAAGAAAAATACAACCAGGTAAGGAGGCCTGATAGGGGAGGGAAGGCTGGCCTGTTTAGCCAGGGAAGGCCTATCTAAGGAGGTCATTGAATAGAGCCCTGAATAAAGTGGGATTGAGTCATCTAGGGAAAGAGCATTCCCGGGAAGGGAAATGGCACAAGAGAGGCCTTGCGACAGGAGCAAGTCTGACATATTGAAGAAATAGTAAGAAGGCTCGTATTCCCAGAGTAAGAAAGAATGTGGTAGAAATGAACTCACAGCAGTAGCTGGTAGAAAATTTAGGACCTTATGAGCCATGATAAAGGAGTCTGAGAGGCAATCTAAATGAGATGCACATTTGCCCTAGCTGGTTTGGCTCAGTGGATAGAGCGTCAGCCTGTGAACTGAAGGGCCCCAGGTTCGATTCTGGCCAAGGGCACATGCCCGGGTTGCGGCCTCAGTCCCCTATAAGGGGCATGCAGGAGGCAGCCAATCAATGATTCCCTCTCATCATTGATGTTTCTCTCCCTCTCTCCCTCTCTCTTCTCTGAAATCAATAAAAATACATTACAAAAAAAAAGCTTTTAAAAAAATAAATGAGATGCACATTTATTGGAGGTTTTGAGCAGAAGAATAAGATATGATTTACATATATATTTAATATGTTTTTATTGATTTCAGAGAGAGGAAGGGAGTGGGAGAAAGAGATAGAAACATCGATGAGAGAGTAACATCAATTTGCTGCTTCCTGCACGTCCCCCCACTGGGGATCGAGCCTGCAACCCAGGCATGTGCCTTGTTGGGGAATCAAACCATGACCTCCTCATCCATAGGACGATTCTCAACCAACTGAGCCACACTGACTGTACATGCTTTATATTTTTTAAAAGATATATATAAAGAGCACCCTGGCTCCTGTGTGGAATAGAAGCCAAGAGACCAGTGAGGAAGCTATTGTAGGGGTCCTTGAAATAGGTGGTGATGATTTGAATTGCAGTGGGAGTGGTGAGGAGTGGTTAGATTTGGGGCATGTTTTGGTTGTGGAGCTTTTGTTGAGGAAAATAAGAATTAAAGATATTAATTCAGTTAAGTTTTTGTTTTGTTTTGTGTGTGTGTGTGTGTGTGTGTGTGTGTGTGTGTGTGTGTTTTCTTTTGCTAAGCAACTAGGTAATTGGTTCAATTTGTGCTTCCCATTGGCCAAGTCTCCCTGGAATCAGGGAAATATAGTCTCTGGATTATAGAGCAGAGCAGGGAAGTGGTTATGTCTGGTTAATGAGGTGACCAAAAAATGCAAAGGGAGAAGAGAGTTTAGATACCATCCTGCCATTTCGGCATTGAAAAACCTTGTAGAGAAAAATGAAAAAGGTTGAGAAGGAATGGCAGAGAGGAAGCATAGAATGAAAATCAGAGAAGTGTGGAATTCTGAAGGGGAGGGAAGAGACAATTTCAAGAAAGTGGAGTAAGTGTGTCTTATGGCTGAGCGGTCAGGAAGGAAGAACATGTGTATTGGATTCAGTGGCATGGAGGTCACTGGCAGCTTTGGACAGCCACATCAGTTAAGTTGTGATGGCGTTGGTGAAGGAGTGAGGGAAGTGAGGGCAGACAGCTGTTTTAAATGTGAAGAGGAGAGTAAGGAAAAGTCAGTATCTAGCCAGGAAAAGGAGTAAGGGAGGGCTGTTTTATTATTTTTCTTAGACTAGAATAGTTTTGGACTTGTTTAACTGCTGAAGAAGGACCGATAGAGATGGGGAAATTTCAATACATAAGAAAGAAAATGGATAATCAATAGGGTAAATATTCTGGAAGGCAGGAAGAAATAGGAACTAGAGAATAGTGGAGTTGGCCCTCGAAGGCAGAGTTGGCTCCTGTGTGTCAAGAGGAAAGGGAGGAAGGATGCAGGTGGTTTGGGTTTAGATGTCTCAGAGACTGGAGCTGAAGAAGTTTTCCACAGAGCTGGTAGGTGGTAAAGTCAGCCTTCCAACTCCCACAGACGTCTGAGTGTCTGCCGTGTGCCAGATCCTGTGATAGATGTTTCTAGGGAATATAAAGAGGAGTGAGATATGATCCAGACCCTGAACCCCTGGGCTATTGGGGAGACAGCCTAGTTCCACAGTCCCCTGCAGGGCAGGCTGATAAGCGCTGCATTGTTGACATGTATGACATCATTCAATTGTTAACATCTGGTGTTACTACCTAAGTTGGGGACGGAAATATTGGGAAGTAGGGAGGAAGAGCCAATTCTCTGGAGAAGAGGGAGAGGGGTGTGTGTTTGTACTGTTGATAAAATTCTCGTAGGGTAGTCTGATATTCTGATAAGTCCCTAAGGGAAAATGTCATATAACAAGCTGTATTGCCACTGAGAATCACAGTGTTCTCCTCCTTTTGATGGATTTACAGGGTTTCCTTTTGAAGGGAAAAAGAACTGAAACTCCAATACTGAGCTGCTATAAATGACTTTTGTTATAGTCTCACTTAAACTTATACAAACATAATACAAGGTACAAGCACATTTAGACTTACGTCTTTTAAATGAGAACATCAGAATAAATATATAAGCTGCATATTAACTAAAATTATAGACCAACAAAATTTAAGTTAACATTAAGGTGACAGATGATGTTTACTAGTAGTTTCCACTAAAGCACTTTTTACAGTTAAGCTCTGTGTTTGGTGTGTCCCAATGAACAAAGGGTAATTCAATGATCTGGCCACTCTTCTATGTTGGAATCACTAAGAATCTTGATGTGTACAGCTTTCACTGGGTCCAGATACTTCCATAGCTTTTTCATCTGCCCGTGACAATGAGAGCATTCTTATCTGGCAAAGCAGTGAGGACTTGAAGAAGTAAGAGCATTGAAATGGAATAGAAATGGTGTTTTTCTTGAGATGGTTCAAAGTATGCTTTTATTAATATTATTAAACAAACATACAATGGATAAAAACCTTGTGATGGAGAGCTCACGGGCTCCCAAGAATACACCTTTGCACCCAGTTTGAAAAGTACTGTGCTAGCTGGGTGTCAGAGTGCTCTGAGAGCCGATGGGCTGGGCATTGTGCCAGACTGAGGAACGAGACAAGGAAGGTTTTCTGAATACGACGAGATGCTTAAGGATGAAGATTGTAAAATTCTGGTCTTTTTTTTTAACTGTACTTATGGCTTGTTGTTTGATTTGGGACTTCTCTGTAATCATCCGGTGCCAGGTTTTCTTGTCAGTCCTCTGATGTCCTATGTGGTTGGCAAAAAAGTAGGAAGGTGATGCCTGTCACTAGTTAATAGATTTGTGAAAAGCCAAGGTTTCTGCAAGTGGTTTTATAAAATTTTTTAGGACAATACTATACCAGGAAACAAGTTGTCTAGCTATAGATTATTGATTTCTTTGAAAATTTTCAAACTTTTATACATTTCAAACCGGATTGCTTTGTTAAAAGGCTTTTGAATTGTGAGAGATACACCATCTTGAGTTTATTAATAATTTAACTCAACAGCATCCAACAAAGACTTTATTTTTGGATCATGTGTAGAGATAATAGTCTGAACTGGAATAAACAGAGTATTGGCCTAAATATAAGATGTTATTTAGAACACTCTTGAGACATTATGATGTAATTGTGTACTGAAGCAGAGAAATGTTAGTATGCGTTTTGTTAAATATTTATTTTAGTGTATAGCATTGTTCCAGGAATGATAAAAAGTGAACTTTTATACCCAAGGTACTTTTCCCCTCACCACCTTCCTTCCCATCTATGGCTGAGTGAGGCATGAGAAACCCAAGGTCAGTAGTGCGCCAACTCAGCTTCAATCCAGGTGGTCTGCCAGTCCTTCTTGGACCTCAGAACCCTAGCATCTGCATCTAGAAGGATCCAAGATCAATTTAAACTTTCAGCTAATAGTATACATTACCTCCTTCCTTCCATCAATAGATATTCTCCTCTCACCTCCCCACCCCACCATCATGAAACTAACTTCTGGGGGTGGCATTATTTGGGGACTTTTATTTCTGCACTAGATGCCTGGTGCACAAAATTCGTGCACTGCAGGGTGGGGTGTTGTCCCTCAGCCCAGGCTGCACCCTCTCCAATCTGGGACCCTCAGGGGATGTCCGACTGCCGGTTTTGGGATCGGGCCTAAACTGACAGTCAGACATCCCTCTCACAATCCGGGACTGCTGGCTCCCAACCACTTGCCTGCCTGACTGCCCGAAAGCCCCTAACCACTCTGTCTTCCAGGCTGATAGTCCCCTAACCGTTCCCCGGCCGGCATGATTGACACCTAACTGCTCCCCTGCCGGCCCGATCACCCCCAACTGCCCTCCCTTGCAGGCCTGGTTGCCCCCAACTGCCCTCCCCTGCAGGCCTGATTGCCCCCAACCGCCCTCCCCTGCCAGCCATCTTGTGACAATGTGGGGGCAAGTGGTGGCCATCTTGTGATGTCCTGGGGGCGCCCATCTTGTGGTGATGTGGGGGCGGCCATCTTGTGATATGAGGGTGTGAGGGTCAATTTGCATATGACCTCTTTATTATATAGGATGCCTACCTGTAATTCAGATACATCTATTCTATTCTCCAATTATACTTTACTAGAGACCCAGTGCATGAAATTCGTGCACTGGAAGGGTCCCTAGCAGCTGCTGGCTGGGGCCTCCCTCCCTTCCCATGGCTGGCCTGCTCCCTGATCAAACGCCTGGAAGAACGCTGGTCAAGGGGACAATTTGCATACTACCCTTTTATTATGTAGGATGTTTGCATACCTCTTTTTACTTTTCATGCTGTTTTCATTTATTTACCCTCACGAAGGACTATTTCTGTAAGAGTAGTCCCGGCAAGTGGTATTGTCCCATTTTATAATAGAAAATGTTGTAGCTAGAGATGTTAATGACTTGCCCAAGATGCTGAAGAAAACTTTAGAGTTTGTACTTCCATCTTAATTGTTAGACTCCACTTCCCTTCACTATTCATTGTAATGCTTTTTTCCTTAGAGAAAATTTTAAAGAAAGGTATGAAATCTAGTGACAGAGAATGAGCAACTTTAGAGTAACTATATATGTACCTACGTATATTACTTTGGGTGAATCTCTTTGTCTAAATGTTGTAGCCCTTTTTGCCTTGTCCAGCTAATAGATGAGTTCACCTATGAAGAAAGCTCTTTGGGCTCTAACTGGTGTGGCTCAGTTGATGGAGCATTGTCTTATGTACTGAAAAGTTGCTGGTTTGATTCCCAGTCAGGACACATGCCCAGGTTGTGGGTTCATTCTTCCTTCGGGGTGCGTTTGGAAGGCAGTCGATTGAGGTTTCTCTCTCACATCGATGTTTTTCTCTCTCTCCCTCTCCCTTCCTCTCTCTCTCAAATCAATAAAAACATATTATTTTTTAAAAAAAGAATGCTTTTTGGTACATTGAAAAATATGCCCCTGAAAGGGGTCTAGGAGAAACCTCTTTTTGGGAAGGTCCCACTGTACATAATTCATAGGCTCTCAGGGCTGGAAGAGATAATACAAGTCATCTGGCTCACCGGGTATTTGATGTTAAATTCTTGGTTAGATCTCCTTTGAATCCTTGAGGGTTGTGGAATGATTTTGAGGAATAATCTTTATTATACATGGCACCTCATGGCCTAAATCAGGGGTCCTCAAACTTTTTAAACAGGGGGCCAGTTCACTGTCCCTCAGACCGTTGGAGGGCCGGACTATAGTTTAAAAAAAACAATGAACAAATTCCTATGCACACTGCACATATCTTATTTTGAAGTAAAAAAACAAAACGGCAAAAACACCCGCATGTGGCCCGCGGGCCGTAGTTTGAGGACGCCTGGCTAAATAATGTTATGTTCTATCAAACTAATTAAGTGAAATGTTGACAATCTAAAAGACAAGTTTTTTTCTTTCTTTTTTTGGTCATCAGGATATTTGAGATGTTCTATTTGAAACACTTCTCGTAGAATTTGTTAGCTGTTATGAAAATTACATATTTAGACATTTGTTTAATGCTATTGTTTATTGGAATATTTTTTTTTCAATGCAACTAAATGATGATTGTTTTTCCTTTTCTCTTTCTGTGTTCCTCTGTGTTTATTTACAAGCTAGATGCCAGTCTCTTCTGGAATTGTTTGGTTTGTGTAACATGCATAGGGGTTCATGGGTATGTTTTCAGTTGTTTTGTGCTTTAGCCAGAGGTTTTGAAGAAGAAAGGGGGAGTTCAAGATTAAATTTTTAGTGCAAGCTAATAGAAGATATATCATGAACCTAAGGTACTTGAAAATTTAATAAGAAGCAATAACTAGAGTTGGTTGTTTTCCCTCTTTGCCTTAGAATAGAAATGCAGGCCCCTAGTGATGGAGTGTCAAGTGCCTGCACTAGAGCATTACTTAGCAACCAGTACTTAACAAATCTCTTTCTCGAACCACTGTTTCTTAGCATTTAACAACAGGGTAAATGGAATTCATATAATTATATCCTGTCATTGGTTGTATACAGCTCTAACCTCTCTCCTAAAATCATGGGTCATGTAATATTGTGGCCAGGAGAGTACTTGTGGGAACCTTAAAAATTCATTGGTTTTATGTATTGTGGTTACAGTGCACCTAAGAACATTATATTAGCAAATAGAACATTCATTGTAAACTCTTGGGAAAGCTTAGATTCAACTTCACAAATTTGTAATATAAGTAGAAATGAATTTGAAAATATTTTTTTGTGATTCTTCAGCTTTCCTTGTATGAATTTAGCATAATTTATTTATGTGTTCTTGGCTATTTAGATTATTTTGGATATTTAGGTTATTTTCCAGTGAGGTTTTTTTTTTTTTTTTTTTTTTCCAGTGATGAGCATCATAGAAAAAACTTGACTCCTTGGAGAAGGGAGTTATTAACTACTAAAAGAGATGCAAATCTGGTTTAAATGATTTGTCCTGGTCATTGATTCATCAGTACATTGTAAACAGTAATTTCAGTCAGATAAATACATGATTATTTTTCTGAAATACAATCGTGATGTGAGTTTTAATTTCAGATGGAGAAAATGAATAGAGATTGTCAATGAAAGGATTAGGTTTCATAATTATGTCATCAGCATTCTAACTATAAAATTTATTTAGTAGTTAAGCTTTTATAAAAGGTTGGTGCAATAACAATATTTTAATGTAACAGGTTGATAGATAAATGTGTAATTTTGAAAGATCCAAGTTGAATTTTAAATAACTAGAGTCCCAGTGCATGGATTTGTGCACCAGTGGGGTCCCTCGACCTGGCCTGCGGGGATCAGTGCACCTCCACATCTCTGCAGCCCGGCCTTCCCCGCCAGCTCGTAGGCTCCAGCCCGCTGTCTGCATTGATCCCACACAGCACGAAGTAGTGCGTGAAGTGTCAGGCAGCTGGCTGGGGAGGAGCCTGAGCCCAGGCTGGGTGCCGCACTGCTTCTGCTCATCCGGGTCCTGCTGTGCCTGCAGCTGCTTGGGTGTGCAGGGGGGGTGGCTGCGGGAGAGGCTTGCACCACTGCAGCTGTGCTCACCAGCCGTGAGCCCAGCGTCTGGCGCCTGTCTGTTAGCTGAGCGGCGCTCCCACTGTGGGAGCACACTGACCACCAGGGAGCAGCTCCTTCATTGAGCGTCTGCCCCCTGGTGGTCAGTGTGCGTCATAGCTACCAGCCAGTTGACTGGTCTACCGGTCGCTTGGTTGTCCGCTTAGGCTTTTATATGTATAGATGATCACTTTGTAAGAGTCTTAATTCATTGAGTAGCTTATGTATTTTGGGGGTGTCTTTTCCCATCATGCTTATATCAAAGAGCTGACCAATTATGAGCAAATTACTAGAAATTGAGAAGCCAACTTACAGATTTCTTAAGAACATTATCTTCTGAAACTATGGCCTTCAATTTCCTGTGGGCATGTAGGGTGGGTTGAGAGGGAGCAGGGAGGAGTTATTGAGATTTCCACAATGCTATATCAGTCCCTCTCCTACCTTCTTAGTCTGACTCACATCTCCATCCACTGCCCAAGATCCAGGTGCAACAGGCAATGAGTAGATCAAGTTGTCCTTGGTATTCTTCCTCTTCCCTTCTCTTCTCTCCCTTCTCCCTTCCTCTCCCCACCCCTCCTCTCCCCTCCCCTCCCTTTCCCTCCCTTCCCTTCTCCTCTGGGTTTCTGTTTTCCTATTAAACTCTTCCTTAACCAGGTTGTACTCAAACCTCCTCACCATAGTATTCACCATGACCCATAGTTGTCTCCCAAATTGTCTTTTACACGATCTTTTTCAGGTGTATTTGCTGTTAAGGGTGTTCTGGATAAGTCATTGACTTAATTTCATTTTGTTTCTGTTTGGCTAGCTCAGCACAAGGGTCACAGTTCTATTTCTGGGCAAACTTTGAGGGAGAGGACCACTAGGTAAAAATTAAACTGGGAAGTCAAATAAGTTAAAAAAAAAAAAAAAGAAAAAGAAAGAAGGAAGGCTTTTCCCTATCTATGGTGGGTAAAATGTGAGCCTACAGGAATTTGCTGCCTTGAATAAACTCAATTTTCTTAGGATGAAGTCACACCAAATTGCCTGTCTCTGCATTCTTTCCAAAGTGATGGCTCTTAGCATTCACACTTGTGATAACTTATGTTTTCTGAGTACAAGAGCCCCAGGACTGCCAAGTAAGGAAGAAGAGAGGCCGTGGTGGTTTTGTAACCTTTGTGCTACTGTAATGCGGCAGGTAATTGTCTGTCTTTTTTTCTTCTTAACTTCCAGTGCCTGAAACAGTACATGCAGCTGGCAATCCGAGACGGATGTGGGTCTCCCATCACTTGCCCTGACATGGTGTGCCTAAACCATGGGATCCTGCAGGAAGCTGAGGTATGGATGAGTGCCATGATTTTCCCCTCTTTCATCTTGACTTTATTTCCTAGGATCTTGACTCTATGTACTTCCCTAACAGAGAGTCTAGAAACAAATGACAGAGGTGAACTTTTTAAAGAAGTACTTCATTGCTACACACCGTTGGATTCTTTGTACAAACTGTTAAAGCTGCTATTTACCTCAATTCTATTTATAAATGCTCTCTGAGAGTTTAAGAAGCTCTAGAACAGGTAGGCAAAGGTGTAGAAATCAAATTTACCAAATGTGAGGTTCGGAGGCTGAATAGTGAGTGGTCTTGTGATCTTTCATACTTGGAAGATAAACGGACAGCGGGTTAGCCACAGTCACAGACAATAAACTGGAAGGTAGCCTGAGCTGAACCATTTTTAAAGAGCAGAGAAAGGCCTTTCATTTCATCTTTATCAGGCATCAGACTTTCTTCTTTTTTTCTGTGAGTTCTCCCACCATTTTCTTAAGACTGTGATAGATCCCTTTCCTTTGTTTCTTCAGGCCCTGATAAATAACTTGCCATTAAATCTGCCTTTAATCTCCATAGCCTGTTCACTGTAAGTGAGAAGATAACCAACTCTTATCCATTGTAGGGAGTTGGTAACATCTCAAAGAGGTCCCAAGAAACCGATGAAATAAGTTATTCATTCAGTAAACACGGCACACCTGCTGTTCAGTAGGGACTCTTCTGGTGCTTTCATAGCCAGTATACTATCTAATCTTTTCAACAAACTGGTGGAACTTAGGCCCAGAGGGTTTAAGTAATTTGCCCAAAAGTGCATACATATCCAAAAAAGTAGAAGAGCTAGAAATCTAATGCAGTTCTTCTGACCACCACAATTATAGGGCTCTAAGAGTAGAGCTAGGTAGATAATAGAATCCTATCTAATAAAGAGGGACTATGCTAATTGAACATCACTCCCTCACAAAGATGGCAGCACCCACAGCCAATAAGGAGGGGATATGTTAATTAACTGCCACACCCTCAAAGATGGTGGCGCCCACAGCCACAAGATGGTGGCGCCCAGTCCCCTCAGCCCTGCTGGGGCCGCAGGCATGCAGCACGGCCAGGCCCGCCTCCAGGCGGGTCTGGCCACTCCTCGCGCCTGCCTCCGGAGTCCCCCAGTCTCCTCAGACCTCCAGCCACCCAGGGCTGGCCCGAGGTGCAGGCAAGTCTTGGATGGTGGCTGCCCAGCCACCCAAGGCTCAGGTAACCAGGGCCGGCCGAGGCTCACACTGCTGGCAGTGGCAGCAGCAGAGGTGTGATGGGGGCATCACCTTCCCCTGATTGCCAGGTCACCTCCTGCCCCTGAGGACTCCCGGACTGTGAGAGGGGGCAGGCTGGGCTGAGGGATCCCTCTTCCAGTGCATGAATTTTCATGCACCAGGCCTCTGGTATATGATAAAGGACTTGATCATTGGAAGCTGAATAGTGCATGTGTGTGTGTTGCTATATATGTATATATGAATGGATGTGTGAGTGTGTATATGTGCATGTGTGTATATACATGTTTTGTTTACAAATACATATACTCTTACATATAATTTTTTTGCTTTGTAAGAATAGCAGTCAGAAAGATGTTATAGACCACTTCTAATCAGTTTACCTCTGGAGGTCCTGTGTTCAGCTTATGGAATATCAGCAAAGTGGTACAAGCGAGCTTGAAGTGTTTTTTAGGGAAGAATAAAAAGAATACATAATGGTTTAGAAGTGATTTATTTTAAGAAAATCATGAAATAATCATTTTTTAAAAATAAAAATGTAATATTGAATATGTAAAACTCTAGTGAGAAATATTGCTTACTTTTGTGTGAATAATGGGCAGAACAAAGTTAAAGTGGAGAAAGATTAGGTTAGTTACCAAGAGTACACTAGTATGCAACCTTCAAATAGTTTTTAAAATGAGATCCAGGTATTCCAGATCATCTTTCTATGCCTAATCCTTCCAAGAAAGATGCTTCCTTTTTGACTTCTCTGATGTTTGGCCAGTAGTGAGCAAGTGTTTATTAAGCTTGCACAGTGTGCCTGGTACATGCCAGGACAGAGAGGTGAATGAGACAGGCCCAGTGCCATTTATGCTCATGGTAGCTTCTGACCCAGCAGAGAGATGTTTAACTGATTATAAAAGTGAAAAGCATGACATGGAGCAGGCAGCAAGAGCTGTGTTTCATATGAAATTTTACTTAATTCATGCATGCAAAATCTATTAAATATAAATGAAATGAATGGTTTGGTGAAGCTTCAAAACAAGCCTTTGAAATGACTCACAGTCTTATATTCTACACCTGTGCTGTCTGATCCACTGGCTTCAAGTGGCTATTTACAATGAAATTAATTAAAATTAGATAACATAAAAAATGCATTCTTTTGGTTGTACTAATCACATTCCAAGAGCTCAGTAGCCACATGCGGCTCGTGACTACCAGATTGGACAGCAAAGAACAGAACATTTTCATCATAGCAGAAAGTTCAATTGCATAGTGTTGTTCTAGATTTTTATATGACTAATAACCATTAACCATCAACACTTTGGATATCAAATGTCAGGGCTAATGTGAATAAAGGCCATCATTTATCTCACAGTTCTCTAGAACAAAGCTTAGTCACTTTTCTGATTTTCTTAGTATAGACATTTTCTTCCACGTTTCCCTGCGGTTGTCTTCTACTTTTTAATCCTTACCCTTTCCCCACTGGACCCGTTCTCATTCACGCTTTCCTAGTTCTGATTCCATTTACCCAGTTTTACTCTAAAAACAATTTTACTTTTAAGCTGTGTTAAAACCAAACAAACCCATCCATGGTGGCTCTTAAAAATTACAAAAGGATATTTGGAAAAAAAACACAAAACAAAAACATTGCAAATGAAAGTATGGTATTTATTAAAGTCTCCAAAGTCTGTTTCCCATTCGATTAGTAACATGGACCTGAGGGTGTGAATTGACCTTTCTGTACTTATTGGTCTTGCTAAGAGCATGGCTGAAGATGGGCAGGAATGTACGGTAATCATGTTCTTAATTAACCCTACCAGACCTGAGGCCCTGAACCTAACTGTCCCCTATACCTGGGCTCCTGAGCATTAAAGAGAAAAAAAAACAACATGATATAGAAAAATGTTAGTTACATGCAAACAAGTGGTTAGAATAAGATGGAACTTGGAGACATTGTAGAAAATAGGTCTACCT
Organism: Cnephaeus nilssonii; assembly: GCF_951640355.1. Taxonomy (NCBI): domain Eukaryota; kingdom Metazoa; phylum Chordata; class Mammalia; order Chiroptera; family Vespertilionidae; genus Cnephaeus; species Cnephaeus nilssonii. The sequence continues at coordinate 26,425,596 of NC_137078.1, forward strand.
TTCATCTAGTGCCAGTATTCCACCTTTGTGTGCCAATCCACCCAGCAGGATGAGCCTTGTTTCACACAGAGGTACTTCTTGCAAAGTGAGCACCAGATGTTGCTCTTCACCTTCTTGCATGGATTGTCTTTGTAAGACACTCCAGGATTTTGCTTATTGTACCTGGAGTGCTTTTCCATGCACACAACACAGATATGATTAGACGATGTCCCAGGGGGAAATCTCTGGAAAATGATTGCCTGGGGTCATCCGTTGAGGGCAGGGTTCCTTTTGTGGGTGGCGGTAGGCTGATGTCCTGTATCCACCAATAAGTTGCAGGCACAGTTTCTGAATATATCTGGTGAAATAAACTGGCTTTTTTGAAGCAGCTTGCTGCTTTGAAGCATACAAGATATAAGAATTATAACTGGCCCACATAAAAAAATTTATGAAAAGCCGCCGGGGCCAGTGGTAATGACGACGAGACCGGTGAAGGCGAGTCATCTGGTCATTTTTGTCACAGCCACCCATATATTTATTATAGTCCTTCACCAGCTGTGGCATCTGTATTTCTTGCACACTGCCATCTTTATTTCTTCTGTTTATTACTACATTTTGGGCTGGATCGTGGTAGTTCAAAATAAATGTGATGGGCATTCTATCCTGCCAAACTAAACATGTTACACTTTCTTGACATAGATAGCGACTGTCACCCCTAGCAAGTTTTTTTACACTTTTCAGCGACTTAGGAAGCTGCTTCCTGTTTTGCTGCAGGGTTCCCACAATTCCTGTGTGTAATTCTGACGGTGCATATTTAGCAAGGGCTACAGAGTTCTAGAACCGGTCCATGACAAGCACATGAGATTTATTTTCCATTGCACATGAGGTCAGGAGACGAACGACTGTATTTCCTACTGCGCCCAAGTCTTTTATAGGCATTAATGCAGCACCAATGTAGATTTCTGCATTCAAAATGTAGCCAGTCTCACCTTCTCAGAGAAGGAAAGACTTAATGCCCCACTTTGTGGGCTTATCCTTGATATACTGCTTGATGGCCAAGCGGTTTTTTGTCGGGATCATCCCCTCATCTAGGCTCAAATGTTGAATTTTCAGAATTTTTTCATGTTAAACCACACAAAGTCAATTCAAACACATGGGGGCAGACATTTGCAATGGCTAACCATGAGGTTTGACCACGATTGGTTGGTTATTTTTAGTTTGTGACGCATTTTTTTCACGTACTAGACAAAGTACCGAAAATTAGGTATAGCGGTATAGCGGCAGATTCGGAAATTACCGAAAAATCGGTACAGCGGTCTGGTAGGGTTAACTTGCCACAATTGTATTTTCAGAGTAAAAAAAAAAAAAAAAAAAAAAAAAAAAAGAGTGATGGTGGTGGTGGTGATTGTCTTTGATTTTGAATTGAGAAATGAATAGAAAGTTATGTTGGAGATATTGGTAGCTTCATTAGTTTATATGGGACTACTCCTTTCAAAGCAAATACCACATGCACACATGAACTTGGACGGTACCACCTTCCTTTCTGACTTCCTTTAGATCCTTTCCTCATATATAGTTATTATTATAATACTAGAGGCCTGGTGCACGAATTCGTGCACCAGTAGGGATCCCTCGGCCTGGCCTGTAGGATTGGGCCAAAACCGGCTCTCCGACATCCCCCAAGGGGTCCTGGATTGTGGAGGGCGCAGGCCAGGCCAAGGGACCCCACTGGTGCATGATCGGGGCTGGGGAGGGATGCAGGAGGTTGGCCAGCTGGGAAAGGACTGTGGGAGGGCTCCAGGGTGTGTCTGGCCCATCTAGCTCAGTCCCAATCTGCTGGACCTCAGCAGCAAGCTAACCTACTGGTTGGAGCGTCTGCCCCCTGGTGGTCAGTGCATATCATAGTGACTGGTTGACCAGTCGACTGTCTGCCCCCTGGTGGTCAGTGCACGTCATAGCAAGTGGTTGAGCAGCCTTAGCATATCATTAGCATATTATGCTTTGATTGGTTGAACGGATGACCGGACACTTAGCATATTAGGCTTTTATTATATAGGATAGAGCTCTTAACACGTTAAGCACCCAGTCACTGGTGACTGACACTATACTTTCCGTCTGGAAGACAAAACAGGCTGGGCGCTTAATGTATTAATATAAATATTATTGAATACATCACAAGGGGGCAAATCCACATTATGCTTGACTGGATTGTACCTCCATGACTACATGTTCTGCCTTTAAAAAATGTTGAATTATCCAGGTAATACGTAAATATACTTTGCTTGTTAAAAATAATTCTGGCTAAGGCTTAAGCTCCCTTTATCCTGCTGCTATTTATATTACAAGACATGGTTCTTCATTATTTATTGTCTTAGAAAATGCTTGTAAGTATAACATTTCTTGATCTCCAAAGGACACAGGAATTTAAGCTCTTTCCTTCAAATGCTTCCCTGCATGGATCTAGTTCACACCATTGGCTGTGCTCGGTCGGTCTGCCTCCTGCAGGCTTTAGGTCCTGCCTGCCTTCTTAATACTTTCAAATTGGCTCAGCTGGGGCTCTGCCTCATTTATCAGGAACAGCTTCATCAGCAAAGCGTTTAATGCCCAGTTGCAGAACTCCTTGCTTATGGAGGAAATGGTAGAAAAGGCAGCTTCCTCTTCAATGTGTTGGGAGCTGCGGGGAGGTCCTGCCACTGGAGGACTCGTGCCCCTGGAGCGGCTCCACGGGACGCAGGGAAAAGTAAAGCCTGCCTTCCTCGTGTCATCCGGCACATTCAGCTGTAGCTCTGCGGGGCATTTCTGATATACTTGATCCAGGGATCTTGTCCAACGTGGAATTATGAAAGGCAGGACACAGATTGCTCCGACAGCATCACTGCATTCACGCAAGACCCTTGCTCGAAGTCAGTAGCCTTGTGAAAGAGGCAATGACTACTTCAAGCAGTTCCCTTACAGTCTTAGGAAAGTAACGTATCATCACTTGCCGGGAGAGCCTGGGCCATGGGTCTGGACCATGTGAATTTGAGCGGCGAGCACATAACTCATTTGAGTAGTACCTACCATGGCATGGCCTGAAGGATAGAACTCCTCACTGTCAGCCGGCAGTGGATGGCTGGGAACAGCTTCTCACCCACCAATCCTCCTTTCAAGCTCAGGCCCCTGAGTGACCAGCCTGCCTTTTACTGCTGGTGGCACAGCAGGCACCAGAGGAAGGAAAGCTGCTCTCGCCAAGAATGGGGGCTCCAGAATTCTGTAGGAAGGGACTTAGGGTGGGGCACTCTGGAAGGCTAGGATAGGAGATGGTTGGGGTGGGGGTACAGTGCTACATTTAAGGCTACATTTGTAAATTAAACACAGTTTTTACTCATATTGCATGCTCATTGAGGGTGGCTGCTGGAATTAGAGATCCAAATGGTCCCCCCAAATCACCCATTGGCACTGCCTGCACTTGCCATCTCTTATTATCACAGTGTAGAACTGGGGCGGAGGAAAGAGGAGGGTGCCCAGGCAAGTGGCCATATCCCTGTTACTGAGGTTCAGGATCTGAAGGGGATGGGGTTAAGTCTGTCTGTAATAATGACCTTTGGCTGCAGTACACGTTGGCTGGAGAAGAGTAAAACTTTGAAGTGGAGAAGGATAGAGGAATCTGCAGTGCCAGAATCAATAGATAGCTTTGGGATCTTAGTTGAAATTTGTTCTAGAACATTTAAAAAATTTTGTTTAAAAGCTGCATATAAGTGGAGAATAGTGTTTCTAAGCTTCTTCTTTAACTAAGGGCAAATGTAAGAAGATAAGCATCAATGGGTCGAATGTGTCCATGGATGTGCACATGGGCATGTCCCTTTCAGCCTAGATGAGCTGAGGGAAAAGGCAGGCAGTGATGTGGGAAGCGGGACTGAAGCCTCAGCAGAAGGGGTGAAAAAAGAGCAGCAAACCCACCCTCTTCAGGAAACTGAAAAAAATTCCTGGCCCTGGAATTCCAGGACTTCCCCATCCTTCACTTTTCCTCTGGGCCCTGCCATCTGGCTCTCAATGATGCCTCTTGTTTCTTCACCCAGGATTTGAAACATAGTACTGATATATAGGTAAAGAGATGAGCTTGGTTTACTCAGGTGAATGGTAAATGGGCCGTTTTTCTGTTAGGAAATAGTTATTTTCTGGGTTGAGATAGGAAACATTCTTAGTTTCTGCATTATTGAGATAAGACCCTTATCCTTTAGACTAGTGCTGTTTCTCTTGCCAGTATTTTTGCAAGTCATAGCACCTCAAGATTGGTAATGATCTACAAGAGGTCAATTCCATCTCCAGATATAGTGATCCGTTGTGTTTCATGTTCAGCCTGGTTTTTTAATTTTTAAAAGCAACTGTAGCAGGGGTATGATTTAAAGGGTCAAACCTAAGTAAAGTCTGGGCTTTCTTACCTTCTCCTGGCTTTCCATAGCTTCTGTGTTTTAACCATTTCATTAAAAGAAAATATATGTTGTATTTACAAATATTTCTTCCTTACAGCAGAATTCTAATGAATAAATAGAGATGGATATAGAAATCATCATGAAGTAAATAAGCACAGTAAAAATTATCACATTAAGCGCCCAGGCAGTCACTGGTGACTGACACTATACTTTCCATCTGGAAGACAAAACAGGCTGGGCGCTTAACGTGTTATATAGTAGGTAAGACTTTTTGATAGATACAAAATTAGTGGGCAGAGGTATGATGAGAAACATGATATTTGCAGCATCTCAAAATATCTATATATATAAAAGCCTAAGCGACCGGCCAGTAGCTATGATGTGCACTGTCAACCAGGGGGCAGATGCTCAATGCAGGAGCTGCTGAGCTGCAGTCACTTGGCAGCGGCGGTTCTTGGGTGACACACCTGGAACCAGAGAGGAGGGAGCCTGATTCTGGGGTGCATCACCCGAGAACCACCCTCTCACAATCTGGGACTCCTCAGGGGATGTCGGGGAGCCGGTTTCGGCCCGATCATTACAGGCCAGGACGAGGGCCTCTAGTCTCCCTATAAGGTTACAAAGAGTGGAGCAACCTGGCAGATGCTACCTTGACCAAGTTAGAAAGTTAATATCACCAGTAATGAGACAGGTTGTCCTCATTTACCTCCTGATGGCCCAATATTACTTCTGTGATGTTCTTCCAAAAATGCACAGTCTTGACTTAATCATGAGAAAACATCAGACAAAGCCAAATTGGAGAGCAGTGTACAAAATAACTGGCCTGGACTCTTTAAACATGTCAAGGTCATGAAAGACAAATACAGACATACAGACTGAGGAACTGCCCCAGATTAGAGAAGGCTGAGGAGACAAGGGAACCGAATGCAAGGTGATATTTTGAATTGGATCTGGACTGAAAAAGAAAAAAAGACATTGTGGGTCAGTTTGTGAAATTTGAATAAGGCCTGCAGATTGTTTAATTATTTTGTATCAATGAAAATTTTATTATTTTAATAATTAACCATGGTTATGTAAGGTGTTAACATTAGGAGAAGTTGGGGGGATGGCCTTTGGAACTCCATATAGTTGTCACAACTTTTTGTGAGCCGAAAATTATTTTAAAATAAAAAGTTAAAAAGGAATGTCCTGGTATGATTTTTGAGTGATTTAGAATTTCTTGGTTGGCAGGAAAAGAATAATTCTATACCATAAGATACCTTTTATAATCTCTCATTCGCTAGGATTTTCACTTTTACAATTAATTTTAGAGGCTTTGTGATTCCTTTAAAAAATTTTTTTTAAAGGAGTAGCCCACCCTAGCCAGTTTGGCTCAGTGGATAGAGCTTCGGCCTGTGGACTGAAGGTTTGATTCCAGTCAAGGGCACATGCCCGGTTGTGGGCTCTATCCCCAGTAGGGGGCGCGCAGGAGGCAGCCGATCAATGATTCTCTCTCTTATCATTGATGTTTCTGTCTCTCTCTCCCTCTCCCTTTCTCTCTGAAATCAATAAAAAAATATTTTTCTTTTTAAAAAGGAGTAGCCCTTTAACCTGTTGCCTGATGGAGCCTTCAAGAGCCATACTAAAACATTTATTTCAGTTTTATAATTGTGACAGACCTTGAGTAATAGCAGCTTCGTTCCAAATGGCAAGGGAATGGGAATTCAATACTTTGGATCATCATCTTTTTTTTTTTTTCTTTTTTAAATCTAATCCAGCTTTCTCTCATCTAAAGCCAAAAGTGTGATAGAAACATTTCAGAAAATTAGCTCTTATTTGTGAAATATAATAAATGATAAGATCAAGGAGTAGATCTTTCTTAAAACTTATTTATCCCCCCCCCCCCTCCAGTAATTTAAGTCCTTTGAGGACAGCTTCTATGTGGCTTGTTCATTTGCATCCCCAGGCTTCCAGCCAGTGTTTTACCCATAATAGACTGTCAACAAGTCCCGGGAGAAGATGCAAGTCTAAGTGGCAGGGGTGGGGAGAGAATGGTGTGTGTTGGGGCTTATCTTTATTCCAGAAGTATCAAACATAGTGAAAAGTGATAGGCCTGACTTTTTGTGATCACAGATGTCAATAGAAAAATTGATTTACCTTATTAAGGCTTAATTCCATACAAACCTTGAACCTAAAAAATAATAAATAGGAGATTCAAAGTAGAGTGAAAGACAAAAAAATATTAGAGACCTCTGACTTTCCTGCTGGCAGTAATACATCCTCTGGTGAAATTTGCCTTTCTAACATAACATTAAACATCCAGCTCTACTATTGTTGACTTTTTACTGCATTGATTTCGGTCATTGTTCCCATTAGCATTCCTTCTGTATTTAAAATATTTATCTCCTCCTATTTGCTTTGTCTTTTATAAACTGTATTTGACTTAGTTGTTATATAAATTGCTTGTCATTGAAAAAATAAGCATTTTTAAGGGTTGATTTTGAGGGGTTTGAAGAAAGTCTTCATCAGTCCAGAAACAGTTTTAGAAGGTGTAAGAAGAGTGTAGATAGATTCTCTGTCCCATAGAATCAAAAACCTCAAATCACTTTTTTTTTGTGGGAGCGGGGAGAAGGGGTTTAAAAATAGACTTATAGACTAAGGTCTCTTGGGCCCAGATGATATCATCTCCCAAGTTACCTTGGCTCAAAAGTTAAAGTAGTGTTAGATTATTTGTCCTCCACCTAAAATGAATCATTGACTAAGTCAGTAACTAAACTCTCACTCCTTAATGCCTCCCACGCTTTCACTTGCTTGCAACTTCTGTCTCCAAATGCATTTTATTTGAGGTGCCTTTGTCTTTTAGGAAAGATGTCCAGGTAGTATTAAAACAGTTGAAACAAAACAGGCTTTCAGTAGAATAAACATGTAACCATACTTTAACAAAATATATGATAAAATACTCATAACATAAAGTTAACCATAATTTTTTAGTGATTGCTAAGGAGGTTTTACTTAAGGTGCCAGATGAAAATGCAACATTCCCCCCCGCCCCCGAATGGAGCAAAAGGTTATAATGAAATTAAATTTATGTTTTACTTTGCTTTACTTAAAATGGAGAAGACAGAACTTACCTGTTTTGTGTCTCTTCATATATTTAACTAAGGTTGATTCATTTACAAAATAAACAAATGTGCTGTTTATTTTTGTGAGGAGGAGAATTCAACTTTGAATGCCTTTTAAAATGCATTATATTGGTTAAGTACAGTTTTAGCTGCCTCATTTTTTTACTCCAGTTTTCTCAAAGCACACTTCTTTCCATTAGTTGCAACACCTTTCACCAACATATGTTTTATACCAAAAATAGGCAGTGCTTTAGAGTCAGAATTGCCAAGGTGTGTCCTGTATCAAGTTCTTGGATTTTTTTCAGTTATAAATATTTTAAGCCATATCAGAATATTGACGTGTTGACATCAATGGTATTATTATTTTTTAGAATGCCAGATTAAGAGCGGTTAGCTTTGCCTGCATCTGACTTTGAAATACAACTTAAAAGTGACTAATCTGCAATGCCATTTGGTTAGCTATGAATCCTCACTTATGAACCTTTGGTCCACGTTGCTGTCGGAAGTGGTAATGGGAGCCTAGCCACAAGAAACACCTTAGGCTTTTCTTTTCTACCAGGGCATGGTGGCAGTGCGTGATAATCAAGGGCCTCTTGAGATGATTTTTGTCAGGAGAAGCGCTTTGTACGTTGCTGAGAAGGCACTATTCCTTAGGCAACAAATGAAGTTTGTCTTCCTGAGGCACTATCTACCTGACTTTAGTATTTAAGGATTCTAAAGCTAGAACTATAATCTTTTAAAAATTTCTTAAATGAATCTAGAGAGAAAAAGAGCACCTTTCACATATGCACACAAATAATTTGGGAAGTCTAAAGATTTCGTTGTTTGGTCTTAGTAGCTGCTGACTGAAGAATGGAAGGTGATCAGTCAGTTCTGTAACTGGTGCCTTGAGCGACTCCTAGCCATGGCAGATGGTTGGGGATGATTCAGGGATTGCTGCTTGTGTTACTGCGCCAAAGACATTTGCAAACAACTTGTATAGAGATGATACAGTAAGCCAAACAAGGAGAAATCATAAGGCTGGTAATTTGGGTCTCTGCGATGACTGAAATCTCATCTTTGTAATGTGTCTGGTTTCAGATTGCCTGTTTGGTACCTGTGGATCAATTTCAGCTTTATCAGCGGTTAAAATTTGAACGAGGTATGTATGCACTCTTCTTTTCATCCCGATGGTAAATGTGGTTTTACGCCTGTCATCTTTCCGCTAACCTGCATGGAGGGCTAAGGCAGCTGCGGGCTGTCAACCAAGCCACTAGGGTACTTGGAAAGGGGAAAACTGTAATTGCAATGTACAACTTCAACTTTCTCAGCCACAGCCAGAGAAAATACAGACCAGCAGGAAATAGAACTTTCCTTATATTGGTTTTTAAAGATATGTTTTTATTGATTTTAGAGAGAGATGAAAGGAGAGGGGGTAATATGCATTTCACAGCCATATCCATCTTTACAGCAGTAATAACCTTCCCATACGTGAGGCACACATGAAGAATCATTGGCCAAGACTCACTTTTCCCCAGAAAGTGCATGGATAGGTGTCAACAGACTTTGCTTAGTGACTGGGACTTTTGGATGCTCTTGTAGTGTTCATCCCTACTTGTGATTGGCTTATTTCTTCATTAGATATGATAATGTATTCAGTCTGGTTACAATCAAGTTGGGCAGGCTTTGTAGCCAGACTGTCTTTTATAGGTGCTCTTGCAGATCTCTGCTTTGAGGCATTTTAAGAGGATCACATAGTTTTACTCATACATGGAATTTATTTTTTCTCACAAGTTCTAGGCAGATGCCCCATTAGAGATTCCCATGAATTGACAATTGATTTTATTATTCCTATTTTATAGATACAGAAACTTACAATTGAAGAGGCTGAAATTTGCCTAGGATCACATAGATGGTGTCTAAGCTTCCTCACCTATAAAACTTTAAAAAATTCTATAGTTTTTTATTGAGGTAAAATATGTCTAACATAAAATTTACTATTTCACCCATTTGTGTATTTATAAGAAATCATTTTAGCTAATTAGTATGTCCCTAAAATGTAAGCAAGGAGGAATAATTATGTTAGAAAATAGACATTTTAAGTAAATTTAAGTTAATTCAGTGCTACACAATGAAGTTTATTTGATTGGGGTACTCTTTCTAAGTTGTACATGTGTCATTGTTACATAATATACTTCATATTCACCTCAAATGCAAGATTTATCAGCTAGGCAATTTTGAGGTCTTGATTATAAACATTACTAGAGGCCCGTTGCATGAAATTCATGTACGGGGGTGGGGGGTTTGTTCCTGAGCCCATCCTGCACCCTCTCCAATCCGGGACCCCTCAGGGGATGTCCGACTGCCGGTTTAGGCTTGGGAATCGGGCCTAAACCGGCAGTTGGACATCCCTCTCACAATCCAGGACTGCTGGCTCCTAACCACTTGCCTGCCTGCCTGCCTGATTGCCCCTAACCACTTCTGCCTGCCAGCCTGATTGCCCCCTAACCGTTCCCCTGCCGGCCTGATTGATGCCTAACCACTCCCCTGCCAGCCCGATCGCCCCCAACTGCCCTCCCCTGCCAGCCATCTTGTGGCAGCTATCTCATGGCAGCCATCTTGTGATGACTTGGGGGCGGCCATCTTGTGATGAAATGAGGGCATTGCGCGAGGGTGCGAGGGCCACCTGTATTGCATACCAAGTTCTTTTCTTAGTTTTTAGTTTGTCATCCTGTTTCTTTTTTAAAAAATATATTTTTATTAATTTCAGAGAGGTGGGGAGAGGGAGAGAGAGAGATAGAAACATCAGTGATAAAAGAAAATCATTGATTGGCTGCCTCCTACATGCCCCTTACTGGGGAGCAAGCCCACAACCCAGGCATGTGCCTGAACCCAGAATCAAAACTGACCTCCTGTTCATAGGTCAACACTCAACCACTGAGCTACACCGCCAGGCATCATCCGGTGTTTTAACTGTCCTCTACTTTACTTTACACTTGACTAAGTCTTTGTGAGGAAGAAAGTCTGTTGAATGGGTCCAAATCACCTCTGTTTATACAAAGCAGAGAAACACCATTCGGAACTGATTGGTTATTCTGTGAATCTACTTTGTATCCATCCGTGACTTTCCATTGGCTGTTGCTGTGTTTGTAGCTTTCCCTTTCTGTATCAGTCTTCCAATATTAGGGACTGAATTTGGCATGTGCTAGTGATTACTGCTTTACTTTTTTTTTTTTTTTTTTTTTTTTTACTACTTTACTTTCTACTGCTTCTCAAAGCACATGTCTTATGATTAATGCTAGAAGTTTGCTTTACTCTTGCCTACAGAATCTACCCTTTCAAAATAATTTTTTTTTTCAGAAATTGGGTTGATTATCCATTATCCATCTCTAGTCCTTAAGGACTGTTTCTATTTTTGTGACCCTGTTTTACTTACTATAACTGCAAGTTCCTTTAGTTCCCTGATAGGTTAAGGTGTCTATTCTTGGCTAGTTGTATTTTCATATAGAGGTTAGAAACAAGTATTTTAAGCGCCAGATTGTTCTTCTTTATAAAAAAAGTGAAGTAAAATAAGAATTTGTTTTCCTGTTATCTGCTAATCCTATCATATTCACTCACATAGTCACCTACATTTTTATGTAGGGAGCATCTATTATGCACTAAGTACTAAGTGCAGTTCCAGAGGCTGCTTTCATCGTTCCTTGAAAGCCCTCTTGTTCTCAGCATTTTTTCACAAGCCTCCTTTCATTTTAAGTCATAACATTTATGATATGGCTCTTCAGGTTTCATCTCACTCTTTTATTTGTCCTTGGTGAAATGCTCCCACCCCATCTTTTGTGCCTGAGCAGTAAGGTTTTGTCTTACCAGAGGTCCCTGTGTGGTTATTTGATGTCTTCTAGGGTTTTTTTTTTTTTTTTTAAAGACTATGACACTTAATGACCTTATCATTAGTTCAGTGTTTTGTTTTTTTAACACCTCCCATCTCTCATTAGTCATCTTCATTTTTATAGTTTCTGATCACAAGCCTGTTCTTATTGTGTGTGTGTGTGTGTGTTTTCTTTCTGAGCCTGCCTTTCTGGTGTTTTGTGGTAAGTGAATGATTAAGTCTAGAGTTTCCTTCCTCAGCTATTTTGTGCTTTCTGGTGATAACACTTTCTCTGCTTCACGCTTCCTCTACTTTACCATCCAGCTCTTCCTTGTTGATCAGTTGTAAGTCTAAAATAGCACCCTCTCGATGTTTCAGTTTTCTTTGGAAAAATCTAAATTATCTCCAGCAAAGACATTTATCTGCATGTAGGATGAGGTTTCTAAAGGGGTCTCGAAGGAGAGGCACATGGTTAAGTGCCACTTCCTGTGCACACTTGTATCTCCTCACCTATACGATGGGGATAAAAGGGAATGATTACCCTAGGGCTGTTGTAGATAATAAGTAAATATTGTGTGTGGGTCACAGTGTGCATTCAGTAAATTATCACAGCTATTGTTATTGTTGTCGTTATTAATCACTACCACCACTAAATCTTCCCTTTCCCCCAATTTTCTGAACTAAAATAAGAAAGCATCTTCCAGAATCATACCTTAGGCTGAGTGTATAATATAATTAATAACTTTACTTCTGTTTTCTTTTCAACTTAGTCCCAATTTTTTTCCAGCCTGTTTCCATTCTCGTCGTCCTAGGTTCTAGAGAGTTGTATAGAAATTTGATAATCAGTGCTAATTCCTTTACACTACCTTATCATATTCATTTTCTCCTTACAGTATACACTTAATATAATCATGAATTCCCTTTCCCTGACCACCTCCAAGGAGATCATGACTTGAGAGGAAGCATTCAAAGTTGCTGCTTAGAAGGGAAAATGTTCCCATGGTGATAGTGGAAATGAAAATCTATTTAGTAGCATGATTATAGTTAATGGTATTCTAGGAGTTAAATAAGGCCTGACCCCATCATATACTCATTAACCCCATTACACAAACTCCTAACTTCTGTGGGTACTAGGTAACCTAAAAAGTTGTTTCCAGGTTTGAAATTCTGTGGTTGTCTTCAACTATCTTGAGAGCAACCCCTGTGCTGATGGCCACCTCTGCTTGAGTGTATTTCCTGGAGCAGATGTTAATTCTGATCAGTTTAATTCAATTGCATTTTAACTATCTTCAGAAAACCTTTTTCTATGAGATATCAGAAAGCAAATTAACTTTGGCATAATTAAAAATGCAGTGGGTCATAAAATTAAAACAGTTTTATTTATTTCAGCTGGTAATTAAATTAGCTTGGGGGCATGGTGTTCCCCACAATAATAAGAACTCATGTGATGTCTTTATGGGCACAGCCTCACAAATGTAGAGGATGGCAGAGAAACTACTCATGTGAATTGAGAGAATATACTACAGAGTAAGAAACAAACTACATATGTGGTATAGTTCGGGTGGGAAAACCGAAGGGCCCTGAGTTCAATTTTTGAAAAGTGAAAATGGTTATTGATGTCAGATATGGTCTTTAGGTCTCATGGCAGTTTTATTTTCTTAGACTGTTTCTACTTCCCAATAATTGTCAGAATACAGAAGTAGAAAGCAGTTTAAATAGCATTTCCTGCCTTGCAAAAATTGCATGAACAAGCCGAGTCTTAAGATCAAACAGTCATGGGGCTTTACTTCAGTAATCCATTGTCATTTTCCTAAGTGCACGCCAGTGCAAGTCTGTGAATTTGTCCATCTCTGACGGTAAATGTGTTACAACTAATCGCTTTGAAATCGTGTTCGTATTAAAGTGTTTGGGGCACTGTTAGTTAGGGGCTGATTTACGCAGACTCCTGGTTTCTCTCTTTCTAGATTTCCGAACATTTCTCCTTCTCAGAGCAACATGAAGTGTTCATCACTGCCAGTGCAGAAGAAATTAGTTGAATATTCATTAGTTCACTTTTTTTTTTTTTTTTTTTTTTTTGCCAGCTCTGGAAAAGAAATTTGAAGGGGGAAGAAACTAGACCTTCAATATTTTGGATAGGGTGCATTTTGTTTCTCTGCATGATTACTGCTTCCTAGGCCAAAAGCCAGGAGGTAGAATTGAATTTATCCTAATAGTAATAAAGAGTGTTTTATATAATCCAGTGTATTACCTTAGGTTATATGACTACTATAGCCTCATAATAGATCTCTCTGTTGCCACTTTGTGCCATTAGCACCTATTCTTCCTACAGTAGCCAGAGTAATCTTCTACAAATGGGAATCTTATCATGGCTCTCCCTTCAAGGGCTCCTCATCGTGCTTAGCCCTTATCATCATAATCTGTGATCAGGCCCTTATCTACTATTCCCAAGTAATCAACTGTGACTCTCCCTCTGCTCACTTAGCTCCTTGTCAAGTTGGGATGCTTTATTACATATGTAAATCTCTTTTTTGTGTATATTATTTGGGTAAAAATTGGAAAGCTTTCAGATCAAAACCATGTGTAGGTTGGCTGCTTATTCATGGTTCTGTCATCAGACTTGAAAAGACCTATTATTTAAAATGGATGGTGAGTGGATATTTGATCTGGGAGTCCTTAGCTCTAAGTTATATACCAGCCTACATTTCTTTGGGCTTAGTGTTTATGAAACAGTTATAAGAGTTTGGATGAAAATATAAATGGTATGGAAATACAAGGTAAGACGTTGGAATGTCTGTGTGTCATTATCCCCTTGGTTTTCTAACCAGCCTGTCCCAAAATTTTAGGGATCTTAGACGGGCCATCTCTCTTGGGGTCTGAGGATCTATGAATCATAGGTTTCCCATTTCTGATTATATTTGGCCCATCAAGCTCCAATCCCTGTCCCCCAGAATTAAATAAGAAAATACGTTTAAGGATGCTCTTTTTGATGAAAACCTGTAATAAGCATAGATCCAATTGTTGCATTTTCTAGGCGAGACATTAATGGTGACAGTGTTGACTGGACTTTTTCCCTCTGATACTGAATTTGTAAAATTATTACCTTTAAAGCCAAGCTCATACTTAATAGTTTCATTTTCTTTTTGCATCTCCCTTTGGGTTTCTTTGCCTCCTGGGTAGAAATTTTCAAGAATCACAGTCCTTAGGAGATTTAAAACTAGAATCTCTTAAGTTCAAAATTTGCAAAATACAGGATGGGGCAAAAGTAGATTTATAATTGTTCATATGGAAAATCATATAATAGCAAATAATACAAGAATAAACTCTGTGGTCCTCATACTCACAACTATAAACCTACTTTTGTGTCCCACCTTGTACACTGGTTCAGAAAAAAAAGAGGCTATTCTACCCTTCAAATAACATAATTTTTCATGTGGTATGTTCCCTGAAGTTCATGTTATATAACAAGAACATGAAATCTGTTATTGTATAAAAAATGAAAAACTGAACAAATGTTTGTAAACATTTGAATAGAGAGACAGTCATCCATCCCCCAACCCAGTCTTCTTTCCTGCATGACTTATGGATCTAACCCATGAGGTGCCTGACAAAACTGTCAGTTTTTAGTCTGTGAAAGTCCCTACTTTTGGTTTTTAGAGTATGTGGGGGACTTTTACAGATTTTCTCTAAGTGATATATTGGTAGGGCAGCAAGAAGTTTCAAGTTGACAGCCAATCAGACCTTTTGGCTAAGTCATCATTTGGTCCCTAAATTATGTGATTACTCCTTATTCTTTAATTTCTCTCTAAACAGCAGAGGAAACCTCACTACCTATTCTGAGTGCCTGAAATGACAGAATCTTTTATGAATTTTTTTCTTTTGCTTTGGTAGGTTCTTCATGTCCAATTTCCTCCAAGATAGTACCCAAATTAATTGTAGATGATACTTGAGAGTTTTTATTATTTTGAGTGCTGAAAGGTGGGAAATAGTCCAACAGTTGCAAATTTTGGTTAATGACAACACTATTTATCTGTTTACTAGAGGCCCAGTGCACAAAATTCCTGCATGGGTGGGGTCCCTAGGCCTGGCTGGTGATCAGGACCAATCAGGTTACCTGCCTCTCCCCCCGCCCTCCTTCTCTTGCTGCCCGTGTCTGCCTCCACCCACCCCTGGTTCCCTGTCCCAGCCCGGGGCCTGTCCCCAATCGGGTGGTTGGTACCTGCTGGCTATCGGGAGAGACTGGGAGGCTGGCTGGCAGGCCCCATCGGTGATCGGGGCCTGCAGGCTGGAGGCAGCTCCTGCGTTGAGCGTCTGTTCCCTGGTGGTCAGTGCGCATCATAGCGACCGGTTGTTCTGGTCATTCTGTTGTAATGGTCGCTTAGGCTTTTATATATATAGATAAGGGCGATGGTGACCTATTTCATTAGCACCGACTCTGGGAATTGTGGCAAGGCTGACTGACCTTTTAGGTTTGGATCCACTGTGAAGAAATCACTGCCCTTGGCTGTACGAAGCTTCCATAAATGTGAGCTTGTAGGAGAGAATAAGTGAAGGGGAGAAAGCTTTGAGTTTGAATGCAAGACAGATAGACCATCACATTCCCTTTCTTTATGCTTCAGAAGTTCACCTGGACCCCTACCGAACGTGGTGCCCCGTCGCAGACTGTCAGACTGTGTGCCCCGTTGTGTCAGGTGACCCAGGACAGCCTGTGCTGGTGGAGTGCCCTTCCTGCCACCTGAAGTTCTGCTCATGTTGCAAGGATGCTTGGCACGCCGAGGTCTCCTGTAGAGACAGTCAGCCTGTCGTCTTGCCAACAGAGCACGGGTAAGGAAAAAAAAAAAAAGTGGTATTTGGGATTATTCACTAGTTTTCTCAGAAACACAAAATATGTTGCTTGGAGAAGGAGTTATCTTGTGATGGAATTTAGAGATTCATTATTTGCCTGCAACACTTTCTGAGAAGTGTCTCAAGACTGGTAAGTTGTTAACAAAGACTAACCCACAAAAGCATTTCTAGAGGGATTTTAGTTATTTACCCCGGAGCATCTTTCAGATACTGCTGAAATTAGAGTTTGTTTGAGTTTTGATTTCCCTGTAGTTAGAGAGTCAGATGGTCCACTGGTTCTCAGTTGGAAGTATTCGCTTGTCCACAGCCATTTGCTTGATATCAGAGCCGCCAGCGATGGGCATACCTCATTCTTCCTGATTGCAAAGTGTGCAGAAATTATCTTCTCCCCTAACTAAATTGCCAGCTCCTGAGGTGTGCCAATCATATCCGGGAGAATACAGCGGCAGAAACAGCTGTCAGTATAGTACCGTGCTCAATTCGTAGGTGCTAGAGGAAAAGAGCTTATCTCTCAATACTTGATGCTTTGAAAAGGTGGCACCAAGGTTGAGATTCTGCTATGATGAGACGCAATTAAATCTATGCCTTTCAGTAGGGAGGGTTTTATGGCAGCCACAGGGCCCGGAGTGAGAGGCCTTTGTATTTGATCCCTTGCTTTGCTCGAGGCTATGGCTGTTCTGCACCAGCAAGAACAGAAATGCCAGTGTTGCAGTCCAGTTGGCTTAGCCCTCGGCGCCCTGAGAATGTGTGGAGCCATTCTTCAGGGACAGCAGTGCTACCTGGCTGTGATACTGTGCTTGAATCTCAGACCAAACAAATCAAGAGGGAAAACAGATCCTGTACACAGAGAAGGCATGTGCCCTTTCAGCCGGTGCCTCCTCCATTTTCACTGCCACCACCGTAAGGTCCCGGGTGTCACAGGACAATGTAAAGATCCCAGAGGGAGAAGGACTGAGTTCTGACATTGTCACTTGGCATTCGTGTGACCTCTTGCAAAACACTCAGACCCTATGGGATGTTTCTCTATTTGAAAAAAAAGGGGGAGATAATTAAAATAGTAACTGTCTCACTGCTCTATGAGGTTATTGTGAGTACCAAATTCTGTCATAGTTTTTATAACACTGTGAAGTGGGTGTCTCTGGGCTGGGTGTGGGTTTTGTTGAACAGTAGCTGAAGTGCTGCCCAGTGCTATGGCTCATCTAGCCTTTCCTGCCACCACCCCCCCCCCCCCCCCCCGCTTCTTTTCTATGTCCCTCTGAGCTGTGACCCTGTATTGGCCTATCCGTCTGTTTGGAGCAGGTCTTTTCAATGACATTGGGCATTTACTTTAAAGTATTGATTATTGACTCCCCACAGTCTCTTTCATTTGTTTATTTAAACAGCTTATTAGATGGATTATCTATGCCCCGTCAGATCTTGAGCTAGTTTTTCTGCTGTGTAGCAGACTTCTTGCACTTTTTATTCAGTGTGTGCTCAGAGAATGAAATACTAATTGAGCAAAAACAATGAATTAAATCAGTTGTGGAAAATACGACGATATAATCCACTCAAAGCCAAAGATACTAGTAAATGAATTAAGGTATTTTTGTTTTGTTTTGGGTTATCTGAACAACTAATAATTTCTGTCACACCTATTTTTACCCCCACCCTTTTCCTTGGGGGTGAATTAAGCACAGATAACAAAGAGTTCACTACCTAAACATCAGGAGCCTTAGGAGATCCAATTGCTGGCCATAAAATTGAGTTAGAAGGGCATTATTTATCCACTAGAGGCCCAGTGCATGATTGAATCATGCACGTGTAGGGTCCCCTATACGCTTTCGCTTTCGATCACAGGGGAGCTGGGTGCCTGTCCGCTGGTGCACCAGGCCTTTCAGAAGCCTCCACCCCGCCGGAGGCTTCTGAAAGGCCTGGTGCCTGAGTGGACAGGCACCCAGCTCCCCCACTTTTGATGGTCCGCAGTGAGACGTGAGCTCACTGCCCCAGAGGCCCCTTCTGTGCCGCAGCACAGCCATGGCACAGACGCTGAGCTCGAGTCGCCAGCGCGCGAGCTCAGCGTCCCGCCGGCCCAATCGGCCACCCCAGCCACCCCGAGTCCCGCCCCCCCTGCGCCTCCTGGCCAATTGCAAGCATAGCGAAGGTACGGTCAATTTGCATATTTGTCTATTATTAGGTAGGATTATATTTAGCTTATTCTTACCATGGGTCTGGTTACTGTACACCCTGTGGTACTGACTTTTTAAAAAATCAGGCAGCATTCTCCATTCCCACCCAATAATTTCTCATCCGCTGTGTTTCTAGGGCCCTCTTTGGGACAGATGCAGACGCCCCCATTAAGCAGTGCCCATTTTGCCGGGTTTATATCGAACGCAACGAAGGCTGTGCTCAGATGATGTGCAAGAACTGCAAGCACACGTTTTGCTGGTACTGTCTGCAGAACCTGGATGTAAGTTCCACATGGAAGACTCTCTCCCAGCATCTCTCTCCATACTGTACCTGTGCAACAGCCAGTGTCCTACAGCCTTTCCTTTCAAAATATTGAGCCTGCTTTTGTCCTGCCCCCAAATTTATTTTTTCTTAATGAGACTTCCTGAGCCTGCTACTTTAGATATCCATAACACCTCTCTTTGATTACCTTGGGTATGTCACCTTTGCTTTAAAAGGCAAGCTTTTGTTTTAGGGACATTTCCTGCTTTGGGGGCATGGTTTCATTCTATTATGTAAAGGACTGTTCGTGTATTAGTTTTATGTTGCTATTTTAAAAAAATTACCACAAAATTTTGGCTGAAAATGACACAAATTTCTTATCTTTAGCTCTGAACATTAGAAGTCGAATGTGGGTCTCACTGGGTTAAGATCAAGGCGTCCTCGGGGCTGCATTCCTTCTGTAGGCTGTAGGGGAGAATCCATCTCTTGGCCTTGTCCAGCTCCTCGAGGCTGCCTGCATTCCTTGGCTCGCGGCCTCTTTCTCTATCTTCCCGGGCTGCAACATCACATCCCTCTGACCCTTATTTTATAGTCATAGCTCTCAGAGTCATTCCCTTTGACCACAGCTGGGAGAGCTTCTCTACCGTTAAGGACCAGTGAGACTAGATTGGGTCCATCTGGACAATACAGGATAATCTCCCCTATGTCAAGGTGTTAATTTAAACACACTTGAAAGATCCCTTTTGCCATGTAAGGTAATGTTTTCACAAGTTTTGGGGAAATGCCATAGGCATCTTTAGGGGCGCCCTTGTGCTGCCTACTGCCATTAGGTTGTTTTCCTCTTTTTGAATTTAAAGAAAAAAGCCATTCAAATCAATGGTGCCTCTCAAGTAACCGTCTCATTCATTGGCATGACAGAGGTATTGCTACTGTTTTGTCATGGTTCCCTTCTAGACAAAGAGGTTTGGTCTCATTGTTCTTTTTCCTAACCATACATGAAGCATGTCTTCTCAAATTCAGGTGGAGTTTCATTCAGTTCTGTGCTAAGGCTAATGGTAACCTCAGAGTTAAAAGATGGTGTAAAGGATTGCTGAGAATTCATTCTACTGTTTTCAATTATAGTGTTTTAAAGCCTAAGTTGTTTACAGGTATTCCCAATTTGGGCAATTTGGACCTATAAAATATGTCCCTATCAGTGTAAGCCCTCAGTCATGGGTGGGTGGCCATTCTTTTATCAGTTGTCCATATTAATTGTTCAGTTTGCTTCAATTCAACAAGTGAGTCGTGTAGTGCTTTAGTATCATACGCAGTTGCAGAGTGAGTGTGCAGTTGATACAGGATGCATGCTGGACCCCATGTGCCTGGTTTTTAACTGAAAATTTGTTAAGTTGTTTAGGATGACATCTATGAATAAGAATCTTAATTAGTTTTATGTCAGTGTTTCAAGAAGAGGTATAAATTGGGGAGAAGAAAATTGACATCTTAGTCTCTAGAAGCTTAGCAGTTCAGGTTGAGAGAAATGTTTTCATTCTTTTAAAAAAATTCTATTATACTCCTTGGATTACCATTAAATTTGATAGTGGAGACCTCTTATAAATCCAGAGGTGTGCTATTCTAGAAGAAGATTTGATGCTTTACAAATGGGAGAAGTCTTTTTTTTTTCCCTCCATGTTTCACCAGAATATTAATTGGGTTCAGATCCACAAGCAGGCTGAGCCCATGAGGTTCTCTTTAGGAAGCCAGAATATAAGGGAGTAAATGTGTGCGCCAGATCTCTCCATCCTTTGGCCGAAATGTGTTTGTGGCATGGAGTTGCAAGAACACACTGTTCCATCACTTGACTGTCCCAGGACTCAGAGACTAAACGGCCCAGATGCCAGGTGGCTGGATACACAGCATTGTTTTCTGGTCATTGTTCTCTGTGACCTCATTTTCTCTGTTTTAGCCAGCGGCATTGCCTTGTTGGTAACGATGTTTTTCTGTAGACAAGTGTTCCATGTCAGATGTGGTGTTGATCCTTGTTTATAGGGAAGTTGTAGAGCATAGGTTTAGGAGAAGGGTGATTGTCCAAAATCCAGTCCCTAGACAGACACCAAACAAAGTGATTTTGAGTTTTTCTCAGGCATTGAGAGTGTTCCTGCCTTGATCCTCATCCCTGCTGTTTCAGAGGATGAAGTATTCCTGTAACTGCATAAAGCTCGGTGTTCCTTCTTTTGGGGGACGGTTTAAATGTGTATTAAACCAAGCTTTTCAATGATACCCACCTATAGTGTGTAAACAAATGTACATGTAAGTAAAAAAACCTTTTATATTAGAATTAATGGAAAAAACTAAACTCTTATATTAGAATTAATGGAAAAACATTGGCATTTCACCACTCCTTGGGCCGATGCCATGGGGCCTTGTTATAGTTAAAGAGTTCAAAGGAAAACCAGGAGTTTAGCTCAACTCCACCTGTTAGGATGAATTTCAAGATAGATAATTTCTCCACATTATAGTAGATTGGGTTATAGCAGAGCAACAGTGTAGTTTTTACATTCACAGATTGGCTGAAATTGTGCAAATTAAGCTCCTCTTCTGGTAGCTCCCTTCCTTTTACCATTAGTAAGATATGATAGACCACAGTGGTTACAAAAATAGATAACTCATAGAGTAATAAATATCTACAGTTAGCAGAGCACGAACTTACAAAATTTTCCTTTTTCCATAATTAGCAAAATATCATAAGCACGTTCAAGAGGTACAGTCAGCAGACTTCAGAGTGGTGAGAGAGCATTGGTAAAGAAAAAAACGCTCAAGTACAAAAGCCAGTGCAGGAAGTGAATACAGATGAGAAACATACAAAAGACAGAATCCTAATTCTTCACCTCTGAATGTCCTACAATTTTCCCTTTATGAATCTTAAAAGGAATACTTTGTTACTTATGTACAAACTTTAAAAATGGTTAATCATGAGACAAGCAAAAATTGAATAACTTAATAGTAGCACTAAAATCAGTGAAACCTGTAGCGTTTTGTGTGCTTTCATATATACTTCTGTGGATGGGGCTTTATAATGCACCAAAAATATTTTGTTAGAGTTTTTAAAACTCCCACAAAAAACTGTTTTACAATCATTTCAGATATGGGGGGGGGGCGGGGGGGAAGTCCCAAACTGGAAAATGAAAAAGGTCAAAATCTCTCACAGTGACTGAAAATCCATGAATATACGTGTCATTCTTATGTGCCCTTAACACTTTATCAAGTGCTCTGTAAGGTAATTGTAATGCTATTCTGAAAACAATCTCATTTAAGAAGACACAGTAATTTTTATTCTAACTCTAGAATTAAAAGTACTTATCCTTCATAATAAAAAGGCAATATGCAAATAACCATCACTCCGCTACGCCCACGATTGGGCGGTGGGAGGCTGGGGGGTGGGACTCGGGGTGGCATATCCGGCCATTGAGAGGCGTGAGACTCCCGCCCCCGCCTCTCAACGGCTGGATTGGCGGCCGCTGAGGGGGGCTGCCTCGGACACCCTGGACACCCAGCTCCGCTGCCATCGGAGGCGGGGAGCCGGTTGTCTGCACCCGGATCCCCTGCCCAGCTCCGCTGCCATCGGAGGCGGGGAGCCGGTTGTCCGCACCCGGATCCCCTGCCGTGCTCCCCTTCGTCAGCGCCTCAAGCCCCAGCAGCAGCGGCAGCGGCTGGGGATGAGCTGGTGATCCCAACAGCCTGGCAGCTCAGTGGCGGCGGCGGAGGCAGCATTGGGCCTGGGGACTGGCGAACAGGCAGAAGATGGCCCTGATCGCAGGAGGCTAGGCCTAGGGACCCTACCCGCACGATTGAATCGTGCGCTGGGCCTCTAGTTTCATATAATATGTGTTTCAGCGAGTTTAGTATCTACTAGGTTGTACTTGCTGGTATCACCTTAAAACTTCATCAAAGCTGCATGGCAGACGCGAACTGTAAAAGTTGAGCACTAACACTGCCGCCTTCTAATTGCTCAGAGGGAGGGAAGGGTATCCTTGAGCTGTCCCTAAGGTCACTTCAGCCTAGACCAGTAGCTCCTGGAAACTTTCACAAGGGAACTTGCCCCCCAAATATCTATAATCTAATGTGTTTGGGACTGGCTAGGTTAAATAAACAGGTTCCACAGACACACTAACATACACTCTACCCCTTCTCGATGCAGCTTTCCCCAAAATTTACTTGACCTTGCCAGGGAACACCCAGAACCACCACTGGATCTCAGGACACTACTTTCCTAGGGAACACAGGTTGAGAAATGCCATTCTAAACTATATTGTATAAAGCAATGGCTCTAAAATTACAGTGAACATCAGAAACACATGGAAGGTATGTTAAAGCATAGATACCATGCCCCACTTCAGAAGTCTGCAGTGGGCCCGGGGAACCTGTGTTTCTAAGACAGTGAAGCTGATGGAGTGAGGACCACACTTGGAGTGGTGTCCACCTAGACAACACCCCACACAAACCTCAGCTGCAGGAAGCTCTCCTATGGCCTCAGGAAAGGTTGCGTATGGCATTTGCCACTATCAATTAGCTCGTCAGATCAGCCCACTGACGTCTTAGAAGGTCTGGGGCACCTTGGTGGGGTAGAGGAGCACTTTACTTGACCCCTTCCCACCAGGTGACTAGGCACAATGACTGCATCTTAAAAGAGGAATAATAGCCCTGGCCAGTGTGATTCAGTGGTTGGAGTATCGGCCTGCCCGCCAGGGGATCACCATTTCATTTCCCGGTCAACAGCACATACCTGGGTTGCAGGTTCAATCCCTGGCTCCGATTGGGGCACATGTGGGAAGCAACCAATTGATGTGTCTCTCTCACATCCATATTTCTCTCTTCGTCCCTTCCTCCCTTTTACTCTCTAAAAATCAATGAAAGATAAATATCACATGATCTCACTCATATGTGGGATATAATGATCAACATAATTTGATGAACAAGAATAGATCCAGAGACAAATGGTAGAGGACGGAGGGGGGGGGATGGGGTGGTTAGAGAGCAACCAAAGGACTTGTATGCATGCATATTAGCATAACCAATGGACACAGACCCTGGGGTGGTGGGGGCTTGCCTGGGGTGGGAATGGCTGGAGGGGGAGGGGGTCAATTGGGGGAAAAGGAGACATATGTAAAACTTTAGACAATAAAAAAAAAAGTAATGGAAAAAAATCAATGAAAACAGTATCCTTGGGTGAGGATTAACAAAAAATAGAAATAGAGGAATAATAGTGGCTCCCTCTCAGGGGATCTGTGAAGCTTAAAGGAAACTAACAAAAAGCATCAGACAAGTGTTATTAATCAGAAGAATGTGTCAGTCACAGTAGTTAAATCCCAGATGAATTTTCTGTCTTTTGCCACTACTGAGCCTTTATGAAAGCACATTTTGGCAGCTAATGAAGAGAAAAGAGGCAAAAAAAGAAAAAGAAAAGAAAACACAGTGAGAGGAAGATGTATAGTGGATTACTTTATTAAAAATATCTAATTGCTTAAAAAAGATAAATTCACAATCAAAGCTCTTAATTATGCTGGCTTTGAGATAGTGTTTAAAAGTTATAGTCTATTGATCTTTGAACATACTCGCTCTTCTATTCTAGCATGTTGTTGATGCTGGTTACATTTTAACATCAAGAGAATGTGAAAAAAAAGTCTTGTACTCAAATATGTATGAATTAGATCTAAAAAATTTAGTTGAGATAGTTCCAGTCCACAGTGGGAGGATGCGGTATTCCTAATCTGCTTTGGGTACCTTGGCGACTTGTCCCCTTCAGTTATGTTTTCTCTCTCCTCCCAACTTCAGCATCCACTCTCCACTCTCTAGTCTCTAAATTATCCATGCACTCAACTGTGTCCCATTTAAAAATGGGTATGTAACACTCTTCTCAAGTCTGCATCTTTCCCTTGCAGCCATTCTATTTCTCTTGTCCCTTCGGCAGCCAATAAAGCACACTCACCTCAAGCTGTTGACACTGATACCTCCAGTCATTGCCGAGCTCAGATTGCCAAGTCTGCATCTTTCCCTTACAGCCATTCTATTTCTCTTGTCCCTTCGGCAGCCAATAAAGCACACTCACCTCAAGCTGTTGACACAAATACCTCCAGTCATTGCCGAGCTCAGATTGCCACTTAGCCACACCCCGACTGTGTTCTTCCGAGGCTTCGAGTGACTGCTTTTGGGTAAAATCCAAGGAACACTTCAGTCCTCAGTTCCCAGTTTCTTAGGATATATCTTGATCCATTCTTATATGGTTGTGTTCAACAGCCTGCTTGCCTCTCAGTCTGCACTCTCCCTGGGTAATCTCATTTACTTCTGTGGTTTTTCCTACCCCATGTACACGGATTCCCAAGTCTTCACCCCCAAATTTACATCTATGTAACCAACTGCCTTTTCATCAGTGCTGCTTGGATGGATGTCTCAAGTATCTCTCAAGTTCAACATGTCCAAACTGTGGTCATCGCCTCCCAACAAAATCCATCTTTATGGTGTTTCTCTCAACAAAGCCACTACCTTCTACCCAGTGACTTTCCCCTCATCTGCGATTTCTATTTCCCCACTAGTTAGTTACCCATCTTAATATCTCATGATTGTATTTTCCTCTTCTCCATCTCAACCACTGGCATTTTATCACCTTGTTTACTACAACCATCTTTGAGCTGCCTCACTCATGGTCCTCTCATTTCCTATCACACCTCTGATAGAGCTACCTTTTGATGATAATTGGTCGGGCCATTAATCTCTATTAGACTCAGTCAAGAGTCTCATTGATTATCCTCTGTTTTCTGTTGGTGATATATAAAACTACTGAAATAGAGTCTAAAAATCATGGGCTTGGAATTCCTAGAAGCCATTATTAATAGTACCAGAAAGAGCCTTTGCTTCCACTAAGGTGATCTGATGTGGTTAGTATCCATCTCTCAATTCAAAATTACATGCTTACTGAAACCTTTCTCTTTGTTTTACAGAATGACATTTTCCTCAGACATTACGACAAAGGGCCATGTAGGAATAAGCTTGGCCATTCAAGAGCCTCAGTGATATGGAACCGAACACAGGTACCCTGACCTTAAAAGGAGCATGAGATACACCAGACTCTCAGTGGCTTAGAAAACCTGCCTGCTCATCCTCCCCACTTTACTGCTGCTTACCCATTCTAGCCCAGGAGTGTCTGGGGAATTCTGGGGCAGGGTTAGGGAAAAGTAATGGACCAACTGCCTGGAGTTAATTCATGAGCACAATACTCTTAAAGATAAGTGGAGCAGCAGGGCACCAGAGCAGCCAAGTAAATAACAGTGACTTGTGGAATGAGGGCAGATGCTCTTTCCTCCTGAAAAAGATGGTGGGATGACTTTCCCACAGCCCTTCATGGGGCATTTGCTATGAAAGGCAGTGCTCTAAACCTGACGAGCCCCTGCAGGGGCTTAGATCCCTCTGTACATGCCATGGTGTGATTATGTGATAGGTTCAAAAGGAGCCCTGGTTTATTTTTAATAGTGTTTCATATTTATTAAAGGCTATGCTTCTTTTGAAGGAGCCAGTGTTAATAGGCTAGTAATCATTATTAACATCCTTAGGAGGCTGTTGAGGAAACTCAGGTAGAGAGAGAGCCAACACCAACATTTCATGATTATACTGAGCTCGTGCCAGAGCCTGACTTAGCATTTGGTTTGTTCTTCTCACCTTTGATTTAGTGTCTGGTATCTTCCTGAATTATTCAGTTCAGACCAATGCTGGGGACTGGCTAAAATGTTTCAAAATTGTGACTGTTTTATGTGTCTGAGTTGGCATCTTAGTCAGTTCAGGCTGCTATAACAAATTACTATAGACTGGGTGGCTTAAACAACGGGAATTTATTTCTCATGGGTCTGGAGACTGGAAGTTCAAGGTCAGGGTGCCAGCAGGGTTCGGGTTGGGTTCTGGTGAGGACTCTCCTGTTGGTTTACAGATGGCCATCTTCTCATTGTGTTCTCACATGGCAGAGGGTGAAGAGAGAGGAAGCCAGCTGTCTGGTGTCCCTTCTTCTCAGGGCACTAATCCCTTCATGAGGGCTCCACCCTCATGTCCTAATTTCCTCCCAACGAACCCCATTTCCAAACATCATTATATTGGGGATTAGGGTTTCAATCAGAATTTTGAATCCATAGCTGATGGTATAGTATACATATAGGAAGATTCAACTGCTAAAATATTTTTCTTTCTTTAAATTTCCAGGTGGTTGGGATTCTTGTGGGGTTAGGCATCATTGCCTTGGTGACTTCACCCTTGCTACTCCTGGCTTCCCCCTGTATAATCTGTTGTGTCTGCAAGTGCTGCCGGGGCAAGAAGAAAAAGCATGACCCATCCACAACCTAAAGATCTCTGTTTGTGTCCGCGTGCCACATAGCACAGTGAGAAAGCCCCACATGGTGAACTCGCCTCCTTTTTCTTGCCAAATTTTGGAAGTGCCTCTGTGTCCAGACTTTGAACTTGCCTGCCCACCTGTGGCGTCAGAAAAGGCCAAGCACTGGTGTGTGTGTTCCTGTGTAAAGAGAATCGGGTTCTGCAGTCCAGGTTGTATCTGTGGAGCATGTCAGAAGCTTCGGGTTCTTGGGAAGGAACTAACACAGCATCGTTTTATCACCTGAAGGATCCCATGGGACTGTTCAACTTCCAGCCAAATTCAAGGAGCCTGAATGAACAATTCCATATAATAAAGGTGTTGTCCTGGTTGGCAACATACATGATAATTGAGAAGCTAGAGTCTGTTCTGTGTTGATTTGACTACCCAGGGAAACATGGGGGAAAACCCGTGGATGAGACTATTTCAGGGGAAATTCTCATAAGAGTGATAAAGCAGGCTGCTTATCTCAGGAGGTGATAAGGTGGCTCTGCCTCTGCCAGCTACTGGGCGTGCTTTCCCAGCATTCCCACAGTCACTTGGCAGAAACACAATAGGTTTCTCCCTGTGTGATCTCAGCTTCAAGCAGGAGAAACTGCTGTGCAGAGGAAGTTGTCCCTTCCCAGTAAAAGGGTTTCAGCCTATAAAACAATATGGTCTAATTTAGTCTCTCCTTCTTGGCAAGTATAACTTTTTTAAGGTGATAAACTCTTCTCATAGAGCCAGTGGCTGCTGTCTACAAGCTTGTTTTACATGAAGTATTTGGGTGGAGTGGCAGAGATTCAAAACCTGCATCATAGATAGTAGAGCCCTTTCTTGAGCTCTGTGTTCATACACCCAAAAATTTAGAATTAGACCTAAAAGTACACACCAAATATGAGTATTAAAGTCCATATGTATCTAGAACCCATATAACTTGCTTCCCACCTAGAATTTCTGTCCACTGGGCATGCCTGGATAGATACATAAAATAATGGTGTGTATTATTACACACAATAGTACAACACACAAATGTGTATGTAAAAGCCATTCTGTATTTTCTTCTGTGATAATATTATTTAATATAAAGCAACCTAAAGATTTTTTGCATATTATATATGTAAATTTTGGTTGCAAGTTCTTAACTTACTCAAGTATAGACTCATAAACATAACTCTTTTAAAAACAATATGACATCATGCAATCTCAGTTTGTAAAAATACTGATTGATAATCATGTTATTTACCTTTTTTGTTTTTTGAGAGAGAAAGAAACATCCATCAGTTGCCTCCAGTATTCACCCTGACCAGGGATCGAACCCACAACCTAGATATGTACCCTGATTGGGAATCGAACCTGTGACCTTTAGGTGTATGGGATGATGCTCGAACCAATTGAGCCACACTGGCCAGGTTATTTCTGTATTTTCAAACACAGTTCAGAACAGCTGTCTTCTCAGCTGGGTTTAGTATCTGTTAAGGCAATCTGAATACTTTTCTGTATGTACAAGGCACTGATAAAACAACCCAAATATGTAAGAAATAAAATGACTTGTTTTTCCCATTATACCATAGTCAGATTTTGAATAAACGGGTTTTGAAAGGACAATAACTTTTTCTCCAGTGACAGGATGACATAATTGCCATCAGCAATGTAGCCTGGTGCCTCATGAGAACTGTATTAATGACAGTGGAGAGCTCTCTTTGAAGCCATGTCAGGAACTATCAGGACCTCTGATATGTTCTGAGTAACTGGGTAACTACATTATTAAATTGCTGCTATTCTGGACCTATTATTGCCTATGTAATGGAATGTATCCCAAGTGGGGATATGTATATTTAAGGAACTTTAATTCACAATACTATGTATATATGTATGTATATATATATATAGTACTTTTGGTCATGTATATTTTTATTTACAGTTTGTATAGAACATCAATGAGAACGCTGGGAAAACTTTTGAATGGCAGCCAACCAAAAACATTTTTAATCATTTATTAGAAATTTCTCAATATTAAGTGTCTTTATTTTCCTTTAAAACTCAAAACACTTCAGAAAAAAATCAATGGTCTCTTCTATCAATGTATTTCATATTAGTATAAATGTATATATATATATATATATATATATTTGAATAATTTGCTTTGTTTTACACTGCCTCATTATAGTAAAAGGCATTTATAACTGCTCAGGGGAATCACAGGGACTCAACTGAAATTGAATTTTTGTGTCAAGAATGTCAGTAGTGGCAGGGTACTACTCAGTAAACTCTTCAGGCTTGTTTCCACAAAGAATCTTAAAATGGGCTGATTTTAAGTAACCCAAAAGACTGTTATTAAAGGTGGAGCTCCTGAATTTGGAGTGAAAGTGGAAGAAAATATCTGTGTTATTTCCTTGGAAAAAATGGAAGAAATGGTCTTCTCACAGAGATACTATTATAGCAGAATTCGCTCTTTTGTGTGTGTAGGTGAGGCGGGAATAAGGAATGGGGTTGTTTGTCAAACAGACTTGAAATAACTGGACTTAAGTTTTTAAATGTTGAAAAGTCCTTGGGAAACGGTGACTTCTTCCCTTAATAGCTAAGAGAATTAGCCCGTGTGAGATTGTCAGGATCAACAGGAACAGATTGGTAGGTGAAATCTAAGTATATCTGGTGCATCAGGGTTGAGATGTAAGCCAATCAAGAGAATCATATTTAATAAAAGAGTAATATGCAAATTGATCATCACTCCAACATGCAAGATGGCCACCCCCATGTGTTCAAAGATGGCTGCCCCCATGTGGACACAAGATGGCCACCACAAGATGGACTGCAGGGAAAGGCAGTTGTGGGTGATCAGGCCAGCAGGGGAGGGCAGTTGTGGGCAATCAGGCCAGCAGGGGAGGGCAGTTAGGGGTGACCAGGCCAGCAGAGGAGGGCAGTCAGACATCCTTTGAGGAATCCCAGATTGGAGAGGGTGCAGGCTGGGCTGAGGGACACCTCCCCCCTTCACCCCCCATGCACGAATTTCATGCACCGGGCGTCTAGTTTGTTTATAAAAGAGAGAGCTGACAACTTTGATAACCTAGACTGATGTCATTTTGGATAATTGCCAGTGTAAGGGTTCAACCTTGTCTCCTCCCTTTGTCAGCTTTATCCTTCCCTAGTGGTTCTCATTCTGTATTAGGAAGAAATCTGGATTTGCATGATCATGCTTGGATGTTGTAGCAAAATATTTTTGTGTTTGGAGTTGTAGAGTCCATTTGAAATAGAAATTTAAAAATCCTTCACCAAAATTGGATGCAAGAACTTACCCATCCAGAAACACTATTGGTTGTAATGGCATAACATCTAGCCATTGCCCCTTCTAGGAATTCTTCTTTTTCTTAGGTAGGGAGATGAGGAGGAAATTCATATGGAAGGACATTTTAGAATCTTAGGCATCCTACTGGTTCATGTTTGTTCTGGACTTGAAGTCTCTCTTTTGAAGGAGGTCTTTGAAAAAGGAATGATTTTGAATTTTCTTGTAGCCTGCATCACAAAAATTTTACCTATCCAAGTCTGAAAAATCTAAGTGCTTATTTAAATGTAAATCACTGCTTCTTGGAACCCAAAATTGACTCTTATAAATTATTCGGAATCTAAACATGTATATTATTTTAACCTTTCCTACACAGTGCTTCTAAAAGACTTTCTGTTCATGAATGGATGCCTTTATGTGTATAGAATCATGTATATATGTGTAGCTTCAGAGACAATTTCAGAACGCCTTAGATAAATGATATTTTAAAACGCTATCACAATTGATATCTATAGGCTATTACATCTCATGTTGATTCATAACCCAGAAAGTTTTGTTATGTATTAAAGAAATTGCTGTCATATTATATTTTCCCAATGATTTGAGAGGAAAATAGCTGTTTTAGTCTCTCTAGCCCCAATAAATATGGAGCAGGAAATCAAGTGTGTTAACTCTTGTTGTGCTGCATGTTTTTAGACATGTTTAATTTTATCATCTAAAATGCCAGCCACGTCACTATTAAATCCTAGGCTCTGCAATACCATTTACGAAAGTGACTCTTGCAGCCCTGTTTCTTAGGAGAAATGGGAGCAAATGTAACACCTTCACTTGCTGCAGACTTGTTGTGCTAGTATGTGTGATATTCCACACTGCCAGTGCACAAGCATTAATCATTATCCAGAGAAATAAGCAATAATTGAGGTCTTTGATCATTCTAGTAAAAAGTGCTGCCAGGCATCAAAGTCATTAGTTCTGTAAAACAAGGGTTGGACTACATGCTCTCTACAGTCAGTTCTAATCTTCCACAAGTTTATTAGAGGAATGTGTTTCCTTGTTATGGTTTTTTTTAAAAAGGATTTACATTATATTGTTAATTTAAGGTTATTTCCCTTTGATTAGTATTCAAGGCAGGACTCCCCGAAAGTTGAGTGCCAGGAGTTGGTTAACAACTAGAACTTGTGTTCTTATAAAACTGAAAGCTCACATTCGTATACGGCCTCAATGCCTTTTTATTGAATAGTCTATGCTTCTAATATACCTGAGTACAAAGGTTTATAATTGACTTATAAATTGAAATTCTATTTTCTAATCCTTTAGTTTTGAGGGAATCAGTAACATCACTTGAAAACATTTTGGGTTATGGTTTTTTAATTTGCTTAATCATCTCCTAGAATGTCAACATTATTTCATTTTTAAAGTGTGCTTATTGTTTCCTAAACTTGAATTTTTCATTCCCAAAGAATTATTGAATGAATCACTTTATACAGCAGTGATTTTAATCAACATCTAACCAGCAGACTCATTGCAATGCAAATTATGAATCTAATGAATCTGAAAAATTATAATTAGGATTTTCTGTCATTCTGTTATTTCTACTTGTTAGATAATAGATCTAAGAGGTTTTTTTTAGACCCTAAAGATAGTTTACAAATTTACATTATGAAAAAAATGGTCTTTAAATAATTTAATACTAATGGTAATGCTTTAAATATATTTTACATATGCTTTGTAAAGAACTTGGAGAACAATCCTATGAGATAAATGGAGCAGGCCCATTTCAGAGAGAAAGCAATGGTTTTGTGTTCATGTCTTGCCAAGGGTCACACTATGATGAGTGGCAGCCAGAAAAAGAATGCCAGACTCCTTGACAGTACTGTAATGCTCTTTCATTCGTCAGTAATTCTGAGCTGGCCTTCACTCGCTTATCTATGAATCCCAAGAGAATGTACTTCCCTCTCAATTATTTGCATCCGTGGAGGTATATGTAAGAGAATAATTTATTATTTTGAATAGTCACTTTGTGTTTTGATGTATCTGACAAAGTGCCTAGGGCAGATGGCCACCCCCTGAGATCAAGCCCAGTCACTCCCTGGGGTTCAGCTGGAGAAGGGCAGGAGATGGAAGGTGATTCATTAAATGACTACATGGTGTGTATCTGACTTGCCAATATTGAAAATAGAATTCTACTTACTTCAAATGCCAAAATGTTTGCCTCTTCCACACAAATACAAAATACACTCTCACAGGTTCCTTTTAATGTTTACAATGCAGCAATTGTTAATGCAGATCCAAAGTCTCCTATTAATGTTACCAGCTTGTACTCTAAAGTGTATTTCTAGCCTATCATCACATCAATCGACTGACAGTTTCAACAGCAAGAAATGAGGCTCTAAATAATGAAATTCTGATACGCAAAAAGAGGTTGTACTTTGAGTTCCATTTTCTGCTTTTATGTTTTTCAGTTTATCATTACAAGTTTATCAGTTTTCCTATTTTGTATATTAAAACTAGAGTTTAGGCTTTATGAGAAGGAAATTAATTCTAATAGCCATTTTATTTTGTAGTTCCTTAGTGACCTGGCATGATTCAAGGATATATGTCCTTTTTGGAGGAGTGGATGGGTAGTTAACTTTCATGCTATTGAACACATTCACATAAAATGAACATGAAGGTTTTCTTGAGGTGAGTTGTGAGACTTCTGATGATTGATCAACCTGGACTTATTTTTTGTATCTAAGTCAGTTTGTTTAACTGAAAGCAAATAAGTCCAGAAATCCACACACCACCCTGCATCATGTGTCCTGAATTCTAGCCAGGCCCTGGGACTTTGGCACCACAAGGGCACGTGAACGGAGTGTTGGGGGAGGGTTGGCAAATCTGGTGTCCTGGGTACAGAACAAGTAGGCAGCGTCTTCTGTTCGCTCTGCCCTCTGTTAATACAGGTGGGGTGGGGTAGGGGTGATAGACACCCAGCTTGCAACAAGTTCCAGGCCTGCCTTTGCTCTTGACTGGTGTGTGATCCAGGGCCAACCATTTATCATACAGAATCATTTCATCCATCTTAGCTCTGGCTTAGGAGTAGTGGATGAGATCATGAATGTCAAAGTACTTCTAAGTGTTGTTTGTTAGGAAGTGGGAGGAGAGGGAGCCATTGCAGTACTGTAGGGTATTGTACTGTGCATGCTATGGCTGTGAGTGTGGGTGCTGAGTTTTCAGCCAGACACCAATCCCAAAGGAGATGAGGAGGTTAATAGATTTCAAACTAGTAAAAGTGTGTTGAGGCAGGAATGACCTCAATAAGTAAGTTACCTTTCTAGGTTTACGTTGCCTTTTTCATGAAGAAGTAAACATTTAGCTAAGTTTATGCTCAATTAAAATGGAGGATAAATGGAGAGAAAAATGCAGAATTCATATCAACACAGTATTTGGAGGGAGGCAGAGGTTTACATAAAACTTGGATTTACATGATGCCATTTACTTTCATTTTGCTCTTCATATTACTCTAGAGAGTAGATGTTAATGTGCCCTTTCCCCATTTTACGATGGGAGGTAACATTCAGGGGTAGGTGACATGGCATCAGGTCATACAGTGGGTTGGCGGCAAAGCTAGAATTTGAACCTACGTGATGCCTGAGCCAGCTCAGGACCTCTGAGCATTGTTTTAAAATTTTTTGAAGTGACTTAAAACAAAACATTTATATTAGCCTCA
This sequence comes from Cnephaeus nilssonii, assembly GCF_951640355.1. Lineage (NCBI taxonomy): Eukaryota > Metazoa > Chordata > Mammalia > Chiroptera > Vespertilionidae > Cnephaeus > Cnephaeus nilssonii. Next base: position 26,459,558 of record NC_137078.1, read on the forward strand.
GCTTCAGTACATCGGAAGTTTGGCATCATTTGGCTGGGCTCTCTGCTCAGGGTCTCACTGGGCTAAAGATCCAGGGGTTGGCCAGGTATATTCTCATTTGGGCTCAGGTTCTCATCCAAGCTCACTGGTTGTGGGCAGAATTTAATTCCTTCTTCCACCCTCCATGTGGCCCCCTACATCCTTAAGCCATGTCAAGTCCTTCTCATACTTAAGATATCTTTGACTTCCTCTTCTGCCACATCTCTCTGACCTCTATTATTTTAAACTAGAGGCCCAGTGCATGATTTAATCATGCACCTGGTGCACCAGCTGGCTGTCTGTCCGCTGGTGCCCCAGGCCTTCCGAAAGCCTCCAGCGCGGCGGAGGCTTTCGAAAGGCCTTGCGCCGGCGCAGACAGACAGACAGCTCCCCCGCTTTGGCTTTTGATCGCGGGGGAGCCGGCTGTCTGTCTGTCCGCCGGTGCCCCAGGCCTTCCGAAAGCCTCCGCGCCTCCAGCTCCGCGGAGGCTTTCGAAAGGCCTTGTGCCGGCGCAGACAGACAGACAGCTCCCCCGCTTTGGCTTTTGATCGCGGGGGAGCCGGCTGTCTGTCTGTCCGCTGGTGCCCCAGGCCTTCCGAAAGCCTCCGGGGCAGCCATGACACAGACGCTGAGCTCCCGGCGCCACTGGCGCCGCGAGCTCAGCGTCCTGCTGGCCCAATCAGCTACCCCGGCCACCCTGAGTCCCGCCCCCTGCGCCTCCTGCTGGCCCAATCGTGGGCGTAGCGGAGTGATGGTAATTTACATATTACCATTTTATTATGTAGGATTTATAGTGGCTAATGGGAACATGTTTATGTTTGTCATTTCAACAGGAAATGTAACTTTTTGCTGTTCTGTTTCCTTGCCCTGTGAAACTAACAGTTTGCAGACATGATAGTATCATGTAGAAGAAATCACAAACTCGGGGAAGAAGGAAGAGCAATATTGAGCTTCCTACAAGGGAACCTTTGATATAAAGTTTCAGTTGAACCTGGCATGGCCAAGGTGTTAGCAGCAACCCTGCTTCTGGCTGGCGTTCATGGGAGATCCGCTTGGTCTTCATAGGAGACAGATTTTCCCAAATGGACTTAGAAGAAAGCCTGATCTCATTTTTTAAATTTAAAAACGTTCTAGTATTTTTTAAAATTTATTTTTCAATTGTAGTTGACATACAACATTAATTTCACATGTACAACCTAGTGATTGGATGATTATATACTTTATGAAGCGCTGATCTCTTTTTTTTAAAAAACAAACTTTAAGAAGATTGAGAATCAGATTGAATCTCGTGGTGATTTCAGGAAGGACAACTCTTTTCAATAGCTTTTTAAAAGTACAAGGTGGCCCAGCCAGCATGGCTCAGTGGTTGAGTGTGGACCTATGAACCAGGAAGTCACAGTTCAATTCCCAGTCAGGGCACATGCCTAGGTTGTGGGCTGGGTCCCCAGCGTGGGGCATGCAGGAGGCAGCCAATCAATGGTTCTCTCTCATCATTGATGTTTCTATCTCTTTATTCCTCTCTGAAATCAATAAAAAATATATTTAAAAATAACTAAATAAAAATAAAGTACAGGATGGTGTTTCCACTTATGTCTGACCAATAAAGCAATGGAGTGAACCAGTTGCTGCCTGTTATGAGGGACCTGCACCAAAAGTCAAGGTCATCACCTCCTCCCCTTTCCTGCCCCAGTGCAGGAATACAGACCCTCACCGATGCTTTAGTGGTTTGGGACTAGAATGGCTATTCCTCTGACTAGAAATGGAAGACCAGAGGTAGTGTGAGAACTCTACTAGTCCCTCGTGGCTTTGGACAATTAATCTCTGTCTCAGTTTTCTCATCTAGAAAATTGGAAGTGATTCTTTTCTGGGTCCAATGCAAATCTAACTTTTTGTGTAAGATGGCAAAGATAACCAGCACCCACAATGTGACCCAGTCCATAAGAATAGTTAGCACAAGGGAAATTCTTATTAGGTGAGAAATTGGTAATTGCCAGAAGAAGCTTCCATTTGCTAAATTATGGATAATTCCAGAAGCATGTGAAATATATTACCGGTTTACTTAAAATAAACAAATCCCAAGAACAATAGTTGAACTTCATGGTTTATTTATAGTTCTCGATGGTTGAAAAAAATTTACAACAAAAGTTGCTTGGGAAATTTCCAGGGACATGTCCTCTAGTACTTATATTAAAAACATCAGAACCTCAGCATCCTTATTTGAAGCACACAATGGACTATTCTGAATGTGTCAGTCTAAGGAGTCTTTTTAACATTCAGTTACTTGTTCTTGATTAATTTTTCTGGTACACATTGCATGTTCTGTGAGTTGAAACAAAGTTAAGGTAATAATTAAGGTAATATGCATATGTGTTAATAGATGGTATATAGTATGATATATATATATATATCTATATATATATAGACACACACACACTCAAGTTGACCAATAAAGCAATGGATTTGATTAACCAGTTGCTGCCTGTTGTTGAGGGGGTTTGCATATATAACTCTGTGTGTGTGAATAGTTGAGTGTATGGATAGGCATATCTACTTAGGTACAAAGAAATTATCAGACTTAATAAATTTTATTTTCAAAAGTAGAACACAAAATTATTGGATTTCAAAACAGCAAAATAAAAAGTAAAGGTTAAATATTAAAAAAATTTGATTTTGGAACTAAAATGTGTTTACTTTTCCATGTATTACTTGAAACCTACAATAAATTGTACTTACAGATAATTGCTTCCACTTGTGACAAAATGTTTCCATTTAGGGCTTTTAACATTTGAGAGAAGAAGCATTTCATTTTCAGTGGTCATACTAAAATTCACTTCTAGTATCCCTGTCTAATGTCACAAATATATCATAACCAAGGAAATAAAACAAAGACTTGAAAAAAAATCTTCAGTCTTAATTCCTATTACCCATTAAACATTTTAAAAAATATTTATTGTTGAAAGTATTACATATGTCCCCTTTTCCCCCCATTGACCTCTCTCACCCCTCTCCCAGCCCCCGATCTGAGACCTTCACCACCCTATTGTCTGTGTCCATGGGTTGTACATATATGCATATGAATTCATTGATCACTTCCCACCCCTCCCCTCCCTTGCCTTCCCTCTGAGGTTTGACAGTCTATTCATTGCTTCTATGTCTCTGGATCTATTTTGTTCATCAGTTTATGTTGTTCATTAGATTCCACATATGAGTGAGATTATGTGATAGTTATCTTTCTCTGACTGACTTATTTCATGTAGTATAATGCTCTCCAGGTTCATCCAACAGCTGTTGCAAATGTTAAGAGTTCTTTCTTTTTTACAGCTGTATAGTATTCCATTGTATAGATGTACCACAGTTTTTTAAATCCACTCATCTAAAGACCTATACTCAGAAAACTACAGGACGTTGAAAAAAGAGACAGGGAATATATACACAAGTGGAAGAATATACCATGTTCATGGATTGATAGAATCAACATCATTAAAAGGTCCATACTACTCAAAGCAATCTATAGATTTAAATATATTTAAAAAAATAAAATAAAATCATACAATTTTATTTGTCAATTATACCTCAATAAAGCTGAAATATAAATAAATAAGTAAATAAAAAAACTATGTTATTGCATCTTAATATGGAAATGATGAAAAAAACAGAAATGATTGTATTCCTTTCATATTACCCATTCACAGTCTATAGGGCATTTCATTTTAAAGATAACATTGTAAATTACATAAATAAATTTAGTTTCTTAAGATTCATTTTATTTCCTCTAGTACCTACAGTGGATCCCTGGGGTGCACCTAAGCCTGTTTAAGAAGCATGGGCCTATAGCTGCACACACTGAGGAAGGCAAGTCTATTAGGTTTCCAGTCTCATTACGAAGTACGTATTCAGCGCCCTCTTTGTATAAACAAACGTGTGGCAATGAGTTGCCTAAAGTGAGTGGCTTAGTTGGGTTTAGGAAAAAGAACACACTGGGCTATAGGTCCTGCCTGATGCATGCCAGGATGTGGGATGTGGAGGAGGATAGACATGGCTAGAACTTTTTGGTCATGGGTTTACAGAGATGGTAACTGGATCAGGGCTTAGAAAAATAATTAGGATTGGGATTACAAAGAAGACAAAGGCATTACTGAGAGGGGGCATGATGAGAGCAAGGTAGCTTGGGGAGTGAGGAATAGCCAAACTGAGCTGAAACCAAGTCCTTCAGGGCACAGGAGAACCAGGAAAGGTTGAGGAAAAAGACTCCTGACTGCCAGGCTCAGGAGCTGGGAGGGAGCCATTTAAGGTTCTGAGTCTGAGGGGTGTTATGTGCAAAGACACATGTTAGGAGGTTAGTCTGACAGCAGTGTGTTGGCTGAACTGTAAGGGAGAAAGCTTGAAGTAGTATGACCAGTTAGGGGACTAGTGAATTATTTAATGAAGGCCTGGTCCAGAGTACTGTCTGCAGAGAAAGGCGGTGGGAGGTGGGGGGAGGGGTGAGGAGTGCAGAAGCAAATGAGAAAGAATACATACATACATACATGCATACATACATACATGTATATAATTTGATAGCATTTTGGTGGTTATAGAATAAGTGCTTTCTAAAAGTATTCCATTATACAATTATTTTCTTACTTAAACATATTGAGATCAGCGTCTACCCAAAGCCAGCTTAGAAAGGGTTTTGTTACTATGAGGCTTACTTATAGGACTTACCCTTAGAACATTTTTGGAACAAAGCAGAGAATAAATACAATTACTCATAGGGCATGATGAAAGAAGCAGATTGAATGCAGAAAAATTGTATGGGAGATGTATTTCTACTTGGTTTTATAACTTTAGTTAATTCTTATGAAAATAGAGGGCACAGGAGAGTTTCTTACATTAATGAAGTCATTAGTGTTTAAGAAATGCGTTTGACTCAATCACCTTCTTTTTTGGGGAGAGAGAGTCAGGAGCACTGAAGTACACAACCAACTTAACAAAGACCGGAAAAGGAGTTGAATTCTGAAAGTGCTTTGAGGAAGTTAATTGACCGTGTTGTTTTCATTTGCTTGGAAAGGAATTCCCTTTGAAAGCAAAACGAGGTGTGTCTTTCCCCTTACTTAGCTGCCACTCTGTCTTTTAATAAGATAAACTGATGTAATCTTACGTTATATACTTCCATTTTGTATATGAAGAACTAAAGCTTGTAGTGATACCACTTAACTCGGTGATTCTATTTAATAACTGATGATTAGCCCATTCTGCCCTTTGCCCATGGAAACCATTTGCTCTCTGTAAGTCTGACACAATACTTGTTGGAGGCCTGCTGAATACAGCTGAACACAGACACCAGGGACGAGAGAGGAGAAATACAGAATTCTGGGTAATTTGGCCTCCTGTTAATCAATACCCATTATTTTAGGAGACAAAAAGGAATAGCTGCATGTAATGATCAGAAACCAACAAGACCCTCCTTGTAACAAACAGTGGAAGGAGAGCTCAGCACCCCCATGATCTTGCATGCTTGAACTTGATACTTGGGGAGGAAAAGTGAAACTTGAAGAAGAGCTTGGAGATTTTTCCTAAATTCTTCCATAAATATTGGTATATGCAAATATTTCTTTATTGATTTTGTTAATACTTTTGTTGTATTGAGAGGGTGAAGAATTGAGTCATATAAAGAAGTCTTTTAAAATTAAAAACAATCTCTGATTCTCAGAATAATGCTTTTACCTGGTTTTCCCTCAGTTGTTTCTTAATAGCCAGATATTTGTCAGTTTTCTTAGTCTTTTCGAAGAGTGAGCTCTTGGATTTAATAATCTCATTTTGCTTTCTTTGCAATTCATTAATTTAAAAAATATTAACTTTTTCTTCTGCTTTTCTTAGTATTTTTAAAATTGTCCTTTTTTACTTCTTGGGTTGAATGCTTCACTGATTTTTATTCTTTCTTGTTTAGTTATAAAAGCATTTAAAACTATGACTTTTCCTTTCAGTATAACCGATAGAATCCAAATAATTTTAATATATAATGTTGTCATTGTTAGTTTTTCTACAAAATAATCACCATATTGATTTTTACTTTCACTCAATTGATGTGGTTAGATAGGTGTATTTTCTTTTTCCTTAAAAATCTGACAAATTTCTAGGTGGGTTTATTTTTGCATTGGGGTCATATGTAGCCCATACAATCTCTACTTTTGAGAATGTACTGAGAAATTACTTTGTGGGGAAAAAATTGAAGGTAGTCCATCAACAAGTATTTTCTCTGAAGGGTACAAATTTTATTTATTTATTTATTTATTTATTTATTTATTTATTTTTCAGCTTTATTGAGGTATAATAGACAAATAAAATCATACAATTTCATTTTATTCTTTTAAAATATATTTTTATTGATTTTAGAGAGGAAGGGAGAGGAAGAGAGAGATAGAAATATCAATGATGAGAGAAAATTATACTGGGGACTGAGCCCACAACCCGGGCATGTGCCCTGACCAGGAGTTGAACTGTGACCTCCTGGTTCATAGGTCGACACTTAACCACTGACCACACTGTCTGGGCAAATTGTACAGTTTTAAAGTGTATATTGTGCATAGGTTTATTTCTGGGCTCTCTATTCTGTTCCATTGATCTATGTGTCTGTTTTTTTGCCAGTGTACTGTTTTCATTATTAAAGCTATATATAGTTTGATCAGGAAGTATAATGCCTCTAGCTTTGTTTTTCCTTCTCAAGATTGCTTTGGCTATTTGGAGACTTGTGGTTCCATACAAATTTTACATTTTTTTCTTTATTTCTCTTTAAAATGCTATTGGCATTTTAATAGAGATTGCATGAATCTGTAAGTTGCTTTGGGTAGTGGACATTTTAATAATATTAATTCTTATAATCATGGACATTTATTTGTCTTCATCAATTTCTTTTATTAAAGTCTTATGGATTTTAGTATACAGATCTTTCACCTCCTTGGTTAAATTGGTTCCTAGGTATTTTGTTCTTTTGATGATATTGTGAATGGGATTGTTCATTTCTTTTTGAGATATTTAATCATTAGTGTATAAAAGTACAACTGATTTCTGCATGTTGATTTTGTATCTTGTAACTTTATGGAATGTGTTGACTATTTGTAACAGCTTTTGATGGAGTTGGCAGGGTTTTAAAAAAATAAATAATAAGTCACTTGCAAATAGAGACAGTTTTACTTTTTTCCTTCTAACTTGGATACCTTTTATTTCATTTTCTTGCCCAATTGCTCTGGCTAGGACTTCCAATACTGTGTTGTCTTATTCCTGATCTTAAAGAAAAATCTTTTAGCTTTTAATCATTGAATATAATGCTAAACATGGGTATGTCATATATGGCCTTTATTATGTTGAGGCATGTTTTCTCCTTTCCCACTTTGTTGTATTATGAATTCATGTTGGATTTTGTCAAATGCTTTTTCTGAGATAAATCATATGATTTTTGTCCTTCATTTTGTTAATGTGGTGTATCATTTTGATTGATTTATGGATGTTTAACTATCTTTGCACCCTTGGAATAAATCTCATGATCATGGTGTATGATCCTTTTAATGTATTGTTGTATTCAGTTTGCTAATATGTTTTTAAAGACTTTTACATTTATGTCCATCAGTCATATTGGTTGTAATTTTATTTTCTTATAGTGTTCTCTTTGTCTGGTTTTGGTATCTAGGTAATTCTAGTCATATAATACGAATTGGCAAGTTTTCCTCCTCTTTGATTTTTTTTGGAAGAGTTTGAGTAGGATTGTATTAATTCTTCTTTAAAAGTTTGGTAGCATTCACCAGTGAAGCCATCTGATCCTGCACTTCCTTTTATTGGGAGGTTATGATTACTGATTCAGATTTTTGTACTTCTTCATTATTCAGTCTTAGTAGTTGTATGTTTCTAGAAATGTATCCATTTTTTTCTAGGTTGTCCAATTTTTTGGTGTGTAATTATTTGTAGTTGTCTCTCACAATCCCTTATATTTGTGTGCTATCAGTTGTAATGTTTTGGCTTTCATTTCTAATTTTATTTATTAGTATTCTCTCTCTTTGTTTCTTGGTAAGTGTAGCTAAAGATTTGTCCATTTTTCTTATCTTTTTTTTTTAAATAGCTCAATTTCACTAACCTTTTCTCTTGTCTTCTTAGTCTCTATTTCATTTATTTCTGCGCTAATCTTTGTAATGTCCTTACTTCTATTAACATCAGTGATGGAGAGATGGAAGTGGAGAATCTGCAGCTGGCAACTTGATTAAAGGGATTTTCTTTAACAAATACAGGGGCTAAACTATTGATGTCTTAGAAGAGGAAAAATGGCAGCTTTAGAGAAGAAACAGTGTGGCATTGGTGCTGAAAGAACCATTGTAACCAAGGAGCAATTAAACAATGACCAATGCTAATAATGAAAGCACATTCAAGAAACAGTAACCCAACCGAGGCTGGCAGGAGAGGGTTCAGAACCATAGAATTGAGCCCAAACTTTCTCTTAGGCATTCTCTCCAATGCTTATGGAATTCTCTGGTAATATGTGTGAATCCAGTAGCAGCAGGGATATTGAAAGATCTTGTAGCAGTGATACATAATCTGAAGAATTAATACTGGCCACATACTTTTATTTTTCCCGTAGTGTGATAATAAAAATTATAATGGATAGTATTTGAATGTCCACTATGTACTAGGTGCTTTGGCATTACCATTTAAAACAGTATTTGCCACTACTTACATGGTGTAAAGTACAATAATTTTTAATGAAAGAAGGGAGTCTTACAAAGTTCAGATAATTTGCTATGGTAAATACATGCCGAGTTCTGAACCTAGGTGTAAGCTCTGTGAAGGCAGATGTCATAACTGTTTTGTTCATTTGGTAACTCTGCCGCCTTGAAATGGTGTTTTTCACATAATAAGTGTGCATTAAATATTTGTTGAGTGAATGAATAAGTCCCATATCTGAATACTTTCCATTATCTTCTTATCATTTCATATTAAGATTAATTAGGAATTTGTACCATGGCCCTTCTAGTTCTCTATAGCAGAAATCCCAAGGGGTTCAGAGATCTGGAAGGTATTAGATGACTATAGTAATCTTTGACTGGTGAGCTGGAGGTCCTTGTAGGATGGGCAATTGGCTATGACTGATATACGTTAGATATAAATAATGATGTACCCATAGAAGTAAACTGTCACTTAGTAAATGATTCATCCTTCCACTTAATAGATTTAATACAAGACTCTTTAACCTAGGAAGTATAGAGCCCAACGGGTTCCCTGGGAGGTCCTCAGGAAGTTTGTCAACACGGAAATTGTATGCAAAATTGTGTTGTGTATGTATTTTTCTGGAAAGATGTTTCCACCATTTTCAGGGGTTGGTGACACTAAAAAGATGAACAGTGTTCAATGGAACATGGATCATTTAAATTCTGGTGGTTAGTGTTGGACTTAGAAAAGAGCATCTTTTTTGTTGGTTTTTATTAAAAGAAAAAAGTTTGTTTTCTCTTGCAAGTAATGGATTTAAGAGTGGTTTTAGGTATAGTTGACATTTCTGAGCCTAGGGCTGGGGCACATCTCTTACCGAAAAGTCCATGTCACTCATTACATCAAAGCCCAGAAGAGAATATTAATTAATTTCCATCGTATTTGGAGGCAGGATTAAAATAAGTTGGTCTCTCCTTCTGACCACCCAAGATGCTAGCTAGCCTGAAAGCTTTCCTTATTCCTTCATATTTGGGGTCCAAACTAGGTAAATCAGGGTCTTATAGAGGTTTTCTCCAAATAAGCTAGTGAGTACTTACCTGTTTCCAAACAAAACCCACAGACCTGCCTGTTTAATTTTGGGAACCAAAGCCCCAGGGCCGCCAGCAAGTTTGCCTCCGCTTTGATCTGGAATGTGTATGACACTATATTTTTTGGCTGCTCTGAAGCAGACTGCCAATTAGATCCAAATGTGTCAGACAGCCTCAGAGAGGGTACTAGTGGCCAAGTTTCCATTAGTGGTTACTACTGATTGATGCCTGCAGCATTCTGTTCATTTACAAATAGAAACCTATTCTCATCTTTAATCTTGGGGTTGGGAGTTGAGGTAATGGGGACAGGAGAACGTCCCAGAACACAATTAAATCTCTTTGTATCTCTCAACTTTTAACTTTTGTTTTTCTTTTAACACAGGAAAGACTTAAAATTGTAGGAGGTGATGATTCTCTTGTTCAGACTAGGGTGTGCTTGTCATCTTCTCAGGTATAGAGGATGAAGGGAGGAGGAAAGAATGCCGCATATAATGAACAACATAAACTGATGAACAAAAACAGACCCAGAGACAGAGAAACATCGATCAGACCGTCAAACCTCAGAGGGAAGGTAGGGAAGGTTGTGGTGGGGGGGGAGGTTAAGGGAGAGAGATCAACCAAAGGACTTGTATGCATGCATATAGGCCTAACCAATGGACACAGACAATAGGAGGGTGAGGGCATGAGTGAGGGAGGAGGGGGGGTAATGGAGGGATAAGGACACATATGTAATAACTTAATCAATAAAGAAATTTAAAAAAATAAAAATAAAAATACTCCTAAAAAAAAGAAAAAAAAAGAAAAACAGCTCTGTGCCTGCGATGGTATTAGATGCTTTCACATGGCACCTCACTCGGCTGTCCAACAATTAGAAAATAAGAGTTAGCATTCTGCATCCGGTTCAGAGATGATGAATACGTTCTCTATTGTGTACATAAGTGGCAAAACAAATTCACACAGGTAGCTGTTGGATTTAACAGTCTGTGCTATTCTACTCCACTGTACAATAGTGACTACGGTGCTGATTCTTCTAGTACCTGACAGAGCGGGGGTGGGGGTGGGGGGGGGAAGCCTCTAGTGCACAGTGGAAATGGGGCTGGTAGGTAGAAGCTTACCTGTGAGTCACCATAAACCAATGTAGAAAAATAAGACCTGGGACCTGATTTCAGCTTTGCATTCATATTTAGAAATGGGCCTATGTTTATTTTTCACTTCTAGTTTTAGGCTAGAGTTCCTTGAAAGCAGATTATTGTTTGAGAAGTAAACTGCACCTGGGGAAAGAATGGAGGAGATAAAAAATAAACCTTTCTTCTTTGTTAAGGAGTCATATTGTCTGCACTTGGGTTTTCATTGACACCAGCTGTGGAGGATTCTGACCATCTCCCAAGGAGGACCCTAAGGGTGGTTCGCCGGGCCTGCATGTCATATTTGGTACCGGTTAATTCTGGGAACTCAAAATGTATTCAATTTAGTGTATGTTTAAAAGTATTTTTTTCTTCCCCATGTTTATTTTCAGGGAGTGTAATTTGATATCTGGGACTGTATTGCACAAAAGTTGGTGAAGTATACTTCACTGCAGCTCTTCAGGGAAGGAGGTTTATTGCAACCAGAATTTTTAGATGTGGTGAGTAGCCTGGAGCAGAGGTTGGCAAACTTTTTCTGTAAAATGCCAGATAGTAAATATTTTGGGCTTTGCAGGCCATATGGTCTCTATGGCAGCTACTCAGCTCTGCTGTGAAAGCAGCCACAGACAGTATGCAAAAAACTGTGTGCAGCTGTGTTCCAATAAAACTTTATTTATAAACATAGGGATGGGGCCAGATTTGGTCAGTGAGCTATACTTTGCCAAACCCTAGCCTAGAAGATGTCTCAGGTTTTTCAATGTATATGATAGTCACTGCCAAACACATAGTAAGTGCTCAATACTTTTTTAAAGCTGAACACATCATGAAGGAACAGCAGAACTCTTTTGTTATGGTGTGAGTACATGCGTTGGAATTTGTATGTTGGAAAACGAGTGCTTAATGTGATGGTATTAGGAAGCCCGGCCTTTGAGAGCTCTGTGCTCATGACTGGAATTAGTACCCTTATGAAAGTGACCCTGGAGAGCTAACTTCCCCCTTCCACCATGGGAGGACACAGGGAGAAGTTGGAGCTCAGCAACCTGGAAGAGAGCTTTCACCAGAACCCAACCATGCTGAACCCTGATCTCAGATCTCTAGTCTCCAGAACAGTGAGAAATGAATTTCTTCACTTATAAGCCACCCAGTCTGTGGTATCTATAATAATAACAGTGTAATATGCTAATTAGACCGACAGCCGAACGACCTTCTGGACGACCTTCCGGACCAAGCTGGGGCTGCGAGGGCCAAGCCCCTTGCATGAATTTCGTGCATCGTGCCTCTAGTTTTGTTATAACAGCCTGAACAGATTAAGACATCCTTTCAGAAGTTATTACTATCAATGATGTTATAAATTAAATTAAGAAAGAAGTTGGCTCTGGCTGGTTTTGCTCAGTGGATAGAGCATCGGCCCTCAGACTGAAGAGTCCTGGATTCGATTCTGGACAAGGGCATATGCCTCAGTTGCAGACTTGATCCCCGGCCATGGTTGGGGCCTGTGCAGGAGGCAACCTATCGATGTGTCTCTCTCACATCAATGTTTCTCTCTCTCGGTCTCTCTCCCTCTCTTCCACTCTCTCTAAAAATTAATGGAAAAAATATCCTCAGGTGAGGCTTAACAACAACAACAACAAAAAAAAAGAGTTGGTAGGAATAGACTCAATGCATAGATAGAAAAATATGCAGGCAAATTTTCATTTAGAATTCAAGCTTCTTCATTCTATTCAATATTGAATTCACTGAACCCTTTTGGTTTCTAAAATTATTTTATCATTTACTTTAAATGATAAAACTGCTTCTTTCAGAGAGAATACTATTAATTTCAGCTGCATCAGATAAGGTTCTCTATAGCAAGAGATGGAAAAATCCAATTCAAACAGGTTTAAAAGATACAGGGTACTTCTTGGCTGATGAAATTGAAAAGTCTAGATGCAGAGTGGCCTTCAGACAGGCTTGACTCAGTCACTCAAAGTTACTAACGACCCAGTTCCTCTCTGCCTCTTTGTTCTCACTGCCACTTGGTTAGCTTCACTATCAGATTCTACCCTGTGGGGCACCCCTGAAGGTTCTCTTGCTTGGGGATCCTGTGGTGGGGAAAATAAACTTCTCCTCAAACTTCTGCTGAACTTGGCCGAGTAAAGAAACAGAACAGAGATAAGGATGGACTAACATGTATGCTGGTTTGGGCATGGGAAGCAGAGAGCAATTAGGCAAGTCAATTGAATGGTTGGGGGTCTTGAAAACCGGGAGTCAGATGCGTTCTAGGGAAAGGAACGCCTTTGGAGGCAGGCAGAAGCCTGGTGGGTTTGTTGAGTCCACAGGCATTTAGGATCCCTGGAGTCTAGAGAGAAGGTGGGGTATAAGGGTGGATAGACAGCGAGGGAAGGACCAAATCCAAAGCCACCTTGAGGAGTCAGTTTTTAACTCTGAGATGGATAGGGCATTGCTGAAGAATGTTGAGCAAGAGAGTGATAAGATCAGACCTGAATGTTACAAAAATTACCCGGACAGCTTTGTGGAAAGGGGTTCAGGGAGATGCAGGAAGAAAAGCAACGAGTCTAACACAATTGCCTGGATTGATAAAATTGATACCCAGTGGATGTGGTACAGCAATGGCAGGATGGAGGAGTGGAGAGAGCGAGAGAGCCATTTAGGTGGAGTCAAGCCACTGTGGGTGATGGGTTATGGGAACATGGGGAAAGTGAAGCACCCAGAAGGCTATTTCAGCAGCTGGGTGCATAGAGGGCCACACTCTAGAATGGGTGAATAAGATATCCCCGTGCCTTTGTTTTTGAGGACATGTATGTGGGAGTGTGAAGTGTGCTGTGCATTTTCCATATAGATTGAATGAGGAGAACCTGAACAGAGGTGACAATGCCCACACAGTTTCTAGTTGCTCCTGTCAGGGTGAGGTCTCTGCAAGGGTCTGTAACCAGTTTATAGCCCTGGTTCCCATTGCTGCTGAGAAGCACAGAGCACTGGATGGAACTCGGGAGCAGCCACAGAGCCCGTGGCTACACAGCCCGTTCAAATAACCACGGGTGGGATCGCTGCCAGGGAGACTGGCCTTTATGTCTCATCTCCTCTGGCTGCTCTTGCTAATGGAACATGTTCTCATGGTTAAAGCCACCATCAGCCCTCAGCCCAGAAGGGACACATGCCCTCTTTTGCTTTTGTAAAGAGCCTGGCAGAAGGATTCACTGCCTGCAAATGCCCGAGGCATCCTCATGGTAAAGGACAGGAAGGGGGCATCCCAGAGCCCTGTGTCCATCTGTGATCAGCCAGGCCCCACGGAGAGCATTCTCCAAACCTGCTAGGAGAAAAAGGAGAATGGACAGGAGCCTCATCATTGTGACGGCCATGGGAACACATGTCAGAAACGTTGTTCCGGCCATTGCAAAAGGGCTCCCAGCCGTGCTTCCTGGGGAGCATCGTGTGTTACACCGGTGACAGCAGCAGCCACTGGTCCAGCCCGCGAGTGACCAGAGGAAGGGTGGGCCTACCAAGATAGCAGGGTGGGCGTCACGGCCTTGCAGAGCGCCCTCTCCTTCTTCAGGGTCTCAGCTCAGCCTGCCCCCAAAGACCAGGGAGGCAGGAATTACCGTGGGAGGCAATTGAACACACGACTCAATAAAGATGCATTCTTTAGATAGAAAATGGTTTGAGATGACGGTAAAAAGGATTTTAAATGGAAATGCAGTGTCATTCTCAGAGACCCAGGAAACCTGTGCGAGCTCCGCGTGAGTGAGCTGCTTTCCAGGTAAAACCGGTCCCCCAGCCACAACTGAATGGGCTGTGCAGCTCCAGGCGAGCAGGCAGCGCAGCGTGTAGATGGATGCACAGCCCTGATGGTTCAGGACAAAGCTGTTCAGGCTTCTCTCCAGCTGCCTTTCTTCTCTGGCCCCTCTGTTTCTTTCCTGTCTATTCAAATGCTCTCTCTTGATATTATGGCAAAGAAAGGAGTCCCTGGGACTTCCAACATATCAAGGAGCACTCTGCTCAAGCCGGTTCAACCACCTGTGTTGAATGCTCGTGATGGGCGGGCATCGTGCAGCAGGTGAAGGTCAGGGCAGGGCCGCCGTGTCCACGCTGTCAGCTGCTCACCGTCTGCGGGGGAAGGTGGGCATCTTTTCAAGTAATTGTCCCATGTGTCAGGAAAGGTAAAAACAAAACGGCAGGTGATGTCAAAACCAGCAAACATGGGGAAGGTTTCAGGAAAGAACTGACATGGAGAGAAAGAGAAAGAGACAGCGAGAATAGAGAGAGAGTATTGTTTCCGATGAGGAACTAGAATGTTATGAGAGGAAATGTCCTTGTACAAACTCTGCCAGGGTAGGTGACACTATGATTAATTTGCTTCCCTCAGGGCATTGGAATTTGGGACAGTTGCTGTTTCATAGTTAGAAAAGTTTACAGGTGAAACACACAGGGCTCTGACGTTTCAGAATTCAACAGGTAAGCCAGAAAAGGTGAGGTGTTCCTGGTCTGTTTTTTCTGAGTTAATGTTTATTGAGAATCCTTCCTGAATGCCGTGGAAAGCCCTGATCACAGGAATGTGGAGTCAGGTGAAGGAGATACAGAGGCTGCTTTTATTGCTTAAACTACGAAGCCGGTATTTCTGAGACCCTGAATGTCCTAAAACCATTCACTTAACAAAACATTTTTCTTACGCCTCTACTCTGTTCCAGCCAAGAGAAATAACAGTCCTTGTATTTCAGATATTCTTTGAGATATGTGTTTATAAAAACTTGAGTAGGTACACTGGCCTACTGCCTCTGGGAGCTGCCTCTGTGGATTGTTAGGTAACATTTTCAGGGCCCACAAAGCCCCGCCTAAGGAAAGTGGGGAAATGCAGCAGTGATCCCACAAACTCAACAGAAGGGCTGGTGGGGGGAGGGGGGAGGGGGGAGGGGGGAATGTGCAGGATGGCACATTTATTGACTATCTCCATCCACGGGGCACTGCAGGTACTTTGTAGGCAATAGCTTATTTAGTCCTCAGGAGTCCTGGATGAAGTAGGTAGTCATCCTAAGGAGTGATGAAGAAACCAAGACTCGGACAGGTTAAGGAACTTGCCCCAGGCCCATCTACTCCACAATGATGCCGCCATGATTCACAGCCAGAGTCCAGGGCTGGGCCACCCTTCCTGGCGGCTGCTCTATCAGAAAACAACGCTGCGCTTTCATTGTGCGACTACCAGGAAAGGAGAAAGTTCAAATACTGCTTCTCCACCTGCACCCTTGCCAGGGCCAAACGCTCCAACTTTCCGTCCACCGCTGTAGCAAGAAATACATATGACAGAAAGACCCAGTACAGTTTTATACATAAAACTTCAAAAGTTTCATGAAGCAATTCTCGCATTTACTAAGTGTGAAGTGCTCTGTTGTTCTGCTGAAGTAATCTGTACTAGTCATTCAATTAAAAAAAATACTGGTCTTGATCCTCCCATGTGGGTGGCCTGCACAGTGAAAGCACTCATTGGGTGTAACAAAAACAAAAAGAAGAGAAAAACAAATACCATATGATTTCACTCATTTGTGGAATTTAATGAACAAACTGAACTACCAAACAAAACAGAGACAGATTCATAGATAGAGCAGGCAGACAGTTCTGGTGGAGGGGTTGGGGTGAGGTGTGTGTGCAGGGATTGAGCAAAAAATAAAAAAAAGAGAGAGAACTCATGGACACGGACAACTGTGTAGTGATTGCAGGAAGGATGGTGGAAGAGGGGATAAATGGTTATGGAAAAAATAAAATTAAATCAAATTTAAAAAGAAAAAACAAGGACAAAAAATTTTGTTGGCAGCTTTGGACAGAAATTTGACAACCTCTTTTCTTTTTTGCATAAACCCTCCTCACTGAGGACATGATGTTGCCCTTTTATGACTTATTTTCCCCATAAAGGCTGTCTGGCTCTATTGTTCATAAAAGAAATAGGTGAAACTATTCACCTATCTCCAGGAGCCTTTCACTCTAACTTGTGTGTAGTCTCATCCCCAGGAGCCAGCCCTCACTCACGAGAGTTTTAAATGGGAGAAACCTGATCATGCCTGCTTTTAAAAATTATTTCTTTGTCTGGGTCATGTATAGAGATTCTTCCTTATGACTCCACCTGTGAGGAAATATAACTTTTAAAACAGCATTTTTTTACATTAACCATTGAAATTTTGCTAGCTTTGTGGTCTCAAACACGTAAGAGGATTGGAAAGAGGTAGGTGGTCTTTGATGAGGTGGGCGGTTCCCACCTGAGGAGGATGCTGGCTAGATCTATGAGAAGAAACCTGCAGGCATTGGTTTCAAAGAAATCCTCACCTGAGGCCATTTTTTCATTGTTTCAGACAGAGAGGAAGGGAGAAAGAGAGAGGAGAGAGAGAGAGAGAGAGAGAGAGAGAGAGAGAGAGAGAGAGAGAGAGATATCAGTTGCCTTCTGCAAGTGCCCCAACTGGGGATCTAACCCACAACCTGGGTATGCATCCTGACTAGGAATAGAAACTGACACTTCAGTGCAAGCTCTTACCACTGAGAAACTTCAGCCAGGGCAGAATCCTCTTTTTGAAGGTGTGCTATAAAGTGCTAGACACATACGATCAATTATTGTTATTAGGTGTGATGCTGAGTAAGAGCACTGCTCTTTATCCTGTTCATAAAACATGGACAGCTTTCCGTGACACAGGTGGGACCTGTAACAAATGGTTGCTCATCTGATCACAAAAATTGTTGCTTTTTATTTGACCAATAAATCAAATACATATTGATTCCCTATTATGTAATACATATTGTGCCAAGCTTTGTGGAGGCTGAAAATAAATGAGATGAGGTCTTTGCACTCTAGGTGCTTAAAATTGATCTTCAAGGAGAAGCAAAATAAAAAAAAGGAACAAAAATGTGAAAAGTACTTGATGGCCCATAACTCATTGTTACACGGTGTGCTGCAGATCATGAGAGAAAAGCCAGGTTAGTCAGAGGAGTCAGACCTGCCCTGTGGTCTATGAAGGAGCCTTTATGTTGGAACTTAGAGAGGAACAAGGAGGCTGCAGAGGTGTGTTTATCTGAAAACTCTACCCAGCAACCTGAGACCCTTGTGATTATTTATTGATTTGCTTTGTGATATTGATTAAACTCAGGCTCTAAGACTTCCCATGCACTACATCACTCATCTAAGGCCTTGGTAAGAAACTTAATTGAAAGACTGTGAGTTCTGAGTCTGGGTGTATTAGTCAGCTTGGGCTGCCATAACAAATTACTGTAGGCTGGGTGGCTCACACAAGAGAAATGTATGTTTCCCACAGTTTTGGAGGGTGGGAAGTTGAAGATCCAGGTGCTAGCAAGGTAGGTTTCCTTCTGAGGTTTCTTCTCTTGGCTTGTAGGGTACTGTCACGTCACATGCCCTCTTCTTTGAGAGAGCTCTTGTCTCTCTTCGTCTTCTTATAAAGACACTACTTCCATCCTGGGAGCCTACCCTCATCACTTCACCTAAACGTAATTATCTCTCAAATACCCCACCTCCAAATAACATCTCATTGATGGTTAGGGCTTCAACATATAAACTTTTGGGGGACACACACATTTAGTCCATAATACTTGGTATGCTCAAGTTCTGTGATGAGAGGGAGAAAGAGAAAACCATAAGAGAGCTTCCATTTCCTCTGCCACTTTTGAGCTTTGCAACGGAGAGGATGCATGCTAAATACTGTATTCCTATCATTTGATGTGTTCGCTTCTTTCAAGGCCATACTGATTTGAACATTTCTGCCATTTTTGAAATGGCAGCTCTGACAGTAAAGTTGGAAGGAGGCCATAGGGCCATGCACCCAATTATGTGCTGAGTGTTAAGGCCTCTTGAATGCATGAGCTTGAGAAACATTCACTCTGTTAGGCAAATCATAAAACTTACCTATTGGCTTTCATAATTAATGTAACATATGGGTAGTAGACAGGCAGCTGCTCAGTTGCTTCCCAACTGACTGCCTATTCCTGACTTAATGATAGCCAACATTTATTGGCATTTTCCCCTCCTTTGGTTCTTTCACCAGTATTTTCAATGATAGCTTCCATGAGAGCCTTCTCCTCTCTTCTTCTTCCTGACCCAGAAAGACATCAATAAAATAGCTGGGAATTGTTTATCTCCTTGTTTTCCCGGCTCTGTACTAACAAGAGCTGTGCCTGCTACACTCAATTTAAGATAAGCAGGGCTGGTCTGTAGTTAAGTGTTTATAGAGAAAGTTCCAAGGAAAACAGATTGTGGGTTGTTGGATGGGGTGAGTGCCCTCTGAGCCAGTATCAGCAGAGGCCCCTGTTGTGCTGGGCAAGGCATTTGGGCTGTGGGTAAAAAAGATCCCACAACCTCAAAAATGAGCCATGGCCGCTGGGCTTCAGAGGCTTTTCTTCCAAGTAAAGCACGCTCCAGGTAGGGTGACCCTATTTTTTCCAACATGAATCTTTCTTAGCAACATTCAGTTTCTTAAAATGCGTTGTCTGGGTTGCCCATTAAAGTATGTCAATCTTCTGGATGACCCAAGTTACATCCTAAGTCACACCCCTCAGGATATCACAGAATGTATCCATATGATTATATGGAGTCATAGAAACTTGTGGATGGAGGAACTTCAGGGATTGCAGTCCAAAGTTCTTGATTTCAGGAAAGGAAAGCAATGCCCACTGACTGGGTGTGTCTTATATCAGCCAGTGGAAGAGCTGGCCTTGTATGTAGACCTCCTGACTCCCACTCCATTCACTGTCCTGTCCACTGTGCCCCAGCTTGGAAAGTCTTTGCCTTTTGTGTGTGGTTTCAGATAGACTTCCTTTGAGGATTACCTGATTTTAGCAAAATGCCGGGACTTTTATAAGCTCATGGTTTAATAGGCAAAGTAGGCAAGAATTTCACCTCATATAGCAGAGCAAGTAGCAGATCAAGTAGCAGATCTAAAGGTGATAAAGTTTAGAAAATATGCTGGGGTAAAATCTCTTAAGTCAACAAAATTAAGGTCATGTTTTGTTCAGGGCTCTGAATTTTGTTATGAATTAATTCTGCGGTAGATTGGAACATTGCCTTTGTCTAGGCAGTTTTCACAGGCAGTTGTAGGAAGAGATGCTCTGTCTACAGGCATTGTGATATGCATTGGGTGGGGTTGGGAGGATGGCACAGTATTAGGGAGAAAGGGAGAAGTGGGCAGTGTAGCCAGAAAGGAAATGGCATTTTGTCAGGAAACCTATTTCTTCTCCATCATGGTCTTGTTATTGAAATATAGTCAATTTTACATCATAAGGTTTCTTCCTCTAATAGGGAAAATAAAGATTAATTAAGGTTATATTTTATGACAGGTTGTGTGTTTACAAAGGTCCTTCAACAGGAAGACAGGAGACCAAGGAGCCTCAGCTGTGCCACTAAGAAGCCAAGATCCCCCAATAAGTAATACCAACTTCTTGGGTCTGGGTTTCTTATCAGTGTCATGAAGAGGTGAATCAGATGATTTATTGAGTTCTCTTATAGCTCCCAAATTCTAGGTCATCCCTCATGGCAAGTGACCCTGTTCCTAAAATCATTCTTATTTGGTTGTATACTCTGCCAAATAGTACAAGAAATGCTAATACATACAGTTGAAAATTGCCGGTTTTATTAATGAACACACTGAAAGTCATAAGTAGGAGTTTGCCTTCCTTCTTCTACCAAAAACTAATTAGAAAGATTTTGTAATTTGGGGATGAAGGGGATGTTTGAAAAGCATGTTGCCCAAAGAATTCTTTTATTCTCTGTTTTGCAAGCTTGTCTACTTGGCAGTCTGTGCTAAGTCAAAGAAAACCAGTATCTTCAAAGCCTCCACTAGATCCTAAGAATAATATTTTATTTAGGAAAATCCTGAATGGGCCATTTTGGTAAAAGAAAAAAAAATGGTTATGCCTCCTGGAATGATCTAGAAGAGAAGATGGGGTCTGAAGTGTTAAATTGCTTTGTGTATTAAAATTGAGGGAATGTGAGCTTTCTTGGGGTGTAGGTGGGAAGGACCCCTGGCACACTGAGAGGAGGGAGAATGGTAGAAAAAGTCTAGTTGGAAACAGCAACATAAGAAATTGTTGACAACTAATATAAAAACAAACAAACAAACACAAAAAACAGCCAGTAGGAATCTCCTGTGGAAGACTGAGAAACTTCAAGAATAGTGGTGCATAATACCCAATGGTATGTTTTTCTTTGTGAGCTGTAGTCCTCTTATATATTAAATTAAACCTAAGCTTTAGCAAAATTTGTTGCCTGAAGTAGTGGTGATATAATTGTTTTGGGTGGCCAAAGGAGAGGAGTTGGGATGAAGAAATGGATGAGCATCTGCAAGAAGCAAGGGTAAGTAGGGCTGAGAAACCAGCAACAGCAGGAATTTGGAGTGAGAGCATGCTTCCTGGACTCCTCAAAAATATTGGGAGGTAGTTGGATTCTCACCATACATTGGATGGTGGCTCAAGTCATGTTATTTGAATAATAGAGGCTCAGTGCATGAATTTGTGCACCAGTGGGGTCCCTCTGCCTGGACTGCAGGATCGGGCCAAAACTGGCTCTCCGACATCTCCTGAGGGGTCCTGGATTGCGAGAGGGCTCAGGCCAGGCAGAGGGACCCCACAGGTGCACGATTGGGGCTGGGGAGGGACACAGGAGGTTGGCCAGCCAGAGAGGGACTGCAGGAGGGTTCTAGGGCGTGTCCAGCCCATATATCTCAGTCCCAATCTGCTGGACCTTAGCAGCAAGCTAACCTACTGGTCAGAGTGTTTTCCCCCTTGTGGTCAGTGCACATCATAGCAACTGGTTGACCAGTCGACTGTCTTTCCCCTGTTGGTCAGTGCACATCATAGCGAGCGATTGAGCAGCCTTAGCTTATCATTAGCATATTACGCTTTGATTGGCTGAAGGCCGACTGGACGACTGGACACCTAGCATATTAGGCTTTTATTATATAGGATTAGTGAAAAGGGTGACTCCTGAATAGCTGGTAAACTTGGGGCCATTTGGATTAAAGAAATGGTGTATGTACATGCACAAAATGTACAAAGTGATCTAGCATCAGGTGGTACTTGGATGACATTGTATACTTCCATACCATCTAAGTCCATGGTTGCATATTAAAGTCCTACATGGAGTTTAAAAAACTACTTGGCCCTGTCAACCCAAGACAGTTTGCAATTGATCAGGAGTGAAGCCCAGGCATTGATATTTTTAAAAAGATACTCAGTTGATTCCTAATATGCAGGTAGGATTGAGAATAATAGAACAAATAGCTATTTTAAGATAAGCAGCTTCCAAATAATTTTTCTTCATTCCTACTTTAATTTTAGTTATAGAGATAAAAGACAACCTGGAGTGGGGAGAGCATGGTTAAAAAAAAATTATTCTTAAATTTATAAAACATTGAAAGTTTATAACCCAAACTGAACACTTTGTACAATTATTTTACAACTAGAGGTCCAATGCACAAAATTCATGCAAGGGGCTTGGCCCCTGTTGCCTTGGCGGCAGCCTCTGCTTTGGCCCCCACCGCCGTGGCTTCATCAGGAAGGTCGTCTGGAAGGATGTCTGGTCTAATTAGCATATTATGCTTTTATTATTATAGATTATTAAGAAATATCTGTTAGGTAGGGTGATACAGATATGTCATTAAACACAGAGTCTAATTTTGATTTAAACCAGCACAATGTATTGGAAATTTACTTTTCTCATCTGTCAAGTAGGACTAATAATAGTATCTGTCCAATCTACCTCATATAAGTTAGGAATGAAACAATATAGTAATAATGCAAGTTTCTGATAAAGGTAGAAAGTTTTATAGAAGTGTAGAATATTATTTTTTTCCTTTGTAGTCCCATTTAGTCACATGCATGAAGGACTGTGTATTTTTATATGTATATGTATATATGTATGTATACACACAGAACATATACAGTGAACCCTTGAACAGTTTTGGGATTTAGAGGTGCTGATCCTACAATGTTGAAAATCCACATATAACTTTTGACTTAACTACAGTTGGTTCTTCGTATCCATGGATTCAACCAACCTGGGATGAAAAACAGTATTTCTAACCCACAGTTGGGAATCTGCAGTTGGGAATGCAAAAAGACTGTTTTTGATCCCATCTTGGTTGAATGCCACATGTGAGGATACCACATGTGAGGATAGGAAGATCAGACTGTATTTATTGAGAAAACACTGCCATATGCCTGGACCTGGGCAGTCCAAACCCCTCTTGTTCATATACATACACACATATACACAAATATGCTTATGTATATCCGGTACCCATTGGGCCTTTGGAAGCAAGGGTGTAGAGGGCCGTGCTAGGCCCTGCAGAGAAACCTCTCAACCGTAGTTGTTGATAAGTCCCAGGGTGGCAGCAACCACAGCCTCACCTTTGCGCTGACAAGGCTTCCTGAGATGTTTTTAAGTTGATTGACTGCACTTCAGGCCTTCTCTGTTTCTGCCCTCGGATGCCTTCTGTGGTATGAGATTTATCACCGAGGGTAGCATGGGGAGTGATGTGCCTGGGGAGCCATGGCCATTTTCCCCACTCTCAGATGATAGTGAAGAGTTATTAAAGGGGCTACTGTGCACCCTCAGAAGATGGGAGGCCCTTCTCAGTAGCTCTCTTGATTCTTCTTAATCCCCATCCTTCCCTGTGCTGAAACACTCAGGACTGAATGGTTCTGGACGCTTCTCTCCTGATTTTAGGGCTGGGAATCTCTTCCCAGGCCTCAGGCTCTCCAGACATGGAAGGACGCCAGCTCACACAAAGGCTTTACTGTGTGTGTGTCAGGAGGGGCCCCGCAGCTCAGCTGTTAGCCAAAGAGGAAGCCTCGGTAGGAACCGTCTAATGGGAAGAAAGGGTGTTGGTGGGTGTACGGTGAAGTCACAGTAGAAGGTTTCAGTAAAAATGCAAAAAGTTTGTGGTGGTTCCCCTATTTTACAATAGCCTAGACAGCACTTTCCACAGAGAGGATCAAGAAATCTGGAATCATGAACATGGTTTTACTGCCCCGATTGCTTTGTAAAGCTCTTCTTTTCTCCCTTAGCTCACAGTTTTTCAAGGTATCCAAGCTACAAGGTTGAATTTGGACGTGGGAATGGTACTCTGGGTCCCGTGCAGCTCATGGTAGAATTTGTCTTAAGTATTTAAGGGACTCAGAGAGTTGTAACAGTGACCAGGTGCTGAGATAGTACTTCTATCTCTGCTCTCCTTTCCCATCCCCAATAATAACGATGATACCAGCGCAGGCTGCAGGTATGATTTGCCTTTGGTCCCATGGAAAGTCTGTGGGCCTGGAGGTGTAGGTGTGGAGCATTAGGTTGTTTCCATGGCACATCATTCTATTCCTCAGGCTCCTCTTCCATAGCTTTCAGAACACTCCTTGGGCTGCCTGGAGTCAGGGTTCTACATTTAGGTATGAATCTTGCTGCATTAGCCCCGGGACCTCAGGCAATTTACTGCATCTCATTTTCTTCCTTTTACCTGTTAGATAGAAACACTTGTCTACTATAAAATAGTACAGAGAGTTAAAGTATTATTGCGAAGTTCTGGTGCTTACATGGTGGTTAGTTTGATTTCTGTTGCGTATGTGTGTATAGGAATGGGAAGACAACCTTAACATTGCAAATTTAAAAGTGTAGTTGCTGAGGTGCATAGAGCAAAGGAAAGAGAACAGTAGGCACATTTCAAGTGTGGTCAGTTGCATAGAAAAAGAGGGAAGAAGTTGGCGGGGGGTGGGGGGGTGGGGTGGTGGTAGGGAGGGAGGGCAGAAGGAGAAAAATGTACCTGGGCCTTCTATTAAAAGCTACAAGAGTTGACTTTTCTGGTAACTTAATGCCTCTTCCCCCACAGTGCCTCACATAGAACCATTAGAGATCTATTTCTTTGGATGAACCACTGTCCTTTTGTTACCGTTTTCATTTAACATATAGATGTTTCTGGAACAGGAAACATGTTAAGCCCTCTATTCCTTTTTCTGTTCATTCCCCTATCAGACAGGGGCAGTCTGGATAAAAGTGATGGCACAGGATTAACAGCGAGGAAAAGTTAAAATCAGGATATGGGAGAAGAGGGGGACTTTAGAGATTCTCTTCATTTCGCCGTTTTCCTTAGCCTTCATTTCACTTGGAGTTTGCTGCTGAGAGGACCAGGAACGAGTGTGTGTGTGTGTGTGTGTGTGTGTGTGTGTGTGTGTGTGTAGAGGGGGGTGGGCTTCTGCCTGTGACTGGAATTAAGTCAGGGTGATAATTTAACCAGAGAGCGGGGAGAGCAAATCCCCGGTGCCCAGAAACTGAATAGCACTTCTGTTCCTTCACTGTATGCCATTGAGTATGTTGGCCCAGCTCAGTGGAAACACTGCATTCCGGGGCAGAGCTCCTTCTGCCTTCCCAGAGAAACAGCTTTCCCCTCCTCAGTCTGTGTTGCCTGAGGACAAGCTCTGATTTCAGGGAAAAATGTGTGCTAATTAATGAAAAACCCACCACCATTTACAAAACGCTTTCCGACCCATTATGACATTTGGTTCTCTCACCTTCCTCTCAGGGAAGAGAGATGAAATTCTGACTCTAGTACAGGAGGAAATGAGAACTTGGAGTTGCTTGGAAAATCAAGGAGTTGCCCCCCAGCCACATTGCCGGTCCTCGGTCCTCGGCATTCAATCAGACAGTTAACAATGGTAATGGTAGGTGCTTCTTTTGTTAGAATATCAGTTTATTTTTATCGCTTTTGTTCTTCTTTGAGGAAAATGATAGCTATGAGGCAAAGTGGAGGCTCTGTATATGAAGTGCTGACTCCTTGATGAGGAAGGAGAGGTAAGCTGGGGATGCTGCTGCAGTTACTCTTATGCGGCAGTTTTCTGGTGCCATCTAGTGTCTCATTGAAGTGATGGTGGGTGAGTGGCTCTTGGTTAGCAAATTGTCTTGAATGTGATCAGAGTTGAGCTTTTCTCAAACTGGGGTCTGTGGGTCACTGTATTTATTTCTAGAGGTTTGTGAGAATTGTGTTCTTTAAAACTGGTCTTCTCCCAAAGATACTTTAGGAGAAGTTGCATTTTTAAGCAGGGCTACATAGAAAGAACAATAATTAACCCCAAAGAGGGGATCTCTCTAACAAACTCTGAGTCCCTTGGGGATGGTACGCAATTGGCCATCTTCAGGCCACTAGCCTAGCAAACACCTGCTGCCCAGAAGGCATAGACAAATACGCATTCAATCCAGCACCAATGGTGCAGTTTCAGCACAGTGGCATCTGGATGAAGAAGCTGAACACTCTGCTGGCCAGCAGCCTTCTCAGCTAGTGAGCTCTGAAATTCTTCTCTTGTTTCCATGGAGGCAGGTGTCCTGAGCATGGTGGAGCATACACCTTTAAGAGACAAATAGCAATTTGGTTATTTTCTAGAAACAAGGCTGAATTTTGTTTTAAAAGAATAATTATGGGGGAGAAACCAAGATGGTGGCATAGGTAAACACCTATACTGCTGCCTCGCACAACAATTTCAAAACTGCAACTGGAAGACAGAGTGGACATCGTCCAGAACCACTGGAAAGCTGGCTGAGTGGAAATTCTACAACTAGAAGGAAAGATAAAAGGACACAGAGACCCAGAGGAGCTGTGGAGGACAGAGGTGCAGAGACCCACTCGCGTGGAAAGTGTGTGGTTAAATATGCGGCTGGCTTACTCGCAGCATGCGGAGAGGGCGGGCAGCAAGCGCGCGGCTAGCTGTCTCGTTCAGGAGGGGGAAAAAACCTCCTGACTGCACTGAAATCCAGTTCTGGGTGAGACTTTTGGTACCCAGACTCATTCGGGGAGAAACTGGACTGTCTGGCAGCAGGTGAAACTCGAGGGCAGTCTTTTCTCAGAGGTGCGTGTAGCCATTGCCACGGGACACTGAGACACAGGGGCCTTGTAGGGCGGGGATGATGGGAAACCAAGGCTGTCTGCTCAGCCCTGAGACTCCGCCCCATCCAAGCTGAGCATAGAAGCTCTCCTAGTGAAGACACAGCTGATCCTCATAGCCAATTGGCCTGGAGGTCAACTCCCCCCAGTTTTACTAACAACAATCTAGGCTTAACTACAACAAGACTGCACACACAGCCCACAAAGGGGCACACCAAGAGTGTCCACCTCAGGTAACTGGGGAGGCTGAGCACTGGGCCCTGCTAGGACACCTAGCACACAAAGCCAATCCACCAACTCAGGGAAGCAGCCAAAATGTGGAGACAAAGAGGCAGGTCACAAAGGAAGGAAATGGAGAAAAGTAAATGACTGGATATAAAGTTCAAAACCACAGTTATAAGGTTTTTCAAGAATTTCCTAGAAAAGACCGATAAATTTAGCGAGACCCTTGAGGATATGAAAAAGGATCAACTAGAAATTAAGCATACACTGACTGAAATAAAAAATATTATACAGAGACCTAAAAGCATACTAGAGGATTGCAGGAACCAAGTCAAAGATTTGGAATACAAAGAAGCAAAAAACACTCAACCGGAAAAGCAAAAAGAAAAAAGAATCCAAAAAGTGAAGATAGTGTAAGAAGCCTCTGGGACAATTTCAAGCGTACTAACATCAGAATTATGGAGGCTCCAGAAGAAGAGAGAGACCAAGATACTGAAAACCTATTTGAAGAAATAGTGACCGAAAACTTCCCCCACCTGGTGAAAGAAATAGACTTACAAGTCCAGGAAGTGCAGAGAACCCCAAACAAAAGGAATCCAAAGAACCCCAAACAAAAAGAACCACACCAAGACACATCATAATTAAAATGCCAAGAGCAAAAGACAAAGAGAGAATATTAAAGGCAGCAAGAGAAAAACAGTTAGTTACCTACAAGGGAGCATCCATTGTCAGCACGATTGTCAGCTGATTTCTCAACAGAAACTATGCAGGCCAGACGGGAATGGCAAGAAATATTCAAAGTGATGAATAGCAAGGAACTACAACCAAGATTACTCTACCCAGAAAAGCTATCATTCAGAATTGAAGGTCAGATAAAGAGCTTTACAGATAAGAAAAAGCTAAAGGAGTTCATCATCACCAAACCATAATTATATGAAATGCTGAAAGGTATTCTTTAAGAAGAGGAAGAAGAAGAAAAAGGTAAAGATAAAAATTATGAACAACAAATACATATCTATCAACAAGTAAATCTAAAAATCAAGGGAATAAAAAATCTGATGAACAGAATAAACTGGTGAATATAATAGAATCAGGGGCATAGAAAGGGAGTGGACTGACAATTCTTGGGGGAAAAGGGGATTGGGGGGTGCGGGAAGAGACTGTACAAAAAGCGTACACCTATGGATGAGGACAGTGGTGGGGAGGTAAGGGCAGAGGGTGGGGTAGGAACCTGGTGGAGGGGAGCTATGGGGGGAAAAAAGAGGAACAATTGTAATAATATGAACAATAAAGATTTATAAAAAAAATAAAATTTACATACAGTAAAAAAAAAGAATAATTAGGACATATGAAAAGATAAGATCATTTAAGTCATAAAACAGAGAGAATGTTAAAAATCCATTTATAGGCCCCATTCTTAATATCTAGAATTAGGATTAGAGTCAGGACCCTTGGTGAAAATTGGGGCAGGCATGCATCCTAATTTTAAAATAATTTTCCACTGGGATAAAGTGTCCCGAGACACAACTCTCACTTCTAAGGATAAGCTACAGAGGAGATCATTGGAAACAAACAGTTTGCTCTTTAGACATTTTAATTCTTGCTCTTGGTAACCTTATGTAGAAGAGATCACTAAACATCTGTAGCCCTAGAGTTTGCCTGGCTAATCATTGTTTAGCTGGCTACTTGGATTGTAGCAGTGTCTGTTAATGCTCAATCTAACATCCACATGGGAAGGCAAATGTTTTGAGACTTTCTGTTAGGAGATGGGAGTCAATCTAATGAGGCTGAGTCTACAGGCCTAAAATAAGAGTGATGATACTTCATTTCTACATTTGCTTTTAGTGACAGCTGTGTGCATGAAAATGTGTGTGAGTCAAAATATGTTTTTACAAGTAAATGCTTAAAGGAAACTATGGTTGATTCTTTTGAAAAGCAAAGAATAATTTTGTAAAGTAAATAATCACATGTTTCTACTTGATAATCTATGAGTTGACCAAGATGAAGGGCCTCTATTGTTAAATATGTGTTACAGGTTTAAGAAATTCAATTAGTTCTTTTTTTAAAAAAAATATATATTTTATTGATTTTTTACAGAGAGGAAGAGAGATGGATAGAAAGTTAGAAACATTGATGAGAGAGAAACATCGATGACCTGCCTCCTGCGCACCCCCCTACTGGGGATGTGCCGGCAACCAAAGTACATGCTCTTGACCAGAATCGAACCTGGGACCCTTTAGTCTGCAGGCCGACGCTCTATCCACTGAGCCAAACCGGTTAGGGCTCAATTAGTTCTTGAGCAAGAAATGGATTGGCTTGTAGATCTGTGTTAAGACAGAAATTCATGTCCTTTTTTACAAAATTATAAATCATGAATACATTTCAGATAAATCCTCTGAAATCTATTAAACCCATGATCTAATTAAATAACAAAATGTATCATTTAAATAACTAAAAAGAATGCTGCCAAAATATTCAAAATTATAAAGGTGATAAAAAATTCAACAGAAATATATTTTTAGCTGTCACTAAGGTGTTTGAGCAGATGCAATGTTAGAGAAACATGAAGAAGAAAAAGCTTGAAGGTCTCCAAGAATTTGAGATGTTGGTGGCACTGATTCATACTAGTATATCTAAGTTAATCAAAATGTGTAGCTTCCTTCTGTTTGAAGACTAGCTTTTACTTAGCAGATTTGGACATTTTTCCTCTAAGAATTAAAACAAACAGAGGGAGGAAGAAGAGGAGTGATTTTTCTGGACTTAGTGGGTAAGATGTAGAAGATAAAGATGGAGGAATAGAGTTGGTATCTTGAAGTTAGCAACGGACCTGTAAGAAGAGAAATTGAAAAACTACAGAGTTTGCACAACTTCTCCAGTTTCCAAAGGAAAGGAATCTGTGTCCATTGGTTTTCACGGCGGTGGACAATTATGTATGTTAAAAGGAGAATAGTGCACTTCGCATGTTTAATGACATTTGAAAAGCATTTGCAAAGATTCTTTTTTTGTTTGTTTGTTTCTTTCACATAGCAACATCATACTGTGCTTGGGAAAGGAATTTCAATTCAAGGATTTACTTTAAAATCAATATCTCACCTCTCTCCCCACTCCCTATAGAATTGCTATTTTGATTTCTGTACCAGTGAAGGCCCAGCTTGGGTTTCTCAGGGTGACATTCCATAAAATCCCATGGAACCAAGCTTTTTGCACCAAGTATCCAGCTGGCATTCTGTCTCTATATGTGTCAAACAGGCAGGCAACTGTGAATCATCAAATCCACATTGGGGTCATTTGGGAGATAATCTTTATAAAGTTGAAAAATGAGTTTGAGTGGTTATTGATTTCTTCACTTCAGTGTGGAATGAAGAAGCTCTGTTAAGTAATGCAGTGGGTCCTTAAGGTATCGTTCTGGACCAGCAGCATCCAAGTGTCGCCCGACAGGGATTGCCGGAGCGGGTCTGCCTCAGGCCAGCCTGTAGCTCTTGACTTCCTGCAGGAAGGATTTCACAAGAGGAGTCCAGGTGATTTTGAGAGTATGTTTATTGGAACTGGAGCAGTGAAACTAAGAAAGGACTGAGGGTAAAGAAGCAACAGAAGTGAGCTTAGGCTGTGCTGTGCTTGGGCTCTCTAGCAATGTTATAGGAAAGAAGTGGAGCCAAGGTGGGGCTGCTGTTAGCTCACTGGGAAGTCAGAGAAAAAGGGGCCTTGGAGACAGGTTCAGGGGTCAGCTGCTGCCTGCTGCTCCCCTGGTTGCAGGTCTCATAGGAGCCCTTAGAGTTTAGGACAAGGGAAGTAAAAGTTCATGCCCAAGGGAAGGCATGGGCGTGCTGCAGAGGGAGCCTGCCCTGGTATCCTTTGTCTTGAGGGTTTTCATCTCTCTTCTGAGGGCAGGAACTCTAGGGAAGGTCTCAGGGGAGGGCCTTAACAGAATATTCATTAGTTTTCCAGGGGTGTCCTTTAATATGTTGATTTAGCAAAATGAGCCTAGGTACTGAGAAGTTTGGGATTTTCTCTGGTCAGCTTCTGGGTCTGTATGGCTCTAGTTGGGTTTTTGCTATTTGTTCTCTGACTTCATCCATGTTTGGGTTTAGCTGGCACAAATGGCATTAAATGGGCCTCTGTTCTTTGTCTCCCTGACCAACCTGTTTATTCTCTGGTTAGGGAGGAGAGGTATAAACCATTTGCTCTCAAGTGTCCTTGGTTAGGGAAGATAAGGTCTTGCAATTCACTAGCTGTCTGTAAGTTGTTCAAATTGTTTGGCCTTGTTAAATTATTTTTAACAGCTTCCCCATTCCACTACCCAGGAATTTTTCTAGCTTCTTACTATCCTGCTTCACAAGTAATGCACAGGGAACTTGTTAGAAATTAAGGTCTCATGCTCCACCCCAGACCATCTGAATTGGAAACGGTGAATGCAGGAATCAGTAGTCTGTTTTAATTAGTCCTTCAGGTGGTTGTGATGCATGCTCAAGTTTAAGAACTACAGTCATGTGTGGATGAGGTTGGGGGAACTTAAGGAACTAGGCTAGGGAGAGAAACCAGTTCAGGCTAACTCCTTTAGAAACACTGATATTATACTAGTGGCCTGGTGCACGAAATTCATGCACGGGAAGGAGGTTGTCCCTCAGCCCGGCCTGCACCCTCTCCAATCTGGGACCCCTCGGACATCCCTCTCGCAATCCAGTACTGCTGGTTCCTAACTGCTCACCTGCCTGCCTGCCTGATCACCCCTAACCACTCTGCCTGCCAGCCTGCTCACCCCCAACTGCCCCCCCCCTTGCTGGCCTGATCACCCTCAACTGCCTCCCGCCAGCCTGCTTGACCCCAACCACCCCCCCCCCCCGCTGGCCTGTTCGCCCCTAACCGCCTCTGCCTCAGCTCTGCCACCATGGCTTTGTCCAGAAGGGCGTTTGGAAGGTCTTCCGGTCTAATTAGAATATAACCCTTTTATTAGTATAGATAGGGCCTGGTGCATTGGTGGGGGCCGGCTGGTCTGCCCTGAAGGGGGTCCCGGATCAGGGTGGGGGTCCCCTTGGGGGGTGGGGCTGGCCTGGGCGAGAGGCCTGGGGCAGTTTGCAGGCCAGCCATGCCCCCATCGGGGTGGGGTCCCCACTGGAGGTGGTGCCAGCCTGGGCGAGGGCCTGGGGTGGTTTGCAGGCTGGTCATGCCCCCATTGGGGTGAGGGTCCCTGCGGGGGGGCGTGGCTGGCCTGGGTGAGGGGCTGAGGGCCATTTGGGGGTGGTTTGCAGGCTGGCCAAGGTCCTGGCTTTGTCCGGAAGGTCTCCCGGGCTAATTAGCATGTTACTCTCTTATTAGTATAGATGGTGAAAGAAGTTTGAAGGGAACATTAAGGACCATCTTCCTCAAACTGAACACAACCTGAAGGAGAGTGAAAGGAATGGAGAAAGTACTGCTGATTTTTCTCTTGGGGTTGTGCTCTCAGCTGTGCTCACCTAGCTTAATATTGGCAGTGAAAAAGTCCATCTCAAACCCAACTTAAAAAAGGAATTTCTTGATTCATGTTCTTACAAAACTCACAACATTGATTGCAGTGCATAACACGACCCAGGAACTCAATCACGTCATTAGGCATTGTTTCTTTTGGGTTGGCTACATATTTTTTAGGCCAGCTCTTTCCAAATTTTAGAAAAGAGGATTCCTAGAAACTTCAGAATCCTAGAGGTAGGATTTTCAGTGAAAAAGCTTTCATGAAAGAACAGAAGCCCCAGGAGAGCTTTCTTATTTCAGTTTAGGTTGGATGCTGGTCCAGGATGCACACCTGGAAGGCACTGCTCTGATTGGCCAGGCCCCAAGTCATGTGCTAATCCAGAGCTTGAGGGGTGAGGCCAGCCCCATTAAAAACTGTACCCATTATAAAGTAGAGAAGAGAAAGAAAGGCTGAGTAGGCAAGTATAGATAGGCTCCTTTAGTGAATGAGCTAAACTTCTTTGTTAAAATGGAAGCACTAATATGTACAGGGAGTGTTTTGAGAGTGAAAGAGAAAATGTACATTCTATTATTTGTTTGATGCTTACCAAGGTGCTTTTCTAAGTATTTTACATTCACTGACTCATATAATCTTAAGAATAATCCTAAGCCCTGGTCTGTGGCTCAGTTGGTTGAAACATTGTCCTATACACTGAAAAGTTATGGGTTCGATTCCAGTTAGGGCACATACCTACCAGTAGGTTGGGGGGTTCAATCTCTGGTCAGGCATATACAAGAGGCAACCAGTTGATGTTTCTCTCTTACATTGATTTTTTTCTCTCACTCTCTCCCTTTCTCTCTCTTTAAAGCATCAATGAAACCATGTCCTCTGGTGAGGCTGAAAAAAGAAGAAGAAGAGGAAGAAGAAGAAGAAGAAGAAGAAGAAGAAGAAGAAGAAGAAGAAGGAGGAGGAGGAGGAGGAGGAGGAGGAGGAGGAGGAGGAGGAGGAGGAGGAGGAGATCCCTAGAAAATGGACACCATTTTAAAGACAAGGAATGCAGGCATGAACAAATTAGATAACTTGCTCACAGTCATATAACTGATAAATGGTGGAGTCAAGATTCACCCAGGCAGGCACTCTAACTCAAGATGTTCCTAACCCTCTTATGATACTGCCTACTGGGAAAGCACTGGGCAAAGTTGGTGCAGTAGATGTTGTGTGTACTGCCCAGACCTCCTGGTGCCAAGGCCTCATTCACTCATTTCCACAGTTGCTATGAGCGTTGGCTGCTATTGTTATTGGAGTACCTCACCTTCAATTGCCCTTTGCTGAAGGGAGCAGCAGCCCAGCCAGGTTTGCTCTATCCTTGAGGATAGGCTGCTTGCAATGCCTGGGTGATACAGGAATTCAAAGTCCTGGTGAGGCCTCGGTGGAACCAGCTCAGCTCCAGGACTCCTTGTAAGACCAGTCAATATGCCTCTCTGCCCAGTGCTGCTTCCTTCCCTCTCTTACAATCTTGTTCTCCAAGCACTCCCCAATAAAACTTCTTTCTGCACACAAATCTGTCTCAGAGTCTAGTTGCCAGAGAACCCAACTCAAGACAACTAATTATTGTTCTTCATCTTTGTGTCTTCCATCAAGTCTAGCATAATGAAACCCCAAGATAAATGAATGAGTGAATGAATGAATGAATGAATGAAGATATGTAGGCACTTCTCTGGGGATGTTAAGATCAGACATATTGAATCCATCCCCTCCCTGATATAAGGAACCAAAAGCACATAACATATATACTTAAAGTCTCTGCTTGCAGTTCACTCTATTAACAAAACCTTTTCTTATCATCTGATATCAGATTCCACCTCACTCCCTATACTTTTACTCTCAATCCCTCTTAGTCTGCTTTATTATCATAACACTCATCACCAAAGCTTTCCCCCTTCTCCTCTTCCTCTCTGGGTCTATCTATCTATCTATCTATCTATCTATCTATCTATCTATCTATCATCATCTATCTATCTTCATCATCATCATCATCATCATCATCATCATCATCATCATCATCAGTTATCTATCTGACAGATAGATGGATGGATGGATGGGTAGATAGAAATATTTAGCGCTCTCCCTCTCTCCTCTCTCCTCTGTCTCTCTCTCTCTCCCTCTCTCTCTCTTCATACTCCTGCCCGCCTCTCTTATGTATTTCTACTCTTGCCCCAATGGACTGTAAGCTCCACGAGAGAAAGAATTCTATTTTACTTACTGCTTTATCCTTAGTGCTTATATTAGTCTCTGTCTCATGGTGTGTGTTCATTAAATATCTGTTAAATAAAAGAAAGATAAATAATGAGAGATTAAATAATGAGAGGAGGCAAAAAGGCAGCTCACAGAAAGAATAAACTGAAGGCCCAGAGGACGTCAGCAGCAACCCTGCTGAGCACACGTGTCACAACACTGGGCTCCAGTGACAGCTGCTCCCTGCACAGTGCACGCCTGCCTCTCCCAGCAAGGGCTTGAACCCCGATCTCTACCCATACATCCCTTCCTAATAGCCAGTCTTAACTCTGCTAATACAAGGTGTGTGATCCTAGGCAAATCACTTATCCTTTCAGCTTTAAATTTTTTAAAATCTGAAAATGGGAATTCTGTGCTTCTTACCTGATATGGACTAAATGTGATACCTTAAATGAAGAATAGTCATGCGCAGGGTATATGCTCCATAAATACCATCTTTTATTGGTTGTATTTGTGGCAGTTCTAGGAAAGGGAGTTTTATAGAAAGGATTTATGCTCTGGACTGGAAATTGGACAAGGTGATGGTTAAGCCTCTTTTTAATTCTAAGTCTATAGCTTTAGGTAACAATATGAATGGAGGCTAGATATATATATTTTTAACCAGAGAAAAGCTCATTCTTTGTTTTGATCTGCATTGGGTAATTTTCCTTAGAAACATATATAGGCAGTTTTACAATACAGCATAGTGCAAAGGTTGATAGGAACTTTGGAACTCTATTAGTTGGGTTCAGTTTTTGGCTCTACAACACACTAAGATGTTGCATAATTTTTTACTCCGCGCCCCCCCCGCCCCCGCCTTGATTCCTTCATCTGTAAAATGGGGATAATAAACTGGGGCTAGGTCTACTATGCTCAGTTTTTCTTATACTTCATAGATGCCTGGGCAATCACATGGACTGGTCATGTCATACCTGCCATGCTTCTGCCCATCTATTATTGTCATGTCTCTGGGCAGTAAAGCAATATGGCCCCAACGGGGTTATTAATCAGCGCACTTAGAACTGGATGGTAGATTCAGCTGATGTAGCTAACCAATGTTAGACTCACAGGTACACAGAGCAAGTACTTAGAATTTCATAGTCACAGGCCTCCTGGCACCCTGGCAGGATCTCTCCTTGGACAGGCAGAATACCATCGTCACCAGCCTGAGCCCATCTCCTATCAGAAACTGAGGAGAGTTGAGAAGTCTCCTCCCCTAGCATCTTCTGAACTTGATGTTGTCTGTTAACATTTGCTGAAAATGTTTTCTTTGGGCCTTTTAGCAAGGCAAGGTCTTTATGATTTATGTGTCAAGATATCCAATTCTACCAGGCCTCCAGTCATTTATAGGACCACCTCAGTTCTTGATAGTTCTTGTCTCTCTGACCATCGCTTGCTCACCCTCCTAAAAGGAAGATACATAGCTAATTGATGCATGTAAATCTATTGAGCCATGTAGAGTTGTTATATCTCTCTTTCAGCTTTTCTTACAAATCTGTAAGGGCAAAGAAGATTAGCACTGTCTTTCTCTATGAGCAAAGCAGACTGAACAGAACCTACTCTTTAGCAGATTCGCCATCAGACCCAGCTTCATTACCCGTACCTGCCATCATTACCAAGGTGACCTTGACTGCAGGTCTGGCTGTCTTCATGTCAAGGAGAAGATGCAACAAGGAAGTACATTGGCCTTAGTGCTCTGCTTTTATTTGATGTTTTGAAAGGAGATTAAATATTAGCCGTTAATGAAGCTTGCCATTTGGGTTAGTGAACTTTGTTAGCTAGGTTAAATTAGTGAGGAGTGAGAGTGAGGGAGGAGGGCATATGGATCCCCTAATTTCTAGCACTTTGAGGGGTGCAATTTCTTTTTCAATTTTAGAAGTGGTGAGGCAAACTAAGGTTGATGAAATGATTTGTTGAGAGGTGAGACTAACTTTCAACATGGGTGTTTCTTTGAAAGAGAAAAAAATTTTAAGTCTTCAAAATTTGAATTGGCTATTTAGTTACCTTGAGGCCAGTGGTATTGCTCCCACTATTCTCAGAAGAATAGGCAGATATAAATGAGAGAAGAAATCCCTGGATCCAAGAGGCTGTGACTGGATCCCACCTACCTTTAACAGTTCAGGATCTGCAACTCTGTGTGCTGGGAGCAGGTTGCCCTCGTTTCTTTTCTATAAAGTGTCTCTCTTTTTCTTAAGGGGTTTGTGGGATCTCATGGAACCAGAACTTTCTTCAAAGGTGAATTGATTCAGAGTGATTAAGTTTGTGCTGTGTCTGCAGGCAGTACCTGGGTAGTGAAAGTATAAAATAAAGCAGCAGTGTCTCCAAAGGGTGATATTATTTCAAGAGGTTAATGAGGATTTTTCATGCATTCCAGAGCTGGGGAGCAGCAGGGCACTGCAGCTTGCTTTTAGAGCCTGCCTGCCGCTGCTGTGAAGGTCAGACTGTCCTTGCCATCCCTCAGTGCCCATCAAAATAGTGCACAAATAACCAAGACTGCAGTTGCTTGACTAATCCCTGCTGCCCCCTGGGTTTCTTTGGTAAAGAGGCTGCTTTGACTTTCTCTGGTGCAGCAGCATTACCTCCATTCCCTGGTAATCATGCCATATTAGGAGAAGGCAAGGATTTGTGGTAAATAGTATCAAAGCGGAATTGAGAGCATTATTAAAGAAAATTAATTATATGCTAAGCTCTCCTTCATTCCCTTTCCTCTAGATTAGCATGGTTTCTTCTAAAATCTTTCTATAGTGCCATGTCAATATTTAGGCACAAACTTTTTCTCAATATTCAACTATTAAGCATTTGAAACTTATAAGTTTTACTAGAGGCCCGGTGAACGAAATTCATGCACGGGGGGTGGGGGTGTCCCTCAGCCCAGCCTGCACCCTCTCCAATCTGGGACATCCCTCTCACAATCCAGGACTGCTGGCTCCCAACCGCTCGCCTGCCTCTACCTGATTGCCCCTAACCACTTCTGCCTGCCAGCCTGATCACCCCTAACCACTCCCCTGCCAGCCTGATCGACGCCTAACTGCTCCCCGGCTGGCCCGATTGCCCCTAACTACCCTCCCCTGCTGGCCTGGTTACCCCTAACTGCCCTCCCCTGAAGGCCTGGCCCCCCGCGACTGCCCTCCCCTGCAGGCCTGGTTGCCCCCAACTGCCCTCCCCTGCTGGCCCGGTCACCCCTAACTGCCCTCCCCTGCAGGCTTGGTCCCCCCCAACTGCCCTCTCTTGCAGGCCTGGTCCCCCCAACTGCCCTTCCCTGCTGGCCTGGTCTCCCCCAACTGCCCTCCTCTGCTGGCCCAGTCACCCCTAACTGCCCTCCCCTGCTGGCCTGATCATCCCCAACTGTCCTCCCCTGCAGGCCTGGTCCCCCCAACTGCTCTCCCCTGCAGGCCTGCACCCCCCCAACTGGCCTCCCCTGCAGGCCTGGTCCCCCCTAACTGCCCTACCCTGCTGGCCTGGTCCCCCCTAACTGCCCTACCCTGCTGGCCTGGTCTCCCCCAACTGCCCTCCACTGCAGGCCTGGTCCCCCCACAACTGCCCTCCACTGCAGGCTTGGTCCCCCCCCCCAACTTCCCTCCCCTGCAGGCCTGGTCCCCCCCAACTGCTCTTCCCTGCAGGTCTGGCCCCCCCAACTGCCCTCCCCTGCTGACCTGGTCTCCCACAACTGCCCTGCTCTGCCATCCTGGTCACCCCTAACTGCCCTCCCCTGCAGGCCTGGGTCCCCCGACTGCCCTCCCTTGCTGTCCTGGTCTCCCCTAACTGCCCTCCTCTGCTGGCCTGGTCACCCCTAACTGCCCACAACTGCCGTCCTCTGCAGGCCATCTTGTGGCAGCCGTCTTTGACCACATGGGGGCAGCCATCTTGTGTCTTGGAGTGACAGTCAATTTGCATATTAGATAGGATAGTATTTGTAAGATCTTTTAAATTAGTCTTTTCATTTTACATTTATTTTAAAAATGATACCTTTATTCTAAAAAGATTATATGGTCATTCTGGAAAACTTGGAACATAACAAAAATATAAAAAATAAAATAAAAGCATCCAGAATTCTAAAATCTATAGGTAACTGAGAAAGAGCGACAATTAAGACCTAAATAACATACCAAGTTAGTGAAAGAAGGTGAATTGTTCTGGCCCAGTTCAGGTCTCTATTTATTAATCAGGTCATTCCCCTCTCAGGGTAAAAGGACTTCTAATTTTAGGTGTGCACATTGAGAAATCATTACCTGTAGTCTCCCTTGAAGGCAGGAACATTATCTTACTCACTTTCCCCCCATAGATTTTATTTATTTAACTAGGGGCCCAGTGCACGAATTTGTGCACCTTGAAAGGAACTGTGGGCCGAGAGCCTGCGGTGGGCACAGGGGCGGGTCTCAGTCCATCCTCTGCGCCCTTGCCTGGCCCCTCCTGCTGCAGCCCCTGGTCCCCTGTCTGCCGGCAGCTTCACCCTGGCTGCCGCTGCTCCTATGTGCTGACAGCGCTGGCCCCACTTGTACCCATTGACTGCGCGGAGCAATTGGGGCCAGCGCTGTCAGTGGGTGCGAGCGGTGCTGGCGCCATCAGTGGGTGCAAGTGGTAGCTGCCGGCCCCAATTGCCCCTCAGGAGCAGGGGGAGGTGGAGAAGCCCTCAGGGGCGATTGGGCCGGCAGCCACCACTCGCATCCGCTGATGGCACTGAGCAATCGGGACCGGCGCCGGGTGCCGGCAGCAGGTACAAATGCCAGGTGGGACTGCGGTGTGTGGGAGCAAAGAATTTTCAGTAACCATCAGAGGCTTGCCCAGATGACAGCGACCTGTGTCCCGCCTTGGTCTGGCACCCCTGCTCACCTGCTCCACCATCTCACCCCGGATGATGCCAGCCATGTTCCACACCCTGCTGCCTGCTGCCCATGACTGCCATGTTCTGCATGTGCCCCCTGGTGGTCAGTGCATGTCATAGCAACTGGTTGTTTGGTTGTTTGGTTGTTCCGCTGTTCGGTCTATTTGCATATTAGGGTTATATATATATATATATGTATATATATATATATATAAATTATTATTACTATTACAGCTTCTTTGAGGTATAGTTGACAAGCAATAAACTACACCTATCTAAAGTATAAAATTTAATGAGTTATGGAGTTATGTACATATACGTATACATATGTATATATATAAGGTGTCCCAAAAAATGTATACACACACTTTGAATAATTATAAAGGCAGTGTTTATTAAAATACATTTCATTTTCAAAATTGAGCTATCAGCTGTTAAGGTGTGTATACATTGTTTTGGCACACCATATATATATATATATATATATATATATATATATATATATATATATATATATATACTTACATATATATATATATATGTAAGTATTCATGTATATATACACATATATTTGATTTTGCTGATGATTGCACTGATACTGATAGTGGGGAAGGGCACATAATAAGAAAAGAGCCACAGCTGTTTAATAATTGTTCACCTTACTAACTGTAGGTAAGAAGTTTTCTTACAGACCCTGGGGAACTGGAAGATGAAACAAGGCTGTAAAAAGATAAGATGCCTCGATGGGTCCATTACTCAGAAGAGAAATCCATTTTGAAAACAGAACAAGGACAGGACATACTTTGATTTGGTTGCTGTGCCTGGACCCTGACGCCCTCTGAGAATTTTCTCAGGAACACTGGCCCATTCTCTGGCCCCAGGAACAGCTGAGCTGTTTGTAACATCACAGAAGATTAGCCACCTTGTTATCAGAATTTGAGCTCCTGAAGGTGGGACTGCAGACCGTTCCTTCACCTTTCCATGTTACACTTGCAGCTCACAGCTGCACGTAGCTGTCTTCTCTTCCTCCATATATAATCAGCCAACTGGCGAGGGGGGTCAGAGCAGAATTTCCAGGGTGACCGACTGCTCTCCCCATACTGCTGGCAGTACTGGAATAAACACTCATATATGATTCAACCCTGTCTCTGCTTGATTTGGCTCAAGTAGTGAGTGGCAAACGTCCTAGGACAATAAGTTAACTGCCTTTCACAACATTTCTTGGAGTTCTATTATTTCTTGGGTAAAGTATAGGTGTGAAAAGCCTTCTTAATACTTTGGTGGTGTTTCCCATGGAGAGGTAAGCTGAAAACAATAATTAGGATTTCTAGCAAGATTCAAAATAATCATTCAAAAGAGTCAGTCTACCACTCAAAGGAATATGAGCTCTAACAACACATTTTTCATTTTTAGTACAAGCATAATACATTATTATATATTTTTCATATTGTTATATTTTTTTGTTTTATTCAACAAACCTTATATAGCACTTAGTATGTTTAATCTCTGTTTTAGGAATTTACAAATAGTAACTTATTTAGTAAATAACATAAAAAATGGAAGTCCTTCATATTACCATTCTCCAAAGATAATCATGCTTAATCATTTGAGATATTTTTATATATCTTCTTTTTTTTGGAACATGTATTAATGTTTCATGTTGTTGCTAATTAGTATCCTTATTTGTATTACAGCAGAATAACACTTTTTAAAATATATGTATTTTTATTGATTTCAGAGAGGAAGGGGAGGGGTAGAGATAGAAACATCAATGATGAGAGAGAATCACTGATCGGCTGCCTCCTGCTTGCCCCCTACTGGGGATGGAGCCCACA
Organism: Cnephaeus nilssonii; assembly: GCF_951640355.1. Taxonomy (NCBI): domain Eukaryota; kingdom Metazoa; phylum Chordata; class Mammalia; order Chiroptera; family Vespertilionidae; genus Cnephaeus; species Cnephaeus nilssonii. The sequence goes on from NC_137078.1 coordinate 26,500,932, forward strand.
ACCCAGGCATGTGCCCTTTACTGGAATGGAGCCTGAGACCCTTCAGTCCACAGGCTGATGCTCTATCCACTGAGCCAAACCAGCTATGGAAGAATAACACTTTTTAAAAGTGCTCACCCAAGGACATTTTTATTGATTTTAAAGAGATGAAGGGAGAGGGAGAGATAGAGAGAGAGACAAGCATCAATCAGTTGCCTCCCATCCATGCCCCGACAGGGATCAAACTCACAACCTAGGTATGTGCCCTGATTGGGAATAGAACCCATAAACTTTTGTTGTTTGGAATGATGCTCCAACCAACTGAGCCACCCAACCAGGGATGGAACAACATTCTTGCAATTTATCTTTTCACTTAGCCATATACAGAATGGCGCAAAAGTTGATTTACAATTGTTTATATGAAAAAAAGACATGCAGGAGGGAGAAACCAAGATGGCCATATAGGTAAACACCTGAACTTGCCACCATGCACAACCACTTCAAAACTACAACTAAAAGACAAAACAAACATCATCCAGAACCACAAGAAGGCTGGCTGAGTGGAAATTCTACAACTAGAAGGAAAGAGAAAAGCACACTGAGACTCAGAGGAAGTGTGGAAGTAAAGTGTGGAGGTACGGAGGCGCGCGCAGAAAGGGACTGGCAACTGAGGACAAGGTTGTCTTTTTCAATCGGGAGGGAGACACAAGCTCCTGACTGCTCTGAACTCCACGGACAAGACTCTGGGGACCCAGACCCATACAGGGGGAAAATCGACTGTCTGGCATCGGGCTGGAACACAAGGGCGGCTTTCTCTCAGAGGTGCTTGCAGCAATTACCGCAGGACACTGAGACTTGGGGGCCTCTTAAGGCAGGGCTGATGGTCAGCCATTGCTGTTTGCTCCACTCTGTTGACTTCCTGAGACCCCGCCCCACCCAATTTACAACTCCACCCCAGCTGTGCACATAGGCTTTTGCATATGAATGGCCTGGCCCTTTGCAATCTAAAATTACCTAACAAACTGCAGCTGGGTCAGAGAGCCCCAGAACTTCCAAAAGAAGGCCCAAGGCTCCACAGCAGCTTGCATTGCTTCACAGCTGGGCCTCATCTGGGCACCTCCAAACCCCAAACAAAGAAGAGGAATCTGCAGATCTCTCTGTAGCTCCTGCTGGGTGGCCTCAGGCAGAGGCTAAATTTGCACCTCCTTGGAGATCCAAGAGCCAGTGTACCCAGTGGTCAGAGTGGGACCATCCAGATTACAACTCCTCAGATCCATAAGGGACACACTCAGGAGGCAGACTCAGTGAGCACCAAAGCCCCACTGAAGCAAGTCTTGCCCCATAAGGGTGTCTCCAGCACAGCAGTTCTCCCAGCGTAGACACAACTGGTCCTCACAGCCAATTGGCCTGGAGGTCAATTCCTCCCAGTGATACCAACAACAATCAAGGCTTAACTACAACAAGACTGTCCACACAGCCCACAAAGGGGTGCACCAAGAGTGTCCACCTCAGGTAAATGGGGAGGCTGAGCCACTGGGCCCTATAGGACACCTAGCACACAAAGCCACTCTATCAACACAGTGAAGCAGCCAAAATGTGGAGACAAAGATAGAGGTCACAAATGAAAGAAATGGAGGAAAGCAAACTACTGGATATAGAGTTCAAAACCATGGTTATAAGGTTATTCAAGAATCTTCTAGAAACCTCTGAGAAATATAGTGAGACCCTCGAGGATATGAAAAAGGACCAACTAGAAATTAAGCATACACTGACTGAAATAAAGAATAATATACAGAGATCCAACAGCAGACTAGAGGATCACAAGAATCAAGTCAAAGATTTGAAATACAAAGAAGCAAAAAACACCCAACTGGAAAAGCAAAAAGAAAAAATAATCTAAAAATATGAAGATAGTGTAAGGAGCTTCTGGGACAACTTCAAGCGTACCAACATCCAAATTATGGGGGTGCCAGAAGAAGAGAGAGAGCAAGATATTGAAAACCTATTTGAAGAAATAATGACCGAAAACTTCCCCCACCTGGTGAAAGAAATAGACTTACAAGTCCAGGAAGTGCAGAGAACCCCAAACAAAAGGAATCCAAAGAGGATCACACCAAGACACATCATAATTAAAATGCCAAGGGCAAAAGATAAGGAGAGAATATTAAAAGCAGCAAGAGAAAAACAGTTAGTTACCTACAAGGGAGCACCCATATGATTGTCAGCTGATTTCTCAACAGAAACTATGCAGGCCAGATGGGAGTGGCAAGAAATATTCAAAGTGATGAATAGCAAGAAACTACAACCAAGATTACTCTACCCAGCAAAGCTATCATTCAGAATTGAAGGTCAGATAAAGAGCTTCACAGGTAAGAAAAAGCTAAAGGAGTTCATCACTGCCAAATCAGTATTATATGAAATGCTGAAGGGTATTCTTTAAGAAGAGGAAGAAAAAGAAAAAGGTAAAGATAAAAATTATGAACAACAAATACATATCTATCAACAAGTGAATCTAAAAATCAAGTGAATAAAAAATCTGATGAACAGAATAAACTGGTGAATATAATAGAATCAGGGGCATAGAAAGGGAGTGGACTGACAATTCTCAGGGGGAAGGAGGTGTGGGGAGTGTGGGAAGAGACTGGACAAAAATCATACACCTATGGGTGATGACAGTGGTGGGGGCGGGTAAGGGCAGAGGGTGGGGTGGGAACCGGGTGGAGGGGAGCTATGGGGGGAAAAAGAGTAACAACTGTAATAATCTGAACAATAAAGATTTATTAAACATAAAAAAAGAAAATAAATAAAATAGAAAAAAAAGAAAAAAGACATGCAGGTTATGAATATTACAATAGCTTTATTAACTCTGTGTTTTGCATACTCACAATTATAAACCTACTTTTGCCCACCCTGTATATGTCTTGGACATATTTTTATATGAGCACATCTAATTGTACATCATTGTGTCCAAGAGTTCCACTGTGTGAATAAACTGGTTTATTTAACCATTTTTGTATTGAAGGAAATTTGTGCTCTTTACATAGTTTCACTCATAAACTTTGCATAGTACGAGAGTGCTTTTGAAGGCTGAATTCCTAGGGGTAGAAATGCTGATTCAATATATTTTCAAATTGTTCTCCAATATACATCTTCTCTGGAAATGTATTAGTGTACCTGTATCCTTATACCCTTATCAACTGGACATTGTACATTTAAAAATTTACCAAATAGGCAAAGAATAATAACACAATATGCATGTTACTAAGGCAGCGATTTTAACCCGTATGTCACAAGAGGTGCACCAATGTTCCTCTTTAATTTCTAAAACATATAATATCTGACTATTTAGTCTGGAGCACTGACCTCTTGTCAAATAAAAAATGACAACAGCCTACATAACAATAGCCATCTGGTATGAATGAACCAAAATTATACCTTTTTTTTTGTTAGATCAGCAAAAAAATTAATATTTTTTTGGTTTGCCGCAGAATTTTAGTAATTAGTTTATATGTACCATGAGATGAAAAAAGTTGAACATCGCTGTATTAAGGTATTACTGATGAAGAAAGAGAGGACAGAAGAGAGAATTAAGAGGTACAAAAAAAAAAAAAAAAAGAAGTACAAATTATATATAATGTAGAAAAAAGTCCACATTGAAGCCTGGGTACTAGAAGTCTGGAGGAACAGAGACTTACATTGCAATATTTAGAGTACTGTACTTGATGTTCAGTTGCTCTTTGCAACTACACACATGTAAGTCTGGTGTTTTGTGTTTTTTTTTTACACTAACCTTACTGTATATCCTCTACCCAAGAGACAGTCAGCTGTTTAACACAATGCTGGCACATAGCATGTGCTCTATGACTATATATTTTTCATTTTATTTTCTGGGGGTGCCACTGGTAAAGGTAGAGAATGAATGACAGACCTGCTACAATCCCTCTGCTTTCCACTATCACACAGTTTCAAAACTTAAAAATTAGTCACAGCAATCTATGAGGTTATTAAGACACAAGTGCAAGTCGTTACATTTCTTTATTGACTATCAGCTGAAAAGCTGTGCTCGTGTGTATTAGTGATGTATTCATATATAGCAGGTCGTTGTGACACATGCCAGTCACTGCTATAACAGACACATGAACATTTTCCTTGATCTGTAACTAATCAGATCCCAAATCTCAGTCTCTTATTTTTACCCACTATTCCTTGCCCCTAGTAGAAATATCATTTAAAACTACTAAGCGGAATACCCTATGCTCTATTGTTAATTGTGTATCTTACACGTACAGGCTCACCTTTTCTGCCTTCCTGAGACAAGCTCCTGCCATCATCTGTCAGGGCTCCAGTTTCTCCCCTCGTGCTGATTCTAGGCCAGAGATCCTTGGCAGCTCACCTCATTTGAAAATGTTACATTTGGAAGATGTACTTCCTGGTTAGCTATAGTCTGCTGTCTCATAACCTATTCAGAAAAATGAGGGTCAATATTAATTCCTGCCTTTCATTTTAGACTGTTGATATCCTCTTTCTAATAAATCAATCAATGGTCCCATGTGGACGGTAGTTGCTGTCTGTTCTACCTTATGAGGGAGCTTAGCTAATAAACCCTTATTAATTAGTCACTAATTTGCACTGTGTACCAACAACTGTTTTCACTAAGTGGTGGCAGCATTAATTGATGCGGAATAATGAGCCCCGCCCTAATTACAAAGAAACACTGCTCTTTACCCTCTGCAGATGATCCCTTGTAGATGAAGGGCCACAGAGGGAAGGCTGGACTAGGTACAGGGTGGCAGAGTCTAATTTGTTTTTAAGCTGCTTTTAAGGAGTTGTTTAATTAATGTGAGATCAGCACACTTAAAGGCTTGAACAGGTGCAAATACACGTTTGTAACCAGCTGGGTAATTGACCGCAGTGGAACAAGCCAGGGCTGAGGATACAGACCTCACTAATCACCTGCTTGCTCTCCTACCTGTGCTTTTAAAAAGGCCTGTTCTTAGTGCAGAATTCTCTGACTCTATCTGGAAGGCCATGCTGTGTTGAGATGAGTGTAAACTCTAGGTCTTTGAGCAAAAATTTATGTGGGTTTACCTCTGCTCACCATCTTCTAACAATAGGGTAATATGCAAATTGGTTGAGATGCCATCACAGTAACGACTAATCAGCAGGCTATGTGCATAGCAGGCGTGGGTGGGCGGGGATTTACAGCGTTGGGGACACCATGGTGGCTGCCACTTGCCCAGGGCTGGCCCGGGGCTCAGGCAAGCTGCCGATGGCCGCTGCCACTGCGAGGGCCTGAGGCTCAGGCAATGAAGGCTGGGTGAGGCTCAGGCAAGCCACAGTGGCTGTGAAGGCTGAGGCTCAGACAGCCTCGCAGCTGGCAGTGCAGCAGCAGAGGCGTGATGGGGGCATTGCCTTCCCCTGATCAGCTGGTCGCCTCTGGCAGAGGGAGGTCAGACTGCGGATGTCAGTAGGACATCCCTTGAGGGCTCCCAGACTGTGAGAAGGAGCAGGTTGGGCTGAGGGACCCCCCTCCAGTGCACGAATTTCGTGCACCGGGCCTCTAGTACACTATAAACATTGCTGCTTTTTTTTTTTTTTTTTTTTGGTTTGTTGGTTGCTTTTATATAGTTGTGGGTAAATAGGTCTTCAGGTTCAGATCTCGGAGCGAGAGAAGTCTAGAGTTCTAGGAGCAGCTATCTGTCTGGGGCTTGGTAAACTGCAGCTCAAGCCAATCAGCCCGAGTCCTGCTTCCTTCCGTAAATGAAGTTTTGCAGGAACTCAGCCCCACTCATTTGTGTAGGTATTGAATGTGCTGCTTTCTGCTACCATGGCAGAGTTGGGTAGTTGTGTGAAAGACCATATGATGTACAAAGATGAAATTATTGACAGTCTGATCCTGTGTAGAACAAGTTTGCTGACCTATGAGATCATGGATTCAACCCATACTATATTTTCCAGCTTTTATTGTGAAAGTTAAAGAAGCTGTCTTTTAAAAATGTGTTAGGTGTCAGGTGGGGCTGACAATGCTCGTCTTCTTTACCAAAGGTTTTCTCAGAGACTTTAATATGTTGACATGCATGATATACATTGTAAATCTCCAAGAAGGAAACAGGGTATGCAGAATTTTTACAATATCATTGCATCTCTATGAATATCTCCAGGAAGAAACTCACTGTCTCACAGAGCAGCCAATGACATTTTAAGATAGTCCTGATTCTACAAAGTGAGAAACTCCTTAGTGACTTTCATTTTTTCATTCTTGTTCTGCTGACCAGAGTCACATCAACTAGGTCCAAGCTCTCTTCAAGAAGAAGATCCTATCCTGGCCTGGCTGGTGTGGCTCAGTGGTTGAGCATAGACCTATGAACCAGGATCTCACAGTTCTATTCCTGGTCAGGGCACATGCTCAGGTTGTGGGCTCCATCCCCGGTAGGGGGGCATGCAGAAGGCAGCTGGTCAATGATTCTCTCCCATCATTGATGTTTCAATCTCTCTCTCCCTTCCTCTCTGAAAACAATACAAAAAATTTTAGAAAGATCCTTCAAGTATTTAAAGACAGTTATCTCTCCCAATTCAGTAGTTTCTTCTTATCCATTTCAACCTTTCCTCACATGGTTTGTTCCCCAGATCCTTAATCTTACCCAGTCATTCTTCTTTGGAATCACAGCAGTTTGTTGACATTCCTTTAAAAACAATGGTTCTAAACACTTAGAGAATCTTAAGGAAATTATAGGTTCTTTCCTGGAAAACACAATCCAAAATAAAATGTTACACACAATTTTATGAGATTCATAGATTCTTCGAAGCAAATCTGTGTCAATTGATTCTTGCTGAAGAACTTCTGTCTAAATTATGCCAGCCAAAACTGAATACAATATTGACTCCAGAACAGCAGGAGTGGAACAAGATTTATTTAACAAACAATGTTAAAAAAATTAGCCTCAAAACTTTTATTTCATGTAGATTTTGTTAGAAACTCCCAAATCTGTTTATATATACTACTGTTACAGCATACATCTCCTATTCTGTTCTTTTGCAAAGGAAAATTTTAATCTGAAAGCAGGACTTTGCTGTTTTTTTTTTTTTTTAAATTAAGTTAGGTTTAGTCAATTGTTTTCTTCTGTCATCATCATTTTGTATCTTAACTCCATCAGCTAATGTACTTGTTATCCTTCTGAGATTTATCATCTGCAAATTGGAAAATAGTGTAATTTCTTGTTTGTCCAAATCATTGAAAACATTGCAATAAGATAAGGCTGTCCCATGGCTTTGAAGAGAGTTGCCAAGTTTATTGTCTTTCCATTAATCAGCAAGTTCAATTGGTATATCCAGTTCATATTATTATATTATACTAGTGGCCTGGTGCATGAAATTCATGCATGGGGGGGGGGTCCCTCAGCCCAGCCTGCACCCTCTCCAATCAGGGACCCCTTGGGGGGATGTCCGAACTCCCTCTCACAATCTGGTACCACTGGCTCCTAACTACTCACCAGCCTGCCTGCCTGCCTGATTGCCCCTAACTGCCTCTGCCTGACTGCCTAATTTCTCCTAACCCCTCTGCCTGCCTGCCTGATCTCCCCTAACCTCTCTGCCTGCCTGCCTGATTGCCCCTAACTGCCTCTGCCAGCCTGATCTCGCCCCTAACTGCCCTCCCCTGCTGGCCTGATCTCGCCCCCAACTGCCCTCCACGTCAATCTGGCCCACCATGGTGGCTGTCCCTGCAATCGCGCACCGTCTGGGCCAGGAGGCTGCACCCAGGATCAGCCAGCAGCGAGGGTGAGAGGGAGGGTGGTTGGCTGAGAGGGGGCTGCTGCCACCGCAGCCGCCTCGTCTCCCGGCCAGTGATACCTCTGTCGGTGGGGTCCTCCCAGGCCCTCAGCACACAGGGAGCCAGGCTGCCCGCCGCCTCCAGGTGTGCTCGGAGGGCGGGATCTTCACAGAGGCCTCGCCAGGAAACAGGTCAGGGAGGGCGCCTCAGGGCTGGTGGGACCGAGGAAAGTGTGGCGGAGGGACTACCTCTGTCGGTGGGGTCCTCCCAGGCCCTCAGCACACAGGGAGCCGGGCTCCGCCTCCCCAACCCCGCCCCCGTCCCCGCTGCCACAAGTCCCCACCCACCAGAGCCTGCTGTGCGCGCAGCCTGGGCATTAGGTCGAGCCTCTGGTCATTGCGGACGTGACGGACCCAGGGTTTTTATATATTAGGATTATCACATTCTATTCAATTCCTCCAAAATTGTAATTTCTCTTTATGTAAAATCTGAATTTTTAAAAATTTGATTTTGAATACATTTTCTTTTCTAACACAGTAGATTGGGATATAGGTTTAAATCCAGTTTTTTTCTCAGTCTCTACCACAGCACCTAGCTTAAATGTATTATATATTTGTTCATTTGTTTATTATATATCTCTCCTACCTCACCACAGTGCAAGTGCCATAAGAGGGAAACTTTACATTTGTTGTTTACATATCCTGGGGGTCAGAATAATAGCATGGAATATACTAGATGCTCAATGAATATTGTATTTTGTGGAATCTAGGAATCCATCATTTGTGAGCTATACCATTATCTTATATACCACTAAGAACAAAAAGCACTGCCAATTAATTTGCTACCTGCTTAGTTATTAATTAAAAGATGCATGTGTCAGAGTTGTTAAAATGTACAATAATATGCACCTTAAATTCAATGAATAAGGAATGGATGGGAGAATTGATAATCATATGATAATTATTTCCAAGATTTAGCTAACATTTCATCTTAAATCAAATCAAAATAAAGTCACCAACATTTATTAATTGCTATGTGCAGTATTCTGGTCAGGTACTTCCTTCAAGCCACCCCTGACTGCACCACCTTGCAGAACTCCCCCACTGCATCTCCCAAACTGTAGAAACTCAGAGCCTGACAACACAATTTAGGACTTAATTATATACTGCCTTTTATTGATCACCGTTGTTTCTGGTGAAATAGCAGTCTTGTCTTCACAGCTAAATTATAAGCCCCTCGAGCATAGGACCAGTTTAAAAAATTATATATTCTTCACAGTGCTTCCCCTTTCTATTACCAGAAAGGAGAATGTGGCAATTGAAGAGCTTGCAGGATTGAATATTAAGTATTGAGAAAACCTAAGAATGTTTGTAGACAGATGGATAAGAGACAAATAGAGACGAACAGATTGAAGGAATGTGTGAGAAAGTGCAAAGTAATGAGAAGAAAATTTATGACACATGGTTTCAGAAGATGCTGGCGGAGATTGATTCAGAAACACGGGAGCAGGAGGCAGGCTTCTTAAGGAGTCAGGAGAAGTTGCAGATGAAGAGTGAATGGGCAGGAATAAGTAAGACACTGTCATGTATTTCCCTCGGAAAACCTAAAGGCAATAAGGAAAGAAGGGCACTAAATGGGAAGAAATGGAGAAAACAAGCCTCTTCCAATGTCATTAGCTTCACTCTCTCTTCCTTTTCCCCACTATCTTCTCAACACTCCAGAGAGTTAAAATCAAATGAAGCAGCTCCTCTTGTTTCCAGTCAACACCTACCCCCTCCTCTCCACGTCTTCTTATTACTTTCCTCAGCAACCCAAGGCTTTAAATAGGTAGGTCTTTCTTAGTAAGGCATCTGTCTTTCTAGATTTAGACATACCCTTTCTTCTAAGTAGTTTCTTTTATAAATAATAGATACAGAGACAGAGAAGCATCGAACAGACTGTCAAACTTCAGTGTGATGGCAGGAGAGGGTGGGGGTAAGAGATCAACCAAAGGACTTGTATGCATGCATATAAGCATAACCAATGAACACAGACACTAGGGGGGTGAGGGTGGCCGAGGGGAGGTCAATGGGGGAAAAAAGGAGACATATGTACTGTAATACTATATGTAATATTTTAAACACTTAAAAATAATAAAATATTATCTATCTATCTATCTATCTATCTATCATCTATCTATCTATCTATCTATCTATCTATCTATCTATCTATCTATCATCTATTTTTTAGAGAGTAAGGGAGAGGGATAGAGAGATAGAAATATTGATGAGAGAGAAACATCATTGATTGGCTGCCTCCTGCATGCCACCTATCTGGGAATCCACCCGGCGACCTCTTGGTTTCTGGGTCCATGCTCAACTGCTGAGCCACACCGACTGGGCTTAAGTAGGTTCTTTTAAAAAATATATGTTTTTATTGATTTTTAGAAAGAGAGGAAAGGAGAGGGAGAGAAACATCAATGTGAGAAAGAAATTTCGATTGGTTGCCTCCCACACACAACCTGACCAGGAATCTAGTCTGAAACCCTGGGCATGTGCCCTGATAGGAATCCAACTAGTGACCTTTCAATGCATGGGACCATGCCCAACCAACTGAGCCACACTGGCCAGGACTAGATATACTTTTGATACTATTGGGAGAAAGAAATGGAAACACAGGAGCATTTTGGGAAGAGGAGGAAGTCTATAATTATAGATCACTGTTTTTTTTCAATCTACTAAGATCTTTACATAAGATCTTTCATTTTATCACAATTGTCCTCTTAAACATTTGAGACAATTGTCCAAAGGTGTTATCTAGCAAAGCTGCCATGCAAACTCTGTTCTGTCTGGCTCCAGAACCCATGCTGTCTTTTTACATCACGTTGCTGTTTAATAGAGCATATTGCTTTCTTCTAATTATGAAAGATTTGTTCTTTTATGTGTTCGTGTATATAATAACTAGATATTTAAAAATATATATATTTTATTGTTTTTTTACAGGGAGGAAGGGAGAGGGATAGAGAGTTAGAAACATCGATGAGAGAGAAACATCAATCAGCTGCATCCTGCACACTCCCCACTGGGTATGTGCCTGCAACTAAGGTACATGCCCTTGACCGCAATCGAACCTGGGACCCTTGAGTCTGCAGGCCGACGCTCTATCCACTGAGCCAAATCGGTTAGGGCAATAACTAGATATTTTTTTATCACTTAAAGAGATTTTGCCTAGATTCAGTATGTTCTTAATATGTTTAATTATATAATTTATACATATTCATAGATACAGTTGGAAAGTATTGATAAGCAAAATGAAGAAAATAAAAGATATTGCCATGCTACATGCCATGACTTTAAAAATCACTAAGATAAAAATATATTCCCCTTCATTACAAAGTATTTTGAATAAGAATATAAGCTTAAGTGTCCATTCAGAGACAGGTACTTGGACATAGACTAATAAATCAATGGCCTAGAATTTCATCCCTGTACCAAAGTTTTCGTTTTAGACCTTGTTGTGGGGTCTGTGTTTTGTTTTGTTTTCTTTCCTAATGAGCAATTGGACTATAGGATCAGGTTTAATTATAACTAGAGTCCTTTCTGTGTGTACATCACTGCAGACCTAATTGTAGGCTGGCAGCCCTGCTGCGGCCTGAGTGGTCATTAGCTTGCTGATAACGGACTGTTCTTGTCAACAAGGCCTCATTAACCATTGTTTTGGTGTTTTTTTTTTTTTTTCTCCTGCAAAATAGTTGTAAGGGTTTGAGCTTGTGATTGAGGCAAGCTGGGCTCATGGTGGTAGAAGAAACTTTACTTTTTACATGGCCAGACCCAAGGATTTTCGGCTCAGATTTTTGGCTGTCCAGGGAAGATCTGGCTCTGTGCTGGGGTGCCAGGAACGTGATGTGACGGGGAACCCTGACCTGCGAGTAAGTAGGCCAGCAGTCTAGTCTCCACTCTTTAGCTTACTCTTGGCTCATCATTTTGCTTTCTAGTCCTCAGTTTTCTCATCTGACAACAAGAAGGTTCTACTCAATTAGAGAGATAACTTCTTGCCAATTAAAATAAATTTGTATGGTGTTTGTGCAATTTGCTTTTTTCCTTTCTTCTTTCTTTTTTTGGGTACCTGTGATTTTTATCTTCTTAGGTTATACACTAGAGGGCAGTGGTACATTAAAATTATAATCTATGAATGTAGTTGGTACTGCACTCAGCTGAAATTCAGACCTTTGGGTTAGTAAGGGGCTTATATCCTTATATACTCAGACAAACTATAGGAAGCTGTTCTGTAGCACTCCAATTAATATTCATCTCACCCCTTGTGGGTATTTCCAGTGTTGGGAACCTTGCTACCTCCCAAGTCAGCTTTTTCTCCTGTTAGTTCTAGTTACTAAAAAGTTATTTCTTTAAAGAAATATCTATTTACATAGAACTTGCACCCACTGTTCCTACAACACCACAGACAGCTTTATTATTTTTTTTCTTAAGGACACTCCAAATATTTCATGTAATTGTATTACTGAATAGTTACAATTATAACATGTTGGTAATTGAATACTCTAAATTTATAATTTACTATGTATTAGGCACTGTACCAGGTGTCTTACTTACATTAATTTTTTAAATCCTCACAATAAACTCTGAGGGAGAGTTCATCTTTATGTATCTTTATTTACAGAGACTAGACCAAAATCATTTAGCAATAAGCAGGGAAGGTGGGATTTGAATCTGGGTCTTCTGATTAAAATCCATGCCATTAGCCACAACACAACGTCTCTTCTTATTGATGTGCAGACCAAGACCCAGAGAGAGTAAGCAACTTGCTCTGTATCACACAGCAAAATAGGAAAAGAGTGGGAACTGCATTCTAGATCTTTGGAGAATGAATTCAGTTTTTTTTTGCAATACATCATACTACATCCAAGACCAGCGTCATTCACTTCCCAAGTCCTCTTCTCTCTATATAAAATGTTCTGTTTCCCTTCATTATTATTCTGATGAGTTCCTTGCTATCTTGTCATGTCCTCTGAGCATCCTCTTAATTTGCCTCATCCTTTCTAAATTATAAAACTCAGAATTCAAAACAATGCTCTGTCTAAACAGCACAGAAGGCATTTGGACTTAATTTTCCATTAACATTGTCTAAGGTTGCATTAATATTTTAGTATAATGTTGGCTTATTTCAAACATAAGGTCAACAATACCCTTTTTTTTTCTTTTAGTTTTTATGAAATGTAAGAACAAGACAAAATGGGCCTGTCACATTTTTATTGCTAGAAAAAATTCTCCTGATCTAAAGAGGAGTCTTTGTGAGTTGATTACAACCTATAGCAAATGCCTGGTTTCTTCAGATATTCCAGAGGTGTGAATGTGAAAATACTCTAGCTCTGGATGATGGTTAGATTCATGTTATATGTAAATGTCCATGTGTGTTTCAGCTTTCCTATCAGAAATGCATACTTGTTGCATGTGGTGGACATTTTTCCCCTGCCCATTATCTTTTGCCATAGTACAACCTGACATCTCTGTGAAAAGGGCTGCCTGAGGCACTGCTGATCAAGGGCCCTGCCTTTCTCTAGCCAAGAGATGGGCATGTGAAGCAATGTTCTCTGTCCATGGATGAGTGATCTAGATTCAAGTGGTATAGGGTGGAAAACTTGGAGGCTGATTCATTCTAATGACATTATTGCACCCTGGGCAGTCTGTCCATTAGATCCTGCTGTCTCAATCATGTGAGCTTACTCTTAAATATTTAATTTGATCTGTGAGACACTTCATATATCATTCCAATTATATATATACTAGAGGCCCAGTGCACAAAATTCATGCACTCGGGGGGGGGGGCGGTCCCTCATCTTGGCCTGTGCCCTCTCACAGTCCGGGAGCCCTCAGGGGATGTCCGAGTGATGGCTTAGCGCCCCCCGCCCCCCGTCCCAGGGAGCAGGCCTAAGCTGTCAGTCGGACATCCTTAGCGCTGCTGCAGAGGTAGGAGAGGCTCCCGCCACCGCCGCTGTGCTCACCAGCCGTGACTCCGGCTCAGGGCTTCTGGCTGAGTGGCTCTCCCCCTGTGGGAGTGCACTGACCACCAGGGTGCAGCTCCTGCGTTGAGCATCTGCCTCCTGGTGGTCAGTGTGTGTCATAGCAACTGGTCGTTCCACCGTTTGGTCAGTTTGCATATTAGCCTTTTATTATATAGGATATATATATGCATAAATATTATTTTTAAAGTCTAAATCAGTTTTTGACTATTGCAACCAAAATAGTCCTCAAGTCATACACTGACCTTTGGAATATATTTACTTTTTTGAAATAGTCCTTTCAGAAAGTTCTACTGTAAGATACAAATCCACACCTGTAACCTATATGTTCATGTTGACCAATGTCACCCAAATAAATTTAATTAAAAAAAGAAAGTTCTACTGTTAAATGGAATAACAGAATAACTAATCTGACCAACAGAGTTTATTGATCTAATATCACATTTATTTTAGAAACTGTTTTCCAACACATATTTGGGATTATAGATTTAAAATATATTTGCCACACCTAATGCAATAGATGTGTTCTTAAAAATATTAGCAAGCTCTAGCCAGTTTGACTCAGTGGATAGAGCGACGGCCTGTGGACTGAAGGGTCCTGGGTTCAATTCTGGTCAAGGGCACATGCCTGGGCTGCGAGCTCAATCCCCAGTAAGGGGTGTACAGGAGGCAGCCAATCAATTATTCTCTCTCATCATTGATGTTTCTATTTCTCTCTCCCTCTCCTTTCCTCTCTGAAATCAATAAGGATATAGTAAAAAAAAAAAAGTGCCACATTAAAAAAAAATATTAGCGAGAAGTGAAATTTTATAAATTGACTTTGCTAAGGGCAATTGCTAGTCAGTAAAAATTGGTCTTGATATTCAATGTTGAATCTTTATTTTTATTCTTTCTTTAAAAAATTTTTGCATTGAACTTATTGGTATAACATCTATATATATAAAAGCCCAGCAACCATTACAGTGGAACAACCAGAATGACCGGTCATTATGATGCATACTGATCACCAGGGGGCAGACACTCAATGCAGGAGCTGCCCTCTGGTGGTCAGTGCGCTCCCAGAGCGGGAGCGCTGCTCAGCCAGAAGCTGGGCTCATGGCTGGTGAGCTCAGCGGCAGTGGCGGGAGCCTCTCCTGCCTCCATGGCAACATTAAGGAGTGGCCAGCCAAGTGGTAAGGAGCGAGCAGGTGGGTGGTAAGGAGTGAGCAGGTGGGTGGTTAGGAGTGAGGGGTCCTGGATTGTGAGAGGGCAAAGGCTGGGCTGAGGGTCCCCCCCCCCCCCCCCGACCCCCTGCACGAATTTTGTGCATTGGGCTTCTAGTTGGTTAATAAAATTATATATATGGGTTTCAGGTGTACAGTTTTATAATACATCACCTGTATATTGTATTGTGTGTTTTACCACCCCACATCAAGTCTCCTTCCATCACCATTTATCTCCCCTTTATGTTCTTTTACCTCCCACCCACTCTCCTCTTTCCCTCTGGTAATCACCATCCTGTTGTCTGTGTCCTTGAGTTTTTAATTTCTTTGCTTAATCCCTTCACCTTTTTCATCCAGCCCTCCAACCTCCTTCCCTCTGACAACTGTCAGTCTGTTTTCTGTATCTATAATTTTGTTTCTATTTTGTTTGTTAGTTTATTTTATTCATTAGATTCCACATATAAGTGAAATCATATGGTACTAATCTTTCTCTGACTGGCTTATTTCACTGAGCAAAATACTCTACAGGTCCATACATGCTGTCGCAAAAGGTAAGATTTCATTGTTTTTTATTGCCGAGTAGTATTGCATTGTGTGAATTTACCACAGCTTTTTTATCCACTCATCTAATGATGGGACCTAAGGCTGCTTCCAAAACTTGGCTATTGTAAATAATGCTGCAACCAGGTACACACCCTTGGCAAAGAATCAAACTCACGACCCTTAGGTGCATGGGCTGATGCTCTAACCACTGAACACACTGGTGGGGGCTACCCCATGTCTTTTGACTGGAGCATTTAAGCCATTTACATTTTAAGTGATTATTTATGGCACATATTTATTGCCATTTTATTCTTTATAACTGTTTTTCTCTCTCTTCTTCTTCTTAAAGAAAACCTTTTAACCTTTCTTGTAATACTGATTTGGTGGTAACAAACATTTTTAGCTTTTTCTTGTCTGGGAAGTTCTTTATTTCACCTTACATTTTGAATGATAGCCTTTCTTGGTAGAGATGATTGGTTGTAGGCCCTTGCTTTTCATTACTCTGAATATTTCATGCCAATCCCTTCTGGCCTGAAATATTTCTGTTGAGAAATCATCTGACAATCTTATGGGAGCTCTCTTGCAGGTGACTGTCTCTTGTTGATTTTAAGATTCTCTCTTTGTCTTTAACCTTTGCCATTTTAATTATGATGTGTCTTAGTGTGGGCCTCTTTGGATTCATTTTGTTTGAAACTCTTTGTGCTTTCTGCTTTCTGAAACTCTGTGTGTCCTTTTCCTTCACAAGGTTAGGGAAGTTTTCAGCCATTATTTCAGGTTCTTGATTCCTTGGCCTCTCATTTCTTCTGTTACCCCTGTGATGTGGATTGTTATGCTTCCTATTGTTGCAGAGGTCCCTTAGACTATCCTCATTATATATATATATATATATATATATATATATATATATCTGTTCTGGTTGGGTGTTTTTTGGTACTTCTTTCAAATTGCTGATTGGGTCCTCTGCTTTATCCAACCTACTGTTTTTTTCCTTCTGGTATATTCCTCATTTCAGATATTGTATTCTTTACTTCTGACTGGTTATTTTTTATGATTTCTGTGTCCTTTCTCATGCTGTTGTAGTTCTCAATAAGTTCCTTGAGCATCCTTATAATCTTGTTTTTGAACTCTATGTCTGATAAATTGCTTATCCCATTTCATTTAGCTTTTTTTCTGGAGATTACTCCTGTTTTTGTTTTTTTCCTCTTGGAATATGTTTGTTTGTTTCCATACTTTGGCTGCTCTTTTGTATTTGTTTCTATGTATTAGGTAGATATGCTATGACTCCCAGTCTTGTTAGGGTGATCTTATGTAGTAGGTTTCCTGTGGAACCCAGAGGTGCTGTCTCCTTAATCACCTGATCTGGGTGCTCCAGCAATGTCCCTCTTATGGATTATGTGCATCCTTCTGTTATAATTGGGTCTTGGTCTGTTTGCTTTTGGTCTGTTTGCTCTTGGTCTTGATTGCTCCTGGTCTTTTTGTGCATGGAGTTGACCCTCAGCCTGGCTGACTATGAGGATTAACCTTCACCATAGTATATGAACTGCTTTGCAACTGCTGACTAAATGAAGTGGAATTTGCCTCAGCAGTCTGGTGCCTTCTGAGATCTCTCTTTGGATATGCCACTTGTGAAGCTAATTGGATCCTGCTCTGATGTTGTCTGAAGCTGGCCACTGAGTGTGCTGGTTCTGTGGCTTCTTGGGAGGAACTCTAGTGCTGGCCAATGTCAGATGGTGCTGGTGATTGGCCATGGGCAACCTGTTTGGAGTTATAAAGTTATTCACAGTTTGTGGATGCTTCTGCTGGGCCTGGGTGTGCTCAGGAAGGACCAAGCTGCACACCTAGGCCAGCATTTTTTTTTTAATAATATGTTTTTATTGTTTTTTTTTTTTTTTTTTTTTTTTTAGAGAGAGAGGGATAGAGAGATAGAAATATCAATGACAAAGAAACATCCATTGGCTGTCTCCTGCATGCCCCCTACTATGGGTCAAGCCCACAACTTGGACATGTGCCTTGATCACTCATCGAACCAGTGAATTATTTCATGGATCAATGGTCAACCACTGAGATAAACCGGCCAGGCCAGGCTGGCTTTTACCAACACAAGGCCCGAGGGCAGGTCAACAAAAGTCTTAAGGCACCCTGAGATCTGCCCTCACCTGCCTCACCTGCCTCACCTGCTGGCTCAGTCACTTAAGGAGCCTCTGGTGGTCCAGTGAGTCACCAGTTAGGGGTGAATGGTGCTCATCAGATCGATACGGGTTCAAACTTGGTGTTAATTCTGGGTCTGAGGCCACTCAGCAAATGTCCCAGGGTATACCAAGTCTAGCTGCCACCTGTTGGGTGCTTACACACCTTTGTGTTGTGTCAGGGTCTTGGGGAGGTATCAGGGTGAGGCCAACAGAGTTTTTCAGGCTCAAACAGACCAATATTTGGTGATGTGAAGGGTGGGCTCTGCACGGATTGGGTGTTTGAGGAAGAAATGCCCCCTCCCCCCCCCCACTAGAGCCGCACAATTTAGTCTGTCCCAAATTCTGCCAGGAGCGGGGCAACTTGGAGTTGGGAGGATGGGACTAGTTGATCTCCCCTGAGGGGGAGATGCCAGTCAGTCTTGGGATAGGCTCCCACCCCAGAGCCACACAACTTAGTCTGTCCCAGATTCTGTCCAGACCTCAGTAGGCTGGAACCACTAGAAGTTGGGAGCTTGTA
This sequence comes from Cnephaeus nilssonii, assembly GCF_951640355.1. Taxonomy (NCBI): domain Eukaryota; kingdom Metazoa; phylum Chordata; class Mammalia; order Chiroptera; family Vespertilionidae; genus Cnephaeus; species Cnephaeus nilssonii. The sequence goes on from NC_137078.1 coordinate 26,519,146, forward strand.
GCTTGTGGATCTTCTGTAAGGGGGAAGCACCAGTCAGGTTCACAGGAAAGTGTGTGTGGGGAAATGGTCCTTGTCCCAAAGCCACAAAACTCAGTCACTGACACTCCCTGAGTCTACCCTAATCTCTACATCCCAGCCTAGGCGGCTGACTCCTCATCAGGGAGCAAGCTTTGCAGGGTGATAGGGAGTCCAGTGGTTGAGGCTATTGCTTTCCCTCAGGCTGATGCTCCAAGGATGGGAGTGCTCCATCCAAAAAACATGGCATCTGCAGTGCGGGAGAGTGACTCAGCACAGGCATCAGGGTGGCTATCCCTTCAGCTCTCTTCCTAGAGCCACACACCCTAGTTTTTCCTCACACAACTCTAGTCTTCTCTGCCTTCTCTCTGCCGGAGCCCAGGGTGAATGACTGTGAACAAGATTTTGTGCATTGACCCTTTAAGAGGTTGCTTGTGACACTAGCAGACTTCCTTCTCTCCCTGGCAGACAGAATTCCCGCTGATTTTCACAGCCAGATGTTATGTGGGTACCTCTTTCCAGCTCTGGTGCCCTGGGCTAAGGAGACTGCCTGGGGTTGAGACCTCACACCCCTCAGGGAGGAACTTAGCAGATGACATATCCCTCTGGAATCTTAGCAGCTGCCTGTGGGAGCAGGGCCAGGACGTTTTGTGTTTCCACCCTTCCTACCAGTCTCAATGTGGTTTCTTCTGTAAATCCTTGCTTATAAGACTGCTCTTCAGCTAGTCTCCAGTTGGCTATTCAGGTTTATAGCTCTATATTTTAATATTTTTATCCATTAACTTGAGAGAGAGAAAGAGAGAAAGAGATTATTTGTTCCACTTATTTATGTATTCATTGGTTGCTGATTGTATGTGCCCTGACGGGAGATCGAACTCACAACCTGAGTGTATCAGGACAACACTCTAACCAACTGAGCCAACTGAGCTACCCAGCCAGAGCCTGATTGTTCTATATTTTAGCTGTAATTCCAGTTTGGTCCTAGGAGTAGGTGAGTGTAACATCCGTCTACTTTGCCACCATCTCAAAGCTCTCTTGATGTTGAATCTTTTAGAATGTTAATAATTCATCTGTTTTATATATTTAAAATTTGATTTTTTTTTCTAAGAGGGAAACATTTTATATTTTCAAGTAAAATTCATTCATGTTTGAAGCCTATTAATATACATTCTTAGTGAAAATATTACATTTTTATTTAGGCAGTGCTTTCTACACCATAGACTTAAACTCTAAGAGCAACAGGACCTTTCAATTCTATTTTTCTTACTGTGTTGTCATTTACCCACCAGGCAGCTCTTTTATGTAGGAAAATTCCAAATTCATTCACATTTTTATTTCTGATTTTCTTCCTGAGTTTCACATTCTCAACTTTTCGCAGGAAATATTTACTTCATTGTTCTAAGGGCACATTCATGTGATGTTCTCAAACCAAATTATTTGTCTCCAAGGGCAGTATTGAGAACATTGTTTTCTACATTATACATCTCCTTTTTTTTATGGTCTAGGGTAGAAATTTCTCCCCAGTTTCAGTACAAAGAAGAAATGGGCTTTTCCTAAGTAACTGATTTGCTTTGCTCTCACTGATCCTGTGAATCTTTCAGGGTCGTGATTACAAGGAAGCCTAAATGTAGATTCCTGTCCCTTTCCTGGCTCACTTATAATTTTCCTTTTCTATACTTACTTTTCTCTGGCCTCATTTTTTCTTTCTCATTTTTATTTTATCTTATGCTATTTTACCTTATGTGTAGTATACATGTTTATAAGCTTCTGTAAATTATTTTTTCACTAGATATGGGTATAAATAATTAAAAACTAAACACATGGACCCATTCCATTTTCCATCTGCATCTCCTTCTGCTTTTCTTATCTCTTTGTTAAAGACCTCTTTAAACTGTCTGATTCTGAGGCTTAAGACTTGGAGTTATTTTAAATTCTCTCTATTCCTTATATCTAGCTAGTTCTCAGAAGTTCTTCAGTTGTGTTTCTACAATTCACTTGCACACTGGGGGAATAAAAGTAAACAGTGGTAATCTGTCTAGGAAATTAGGGACAGAATTTGAAGAGACATGATGATCTGCATCCTTCAGATCACTGATCATTTGGTGAAATCAGCTGCCTACTCCCCATCTGTTCTATCCTTTACTTTCTTACTGTGATTATTTTACTTGGATTAAGTCTTCATTACCAGTTATCTGGACAATTAAAATGAACTTGTCATTGATTTCCTTGTCTTTAGACCAGTCATTCTAAGACTTGAGCTCGCATCAGAATCTCCTGAAGGATTTGTTAAAACATGAATTCCTGAGCCTCACTATCTGAGTCTAAGAATGTGCATTTCTGACAAGGCCCCAGCTGCTGCTGCCCTGGGGACCACACCTTGAGAACCGTTGCTCTAGACTGCTCCCTTTCCCCATTCTAAATGTTGCTCCCAGGATGTAACCATTTCAGGGGCATTTCTTCTTTCAAAAACTTCATGGACCTTCACTGTTTACTAAATTTATTTTAACATCTCAAATGTCCTCAGTACTAATTAAGACCCTAAAAAATCTAAATGCATCTTGTCTTTTTTATTTCTTGACTAGTAGCCCATCATGCGATATTGCGCGCAGTAGGCCGCTCGCTGCTTCCCCGGGAGCCGGCGGGAACCGCAGCGTGTCGTTGGAGCTGCGCTGCTTCCACAGGAGGCAGGCCCGCCATTCCTCTCCGGGCCTGTGCTCGGCTGCGGAGGCTGCAGGCCGGCCCCCTGTCCTCCAGAGGCCCTCTGTGGCTGGGGCGTTGCCACAGTGACAAAGCAAGCGTCCTGCCCCGGCCGCTCTGCGCCTGCTGCCCAGAGGCCCTCCGTTGCCATGGCAACAAAGCAAGCATTCCGCCAGGCCACTCACACTGCCCACGCTCAGTGACAGCCCCCCCCAGGACTGGAGGACTCAGGCGAGGCTGAGGGGACTGGGTGCCGCCATCTTTGTGATGGAGTGACGGTTAATTTGCACATTACCCTTTTATTAGATAGGATATCTCTCAATAGTCATTTGATATTTTTCTATTCTTTCCCTCATCTCTACTTATTAATGATCAACTCATTGTCTAGGGCTCTACACAAATGGCATTCACTTCATGAAGCTTTGCCTGATATTACCAGTTGAAATTGACCGTCTTTGCCTTAGCCGGTTTTGCTCAGTGGATAGAGCGTTGGCCTGCGGACTGAAGGGTCCCAGTTTCGATTCCCGTCAAGGGCATATGCCTGGGTTGCGGGCTTGGTTCCCAGTAGGGGGTGTGCAGGAGGCAGCTGATCAGTGATTCTCTCTCATCATTGATTTTTCTATCTCTCTTTCTCTCTCTCCTTTCCTCTCTGAAATCAATCCTATATAATAAAGCAGTAATATGCAAATTGACCGTCACACCCTCACACAAGATGGCTGCCCCCTCGTGGTCACATGATGGCTTCCCCCATGTGGTCACAAGATGGCCACCACAAGATGGCTGGCAGTGGAGGGCAACCGGGCCGGCAGGGGAAGGCAGCTGGGGGTGACCAGGCCTGCAGGGGAGGGCAGTTAGGGGTGACCAGGCTGGTAGGGGAGGGCAGTTGGGGGGGACAAGGTCTACAGGGGAGGGCAGTTGGGAGTGACCAGGCCTGCAGGGGAGGGCAGTTGAGGGCACCCAGGCCTGAAGGGGAGGGCAGTTGGGGGGGACCAGGCCTGCAGGGGAGGGCAGTTGGGGGGGACCAGGCCTGCAGGGGAGGGCAGTTGGGGATGACCAGGCCGGCAGAGGAAGGCAGTTGGGGGTGACCGGGCTGGCAGGGGAGGGCAGTTGGGGGCAATTGGGCCAGCAAGGGAGCAGTTAGGCATTGATCAGTCTGGCAGGGGAGTGGTTAGGGGGTGATCAGGCTGGCAGGCAGGCGAGCAGTTGGGAGCCAGCTGTCCAGGATTGTGAGAGGGATGTCCAACTGCTGGCCTGTGGGATTGGGCCTAAACTGGCAGTCGGACATCCCCTGAAGGGTCCCAGATTGGAGAGGGTGCAGGCTGGGCTGAGGGACACCCCCTCAGTGCACGATTTTGTGCACCGGGCTTCTAGTAAAATATATATATATAAAGAAATTAACCCTCTTTTATTCTCTTATAGTATCTATAGTGTTATGCCTTTAATTATTAGCATAGTCATCTTGTCTCATACTAAATTTAACAAGCTCCAAAACAAGGAGCACAAATCCTCAGATTCTATTGCATGCTTTTCACACAGGTCTTCTTTAGCATTCATTTTACTAACTATTTACATGGATATTTTTGGGGTGTAGTGGGGAATAGAGTATGAATGCTATTACAAAAACACTTGTAGAATTTCCCTGATATCACTTTTTTTTTGGGGGGGGGTTTGGCAAAAATAATAACATTGCCCACTTTTATTAATACAAATGAAATATTCCACAAAACATATAACAAACAATTAAGAAATGAAGACCCTAAGTGAACTCATCATGCCACAGGATTTCAAATGAACAGTCCAAGGTTTATTAATTAAGTATTATGGCCAGGTTATGGACCAGATTATATATATGACAATCTATCATTAAAGTACTCCCTCCATTGTAAATAATAAAATGTCCTATTTTGATGTAGATCAACAAATATGTTAAAATTGCATGGCCATGAAATACTTTTTCTGGTGTATTTATAGGTGTTGCCTATATAAAAAAATTTCCCATCAAATACATTTAGAAAATTCTATATTGAATTGTTCAATTTTATTGATCCTCAGAGTCCATAATGTGCTAATGTATTTCAGGACTCTTTAAAAGGGAACATACAATATTCATCATTTTTTCAAAATTGTCCTTATGTTTTAATTATCTTACGTTTTATTTTAATTTGCACAGCAGCTCACAGTGATAACTCCCCTTGTATCACTGTTTAGAAACCTAGCCACAAGACTCCCATGTAAATGTTTGGAAAAAAGGCATTTGCCATTCTAATGACCTGAATTAAATGTGAAACTGGTACCACTAAGCACTTACATATCTTTACCCAAATGATGAAAGTGATACTTAGGGTGACAGCTTCAAGTTCACATTCAGTGGATTTCTTTTGTGCTTTCTCTGATTCCTCCAAGTCACCGGGCGGGCGAGAGTTTCGTTGAGGATGAAGTAGGAAGGTTGCTAGACAAAAGACCCAGCTGGTTGCTTTATTAGGTTGCAATTAGCTCTTGCTGCCAGCGCAGGATTCTGCTCGACCTCATTGCCTGAGCCCCCAGAAGACGGCTCCTTTTACAGGTCTCTCTGGAATACAGTGTGTTCAGATGTGTTGATAGCAACATAAAGCCAGCTACTAAGATTACTGGTAATTATAAAGGTCACTTCAAGAAGCTGGAAAACCAAGGATTTCTCTGTTATGCATTTTGTGAAGTTGAGTATGTTATTTCTGACATTGCTTTTCTTGGGGGAATGGAGATGGTGGGGAGGTGGCCGTGTGGACTGGTATTAAGAGAGTAATAGCTGTCCCTAGCCAACCTTTTCTAGATGATCACCTCTACACCTCATCTCATTCCATCTGTTCTCTGTCAGTGAGAGATGCTCTTGCTTACTTTGTGAACCTTTAAAAGGGTTCAAATCTCTTTGATGTTTTTACCTTCAAGCAGTCTCCTTGCCAACATTTTCTGTATCTCAATAAACTCTTCCTTTTCAATATATCAAGACTCTTTTAGATGTTTGCTTGCTTCTAGTTTGGATCTGAAAATTTTCTTTTTAAATCATTGTCTTGAAATAGATTAAATGCAGTGTAGTGAAAAAAATTTTTAAGTATTTGTTGTCTGAATACCTAAGGAATGTTGACTCATAATTTGGCTGATTTATTATCCTATATCCCCTTATTATTATTTTTGTACTTTGCTTGACCCTGAGGTTTCCTTCTGAATCCTACAGTCAATGCCCAGGTGATTACTCTGACACATCTGTTCCCCTTAATCACTGGGCTAAGAGGCATTTACTTATAGTGATTTCTTCTGACTTAGATATGACATCCTCTTTTACTTATTTTCAAACTGATTTACCGACTGTTGGGGCATCCAGATAGACTTGATTTTATTGTACTTCACTTTATTGTGCTTCAGAGATGTGTTTTTTACAAAATGAAAGCAGGACCCTCCACCAGCAAAATAATTATGACAGTTTACTGTGATACTCACTTAATTGTGATGGTCTGGAACCCAACCCACATATCTCCGAAGTATGTCTCTACTGTTTTACGGATTGATTTTTGAAGTCTTAGGGGTTAAATGCTGAGAGTGGACATTTTGTGCCAGTTTGATGGAAGAAGACCAAACATTCTTGGGATGTGTTTCTATATCAATATCCAAACCACAGTCTGGGTTTTAAAATTGCCCAAGCAGGGATTAAAACAACCTGTCAGGTGCTCATTTTTATGTCATGTTTTTGAAAGATTCAAAATATCTTGGAATCTCATGGACTTTTATCCCAACATTCTAAGATTCATTTGGTTACCCCCTCAGGTGCCAAAATGTGCCAACTAACAACCTGCTTCTCGCTCTGTTTCTAGCAATGATAAATGAATGAACGGGCATCAACACTGAAGATTTTCTCTTTAGGACAGGAAATGACGATGAACCTGTCAAAGTGTTCTTGTCTTCATGACATTCAGGTGGAAGGAGGAGATGCCAGTGCCAAGCAGAGTCGCTCCCCGTCTTGCCTGAGAAGAGCCAGCATCTGTGGCTGTCCAGGGGGACAGCGCTCTTACTCTGCATGAGGGAAAGGAGGGTGGAGGAAGCCGTGAGGGAGACACCCCCCCCCCCCCACATGGACACCAGAGGCTCCTTCCTGTCTCCTATGATGTTCTCTAAGATTTCTGTGTAAGAGTAAGAAGTGGATGAACTCTCCCTTTGTCTGTAGCTTCTCTAAGAACCAAAAAAACAAAAAATAAGAAAACGTGCTCCAGAGAAGCTACTTTCATTGGACCTGCAGCTGTGGCTTTTGGATCGTGACCACTTTTGCATCTTTCCAGGGAAACCCTGCACCTTGCTGTTTCCTTCCAGATGTAGGAGAAGGTGATAGATACTGCCCAGGGTGTTTCCTGAGTAAGGTGCCTCCTCAAGGGGAGAAACACAGGACCACTGTTACGGAGAAGTTTCTGGGAACTGGATGGGGCAGGTGAGGTCCTTTAAATCTTAAATCAGCCAAAGGGTGAGACACTTGCTCTCTGGAAACTTGGGTCATACATACTCGTCTTAGATATTTTGCTCTGCTGATGTCATGTGGTATGGAAACCTTCTTCTTGTGTCCCAAAACAATCCTAAGGAAAATCAGCATCCTGGGGGCGGGGGAAGAATGGGAGGAATGTCCCTGGCCAGGAGGCCGGAGGTGCCCCAGGAAGCTGTTTCCTCTGAATAGTTAAATGGCTGCCTCTCAACTTGCACAATGTCACATTGAATTTGAAACAGGGAACTTTTTATATTTTCCCCCTGATTGTGCTGGCACCTGGCAGATGCCTATTTACCACAGGCATCAATACACATAGTAATCAAAGGAAATCAGAGGCACAGATTAGCAACAGCTGCAAGTCATTAGTGACAGACACGGGAAAGCACAATTCTGCACCCAACTTTGAAATAACCAATATGAGTATTTCAGAGCACGAGGGTTACCGCAGGGCACTCGCTAACATGAGAGCAGCCAAACAATAGCTGGGCTTGTCTCTCAAGAGAGCCCTTTTCTCAAAGGCAGCACCACACACTCCATATTAGAAACCAATCAATCACACGATATTGGTCCACTGAGTGTCAGCCCTTTCCAGGGTATATGTCCCCATCTTCTGATCAGAGGTTGTCTCAACTGAGAAATAACCTCTGGCCAGTGGGAAAACTTATCTCCTACTATAATTTTAGTGGTGGGAGTTTGCATATATTCCTGAGAACTTTATATCATTGACCTAGTCAGAAAGGGGCATATAGAGGGGAAAATAAGACAGTCCCCCTTTCCTGATTTAATCTAATTTTTTCACATTTCTATTATAAAATCAGCTCTGATTGATAGCTATTCTCTTTGTGGTTACATATTTTCACTGGCAGCACTAACCTTAGCCTATTCCAGAAAATACTATTCAATTTTTAGCTTTTCCCTAATCAATTCATTCAGTGCCTCAGCGGAATACAAGTTGGTCATTTAAAAATTTCTAGCTGTTGCCTGATATGTCCCAAAACAAATTTAGCCAGCATGGGTTTCTATTTTAGACCATCTCTGGAATTGCAGATTTACTGTACAACTGGGTAATGGCTTAGAGATAAACAGACACAGTGAGCTGCTGTCTGATTAGCAGGACTGGGCAAAATTTAGCATTATATATGTATACTGCAATAATTGGACCATTGGACCATAGGATGTAGATTAAATTGGTCTCATCACCACATGTGGTCTCTTCTTCCCTTACTTGATATTAAAGTTGGATTATTTTTTCTCTTTCTACTTCCCCCTTATCTCCCTTTTCAAAAATATCTTCGGAAGTTTTTTTCCTAAAAATTCTTATAATAATAAGTAACTTGGTTTGGAGATTAGTATAAGAAAGGGAGAAAAATTCTGCCTTTTATCAAGTTCAGAGCCAACCATTAAGTTTCAGCTCTTTAATAATAAGAAATACGCTATTATTTTAGAAAAAAAAGCTTCCAGGAAACATGAATTCTGTGGGGCACATGGAATTCATGTTCATAGGCATTCAGATGCATATTAAAGTCTTACGTGTTGCTTCTTAAATTTTTGGAAGAGAGATATTATTTAATACTGGATTAAATACCATATAGTAGGCTTAAGGAGATGTGATTTCTTGGGGTCATTGTATAAGGAAACATATACATGATATTCATTCATAATTTTATTCACTAATTAATTCAGCACATACTTATTGACCACCTACTGTATCTCAGGGAATGTTTAGGCACCATGGATACAGCAGCAAAATTAACAAATGAGCTGGTTTTAAGGCACCCAGTTGATGGTGAGGATTTAGGCAGCTTACATTTGAGGTGTATACATTGTGTATATCATCTTTTCTCTCCCCCTTTCTTTCTCTTCCCTATCCTTCTTTCTTTCCTTCTCCTTTCCTTTTTTTCTTTGCTTCATCCTTCTTTTCCGTCCCTCTCCTTTATCTATGTTTTATGACTTAGACCTTAGAGGGACTAAATATAGTTCATTCCATACAACTATTTTATTAAATAAAATATATATTTTTGAGAATCTGTATTAGTTAGGGTAAAGCAACTGTAACAAATAAAGCCCCGGTTTGCAGTGGCTTAACACAATAGAAGTTTATTTCTTGCTCATGTAATAAAAGTATTCCTAGTTGTTGGAAGGCTTTCCTCCATGCAGTGACTCAGGAACTCAGGTTCCTTCTATCTTGTGACCCTGCCAGGCCTTGGAATCCTTGGCTTCTGGCTGATGGACCGAGAAAACCTAGATGGTCCTATGTAGATGAAAGCGGGCTTTCAAAAGGTTTAGTCTTAGCTGAATAGACACTTCAATGTGACAGTGCTATCCCAGGGAAGTGGGAGGACAGGTATGAATAGACAATTATGTGTCAGGCACAATGCTAATTTCTGGAGTCAAAAGATGTCCTTCAGGATGGGTACCCAACTAACCAAGCATGATCTCTAAGTACTAATTTAAGTTGTATGTGAGCACAGATGCAGGGACAAATAACTCACTCCGGGGTGGACTCAGGAGTGAGGTAGTTGAAGCAGAGCCATAAAGGGCTTCATCTAGCAGAGAAGAGAAAACAGGGTGCCAGGCCTGCGTAAGGCATAAAGCTGAGAAGATGCTCACTATGTCCAGACAACGGTGAGTGGCTCCATCGGGCAGGTGCCCGGGAATGTGGGGTGACTGGGACTAGATCAGAGAGGGCTCTTGGGCTATGCCTCTTGCACAAAGAACTAGAATAGGATTGTGAACGTGTGCTGTGTACTTGAGGCTTCAGATTTAGGTTGCCTGAGTCTACACCTTTTTGAAGCCCTTGTTTCTTGAATATTTCATTATGTATGTGCAACAAGACCAATTTTTAAAACTTGAAGATTCATATATAGGCCCATTAAAATGTATGACTTCCCCAATCTGACTTTAAGGTTGATATATCGTCACATATTTAAGATCCTTCCCTTCCTCCCAATACTTGTAGTAGTGAATGTGCTCTATTATAATGCCAGGGAGAGGAGTTTCAGGTACCAAAAGTGGCCGAGGTTGTCTCAGCTGTTCTAAGTGGAGAGCACCTTGCACCATGCTGATTAAGCTTAGCCTAGGGGATGTGCCAAAGAATAGGGTCACCAGGGGATGAGTGTGAAAAGCCACTCATTGCTTTTCCCCAAAGTTTCCTCAGTAGAATCAAGGGACTAGAAGAGACTACACGATTTGGATGTCCCTGTATCTGGACTTATCCTTATCATAGGACACTGTTGATTTCATAGTGAATATTTGTTTTCTTTTACTTTAAATGATCTCAAGCTAGTTAGCAAATATGATCAATCCTTTCTATGCCCACTTACATATAAAGAGAAACTATCAGTGATGTAATTGATAAACTTCATTTATTATTCTAATAGGTATTTAATGAACCTTTATTAGAAATCAAGACTGTCTGGGCCTTAGGTGGGAAGGAGAAGAAATAGAAATATGGGTAAACTGAGGTCTCTGCCTACATCTGATAGAGAATATGTGGCTGTATGTAAATAACTAATAACACAACAAATGTGGAAAGTTTTGTAAGGAAGGAGTGGATGAGAGAAAGAACTTATTACTGGAGGAAATCAGGGAAAGCTTCATGGAATAGGGAAATGGGTCTGACTAGTATAGGTAGAAGGAGGTTAATCTAGACAGAGAAGGAGGCTGGAACAGGACATGGAGATGAGTAAGTACAGGGGCATACCTGGGGGTCAAGGAGTCCTCCATCCCACTAGAGACAGGATGGCATTCAAGGAGGACCAGGGTGATGAGTAGGGAGAGGAAAGGGGTGTTAGGAATGTTCACATTTAGAATCTTGAAAACATGGTTAGGAATCTTAGATCTAAAATGGGAAGGTCTACTTCCAAGCTATTAGGCAGAGAATGTATTACCCAGACTTCACTGACAAAGATTCTGAATCTCAGAGAAGTTACCAGAGATTGGGCCAAGGTTACATTGCTGGTTGCTGCATGAGAAAGAAGAGGCTCCTGGCTCTCTGCATGGTGCTAGGTCAGAGAGCAGGTCTGAGGACAAAGGCCAGGGTTCATGAACCCTCAGCTTTGCGCACAGGACAGCACATTTCTCCCAGTGAGAGTCAGCCAACTGTGAACACATTTATGGCTCTTTGAGAAAAAACATGGTCCTCTGAACCCAACCTTGCTCTTCCAACCTAAAGCATTAACTTCTGTTTTGTTGTTTGTTTTTCCCCCCCTGCAAATGTGAGTCTCATTATCCTCATTACATGTGTACTGTACTTTGGAAGTCAGAGAGAGTTCCATAGGTTAGAAGGACTGCTTATAAAATATAGAAACACATGAGGACTATCAGAAAATAGCTCTTGAGAAGATGAAGAGACACAATTTGCTATCACTTGAAATGGATAAGCGTTGTCCAATTGGCATTTTCTTTTACTGCAAAATACAGAATAGAGAATGCTAGAAGATTTCCTTTTTAGAACGTGGTAAAAATTATAGCAGATGAACATTAGGCAAAATCAAAGGGGGATTTTGCTCACATATGAAAGTTTCTAAGAAATCCAGTTGAGTCTGGTTCCAGTATTTGCTGAAGTTTGTGGATGTGTCAACAAAGATGGGTTAAAGTAAGCATATTTTAGATCCTAAACAGAGCAGTCTCATAGTCTGGAATAGAGAGAAGCTTTAAAATGTTTTAAAATGGGTTTCCTTTTCTTTCCTTCCAGCTGCTCCTAGTGCTAGGGGAAGATGAACTGGCATGTTCTTTGTTACATAGCAACATACCCACCCTCGGGAGTGAGGCACATTAGATTTTCAAAACCTGAAGTTCCTTCAATCAGTTGTTAGTGGAGTTGGGGAAAGTAGATTGGGAGACGCTACATATTCATTCAATATGGCACTCTAACACCTGGAACATTTTAGCCACATTCTTCAAAATAGAGCTGATGGTTCATTGGTTAAACTGGCCCAATCAAGTGCCCAATGGGTGCAATACCCTCACTGGCTTTTGCCTCGGCGCCTTTTGGGCTGCCCTGGCTGCTGCTATTTCTCTCATACCCTAGGGGCTATCATTGGAATGGTGTGGAGATGGGCATCAATATCCAGGTGAACTTCCTAGTTTGACCTTTGTACCTTCTTGATTTTACTTACAGCTTTCTACCCTGATCAGAATTATCTTTGTTTTATATATTTGATTAGATTTCTGAGCACATAGGACCAAGTGACCCTTCAGAAACCCAGTATTCCTTTGCTATATATCCATTGTTTCTCTGAGGCAAATTCAATTTTCTAAGACTAGTGGGAATTTTGATCTTTTTCTCTTTATAAAATGCTATGCAGATTCTGTGCTTAATAACTATTGTACTATATTGTAAAGTTTTTATAATTCAGATCTAACACGAAATTTTCTTGAAATGTTTTAGGTTTTCTTTTTCTTCTTCTTCTTCTTCACCCTTTGTGGCTTAAATTAGAAGCATTTTGTGAAAACATTATTTTTATTAATCTATTTCTGGTCCTATAAAAACAAAGTCTACGTTTTGAAGGCAAAGGATTTTAAAATAGTCTTACTACCAGGAACATTTGTTAAGATTAACCTAAAGTTAACATAATAATATATTGTTTAAAGCTTTAACGTTTTCCGTGTGCTCTCCTATTTCTGCCCTGAATTGGTAAATACTGAGCTATTGCTCCTAAGGCAAATACACGGTGAAGTCCCTCAGAGCTTCTGCTCACAACACTTTCAACTAATCAATATTTAGCCTAATCAATACTTATATGTGTTTCTGTTTAAAGATACCTTATTTAGTATATATTGTTGAACTCATGGCCAATACCACTATAACTCATGCCTGAACAAAATGTGTCCAACACATGTATTAAGCACATCACAGCCTGTGCTCAGAAATACTAGACAGCACTTCAGCACTACATTCAGGGCCATTTTAAACAGTAAAATCACCAACAAAGCACAGAAAGTGTGAAAATGCTGTATTAAACAGACCTGGGAAAGGACACTTGTTTATAGTATGAGACCTGAAACCAGAAGGCAGAGTGTTGCCTTGTTCCACCTCCACTGGAAACACACATGTTGGGCAATTCAAATGACTTGTCACCTGTGCATGTGTGTGAATAACTGTAAGAGCACCAGGGGTACTGATATCAGGGTTACAAATAAATATCACCGAGCAGGTGAGTGGGTAAGTAAAGAATCCTTGAATAATGAGGATTAACCGTATTAGTATGTCCATTGATGTATCTGGAAACTCAAGTAAGAAACTCCAAGTTCAGAAAGTCTTGTCTGCGGTTTTGCAAGTAGAACTGAAACCTGGTCTTCTGACTTGGAGTCAGTGTCCATTCTAACATCCAGACTACCTTCTCAGGTAGTAGTTCCCTTCACCCTAGAATCAGGCTCATTGGCACACAGTTAGTTCCTATTTTTGAACAATATGTGGTATCCAGGCTTAAAGTTATCAAGTTCTATAATTTGCAATGACTCATGGAAAACTTTCTTGCAAATTATGTTTTATAACTTGTAATGTTTCCCATTTATATAAGAACATAAATAATCATTGAAATGTTGTCCTGCTATGTTTAATAAAAGAAAAATTAGGGCTTATTCTTCTGACATAAACATTACATTCGTGCAAGGAGCATCACAAGCATGGCTTTGCTCTCATAGAACAGCCAGCGAGTGCTCGTTACATGTAAGGTACCGGCATCAGGAGGAGGCTAGAAGAAGAATAACCCTTCAAAAATATCTTGATGGTTATTCTGTTGGTTTGGTGCCTTCTTCCTTTACAGGTGCCAACTAATTCAGGGTACTCGGCTCTAAGTAGAAAAACCAAAAGTGGTCAGAGAAGACTTTAATTTTAGCTCCTTAATACCAAGATAACAAAATACGGCTACATATTCTAATGTTGGAAACGAGAAGACAATAACTGTTGCTTATGTAATATTTTCAAAAGACATTTCCCAATGGTGTTCTGCAGGACATTAGCATTCCATGAAATCTTAAAAGATACTCTGTTAAAAAAAATAAAAAGGCCCTAACTGGTTTGGCTCAGTGGATAGAGCCTGGGCCTTCGGACTGAAGGGTCCCAGGTTCGATTCTGGTCAAGGGCATGTACCTTGGTTGTGGGCACATCCCCAGTGGGGGGTGTGCAGGAGGCAGCTGGTCGGTGTTTCTCTCTCATCGATGTTTCTAACTCTCTATTCCTCTCACTTCCTCTCTGTAAAAAATCAATAAAATACATATTTAAAAAACAAAAGGTCTTTAAGGGCAAGAGAGTTTTGAAAATATTGGGTTAAATGAGGTTAACCAGGTTTCTTTACTAAAGTCTACTTTAGTAAAGTCTGTAGCTTCTCAGAGTCACTGATAAGCTTGCGTGCGTGGTCACTCAGAGCATTTAAACTGTGGAACACTCAGTGACATTTCCTGTTCTTCAGATCATGGTTTGGAAAATGCTGTCATGCAATATTATGCACAAATTCCAGGGAAGGAGAGAGAAGAGAAAGTTAAACTTTCCATTCTGCTGCGGGAGATGGAAAAGTCAAATGAGATTGATTGCGTTCCCCACCTTACACCACTGTAGATTTCTAGCAGGTGAAACTGGATCTCTGGCAGCAATGCTCTTGGTGGAGAGATAGTATTTACCTGCCCAAGGCAAAGGGAACAGAGTTCCTTCAAGTCCATGCAATGAATCTCCTTCTTGAACCTAGGGGCTCTGAAGGACGTCCGCCACAGTCAACCGTCAGGCTCTTAGAACTGTGGGGCTCGAAGCAGGTTGAATGGTGGGCTTCCTCACCTACAAAGGAAATGCCTCCCCAGATCTGAATGTGACCTTATTTGGAAATAGGGCCGTTGCAGGTGTAATTCAGGATCTCAGGATGAGATCATCTCCTGTTGGATTATCTGATTGGGTATTAAATCCAAAGATAAGGATTCTTATAAGAGAAAAGGCAGGAGATTTGAGACCAAGATAGAAGACTGTGTGAAAATGAATACAGAGATTGGAATCATGTGGCCACTGACCTGGAAATTCTGGAGCCATCAGAAGCTGGAAGAGGCAAGGAAGGATTCTCCCCCGAGAGCCTTCAGCGGAGTGAAGTCCGGCTGACACCTAAATTTTGGACCCTGGCAAACTAATACAAGGCTTTTGGCGAGGAAAGATGAATACTGACAGAGAAGTGGGCAAGGTTAGCAGATGAGGACTGATTAAGTTCAGATGGCAAGGACATCCTAGGGAGTGCTTTGGAAAGTGGAGGTACGTAAATCTTTCAGAGCTTTGACATGGCAAATAATGGTCACACTGATGTAAATGGCAAGCTCATGGCCGTGTGTTGTGGGAGAATAAAGAGAGGTGGGTGTGGATTGTTTGGAGAGCAAGGCCACCACAGGTAGTGGGAAGGATGTCTTACTGCCTGGCAAAGGGTTAGAACAGGGTACCTCTGGGAGAATAATAAAAGATGGCTTGGCAAGGAAGTAACATACATTTCACTTGCCTTGGAACAATCAACGGTGTTGGTGGTCTTGTGAATGGGTTTCAGGGTGAAGTCAATCCGCAGCTAGCAGGTGAAATTAGTCCACCTGACTACCTCTGGGTTCCAGATCTTTCAGGACTGCAGGAGAGCATTCCCTGGACATTGCAGTGTGAGCTTCAGGGAGTTGTGCCCTAATTAAAAGACTTTCCACATATTTAACCATTATGACTAGAGCAAGAAAACGTTACTAACAAATGAAAATTGGTTATGTTTCCATATTCCAGGGCAATAGCATAATATATTATTCCCAGGGGAGTGATTCTGTTGCTTTGGAAAAAGCCCTGATAGGCCTTTAGATTAAGAAGGACAAAACTTCCTGGGCATGTTGAAGAGGAATCAAAATGAGACAAAGATAATGCTTTATAGGTCTGCATCATCAAGTGAAAGAGATAGGGTCAGTGAATGGAGAGGGAAGGGGGCATGGGAGGAGGGTAGGGTAAGAGTGAGAGCTCCCAAGAGCATGGAGAAGGTTGCATGTAGCCTATGGAGGAATATGGCTCCTGAAAAATTTCTTGTAGTAAAAAATCGCTAATACATGTCTACCCTTGCCTGACATTGAAAGGAAGTTGTTTCCTTCTCTGCACTGTCCTCTGTTACTTTCAAGCGTCAGTAAAATTCAACTACACAGTTTTGTGTTAGAGCCGCTTCAGGGAAAGCAGAAAGGCACAGTGTCCAGTATGGTTGTGGGGGAAGTGGTTGGCAAGAGGATATCCATCCTAAAAGCCAGGGATAGCGGAGCAGGGGATGGCAGGTTGTGGAGTGGACTGATTCAGGGGAGGCAGGGGCAGATCCTGAGAGAGACTCTAGACTTCTGGCCTGGGAGCTTTGTCTAGGTATTAAGGGAGGAATTATCCCATAAGAATAGAGTGTTATTCAGACTGGAGGTGTCTGTGCACTTGAGTAAAATCAGATGCACTCAGAATCGGGGTGAGTGGGTAGGGTTTGGGAGTGCTTGACTGAGGAGACTTATCAGCTTATTATAACAATCACCAAATTTATTTTATGTTGTGAAATTCAATATAACTCTTCGGCAAAGCACCTGTCCTATATTCAGGTTGTTCCTAAAAGGCTGTGTATGTATGAGTGTATGTTTTGGGGGAGAGGGTGGATATTAAGGACGGGGGAAAGTGGAGGGAAACCATGCCAATTAGAAAATGCCATAAAATCATTGACTGGTGATGCATAGATGTGATTCTCATTAAACAAGGAGCAGAGAGAAATGGGACAGGCAGAATGGTAAAGCTGTTGGTGGCACCCACTATGGATGATTGCAGAAGGAACAGGAAGTTATAATCTAGAAATATTATACTCAGTACTGAAATATAAAGTCATTTTGAGAATGGAGAAGTGGTTGGTTTGAACCCATTTGATAAAAGCAATCTAAATGGGAATGGATGTTAAATGTGTTTATTCTGCCAGATAATCATGCTGTTTTTGTTAGATATGTAAAGGTTTAAATATTTAAGTGATGCAGGTGAAATGTCACTCAGGACTGAGATTCCTTCTTCCCCAAGGCTGTTAGATTTGTGTGAGTATAAGTTACCAAGACATCAAATATTATTCCTTTAGAGAGTATAATGACATGCTGAACTAGGGCTATTTTGGGGGGAAAATTTTGTTTGTGTATTGGGATCTCTTTACTTTCCTACGATGTCTTCCCATGTGATTAGATGACTGGTTTCTGTGCCTTCTGAGGCTGAGAAAAGATTAGATCACTCATTCCCAACTGGTCATTTCTCTCTGTAGATGGGAAAATCAGTGCTAATTGATACTTTTTATATTTAATTACACTTAATTTCTTCTGTCTGGCTGCCCTGAAACCAAGAAGAGGAAAACAGTGTTCTACATGCAAATCTTCTAACATAAACATTTCTTAACCTCATTTGCCTCAGGATTGATCCGAATATATAATTCTTACGATAAAAGCTGTTTAAAGTGATTTCTTATCTGTTTCTTTGATCCTGTCTCTTGAGTCCCTCATTCTGGAAACCATCTCTGTGATTTCTGCGATGGGAATTGTCTCATTTTCTACTTCTTTACAGTCAGCACTTCTATATTCATCATTACAATAATCAGGTCCCAGTCCTTTTGTAAACTAATGTCATAATCCTGAGGTCCATCTCTCTGTCTTTGAAACCAGGCACAGGGCTCTGGTCAATGGCTTTGATGGCATCCCCTCTTCTTCAAAACCTGATACTTCTTCCTTCAGGGTAACATTCCCCAGTCTCAACTCACCAGCTCTGATCTTCCAGGTTCCTCTGTACCTGTCAAGCTGTTGTTTTATTTGCTCTCTTACAATATCCTGCATTCCCCAGCAGGGACAACATTCTCTTCCCCGCCCCCCTCTCTCTGATCCCACCCATTATTCAAGAGGCAGATCCCATATTTCCTGCTCTGGAATGCCTTCCCTGAGCACTGCAGCCAAATGAGATAGTCCCCTCCTTTAACATCCTATGATTTATTGTCAAGTGCATTGACCTGGCAATCTAAGGAGTCAACCTAGGGAATGGAAAGGCTAGGAAGGAGGTAGGGGTGTGTGCGTGTGTGTGTGTGTGTGTGTGTGTGTGTGTGTGTGTGTGTGTGGCGCGGGGTTAATGGATTCAGAAAAATGTGTTAATCTCCACTGGCTTCTGTTTTTTTAATTGTTTCCTCTTCCTGGTTGTCATAGGATTAATAAAATGTAATATATGTAAAAGTTTATAAAGTAATCTATAAAGTTCTATACAGGTATAAGTTATCCTAACTGCTGTTATCTATCTCTGCTAATGATTGACTCTATAAAAAGTCTCTGTTGTTATTTAACACTTCCTATATCCATATGTAACCAATACAACTAAGTTCCCTAGCCAAGGTACAAATATATTGACTTCACATGTTATTTTTCGAATTCATTGCTTGACCTACCCCCACACCCCCATCTTGCCAATTATTATTAGCAGGAAATCTGTTATCTCTCTCTAGGAATTTTCAAATAGCCCTCTTCTCTATGTTTGAAAAGAAAGGGGTTTATTATTGAATATATTTCCTATGATTACATCGAAATGTATATGAAGTTGAATCATTATGTTGCACACCTGAAACGAATTGTATGTCAACTATATTTTAATAAAAATAAATAAACTAAAAAACAACAACTCACAAAAGTTTTATTTAGTTAAAAAAAGGCAAGCCTTGTTTCTAAAAGAGAGGCAGAGAGAGAGGACAGAAAATCCCAGTTAGTGCTTTTCTCAGCCTGGTGGGCACTTCTGCGTTCAGGATTAATCCCTCTGCAGGCCCAGATGTCTATAAGGTGGTGGAAGCTATGAGTCCCCCAGCATGGCAGCATGCCATTTGGCCAGGTTGTTTATGGCAGGCGTAGAGCTGACCTGCTCAGATCTCCCTCCAGAAAACACGCAGTGGGGAGCATAGCTGACTGATAGCCTCCCAAGTCTCACCTTTAGATTGATGGAGATGGGGCTGGGGAGGGGGTATTAGAACCGGGACATTTCTGCCCAACACAGATGCTTCTAACAGGCAACTTTAGCTCAGGTGCTCCCTATCAGCCTGGCTGAGACTTCCTCAGACCTTAATCCCACTTGCTTCCTTCTCCCTTCACAAGTGTCTGTCCTGTATCATGGTCTGAAGACTCTCCTCTCCTTCTCTTGTTCCTTCCCCCTTTATTCTTGAGGAGAATTTCTCCCAATTAATCTCTTGCCTATCTAATCCTCTCTGGATCTGTTTTTAGGGAGATCCAAAATGACATGGTAGGATGTCCAGGCTCACCCCATACTTTCCAGACTCTTAGACTTGTTTTGACCCCACACTTCTTCTCTCCTGTAAGCTCCCCTTTGGGGCTTCCCTTTCTTTCCAGCAAACCTTAGGTAAGGGACATTTTGGTCCTTCATGACAAATGTCCTTATTCTGAATCTTAGGGAGTTTGGGTTGAGTTTTTCCCTTTGCAGAAGACTCAGAGTTTCTCTCTGCAAATTGTCTTACTCCATCCATCTGACTTGGCAAACAAGGGGAGACCTCTCTGTCTGCTTATAGTACCTACGTCCCGGTACGTCCTTTCCCCAGAGCAAGGAGGTACTGTTACCCTTACAGTTTGAAATCCAAGGCAGAAGCAGTTTAAGTTATTTTCTTCCTAAAAAAATCTCCTTCAGGTGATTTGTTATTTCTACCCCTGGCCTTCATGGAGGCTGACATGGTTTTAGGTATCTGTTCAGTGAGCACCCTCTTCATAGATTTTTGTCTTGTTTCATTGTATCATAAGCTTCTTAAAGCTGCTTCTTGCATTTCAGATGGCTCATCTGCAGAACTGAGGGCTAGATGAAACTATTTTAAAGATCCCTTTTAGTTGTGTGATTTCCAAGGAAGATGTAATATTGGAGATGGGCTGGTAAAATAATTTTTGTCCTTTAAAATATGGTGTTCATTCTCTTTGATAGTCTGCCTTATAATTATACACCGCACTTTCCAGTTTTCTCACACGCATTATATTATCATACCCACCTTGTGAAGTGTCAGAGTAAATATTAGCTGCCCTTTACACGTCAGGGACTTGAGACTTGTGCAAGTTAAATGACAAGTCTCCCAGTTCCTGGAAGAGTCGCTGGGTCTGGTGCCCCTTGTCCTACTAATCAAGATGCGACATGATCTTCCTCTCACTCCATGCCCAGCAACTACTAACTCAGCATCCTTCTATGAAGCACCTTTTCGTGTCTCTTATTCTCAACCGTCTGTACTTAGGGGCAGAGGGTTAGGTAAGGTACCACCAGATTCAAATGCCTACAAGGGCCAGGCAGGCTGTTAGTGAAATAGGGCCAGAAGCCGGCATTCGGAGGGAGGGGACACTGACGAGCACATTTCCTATCTGAAAGGGAAAGCCCCTGTTCAGCCCTAGCCCTTTGTTGCCACTCAGAAGTGCTGGCCCAGCGCGCCTAAATTTCCAGTTTTTTCAAGGGAAGCTGGAAATACAGATTTTAATGTGAAATCTGCATTTTAAGATGCTGAAAGTAAGTTAAAAAATGTTAAACCCTGTGAGGCCAACACACACACACATCTATAGTGCTGTTTGGTCCCATAAATCCCCAAGGTAGGGACCTCTGACTTGGAGGTTTGAACTGTGTTTAACTAATTCTGTTAAGATACTGCCTCAAAATCCTCTGAAAAGATTTGGTGCAATTTTGCCACTTTTATTGAAAGTTTGGTGTAAATATCACAAATAAAAATAGTAAGCAATTGTCGGTTGCCTGCTATGTTCTAGAGAGGATACTAGGCGCCCGATATACATCATTACTAATTCCTTTAGCAAACGTATGCGAAAGAGCCATTGTTATTTTCAGTTTATAGATGAGGGAGCTGAGGCCCGGAGTTGCCCTGATTTGCTAAGGCTGCATCTTCCGTTAGCAACTGAACCAGGATCAAACTGAGGCTTCCGGCCCCGACTGTACTCATAATCTTTGTTTTTGTTTTGTTTTGTTAATCCTCACCCGAGGATACTTTTTCCATTGATTTTTAGAGAAAGGGGGGCTGGAGGGAAAGACAGAGAGAAAGAGAGAGAGAGAGAGAGAGAGAGAGAGAGAGAGAGAGAGAGAGAGAACGAGAGAAACATTGGTACCTCCCGAACGAACCCCGACTTGGGGCTGGGGATAAAACCCACAACAGAGGTACATGCCCTTGACTTGGAGTCAAATCCGTAACCCTTCGGTCTGAGGGCTGACGCTCCAACCACTGAGCCAAATTGGCCAGGGCTGTTATTCTTTTTTACACCACATTACCAACATCCTCAGAGCAGAGAGAGACACGATAAAATGAAAAATGTGGTACTTTTATTTTGAAATGGGTCAAAAAATGGTCTCTCAATATGGAGAAGTTAAAAAGACAAGCATAATCCTCTTTTCTGAGTGGAAGAGGAGTGCTTTTCTCTGTGAGCATGGGGAGGAAGGAAAGAGAAAAGGAGATTGCTCACAGTAGGGCGAGCTCCTCCGTTCTTTCAAACACTCTTGAATTAGGCTCCCCACCAGCTAGCGTTTGGCTTTTGTACTCAGACTGTCTGCCTGCTTTGACCATGATGTCCTGTGAGATGGCCACTGGCTTACCACTGCTATCTTTGAGTCCCATTTCCAGAAGCCAAAGCTCGAGGGGAAAAAAGATCTTTTGTTTAGGGTCTGAAGTCAAGTCCAAATATAACAAGATCCCAATAACTTCCTCCACCCCCTAGGGTTTAAAACCAAATTCCCTCTGCCCAGATGGCTGCTACAGAAAGACAGAGCATTCCCCCACTGCTTCCTCTTTTTGTTGGCTGCCCACTGATTACAGCTAATGACTCCCAGCTGTACTGCCTCTGAAGACTAGGGGAAGATGAATCTTTGAAAAATAATTTAATAACAAGACTCCTCCAGGGGTGGGTGGGGCTGATGCCAATCCTGCTGGAGCCCTCCCTCATTCAGAAGTTAGCTGGATGGTGTGCCTTAGAAAGAGAGGAGTGTTGCTATGTGCATTTTGAAGCCCTCTAAGTGTTCCCCTTAAGAATCTGATTGATTCTATTTACTAATCCTGGTTGGAAAAAAAATTATCTCTAACTACCAAAAACGAAAAGGAAAGTTAGATAAGTGCAATATATATTTCTTCAGCTCTAATCCAGAGAATTTGAGGAAATATCTTTTAGGGTTATGACTTTATCCAAATCAGAGATACTTTAGAATGGATCTCTTTGGAGGGTTTTCCAACATGTTTATATCATATGAATAATTTAATGTCTATAATTCAAATTTTATTTATTATTATTTTTTACTTTATATATACAATCATTATCTTTATTTAAAAATTTTAAATTGAATGTATTGGGGGTAACATTGGTTAATAAAGTTATATAGGTTTCAGGTATACAATTCTACAGTACATCATCTGCATATTGTATTGTGTGTTTACCACCTCTAGTCAAGTCTCTTTCCATCACTATTCATCGCTCTTTACCTTCTTCTATCTCTCCCGACCCCCTTCCCTCTGGCAATCACCATACTGTTGTCTGTGTCCATGAGTCTTTCTTGTTTTCCCTTTGCTTAATCCCTTCACCTTTTTCACCCAGCCCCCCAAACTATCTCTCCTCTGACAGATGTCAGTCTGTTTTCTGTATCTGAATATGTTTGTTTTGTTTATTTTGTTCATTAGATTCCACATATAAATGAAATTATATGGTACTTGTCTTTCTCTGACTGGCTTATTTCACTTAAAAATTAAGTCTCAAGAAGGGTTAAGTCCCTTCCAAGGATACAACTATCTTTGGAGGATTTTTCCATCATGGTTATCCTATATAATAAAAGGATAATATTCAAATTGTCCCCTTGACTGGAAGTTCGGGAGTTCGACCAGGGGGCAAGGCCAGCCTGCCAACTGCCCACGGCCCCTCCCCCTGGCCAACCCCACCCCTAATTGCCCCCGACTAGTGGGGGGGCGGTTCGGGCTGGCCAGACCCCACCCATGCATGAATTTGTGCACTGGGCCTCTAGTATTGTATAAACATAAAAACTTATTTTCTGACATTTCTATTTTGGTTTTGAAATTTTGGAACTTTTGAAAGGTTATCTTCAAATACTTGTTCCGTTCAGGATCCTGTTCTCTTCAAGAGTACAATTAACCATGCCTAGTGTATCCTAGGGAGGCAGTGTCAAGGAAGAGGCCCGCTGCTTCTTTATGGTTACTAGGAGCCATTGAGACCTGTGGAGTGCTGAGATTTTCAGCTTGAGTCTAGGGCTGGCTCTCTTGGGAATGAGTTCAAGAAGAGCAAAAGATAACTTACCTTGAGAAATTTATTTAAGATTCTGACGTCAATGAAATCTCTCTTTTTTAAGTATGTATGAATTCCAGATAAAAATGTTTCATGGTACTATGAATGAATACTACTTTCGTGAGCTTACTAAAGGAGCAGATACAGTGCTTGGCACTTTACAGGAGTAGCTGGCTTCCCTCCTTCCCTCCCTCCCTCCCTCCCTCCCTCCCTCCCTCCCTCCCTCCCTCCCTTTCTCCCTCCCTCCATTCCTCCTTTCCTCTCTCCATTCCTCTCTCCTTTTTTTGCTCTCTTTCTTTTTTTCCCTTTCTCCCTCTCTTTCTCCCTCTTTCTTTCTTTCTTTCTTTCTTTCTTTCTTTCTTTCTTTCTTTCCTTCCTTCCTTCCTTCCTTCCTTCCTTCCTTCCTTCCTTCCTTCCTTCCTTCCTTCCTTCCTTCCTTCCTTCCTTCTTTCTTTCTTTCTTTCTTTCTTTCTTTCTTTCTTTCTTTCTTTCTTTCTTTCTTTCTTTCTTTCTTCTCCTCCTTCCCTCTCCCCATTCCTCTCCTTTTCCCTCTTCTTCCTTCCTTCTCTCCCTTCCTTCCTCATTCTCTTCCTCCTTCGTTTGTTGTTATTTGTGTGTGTGTGTGTGTGTGTGTGTGTGTGTGTGTGACATACTACCACCCTTCTTTCTGTAATTAAGCCCACTTTCTTATTATAGAGGGGGGCATATGATCTGGATTAGGCCAGTCAAATTCTTTCAACTAGGAGTTTGAATATTGAGTGTGGACACCAGAGACAAAAAGCAGATGGAGCTGAGTCATGTGATGGCTGGACCTTAGCTGGGCAGTCCATGGAAGGGCTCCTGCTGCTGACCCCTAGGGCTAACCCTGGTTGTTGCCTTTCCTAAGGCCTGATTGTTCACCTCTTCCATAATTTGGTGAGCTATCTCAATATCTTTCCAATGCATTAATTGTTTTGCTTAAATTAGTCAGAATTAGTTTATGTTGCTTAAAACCAAGGAACCTTACTTAAATGACTAGATATATGTTATTTATCTTAATCTTCAAATCAATCCTACATAGTGGGTATTATTCTTCACATTTTACAGATGAGACATGGAATCTTGTGAAGATAAATGAGTTGGTCAAGTTCATATGTTATGAAATGGCAGGACTGGTGTTCAAATTCAGTTTTTCCTGACTACAAAAACCAACATTGTATCAGCTATATTTAATGACTTAAACTGGGGGAAAAAAACATTTAAAAATATTTGTAATGTTTGAGACAACTCACAAAACTTAATAACTTTAAAATATAAAGAGTTCTCTAGTATCAGTGAAGAAGTTAACATACTAATAGAATACCTATTTCTTGAAGAATTTGTAACAATGTGTCATACATGTGGAAAAAGTTTAATCTCATTAATAATACAAAGAATGCAAATGAAAACAATGGCATAGCATTTTCAACTATTTTATTGATTAAAAATTATAACACTAAGTTTGGTGAAAATCTTTCTCTCATCAGAGGTTCTATGCAAACTTTAGAGAGAAAAATTTGTTTAAATATATTTAGAATCCCAAATTTGCTCAGAAACTCTGATTTAGACATTTATTTTAAGAAGATAATCAGTGGTATACTGACAGATTTATGTATTAGGATATTTATCATCATATTGTTATTTATAATAGCAAAAGTAGGAAGCAAACTAAATATCTAATGATCTGGAAATGGGAATAATTGAGGAAAAGTCTATGACATTATATTACATTTTTCACAACTAGGAAGGCCAAATATTCACTCACTAAAAAATTATTTAGAGCACTTACAATGTACAATGCACTGTTCTAGGCATTGGAGAGTCTGCAATGAACAATATGAAGTCTTTTTCTCATGAGCTTACATTCCAGAGGGGGAGACAACAAGCAAACAAATACATATATGATTATGATCAATATTATGGGTAAATATAAAGAAAAGAAAAGGGGATAGAAAGTGATTCAATGGAGGTAACACTTGAATCAAAATCTGAATGAAGTACAAGAATATTATACAAAAAATGGGATATATCCATGAACTATTGCTATAATAATACTGGCACAAAAACATCTCAAAATTAAGTGGTTTAAGATAAATGTTTGCTAACATTCCATTGCAAATTCCAAAGCAAATGATGTTGACAAGTCCAATATCAATGGGCCAGGGGAATGTATTCTATCTAGAGTAGGAAAGGTAGGTGAATGAATATTAGATGAATAATAGTCCAGGTAATCCTAGGAAGAAAGAGATGTACCAAGGTCCTATATTGGAAGCAAGCTTGGTCTAACAAGAAGGATAGTGAGCTTTAAATGGAATAGTTATGGAGCATAGTGAGAGGAGATGAGGCAAGCAGGCCTAGATCATTTAGAGGCTCTGAGGTAAAGGGTATAGATTTTACATGAGGGTATTAGAAAGGCATTGGAGGTTTGTAGCAGGCAAATAATCATAGAATTTACATGTGAGTAACATGATCCCATCTATACTAATAAAAGGGTAATATGCTAATTAGACTGGATAGACTGGACATCCTTCCGGACAAAGCCACAATAGTGGGGACTGAGGCAGAGGCGATTAGCGGTGATCAGGGCGGCAGGGGAGAACAGTTAGGGGCGATCAGGCTGGCAGGGGAGAGGAGTTAGGGGCAATCAGGCTGGCAGGGGAGAGTGGTTAGGGGCGATCAGGCCGGCAGGGGAGAGCAGTTAGGGGCAATCAGGCCGGTAGGCAGAGGTGGTTAGGGGCGATCAGGCAGACAGGCAGAGGGGTTAAGGGTGATCAGACAGGCAGGCAGAGTGGTTAGGGGCAATCAGGCAGGCAGGTAGGTGAGCAGTTAGGAGCCAGTGGTCCCAGATTGCAAGAGGGATGTTCAACTGCTGGGCTGAGGGACCACCTCCCTTGTGCATGAATTGCATGCACTGGGCCTCTAATCTATAATAATCTATAATAATGAAAGCATAATATGCTAATTAGATTGGGCATCCTTTTGGACAACCTTCTGGATGAAGCCGGGGCTGCGAGGGAAGCCCAGGTCCCTGGTGCCTGCTGGTGGCCGGAGGGAAGCCAGGGTCCCAGGTGCCAAAGGGAAGCTGGTGCCAGCAGCCGGGGGAAGGAAAGCCTATTCTTGCACGATTTTCATGCATCGAGCCTCTAGTTTTTATATAAAAATATATGTCTTCATAGAAAAAAGACTGAAAGAATATATACCCAGATATAAACAGTGGCTATCTCTCGGCAGTATGCTATGTAAAATTTTATGTTGCATTATTTATACTTTGTTCATAAATTGATTTTTCAAACAGTAAAGAAATCTTAAGATAAAAAGGAAATCTCTATAGAGATCTATAGAAAATTAATTATCAAGATAAAGCCAGTAGACTAGTAAGCTCCTTTTATTTTATTTTTATTTATTTATTTTAGTAAGCCCCTTGTAGCTCTAATTTCTCTGATCTCTACACTTGGAAGAGCTGGTGAGTTAAAGTCAAATTACATTTTCTCAGGGTTTGGTTATAACTATATCTATGGATCTAGAAATAAATAAATATATGTTTAAAGATTAGCATATATTTTATTTTATTATAGAATATTTCACACATATAGAAAAGTATAGGCACTAATATAACAAAAATAATATATTTATGACTCAGGTCATTCATATAACAAAATTTTCCTTGTCTGCTTCAGATATTTCTCCCTCCCTTCCTTCCTTCTCCCTTCCAAGTTAAAATGTTACAGAAATAGTTGAAGTCCCTGTAACTATCCTATTTCTCTCCTGCCATATGCTGAAATGGCCTGAATTTGGAGTCTTAGTTCCTGTGGATATTTTATAGTTATATGTGCAGCCAATAATAATTTATAGGGTTTCTTTATCTTCCATCTTTATTAAATGATATATTCTATGCTTATCTAACTTCTCACTCAATATGTCTTAACACATATTTAAACTACTATAGAGAATTCAACTGTATAATAAGATCATAATTCACCCATTGTCTTATTGATGGATTATCAATTTGTTTCTATTTTTTCTCAAACAGTGCAAGAATTAACATTCTTATACCTATCTCTTTGTGAGAGTTTCTCCATACAATTTATATGTAGGTATGGCATCACTGAGTAGCATAGTCCTTTATTATTGAGACTAGAGGCTTGGTGCATGAAATTCGTGCATAGGGTGGGGGTCCCCTCAGCCCAGCCTGCACCCTCTCCAATCCGGGACCCCACAGGGGATGTCTGACTGGCGGTTTAAGCCCGATCCCAGGGATCGGGTCTAAGCTGGCAGTCGGACATCCATCTCACAATCCTGGATTGCTTGCTCCTAATTGCTCACCTGCCTGCCTGCCTGGTTGCCCCTAAGTGCCCGCCCCCCCAACTGCTGGCCTGGTTGCCCCTCACTGCCCCCCCTTGCCAGCCTGGTTGCCCCCAACTGCACCCCCCCCCACTGCTGGCCTGGTTGCCCCTAACTGCCCCCCCACCAGCCTGGTCACCTCACGCAGCCTGCTGTTCAGTCGTTTGGTCATCCCTCACTAACCCCCCTGCTGGCCTGGTTGTAGGCAGCCATCTTGTGATGGTGTGATGGTCAATTTGCATATTACCTCTTTATTATATAGGATGTAATTTACATACCATAGTGAGCATCTGGGTATTTATCCAAAGAAAATTAAAACACTCATTTGAAAAGTTCTATGTACCCCTATGTTAATTCAGCATTATTTACAATAGCCAATATATGAGAGCAACCTAAGTGTCCATTGATAGACAAATAGGTAAAAAAGATTTGGTATATATATATAATGGAATATTACTCAGCCATAAAAATGAAATCTTGCCATTTGCAGCTACATGGTGTATGGAATGATACTCCAACCACCTGAGCTGGCCAGAGCCTATACTAGAAAATTTTTCATTTCAGTTACTATCCTTTTCAACTTCTGAATTTATATTTGTTTTTTTCTGATAATTTTCTTTCATTGCTTCCCATTAGTTTTTTAGGCATTATTTCATTTAGTTTTTTTAGCAATATTTTAAATAATCAAACATTTTTTTATTCTTCTATATGATAGAGGAAAGATTGTGGTGGTGGAGTGTTGTGGATACTTGAGAAACTTTGAAATTGAAGTGGAGAATGAGAAAGTTTGGTGATAGGGATGAAAATATTTTGGGGCAGATTTCAAGTGTCAAGAGAAGTTATTGATATGGTTGGTTCTAGTCAGCCTGGATGAATTCCTCTGATAATACTTAACAACTTATGAGGCATCCACTGAAATGTGGGAATACTGGAATTTATCTAATGTTGGAATTTTGTTATCAGTTGTAACTAAAAGATAGAGAGGCAAAGAAGTTCCTGAAGATTAGAAAGAGGGACAAATATTGTATGATATCACTTATATATGGAATCTAAAAAAGCTGAACTCATAGAAACAGAGAGTAAAATGATGGTTACAGGGTCTGGGGGGAGAGATGGTGGGGAGGAATATGGGGAGCTGTTGGTTAAAGGATATAAAATTAGAGTTATAAAATGAGTAAGTTCTGAGATCTAATGTACCACAAGTTGACTATAGTGAATGATACTGTATTATATACTGAGTTATTAAGAGAGTAGATCTTAAATGTTCTCAAAACACACACACACACACACACACACACACACACACACACACACACACACAGTAATTATGTGAGATGATGGAGGGGTTAACTAACCCTATTGTGCTAATCATTTCGCAATATACATGTGTGTCAAATCATCACATTACATGCCTAGACTCTTAGATGAAAAAGGAAGGAAAGATGCCTGGAAGGGGTGTAAAAGGACAAAGTAAAGCAGTGAGTGCCCGGGAGGTTTTAATAGGACTGGCGAATATGTGTGTTGGGAGTAACTGAGTGTGTCGGCGGGAATGATAGTAGTCTGTGGTCAGGGATTATATTAATGAGTAGTTTCAGAGATGGGACAGTTTTGAGTTCTATCAGTTACAGAGGAGGGTAGCCAAAATGAAATTGAAGAGGAAGTTTCTAAAATTGGATTGGCTCTGAAGATAACAAAGTCATTCAGAGAATGGCAGAATATGGGGTAACGAGAAAAACTGCAAGATAGTTGCCAAATAATTAAACTGAGGGCAACCCATACAGTGAAACAAATATTGATACTTTAGTCTGGAGCCCTGGGTAGTACTTCCTCAAACTACACTCAGTACTGTTCTTGCCTTGCTCTTCCTGTGTTTACCACCTTCAATTATATTATAACTAGGGGCCCCGTGCATGAGTTCGTGCACCTTGAAAGGAACTGTGGGCCACGGGGGCTGTGGTGGGCTCAGGGGTGGGTCTCGGCCCATCCTCCGTGCCCCTGCTTGGCCCCTCCTGCCACAGCCCCTGGTCCTCTCTTTACTGGCAGCCCCACGCCTGGCGGGACCACGGCACGTAGGAGCAAAGAATTTTCAGTAACCACCAGAGGCTCACCCTGATGATAGCGACTGGTACCCCACCTTGGTTTGGCGCCCCCGCTCACCTGCTTCACCATCCTGCCACGGCCAACACCCACCATGTTCTGTGCTCTGACGCCTGCTGCCGACTGCCATGTTTCACGCATGCCCCCTGGTGGTCAGTGAATGCCATAGCGAATGGTTGTTTGGTTGTTCCGCCGTTTGGTCTATTTGCATATTAAGGTTTTATATATATAGATTATTTTCAGAATCTCTCCTTTATCTGATTACTAGAGGCCCAGTGCACAGGGTGTGTGTGTGTGTGGGGGGTGTCCCTCAGCCTGGCCTGCAACGACGCCAGCATCCCTCACCCCGGCCTCTAGCCAGAGGCTCCTCCCCTCCTTCCGTGCAGCCCTTGGGAAGATGCTTGTCCTGGGGCCTCCTCAGGGGCCTGGCCCACGATGCCTGGCAGCTCGGGTACTCGGGGGCTTGGGCTCTCAGGTTCGGCTTCCCTGCCCAGCGTGGTGCGCATCAGCTGCCATGGGAGCCGC
This sequence comes from Cnephaeus nilssonii, assembly GCF_951640355.1. Classification (NCBI taxonomy): domain Eukaryota; kingdom Metazoa; phylum Chordata; class Mammalia; order Chiroptera; family Vespertilionidae; genus Cnephaeus; species Cnephaeus nilssonii. The sequence goes on from NC_137078.1 coordinate 26,549,621, forward strand.
GCCTCAGGAGTCGCCCCCTTGGACCATACTACTTGCAAGTGCGGGGGGAGGGGGCCGCCGTGGAGGCAGTGATTTGATGTCTGTAGCATGCCCACCAGACACCCCCCTGCCGCGGCACCACACTGGCCGCGTCTGCACTGCGGGCAGGGAGCTTCCAGTCAGTGACTGGGGCTGCCGGGCTGCGACTGGGGGCTTCAAGCGAAGGACCCCGGCACCCATAGGGCTCTGTCAGCATCAGGAACTGGAAAGATCCATTTTTCTGGGTCCTCCCCTCTCTCTGCGCAGCTGGGGCGGGGACGCCGGGCTTGCATCCCCACAGGCCCCTCTCCTCCCTCCACGCGGAGCTGCCGGGGCATGGACGCTGAGCTCGTGTCACCCCTGGCTGGGCTCACGTCCCCACATGCCCCTCCCCTCCCTCCATGCGGAGATGCCACCAGCGTCTGCTATGGGCGCCGCCATTTTGTTGCAGAGTGATGGTTAATTTGCATATTACTGTTTTATTAGATAGGATAAGCTCCTTTAGGTTCATTTTGTAACTCAGATTCCATTACCTATGTCAGATATGCAATAAATTTTATATTGATTAAATGAATAGGAGAAAAAGTGAACAGAGAGTAGGCACCATTTTGGAAAGTAGAGAGATACACTTTCATTTTTCTGAGTGTAGATTTAGTAGATCACAGGTCTCTTTCTCCTCCTTTCCCCAGCTCCAGTGTAACCAGTTAGATACATTTTTTAAATTAGAAAAACATCTAGAGACATTGGTGAAACTGAATAAAAGAAACAAGGCTTGCCCGTTATTTACCTTTGATTACCTGCTTCATATTTGTTTTCTACCACCTTTCAGCAATGCAACTCAGAATTTCTAAATATTAAGTATAGAGTTGTCAAACAGAATTTAGCATTATTCAATTTTAAAAGCTTTATCATGGACTGCCTTTTCCCCTTGAAAGCCAATAGGAGGCTTAGAGAGGACAAATTAAAGTCATCTGGAGCTTTCATAATACATCCATCTTCTAATGTGTTCCTTGTAATGATTAGGCTTTTTATGAATGAAAATTGTTTTCCATATGGTCTAACTTGTCTGCTCCTTAGCATTTTTGCTCACTTAACAGAAGTGATATTAATGTTATGTGATTAAAAAATCTTGAAAATGGAGAATGATTTGCTATAAACACATACACAGTAAGTCCTCAATATCTTTGTTAAGTCCTGTGACTTTAATTGAAACAACGTATAATGAAACCAATTTTACCATAGGCTAATTGATATAAAGACTTAAATTCGTACAGCATCACATCAATGTTATAACAAAATGATGTTGAATGAAAAAATGTTATTTGAAGACCTGCTGTGGGTGTGTGTGTGTGTGTGTATATAATGAAATTTCACATTACACCATTTGTTTTTGTTTTTCTTTGCTTTTTTTAAATTTCAAGAAAAAACAATTTTAAATATAATAATGTTACATGCAATAAACATTAATATGTCAAGAAAAATGATTTTAAATATAATAACATTACATGCAATAAACATTAATATTTCAAGAAAAAAGGTTATTAAGTATAGTAATATTACCAAAACTGTACTAACATAGTATGATATCAGGATCGAGTATGCAAATTAACCCAACCAAGATGGCTACGGCCATGGAGTGAGCAGGAGGCTTGGGTTTCCTCAGCAATGGAGGAAGCCAAGCTTTCCACACACCCTGCAGGCTGAGGCCTCCACTCAAGGCTATGAAGTTTCAATTATAGAAGATAAATAAATCCCAACAAAAATGGCAGCAGTCACAGAGCTGGAGAGAGCAGGAGGCTTGAGTTGCCCCAGCGATGGAGGAAGCCAAGCTTTTCGCACACCCTGGCAGGCCCAGGCCTCCACTAAAGAATACAAAGTTTCAATTATAGAAGATAAATACATCCCAACAAAAATGGCTGCGGCTGTGGAGCAAGCAGGAGACTTGGCTCCACTCAAGGCTACAAAGTTTCAATTATAGAAAATAAATAAATCCCAGATCCCAGGGCCTCCCCTTGGGTCACTGGTGTGGCTGGCCTGCAAACCACCACAGGCCCCTCGCCCAGGTTGCCCCACGTCCCAAGGGAAGCCCCACCCTGATCCTGGACACCCTTCAGGGCAAACCACCTGGCCCCACTTGTGCACCAGGCCTCTATTCTATCTAATAAAAGAGTAATATGCAAATTGACCATCACTCCAACACGCAAGATGGATGCTCCCATGTGGTCAAAGATAGATGCCCCCATGTGGACACAAGATGGCCACCACAAAATGGCCAGCAGGGAAGGGCAGTTGGGAGGGACCAGGCCTGCAAGGGAGGGAAGTTGTGGGCAATCAGGCCAGCAGGGGAGGGAAGTTGGGAGGGACCAGGCCTGCAAGGGAGGGCAGTTAGGGGTGACCAGGCCGGCAGAGGAGGGAAGTTGGGGGCGACTGGGTCTGCAGGGAAGGGCAGTTAGGCATCAATCAGGCTGGCAGGGGAGTGGTTAGGCGGTGATCAGGCTGGCAGGCAGAAGTGGTTAGGGGCAATCAGGAAGGAAGGCAGGCGAGCAGTTGAGAGCCAGCAGTCCTGGATTGTGAGAGGGATATCCGACTGCCCGTTTAGGCCCAATCCCGGTAGGATCAGGTCTAAACGGGCAGTCGGACATCCCTTGAGGGGTCCCAGATTGGAGAGGGTGCAGGCTGGGCTGAGGGACACAACCCCCCCCACTGCACGAATTTCGTGCACTGGGCCTCTAGTATACTAATGATATGCTATGGCCACTCAATTGCTTGCTATGACTTGCGCTGACCACCAGGGGGAAGATAGTCAACCAGTCGCTATGACATGCACTGACTACCAGGGGGCAGACACTCTGACCGGTAGGTTAGCTTGCTGCTGGGGTCCGGCCGATTGGGACTGAGATGGGCTGGACACACACTGGAGCCCTCCCGCAGTCCCTCCCTTGCTGGCCAACCTCCTAAATACCTCCCCAGCCTCAGTTGTGCACCAGTGGGGTCCCTTGGCCCGGCCTGCACCCTCTTACAATCTGGGACCCCTTGGGGGATGTTGGAGAGCCGGTTTTGGCCCAACGGCAGAACAACTGGTCGCTATGATGCACACAGACCACCAGGGGGCAGATACTCAACGTAGGAGCTTCCCCCTCATGGTCACTGTGCTCCCACAGGGGGAGCGCCGATAAAGCAGAAGCTGGGCTCATGGCTAGCGAGCGCAGCAGCTAAGGATGTCTGACTGATGGCTTAGGCCCGCTCCCTTTGCCATCAGTCGGACATCCTCTGAGGGTTCCCAGACTGCAAGAGGGCACAGGCTGGGCTGAGGGACCCCCCGAAGTGCACAAATTTTGTGCATCAGGCCTCTAGTTTATATATATATCAAAGCTTAAGCAACCGTTAAGACCTAATGACCGGAACTAGCAGAACGACTGGTTGACCAGTCTCTATGATGTTCACTGACCACCAAGGGGCAGACACTCAATATAGGAGCTGCCCCCTGGTGGTGAGTGTGCTCCCACAGGGGGAGCGCTGCTCAACCAGAAGCTGAACTCATGGCTGCCGAATGCAACTGTGGTGGTGAGAGCCTCTCCCTACTCTGTGGCAGTGCTACCAAGTGGCGGCGGCAAGCGCAGTGGGCTGGGCTGAGCACGAGCAGCATGGCGCCTGGCCCTGGCTCAGGCTCCTCCCTGACTGCCTGCTGCTTGGCGCACTGCTACATCCCAGATTGTGAGAGGGTGCAGGCCAGGCTGAGGGACCCCCTTACCCCCATGCATGAATCTGTGCACTGGGCTTCTCGTTGGTGTATAAAAAAGCCATAGATTTCCAGGTGCTAATTTTGTATCCTGCTACATTGCTGAATTCATTTATTCAGTCTAGTAGTTTTTTGATGGAGTCTTTCGTTTTTTCTATGTACAATATCATATCATCTGCAAATAATGACAGTTTTACTTCTTCTTTTCCAATTTGGATGCCTTTTATTTCTTATTCTTGTCTAATCATTATGGCTAGCACTTCCAGTACTATGTCTAACAGGAGTGGTGAAAGTGGGCATCCCTGTCTTGTTCCTGTTCTTAGGAGAAATGGTTTTAGTTTTTGCCCATTGAGTATGATGTTGGCTGTAGGTTTGTCATATATGGCCTTTATCATGTTGAGATATGCTTCCTCTATTCCAACTTTGCTGAGAGTTTTTATCAGAAATGGGAGTTGGATTTTGTTGAATGCTTTTTCTGCTTCTATTGATATGATTATGTGATTTTTGTCTTTCAATTTGTTTATGTGATGTATCATGTTTATTGATTTCTGAATGTTGTACCAGCCTTGCCTCTGTGGAATAAATCCCACTTAATCATGGTGTATGATCTTTTTAATATATTTCTGGATACAATTTGCTAATATTTTGTTGATTATTTTAGCATCCATGTTCATCAAGGATATTGGCCTGTAATTCTCTTTCTTTGTAGTGTCTTTTTCTGGATTTGGAATTAGGATAATGCTGGCCTCATAAAAAGAGTTTAGAAGTGTTCCTTCCCGCCGAAACTGGTTTGGCTCAGTGGATAGAGCGTCGGCCTGTGGACTGAAAGGTCCCAGGTTCGATTCCGGTCAAGGGCATGTACCTTGGTTGCGGGCACATCCCCAGTAGGGGGTGTGCAAGAGGCAGCTGATCGATGTTTCTATCTCATCGATGTTTCTAACTCTCTATCCCTCTCTCTTCCTCTCTGTAAAAAATCAATAAAATATATTTTAAAAAAAAAGAAGTGTTCCTTCCTTTTGGATTTTTTGAAATAGTTTGAGGAGTATAGGTGTTAGTTCTTCTTTGAATGTTTGGAAAAACTCTCCTGTGAAGCCATCCAGACCTGGACTTCTGTTTTGTGGGAGTTTTTTTTATTTATTATTTCATCATTTATTATAGGACTATTCAGGTTTTTTTATTCTTCCTGATTCAGTTTTGGGAGATTGTATTTTTCTAGGAATTTGTCTATTTCATCCACATTGTTCCGCTTGTTGTCATATAGTTGTTCATAGTATTTTCTTACAATCCTTTGTATTTCTGTGGTGTCAGTGTTACTTCTCCACTTTTGTTTCTGATTTTATTTATTTGGGTCCTCTCTGTTTGTTTCTTGATGAGTCTGGCTAATGGTTTATCAATTTTGTTTATCCTTTCAAAGAACCAACTCTTGGTTTCATTGATTTTTTTTTGTATTGTTTTATTAGTCTCTATTTTACTTATTTCTGCTCTAATATTTATTATTTCCTTCCTTCTACTTACTCTGGGATTTTCTTGTTGTTCTCTTTCTAGTTCATGAAGTTGTAGAGTTAAATAGTTTATTACTGATTTTTCTTTTTTCTTTTAAAAAATATATTTTATTGAGTTTTTACAGAGAGGAAGGGAGAGGGATAGAGAGTTAGAAACATCGATGAGAGAGAAACATTGATCAGCTGCCTCCTGCATACCCCTCACTGGGGATGTGCCCACAACCAAGGTACATGCCCTTAACCGGAATTGAACCTGGGACCCTTCAGTCCACAGGCCAATGCTCTATCCATTGAGCCAAACTGGTCAGGGCTTTTCTTGTTTTTTGAGGTATGCCTGTAGTGCTATGAATTTCCCTCTCAGAATTGCTTCTGCTGTGTCCCAGAGATTTTGGGTTGCTTTGTGTTCATTTTCATTTGTTTCCAGGAAGTTTTTTATTTCTTTCTTGATCTCCTTGGTAACCCATTCATTGTTTAATAACATACTATTTAGCCTCCATGTGTTTGAATATTTTTACTATAGTTCATTTCTAATTTCATTCCACTGTGATCTGACAAGATGCTTGATATGATTACAATATTCTTGAACATGTAAAGAGTTGTTTTGTGTCCTAACATGTGGTCTATCTTTGTGAATGATCCATGTGCACTTGAGAAGAATGTATATTTTGCTGCACTGGGGTGAAATGTTCTATAAATGTCTATTAAATTAATCTAATCCAATGTGTCCTTTAGAGTCTCTGTTTCCTTGTTAAGTTTTTGTCTCGAAGATCTGTCGAGTGAAGTCAGAGGAGTGTTAAAGTCCCCTATTATGACTGTATTGTTGTCAATCTCTCTGTTAAAGTCCTCTAGAAGATTTTTAAAAATATATTTAGGTGCACCTATATTGGATGCATATATGTTTACCAGGGTTATATCCTCTTGTTGGATTGATCCCTTTAGTATTATGTAGTGACCTTTGTTATCTCTTGTGATGGCCTTCATTTTATTTATTTATTTTTCTTTTTTTAAAAATTTCTTTATTGATTAAGATATTACATATGTGTACTTATTCTCCCATTACCCTCCCAAACCTCCCCCCCATTTATGACCTTCATTTTAAAGTCTATTTTGTCAGATATGAGTATTGCTACTCCAGCTTTTTTTTCTTTTCCATTTGCATTGAAAATTTTTTTTCATCCCTTCACTTTCATCCTGTGTGTGTCTTTTGTTTTGAGGTGTGTCTCTTGTAGACAGCATTTAGTTGAGTCATGTTTTTGTATCCATTCAGCTACCCTACACTTTTTGATTGGAGCATTTAATCCATATACATTTAAGATTATTATTGAGAAATACTTATTTATAGCCATTGTAATTCTGTATGGCTAGGTTTCTTTCTCTGTTTCTTCTCAGCAATCCCTTACAGCAATCCCTTTAGCATTTCTTGTAATGCTGGCTTGGTGGTGATGTACTCCTTTAGCCTTTTTTTTTGTCTGGGAAGCTCTTTAATTTGACCATCTATTTTGGAAGATAGCCTTGTTGGATATAGTAATCTTGGTCTCAGATCCTTGATTTCCATTACTTTGAGTACTTCATGCCATCCCTTCTGGCCTGTAGAGTTTCTGATGAGAAATAAGGTGTTAGCCTTATGGGAACTCCTTTGCAGAGAGCAGTTTTCTTTTCTCTTTCTGTCTTTAAGATTCTCTCTTTGTCTTTAATTTTTGGCATTTTAATTATGATGTATCTGGGCATGGATCTATTTGGGTTCTTCTTGTTTGGGGTTATCTGTGCCTCCTGAACTTGTGAGACTTTTTCCTTTACCAGGTTAGGGATGTTTTCTACCATTATTTCTTCAAACACCTCCTCTATTCCTTTCTCCCTTTCTGCCTCTTCTGGCACACCTGCTATTCTAATATGTTACATTTCACATTGTCCCAAAGCTCCCTTAAGCTGTCCTCCTGTTTTTAAATTGTTTTTTCTTTTTGGTTCTCTGATTGAGTGATATTTTCAACCCTGTCTTCTAATTCACTGATTCCATCCTCAGTTCCCCTAATCTGCTGTGTATTCCTTCCAATGTGTTCTTTGTGTTATGTCATTCTTTATCTCAGACTATTCTTTTTTCATAGTTAATATATCTTTTTTCATATTGTTGAGCATTTTTACTATCATTACTCTGAACTCTGTTTCAGATAAATTTCTTATCTCTGCTTCATTTATCTCTTCTTCTGGAGAATTTTCTAGTTCTTCCATTTGGGGGTTGTTTCTTTGCCTCCTCATTTTGGTTGTCTGTTTGGGTTTGTGAGTATGTTTTAGGTAGATCCTCTACACTTTTCAATCTCTAGTGTAGGATAGTGTTAAAGGATGTTACTGACTAATTGGATCAAGCAAAGACTCAAAGCCTCCAGAGACTGCATCTGTCTACAGACTAATCAGATTCTGACTTGAATTGTTCCCAGACCATCGTCCTTAGGTGTAGCAAGAGTTTTTTCAACACGGTGAGGTAGTTGCTTCTGCCTGGAGGCTAATTTTTACTTTTAATATTTTAAGTGATCTCAGGGCAAGGTGTTTTCCAATAGGGTGTGTCGACTGTCTTCATCCAAGGCAAGGCAAATGTCTATGTGGGAAAGATATCCTCTGTTGCATGAGGGAATGACTCAGCCCAGGAAACTTGAGGTGTCTGCCTTCTGAGCTCTATTCCCCGAATCCCCAGTCCTGGGTTCTGCTCTCACATCTCCAGTCCACTTCGCACTCCCTCTGCCAGAACACAAGGTGGTGGCTCCACAAGGAATTTTTGTGCATTGTCCCTTCAAGAGGGTGCCCGAACTTTCACCTGCCACTCCCTGGCAGACAGCACACAGATGATTTACACAGCTAGATATTATATGGGTACCCTCCTCAGATTTGGTGCTCTCTGCTAGGGAGGCCAGCTTGGGGATTAGATCCCAAAGTTCTCAGTGGTCCCTGCCCTGCTCCCCCCTGCCCAGCTGAGATATCTCTCCAGGACTTCAGTTGCTGTCTGTGGGTGCCCAGCCAGCCCTTTGGTGCCTTCGCCCCTCCTAACAGTCTCTGTGTGGTCTCCACCTTCGGTCCTCGGGTATTATGGTTCTCTACTGTGAGTTTTCCGTTGATTATTCAGGAAGCCTTTCCGCATTTCAGTTGTAATTCCAGCTTGTTCCTGGGAGCATGTCCATGGAGCATCCACCTACTCTGCTGCCATTTTTAATATTCACATTACACCAATTATAAATGCTACTTTTCTTTCTTAAACCTGGAAACTAGAGGCTACAATGAAGGATGGAGTAAATTAAATGAGGAAAAGACAACACATTCAATTCTGTGGTCTAAAGATATAACCAAGGTTTGATTTCTATTTTATTGGACAAATTGTATTTGTCTTTGGTATATTCCTATACTCCTTCCTGGGATAAAAGAGTAATTTGTCTTTGACAACTGTCATTACATTAACCCCTGTGGTTGACCCTGTGTTTTTCTTTCTTTGATTGCTATATTTCTTTCTTCTGGAGCTATGCAGGAGGATATTGGAGAGGATGACTTTCAATTCAGAGTTTAGTTAAGTTCATACAAATAGTTAGACACACCAATCAACATTTCTCATATCTTCCTCTATTTATTGCTACTTCTACCCTCCCTTCTCCCAGGTGTCCAGTATTCCTTGTGAATTTCTGGCTGCCCAAAATCCATTGCTGTAATGCTTCATGAAGTCTTCCCCTTCATCAACATTCTCCGTGCTTTGCATTTCATTATTTCCTTGCCTTTAATCCTTCCATTAAAATTTCCATTCCCTTGTGCTCAATGAATTAGTAAATGTTAAGTGTCTGCTTTGGCTTATTCCAATGTTTAGAACTAATGCTTACAGAATTTACCCTCTAGTTTTAGTCAAAATTTACCTACATAAACAATCACAATAAAACGGAATGAAGGGTCAATTATATTATGTCAGCCATAGGAATAATTTTCAGAGAAAGAAGAGGTCAGTATGTGCTGTAGTAGTTAGAGAAAGATTAATGGAAGACACATGCACCAGTGTCTGGAGATAAAGAATTAATGTTTTATTTCCTTATTGAATAATTTACTGGCATAGCTAGAAATTAATGGAATAAGATTTATGGCATTATAGGGAGGTTTCTGGTCAAGTCTCCTCAAATCACTTAGCTTCCTACATGGTGTACTTTCTTCCTATTAGCTAAAAGCTCTTCCTATTCATAGTGACACTATTCAGAAGCCATGATTAAACATATACAGGGCTTTGTTCCCAGTGGAATTTCAATGAGGGTTGACTAAGACAAAGATTATTCCAATGATGTCAACCTGACCACCAGAGTTTTCGGATGCATTATGCCTGTAATTTGGGAAGAGACTATAGGCTAAGAATTTTCAAATGCTTGGAGCTTATCTAATTTTAGTACCTTTTCAGTGACATGAAAAATCAGACCTTCTTTCTGCAAACCATTTTCTGAGAATTAGACTTCATACTTCTGTTCCCTCCGGTAGACCAGTTAGCCTGACACTCTCTCTCTCTTTTAAAGGTAAATTTGATTTTTGAGAGATTTAATCTCATTCCCTATCACAACATTATTTTTCATAACAGCAGGAAGAAATTTGATAAACTATTCTAGTTTCTTACATTTGTGAATTTAATTCCCACTTCGTCAAAATGGGCTTCTGTCAGGGGATGAAACCAGATGCACCGAGTTGTTCAAGTCTTAAATGTCTCTCCAGCTTGTTGAAGCAATTGCATTAAAAATCTTTATAAATATGGTTGCTGACTTTCCTGTTCCCTCTGTGTTCCTGCAGTACTTACACTATTTACACTTGAGCTTTTGCCACATCTGGTTAGAACTCAATGGCTGCCCTTTCCACTCCCCCTGTTTTAAGTTACTACCTCCCTCAATGCTTCTCTTCCATGCATTGAACTTCCATTAAGTTCTTTCTGTGATCAAAAAGAGGTGGGGTGGTGTAGCAAGAAGAGCATGGGCATTGGTCCCAGAGATACCCAGGTTTGAATCCCAGCTCTGGCTTTTGCTAATGCATGATCTTGGATATTTTAACTTTTCTGACACTCAGTGCCATCACACTTACCTTGAAGAATTGTTTGGATTCAATAAAATAACACATGCAACAGCATCTGCCACAGCGATTTGCACATAGTAAGTAAATCATTCTGCCCATTTCCCACTTATATTTATGTATTTGGCCATAATCAAGAAACAGCAATTTCTTATGTAAAGAGGGCTTATTTAAAACTTAGACACACCAACCAGCATTCCAGTTATAACAAAAGTGGGACTTTTCAACCTGGGACTCCATGAAAACAACAGAAAATTATCTATTGAGTTCCAAGGAAGCATGGTAGAGGCTTTGTCTGCAATTTTCCACTTGTCCTCTTGGAAACTGTACAGAGCAAAAAGTTGAATGAAAAAAAAAATCTATAAATTCCATTTTCAGTAAAACCAGGAGACCCAGAATTGTCTTAAACTACAAAATATATATGTGCATGCTGCCAAAAGCAATGGAGGCTATTGGAAGCTGGCAAGAAGCTGCATGGTAAATGGTGATAGGCAATGAGAAGAATGATGGGAGGAGGGCATTAGCTGTGGTGAATTACAGAAAACACAGTAAATGTTCACTTCAAGTAGTGGGGAGACCTCTTCCGCAATGGCAACTGCAGTGAGCAAGAATGGATTCAGGGTGATCAACTTGTCCCAGTTTGCCTGGACCTTTCCTAGCTTTAGCACTAAATATTCCATGCCCTAGGAACCTCCTCAATCCTGGGCAAACTTGGATGTTGTTTACCCTAGATGAGATGCAAGAGGGAGTGGCACTGTGGGGAGATGAGAAAGGCTCGGGGGCCACATAGATGGCAGACTAGAGAAAGTACAGGGCAAAATGCACCAACAAAAAGTGGGGCTGCTCTCTTGGAAGGTAAGAGATGTGTCCCTGTGGCAGTGGCTGGTGAAGAAACTGGAGGATCACAGTGGTAGAAGCCATTTAGTTTCTAAAAGGGAATGTGGTTGAATAGAGGCATCATTTATAAAGGAAATAGTCTATTGCAACAGATGGAAATTAAGGAAGCCCAAGAATTGTAAAGTCTGGCAGACTGGGACTCCTTAGTCCTTCCCTCTTCCCCCTAGTAACTTTTGCAAATAGGTGGTCCAGAAAAATTAAACTCATCCAAATATGAGTACCAAGAAAGGAGGTAGAAGAGCTCCTATACAGAGATACTATTAAAGTATGGAAAAGGATAATAAATTTTTTCTGTAGATGAAGGGAATGTACTGGAAAACTATTGCCAAGAAGCAGATAAAAATTATGACTTAATATTCCTTGTATAAAAAAGTTAATGTAGTAATAGCAGTTATTAATGAAGGTATACAAAGCAGAAATACAATGACTCGGGACTGGATAACAGATGATGAATAAATTAAAGGAGGAGATGAAATGGGATTTGTCAGAATCATGAAGGAAACAAAAAGACCAAATTATTTCAGATAGAACAAAAGAAGAATAGACATCCCTGAAAGCACAGTAGGGGATGCGATATATTTAAGAATGAAATGAACAAAATAGGGAAATAAAAAGAATTAGAGAAAAACTTATAGGAATAAATCACAAGCAAACATATACACATGGAGTCTCCCAAAAAGAAAATAAAAATGAAAGAACAGAACAAATATTTAAAAATAGAATTGAATGAAAAATTTCTAAAAATAAAATAAGACATGAATCTATATATTTAAAGGGCTTACAATGCATCTGGGGAAATTTATCAAGAAAACGCAATATCAAGACATAACCTAAAGTAATACAATAAATAAAAATATTTTGAGCCAGCTGGTAAAAGTATCAAGTCACTTATGGTGGAACAAAGTTGGCAGGCATCAGACTTTTTAAAGATACAAATCAATCCCAGAGGACAATGGAACGATCCTTATAAGATATTTAAGGAAAGAAAGAATGAACCAGGGACTTTATATATGGCAAAGATGTCTTTCATGTCTAAGACTACTTAAGAGAAGTTTTGAATGTGCAAGAATCCAGGGAATATTACTAGTATTCATATAAGCCTGTTTTGAGGAAACAATTTAGAGTTTGAACTCCTGTTAGACAAACAATGGCTGGGGAAACTTTGGTGAAAAACTGGAAATGAGCATTAAGTATAAATTTAATTGCAGATTAAAGTTCAAAGCAAAAGAGAAAAAACCCAACTAGTCAAGTCTGAAAGCAGTGGCAGGGTAGGAGCCAAAATATAATTGAAGGGTTGAACCTTGTTTAGAGATGAGATACTTCTCTGCCTCATTTTATAAAAGTTAAGAAGGAAAAGCAGATTAGATGCAGGAAGATGGTTTCTATTTTCTCCAGAAGTAAAAGTCAAGTCCATTAATTGAAAGTAGAGAGCTAGGAGTAGGGTAAGGGTCAGCAGTGTAAGGAAAAAATGTATGGAATAGAGTGGGAGATTAAGCTTTCAGAGAATCAGAGTAGAAATATGTATAAGAAGAGTTTGCTGTGTAAGGAAAACTTGGAATGAATCTGTGAAAATGGTACCTAATTTTATTTACTCCGTAAATTGGATGTTGATAGTCTACAGAAGTTTAGGACAGACTTTTATATTATTGTGCACCTGTGGATATATTGCTTTGCATGATTCTAACACAAATCCATTCACTTAGTTTCCTTTTCCTTCTATATTATGACACATTGAAGGTAAGGAGTATCTTTCCTATTGCACCCAGTCCAGTACTTGACCCACTTCAAGTGTTCGGCCCACTTTGAGTGTTCATTCAATAAAGATTTGATAAATTAATAAATAAAACACACCTATAAGATTCCAGTCTGCTTAATGTTTATTTTCCAACACTCATCCCTAAAGTTCCACATGAAATAATTCTGTACTTTTAATTTAGTTTTCAGGCTCTGAGAAAGTAATATACACACTTGAAATACCTGGTGAAGCTTAGAATAAAAATGACAATGAACTTTATAAATGTTAAATTGCACACATTTTTTTACTTAATAGGTAAGGTGTATTAGGTGTTTCAATGTCCCTCATCCAGAAAGTTCAGTTATTTTTTCAATAAAATAAAAAGCCATATATCGAAGAGTATATGGAACACTGTGGTCATAAGCCATACTCTAAATGGGCCCAACCAGGTAGAAATTCAACTGAAGTATGAATTTAAAGAGGGAACTTGGCCAGTCATTTTAGGATTGTTAAACAATCAAGCACCATAGAACTGTAGGACTATATTAACTGAGGGTGAGAATAATTGTTAGCTTCTCTGGGAGCTTCAGATGAACTATGGTTCTGAGTTGTTTGCTCATTGGCATGGCCACGGCAGCATTTCCAAGTCTTCCTTATTCATTCCCTACTGACTCAAAAATAATTTCCCAAAGATATTATCTCAATCCAACTGCGATTAAACCAATTTACAATTGGCACCGTTTTCCCTACAAAATTTGAGAAGTATACATTTTACTTTATTATGAATTTACTGTGAAAATGTCATTATCCAAATATAGCACACTGTTTACAATTTTGTGTCAAAGAGAAAACATCTGAGGATTCACCAATGTAAAAAATAACTTGTGGTTATAAAATGGTTACTTACATAATTAAAAGGAAGGTTGAAATGATGAACAATAAACAAAACAGGAAAGAACTGAAGGAAGTTTGGATGCTTTATACGTTGCATAATTTATCTCTTTAAGTGAGGGCAATTTCAGAATGATAATTCAGAATATCTGTAATAATCACTCTGTATCAATATGGAATGATCTAAGGCTAAAGATAAGAGGATAGTCTAATTCATCATGAGAGAGCCATTCCACTTTGACAGAGTTCCCCAGATCTAATGTCCACAGCAAGCATGTCACACTCGCTGCCTGGGAGCCGCATATGGCCCACAACAAATATTTTTGTGGCCCAGCCAATATAACGGTATGTAAGAAACGTTTTAATAAAAATTTTGTAACTTAATTTTTACAATATCCTGTTATACATAATTATTAATAATGAACTACAACGTTCGCTAATCACTGATTACTATAATTGTGTTGCATTCATTTCCCTATGCACCTTATGTGCAGGCGCACCGTTTCTCTCCACTAATACTAGCAGCGAAAATTTTAGCAGCTGGTTGCCACGTCATTAGTCTTGGACTGACTTGTTTGGTGTGCACAACAGGAAATATTTTGCTTTCGAAGAATAAGAAAAATAGGTTTATTTGCATTATACTTATTAATTTGTGCAGTTATTCAGTGTCTGGTAAGTTAATGTTCAATAAAAATATTAATTTTTATTAAAATGTTCTATTATTTTATGTTAACGATTATTCATTTATTTTAGCCCTTTGTATTCAGCATGTCTCTATCAAAACGAACCTATGTTTCTATGAAAATTGAAGCTTTTGATTTTTTGTGGCCCACATAAACTTAAACCTTGTTTATTTGGCCCATGTTAACCTTTTAGTTTGACATGCTTGTTCCACAGCATTAACCACTGTATGTTTGGGTGAACAAGACTGTGATGTAGTTGAAAGAGTACAAATGTTGAAACCAAGCAGAACTGGGCCCTCATCCTCACTGAAGTACATACTAACTGTGGGACCAGAATATAACAATACTTTCTTTCTAGTATTATTAAATACTAGAGGCCCAACACACAAAATTCATGCACTCGGGGGGATCCCTCAGCCCTGCCTGCACCCTCTCGCAATCTGGGAGCCCTCGGGGGAATGGGCCTAAGCTGGCAGTCAGACATCCTTAGCGCTACCACAGAGGCGGGAGAGGCTCCCACCACTGCTGCTGTGCTTGCCAGCTGTTAGCCTGGCTTCTGGCTGAGTGGTGCTCCCCCTGTGGGATTGGGCCAACTGGCTCTCCGACATCCCCTGAGGAGTCCTGAGAGAGGGCTCAGGCCAGGCCGAGGGACCCCACCAGTGCACGATCAGGGCCGGGGAGAGACGTGGGAGGTTGGCCAGTCAGGGAGGGACTGTGAGAGGGCTCTAGGGCATGTCCAGCCCGTCTCACTCAGTCCTGATCGACCAGACCCCAGCAGCAAGCTAACCTACCAGTCAGAGCATCTGGCCCCTGGTGGCCAGTGCACATCATAGTGAGGTTTGAATGGCTTTAGTATATAATTAGCATATTATGCTTTGATTGGTTGAACGGCTGACCAGTGGACCGGACACTTAGCATATTAGACTTTTATTATATAGGACTAGAGGCTTGATGCACAAAATTTGTGCAAGAGTAGGCCTTCCTTCCCCCAGCTGCCGGCACCAGCTTCCCTCTGGCACCCGGGACCCGGGCTTCCCTCCAGCCGCCGATAGGCACCCGGGACCTGGGCTTTCCTTGCAGCCCCGGCTTCATCCAGAAGGATGTCTGGTCTAATTAGCATATTACACTTTTATTATTATAGATTAGCAATAATGTGAATAAAGTACTTAGCAGAGCACTAGATACATAGCAAGTGCATGGTGAGTGATAGCTACTCTTATTATTGCTATTTCATGGCAAGAAATTTTATCAGGGTTAAAAATCTCAGAGTAACAAAACATCCACAGATCTCAAACAGCCATCTGTTTGAGCAACATTCATACTATGAAACTCTAGCTCACTGAAGTGATTTGGATTCCCTCTTAAAACTCACCATAATGAGATTTGGCCTGTACCAGAGAAAAGCCATTAATGACCTAATTGTCAAATCGAATGGCCTGTTTTCAGTCATGTTCTTATTTATTTCCTGTGTGGCATGTGATGTTATTGACTATTCTTGTCTTAATTCATTCATTTGGATCCCTCAGCCATGCTTTCTCTTGGTTCCTCTCTTGTTTCAGACCCCTTCCCTGGGATTAGGACTTTGAAAGGGACTTCCTGAACTCATCTTCTGTGAAGACTTCCCTTAAGTTTATCAGGCAGAGTCAACACAATTCAGCAACCTTTTACTCAGTACCAAGTATGCACTTGCCCCTCTTAAGGAATTGAGGTCACAAGTACAAGTGAGATTGAAGTGGTAGAAACTCCCAGTGCTTACTGTATTGAATTCTTTTTTCCTTCCAGGAGGTTATATCATTAAGTCCCTTGTAGGCAATGGTGCTGTGTAATTGGATCTAGCCATGAGATGTGAATGCAAATGATGTGAATACAAATCATGGACTACAGCATTTAAGAGCCAGTAAACTACTCCTCTCTCTTTCCCCAGGCTGCCAGACCCAGGAGTGGTGTGTTGACTTAACAGCCTCACACAATGGAGATACTAGGTGTACCAGTTATTAATGCGGATTTTTTTCAATAGATGGACTAACACATATGTTGATATATATGCTATTTTGTTATATTGACAACAAACTTCAAAACTTCATATGTCAAATTTGCTGAAGGTGTTAACATCATAGATATTTTTTACGCTTAAAAATGTCGAATTTAGTGCCAAAAAATTTAGAGCATTTGTGGGAAATTTTAATTCATTACTTTATTTTGAAGAAAGAGTTATCATATACTTCAGGAAGCTTATGGTGAACATGCTCCATCTCATGATACTTGTGAACGCTGGTTTAAACGCTTTAAAAGTGATGATTTCGATGTGAAAGACAAGGTCAACTGAAAAAGTTTGAAGACTAACAATTACAAGCATTATTGGATGAAGATGCTTGTCAAACTCAAACACACTTGCAGAAAGGTTAAACGTTGCTCAGCAAGTGATTTCCAATCATTTATAAGCAATGGGAAAGACTTTAAAGGAAGGAAAATGGGTGCCACATCAACTGAATGAAAGACAAATGGAAAACTGAAAAGTCATCAGTAAAATGTTGCTTCAATGGCATGAAAGTCTTTTTTGCATCGAATTGTGACTGGCGATGAACAGTGGATTTATTTTGAGAATCCCAAATGCACAAAATCATGGATTGATCCAAGTCAACCATCAACATCGACTGCAAGGCCAAATCGCTTCGGAAAGAAGACAATGCTCTGCGTTTGGTGGGATCAGGAAGGTGTGGTGTATTATGAGCTTCTAAAACCAGGTGAAACCATTAATGCTGATCGCTACCGACAACAAATAATCAAGTTGAACCATGTTTTGATCACGAAACCATCAGAATGTGCCAGAAGACACAGCCAAGTAATTTTGCTTCATGATGACGCATCATCACACACTTCAAAACCAGTTAAAGACACGTTAGAAGATCTTGCCTGGGAAGTATTAACCCACCCACTGTATTCACCAGACCTTGCTCCTTCAGATTACCACTTGTTCTGATCGATGGCACACGCACTTTCTGAGCAGCACTCCAAAACGTACGAAGATGGGGGGTGGGGGCATATATGGGAGTGGGGTATGGGGGGGGCAATGGTAAGATATGTACTCATATAATACCTTATTAAAAAAATTGGGGAAAAAAAAAAGTAAATTCTTGTGAAAAAAAAAAACACAAAAAAACACACAAAACGTACGAAGAAATGGAAAATTGGGTCTCTGAATGGTTTTCCTCAAAACAAGAAAAGTTCTCTTAGGATGGTATCCACAAATTACCTAAAGATGGGGGAAATGTGTAGCTAGCAATGGACATTACTTTGAATAAAGCACTTTTGATGTTTCTCTTGAAATTATTGTATTTTCTTTGATTACAAAATCCGCATTGTTAACTGGTACACCTAGTAGTCTGGGCCCATGATTACCAGATGGAGGAAATTCTTGCCGACCTCCATCAGACATTGTGTGATTGACAAAAAAACCTGTACCAAGCTACTGAAATCTCAGAGTTTATTATTGCATTCTATTCTATCCTATCCAACCCTATCCTAATCTTGTACAGTATGCTATGCTCAGATGAAATGGGTAAATGGATACAAACAAATAGTACCAGTAAAATGTGCAAAGTGCTAGGATGGAGTACTCACAGGATAATTTTGGTTCATTGAGGCGAGGCAGTGAACTCCTGAGTGGGGAGTCTTTAGGGGAGGTGTGAATTCCTGGTCTAATTCATCTCTTCCCTCCTTTCATTCCATCTCTGGGCCCAACTTTAAGGAGATGCCAGAGGAGAGAGGGCCACTCCAAGCAGCAGTTTGCCTAGGCTACTGTGAACAGGAAACCAAAGACTACAGAGAAAGTGTTAGTGGTCTTTATGGTGATCTGTGATGAGTGATTCTTGAAGTTACTATTGTAACTTCCAAGACTAAGCATCCCCTTTTTTCTCAGTCCAGGTTCCTGACACCTTGGGTTTTCTTTCAAGCCAAGATGCCTGAGAAGACCAGATGTATGTTGAGGATATGCGTCTTCATGATTTTTTAATTAGCACAGCTCAGACCAAAGTCAGCCAGAGAAGCTACATGTAGCTGAAAGATTTCTTGAATATACAATCTTAAATTAACTCTTTTATGTATGTCTTATTCTTTTTGTTTCTCTATTCTTTGTCTATGTTCCAAACACCTCACAGGTTTTTAGTTGTTTTTTTTTTTTTTTTTTTTTTTTTTAGGTTTACCTGTAAAGTAGAGCTAATTGGAAAACGTGCTGCCTCTAGTTCCACTGTGTTCTATTACATTTGATTTTTTTGTCGTTACAGGCATACCTCATTTTGTTGTGCTTTGCTTTATTGCACGTCATAGATATTGAATATTTACAAATTGAAGGTTTGTGGCAACCCTGTGTTGAGCAAGTCTTTTGGTGCCATTTTTCCAACAGGGGTTGCTCACTTTGTGTCTCTGTGTCACATTTTGGTAATTCTCACAATATTTTAAACAATATTGTGAGAATTACCACAATATTGGTATTTATGGTGATCTGTGATCAGTGATCCTTGAAGTTACTATTGTAATTATTTTGGGGCACCACGAACCACACCCATGTAAGACAGTGAACTTAATGGATGAGGGTTGTGTATGTTCTGACTGCTCCATGGACCAGCCTTTCCCACATCTCTCTCCCTCAACCTGGGCCTTCCTACTCCCTGAAGTATGACAATATTGAAATTAGGTCAATCAATAATCCCACAGTGGCCTCTAAGTGTTCAAGTGAAAGGAAGAGCCACATGTTTCTCCCTGTAAATCAAAAGCTAGAAATGATTAAATTTAGTGAGGAAGTCATGTTGAAAGTTAAGATACGCTAAAGGTGAGGCTTCTTGCACCAAACAATTAGCCAAGTTGTGAGTGCAAAGGAAAAGTTCTTGAAAGGACATTAAAAGTGCTACTCCAGTGAAATAGCCTATTGCTGATATGGAGAAAGTTTTAGTGGTCTGGATAGAAGACCAAAACAGGCATACATTCCCTTCATCCAAAATCTAATCCAGAGCAAGGTCCTAACTCTCTTTAATCCTATGAAGGTGGAGAGAGGTGAGGAAGCTGCAAAAGAAAAGTTTAAAGGTAGCAAAGGTTGGTTCATGAGGTTTAAAAAAAGAAGTCAAGTGCAAGGTGAAGCAGCAGGTGCTGCTGTAGAAACGGCAACAAATCATCCAGAAGATCTAGCTAAGATAATTAAGGTGGCCACACTAAACAACAGATTTTCAAAGTAGACATTTAGTTGTGCTTAAATCTTCTATTGGAAGAAGATGCCATCTAGGACTTGCATAGCTAAAGAGGAAAAGTCAACTCCTGGCTTCAAAGCTTCAAAGGACAGGTTGACTGTTGTTAAGGGCTAATACAGCTGGTGACTTTAAGTAGAAGCCAATACTCATTTACCATTCTGAAATCTTAGGGCCCTTAAGCATTATGCTATATCTACGCTGCCTATGTTCTATAAATGGAACAACAAAGTCTGGATGACAGTACATCTGTTTACAACATGCTTTACTGAATATTGAAAGCCCATTATTGAGACCTACTGCTTGGCAAAAAAGATTCCTTTCAAAATATTACTGCTCATTGACAATGTACCTGGTACTCCATGAGCTCTAATGGAAGATAAACAAGAGATTAATATTGTTTTCATGCCTGCTAACACGACATTCATTCTGCAGCTCGTTGATCAGTTGCCTTCCCTACTCACTCTGACCAAATCCAACCTGCAACCTGGGTACGTGTGCTGTGACTGGGAATCAACAGGAGACCCTTTGGTGTACAGGATGGTGCTCTAACCAACTGAGCCACACCAGCCATGGTATCCAGATCCCATTTAGAACTGTGTCCTGTAACATCATCCTAAGCCCCCAACGTAGCCAAGAAGAAAGGGAACCACGCCAAATGTAGCGGTAGAAGTCCCTTTAAGGAATGGGTGGGATCTCCCATTCTAGACCAGTGTTGGAGAGTGGGATTCAGGTATTTTTCCCTGCTCCTCTCTCAGTTTTGGAGGAGGTGCTAATAGTGTTATCCCAGTTTCAGTCTCCCTCCCAGCTCTGTTCCAAACTCTGTTTCCTTTGCAGGGTCTGCCCCTCTCTGTCAGGTGGGATTCTTCCTTCTTCCATTTCCTCTTCCTCCCACATTGGATCTCTTCGGGTTTGTCTGATTGGAGAAGGGGGTAAAAGGGATAGAGAGAGACCAGTCCTGGCCCCTAAGCCTCCAGAAAGGCCCTGCCCATCCCCAACTTTTCTTACCTAAAAAGGAATATCAGTCCTGCTGTACGTGTATGAAAAAGTATGTACTGCACCTAAATGTTGGAGTCATTCCCTGGAGGAAAGGGGACAGGATATCCTCTGTCTTTTGGTAGCATCTCATTTATCTTCTTTGGCTGTTGTATCCCCCTACCCCCTGTCCTTGGTTTTGTCCTATCCTACACTTCACATTTCTATTTTGTGTTGAACTTGTTTTCTTTTTCACATTGAAAAAAAATGACATTGCCCAAGAGCCAAAAATAAATGAGAATTAAAAAAAAAATTTGTGTTTCAATAAAATTTTATTTATAAAAGTGGTAGTGGGTTGAATTTGGTCTGCAAGCCATAGTTTGCTGACCCTTGTATTATTAGAGGGCTGAGGCTTGGGTTCCAGCATGAGTACTGGAGGTTTGGAATAGTCTTTGTGGGAAACAGCAGAGAGTGAGTATGGATCAATGACAAGGAAAAGCATACAGGTGGAGCTGAGGGTCCAGCTCACATTAGAAAGAATGTGCTGGTGGTAGCCCCATTTATATTGTTTTTCAAGCCTCTACTGTTTTTCCAGTTACTTCCTCGGTGATCCGAGAGCGTTGCTTCCATTTCTGGCTCATCACAGGGGTCTCTCCCCCTAGACGGTGGACATTTTGAGGGCAAGGTCCTTGTCTAATTTTTGTAGTAGCCTAATTTTTCTCAGTTTCCAGCTAATGACCATATCATTTGGCCGTAGGCATTTACCCATCACCTCACTGCGGCACAGTGAGAGCCCTTTCCCGGGCCTGAGCCCTAATTGCCAGGCCTGTGTCACTGCATGTGGAATCCACCCAGGCCTGTCTCGTCCTCTGAGCACTGGTGACTAATGCTGTGACTGTGGCTGGTCAGAGAAGATGAAGTCATGTAGCAATTATAGCTCCACACACACGCATCCACTGTTTTATCTGTTTTCTCCCCCATCTTCCTGTCTTTGGAACAAAACAATTCTCTGACTTCACATGGCCAACATAGCTGTCCAACTGGCTGCAGACACAGCAGCGAATGAAGTCAGTGAAGGGATGAGTCACTGCACAACGGTGTCATTTAGGCTCCATCCCCTCCCCACCTCCTCCAGACTGCTTGGCAATTCACTGCTTGGGAAGGAGCCCTTTGCCACATCTCCAAGGACAGTGTGCAAGGAAGAGCCTCTTGGGGATGGAAGTAACTTACTTGGCAAATGGGTTGCTCACTCCTGCTCCACCTAGTTTAGTAATGAGGAGATGGTAGGATTTAAGGGTCATAGATAATTGGCTGAGTGGCTTAGTGGTAATTAAATCTTTTAGAAAAAGCACACACAACATACAATTCAAGACCCAAATTCCTAAAATTTAGTATTGACTAATAGTATTTCCTGAGTCATAATACCAAGTGAACCTACAACTGGGAAATCTCATAGGAACCAATGGTAATCATATTCCCTGCTGCTATTGTCCATATTAATTCATAGAACACCATGCAAATGAACATCCTTGCAGGCACATGACATTGCGTGATAATTTAAATTGAGGCTGTTCGTTTTTATCATGATCACTGTTTTTTTTTTCTTTTAAAAAATATATTTTATTGGTTTTTTTACAGAGAGGAAGGGAGAGGGATAGAAAGTTAGAAACATCGATGAGAGAGAAACATCGATCAGCTGCCTCCTGCACACCTCCTACTGGGGATGTGCCTGCAACCAAGGTACATGCACTTGACTGGAATGGAACCTGGGACCCTTCAGTCTGCAGGCCGACCCTTTATCCACTGAGCCAAACCGGTTAGGGCTACTGTTTTTCTTTAAAAATATATTTTTATTGATTTCAGAGAGGAAGGGAGAAGGAGAGATAGAAACATCAATGATGAGAGAGAATCATTGATTGGCTGCCTCCTGCACATCCCCTAATGGGGATCAAGCCTGCAACCCGGGCATGTGCCCTTGACTGGAATCGAACCCGGGACCTTCAGTCCCCAGGCCAATGCTCTATCCACTGAGCCAAACCAGCTAGGGCATGATCACTGTTTTATTTGGAGCAATGTTGTCATGGATTTGAAATCTATGATCCATAACAATAATATCAATGATATTATTAATAAACACATTATTTTCTCACTGTGATTTCTGCCTTTCTGATATGAATTTCTCCTCTCTTAAGGATGATGCCGTTCAGAATATGAGAAGCTGAGACTGGTTGAAACCCATTGACTGTGTTTCCTGCTTTTATTGCCCTCAGCCAACCTTCTGTAATCATCACCCTTCCATCTCCTTCTTTCAAAGTTCTCTTTCCTCCTCTTTGTAACAGGCCTCCCATGGGACTGCTCTTGGATTCTCAGACTGCGGAGAGAGAGACAAGACTGAAGCTGGAGGAGCAGCTGCTGGGCCACTCTGCTGCCAAGGCTTGGCACCAGGTTCCTGGGGAAGCAGTAGGCACCTGGTTCACACAGGACTAGCACAGCTGGTCCAGCTTTTGACTGGCAGAGCGTGGCTTCCTTCGTCACCAAAGTGACTGTCCCTGTGATCTCGCTACAGCCTGCTGAAACCGAGAGGGACCCAGTGAAAGCAGTACACGGCAGTGGAGCAGGTGCAAGTCACATTTCACTAATGAACAATGGGCACTTTGCACACAGGGAGGCTTTGATCTGAGAGCTAAAGAGTCCTTCTGTTGTACAGGATGTTGGCTGAGGCGGGCAGCAGTAAGAAACATTGGGAAGGATCCTCTCTCTTAGAAAGTACAAGAGCAATCACCAAATACTTGAAGTCACCAAATAATACTTGCAGTCAAATACTCCCATTTTTAGAGACCTTTTTGGGAGAAAGTAATGTGTTTGTGTAAGTCTTTTAGTTGATTCTATTTTTGGACCATCCCTCAAATGAGTAAAACATTTCTTTTACATTAAACTTCAATATGGCCCTAGCTGGTGCTCAGTGATTAGAGCAAATTGTAGGATCCTGGGTTTGATTCTGGTCAAGGGCACGTACCTCGGTTGCAGGCTTGATGCCTGGCCCTGGTCAGGTGCACGCAGGAGGCTGCCAACCGATGTGTTTCTCTCACACTGATGTTTCTCCCATCTCTGTCTCCCCCTCCCTTCCACTCTCTGTGAAAAATCAATGGAAAATTATCCTCAGGTGAGGATTGACAACAACAAAATAAAAACACTTAAATCTGTCTTCTACTAATCAGCTTCATGTCTACCTTATGGGTTTATATAGAACAATTCTACTTGAGGAAGAGGGTGTCCATGTGAGAGTCTTACATATATTTGAAGACAACTCTCATGTCTTCTAAGAAATGTTAACAGGGCATCTTTTAATAAGTTTTTTTAAAATAAATGAATAAAATAATACATAAATAAATTTATAAGTAAATAAAATGAGATAAATTGCTCTCTCCATGCACTCAATGGTGCGTTCCTCCTGCACAGTGACCTCACAGGCTCTATGAAAATGTCTTGTCTCTTCCCCTAAAAAATTAGCAGAATTGCAGGTTTGTATGATGGAAAAAACCGTAGAGATCATCTTTTCTAAGCCATCATTTCAAAGATTGGGAAATGGAGGCTGATGGAGGCATAGTCCCATAGTTGTTCAGAGCAGAGACTAGCACCCATGCCAGTCTGGGGCTTGTGCCTCTGTGCCATGTTACCCTGACGATGTCTGCAGTCATGTGCCGGAGGGACTGCGGTTCTGTGCCAGGCAAGGTGCAAATGATCCCCCGCCCCTCCCCCCGCCCCTCTAAGTACACAGGGTGTCCATCATCTTGCCTTCCTTTCCCCACGACCTGTTCTCAGAGGATGACCTGATCTGAGACCGTTTGTGAATTTTAGCCAATGTATTTCGATTCGTGTGTTTGAATCATTTACTCTCACTTTTCATGGAGGAGTGTGGAGTGTTGGGCAAGGGAATTGAGGCTTCATAAAGCAGATGAGGAAGGGGTTTTTGGGGGAGGATAAAGAGAGAATATCCATTGAAGGAAGAGGTCTCCTTGGGGCAAGGGCTGGGGGATTTCCACAGCTGTAAGGATATATTTGGTACAGCTAATGCCAGACAAACAGAGGCATATTCTCTCCAAGTGAACACTATGGGGATGGCTGATGAGTCAGGAGATAAACCTCATAGTAGGAAACCAGTGCAAGCAAACTATTGCTCAAAAGCTGGATATGCCAGGAGGCAGGTGGATTCATAGCAGTAAAAATATAACCACATAGTTATGGTCAATAGACCTGTAGAACAGGGCAGCATGGCTATAGAGCAGATACTGCACCTGAGCTCATGCCCAAGGCAGAGGGAAATACCCACCTGAGCGTGTGCATTCGAGAGAGGGGTATGCAGCATCAAAGCATGTGAAGAGAGGGGTAGAACACAGAATAGGAAGAAATATATGAACATCCACGGGGGAAAGGTAAAGAGACATGGATTTGAAACCTAATGTGGAAAGGCTTTGAGTCCTTATGTTGGCAAGGATCCTGTGTGGCTGGGCAGGTGTTTGTATGGCCATTCTTGGTTAGGTTCAGAACAAGTGGGGAATGCAGTGTTTCAGAGAAACAAGCATCACTCTTTCCAAATCCTGCTATTGCTCTTGGGTCAGAAGCTTGTTTAGGATACTCATCCGTAGATGAACTGATTCTAGTGGTTACACTGCTGTCAGGACAAGCTCAGGCCCCAAACAATGTCAAACCAAGGGCATTCAGAGGAACAGGCTGAGGAAGGCAGGGACTGATATTATATAGGGGCTGGTAACATGTCATATTTTCTTTTCTTTCGCCTTCATTCACCTTCTCACGACATAGCTCTCCAATGTACCATACTCCTATGTCCCCAGCTGTTTTTTTTTTTTAAAGAACTAAACCCTAAATTTTGCCGGTTCATTGCGATTAACCAGATTATACTATCATTAGACAGAAATCATTTGGCATAGAAGTGGGAACTGGCAAGATAACTGAATTTACCCAAAGGAATGGGGAAGCTGGGTATCAGGTGTATGTGTATTTGAGAGAGAGGATTAATCAACATGAAAAAAACTACCTCTCTATAAGAATTGAAGATAGAAGGCTGGTGATATATTAAGGATCTTTCTATGTATGTCCCATCCCTTCAAATTCCTGCAATTCTCTTTACCAACCTCAGAAAATTATTGCTGTCCAATGGCCTGCCCTCTGTAGAGTATTCCGCATTGCTAAGGATTTTCTAGAGCACTCTACTCCACATCAACCTTATTTTTCTTAAACAATTACATTTGAATCAGTGGATTATGTTTTCCCCACCATCCCACCACCTCCACGACTCCCCTCCCCCATTGATTTTTTTAAAATTCAGTTGACATTTACTCCCATGAAAGAAGGTGAAGGACATATATGCATAACCCATGTGGTGATGGGGGGCTGGGTGGAGGGGGACAAAGGTGGGGGGATGGGGACATTTGTAATAGTGACAACAATAAAAATAAAGCAAAAAAAAGTTTCTGAGACTGTATCTTTCCCTTTGTCACGTTTAATACTTTGAAAATGCACCACTGAATCAACAGTGACAGTCAGCTTTGCTGCTCCTCATTCTAAATCTTTCTGGTGGATTTGGGCCCTTGAAATCAGAAACGTCCTTACTTTTCTACCTAGTGGTGGATTACAAGCATTGCTATTTCAGATTCTAAGTTGATAAATGAAAACTTGTGGTTTTCTCAGAGAGGTTGGATGGAATATGAGTCGGTGTCAAGATCTGCCCACAGATTTTACTGTGCTTTTTCTTAAAATGTCCATTTCAGATTTTGTCTACCATCTAACATTTACTTTTTCCATGTCTTTTTTTTTTAAGTCTCTTTCATAATTCTTTTATTTATTTTTGCTTAGCTATGGTTAGAAAATTTGCACTGGGATTTCAACCTTTATCATTATTTTGCAATGTATATATTTTTTATTGTTTTGTAATTTGTATTTTTTACTTTTGTTGCAACCCCAAATTGCATAAATGCCTCTTCCTGCCCTCAGGACATAGGTTTGTAAACCTTTTAGATTTGCTTGTTTACTCATTTCTTCTTCATCTTCATGGGAGAAGCGATGAGTTCGAATGGGTATGTAGGAGGTAGTCCCCTAAAACCTTCTTGGTCCACTTTGACTCACTGGTCAGTTTCTCCGTTGTTCTTCCTTCAGCATGGCTCTCCTTGCCTCAGCTCTCCTTGCCAGAGAGGTTTGGGGCAATTAGAGAAGAACCTTGACAAGTTTATTTCATTTTAGTTGTGAAGTGACAGCCGGCGAGGGGAGGCAGAGCAGAGCATGATCGCTTTTGCCCACGCACTGCTCCAGGCTCATTTTGTGAAATTGCTCTTCACTTCATGAGCCTTGGGAGACTTGCTCAGAAAGGTGGCAAAAGGCCATTTGAAGCATTATTGTTTATGTCTCTCCTCTGTTAACCGAAATGTGGTCTGTATTCGACTCTCTAGTCAGCCTGAAGTATTTTCAAACATAAAGATTGTCTCCCACCTTCCCAGCATCTAGCACAGCACAGAGTCTGAAACATAATTGGCTCTCAATATATGTTGCTGAACCAATAGATAAATATTTCCCCCCCCCATGTTATATATGGTGGGCATTCAATAACTTATTAAGAGTCACTAATAACATATTTAAAAAGTCACTGGCTTCACATTTTTTTGGTCCATTTAAACCCTATGCATTTTTTCTCAATTACCTCTAATTCTTGATTTAGTCTTTTGTAAACAAATATGAAAAACTGGGATTGTTCTATTTTGCTGAGCAAAGATTAGGGAAACGGACTGTAAGGGTAGTTAACACATTGAGTATATATTTTCTAACAAACTTGGCTAGAGTGAATATTAGCCAAGGATTGTGAAGGAGACAGATAGGGTGTCATCAGTTTATTTTATCTGTGCAGAGAATCGGCATCCCTTGAAACTTCTCTTATGTGGTCCTCTACATTGATCAGCAGACAAAGCAGCTCCCTGCTAGATCTCTATTTAACTTCATTCTGAGTAGACACAGAAAAAGAAGTGCTTTCTCTCCTATCTTGATGGTAGATAATTCAGATTAACCCAGTATTATCCTTGGCAATACAGGATTATTTAAATATAAAGTCATAATAAGATGAATACTTTAACTGATGCTCCCAAGAATTATTTGCTTAAAGCTAGAGGGGGTAAAATTCAGTGATTTTGAGCAATTTTGTTAAAAAAGTAATATCCTTATGTATAAAGTGGTTGCATAGCAGTCCTTCTTATCTTTTAGTATATGTCTCTCCTTGCTTTCTCTCTAACCTTTCCTCAATAAAGTACTACTTTGAGCAAAATGTGAAACATGTACTCTTGGATGACTTGAAAGTTAACTTGCAAATTATATCAATAGAAATAGCTGAAGAATTTTGGGTTGTGAGAATAACAGAAAAAGAATGAACAAGTACATTGAGTACCTGGCACATAGTAAGTGCTCAATAGTTGTGAGTCTTATAAATGAACTAGAGGCCCGGTGCACGAAATTCATGCACAGGGGGTGTGTGTGTGTCCCTCAGCCCAGCCTGCACCCTCTCCAATCTGGGACATCCCTCTCACAATCCAGGACTGCTGGCTCCCAACTGCTCTGCCTTCCTGATTGCCCCTAACCGCTTCTGCCTGCCAGCCTGATCATCCCCTAACCACTCCCCTGCCAGCCTGATTGATGCCTAACTGCTCCCCTGCCAGCCTGATTGCCACTAACTGCCCTCCCCTTCAGGCATGGTCACCCCTAACTGCCCTCCCCTGCAGGCCTGGTCCCCCCCAACTGCCCTTCCCTGCAGGCCCAGTCGCCCTCAACTTCCCTCCTCTGCTGGCCTGGTCACCCCTAACTGCCCTCCCCTGCAGGCTTGATCGCCCCCAACTGCCCACTCTTGCAGGCCTGGTCCCCCCCAACTGCCCTTCCCTGAAGGCCCAGTCACCCTCAACTTCCCTCCTCTGCTGGCCTGGTCACCCCTAACTGCTCTCCCCTGCAGGTTTGATCGCCCCCAACTGCCCTCCCCTGCTGGCCATCTTGTGTGTTGGAATGACGATCAATTTGCATATTACTCTTTTATTAGATAGGATAGAGGCCGGTACATGGGTGGGGGCCAGCTGTTTTGCCCTGAAGGGTGTCCTGGATCAGGGTGGAGGTTCCCTTGGGGTGTGGGGTGGCCTGGGCGAGGGGCCTGTGGTGGTTTGCAGGCCGGCCACATCCTCCAGTGACCCAAGCGGAGGCCCTGGTATCTGGGATTTATTTATCTTCTATAATTGAAACTTTGTAGCCTTGAGCAGAGCCAAGCCTCCTGCTTGCTCCATGGCTGCCACCATTTTTGTTGGGATTTATTTTATCTTCTATAATTGAAACTTTGTAGCCTTGAGTGAAGTCCAGGGCTGGCCAGGGTGTGCAGGAAGCTTGGCTTCCTCCATTTCTGGGGAAACCCAAGCCTCCTGCTCTCTCTGGGGCCACAGCTATCTTGGTTGGGTTAATTTGCCTACTCGCTCCTGATTGGCTGGTGGGCGTGGCTTGTGGGTGTAGCAGAGGTACGGTCAATTTGCATATTACTCTTTTATTAGATAGGATGTGGATGCTGAGCACACAAACACACACAAAAACACAAACCAAAGCAGCAGTGTAGAGGCACACATGCAGATGACATTTGAGTGTCTCCATGGCACTAAGGAATAAAGGTGGCAAAAAGCCATGTGTAGGAAGTAATCTCAAACTGACTCAGTTTGTTCTTCTGAAATACAGAGAACTTTCCAGAACACAACAGAGCTAACTGGACATGATGTGACATAGTTAGTTGTGGTTATGGCTGTAGCTGATCAAATGACACATCGGCTTCAAAATCTTGTCGTGTTTTGTATTAAAGGTACAAATTTCTTTTTGATTTAAATATTTTCTACCCTTAAGATTTAGAAAAAAAAATATATTTTTAATGTAAAAGAGCATTGGAGTGAAAGAATTAACACAGGATCCCTTTAATTTTCCAATTGTCTCATTGTGCTCACATATTGCATCTAAGCTTTTTTTTTTTTCTTCCCAAAATTAAGTCATTTAAAAATCCAGAGAAAACAAACTTTTATTTTTTTCTTGGAAAGGAGTGAATCCCTCATTCCAATATTGTGGTTCTTTGATTAGTGGAAGATGCTCTCATTATCTTGCAAACCACTGGGTGTGTTCACTCAAAATTAATCTACGACGTTAGTAAATAACAAGCATCATCATTATAATTGCAGAGGACTTAGGTCTTGACCTTGTGCCCCAAGGACCAATAAAGCTGAACTCATTTAGAGATAGTTCTGGAGTCAAAGGCTCCTCATTTAAAATGCCCACACCCAATTCTTTAGAGTTCATCTTGGTATCATTAGCTGAGTCTTCCTGCTCTGTCTCAAGAGACAGAGACAGGCTCTTAAGCAGCATTTGTCCTAATTGCCTTGTTTGTGTTAACGTCCCCAGAACTTTAACTGATATGGAAAGGTTCCTTTTTCCCTGTTCTGCCCCTCACCCTGAATAATGTGAACTTCACTACCTGTCGGATCCTTTCTGAACCGGCTTTTCACTACAAGTTTGTTCTTCCGAGTTTTAATCTGTGACTGCAGAACACTATAAATGGATTGAAAAAGTTAGCCTGACTCTAAAATTCCTTTTCCATGATCACGTTTCACTACTTTCTTTGAAGCGTGACTATTTTCCCCCTCTATGCCCTGAGCATTCTCCTCTCTGCCTTCGATCCCGTGGTTAACTCTACATAGACAG
Source organism: Cnephaeus nilssonii (assembly GCF_951640355.1). NCBI lineage: Eukaryota > Metazoa > Chordata > Mammalia > Chiroptera > Vespertilionidae > Cnephaeus > Cnephaeus nilssonii. Next base: position 26,580,130 of record NC_137078.1, read on the forward strand.
TCTTCTCCCAGCTCCGCCTACTTAAATTTTAACCACTATTTAATGATCAGCTAGTAGTTCACACCTTCCATGAAATCTTTCTGTGGCTGGAGGCACATCCTCCCTGCATTCCCATAGCCGCCCAAGGACATGGATACACGCGGGCAGTATATCTCCCTTCTGGGCCTCGGTGTTTACCTCCTGGAATTCCTAGGCTGTTCCCGTGTTAAGAGGTGGGACTTTGCTTCCTCAGTGGTTTCCAACCAAGAGCCCTCATAGTGAAGTTGTTCAAATTATTAACTGAAGACACTAATATACCTTGGAATTAAACCATCTGTTTACTAGACGAAATCCTCCCCCTCCCTCCCATTTTTCAATGGGGTTTTGAAATTACATAGACACAGCCAGCTGTATAATGCAAAATAATTTCCCCCTCTTCCCAAGATGACACATAAACCATCAAAATCATAAGCATAAAGGAGCACACGAGGGTTTGTAGGTGCATGCCTGTGCTTTAGGGGAAACGTAAGTTGAAGTTTAGGCAAACTGATTAAAAATAACAATAACCTGGTAGTGTGCGTGGCCTATTATTTTAGGCAAAACTTGTTGTGTCCTGGGAAAGGCGGTCTTGTCCTCTGAAACCTGAGACCCATATCACCCCTCTAAGTTTGGCTTCAATTCAAATTTCCCAGAGGAACAGCTGTGCCCCTAGGTGCTGACTCACCCGCACTGTTCACTCTTGTTACATTTTCTGGCACCAGCACATGTATTGTGACTTTTTTGTGTGTGTCTCCCAAGAATACATAGTCACATCAGAGAAGAACTTGGTCCGACTTCTTTCCCCTCAGTGCCTGCTAATTTCGAAGTTCTTTTATAGCTGAAAGAAGCAGCTCCACGCCCTCAGAGTTAAATTTAATTGCTGTTTCATAAACTTTCAATGAAATTCTGCTTTCCTCTTTGGGAAATAAGGGATCTTTATGGTGCAAACGCTTCCAATTGATTAATGAAACTTTAGTAGTAAATTTAGATGTAAAGAGACAAATTCTATTCAGAAAAACAGCCCACTGCACATAGTAGTTATTTATAACAAGAAAATCCAGGGAAATAAATCACAGACCCTCCCCCCCTTAAGGAACTTAAGACATCAACAGCCATTGAAAAATTAAAACACAGTATTGTGTCAAAAGGAATATGGAACAGGTATTGTGAAGAAGATATAAAGTGAGGCATTTAGTACTGTCACAAGAATATTGGCATAATTAATGAGATAATGTGTTTAAAAAAACTTGAAGATACCTTGACTAAAATGAATGTTTCTATTGAATGGGGGCACGGATGGTAGTTTTATCATCAGTTTATTGTGTGGAATGAATGAACTAATAGAGATAATGCATTTGGAATACTGGCTGGCACAAGGGCAGTTATTTTCAATGATCATTTCTCATCTTTATGAGTTCTTTCAAAGCTCTTTCCAATTGGTTGCTGTATTGCCACCATTTCCCTGATAGAGAGAAGGACATGGTAATAGACATTCCAATTACATAAAGTATGTTACAATGAGGGATTAAGCTACCTAGAGCTATAGAGCTATCACAATTAAGAAAAGAAAGACTCTTAAGGCTTCATTATATGTTCACAAAAACTTAACTGAAGGAAAACTGCTTTAGTATCAGATACAAATTCCGCCCATAGGAGGTATCTGATGGGCTCTCATAAGTGAAGCAGGTCTTGGATGAGGCAGAGGACTGAAGCTTACCAAAATGAGTAATAAGAGCTGAGTCTTCCAGAGGGCCAAAATCAGACCTATGCAGTGAAAACATAAACCGAGCATGTTATTTATTGCTCTGTCAACGAAATAAAATAAATTGATTGCTTAATTGTTCGCCGTGTTGCTATGTTGGTGATAGGTAATGTAGGTGCAGCCACTCACTTTCAATTCATTTTTAATTGCACGGCATAGACAGGGTGTACTAGTGGGGAGAGTCTAGCTGTGTGACCTTGAACTAGTTATTACCAACACTGGGCATAAGTTCCAACTTCTAAAATCGGAGTGTACCTCTGCAGTTTCCCTCTTGAACTAAATTGCCATGGCTCTAGAGAGTTATATTATGAATATTATAAACAAAAAGGTTGACCACACATTTGAGTTTCCTTTAAAAGGAATAATTTAAAGTATGTGTGTAACAAAGTGCAGAGCATTGCTCAATGTTGATTTGTCAAAAGATTACAATTTAGTGCTTGAAATAAACGTTTCCCAAAATAACAGCATTTGGGAAACTTTGAGCTCTGTTTCAGTCCTTTCACAGGAACTAAGAGGTCTTTCAGATTCTGGAGGCAGAATACTGAGTAATAGAAGAAACAAGAAGTCCTCAGTCCCCATCGCTCTGCCTGGGGACCCACTGCACTATTATTAGCATGGGATACAAAATAGATTTGGTAAACATTGGAAAAGTCTTGCCAAGCAGCATTTCAAAGACATATGGTCTTTTGTAAGTGCCATGATCATTATAAACAAGCAAGATGTTCTAATTAAGAATAAGTCTTTGTAAGACAACTTGTTCTATAACGTAGCACTGAGGTTCTAAAACAGACAGGCAAAACTTTGGGGGTTGGGTAACCCCTATTCCTTTTTCCATCCAGACTCTTAAGATTGAAACAGAAAGCTGCCATCTCTACTTTGACCACTAGAGGGAGGGCAACTACGTGGAATTAACTCAGCTAAGGGAGTGGTTTCTCCAATCCACATAGTCACCCTGGCCTCCTCCCCCTGGTCTTCACAAGAAATCAATCTATCACAAATACTGATTTTCTTCGGATTTTTGAAGGAGTATAAATATAGGGGAATGTGTTTTACCAATGCATATCAGTCCCATCTTTTATGTTCAATGGGGGTATAGTGTGGGTTTTTATTTTTATTTTTATTTTTACAAACCTCACTAAGCACAGAATTGAAGGAATAAATGACCTTTTTTTTTCCTACTCTGCCATGCCCTGTGCAGTGTGCAAGGATTTTCCACTATAAGATTATCTCTATTGAGTTAAAGAATTGAATCTTTTTGACAATTTCATGGGATAACTTTTAAAATAGAAGAACTTTGATAACTTTCTCAACTCTAAAATGCTATGATTCCTCCCTCCTCAACTGGAGTATTAACCTTTTGAGGGTAAATGACTATGACTTAGATATAACATCTGCTTTCAAGGCTGATTTCTTAGGAGATGTTCACTAAAAGTCATGATTGTTAAGACTGGCTCATTTAGATCAGTGATTTTCAACCCATGTGTGATGGCAGGCACACCAGTGTGCACAAGAATTTTTAAAGCATGCACTACCTGACTACTCAGGGCACTGCCCTTCTCGCCTTAGATTGTCAAATAAAAAAACGACAACAGCTAACACAACAATAGGCATCTGGTGTGAATGAATCAAAATTATACCTTTTTTTGGGTCAGATCCACAAAAAATATATTTTTTTGGTGTGCCGCAAAATTTTAGTAATTAATTTATGTGTGCCATGAGATGAAAAAGGTTGAAAACCGCTGGTTTAGATGTTTATTTACCATGTAGGAACACCGGAAAGCATAGAACATAGTTTCTCAAGGGATATAACTATATTTACTCAATATTTTCTTAATCTGTTGAAACTCAGGAAAATAGTGATAAAAAAATGGAAATAGTACTCCTTTTATCCTCACTATAGCCACCTCCCCCAACATACATACAAATTTGTATCTATCATAGGCACACATATCCCACACAACAAACACAAATTCAGATTCTAAGGCAAACATTTTTACCAAACGACATTGTGTTAGGCAACAAGCAATCATAGAAAAAAAAGTATTTCTTATCTTCATATAGCAATAATGAGGAGTACAATATTCTTTAGAAAAGAACTATTTGTGACTCACTAGTGAGAGAGGTATTTATAGATCTCTTATAATATCATGTAATTATAATCATAAAAGGGAAGACTTAGAAAGTTTAGAGATGATAGTGATATTAAAAATCCCCCTTCCTCTGCGTGTTCTTTTTTTTTTTTTTCCTTTAAACAAAGGAAGAATTGATGCTGAGGAATCACACTGGTGGTTATTGGTGAGCTGGGATGAGAACTCAGGTCTTCCTGGCTCTGAGTCCATTCTGCTACCTCTCATAGCAGAAATATCAGTGCAAGCTGTCCCTGGCTTTTAGAAGCTGATTTTTTTCTATCAGATTTTAAAGTCAAACTATGTAAGGACTTAGAATCTGTAAAGTAAGCTCTGTTGGAAAATATTCCTAAATAAAAATGAACTAGGACTTAAAAAGTAAGCTTTCCATGAACAGCACAATTCTGAAAGGAAACAAAAATGCCTAAAAATAAACTACGGAATAAGAAGACTTTGTTGTTATCAGTTTAGAGCCATTAATAATGAAGATATAGACTTTAACTAAATACATGGTTTATATCCTGCTTTTGATTGAGTCACAGGAAGAACTATGAATGAGGACATAAGAATAAAGTTGAGACTGCTTTGTGTTTAATTTGATACTGCCCCTTTAATAAAGAGAATGCAATGATATTAAAACTTACCATAATTATCTTAATACTAATAATGGAGTTGTTTGGTGAGACTACAAATTCAATTAATTCTAATGCTGGTTCCAGTAAGCTCTTTATGAGTCTAAAGGGATTGTTAACACAGCAAAGTTTGAAAGATTAAATCACAATAACAATTTCTTGAAAGATTTTTGAAGCTTTGAGCAGGTTTGCTTTCATGAAAATAATCATCTATTAACCTAACACAGTAGAAGGAGCAAGTTGGGAAGAGAGGGAGCAAAAGGATATAAAAGGTAGGGAGTGAACTGCCATGCTTCATTCTTATTTATTCGCCAAGTGAAAGTCAATGTCAATGTCAAGTTTTGTTTCTTCACACCACCCCCTCCCCCAAGCTGATCCCAAAAGGCTAAGTTCTGTTTAGGATTCCTTTTGTGAGACCAGGATATTTGGCAAGACTAAAAAAGGCTAGGGCCTCTTTTGATTCCCCGTGTGCAACTGCAGATACAGTGACTCAGTCAGTCTTGACAACTAGGTCCCAAGATTGGGCAAGTGTATTGAAGTGGCACACATGGTGTTGTTGGTGGTGGTGGTGGCAGCAGTGAGGGGTCATTACATAACCTGGCACTAGAGAAAATAGTGAAAATAATTATTTGAGAAGGCCCTCCAAAAAAAGGTAGTAGCAAAGTCTCTAGTGGTTTATTAATTGATTAAATTAGGTGTAAATATTGCAGGTATGATGGACAGAATAGTCTCACTTAGAAATCAATACAGACTTCAAGCCATGGATGGCTAAAGCAAGTGTCATGCTCAGCCCGAGTGTTTTTATTTTTTTGGGGTTATTTGTTTTTTTATTGATTTCAGAGAGAGGAAGAGACAGGGAGAGAGAGAAACATTAATGACTAGTGGTCTGGTGCACAGATTCGTGCACATTGAAAGGAAATTAGTTAGAATGTGGCTGACGGGGTGGGACTGGGTGAGATGGACTAGACATGCCCTGGAGCCAACATCCATAGTCCCTCCCCGGCTGGCCACATCTGTGGCAGCAGTGTGGCCATCTGGGGGGTGAGTGGGGTCCCTCTGGCAGGTGGGGTCCCTTGGCCTGGCCTGTAGGGATTGGGCCAAAACCAGCTCTCTGACATCCCTTGAGGGGTCCTGGAGTGTGGGAGTTGCTGTCACTGGGCAGCTCCTGCGTTACGCGTCTGCCCCCGGTGGTAAGTGTGCGTCATACCTACTGGCTGGTCAGCCAGTCATTTAGCCTTTTATATATATAGATGGAAGCGAATCGTTGATTTGCTGCTTCCTGCATGCCCCCTACTGAGGACTGAGCCTGCAACCCAGCATGTGCCCTTACTGGGAATCCAACCCTAATCTCCTGGTTCATGGGTTGACAATCAACCACTGAGTCACACTGGCTGGGCTAGCCTGAGTCTTTATACCAAAAAAAATTTCTAGGTTTTTATACCTAAGTTGAATTATTTGCTTCTATTATTTCACAAGAAGCTATAGGACCAACATTTTCCTAATGTTATAATATGGTAAAAGGGTTGTGTGATACTTGCTATAAAAAATGCCATTTGTAGCCCATATTGTCACATTTCTTCTTTGTACCATTGTGGATGTATATGTCACATCATCCTAGGTTGTGATAGGTTCTCTCTTATATGGATCTGAGCTATTTCTTCAACCACCTGGTGCCAAGGACAGGTCTCCTATATGCCTTCACCCTGGCTGATTGATCAGGTAGTGACGTAGTAACTGGCTAAGTCTTTCTTTTCTGGAGTGTGAACTTCCCAGGCTTCACCACCAATACGCCCATTTGCCACATGCTAATTAGCCTCGGCTTAGAGCCAGGTGAAGCCTATGATATATTTCTTCCCGGGTGACCTCTTGTCTGCTCTGCTGGCTTCCCTTGAGTGGTCTGTTTTATTTGTGAATGCCTGTGGGCTGCTCACTCAGCATACTGGAAAGGGCTGGTCATTTCCTCCCCTAGTAAGGGAAGAGATGGCAGAGCCTGCAGGCATAGAGTATTAGAATGACCATTTCTTAAATACAATCCAGCCCTTTCTTTATGGTCTTTTCCTGTTTCTCCGCTTCCCCAAGACTCCTTCGCACATCTATCCAGGATGAAAGTGGTGCCTGAGGCACTTCAAAGAGCATCTGAAGGAAAGGCTGGGGGCCTTTGAAAATCCTGTTGCTCCACCCTGCACTCTGCCCAGGACGCTTGGGTTCACAGACCTCACTGATGTTGCTGTATTTCTGTTCCTTTAAGTCTGGCTAGCTTTCTGGAGTGAGTCAAGGAGCTGGATGGGTTGGCTTGAGGGAATAGATAGTAGGGCATACATTTATATAGTTCTTATTTTGGGTCATAGGGAAGGGAATGAGGTTTAAAATACTCATTATCCCTGGTAACATAGAAATATTACATTCTGGTCAGTTTGACTAACAATGAGATGGGAAAATGGAAGTGGTGGTAGTAAGAAAATAGACTTGTTGGTTCTTGAGCAGTGCAGTTAGATCGGCGTGGTCTTCCAGGCGTTTCTTCTGTCTTCCTTCAGCATAATCAGATCTTATCACTGCATTTCCTTTCTGGCTCTTGGAATAAGGAAACAGAGAGGGACAATTTCTCACGTTGCCAGGTGAGTCCCTGTTTTTCATCAGAAGACAGATATAGGATCATTTTGGCCATCTTCTGCATATTGGAGATCCTAAAAAGAGAAAAGGGGTATTAATAATAAGAACTAAGAAGGGGAGGCAACTCTGGGATCTGTAGAGCACGCCCTCCTACAGGAAGGTGTCCCATGGACACTGTCATCAGCAAGGCCATCTTCTCTAGATCCTGAATATGACAGGTTCTGGAGTTGAAACAACCCCTGGATCATGATTGTTGGGAGAAATGTGGACACTGAAAATGTCCAGTAACCCAGAGAACCTATGATATTATGTGAGCAATAAAGTCAAGAGGTAGAGAATTGAAACAAAAACTGCTCAGCTGATTTCTGAAACTCTCAGCAAAAGGGTTACAGAGAATGTCCCAGCACTTTCCCTCCGGGTTTTGAGCTGAGGCTGCTTCCAGTGAGCCAAGCAAATACATAACCTTTGGGTTATTTGGGTCAGAAGAGAAGTTGTCCACTGACCGAGTGATTCCGGTGGCTGGGGACAGGATAGAAACTGGGAGAGAGGAAGAATGCTGAGGAGGAAGGGATGCCAAGGAGACGTTTCTGGCGATGGAGCAGCTGGCATTCTGCTCTCACTGAGATTGGCTGGCCCAGGAGGATCCTAATTACTGCACAACTGCTGCCTCCATAATCACTGTGACAGGAGCGCTATGGGCGGAAGATGTGAGATGGAGCTGGTTGATGCTGAAGAGGATATTGGAATCACTGTTTTTTTGCCCCGGCTGCAAACAGGAGGCTGTTACCAGCTGCCTGCTAAGGTTGAACCAGCTGCCGCCAACCAAAGGGCCAGCCCCTCCTGCTTCATCTCCTGGGTGCACCAGCCCCAGCCTGATGGTCTCTGTTTGGGCCCCCCGGCCAGAGTGAGTGGGCAGGCTTCCAGGGAGGCCTTTAGGATAGTTCTTTCTCCAGGAAGCCAGAGGGGGAATTTAAAAATATGGTGAGGAGCATAGAGGGAGCTGGGCTGGGAAATGAACCTAGATTGAGAAACAATGAAACAAGAGACTTCTATGGAATTATCTCCAAATCAAAGTAAAGGACTATGAAATTTATCATTTTGGGATATTGGTTAGTTGGTCTAGTTTGTTTAAAGTAATCAATAAAAATATGCCGAGACCGGTTTGGCTCAGTGGATAGAGCGTCAGCCTGCGGACTGGAGGGTCCCGGGTTAGATTCCAGTCAAGGGCATGTGCCTTGGTTGCGGGCACATCCCCAGTGGGAGGTGTGCAGGAGGCAGCTGATCGATGTTTCTCTCTCATCGATGTTTCTGGCTCTCTATCCCTCTCGCTTCCTCTCTGTAAAAAATCAATAAAATATATTTTAAAAAAATAAAAATAAAGTTTATTTCCCCTTCCTCAGTCCTTATACTTTCTTCATGTGAGAGATTCCCCCACCCCGCCCCGTCCGCGCCCTTTTGATAAATTCCCAGGTTTAGAAATGAACAGTCTCTCAGATGGTAACACTCATAGTACTCTTGTGGCCAAATTTCCAATGAAGTGTGAGAATTAGCTGGGAGCTTTAGTAGGTTTGTAGGAAAATCCAGAAATAAACCAGGGGTGCTAGACCCAGGTGAAACAGGCGTTGTGAGGAGGGGGCAGCTATGGAGAAGGATGAGTGCCCTGCTTTGATTTGCCTGTGTTTTTTTTTGCCTGAGTCTCAGGAAAATACCAAGACTACTCATTTATAGGGACTTCTGATAAGATGCTGGTCGTCTTTTGTAGGGTTTTCTGGCTTCTAATACCAAGGAAAGTTTTAGAAGCAGAAAGCATATGATAGATTTGTTGGCTGATTCTGTGTGCCTCAGAAGACAGGTGATTGGTTACAACACATTGCTTAGTTCTGAACAGCCCACTTGCCATGTGGATGCTTAGAGTGAGCTCACTGGGAGAGAAATCTGTGGAGTCCCAGAATTTAATGGCCTTTTATTTCACTTTATTTATTTTATTCCCCTTTATTCAGCACAGCATTAGTTTTATTGGCCCTGACTGTAATGCATCACACAATTATATCACTCCCAAATATGCTGTGCTTTTGGTTCCCATGTGTGAAGCCAGTTGCTCTCATACAGTCTTTTTAGGATTTGTCTCTGGGTTATGGCTCCTTTTCAGTTGTTTCACATGATAGTAGGACACTCTACTAAGAGTAGTGAAGTTGGGAGGCTGGGATATTCACATACTAGGTGCTTGGTTTTTTTTTGTATAAAAAAACAGTGCAAGTTTTTGGGGCACAAACTTGTTCCCTAGGCTTTGTTTTTCCCCCTCCAAATCCTTTTAGCTTGATTTATGAGTCTGAATGTGATTCTAATAATTATTCCCCTTGAAAAGCGTCTTTTCACATGTTGTCATGAAAGATTGCAATTTCATCATGAACTCTTAGTTGAACCTTTTACTGAGAGCATTTGAAGGGAAATATGACGAGTTTCCACAGTTCTGGGAGTATTGTAGGTCCCAGTCTTCGATGTCGCCAGCAGTGGTAAGAAAGGATTTGGGATTTTGACAAGGAGATGAAATTGGGATTAGATAAGGGTAGAATTACCATTTTTAGATATTGTTACCAGCATAACATTTTCTATATATTCCAGTTTGAAAAGTCTATATATATAAAAGAATAATTATAATGGTGCTATGCTTAGATAAATCACATTTCTGATAAGGGCTTAATATCCATAACATATAGAGAACTCCTAAAACTCAACAATGATCAACCAGACAACCCAATTCAATAATGGATGAAAGACTTGAACAGACATTTCTCCAAGAAGTTATACAAATGGTCAATAGCACAAGAAAAAATGCTCGACATCACCAATCAAAGGGGAATGCAAAATCAAAACTACAGTGAGATGCTTCCTCACACCCATTATGATGGCCACTAGCAACAACAACAAAAATAGAAAGTGCTAGAACAGAAGAGAGAACCCAGAAATCAACCCAACCCATTATGCTCAATTAATATTTGATAAAGGAGGCAAGAGCATACAATGGAGTCAAGACAGTCTCTTCAATAAATGGTGTTGGGAAAATTGGTCAGATATATGCAAAAAAATGAAACTAGACCACCACCTTACACCATACACAAAAATAAACTCAAAATGGATAAAGGACTTAAATGTAAGACAGGAAACCATAAAAATCTTAGAAGAATCCACAGGCAGAAAAATATCAGACATATGCCGAAGCAATATCTTCACCGATACAGCTCCTAGGGCAATGGAAACTAAAGAGAAAATAAACAAATGGGACTACATCAAAATAAAAAGCTTTTGCACAGCAAAGGAAACCATCAACATAACAATAAGAAAGCACACTGAAGGGGAGAACATATTTGCCAATGTTATATATGATAAGGGCCTAATCTCCAAAATTTATAGGGAACTCATACATCTTAACAAAAAAATGATAACCCAATAAAAAAATGGATGAAGGACCTAAAAAGATACTTTTTGAAAGAGGCCATACAGAAGGCCAAGAGACATATGAAAACATGCTCAAAGTCACTAATCATCCGAGAGATGCAACTCAAAACAACAATGAGGTTACCATACTTGTCAGAATGGCTATCATCAACAAATCAACAAACAACAAATGCTGGTGAGGATGTGGAGAAAAAGGAAACCTCTTGCACTGCTGGTGGGAATACAGACTGGTGCAGCCACTGTGGAAAGCAGTATGGAGTTTCCTCAAAAAATTAAAAATGGAACTCCCATTTGACCCAGTAATCCCTCTTCTAGGAATACATCCCAAGAAACCAGAAACACCAATAAGAAAGGACATATGCACCCCTATGTTCATAGCAGCACAATTTACAATAGCTAAGATTTGGAAACAGCCTAAGTGCCCATCAGCAGATGAGTGGATTAAAAAACAGTGGTATATTTACACAATGGAATACTATGCTGCTGAAAAAAGAAAGCACTCTTACCTTTCACAACAGCATTATGCTAAGCAAAATAAGCCAGTCAGAGAAAGATAAATATCACATGATCCCACTCATTTGTGGAATATAATGAACATCATAAAATGATGAACAAAAATAGATACAGAGATAGAGAAGCATCGAACAGACTGTCAAACTTCAGTGGGAAGGCAGGGGAGGGTTGGGGGGTGGTAAGAGATCAACAAAAGGACTAGATTGCAAGCATATAAACATAAGCAATGAACACAGACACTAGAGGGGGTGAGGGGCATGTGAAGGGGGTTATGGGTGATCGGGGGAGAACAATGGGGGAAAAAGGAGACATGTGTAATACTATACGTAATACTTCATAAAAAAATAGCAAGTGCTCACTAGGATATGGTGAAGTTAAAAACTTTGTACAATATTGGTGAGGATGTGAATGGGTATAGCTTCTGTGGAAAAGGGCTACCATATGATCCAGCAGTTTCCAAAATGGAAAATAGGGTCTCTAAAAAGATATTTGTACACCCATGTTCCTAGTAGCAGTATTCACAATAGCTAAAAGGTGGAAGCAGCCCGGAGTCCATCAACAGATGAGTTGATAAACAAAATATGGTATATACAGTGGAATGTTATTCAGCCTTAAAAATGAAATTTTGACATATACTACAACGTGGATTAACCTTGAGGACATTATGCTAAATGAAATAAGCCAGTCACTAAAAGACAAATACTGTATGATCTCACTTACATAAGGTATTTAGAGTACTTAAAATCATAGAGACAGAGAGGAGAAAGTTTGTTGCCAGGGTTGGAGTGGAGAGGGAGAAATAGGAAGTTATTATTTAATGGGTATAGAGTTTCAGTCTGACAAGATAGAAAGAGTTATGGAGATGGATGGTGGTGATGGTTGCACAACATTATGCATACATTTAATATCATTGAAATGTACACTTACAAGTGGTAAGATGGTAAACTTTTTTTTTTAAATATATTTTATTGATTTTTTACAGAGAGGAAGAGAGAGGGATAGAGAGTTAGAAACATCGATCAGCTGCCTCCTGCACACCCCCTACTGGGGTTGTGCCCGCAACCAAGGCACATGCCCTTGACCAGAATCGAACCCGGGACCCTTGAGTCCGCAGGCCGACGCTCTATCCACTGAGCCAAACCGGTCTCGGCAAGATGGTAAACTTTATGTTATGCACATTTTACCACATTAAAACAATTGGAAAAAAAGCATGTGGCTGCTTACTGTGTTGTCCTCTGTACTATAATGGACTTTGTACATGCATTTTAATGTGCATACACACATTTTATCATAGTTTATCAAACAGTTCATTTAACATCGTGTTAACTTAGCATTTATAAAATCCTAAGTGCTGGATGATACCTGAAGTGATGTAAATTAGTTTTTATATAAATGGATTAACATGCAGACATTACTAATTATGATTACAAATGGGAAAATGCTTAGAATATAATAATGAGTTTCAAGATTAGAACACAAAACTATGTACTATAGTGACCTCATATCTGTAAAAATATGCAGAGAAAGTAAACTTATAGGACCTATAACAAAATGTACACAGTGGTTACCAGTATCTGTTGGTAGTAAGTTTGCAGATAACTTTTGATTTCTGTAAAACACTTGGCAACAAACATATACTATTTTTATAATTAGGAAAAAACTTTATTGTTGAATGTATTACATATGTTCCCCTTCTTCTCCATTGACCCCTTCTAGTCTCCTCTACCCTCTAGAAAAAATTTTCATATAATGAAAAATAGTCATTAAGTTGATTTTATATTTAGATAACACCTGATATATGTCTCTTTTACATCCAATCAAAGGGGTGACTGAATAGTCCTGAATAAAGTTTGGGAATCAGGCTCCTGATCAGAAATATACCGATATTATGAAATAGTTTCTAAAGGCAACTCTGATCTGTTTTAACAATATTTTGACTTCCAGTACCTTTTGGAGGAACATACTCTGCCATGAATTGGAAGCCTGCCAACTGGGGCAATACAGCTTAACAGATGAGGTTTATAAGCCTGTCTTTAGTTCATATTGGTAGCCTGTCTTACAGAGACATAAATACCACAGCTGGTGAAGTACAACATGAATTAGCATTGGGAAGTGTGTTGGGGGATAAGAAGGAAGAGTCACAAGAATTGTCATGGGCTATGACTGCGGTAAAGGCAGGTAGATAATGCTCTTTTCTTCATCCTTTGAGGTGGTAGATAATATTAGCTGGATCATATGTGTAGATGAGAAAAACTTTTGATTTTGCTTTAAGAGCTTCCCACATAATTTCTTTTATGGGAAGGCTCCATTTTTTGGCTTGATATGTCAGTTGACCATTTTGGTTGGAAAAAGAGAGCTCTCATGCCCACATGGTATAAGGGAGGGAAGTCTTAGTTGAATGATGCTGAATGAGAATTGAAGAGAACATTTGGAATATAGGGGCAAGTGAAGTAGAGAGGAGAAGGAGCAGGAGATTAAGTGTGTGTGTGTGTGTGTGTGTGTGTGTGTGTGTGTGTGTGTGTGTTAAGTCATGGAGAGAGAGTCTTAATGGAAGGCAAGAAAAATTCTTGATGGTGGTGGCCACAGAAATTCTCTTTACTGCTGATCTGGGCTACATGGTATATAACCATCCCACTTCCTAAACAGACATTACCTTGAATTGTTAGGAAAGAATTTACTATATGCCATTGCCATGTGTGAGTAGTCCTTCTGAAAAATCAGGAAAAGAGTATTACATTTCATGAATGGGTTGACATGAAGAGGAGAGAAGGAAATGACCACAAGAAGAGAATTGGAAGCAAAGATGTCAAGGTAAAACATGTCTCCCAAGAATCCCCAGAAACACCGAGAAGCATGCTGGACTCCCCACTGCAGTCAGAATGAGATTTGAAATCAGAATATCAAAGGCAGCTGAAACCGGTTTGGCTCAGTGGATAGAGCATCGGCCTGCGGACTCAAGGGTCCCAGGTTCGATTCCAGTCAAGGGCATGTACCTTGGTTGCGGGCACATCCCCAGTAGGGAGTGTGCAAGAGGCAGCTAATTGATGTTTCTCTCTCATCGATGTTTCTAACTCTCTATCCCTCTCTCTTCCTCTCTGTAAAAAATCAATAAAATATATTTATTTCTTTTCTTTTTTTTTTAAATTTCTTTATTGATTAAGGTATGACATATTTGTCCTCATCCCCCCATTCCCATCACACACACCTCCCCACACATGCCCCCACCCCCCTGTTGTCCTTAACCGCTGGTTAGGCTCATATGCTTGCACACAAGTCCTTTGGTTGATCTCTCCCCTTTACCCCCACCCTTCCCTACCCTCCCTCTGAGGCCTTACAGTCTGAACCATGCCTCCTTGTTTCTGGGTCTGTTCTTATTCATCAGTCTATGTTGTTCATTATTTCCCCTAGATGAGTTAGAAATACACTTATAAGAACCGAAAATGAGACAAGCAATAATGGTTATGGTGACAGGCAAATGACTCAGTCTGTAGTGAGTTTCTTTCTGGGCCAACAGTTCTTTTGAGACCCAATTTCAATGTCCAACAGTTCCTTATGTGTACATGTCAGCACTGACATTACAGTTCTGGATGGTGGACAAATGGTGGTAATGCAGGTCTGACTCTCTCTGGTTTGGTCCTGGGCTACCTGCAGTGATGCACAGCTGCTAACTGCTAGTATGGGAAGGCCACATCAGCGTCTTCCGTCTCTGGACTGCTTCTCTTCTGTCTTCATGGCTGGAGTAGTCCTGTCGATTCCTCTCTGTTGCTGGAATCCACATGGTCTCAGAGTTGTTTTCTGAAAATATACAAACATATTCTCGACCAAAAGTTAATAAAGGAATATTTTCTATAAATTTGACTTGGTATCCTATTTCATTTTTTGCCCAAATGATTTTCCTCTGGCTTGTTTTGTCACCTTGTGTGTTTTTCATGGGTGTCTTGCTTTTAGCCTTACAATTAATTTTCTAAAGTATTAATTTTCTAGATGTAATTTACTTACAGGATATTTTTCCTTACATGATATTCCTCTACTATCCCCTCCTTTTTTGATTTAAATGTTAGGAGGCTTTTGAAAATTTTATAATGTAGTCTTGATGGCTTTTAAATTTTAATTTTTTGCACTATAATATTACTGTTTTAGGTTCATTACATGGTGCACAATTTTATCATGAGATGAAGTACCAATAAAAATTTTAGTTAACACTTTAGGAACACCTTTTTGTCCAGTACAATTAATTTTTCTAGAATATTCGCTTGTTTCAACTAGCCAATTTAAATTTGCCTGAAAACTTGACTACTATTTTACTGTCAAATTTATTACTCTAACAACAATCTTATTTTACTCTGTAAATATTGGTGGAAGGGATTATTTGCCTTCTTGAGTAGGTCCTGAGCATTCCTGGTGGTAGGCTGGATTTAGATATCGTAAACCCACTTCCTCACACCATGGGTACAAGACAACTCAAACAATTCTTGTTGGAGTGAGAGGGCAGCTGCTGTCGGCCAAGTCTCTGTCAGTCACCTGGGTCCTGATCTGAGCTGGGCATGGGAAGCACGAAGCAGCCATGGGGGCAGGAGACCTCCCTCAGAAGTGGCTAGGTTTCAGGCCCCTGCAATGTTGGGGGGGTGAGGGTCTGTGCCCCACCTCTGTTGATCCCCAAATTCTCTCCTGATGGCCCCTCTGCGACTGTGCCTGTCTTAGGTTGTTCCTTCCTTGAGGAATCTTACCCGTCTCTGGCTAACCAGCCATCCTCCGGGGCCAAGCAGGGTGACGTGAGGTTCAGTTTTGTCTCCTTGGTAGCCTATGCCCCCATGGCCTCCATGCCCAGCACCTGCCTTGGGATCCCCTCGCCTGCTGGCGGGGCCCCAGCACTGATCACATATCTTGTGGAACCCGGGTTTCTTCTCCAGGGAGGGCTCAGTTCGCCCCACTGGGTGAGAGACAGATTCATGGCACCAGTCATCATGAGACTTCAACCTCGACATGAACAGAGAGCTCATGCAACAGCTGTGAGCAATTGAATTGTGAGAAGAGGATCTCTCTTGGCCTAAAGGGTAAGAGGGACCAATATAGAGTGCTCAGGTGCCTTCCCAGGAGGCCCTCTACACAATGAAAAGGATTAAATCCTTACATGTCCTTTTTAAATTGCTGCCAGACATTCAAAGAATTAGTTTGTATGTTTGCTTGGGATAATTGTATATTATGCTATTATAATTCTAAAGTATCAAGAGATGTGTTAAGTGTGCAAGAGGCAGCTGATCGATGTTTCTCTCTCATCAATGTTTCTAACTCTCTATCCCTCTCTCTTCCTCTCTGTAAAAAATCAATAAAATATATTTTTTTAAAAAAAGAAAGAAAATGACAACGAAAAATTAAAAAAAAAAAGAATATCAAAGGCAGCATCACCCCAGTAAAGGTCTGTGTTATAGTTGCACTTTTACAGAGGCAGATATGTAATTGATTTTTGGCTAACCAAATGCCCAGCTCTGGAAAAAGCTCCATCCAAAGTTTGTATTTTTATCAGTTCACAGGTTTAGTCTTTCCCTGCTTGTTCTAAGTAATACAGTTTGTAGCTGAGATTTGCAATTGTCAATGATCTGTTCTGCCAATATTTTAAAAATATAGGCAAGGGAAGAAAACCATAAAGACATTTAATCAGTTACAAGAATGGGGTTTATTTCCCCCTATTGGGTCATGTTTTCCAAAAAGTCTTCAGAGAGTTTAAGCTGATTAATATTTTTCATGTCAAAACCACATAATCACAATTCATCCCATTAGTATGCTCATAGCCTTACAGCACAGGACAGAGCAATCAATTTATCACTAAAATTTCATTTGTTTATTACCCAAACAAATAAAAGAGCAGGATTGGAAATTATATCAATGCTGTTAGTAGTGATTTTTGGGCTCTTAAGTTCCCTTAATAATTGAAGTGTTGGATTCAGATTGGCTCTACTTGTGAGAGCCAAATCCCTGAGTATTATAATGAAGCTCATCCTGACTATCATCTATTAATCAAGGCATTTAAAAGTGAGGCTGAGAGGTCTCAGTTTGGACAGTTTAGTTTCTTATTCATAAGTTTAGAGGGCTTTCTTTTCTAGATGCCCTTTCCCCTTCCCACTCTGTTTTTATAGATGATCTCATTTTGTTGGGACCAACAAGGAAAAATGAGTACTCAGGGATTATCTGTGCTTAAAAGCACACATTTATAGAAGGGTAATTTCAGGTTGAAATATTATTAGACAAACCAAATATGGCATACTAAAAAGCAGTGGAAAGTAGAAGACTTAGCTTTTACTTTGTATATTATTTCTTGAAAGCTCTGGGATGTTGGGCAAGTCACTTAGCTTTTAAACTTATTATTATCCAGTCTGGGTGGGGATAGTAATGTATTTTCTACCTGAAGACACAGGGTTGAAATAGATGATCATCTGCCTGCCCTAGCTATATAGTACTTTCCATCTATAGAATATTTTTCTTCATAGCAATTATCCTCACCTGGTATTTTACAATATACACTGAGTGGCCAAATTATTATGATCTCTGAATGCATAATAATCTGGCCACTCAGTGTATATCCTATATAATAAAAGGCTAATATGCAAATTGTCCCCTGGACCAGGAGTTTGACCAGCAGGCAGGCTGGCCAACCGCCCATGTCCCCTCCACCTGGCCAGGCTGGATGGACCCCACTCATGCACGAATTCATGCACCGGGCCTCTAATATAATAATCTGGCCACTCAGTGTATATTTATCTATTTGTTTTCTGTTAATCCAAATAGAAGGTAAGCTCCATGAAAACAGGGTTCTGTCTGTGTTATTGCCAGTACTAGGGCAGTGACTGTACACAGTGTATGATCAATAAATATTGTTGAAGAGGTGAATTCTAGCTGCACAACCTGGGATTATAAAACAGAATCTGATGCAGTGTGGGGGTTAAGCTCACTTGTAAAGATGGCAGGGCTCAAATATCACCACTTTCTGGCTGTATGACCTTGGGTAAGTTAATCAGCTGCTTATGGCTTCAATTTTCCCTTTGTCATGGGTAAAATGGGCCTAATAACAGTACCTGACTGAGTTGTTATGAGAGTAAATAAAATAATTCATGTAACATAATCAGCAAGGGTCTCAATTCATTGTCATTGTTGCTATGAGTTCCTAGATTCATAAAGCCTGGACTCAGCTTCTCCAAGCCAGAATGAAAAAGTTAGATGATGCCATAATGAAGACCCACTATGACAAGGTTTGTTGTTGTCTCATAACAAATTTGATCTTCTGGTGGCCCCAGTTTTGAGCTGTAGTGATGTTCCCACTTTTGAGGAGGGAGGAATGCAGGCTGAATGAAAATTCCTTCACAGGAAGACCTCTTGTGACTGTCTTGTTGGCTAGTGCATGGTTAAGTGATAGGATAGTGGTGATCCAGGCTGAGTTGTTGCTGAATTGCGTGGGAGCCCATGGATTCTGAGGAGCCCAGATGGATCACGATTCAGATAGAAATGAAGGTGGTGGTATTGCTGGTGCCACAGACTAATTGGGGAAGAGGACAAAGTCAGATGGCTCTGAGCCTGTGTGGGACTTCGAAGGATGGAGTTGTGCCTCTGCTCAGACCCAAACCTGTTCCCCTACTGCCTTAGATCCATGGGAACCCTGATAGCAGGAGATAAAGGATGAGGAATAGGGAAGGAAGCTAACATTTACTTAGCAACCTCTATTTGTTAATAATTTTAAAAGATATCTTGTTCATAATAACCTTTGGAATACTATGCATTTTGGTTATTTAACGGCTAAGGACCCGAGGATATGAAAGGTAAAATAACTCACTCAGGGTCCACAGCAAGTAAAGGATGGTTCAGAAGTTTGAATGCAGACCCATCTGTCTCCAGAGACTGTGTGTTTCAGTACAGGAGTCTGATCTGCAGCACTGAGCCAACTGCCTTCTCAGGTGACTACTACATGTTTCTATCCAGCTCAGCATCTAAACTGGACAGAGCCTAAAGTAGAAATACAGTCTGCTGGAGAAGCAGACTTTTGGGAATCAGAGAAAGCTTTCCTGCCCCATCCTGGCCCTTCACTCCTCAAGACTGTGCTGATTTAGGAGTTCCTCCTACACAGTCCCACAAACCACTTGTGAGTGTACCTTGTTCTGTCACCGAGACATTGCTTTTTACTTATCTTCCTGTGCATCTGCCTTCTACTCTAGTATGTCATTTCCTTGAGTGCAGGAAGAGTAGCTTAGTCATCGTCTCATCCTTAGTATCCAATACACTGCCTGGTGTTCATGGCTGCTAAAGAGTGGAGTGAGGGGACTGGGTAAGAGTAATAGCTGGAGTAGGTCTTGAAAGTATCAGCAGCTCCTGCCTTATTTCCTCTTATGATGACTCTGCTTTAATACCCTTTGTTCCACGACTGTCTCTCTTCCTGCCCCATACCCTTATTTCCTGTAGACAGGAATATACTTGGCAACAGAGGTTCTAGAAACAAGGTCACTTCTTTCTTGAGAGAGGGTGTGGGAATAAGGAGATAGGTGGTGGACTCAGGGCTGTTCTGGATCACAGTCAGTCTGCTCTAGGAATGGCCAAGAGGTTACACATAGATTACAGATGATTTGCCAGAATTGGAAGACATCATAGAAGTTGCTTGAGAAATGCAGAGTATGTACTAGTATGTAAGAGGCCAATTGTCCATGGGAAGGAAACAGACTTAACATGGAGGTTACTCCTTATGACATTCTCTTCAGTTAAGCATCATATTTGAATTGACTGCCATCAGTTTTTATGTGTATAATATAAGCTCTTTCCCTGAAGCTTAGGGGTAGCATGGACTCTGGATCCAGTCTGCATTTAAACCTGGTTCCACCATCCCCTGGTTCTGCTCAACCTTGGTAAATTTGCATAAACACTGTACCTCAGTTTTTTCATCTGTAAAATGGCAATGCTGGGAGGATTAAATGAGTTAGTACATGCAATATACTTAGAACCATGCCTAACACTTAGGAACCATTGTTGAGTGCTATTATGATGATGATTATTTTTGTAATGGGATCTTCAAAACTTTACAGCAGCATTGTAATGCAGATTCCAAAACTTTGAGGATTTGCCTGTTAAATTAGATACACTGAAGCCCATGATACACATCAGTTTCCAGTACTAAAGAACTAAAAACAAAAAATGACTAATAAATAACGTGGTGTGTGGGACTCCACCAGATTTAGAATTGAAAGTCTACCACTAGAGCAGCATGACCTTGGAAAAGCCCCTGCAGTCTCGGTTTTCTTTTTTAAAAAATATATTTTTATTGATTTCAGAGAGGAAGGGAGAGGGAGAGAAAGACAGAAACATTAATGATGAGAGAGAATCATTGATCAGCTGCCTCCTGCATGTCCCACACTGGGGATTGAGCCCACAACCAGGGCGTGTGCCCTACCTGGGAATTGAACCATGACCTCCTGGTTAATAGGTCAATGCTCAAACACTGAGCCATGCTGGCTGGGCTCAGTTTTCTTTTTTAAAATGAAAGCATTGAATTAGATCAAGGATGGCAAATAAGTACAAGCAAGGGGCTAATCCACCATCCTGTGTCCAAGGAAGGCATGAATAATAGAGATCAGTATACTTTCCTGGGGCTCAGAATTTGTCCCAACACTGCTGGCCAGGAAGTCATTACCAGTTGATTGGTGTTGGTAAATGAAATAAAACCTATATCCCACTTGTATCAGAGGCTCCCAAAAGGCCGTTCCTTCTCTACTCAGAAGTGCATAAATATGTTAGAAGGTGATCTTTATGGATTTAATATTGCTGGCATTGGGAATATACCAGGAGGCCAAAGGATTCGGGAAAATTGGAGAGCTTTCCTCACAGTCAGGATAAAACAATCCTCTAACTGCTTACCATAATCCTCATGTTTGAAAAGGAACTTTGAGAGGTAAAAGAAGACCCAGGGAAGGAGAAAGTCTGGCTGTTAGACATTCCTTCACCTAGCACCTGCACCAAATTGCTTTTTGGAAGGCTCTAATATACCTAATAGGTGGGATTGTAGGCATTTTGTCCTTGTAACCCTGAAGATATTGGCATGTACTAATGGTAGATTTTGTGGCATTTGAACAGGAGGGTTTCCCAACCACAGGTCTGATGTCTGATCTATAAATTGAAAGAGAATCTATGCAGGGGAGTAATCAGAGGTCAGTAACTTTTTCTGACTTCAGTACATGCCTGTAGATTTTTTTAAAAAAATATTTTTATTGACTTTAGAGAGAAAGGGAGGGGGAGAGATAGAAACATCGAAAATGAGAGAGAATCATCAATCAGCTGCCTCCTGCACATCCCACAGTGAGGATGGAGCCCAAAACCCAGGCATGTGCCCTGACTGGGAGACAGACTGTGATCTCCTGGTTCATAGGTTGATGTTCAGCCACTGGGATATACCGGCCAGGCTCTGTAGATGTTTTAATCAGACATTTATTTTTTTTTTACTAGAAACTGATCATCTTGGTAAGCTGGCTTTGTTGTCCTTTATTTAAAGTTTGAAATTCAAGCCTATTTGTAGAAATATACTTCAGAAAAGTGGTGATGTGGGTGTCTTTAAAAGAATGTCATACATTTTGAGGGCTTTGGTTCCAAGTTCCCCTCTACCCCTCATATCACTGGGATTTCACTTTTACTCTGGAATTGGACAGCCCTGGAGCACTCACTTCTGTTTGTGTGTTTTATGTAACGGTTTTTGTTTATGTGAGATTGTTAGATAGCAACACCTGAGAAATTAAACATTATAGAACCAGAGAAAGTCACTGTTTCGACAGCATCAAGGAGGAGAAATTTGAACATCCAGACTACTTTCACACTGAATCTTATTTTAATCACTTGAAATTTTCTTCCAGTGTCTAAATAGCAAGATTGCTATATACATGAAAAACAGACTGACTTTGCTTACTTTTAACAGGATAAAGCATAAATTTCAGCTCTCCACCCATCCGGAGAGACATGCTTTGTGAGGGATTGGGGTCTACAGTTCCACATTCATCAAGAACCATTACACGCCCTGGCAGAGGGCACCAAAAGGTCACTGGTTGGATTCCCAGTCATGGAACATGCCCAGGTTAGGGGTTTGGCCACTGGCTGGAGAGTGAACCAGAGGCAACTGATTGATATTTCTCTCTCACATCAATGTTTCTCTCTCTCCCTCGCCCTTCCTCTCTTTCTCAAATTAATAAAAACATTTTAAAAATAAAATAAAAAGAACCAGTAGAAAGCTCTTAACTCCTCCCTATGAGACCAGTGAGTGGAAAACGTTTTTTACTTTTTTTTTTTTTCAGTAGCTTCATTGACTACAAAGAAAGTCCTCATGCTTGTATTATTTATACCATTTATGATTCCACATATTTGGGGGGGGGGGTGGCAATTGTGTAAAAACAAACTTTCCCAATGGGAAGTGCTTGTACTGCTGGAGCAGTTTTGGGTTTTCCTGAAAGTTAGATTTTTAAAATAATTATCATTTGCCATTAAAAAAAGAGAAGTCTTGCCCTGGCCTTATGGTTCAGTTGGTTGGAGCTGTTGTCCCCTGCATAACCCATGGACACAGACAATAGGGTAGTGAAGGCCTGGGGTGGGGGGCAGGCTATAAAGGGTTAATGGGAGACAAAAGGGGACATATGTAATACTTTCAACACTAAAGACTTTTTTGTAAAGGTTGCTAGTTTTGCTCCCGGGTCAGGGCTTGTATGGGAGGCAACTGATTGATTGATGTTTCTCATATTGATGTCTCTCTCTCTCTCCCTCTCACTTCCTTTCTCTCTAGAATCAATAAAATAAGGATTAAAAAAAAGGCAAGTCTTTATACTTTGTGGTCTATGAGACAGTAGGTATAACTAGAGCAACAAATGGCAGCAGGAGAAATAGATAAACTAGACCAGCTCTTAGGTGATAGGGATGATAAGGTTAGGAAAGTGAAGTGTGCCTCGCGTTTCCTAGTTCTACCAATTTTGTAAACAATTCCCCACCCCTCATGAGTTAGTATCTTTGTAAGTCCCTGTCATTACATTTGTCAAAACTTTGCTTAAGAAAAGCAAAGGAGCCTGATCAACTCACTAGCTCTAAGGGCAAGTGACTGGTTAGTCTTAAGGTGCCTCTGGGCTAGCAGCCTGAAATCACTCTGTGAGGAGCTGAGTAGCCAGCACCATCATTACAGGGATAGCTAGCATTTTCTGAGCACTGACTATGCATCAGGTGCTGTGCTAGGCACACTGTGCACTTCCTCATTTAGTCCCACAGCACCCTGGTGCATTTGGTATCACTATCACTCCCATTGTACAGGCAGAGCATTGGAGGCTTCCGCTAATTAGATAACAAGTTGCCAGGTCCATGTAGCCAATACCTGCTGGAGCTGGGATTTAAGGCTTTGTGCCATGCTCTTAGCCAATTTACTATCAACAGTATCCCAGCATTTTTCTGAGGATGACATTTGAAGGTTGTTTGATGACAGTGAAATATCATAATTGATAAGAGATATGGAGATGGCTAAATGTTTCCTTTGTTCAGCCTATAAGTGACTTATAACCTATTTGCTTGGCCCTCTGCTTCCTCTTCCATTTGATTAAGTTTATGTCCTGAACCCAATGGGTTCTCCTTGAAAGTGTGATAAGAAATCTGAGGAAGAAACATCCCTGGGGAAGAAAGGAACCATGGCAGGTAGACAGCAAGGGTGGAGATGAAAAAACAGAGAGGTAGCCCTAAAGTCTAACAGCTAGTGTTGCACTCAAGGGAAACTTTAATACCATGCATCGAGAAGTCAACCCTCCTCGTCTTATTGGGTATATAATTTGTGTGGGGATTACAACCTGAATCTTCTTAGGTGCCTCTGGTTTCTGACACAGCAGCAGCCTTTGAATCACAGAGTGTTTTTTTCCCTGCCGCTTAATCTCGGAAGCAGCCAGTTTACAGGCGGGAGGGGTTTTAACTTTATCTGTTCCAACCACACTCCCTCTTTAAGCCTCCATATCAGGAAGCAGCTTGGACTCTATAGTGGGGGGTGGATTTGCTGAGGTGTGTGCACCTTTGTGTGTGTGTATCTGGACCTTCCTGAGGATGCAGATGGTGAACAAGGGTGGGAGGGTGAGGACCTATATTGTGTAACAAACTGAAGGCACCAAGGAGGCTGCATTTGTTGTGCGTTAAAAGGTTTACACAAAGATTTTCTTAGTAATGTCTAAGATTGTAATAGGGTAATTAATCTTTCTAAGTGTTAGTGCCAGAGTATGGGATCAGCTATTATCCCTGACTGCAGAGGAATCCTTTGTGTGTTGCTATGAGCAGGACCAACCGAAGAGAATACTCAGGTTGCCAAACAAAGATATGGCCGCAGCTGGCTTGTTGAGGTTTTTTACATGCATTTTCTGGTGCAGGTAAAAGAATCCTGGTTTCTGTGGGACTGTCATTGCCCTTTCATAGCCATTGAGTTGAAGGGAAAGGCAGAGAAATAAATACACATGCTTTGTGTTTTTTATTCCTTAACAACCAGTTATTATTATTTTTAAGAGAATGACAGGCATATTCATTGGAGACCTTATTTTAAGCAGGAAAATACAATTTATCAAAAAGAAAGACGTTGGGCCTAGCCAGTGTGGCTCAGCAACTGAGCATTGACTCAGGAACCAAGAGGTCACCGGTTTGATTCCTCTGTCAGGGTACAAGCCTTGATTATGGGCTCGATCCCTAGTAGGGGGCATGCAGGAGTCAACCGATTGATGATGTTTCTCATCAATGTTTCTATCTCTCTATCCTTCTCCCTTCCTCTCTCTCTAAAAATCACTAAAATCTTTTTTTTTTTTTTAAAGAAGGACCTTCAAGAATAAAGGTAAAAAAGCTTTATCTAATTCTAAAAGTTCTGCCTCTTTGTCTTTCCTTAATCTCACTTAGGTGAGAATGGCCAAACAATCCAGTAAGTAAGCGTAAGTTGAAGGGAAAACACAGCAGTGAATGAGACTTAGCTATAGCCTTTGTGCAGGATTGGTTATTTCATATAACCTATCAAAATATTGATTACAAATAGATGCATTCCCTTCCCCCCGTGTAGTTTCTATATGTATTTAAAAGAAAAAATTCAGAACATACCGTACCTTGAGAAAACCTTGAAGGTATAATGATTGTGTTGCAATCAGCCAATGGCCTGTGCTCTGGTTTTGCTTCAAGTTCCCCTTGACGTTGATGAGTATTTTGACTCTGGCTGTCTAAATGAAGCAGTTATTCAGAACTATATGTCTATTGGTTTGGCAAATGGTTGTAGTTTCTCCTTACTTTGCCCAAAATGTTCCAACTATTTTGTTTATATGAACTCTTTTTTAAAAAAATATATATTTCTTTATTCATTTCAGAAAGGAAGAGGGAAGGAGAGAGAGGTGGAAACATCAATGATGAGAGAAAATCATTGATCGGCTGCCTCCTGCACACCCTCCACTGGGGATGGAGCTGCAACCCAGGCATGTGCCCTTGGCCACAATCGAACCTGGGACCCTTCAGTCCCCAGGCTGATGCTCTATCCACTGAGCCAAGCCGGTTGGGGCTGTTTATATGAACTCTTATAATTCTCAACTGCTGCTATCACTGCTGAGGTAGAAAAGATTTCTTCATTGAGCTGTAACTCTTTCCCTGTCCGTGGGGCCACACCCTTTATGCTGGCTCCACTGTTATGATTGGCTGCTTACCACAGGAAGAGCCACTAGGTTTGTTCTTCCTTGAACAATGTCTGTATTTTGACATTAAATTCTACTGTTTGAGATCTGCCAGAGGATGCTGGTGGGTGGTGAGGAGAGAGTCTGTAATTTACCTTTGATATAGAAGTGATATGAGAATGATAACTTAAACAAGATGTGACTAGTATTTGCCTGTGTAGAGTGAGACAATGTATTCAATGGCGAGTTTTAAGGAGTGAAGAAGAACTGTGCTGGGTATACGGGTGACCTTCAAGTCATATCGGTGCTTTAATTATATCTTAAGCAGTTATATAGTTACATCTCTATCGAAGTGTCAAACTGCTAGTACCTGAGCTGATAGGAAGAAGGCCAGTGGAGATGGGAGAAGTGTTCATGAAAGTAAGAAGATGATCAGGATGCATGTGAACATCAATCAGCCTGCATGAGACAAGAAATGGTTTATAAAGCAGCTTGGACTGGGACGCTTGCCAGTGTAGCCTCCATATATTAGGTGATGCTTTTAAGTAACAATCTCAGACTGCTGCTAATGTGGGGGGCATATTACCCAAGGATAGTCATGATATTACTCAGTGAAGGTCAAATGAGAAGTCATGCTTCCCAGCCAAAGGGTTTTAAAATGCTTTTCTCATTGTCATATCATGCACAATACAGATCACAGTGGAGGAGGGATGCATTAGGATAGTACGGTGGTCGGCAAACTCATTAGTCAACAGAGCCAAATATCAACAGTATGACTGAAATTTCTTTTGAGAGCCAACATTTTAAAACTTAAACTTCTAACGCCACTTCTTCAAAATAGACTCGCTCAGGCCGTGGCATTTTGTGGAAGAGCCACACTCAAGGGGCCAAAGAGCCGCATGTGGCTTGCGAGCCGCAGTTTGCCGATCACTGGGATAGTAGATGAAAAAGTGAGTGAGAGAGCTGCAGCATCAAGCAGTCCTTCCCCTCAATAAGTGAAGGCAGCAGGCAACTTTGTGCACACTTTGCATATTTTGCACAGCCTATTGATGGGAGAAAAACATCCTGGAGAAATCAAGTAATAAATGAGTGTTTAGTCTTTGTGGATGGAAATCCTGAGCTCTGGGGGACAACTCTTTGGGATAAGCATATGGAAACCATTGCAGAGCAAGATAGGGACATGCACACTCTGGAAGAATTCAGGTTGGAGAAGAGAAGACAACTGGATATTGAGGTTAGGAGACATTGTATAATTCCTCTTGTGGGTTCACATTAGTGTATGCACGTGGGTGTTATTTCACAGCGTTGATTTTAACATATCCCCTCATTTTATTAAAACTATTAGTGTTGATGAGTTCCTGATCTGGGTGGGCTCTTTTTGACTATTCTAAGCAAGCTTCTGGATTTCACATTAGGCCAAATGAGGGAGTATGAGCTCAAACAGAAAGCTGCCTCGACAAGCTTAAATCTTCTGGGTGGGTGTGCTCCATGCCAACAGTCACTATTATAGAGTAAGTTCTCATCTATTCTGCATTTGAGATCTGTCATTGTGGGAGGGTAAGATCCTTTTTATGGGCTTTATTGTTGTTGTTGTTGCTGCTATTATATAGATGAAAAATGATAGGACAAAGAGAGTGAGATTGGGAGAGGGTAGGCTTGACTTCCCTTAGGGAAGCAAGAGAGTAAGATTTTATTCTGCCACAATCATTTTTCTTTTTGCTAATTATAAGGTCAAGTATCCATATGTTGGAATTAAAAAAAAAATCAGTTCTTCAGTGGGTTCATGGCAACTCCCAACACAAGTCATCAAGAATAGTGAAAAGTAAACAGAATCAACCCAATGACAGGAAAAATAACTACACTCTCATGTTATTTATTACAGTCTCTCGTGTTTCAAAAAATTTCCAGTCAAAGAATCATTTTATAAATATCAATGTATTCATTGCCTCAGTTTATGATAGTCCTGGAAATTTCTTCATATCAAACAGAAGTAGGTTATAATGCCATTTTACATGGAGTTTTTTTCTTTCATCCTTTTAAAAATTTAAATTTGTTTTTAAAGTTAATCCATGGCCATGATAAAAAAAAAATCAGCATTTACAGCCATAAAAAGCATATTATCTAAAAAAAAATCCCCAAACAAATAGAATATACCAAAGAATATATAGTAAAAATTGACTTATAGTGACTTTTTAAAATTTTTAACTTTTTGAGCATAGTGGTTTTGTGCAGCTTTCTTGCATTTTTTTAAATAAATAGGAATCTCAAATATATGCATTTAATTTTTGTTGTGTTCTTTTGTTGTGTTCTTTTGTTGTGTTCTTTTTTTTTTTAAGCTTAAGAGTATTGGTTAAATTGGTTTTCTTCTTAATAGCCTTAGAAACTTGTTCTAGTCTTGGAAAATGGTCCACCCGGTGAAGTTTTGGGAGCATTATACATACAATTTTAAAAAACTGATCTACTCTCTTTCTCAGGACTATCCATTATTGCTTCTATTCACAGCCTCCTTTGGATCCTCGTGGACACCACATGTGTTACATATGTATATTCATGGGTCAGTGGAGTGGCTGCTGGTCCCATTTCCAACTCCCAATTAGAAATACTAATGTGCTACTAAATAGAAATCTCAATTCCCATGTTACAACGCAGCTTCAGTGTTAAAATATATAGTTATTTGAAGAAGTCCTCAGCTTAGAATTCTTCCTTCCTCCCTTCTTCTTTCCCTCCTCTTTTTTTCTTTTCTCTCTTACCCCTCTCTCTTTTCCTTCCTCTCTTCCTCTTTTATTCTTCCCCTTTCTCCTTTCTCTCTTGCTTTCTTCCTTTATTTCTTGCTATTTTGTATAATTTTTTTAAAAAGATAGATAAAAGGTCTTGTTCTTAGAACAAGAAACACGATTTTAGTGCCAAGTAGGCAAATATCATTAAGCACACACAATAAGGTGCTGAGAAGGAGTAATTTTATGAAGAAGGATAGCAAGTTTATTATGCTATCTGCATATGTAAACATGCATGGGCATATGACTATTTTTATTGCCAAATTCTTACTCATATTTCAGGAAAGGGCCTTGGAGGTCATTCAGTTCATCCATGTCATTTTACGGAAGTTAGGCCACTTGCCTAGGGTCACCAATATATATTTGTCAGAGAGGTGTGCAAAACACAGACTTTGGATTTCTAAACTCCCCCACTATGTCATGGGGTTATATATTTGCTTTGCATGTCTTTTTTCCCCAACTTATTTGAAAAAAAACTCTGTAGAAAAATTAAAAGAAAAACTATGGTAAATACTATGATCACCAATAAACTAATATAATCTTCTTTATCATTTTTTAATATATTTCTGTATTGGTTTCTCTCCATTTCTATGTATATATGCGTATGGATATGTATATCATTTTTTTACACTTTATTTTTCCTGTTTGCTAAGACATTTGAAAGGAAGTTGGAAACATCACTATTAAATAGGATGTGTCTTCTAAGAACAAAGGCTTTCTTCTACATAAGCAGAAATGCAAATGTACCATTTACATTAAAAAAATAAATCTTTATGTGCCATTTACATTAAAAAAAAATAAATCTTAAAAGCCATGAAAAACGGTGAGAAAAAAGTCATCTTACAGGAGAATCCTATATATTTGTTATAGAAAGAATCATGCAGTCAACATACCGGTATTTTTTCTGTGTATAGGACACTGTTTTTTCCAAAATCGTTAAACTAAAAATTGAGGGGCATCTTATACACGGAAGTCAGCCAAGGTGAGGGTCATGCGGGTGCATAGCTGCCCATACCTTGTCAAACAGGCTTCCTCCAATCATGAGCCTTATTGTTACTGACATCAGCTGATGGCATAATTGGAGGTAGAGGTGGGGAGTGCACTGAAACAGGGACCAGAGCATTCTGAGCCCATAAAGATGTCAAAAAATAAAAAGATACTAAATACCAGTAAGTGATTGTCTTACTCTGCAAAATTCAAAATGAATGTAATCAGCTATGCAAAAGAGCATGGAAATAGAGCTGCAGAGAGACCATTTGGATCTCCTCCCACTTGGTGTATAATCAGACAGTGGAGAAAACAGGAAGAACAACTCCTTAAGATGCCAAAAAAGAAGGCCTTAAGAGGAAAAACAGCAAAATGGGCAAACTTGGAGCAGAGGTTTAAGACTTGGATTATGGAGCAGCACCAGAATGGTTTATGTGTGTCAACCAAGCTTATTCAGTGTTAGGCAAAAATGTTTGCAAGTGAAATGAACATTGTTGATTTTACAGGAAAGGCAAAATGGTGCTTCAATTTCATGAGGAGAGAAGGGTTAGCCATGAGAACATGAACAAGGTTAGCTCAGAAAAAAGCCACCAGTTTATGAGGATGATCTCACATATATAGACAATGACTCAGAAGACAGCAGTGAACAATAGAAGTTGAAGAAATTGATATGTATGGAACTAATAGTGATGAAGAAGAGAGCAGTGATGCAACAGAGGCTAAATAAAGTAATATACTGCATAGTACTGGTATGTAAACATTACCTGCGGTAATTACTAAATAAAAATATGTTCTGTTTGATGTTTAAAATATTGATTTCTTAATTTTGGGTTGGAAAAGTGGGGGGCATCTTATACATGGGGATGTCATATACATGGAAAAATATGGTAACTTAGAAGTCAATTTTGAATCACTCAAAGCAGTATGTCATGCATTGTTGGCATTAAAAAACTGCCTTTATTAAAAAAAAATGTGGTATCTGGTCTTTAGTTTTCTCACCGTGATGTAGATTTAATAATAAATATCAGATGTTGGGTCACAGTACAATCTTAGTTTCTCTCTTCCTTCTAGATAGGAATTGCTTTTTTCCTCACCTCATCCTACATATTTCTACATTTTGAAATATTAAACATCTCATGTCATTTTATAACTGGAAGAATGCTCAAGGATATTCCTAGTGTATTGTAAGGCCTAAGTCAGAATGGCTTTGCTCATTCCTGCTAAGCATAGAATGGTATTAATTATGAAAGCATGGTTTCATAATAGGAACTCAAAGTATTAAGTGTGTATGAGATGTACTGTATTCACATGAATTCTGTGTTCAGGACTCCCGGGCATATTTCAGAAGTGAAGAGGTTGACTACTTTACATATGGCAATGGATCTTCTTCTATCTCCCTTCCTCAACCAAATTAATCATTGTTGCATGCAGAAGGCTTTGCTATCAACTGACTGGGATTTAACCATTAATTCATGACTGAAAAGCTTGAGTGCTAACCTTTTGAGGAATAGCTACAATGCCTTTAATTATAGCTGGAAGGAACCTATGGCATGCTCTGACTGGTTTGGCTCAGTGGATAGAGTGTTGGCCTGTGGAATGAAGAGTCTCTGGTTTGATTCTGGTCAAGGGCACATGCCTGGGTTGTGGGCTCTATCCCCAGTAGGGAGCATGCAGGAGGCAACCAATCAATGATTTTCTCTCATCATTGATGTTTCTATCTCTCTCTCCCTCTCCCTTCCTCTCTGAAATCAATTTCATATATATATATATATATATATATATATATATATATATATATATATATATATATATATACCTATGGCAGAACACAAGTGGGAAGGTGGTTCGTAGTGGACACCACATGTGTTGGATATGTGTGTTCATGGGTGGTGGTGGTGGACAGAGGGAGGGCTTTTCTTAGATCTCACAAATCATGCCGTGATTTCACTGACTCACTCTCTTTCTCCCTCTATTATTATTCTGAAAATGTGATTGCTTTCATGATTTTTCTTGACTATCTAAATGGCTTTTATAAAAAATATGCCTGGAGGAAAAATTTTTGACTGAATAGGCAGACGTGTCCTGAGCCTTATCCAGGAACAGACATAAGGAGCAACTAAATAGAATAACATCCATCTGGAATTGGCAAAGCAGACACAGCTGGTGAGACAATTCACAGCCAGGAAGGGCAGAGGACACCTTGAAAATGGTAGGATTGGGGATCTGGGCTGGAGAGAGTTGCGAGACCACCAGGACGAAAGATAGAGGAAGACATAAACAAATGGAAGGATATGTGTTCATGGATTGGTAGAATCAACATCATTAAAATGTCCATACTTCCCAAAGCAATCTATAAATTCAATGCAATCCCCATTAGAACACCAACAGCATATTTCACAGACCTAGAATAAACTCTCCAAAAATTCACATGGAATAAAAAAAGACCCCAAATAGCCACAGCAATCCTGAGAAAGAAGAACAAAGTTGGAGGGATCACTATACCAGATATCAAGCTATATTACAAAGCTATATTCTCAACACTGCCTGGTACTGGCACAAGAACAAACATATAGACCAATGGAACAGAACAGAGAACCCAAAAATCGACCAAACCACTATGCTCAATTAATATTTGACAAAGGAGGCAAAAGCATACAATGGAGTCAAGACAGTCTCTTCAATAAATGGTGTTGGGAAAATTGGTCAGATACATGCAAAAAAAAAAATTGAAACTAGACCACCAACTTACACCATACACAAAAATAAACTCAAAATGGATAAAGAACTTAAACATAAGACAGGAAACCATAAATATCTTAGAAGAATTCATAGGCAGCAAAATATCAGACACATGTTTCAGCAATATCTTTACTGATACATCTCTTAGGACAATGGAAACTAAGGAGAAAATAAACAAATGGGACTACATCAAAATAAAGAGCTTCTGCACAGCAAAAGAAACCATCAACAAAACAATAAGAAAGCCTACTGCATGGGAGGACATATTTGCCAATGTTATCTCTGATAAGGGTTTAATATCCAAAACTTACAGGGAACTCATACAACTTAACAAAAGGAAGATAAACAATCCAATCAAAAAATGGGCAAAGGATCTAAATAGACACTTTTTGAAAGAGGTCATACAGAAGGCCAAGAGACATATGAAAACATGCTCAAAGTCACTAATCAAGCTGAGAGATGCAAATCAAAACAATAATGAGGTACCATCTCACACCTGTCAGAATGGCTATCATCAACAAATCAACAAACTACATGTGCTGGTGAGGATGTGGAGAAAAAGGAAGCTTCATGCACAGACTAGTGCAGCCATTGTGGAAAACAGTATGGAGTTTCCTCAAAAAATTAAAAATGGAATTCCCATTTGACCCAGTAATCCCACTTCTAAGAATATATCCCAAGAAATCAGAAACATCCATCAGAAATAATATATGCACCCCTATGTTCATAGCAGCACAATTTACAATAGCTAAGATTTGGAAACAGTGTAAGTGCCCATTAGCAGATGAGTGGATTAAAAACAATGGTACATCTACACAATAAAATAGTACACTGCTCCAAAAAAGAAGGAACTCTTACCATTTGCAACAGCATGGATGGACAGAACTGGAGAGCATTATGCTAAGTGAAATAAGCCAATCAGAGCTAGATAAATATCACATGATCTCACTCATTTGTGGAATATAATGAACAGCATAAACTGATGAACAAAAATAGAGCCAGAGACACAGAAGCATCAAACAGACTGTCTAACCTCAGAAGGAAGTAAGGGAATGGGGCTGGGGAGTGGATAAGAGATCAACCAAAGGACTTGTATGCATGCATATGAGCATAACCAATGGTCACAGACAACAGGGGGATGGGGAGAGCATGTGCTGGGGGAGAGCATGTGCTGGAAGCAAATGGGGAGAGGTCAGTGGGGGAAAATGGAGACTTATGTAATACTTTAAACAATAAAAAAAATTAAATTAAAAAAATATGCCCAAATTCTGTTGAATTTAAAGACAACAGAACCTTTCAACTCCATTTCAAAAATGAAACCTATTACCATTCTTTCACTTATAAAAATCATTCACACTCTTTGTAAGAAATTTAGCATCTGGCGAGT
The DNA here is from genome assembly GCF_951640355.1 of Cnephaeus nilssonii. NCBI lineage: Eukaryota > Metazoa > Chordata > Mammalia > Chiroptera > Vespertilionidae > Cnephaeus > Cnephaeus nilssonii. The sequence goes on from NC_137078.1 coordinate 26,613,794, forward strand.
CACAACCACATTCATTTTGGTATGTTTTCTTATGCTTTATTGGTCAATAAAGAGTTTTGCTGACTTGTATTACATAGTTATTATTACCTAGAATACACACATTTTCGCTTTTTAAACCTAAAAGTATAACATAAATATTTCTCTTATACAAAATTCATAGTAATTATATTTTAATGTCTAAACAGGATCCTATTATAATGATAAGGCATCATTTATTTCACATTCCTTATTTTTGCTTATATGGATAGTGTCTATCTTTAATTATGAATTTGTAACTAAAGGTTTTCCTGCATTTCAAAATATTACCTTGGGGCATGTTATAAATATTGATAAATAGCTTCACAAGAAAGTAGTAGAAAGTTATATTTCTTTTATCAATATATGTGATTACATAATATATGTAAAAATATAGGTGATAGCTTCCTATAAACAATGTGTATGATATTTAAAAAAAAAGATTGTTAATTTTATAGGCTGAGCTTAAAACGGTTTATTTTTTTATGATTGTTTTTATTTTTTCATTTTATTTTATTTATTTTTTAGAGAGAGGAAGAAGGGAGGAAGGGAGAGAGAGAGAGAGGCAGAGAGAGAGAGAGAGAGAGAGAGAGAGAGAGAGAGAGAGAGAGAGAAGGAGAGAAGAGAGAGAGATATGTGAGAGAGAAATCAATTGGTTGCTTCTTTTGCCCAACCAGGGATCAAACCCGAAAACTGGGTATACTAGTACTAGTATGTTCTGACCAGGAATAGAACCCACCTTTTGGTGTATGGGGTGATACTCCAAACAACTGAGCCATAAAGGCCAGGGTAAATTTTTTTCTTTTTTATTGAATTTATTGAGATGATATTGGTTAATAACATTATATACATTTCAAGTATACAATATTATAATCCATCATTTGTATATTGAATTGTGTGTTCACCACCCCAAGTTAGGTCTCCTTCCATCACCATTTATCCACTCTTTACCCTCTTCTACTCCCCCCATCTCCCTTAAGCATTATTCTAAGTGAAATAAGCCAGTCAGAGAAAGACAAGTACCATATGATTTCACTCATAGGAATGTAATGAACCAAATAAAATAAAAACAAAATAGAAACAGACTCATGATATAGAGAACAGATTAAGAGTTGTCAGAGGGGAAGGCAGTTGTGGGACTGGGTGAAAAAGGTGAAGAGATTAAACAAACAATAAAACATTTATCTTAACTTATATTATTGGAACCCTATGAAGGTACAACCTTTCTCATGTTTTATGATCCAGATATAATTCCTGTTCCATGAATATTTATATATCCTTTGCTCACTTATGTTTTGGAGTTTTGATAGTTTAAGTATCAATTTTTTTAATAGAACAAAGATAAAAGTCATTTTGCTGTTTTATCGGTTACACTATTTTTTCCTGGTTATTTGCCTTTCACTTAACCCAGTTTTATCTTTTCCTTCTTTACCAAAGAGAAAAACATTTAAACTGTAAAGAGTGAAACTAACATGAGTAAAGTTAACTAAAGTTCAAGAAGGTGATAAGCACTTTGCACCTTCAAATGTGTGGAGCCACTTCCCTGATGTAATACCTTTAAAGGTAATGAAAAAACTTGGAAATATAAACATGGGAACAATATTGCTCATCTTTGAAGAAGATGGTATTTTAAAAAAATGAGCAAAACTATAGAATGTAAGCTTACTAGGCTATTATTTTGATGGTGCTCTTTCAAAATTCTACATGAATTGTTTATAAGAAGTCTTCACAAAAGAAAACAGTGACCAGTTAGAACCAGAATGAGTCCATAAACAATATGCTAAAAGTAACTGGTTTGCATGGGTTATTATATTGAAAGATGGAAAGAATTCTGTGAACATAGTCAATTTTATTTCTGCAGAGAATTTATTGGAAACTTTTATACCATTATTGTAGGCAAAATAGAGAAGTATGGGCTGAATAATATTCTGTTAGATGGATTAACAAATGGTTAAAGAGCTCACATAATAGGATACTGATTGATAGGAGCCTCAAGTTGTGTTCAACAAGGCTCCAATATACGCTATAGTTTAATAAACATTTTTCTAATTACTAAGATGAAGAGATCAAAGCCTTCTTATCAAATGTGCGTAGGTCCCAAACTGGGAACCTTAATGAATATGCTAAATGAAGGAATCTAATTGATGGAAATCATGATAGTATGCATACATGTAGAGTAAAATAAGCTTAGTTTAAAGCAATGAATTAACAAGTATAAGATGGGGAGTCTTATGCAAGTAAAATAATTGAGTGTCTTAACTGTCTGAGAACTCCAAACAAGGAAAGAGTATGATATCATTTTACTAGTATTTGTAAGTCAGAGTTCTCTAGTTGATTAAGATGGTAAAAAGGTAGGAAAATATTCCATTTAAAGAATATTTGGAGGAGCTGTAATGCTCCTCAGAAAAAATAAGACCCAATTCTTTTGGTTGGAAATGACTCATACTGACTTATACAAAGAGTGAAATGGAATGTGACTCAAGCATAAAGTAAAAAGTCCAGGAATAGACCTGGCGTAAGGTTCAACTGATATCCTTATACCCACACCATGTCATCGTATCTCTTTCCTCTGCTTCTTGGCTCTGATTTATTTGGCTTCATTCTCAGGCAAAAATCACTCCATGAGGTAGTACCTGAAACTTTGAGCTTGCATCATTCTAAAACTAACAACCAATACCAGAAAGAGAACTTCTCTTTCTCAAAGATTCTATAAAAACAACTGGAATTGTGTCTCATTGATTTAGTTTTGTCAAGTTCCCAGTTATAAACTAAGCATTGAGGCAGGAAACTCTTATGTATTTATTGGCAAGTCTGGGTCACATACCCATTCCTGTGTGTGTACCCACCCTGCAAACAACCACATGGATTAAGAGTGAGCAAGAATTCTGAAACACCAATCAGAAAGGATATATGCACCCCTATGTTCATAGCAGCATCATTTACTATAGCCAAGATCTGGAAACAGCCCAAGTGCCTATCAGTAGAAGAGTTGATAAAAAAGGATGGGTATATTTACACAATGGAATACTATGTCGATGTAAAAATGAAGGAATCCTTACCCTTTGAGGCAGCATAGATGGACCTGGAGATTATTATGCTTAGTGAATTAAGCCAATCAGAGAAAAACAAATACCACATGATCTCCCTTATATATGGAATACAATGAACAAAATAAACTGATGAACAAATTAGGTTCAGAGGCATGAATACATGGAACAGACTGACAGATTTCAGAGGGGAGAGAAGTGGGGGGACTGGAAGAGATTAGCCAAAGAACATATATGTATATATGCATAACCTGTGGATACACACAAGAATGTGGTGAAGGCCTAGGGAGGGGTGTGGGGCTGGGGACTGGGTGGTGGGGGCCAAAGGTGGGAAATGGGAGACATCTGTAATAGTGTCAAAAGTGAAAAAAAAAAAAAAAGAGTGAGCAAGGTCTGGCTAAAGGAAAATTAGATGCTATTATCACAAGAAGGTGGGAGAATAGTACTGGCTAGCAAAAAAGACACCATTATAAAGGACCTGGTAACTATTTTTCAAGCATTAGTAGGGCTGTAATGTAAGGAAAGAACTAGGATCTTTCTATGTCCCACCAAAGGGAAGAATTGGTGTCACTGGGCAGAAGTGAAGGGGAAACATCATTTGTCTCTACATAAGGGATAATATTTTCATAGAGTAGCAGTGTGATGTGTGCTGTAATGTAACCTGTACCCTGTCCCTAGAAGAATTTATGCAGAAACTTGATGGATATTATAGACGCGATTTCTGTATTATGTTAAATAATTGTCTAGTTATATTAGACAATCCCTTCCATTTCTATGACTTCATTATTCTGTTCTTTCTGTATGCATGTGTGCCAGTGCATGTATATAACTTTGTGTTTATTACATCCCCAGGAGAGACATTTAATCCCATTGCCTGATAGGGGCATTATTTAATGTCAATTGTTTTTGAATGGTTACTTCTGTGCCTGCTGAATTGATTCCACATTCCTAGTTCTTGTTAATATGGCATTACCCAAGATAGAAGTAGCTACCCATGTGGCAAAGAAGATATAATGCGTACTAGGGACAAGAGAATGGGAAGACGTATGGGTGGGGTTCACTTTATCCTTGTGTACAGGTCACTTCCAGGAACAGATAGAATATTCAATTTTCACTCTGTATTTCACTTCTAGTACCAAACACGCAGAGAATGTAGACTATAAGGAAGAAATAACACTAAAGGGAAGCCCTCAAAGATAATTCCATCATCCATAACACCAGGCGCTTTCTGGCATTATGACTAATAAAACTCAGCTGAAAACATGTTCTAAGTATTTTTTACGTGCAAAAAATAGAAAAGTGTAATAAAATAATGGCTGTTATTTCAAACTATGACTATAAAATGCCCCTGGGACAGAAATGCCTAATTATGAAGTAAAACAACTTTTGTATCCCTCAGGCAAGGGTTTCAAACCATTGCTCTCTCCAAAGTAGTCACCATAATTAGTCCAATTCCCCAGAAGAAATGAAAAGTGTAGGGGAATTCATTTAGGGCTATAGCTAGGGCTATGTCTTGGATTAGGACCAAATGGACTATTAAAATGTGAGTGTGAAATAAGTCTATCAGCATCATGGGTCAGAGGAATGCTTCTAACAGGAATTACTTGGCATTATCTTTGAGTCTTGATATTGTTATACTTGCTTTTCAGAGATTAAGCTGAGAGTTATGAATTCTAGGAGTTGGATGATCTTTCATGGAAATTTATCCCCAACACTAGTTAATCAAGCCATCTCTTCATTCCTCAGCTTTTCCTAGTTCTCAAATAGGGTTAAAAATAACTCTGCCTATTTAGAAACATGAAGCCTTAAAAAACATACAAATGGGCAAGAAATGGAGGGAAACATAAAGATTTCACTTACTTTCCCCTTGAAATATTTTAAAGAACTATAAATATTTCAGAATTATAAAATCATTATTAGGATAAGTATTTTAAATCTTGCTACCTAAAATTTATTCCTACTAAACTATTCCTAAATACATTTATTTAAAACTATTTTGGGCATGATTTATTAGGAAATACTGTATTGTTATTTCTATTTTACAGGAAAGCATAGCAGAAAAACATTTTATTTTATTTATTTAATTATTTAAATATATTTTTATTGATTTCAGAGAGGAAGGGAGAGGGAGAGAGAGAGATAGAAACATCAATAATGAGAGAGAATCATTGACCAGTTGCTTCTTGCATGCCCCCTACTGGGAATTGAGCCCACAACCCAGGCATGTGCCCTGACCAGGAATTGAACCGTGACCTCCTGGTTCATAGGTCAATGCTCGACCACTGAGTCACATTGGCTGGGCCCGGGTAACATTTTAAAAGTGAGTTGGATACTTTCTAGCTTGGGCAGACCACTGTTTTCTCAATTTAGGATGCTGTGCTTTCCTAAAGGCACTAGTGGATTTCCTTTTGTTGACTTTGTATTCATAGCTATGGTTTCATCCTCTTGTTTGTTCTCAGAGTGGGAGTTGAATACAATCTGTGTCAGTCCAGGTCCTGGCAGGAAATTAGGTAATCTGAACAGAGTTTATTAAGGGGACTATTCACAACAGTGTGTTCAGACTGTAGAGAAACCACAAGTTATAATCCAGGATGATTGAAGAGAGGAAGAGTTTCCAGAGCCCTAAAAGAAACTGTGTGAAGAAGGATGCTTGACAGGGGCTGTGACCTTCAGTCTAGGGACAGTGCTATCCTATGATGACACTGGAGAGAGGGACCTCATGAATGACTACCTCACCTCCATCTTTTCCTTTTTTTCTGATTTCCTGTCTACTTTAGTGGGTTCTCCTCTGGGAGAGTGCAAAAAGCTTGCTGATGGAGTCTACACTGATTTCTGTCTACTCTCTGAGTTCCTGTCTACTCTAATGGGCTCTCCCCAGAAAACCCAATTAGCAGCTAGAGTGCACGAAGCTTGCTGATAGAGTGGCCCACATGGTCAGCCTCCCAGGACATGGTGGGGAAGAGTGCATAGTGGACTTGAATGGGATAACAGAAGAGATCCAGCACAGTCTGAAGTAGCTTCCATTTTCAAAAGCAAAAATGGGATAACGGACTGCTACCTATTCAACTAGTTTGAAACAAAGCCTCAGAGGTGGAAGTGGAAGGTTTCATTGTCCTGTTGCAAAATAAAATGCACATTGGGGCCTTTGTCAAAGGACATAGCCTGAGAGTTTATCAAGCCATGGCTTGCTGCAACAAGCCCTCTGCACGACCCAGCATTGAGTCCCCTGCTGGCTTGCATCTGGTTTTACTCTCATCTTTTGCAACATAAAAGCAAGTTGTCTGGATTTAGAAAAATCACATGTTGGGAAACTTTGAAGGACACTTGTCTTAGAACCATCAGACCATTTTCAAAAGACTGGAGGTGATAAGATGGGCGCATTAGAGGACTCGGAGATTCTAAAGGTGAAAGCTCAGAATAAGAGATTATTTTAAAGAATATTTATGGCAAAAACAGGTATCAGGGAGTTTTTCCCCTGTCCTTTTTTTCTCCTCAGTAAATTCAATGAAACATTTCAAAGTGATTAATACTAAAGTCCAGAAAACCAAACTTATTTGTTACATTTTTTGTTTATCTTTTTAAAACTAGGAAATTAGTTTCCTCTATTAGGAAGATTTTCTCTACTTTTTAATGATTAGTGTTAATGTAAAAACATTCAAACCTGTAAATAATTTTTGTGAGTTTATTTGAGCCAAACTGTCGACAATTCCCGGGAAGCAAAATCTCAACGTATTGGGATAATGCTCCAGAGAATGGTTTTATTTTTCCATCCATTTTTATACATTGCAATCAAAGGAGGGGACTGAAATCTATTGGTGATAGATTAGAGAGGCAGGAGAAAGCAAAGCAGGGATGGGGGGGTGGGGGGTGGGGGTGGGGTGGGGGAGCAGAGGGGAGGGGGAACCTCTGGGATTGGATAAAAAGTAAAATGATAGACACATACTTAGGTGGGTGCTGGATAGCCAACAGTCAACAATTAACATGATAACAATGAAGTTAATGTATGGTCTCCTGTCCTGGTACTCAGGGCATTTGGTTGTGGCCTGAGGGGTCTGGGAAAAAGGGAAGTTACAAGTTACCCAGGCATTTCAAGGATATGTTAACATAGATGCAAAAAGACAGATAGGCTCAGTTAAAGGTTGACCTTGTCAATGAAGATACCCGCCTAGGATGTAACTACTCACCATAACTCCTTTTAGTTAAAGATTAATTTCAGACCATCCTTTGTGGTTACTTTAGGTCTCTGAGTTTGCAAGACCACCTTGCAGCCTTCCCTGAGTTTGTCAGGTTAGCATGTGGTCCCTTTCATCCACATTGGCTTTACTTAGAAAGGCTAACTAATTTAAACAATCATTTTATAATTATTATTTATGTACACTATCTTAAAATATATAACGTATGATAATTTTATAGAAAAACATGTATTTTCAAATAAAATATCTCTATATATTTTAAAAGGTATCCTTTAATACAAAGATATGTCCATTTTTATTTTTTTCTCAAATTTCCATTCCTTCTCTCTCATTTACCCTCAAACTCAAATCTGGGGAAAATGGTTTGAATTAACTCCTTGGTTTCAAAGTTTTCACAATTTACTCTTGGATTACAGATATACACTGAGTGGCCAGATTATTATGATCTCTGAACACATAATAATCTGGCCACATGATAATTCATGCACCGGGCCTCTAATATATATGTATTAGAGGCCCGGTGCATGAATTGGTGCATGGGTGGGATCTGGCCAGCCTGGCCAGGGGGAGGGGACATGGGTGGTTGGCCAGCCTGCCTGCTGGTCGAACTCCTGATCGAGGGGACAATTTGCATATTAGCCTTTTATTATATAGGCTATGCACTGAGTGGCCAGATTATTATGCGTTCAGAGATCATAATAATCTGGCCACTCAGTGTATTTTGAGAATAAATAAAATTATACCTGTAAAAGTATTCTGAGTCATTATTGACCAAAGGAGCCATTATTCTCTAAGCATAGCCATAGTCAGGGTAAAGGAAAACCCCACAGTGAGGTGGTCATCTTTCAAAACCTGCCAATCAATAAAGTAAATGAGTACTATTGAATTGTAGACAGGATGCCTGCAACATTAGGAGCATTCCTTTTTTTGTGTGTGATGCACTGTTTGGAACAGGGAACAGTATAGACATGCATCTCTGGCTCTGAGATACTTTCTAAGAAGATAAATAGAATTTGGTCTACTGGATTGGACATCCACCCAGGCTATGACGGTGATTGAAACTTTGTGGCTGCCCAAGAGTTGTGAGTTCTCAGAGGTTAGTCCCTGGAATGCTCTCTAGGTCACAATCCAATTTATTAGCCAGGGAACTGTTTCTTTTCTTATTTTGTCCTGACCAAGAGGTCACAAGAATCAGAAAAATCTAATTGGAGCTTAGTTTTAGTCAAAAGGAAAACTGACAAACTCTTAAGGAGAATTGAGGTAAACATTTCTCTTCATTTTGTTTATTTCTAAGAGCTGAGGATAAAAAAGGTTTGTTGATATCTCAGCATACCTGGTCTTACAAAAGCTATCAGTATCATGAAAACCAAATTGTAGAAGAGAAGTTAATTCACTTCACTAAGTGTCTTCTTTTGCTTAACTATCCAAAAAAACAACAACACAAAAACACAAACAACAACAACAACAAAAAAAACACACATAAATAAGTCACTAGGTGCCAGGGCCAGCTCCTCAGCCAGGGACTTGACCCTTCTGGGGGTAGGAAACTAAAAAAACAAGCAGGAAAATGGGACATGCTTTATTACAAACAAAGTAGGCAGCAACAGGCTGGTCAGTGGCAACTTATATACAAGTTCAAACAAGCTCAAACAAAAGAGACTTTATGCCAAATAGTGACATCAGTATTTGGGCTACAGAAAGGCACACCTATGCAGTGTATAGCTTGCTGCGTCCTGGCCTTTGCATCTGTGTATAGCAAACTAGCCTTGAACACTCTGATTAGGATTCCCATGCTCAGATTGGCCTTGAACATCCAGCATACTCTAGACAAGGCCCCCACACTAGGAAACTGCAAAGTTAAATTGGTATGGAATTTACATTCCTAATAAGACATGTGGATTATTTCAAAAGCTTTCTGTATGATGTGGTTGATGTGGAAATCATTGGATCAGAGTTTTTTTCTGTTTGTTTTTGACTTATTTAAAATTTTTTATTGGCTTTGGGGAAGAGATGCAGAAATTGGGAGAAGTTTGTGGTTGGCTTTTATTGGATTACATTAAAAAATTTTAATTTCTGAAAGCAGAGCTCTGTCTCTGCAAAATTGATATTTTAAAACCTAAAAAAGAAAAGTTATTAAGTGTAGAGTCATCTAATTTTTGAGACAATGAGGACCTGAATAAAGAGGGTAGGAGTAAGAATTAAAAGGTGAGAACAATGCAAGAGATATTGTAGAAGAGAATCGGTTGTGTATTGTGGTTGAGAGGCAAATTGAAGAAAATTCCAGTGCTTTGTGTTTGTGGGTAACTGAGAGAATCATACATATAACATTAATAGGGACATCTGAGGGACAAGTTGTCTTTAGAGTGTGGAAGTGAGGTGAGGAATCTTGACATTTGTAGATACAACTTTTGTAACATCCCATATTCCAAAATGATGTTATAGTGTTTCATCTTGTGTTAATTCGTAATGGAGACAATGCCTTCCTTGAGTTGTGAAGATTAAATGAGGCAACAACATATATAAAGTGATTAGGGATAATGATTATGATTATCATCATCATAACAAAAGTATTAAGCAAGTGTTGAACAATTCCTATGTGCCAATATTTTCCTAAGGTTTTTACATAATTGATTAATTTAAGTCTATAAAGTAGAGCTTGAACTTGCTTGAGGCTACATTCAGTAACAGAGATCAGACTCAATTCAGGTAATCAGACTCCAGAATTCATATCTTAACCACTCTTTTCTATAGACTCCTGGGCAGGATTGAAACTGATAATCCTACAAGACTAGAGTGCAGTAGTACATTTTCAGTTATTGAGTCATCCCAGCCAACAGCTCTGCATCCATACCTGTACCTCAGTTAGTAAATCTCATGAATTTGAGGATGCTCAAAGAATCCTGGGCAAGTCAATGAGTCCATGAGCATAAAGGAAAATACTTTAACACTTTAGGTAAATTATAGAGACACATGGTCAGTTCTTTAAAATATACATGACCAAATTAGTTTATAGTAATGTATTCCTAATTTCAGCTCTCTTAATATTAATGTACTAGAGGCCCAGTGCACAGATTTGTGCACCAGTGGGGCCCCTTGGCCTCACCTGTGGGGACTGGGGCAAAACTGGCTCTCCGACATCCCCTGAGGGGTCCCAGATTGCGAGAGGGCAGTTCTTGGGTGACACACCCCGGAATCAGGCTCCCTCCTCTCTGGTTCTGGGTGCGCCACCTGAGAACCACAGCTGCCAAGTCATCGCAGCTCAGCAGCTCATGCGTTGAGTGTCTGCTCCCTGGTGGTCAGTGCGTGTCATAGCTACTGGTCGGATGGTCGAACAGTCGGCTGGTTGCTTAAGGCTTTTATATATATAAATTTGCCAAACGTTTCTTGAGTAGCTATCACAGTGCTAAGGACTATGGGGCATTTAACCCAGAAGAAGAAAATTCCTTCTCTTCAGCTTACAATGCAGTGAGAGAGCAGAATGAAATGCAAGTACAGTAGAGTGAGGTAATACAGTTCACCATTGAACAACACCAGAGGTTAGGTCGCTGCCCCCCCCCCCCCCACCCGCCCCCAGCAACCAGTTGAAAATCTGCATATAACCTTTGACTCTGCAAAACTTAATTACAATCAGTCCTTCACAACTGCAGATTCAACCAATCGAGGATGGAAGACAGTATTTTCAGTCCGTGGTTGGAAATCCGCGGATGGGAATGTGACAATACCGTTTTCCATCCTCGGTTGTCTGAGTTCACAAGTGCGAAAGCTGTGGATAAGAAGATCCAACTGTGTTGGAAAAAAAATCCACATAAAAGTGGACACTCGCACTCCAAATCCTTGTTGTTCAAGGGTCAGCTGTACCAGGTGGAGGGAAGCACCAGGAGCACATGAGCGGTGCTGAGTCGGCCATAGGAGGGTCAAATGTAAAACTTTTTGGAAGAAGTGATGCAAAACATGGAACTTGAAGGATGAATAATAGATCAGTGCAGGCGAAAATGAGAGAGGGAGGGAGAAGTGGGAGAGAACAGCCTGTGCTTGTGAAGCTGCAAATAGCTCCATGTGGCTGAGAGATACAATTTGCCAGGGTGAGCATCAGGTGGAGATAAAGCTGGAGAAGTGAGCAGCCGTCGGCTGCAAAGGCTTCCTAGGTTCCTGTGAGGAGTCTGATACCATCTTGAGGGCAGTGGACCCTACTGATGTGATTTAAGTAGAGAAGTGCAATCATCTGGGGCATGCTTGCAATTTATCTGGAGTATACAGACATGCTGGTCTGGGACTCATCTTGAAGGGCCTTTGGAGAGTACATTTTTACTTATACCAAATTTATATTGAGCGTCCATTGCATTTATAAAGAGTTTGTAAACCATATGAAGGAAAGAGAAACTTGCAACTAAAATTTAGTGTGCAGCATGCCCTTCTTGTTTAATGAGTCCAGTTTTATTTTGGTGCAAACTTCAGGACACGTGTGTATGTACGGTTAGATTGTTTCATTATAAAATCACCCGTTATTTGACCCGGGAGACAGTTTAATTTGATTTCTATTCTTGACTGTGCTCTGTGAACCTGGAACAAATCAGTAAACCATCTTAGGCCTTGTTTTTATCTGTTACATGAGGAAGTTGAGAAGATCATCGTTAAAGTTTCCGCTGAGCTCTGAAATTCACCTACTGTGGTTTGAAACTTTTTAAAACATTACAGTGATGTGAAAAGTGAGTAAGTTTCATTAAACACTCTTCTTTTTGTTGTTTTTCCCTTGTCACTGGGTGATTTCAGTGGTAGTTTTTGTTGCAGAGAGGGGGTGAAATGACAGGATAGTCAAGCAGAAGAATAATTTGGAGACCACCTTATCCATCCCCATGTGTTACAGATGAGGACACTGAGGAGAACTAATTATGAGACTTATCCAAATTCTTCAGTGGGTCAGCAGCACATTGAAGTCCAGAGCCCCAGAGGCTTCTGAACCCAACCCAGTTCTTTTTTTACTCTATTCTGGGGGTCTCTTTCCTCACATCTGCAAGGGCTATATAGGGTGATGTCTTAGGTAATAAATTGGGAAGAAAGTTGGATACCATGAAAAATTTCAGATGTTTTGAAGTAGAAGTGATTATATCATTACTAATTATCAGGGCTGCTGTTTATTTTTCTGGTTTGAAGTTGCCTAAAAAATGAAAGATACTTATTGTATTTTTGTAAAGTTATATAAATATGATGTATATCACAATATATTATCCTATATAATAAAAGCCTAATATGCGAAGTGTCTGGTCATCTGTTCAACCAATCAAAGCGTAATATTCTAATGATATGCTAAGGCCGCTCAACCGCTCGCATGACATGCACTGACCACCAGAGGGCAGACAGTTGACTGGTCGACCAGTTGCTATGACATGCACTAACCACTGGGGGGCAGAGGTTCTGATTGGTAGGTTAGCTTGTTGGGGTCTGGCTGATTGGGACTGAGCAAGATGGGCCAGACATGCCCGGGAATCCTCCACGGTCCTTCCCTGGCTGGCCAACCTCCAGTGTCCCTCACCGGTGCCAATTGTGCACCAGTGGGATCCCTCGGCCTGGCCTGCGGGATCAGGCCAAAACCAGCTCTCCGACATGCCCCGAGGGGATTGTGAGAAGGTGCAGGCCAGGCTGAGGGACCCCACTGGTGCACAAATTCGTGCACTGGGCCTCTAGTGTATATATAATGATATATGTAATAACATGTCTATTTTGTTCTCTTATTCTTCATCAATGATTCCTTCTTTTGTACTAATGTTTTCCTCTCTGGTTTCTCTAAAAAAAAGATTATTTTTCCTCCTTTCCCCACCTTCAGTTCTCTTACATCAGCAACTAAATGATCTTCCTCTTGGTTCAGGAAGCTGGCAGCCTCCAATCTGCAGCCTTTAGATAGCCAGCTAATTAAGGGGAAAGCAGGTGTGGATGGGTCTATTCAGCCTGTAAATAAGTGCCAAAAATTAAAGTTATTGGTCTGTGAGTGCTAGCAGGTGGAAGCACTGTTTTATACCTTTAATAGAGGAGGGGAGAGGAGAGGGGGTGATTAGAAGGCCTTCAGGGTAGGGAAGGAAAAAAATGACTTTTTATAACTAAAAGCTCTTCAAAAAAGAATGTGTCTATTTCTAAATCACTGTCTTGTTTGGGATTAATTCTAAGACATATAATTGCCTGCCCTACGGGTGTAATGTTCCCTGAGCAGGACTCCATAAACTGTATGGCCTGGGCAGAAATAATTCATGGTCTCAAGCTGGTACTTACTGGTGTAACTCATGACTGACTGCAGACATAAGTGCCTGTGTTCTTTTGTGATTTCTCTTTTCTGTTTTTTACATATGCTCACATGCCCAGAGTTCCCTATCTGCAAAACCCCTCACTTAAAGGCTGGTAAAGAAATATGATCGATTGTAGCACAACCTAATGCATTACTTAATGAAGCGATTTGGAAATAAAATTTATATGAGGAAATAAGTTACTGGGAGCATACTTCTTCCTTTGTCATTTCTTTTTTCCTCCTGATTTACCCCCTTTCTTTTCCCTTTCTTTGTGTTTAATAATTTATTTTAGTATTTCTTAACTGGTAGACATATTTCAGTAGGGTGCTATGGCAGAAGAAAACAAAAGCATCATATATTACACATTCAAAATATATTAATGCACGGCTGAAACGCTAACCCATACAATAGAATAATTATAGTGTATCTCCATTGAAATTGTACACATGGCTTTGTGATCACATTCATTAATTAAGATCTAAATGAAGCAAAATTATTCTGCTTGGCTGCTGAGTTAATTTATGCGATATAAGTAAAGAAAAGTTAAATAAAGTGTGATGGAAAATTAGATTGCAGCCGGGCTATTAGGTCTGGGGGAAGAGGTTCACTCATCTTGCCAGGCTTCTTGGCTTCTCTCATCTGCAAATATTATTCAAGTTATTGTAAAATTGTTCATTTGAAGACTGTATCTTGGAATGTCTTGATAGGAGTTCATCACAGCCTGTTTTTTTTTTTTTTTTGGTGGTGGTGGTAAGGGGCGGGGTGGGGGGAGAATAATGCACTGAAATGATAGATGCTTTTGCTTGGAACTATTCAAATATCTAGGTAAAAGTGTACAGCAGTTTTTCTATTGATGTAAGCTGAATTTCTGACAGAATGAGGAAAATGCCATGCCATAATGGGTGGTGTTTTTAGGAGTTTGAACATCTTACAAGTTAAGTACATATTGTATGTCATTTCAAGGAGGCAAAGAAATAAGGTTTTTCTTTATTTTTTAATGGAGGAGAAAAAAAAAACACACGTCACCATGATTTTCTAGTAGTACAGCAATGTATGTATGTGTTTTAGAAAATGCTACCCTGTTGCTTTCTTCCTTATTTCAGCCCATTTGAAGTGTTTGAAAAGGATAACTGGTTTCAATTTTTTGATCAGTGGGATGAAAGTTTCTCTTACAAGACAGAAGAATGATTTCTATGTGTAGAAAAAGGACTGATTTTGAATTTAAATGCCATTTGAAAGCATCCACAAAAACCTCTGTCCATTATTTACTTAAACTATCATTTCTGTAAGAGAAAAGCAGATTCAATTCAATTAGAAAAATTTTCACTGGCTTAAATTCCAGAGATGCAAAGATAAATGACAGAGTCTATCTATACTCCCAACTGCTTGAATCTAATAGATTGTAAGAAGAAGAAGAAAAAAGACATGTACAAGTAGCTAACAAACTCCACCATAAGCCAAGAGATGGTTTAAAAACAATAGAGATTCAAAGAGAAGTAGTTCAAATTTAGGTGGAAGTAGGGTGAAGACAGCCTTTGTGAAGGAAATGAGTCAGTAGAGTGAGAGAAAAGCAAAATGTAATGACAAAAGCAAAATGGAGATTTCTTCACTTAGGAAAAGGAAGATAAATTGAAGGATAGAGAGGAGTAATCAGAGACATAGGGAACCATGAGGATGATGTATTCAGTGAAGTATAAGGAAGAGAGAGTTTGAAGAAGGATAAAACCAACAGAGTCAAATGCAGCAGGGTGGCTCGGTAGGAGGAAGACAGGCAAGACTATTGAATTTGGTGTTCAGAAGGTCATTGGCTACTTCAGTGCAGCAAAGGAGACAGAAAACAGATGATAAGTGCTTAAAATCGGATAAACAAGGGGATCAGGGTGCTATTCTTTCAAGGTGAACAAAGAATGTTGGGATCAATCTACAAAAAGGAATCTTTTGCAAAAATTGTATGTAGGTCTTTGACCCTTCCCTGATAGACTTTCCAGCCCATTTTCACCACATCTTCCTGTTCCTCATCCCATTAGCGTTTCCCTATCATTTCCTAGGGTTATCTGGAATAGGGAGGTCATTTCTCAGTGGAAACCTCTACTTGCATACTGTCCATGAACATTTCCCTTCTATGTAAGAACTTTATTTTCACACTGGCACGTTGCCTCCATGTTACGTTTCTGTGAAATAAAAAGTGGCTGCTACCATTGGTAACGTTGGAGGTCATGACTCTGGAATACAGCAACTTATGCATCCCTTGGCTGTAGAGAAGTAGGAATGCATTTAACCACCACAGAGAGATAATGAGCCAGTTAGCCAAGGAGCAGACTTCAAAGCTCCACTCACTCTTCCTGAAATCTTTTAATACGTCTCCATCCAATGGGGCTCCAAGCGTCCATCTGCTTTGTACCTCTCAGATCTATTCTCTCACAAGAACCAGTTGTGAAGATTGTGTAAATTTTGAGTACTCTTTTGATCAGAAGAGTGGGATGGAAAGAGAAAGAAATATAAAGAAAATAATTTGATGAAATAGAATAATTGAACATTCCAAAAAATTTTTTTTTTAACAAACTTCTACTTTCCATTTTCATCAAGAATGGAGCAGATGCCCATTTCCCCTTTGTCCTTCATTTTATCCTGCATTTGCTGATGTTTTTCTTTAATACTGCTTAGTGTAGAAAAATATAACATTGAGGATTCAATTAAATATATGGTTAAATCTTGTTCCCAAGATTCCAAAGGTAGGTGGCAATACTTTCTGGTGCTATTTTTTAAAAACTTTAACCCTTTAGAGTGCTTCTCATCTTTATGCTATGCCTCTTGATTTATGGTTTAAGGCACTTGAAAATAAGGTCTTCTTTTGCAAATTAAGGAGTGTACAAAGTTTCAAACGTTCTCTCAGACATGAGATCACTTGGGAGAAAAGTGCTGCCTCAGCAGAAGTGCTGTAGCTGTCACTGATTTGTGGAGACATCAAAAGGAAATGAAGGGAAACCAAAGAGCGACAACAGCAGTCATTTCAATCCCAAGAACAAAGTTTTGCTCATTTATAGTTTCCACAATTTTAGAAAGTTAATGCCTGGGGTCTTTCCTTGGCTCCTTCTGTTGTGTACAATTGTCTTGAGACTGGTTTTCTAGCAAACAGTATCGTCAAATATGAGAGTAATTCATGAGAATGTATTTATTCAGTGACTCATTAAAACTAGATGCACATTTGTACTACGCTACACAGTTTTGATTTTCTATGTGAACTATTCGGTATAGCATTTCTTGTTGTTATATTTGCTTTGGAATATTTATTTTGAATTCTTATGAAGCTGGGTCTCTATTTCCTTCAAATTGTCAGTCTAATTTTAACTTTGTTACCCTAATATAACTGTCTTTTTCTACCTCTTTCCCCTTTATTAGTTGTAGTTCCCTACCCTCTTCTTAGGAATACAGCATTGAGGATTCAATTAAATATATGGTTAAATCTTGTTCCCAAGATTCCAAAGGTAGGTGGCAATACTTTCTGGTGCTATTTTTTTAAAAACTTTAACCCTTTAGAGTACTTCTCATCTTTATTCTATGCCTCTTGATTTATGGTTTAAGACACTTGAAAATAAGGTCTTCTTTTGCCTCTTTTTTTTTTTTAAACAAACTTCTACTTTCCATTTTCATCAAGAATGGAGCAGATGCCCATTTCCCCTTTGTCCTTCATTTTATCCTGCATTTGCTGATGTTTTTCTTTAATACTGCTTAGTGTAGAAAAATACAACAAAATTTATAAAATTTACCTAAATTTAGGAGGGTAAATGTAATTAAAATTGAAGATGATTGGCTTGTAAAGCATGCTCTGTGACTCGGCATTGTCTCCCAGGACCTCTCCACCACCCTATACCTATACCGTCTTCCTATGTTAACCTTCCACCTCTGACCCAACTTACTTTACTCTGGCTTTCAGTTCTGAAAGTACATGGTAAATAATTTCTCTGTGTTGTGGTTAAATTGTGTCCCCTTCTTCCCCGCTCCAACAGATATGTTCAAGTCCTAATCCATAGTACCAGTGAATGTGACCTCATTTGAAAATTGGGTCTTTGCTGATGTCAGCAAGTTAAAATAAGACATAATGTATTAGGGTGAGTCCTAGTCCAATGACTGATGTCCCTACAAGAAAAGGCAAATGTGGACACAGACAGATGCACAGAGAGAACACGGTGTGAAGACAGAAGCAGAGATTGGAGTGATGCACCTACAGGTCAAGGCATGCCAAGAATTGCCAGCCATAAGCAGAAACTAGGACAGAGGCACAGAACAGGTTCTGTCTTAGAGCTTCTAGAAGGAACCAATCTGGCCAACACATTGGCTTTGAGCCTCCAGAACTGTGAGAACATAAATTTCTGTTGTTTTAAGTGACCCAATTTGTGGTAATTTGTTACCACAGCCCTAGGAAACTAATATTTCTTTCTTTTGCATATTTAAAAGTTAATTTTAATAAAAATAAAATTGAAACTAGGTAATGGTGAAGCCTATTGATCAGGTTTCTGGGTTGCAAATTACAGAAACTGATATTGGCTATTTTAACTATATACTAAAATAAAATTTGTTAGAATGATAGAAACAGCCAATAGAATCAACAAGAATGCTGAAGAATTAGACTGGAAACCAGGGCATATTAGCAATAGCCATGCTCATGCCATGGGACCAGTTTTGGTATATCATGGTCACTAGACATGCCCTACTCTGTGGTTGGCTCCTTTTTCTTCTGTGAATTTCTTGTGTGATTTTGCTGCCTGACCCTGAGTTAATCCTTCAAGGAGTTGCTCACAAGTGGTATTCTATGCTGAATCTCAACCATGGGAGCAGGGATAGACTACATCTCCCGTGAATCCAGGGCTGGGAAGCAGTGATTTCTGATGACTCTGTCTGAAATTTCTTAGCATTTGTTTATAAAATAAATTTTGTTCCAAGCACTTGGTAAATGACAAGGCAGATTTTATTTGAGCTACTGCAGTAGGGGAGAGAGACTTCAGTGTGGAACTGAGCTCAATTCCAAACACAGAAAAGACAGCTGGAGATTATTACAGGTTGTACAGATGAGACCAATGTAACCACCAGGATCATTTGAAGTGGAAGAGGGAGAAATAAAGGAGAATAGACACAGAGAGATATGAAAATTCTATACTGACTCTCCCCTAGAGCCACCAAAGGAAATGCAGCCCTGCCAGTACCTGGATTTTAGACTTCTGACCCCCAGAACTGTGGGATAATAAATTTGTGTTTTTTCAAGCTACTTGGTCCATGGTAATTTGTTATAGCAACAATAGGGAGCTAATACAGTCCCTCACAATAGGGAGCTAATACAGTCCCTCGCAGGGATCTGCAAGTTCAGATACATTTGGGATAAAGTGTTAGTCAGCTATTGAATGACTTTTGGCAGGGAAGGAAATGAAGCAGGACCGTATTGTAGAAAAGCCGTAGTAGTAGCAGTATTAATAATGATTTTAAAGAGAGTCAATTGAAGAAGGGAGCAGGTTATAAATATAGAAGTTACAGAGGAGACTAATGCAATAATTCAAATAAGACTAATAATAAAAAATGGTAATAACTGCTTTTTATTGAGGAAGTGTTTATTTATAACCCTGCATTTTATACTCTAAATTCTAATCTTTAATTCCTAGACAAACTCTCAAAGGAAGGTTAATATCTGCATTTTATAGGTAAGGACAGAAGGGCTCAAAGAATTTAATAAAGTTGTTCAAGATTATGCAGCTAATTAGTGATGATCTAGGTTTGGAACCATGTCTGTTGATCTCAAAGCTCACAGACTTTTCATTATAATACTACTAGAGGTCCAGTGCATGGATTAATGCACATTGAAAGGAAATTAATTAGATGAAATATTTTAGAGGCTGGGGAGGGACCATAGGAGGTTGGCTCCAGGGCATGTCCAGCCCATCTCGCCCAGTCCTGATCGGCCGGACCCCAGCAGCAAGCTAACCTATCAGTCAGAGCATCTGCCCCCTGGTGGTCAGTGTGCATCATAGCAACTGGTCCAATGGTTGAACGAATGGTTGGTTGTACACTTAGCTTATTAGGCTTTTATTATATAGGATGCCTGAAAAAAAAAAAAAAAAGACAGATATAGCAGCTAAACTTCGGAAAGTGCAAGAAATCAGGCCTTTGGAAACCGTCTTTAGTACTAGAGAAGCTTTGGAAGATTTTAGAATAATAACTAAAGTCTGAGAAAAGAAATCTCAGTCATGAAGGAAGAAAAGGTTAAATATTAACTTCATTTGTTTCCTATAAAATATTCAAACCTTTCACAACTGTACCAATAGCTTTTAATCTGGATGTGAACATATTTGCTGCCATTGGGAATCCATACTGTTTAGCGCTGTGTGATGGGTGAGGATTGAGTTATATAAATCAGTGCACAGTGTGTATTATGTAATTGGGTCGAGTACAACACCGAGCCAAATCAAGAAAGATGGCTTGCCTTCTGGAAATGTGTAAGAACTTTCCCACTGGATGATAAAAGAATCACGGTCAGGGATGTGCATAGTTCTACTCAAACACCTGCATAATTATAAATGATGACCAAGTGTGTAGTGGATGAACTGCAGCTCATTTACTGTCATCAAAAATTCCAACATTCACATTGTTCCGCAAACTCAAAAAGGCTGAGGATCACTGGACTATGCTGCACTCATTTCTGTGTTCTCAGTGCCTACTAGGAGCTGTGTTGAATATTGTTGACTCTACTACATACATATTAAAAAGCAATTTTTATAATTGTTAATGGTTTTGGTTATATACTGCTGCCATGATCTTAGCCCTAATCAATTATAGCTCTAGTCCATTTATTAATGATATCTAAGGAATATCCAAATTCTTCAGTTGTACTATTAATTCATGATGAAGATTGCCTGAAGTAAGAGGGCCGTTGATTGGGCTAGAATATTTTCTTTTATTATCCAAAGAGATTGCAATTAAGTGACATTTGTTTTAATGGATATGGTGTGTGCTATTTCTATGATATTTAGGTCCACTGCAATTTGGCTCACATAGCCACAATGTTGAAAATGTTATCTACAGGCTCATGCAGAGAGTTAAAAAACAACCACCTGAAAGGAGACAAAGGAGTGGATAGACTTCACCTTTATGTTCTCAGAATTGAACACACACTAATGTTAAGATGGACTGAAAGACACGAGATCCCTAGAAGATAGAAGGAGAGTGAAATCGATGAGCAGACTCAGAAGGTGCAGAGCAGAACAAAACAGTGCACACTGAAAAGTAGGGAAGCTGTCAATAGGTCAGAGGTTTTGGAGACGCTGAGTTAAAGAGATATGGCAGACTACTGAGATGGAGAAATTCTGCTCACTGATTACATGGATCAATAAAGGGAGGCACTAAAATACCTCCTCCTGTGTAGTGTCATAATCCATCTGTCCAAAACGAGGCTCTCTTCAATCCCCAGACTGTTCATCTTTCAGACGCAGTTTATAATCAGACGCAGTTTAGTTTCTGTTGAATCTTCAGTGTACTTGCTTTGGAGGGTTGGGTATACATTAGGAGTTTGTTAAATACTGAGATTAATAGAATAATGTTGTTACTGACATTGAGGAAAATTGGATAGACTTGTACCAGTTTCTGAGAGTCTTTTAGTTTAGGGGTCCTCAAATGCTAGCTCAGATGATGTGCAACACGGTGCAGGGTCTATTATTCTGCTGCTTTACAGGGAGGTGAATAACCTACAGAGCTACCAGCTGTTGGAGCTGGAATTCAGATCCAGAGTTTAACTTTAGGGTCTAAGCTCTTAACTATATTTTAAAAAATGCTCATTAGCAAAAGCTGCCACTGTAATCATCATACTTTGGGTGGGCAGAAGAATGCCACTACTGATGTTTTAGGACTTAATGCCTTAAAAAAGGGACAACGTAAGGGGCTGTTGCATGGAGGTGGAGAGAGTGTAAATTGACTGTAAGTCCTAACATAAGGAAGCTTGAACTGATAGACATATGCCTGGGAATATTGCTTAACCTATCTGAGCCTCATTTTTTTTTTCGATTTTGAATGGGTATTAATTATATAGTTTATAATATTGTCATGAGAATTAAATGAGATAATACACGAAAAGTACCTTGCTTAGTACACAGCAGAGAATAGGATCTCAATAATAACTGTTCTCTTTTGATGATGATTAAGTTGAAAGGTGGCTGGCTAACTCCATATTTCAAAGTTACCCTGCTATATGATTCTGGGTGAGTAAATGATTGGTAATTGTTCATCATATTTGTTTATGGAATGCTTATTTGTTTGAATAAAGGCCATGGAAGTTGGGAACTAAAGTCAAAACTAATACACATGAAAGGAAAGAAAATTAAACAAAAATCTTTTGAATATTGTAAACCAACACTGATTTTGTGACAGTGGTAGAACATAAACAGCATAATTTAAATTGCATTTCAAATCATAACAGTAATTTGCAGTGTTTTAAAGAACAGATTCTCTTCCCAAAGACTTCAGCATGCTTTGCTGAAACATCGTAAACACTCCAAGGACTGAGTTCAAATTATAGCTCTTTCTTTTCCCATCTACTAGCTTTAGCCTCCATATGCCTCTTTGCTTCATCAGACAAACAGTATTAGGCTCAACTAGATGAAGAGCATAAAGTGTGTAGCATAGCGCCAGGTACTCAGTTTACATTTAATCACCACTAACCTTCCTTTCCCATTGGCTCAAAAATAATACAAAACCAGTTGACAAAAAGATTTCTTTATTCTTTTCATAAAAAAAGAATGTCAAGGAAGCCTCACTGTGTGCATCTTTTGTTTGTCACATTGGTCTTTAAAACACCCTCAAGCCCTGCTGGCATGGCTCAGTAGGTTGACCATCGTCCCATGCACCAAGATGCCCCTGGTTAGATTCCCAGTCAGGGCACATGCTTGGGTTGCAGGCTGGATTCCCATTGAGGGGGCATGTGGGAGGCAACCTGTCAATGTTTCTCTCTGGCATCAATGTTTCTCTCTCTCTCCATCTCCCTTCCTCTCTCTAAAATTCAATAAAAAATCATATTAAAAAAGTACGGCTCAATTGCTTTCTTTAAAACTAATGGTTTCAGCACTTTAGCTAGGAGTTTTGGCTATAGGGTTTGTGACTTTAAAAAAAATCAACATATTGCACAGATGGGAAATGTGTCTCATAGCTGGTAGCTCTGCTGAAATAGGTGACATGAAAAGGCATTGTTGTCTTGCCCAAAGCAAACTTCTAGGGCTATCTTTGTGACTCAGGATCCCATAGCCAATGACAGGCTGCCAAGAAAGCTGAGGCTGTATGAGCTAGTCATCTTCCTTCAACCCTGGAAACTGGTCAGCCCAGCCCAAGCATATTGTTGGTGTTTTATTAAAAGAGTTGATTTGGGGAATGTTGTGTTTGCCATGCAGTGTCATGCCTTGAGGCCTTGGTTTCCAGCCTTTATTTATATGCTTAATTGTTGCTATGGAAATTCAATATTTAAAGAGGTAATTATTGCTGATCTTGTTGCATGTGTCCATTTCTGATGTCCAGCTGTTAGCTCTTTAGCTCCAGTCTAGCAGATTAATTACTGCTATTGATTACTTTGAGCTTCTCTCTTCACACCTGCAGTCTGTGTAATTAGCTGGTGGCCTCCTCTGAAAATTAGGAGCAGTTTCATCCTGGCACTTTGCCATTTCCCAGCCATGTGCACTACACTGATGAACAAAAGCAAATCTATTTTAAATAGAGATATCTGGGTAATGAACTCTTTGTGTTTTTGAACTATCCATGGATAATTCAAATTACCCTCAGTTAGCAAATATTGTACCTCATTTGATAACTACCTGCAAAGAAAAAATTCCGAAACACTGGTTTTTATTCCCATTTCCACCTTGCAGAAATTTGCTTGTGTGTGTGTGTGTGTGTGTGTGTGTGTATGTGTGTGTGTGTTTAAATCAAAACAACTTTCTAATTCTGCTGCCAATGGTATCGGGGTTCTGGATTAGGTCTCCTGATGGAGCCCAGTGGAAGCAGCTGAGTTTGCACTCTGAGTATTCCCCACATCCAGATATTAATGTCCATGCTTTAGTTAGATCCACACTCCCAGTCTGAGAGACAAATCAGCATTCTTAGGAGTCATTGATATGCATTGGGCAAAAAGTTTCCTATTAAAAAAAGGATTTAGGCAGTGATATGAGAGAGCTATTGCAGGGGTCTTCAAAATGTTCTTTCTAACTTTATTTCACTTAGTCAGATTTTTCCTCTCTGCTTATTGGAAACCAAATCTGGCATTGCCACATATTGAAATCTAGAGCTCTGCCTCCAACGTCCCATTACGATGCATTCTCATCTGTCAAGTGTTTCGCCTAACACTCAGGAAATACAAGTCGGTAGTAGAATTGGGAGTGGACTTCCCAAGTAATGACACGCAGTGGTTACTAACATGGCCAGCTGTTCCTTTTCATGCTGATAGGGTCCCACTAATGTTCCCTTTAGCTGTTTAACTTGTGTTATTATACTAAGGGTTATTGCTTATTGTAGGAAAAAATTAAGTGCTTTCCTCCTGCCCATGGCATGCATCTGTCAGCTTTCATTTGAAGCTCAAAATGGAAATGCATGTCCCAAAGCCCACCCCGCACATGGAAAGAAGAAGTTCAGAAAGTTATCACTTGTCAGAATGATAAAAGTATCATTCCACTTATGTCAAGCACAGATGTGTTTGGTCGCATCATGGCAATGTGGGAATGCTTCATCAGCCCCAAAGCAGCCGCTCTGGAAGCAGAGAAATGCAACCTCCTGCTGTCTGGAGAATCAGGTGGGAGAAGAGCATGGAACGGGAAAGTGTAAAAAGAGTAGGGGCATTTACTCATCAACTCAACGAAGCTTTGGGGCACATAATGGGGAGGCTGAACACGGCCCTCAGACCAGAAGGTCCCCAGCTGGAATCTCATCATTTCCACTGTTTCCAGATTAAAATTTAAATTGTGTGCTGCCATTTGGAGGCCTTCTGGGCAGGGTCTCACAGAGTCACCAGTTATTAGGAATGGCTCCTATTATCACAACCCTAAAAGCTATTTGAACAGCAGCCTAATGTGATTGTGATTTCCAAGGGCCATTTGCTGTTATTGCAGCTCTGCTCAGATGTGAATGGGAGCAACTAACCAAAGTAGCCTTCTCATAGTACCGGAGAGGAGGATTCCGAGCACCAGAGAAATATTTCACTGGCCATAAATATAAATTCACCTCAAATAAGCCATCTTTTGCTTCCCCCATTTGGGCAAGGTCATCTATAATTCTGGAAAATAGTGAGACTTTTTCCATTACAAGAGTATAAAGTTTAGAAATTCACACTAATTACAATTTCAACTCAACTGGAAATATAAAAACACAGTTTTTTTTAAAGAAGGATGCCACAGTCAAATACAAAGTGATAGTTGTACATAATATTCCATACTTAGAGATTATATAATGCCTTTCAAATGATAGGAATTTACATAGTTGTACACATATACATACATATGCATATCCACACTTTTATTTTTGGCATTGCAAAATTCAGCATGCTTAACCTTGTGACTATCTGAGGCTGTGCACGTGAAGTGGAACATGTCACAGATCTTTCTGGTGAATGAGGTTGCTTCAGCATCCACAGAAGAGAAAGGAAAAGTCTTTCTAGTTAAGTTTTTAATCCCAATTTCTAAAACCAGTTAAGTTTTCTAAACCACGATGAAGGGTATATCTGTGTGTGTGTGTGTGTGTGTGTGTGTGTGTGTGTGTGTATGTGTATCTGTATGTGTGTGTGTGTTCAAAGTTCCTGGGGATATTTAACATGTATGACACTATGGTAGGGTATACTGAAAAGGTAAATAAAGTGAGAGGTGAGAATTTATCTAGTGAATAATAAAAGTAGCATATTTGACATGTATCTGGTGCTTGTTGTGTGTCAGGCATTGGGCTACGTGCTTTGAACACATCCCTACAGCAGACCTGTATTATGGAAGTTGCTGTTCTCTGCATTTACAGATGGGGACATGGAAGCTGAGAGGTTGCCCAGCTTGACTGTGGTCAAATCTAGGAAGTGACTTCATTTGTCTATAAAGCCAGACTTTGAATTACTTCTGGTTATTTTATACTGGCTGTACAGCTTTGGTGGCATTTTGCTCCCTTTGTGTGGATTCTTTAATATTTGGATTAACCAAATGAAATATCCACTCAACCACCTGGAGTCTTTGGGCCCCAGTAATATTACTTAAGCTTTAGTCTAATATTTAGCTTTTCTTAACTGTAACTTATTATAAGCAGTTGTGCCAGGGGTTCCAAGATCTTGTTATCTTGTCCATGAAGAAAGAGCCCACATTAACAAAATGTGGGGATGGAGCCGAACTGGGCATTTGTGCAACTGTTGTCTGGCCCGGGTCAAGTGGAATGCTCAGTGACTTTCATAAATTCTCCTGGGGGAAAGCCTTTGTGCTGGGAGAATCACAGATTATTATTGATTCCCTCACTGGAAATGCAGGCAAAGTCTCCCTTCCCACACCTTTGCTGTTGTTTCTTCTCGCTGGGTACAACGTTTTTGTCTTACTTAGATGCCTTAAAATGTGTTTTCTAAGGCACCAATCAAAATAATGTATTTCTACTTATATATAACACACATATGTAGAATATATTTTATTTTTCCTTAAATATATTTTATACATGTATGTGTGTATTGCAGGTGCGCACACACACACACACACACACACACACACACACTTTTGCTGTTTTGTGCAGGGTTTCTAAGACATTTCCTGGAAGAACCTTTGAGAGAATGAAGGATAGGATCTTCTCAGTGCCAGTATGTGTGAGGGCGGGGGGAGTTGTTTTATAATCTTTAGTACACATCAGATAACCTTCAAGAAATTATTTTGTGAAAACAGAGAAAGTCATATTTTCCCTTTCTGTCTAATAATGTCCCATCCCTAGCATCAACTCTCGCCCTAATGAGCTGAAACTACATTAGCTAAATCTTAGGCAGATAAATTGATTCAAACCTTGGTTTGATGATCCTACTTAAGACATTCAATTAATTCTGTTTTGCTACAAGCTAATTTATGACTTTGTATTTATTCAAAAAAATGTTGAAGATACAAAGCAGTGGGAGACAAAATAATGAATTATTCTACCTTCATGTGCTCATCATGTGCTCACTACAATAAGGGAGGAAGAGAAAGAAGAAAAATGCCTTTGATGTTAGATATGTATTTCTTGTCATAGCAGACAGTCTTTAACTGATATAAACACATTTATATCCCTATAGGAGATACTAATTAGTGCAGTCAATGTTGGTTTATTAATTGTTAATTTTTTCTTTATTTACTCAGTAAATAGTTTTTATCTTTTCTTCTTCCCTTTCCTCCTTCCTGCCCTCCCTTTGTACCAAGGTAACACTTTTTTAGTGTTGTCATAAAACTTGTTTTCTTTGTGGTAGATAATGACTGACAGCTTGATAAATCTGTGATATAGTAACAGATATTTTGATCCACTTTTCTGTGACAAAGCTTAATAGTCGATATGTAGGATTTGAGAGAAAAGAGAAAAATCTGAGAGTTTTAAGGTAATTTACAACCTTATGTCACACTCGGTGTGCTTTTAATGAGCTTCTCTAGATCTACAGGTAGTGCAAGTTTTCTCTGCTGATGTGCAGGGCAACTTGTCAAGACATCCTGCAGGGAAGTGTGTTCAAAGAGGGTCAGCCGGGGAATAGAATTGCATGAGGTGATGCTGGGGTACATAATTGACTTCCTGTGTCTCTGGAAATTGATAGAAGGCGAGGTGGAGAGGAAGCTGCCCTTCTCAATTCTCTCTCTCTCTCTCTCTCATTCTTTAGTAAAACTGCTTTTCATACACTTGTCCATGAAGAAAGAGCCCACATTAACAAAATGTGGGGATGGAGCCGAACCGGCCATTTCTCTTTCCTTTTTGCATTCTTGCAGTCTAAAACCCTAATTGCCACCCATGTTGCTTTTGTTGCTGAATTAAAATATGAAATATTTCTTATGATAATGAGCCCCAAATTTCCTGACTGCTCTGTTTTATAAGCCACATATTTTTTTCCCGTGTTTTTCTAAAGGCAAACAACAATCACATGCCTCTTCCCAGCATGGTAGCCGGTGGTATTGTGTGAGAGGTTAATCTTGCCATGCTGCAAAACAGGGGCATATTTCCTAGGAATCTTTGCTGTGACTTCCCCCCCTCCTCTCTTGTACTTTGGAGGACTGAATATACCCACCAATCTCAACACCACTTTCCCCCAGTAATCAATAATGGGAACAAAATATGCATTTGCCAAAGTCACAGATTTTCCAATATTTCTTCTTATGTGAATTGAAAAAATAGGTACTTAAAATGGGCATATGTCAGTTAATTTAAAATAAGGTCTGTCTTCATGGTATGAAGGAAAGCAATTATCTAGACCGTATTGCTTTTGTTGTATTTTTATATAGTTCTAGGTACTTAATATTTAGATAGTATTTCATAAAATAAAACACCTTCTTCTATTCCGAGAAGTCCAGAAAGTGAACTTGTAGAGTCAGTCATAAAATCAGTTGTCAATAAGGTGAGACCGGTACTTTGACAATGCTGCTGTATGTAGGGGCAAAGGAAGATAGTAAATACCCAAACGTACTCAAGGAATTAATTTTTGTTGTTGTTGTTGTTGTTGTTGTTGTTCAGAAGGCTTCTAAGGCTGTTCTGTGGGGCTGGGTTATAGAAAGCCTGGTCAGTGTTCTTGCTGGGCCGGATTTATCTCACATGTTCTCATTGGGACGTTTGGAAAAAGAACTTCCTTCAGTTGTTTAAAGGAGGCCAGAATCTGGACATTCTTTGCCAGCTGTCAGTTCCGTCTGCAATGAAAGGGATGTGGAGAGATAGGAGCCTCAGGGATTAGTACAGATTTGTCCTGTGACACATTGGAACTTGCCATGGAAACATCTCACACCAGATCCTGGTTTTAGAGTCTGAAGAAATAGGGTGTGAATGAGAGGTGTTTCCGATGAATTCTTGGAATTCAGCCATATGTCTGAAG
Organism: Cnephaeus nilssonii; assembly: GCF_951640355.1. NCBI lineage: Eukaryota > Metazoa > Chordata > Mammalia > Chiroptera > Vespertilionidae > Cnephaeus > Cnephaeus nilssonii. Next base: position 26,642,379 of record NC_137078.1, read on the forward strand.
TGATAGCTTAATTCCCTTGATTACCTGGATGTTTAAGTTTTGATTTTTAAAGACCATTTTATGAAGAAAATGTTTTCCACTGGGCTCCTGAATTGTGGGCATATACATAAATTGTTCTTTGGTTGGTGGAGATAGGAGACGACGGATTGCCAGATGCAGTGTGCCCAGATACAATATGCTTGCAGACCTAGGGCATCTTGATCATTTCTCTTTGTAGTGACTCTTCCAAATTTCACCATTCCATAACCACACTGAACTGGGCACTAACATTTATATGTCTTCTTAGCGCCTGGCAAAATTAAAGAATACCTTTGCCACCAAGGAACTAAGAAATTAAATACCTGTTACTAGACATGGTGACCTTGCATGGGCTTCTGCACTGGATAAGTCTTTATAGCTCTGACTAGCCTTATTCAGTACAGTTCCGCTTAACGTGGGCCAGGCTGTGGGCCTTGTGCTGCTCTCCAAGGTGTTAAAGCTGCTGCCGCCATGCAGCTTCCTCAGCTCCCTTTCTCCTGCCCTTTCCCTGCCAGACAATGTTTGTCTCTTGAGCTGATGATCAAAACTGACTTTTTTTTTCCCCACTTTCTAAATTCACCCTAGGCATTGTTTAATCCTCTTTATTACTTGCAATGTGAAACCATTGATTTTGCCAATTAAAGCACTGACAGAGAAATATATCAGATTTAAATCCTGATGTTAACGTTATCTGTATAGGTAGTATCTTTTGGCCATGGCAATTTCTACAAATTTTTACTATTATATGTTTATGCATCATTTAAAAAGAGGAAAGACTTTTAGTTAATGGTTGTTCTAGTGATTTCTAGTAAGGAAACAAAGAATGTGGTTATACAAATAATAGGCTGAAGAAAAGGTTCATTTTAAAGTAAACTTTCTATTTCTTGAATCCTAACATGACATATTTGAAGACTGAGTCTCCAAAATAATCTGTCTTCACATTTAGTAATACATTAAACTAACTATTCTAAGACATGTTCAGATAATGGATATTTGGGTTAAACAAACTTGGCTCTGGAAAGGGCCATGTAGCATGGGTAGTATAATGTATATTTAATTCTAAATTGTTATTGAAGAAAAAATCTTTCCTTGACTTAGAAAGCTTTCAGAATTTTGCAATACTTTACAGTTATTATTAGGAACAATACTTACTACTAATCAACTTTTGTGAAATTTATACTGAATGTATATGAAGTATAATAGAACTCAGATATTGTTCTATTTAAATAATTGGGTATTTGCAAACAATGTGATGTTTTCTTTTGGACTAGGTTATAGTAAGAACAATCCTCCCTCCCCCTTCCCTTCCCTCTTTCACCTGCACAAATCTCAACTGAGTGCCTTGTCTGAGCCAGGCATGGTGCTGTGGAGATACAGAATGGAATAAGACATATAAGCCAATCACTATATGCTTGGTCTCTCTCTCTTTTTTTCATGATTCAACTATTTTTATTTATTTTTTATGCTTATTCTCTTAAACCTGGATCTAAAATGTCATTTTTTATCCCCCTCCCCCAACATATAGCTATCAGAAATCTGTTGACTCTACCTTCGAAATATTTAACTTGGATCTGTTACACCAAATCTGCCATATCTACCTGCTCTTATCCAAGTTACCATCACCTTTCACCTAATCTATTACAATTGCCACCTAACAAGTCTCCCAGTATTACTGATTGTCTTCCTTAATAAATTCATCTTCTATTAATTAAAATGATCTTTAAAAATATAAATAAAATTATCCAATTTCCCCCATTTTTTAACCCTCCAGTAGCTTCCATTACTTTGTATTTTACTGTGAACTGTTAGTTTCTGCCTTTGGTCTTACATAATTTGGCCCTTACCCACCCTTTTGCACACAATTCCTTAGGGACACTCATGCTGTTTCTGACCCTCAGGCAAATCAAGCTTGTGCCTGCCTCAGAGTCCTTGCCCATGATTTCCCTCCAACCTAGAATGCTCTGTCCTCCTCTCTTTTTGCTCGGCTTCATCACTTCATTCCTGTCTTAGCTCAGATGCCCCCTTCCCAGAGAGACCTTCCATCTCCTGGACCCTCCCCGCTTAGTCTCCCTCTGTATCATACTGCATTGTCTTATTTTTCTCATTGTTTTATTTTTCTTTATTGTTAATCAAGATTATTTTATTAATTTATGTGTTTACACATTTATTATTTGTCTCTTTCACTAGAATGCAATCTCTATGAGAGTAAGCACTTTCTCCATTCTGGTCATTATTGTATCTTTAATGCTGAGAACAGTGTTTAACATATTCAAAGCACTCAATAATTATTTTTGTGTGTGTTAATAAGATCTTGCCCATGTGGACCTTTCACTTCCACAACTACTTCCACATTTTGTAAATTTGATAAAGACTGGTGGTACTTATTTAGGTAATTTTACAAAATTTAAGTCTAATAAAACAAGGATATATTAATCTGTTCAGACTGCCATAAAAACAAACACACCACAGACTAGTTGACTTAAACAACAGAATTTTTTCCCCTCACAGTTCTGGAGGCTAGAAGTCCAACATCAAGATGCTGTCAGGATTTCCTTGGCAATGAGTTCTTAGGTATATATGACACCAAAGCCCAGGTGACAAAGGGAAAAAATGAACAAGTTAAGATTATATCAAATGAAAAAGCTTCTGCACAGAAAAAAAACAATCAACAAAATGAAAAGACAACTAATGGAATGGGATAAAATATCTCCAAACTATATATATATATATATCTGATAATGGGCAGTTTCCAAAATATATAAGGAACTTTCAATGGCAAAACACCCTCAAATAACCTCATAGAAAAAATGGGCATAGGAACTGAATAATCATTTTTCTAAAAACCAACAGATATTTCATATCTATATGGAAAGGTGTCCCAATATCACTAATTACCAGGAAAATGTAAGTCAGAAGCACAATGAGATATCACCTCATACCTGTTAGAATGGCTTTGATCAAATAAAGCCAAAGGATAACATACGTTTGTAAGAATATGGAGAAAAAGGAATCTTTGTACAAGATTGGTGGGAATGTAATTTTTTGCAGATAATATAAAAATAGTATGGATATAGCTATCATAAGGCCCAGCAATTCCACTTCTAAGTATATATCCAAAAAAACTGAAATCAGAAATTCAAAGAGATATCTGTACTCTCATGTTCAATGCAGCATTATTCACCAATAATCAAGATATGTAAAGAACCTAACTATACATGGATGGTGAGTAGATAAAAAAGATGTGGTAAGCCCTGGCCGGTTCATTAAGTGGTTAGAGCATTGGCCTGGGAACCTAAGGGTCGCAGGTTGATTCCTGGTCCTGGTTGGTACTCATGTGAGAGGCAACCAATCGATATATCTCTCTCACGGTGATCTCTCTCTCTCTCTCTCTCTCTCTCTCTCTCTCTCTCTCTCTCTCTCTCTTCTCTCTCTCTCTCGCTTTCCCTCCCTTCCACTCTCTAAAAATCATCTCTATCTATAATCATCTCTATCTCTGTCATCTCTGTTTCTATCTTCTATCTACCATCTATCTATCTATCTTAAAATATTATTCAGGCATGAGAAAGAAGCAAATCTTGCTGTTTGTGACAACCTGGATGAACCTTGAGGATATTATACTAAGTGAAATATACAGTGATAGATCCTCCCTTCCCCCAGCTAGTGGGTGGAGTATGACATAACCTGCGTCTGCAGCCAGGACATTCCCTAGACATTGAACCACCAATCAGCGTGTGCCGAGTGCCCTGGGCCCCACCCCTTCCCGTTCCTCCCTGGGCCCAATCCCAGGAGTGTTCACCTCTGCACGTGTTGCTGTTCTCCCCTTTTGAGACAGCCCGGCTGGGTCCTCCTTCTCCTCTAATCCTGGTTTTTCTACCCTCTTTCATAATGAATCTTGCTCGTTAGTGCAGAATAAACTTCCTCTTTTAACTTGTCTGGGTCTCTGATTCCGTTTCCTGCTCCTGGAACCTTACATACAGAGGCAGAAAGACAAATAATATATGATACAACTTACATGATAAATCAAATTCACTGAAGTGGAGTAGAATGATGGTTGCCTAGGCCTGTGGGGGTGGGGAGGGCAGGTGGGGGGATATTTGTTAAAGAACACAAAGTTTCAGTTATGTGAGATAAATAAACCCTAGAGATCTATACTACAGCATAATACCTATTGTTAACTTTACTCTATTGCATACTTAAAAAGTTGCTAAGAAGGTAGATCTTTATGTTAAATGTTCTTATCAGATAAAAGTAAATAAGAGGGCGGGAGGAAACTTTTGGAGGTGATGGATAGGTTTATGGAATACGAGTAGATTCGAGTGATGATTTCATGGGTGTATACTTATCTCCAAACTTATCAAATTGCATACATTAATTATGTACAGCTATTTCTATGTCAAAATAATTAAAAATAAAAGGTGCCATCAAAACCAATTTCTGGTGAAGCCTCTCTTCCTGGCTTATAGACAACCACCTATGGCCTCTGTGTACATGGCGAGAGAGCTCTGATTTCTCTTCCTCTTCTTATGTGGATGCTAGTCCTATTGGATTAGGGTTCCACCCTTATGGCCTCATTTAACCTTAATTACCTCCCTAAAGACCCTATCTCCAAATACAGTCACATTGGGAAATAGGACTGCACTGTAATTAATTTTGGGGAGCCACAATTCAGTCTATAACAAAGGGTGAGGAGAAAAGTTGCTTAAATCTTAATGGATTTGTTCAATTCCACACAGGAAAAATGTGAGATGTTGATATATGTTATGTCAAAATTCCTGTGGGGCCAATGTATTGCTTGCCTGGTAGTATATTTCAGTGCATGGCCTTCTCTTGTTGATTTGCACAATGTCGCACACATATGCTGATAATTTAAATTGGGGTTAGACTTTTTTTTTTTTTTTTTTTTTTAACATAATGACTTGTCTAAGGTAACATGCAAAGCTAGTCACATGTAACTAAAAGGAGTTTGCTTTTCAACATTTCCAGAAGCTTTGTGCTTTCAATGAGCATCAGGCTATGATGTCCCTAAATTTACCATGAGACTAGCTTAATTCCACAATGCCCAAGTAGAAGCCTTCACAAAAAGATGTAAAATAAATTGTGGAAACATTATTTTTCTTCCTTCTCACCTATTCTCTTTCTCTACTTCTCATCCTTCTTTTTTTTTAAAGAGAGACTGTTGGGTGAGAGATGGTCTCCTTAATTCATTTTATTGCCTAATTTCCGTAGCATGAATATTTAGGAGGTATTAATGATGGTTTCTAGACAGTGACAGAAATGGAAATTATTTACCCCAGGAACCCTGCATGTATTCTTGTTAATTCATTTGCATACTGTTAAATAACTCACACATTGCTGGGACCAGAAGATTTGGAAACTCTCCACTGCACTCCATTTTTATACCACATTTTTAGGATGAAAATTGTGTTTATTTACCTAAGTTACAAGGTTTCTTTTGTGTTATTGAAATAAAAAATAACTGGGCAGAATCAGATAGGAATTAAGTTATTGCCTTGCTTTGTGTCTTTTCAGGCATCTTGGGAGGAATGATTGGGCCTACATGGGTAATAGTTTTCAGTGGCTGAATAATGTAATAAAAAATTAAAATCATTAAGTAAATATGGTTATGATTATATTGTACACAGGATAAAAACTAATAAATACTTAGAATAAGCTAAATTGGTATGAAGTTAGAGTTCGATTGATATAAAGTTGCTTAAACATTGGGAAGCAACTAGAATAATTGACTGTGGGTTGGAATTTTTAAAAACCTTCACATAGATTCTGATAAATTGGCTGCTCTAGTGTAAATATGACAGTGTGGGGCAAACATAAAAACATGATGACATGTTGATGGTCAGGTCTCATTTAAGAATCCGTATAAACATTATATTTTAGAGGAGGAAATTGTCATACACATATTCAAATGGAATGTCTCTCAATTTGCATTTGAAAGTTGTTTGGCTAGAATGGGGTGGGACTGTTGTTCACTAGGTTTGAAATTTTTTTAGGAACTTGAAGAAAGTAAACTTGCATGTTTCAGAAGACCCAATCCTTTTATCAATACAAATACATGATATATATATTTTTTAAACAGGGCAATCCTGTGTATTCCAGCTGCAGACTGCCAAGGCGCCATCTGGTATGTGTGTGTGAGTAGGAGGAGGTGAGACCCCAGCTGACACTGGAGTCTTCAGCTAGTCTAAGTCGTTTCTTATTTACCACTTCATAAACACCTGGGTTCAGAGACAGAATTAAAACCAAAGTCCTAATCGATTCCACTCATCTTTAAGCCTCCTTCCCCCCCCCCCCCCCCCGTTTTTTTTGACTTACATAAAGGTGTCCATTTTTAGGGAAATTGTTGGAATGGGGAAAAAAAAAAAAGCCGTGATAGCTGAGAAAAATCTAAATTCTAAAGTGGGAAAGATTTTATTTCATTCAAACTTAGAGGTTTTCCCCCAATTATTGCTTTGAATCAAGAAGAAAAAGTTTGTATATATTTTTCCCCCATGTGCTACTTTGAGCAATGTTCATATGTTATGTGAAGTGATTATGTTAAATATCTGTGAGAACTTGAGTCTTGGTGTGGCTATATAGTGAGTCTATTGGACCCAAAAGGGAACAACATTAGGAGGATAGGAAAAACGAGGGATTTTTAAAAAATGAAGAGCTAGTATGAGATGGGCAAGTAGGGGATTAAATGAGAAATTGGGTGGTTTGAGCAGATTGTGTATATATTTCCCTCACTGAGACCCCCAAGATCTCTTATACATTGCATGGGGGACAATAATCTCTGCTTTCATATGAACTTCTTAAGTATGCACTTTCATCATTGCTGCATATTTTTTTAAGTTTGACTCAGAAACAAAGGGGTAATTTAATACAGGAGCTCAATATGGTGACTGAAAACTGGCCAGGAAAAACACATTATTAATCATGATAAATGCTATTAGTGCTAAACTACACATATTACTGCATACTAAGTTAGCATAGTGCCTAGAACATCATTTTTCCTCTTTTTACAGATGCTACAAACTGAAACAGCATCTTTCAGAACTGAAGACTGCCCAGATACGTGTCCGTGGTGCGAAGAGCAGACAAGTGTGGTCCAGAGGCTGCCTGTGTCTGGTTGGTGGTCACCGGAGTGCTGGTTGTGCTTGATTCAATCAGCAATCACGGATGTAGTCATTGCTATTTTATGACTTTGAGAGCCTTGATTGTGAATTATATTTTCAGATTGCAATCTCTTTCTAAATAGGGCCCTTTGTAATCAGGGACCTGAAGGGTCTTGCAGTCTGTGATAAAATTGTGTTTTCTCCATTTAATAACACATCAGCTATCATTGTATTTGTCAAGATTTTGGTCAACATGGCAGGCAAAATCCATGTGTGTGAGGAATAAATTTGGCCAGATTTTGTTTGTGTTAGGCACCCTCCCCCTGTCTTGCCCCAATGGACACACATGATTCCAAAGTGAAACTTACTGGTTTTTAAAGTCTGGAGCTGTTAATCCATAAAAGTTGGGCTTTTTTTTTTTCTTTTTTTAAAACTGACTGCACTGTGTTATATCTGATTGGACATCCAATAGGGTAAGGCCTGGTCTCAGTCCTAAAGGAATCTGCAGTCTTTGGGAAGTCAGACTCCATATGGATTTATAAAATAACCAATTTTATAAGATATTTTGTGATAAAGTGCCATGGGTATGATATTTAAAAAGTAGTTTTGCAATAAAGACATATGCCTTGACGGCGGAGTTTAGAATGAACTTAAACTAAAGTGAAATTAAGTGTTATTACCAGGAGGTTTGAGAGCCATTCTGTCTAAGAACTGGTATTTGAATCATTGTATTTATGAACCAGACAGCTATGAAAGATCATTAAAAGCAAATGGATGGGAAATGTACTGAAAGTTAAAGAGTTAGCAAAGGTACTGTGAGAAGGGTGAATATTTGAGGCTGCCCCTTGAGAACCAATCAGTGTTTAGATATTTCCATACCCATGACTTCACCGGTATTGTGGTCTCATTGTGCGATTCATAAACAGATCAGACATTGGATAAAAGCTGAGAATTTAATCCCTTGTTGCATTTATTGATTTTGATTCACCCTGTAAAAGAATTCTGCCCAACAGAAAAACCAGTTAAGGCAGGTTTTGTCTGTTGCTGTGCCCCCAGAAAACATATAATTCCCATGCAAAAAAAAAAAAAATGCATCAAAGAGAGAAACACCAGCTTGCTGAAACCCTCATACCCTCATAATGGAGTATGGCCAAGGCAATTGTTGATCTCTTACAGCTTTTTGAAGAGTTAGCTTAGCAGTTAAGCTCTGAATAGGTCCACCCTTCTGTTACTTAGCCAGCAATCTGCTCCCTTCCAATGAATGAAATAAAAGCTGAGAGGCGGAATTTCATCTTTGTTTAAATTAGAAACCTGTCTCCTGTGAGTGGGGTCACTTCTTTCTTTAAAATCTTCTACCACCAAGGAGAGAAAAAAAAAATTGGATATATAGCACAACAATCATTCCATCACCTATAAACCTCACTTGGTAGATTTTTTTTTTCTTTAATTGTGAATTGAACCTAAATGTGAATGCTATCTACAAACCCATTATTCTTAGTACTGCTACCTATAATTAACACTACCCAATGGGATTTAAAAAAATACTTATAAAAAAGGCAACAGAGTGACAATTACCATTATCCCCAACTAAACTCCTCCTCCTCCATGTTTTCATCAAGAGAGTGGTGTTATTACTTCAACAGGCACAGTGTTGTGGTGACTTTTGTGATACAAATAAAGCAAGACTAAAATTCTAATTGTGAAATGTAAAAGGAAAGTAATTGCTTTGTGTTGGTTAATTCCATCTTTGTGTGATGACAGCAGCTGCGATTCCCTGCCTTGTGTATTTTAACAGATGGCATTATTTCTTGTGGAGTGTTACAGTAGCAACCGAGGTGACACTGAAGGAAGATTCTGTGATAGTATGTTAAGTAAGATATTACTGACAGCCCTGCTGAGCGGCGATGCAGAACTGCACGTCGTGGTTCTCTTCTCACCTCTACAGCCCACACCAAATGGTTCCCATTTGCCGCATGTGGAACTGGAATGGAAAGATGAATGAAAATTATGTTCTTTTTACACCATTAGGAGGCCTGGGATGAAGGCTCAAATCTGGCAAAAAGGTGCATTTGTTAATCCAGTATCATACTGTTGTATTTTCCTATCAAGGTCCAGAAAATGGAGAGGTGCTGATAGGCCTGAGTTCTAGACCAGGATTGGCCCAAGTCACTTCTCTTTGGATTGGCTTCCTTTGTGTAAAAGGCTGGAGTTGAACTAAAATCAATCAATCTCTAGGACTCTTTCTATTCTGTGACTCTGTAAGCTCTGAGCTTTGTGTTTTAATGGCACAGAAGACAAAGTCGTAGAATGCATGAAAGAATACATGGTTGTCTGCTATGTATGCTACAGATATTGATGCAGTGAAGAGAAAATACCAATGGGTCACAAAGTCAGGAGATCTGGCCATGGTTCAGCCATGAAACATGTCCTTGAGTCAATCCATGTCAGCCTCCTCACCTCTTTCACAAGGCTGTAGTCAAGGTCTAATGGGATTATGCTATTGAAAGATGATTAATTAATCCAACAAACATTGCACAGCTGGCTCTGTGCTAGACACTGTTCCAAGTGCTGGGAATTCAATGGTAGGTCAAGTGGGGTCTTTATTTTGGAATAAAATGTCTAGTTGGTGAGACAGAGAGGTAAATGGCTAATTATAATCCTATATAATAAAGAGGTAATATGCAAATTAACTCTCATGGCCTCACAAGTTGGCTGCCTACCACCAGGTCAACAGGGGGGTTAGTGAGGGACGACCAAACGACTGAACAGCAGGCTGCATGGGGCGACCAGGCCAGTGGGGGGCAGTTGGGGGTGACCAGGCTAGCAGGGAGGGGCAGTGGGAGTGACCAGGCCAGCAGGGGGTGCAGTTGGGGGTGACCAGGCTAGCGGGGGGGGAGGGGGGGAGGGCAGTTGGGAGTGACCAGGCCAGCAGGGGGGGCAGATAGGGGCAACCAGACTGGCAGAGGGGGGCAGTTGGGGGCCACCAGGCTGGCTGGGGGGGCAGTTAGGGGCAATCAGGTTGGCATGCAGAGGCAATGAGGGATGATCAGGCTGGCTGGGGGGGGGGGGGGCAGTTAGGGGTGACCAGGCAGGCAGGCAGGTGAGCAATTAGGAGCCAGCAGTCCAGGATTGTGAGAGGGATGTCCAACTTCCGACAGTTGGACATCCTCCGAGGGGTCCTGGATTGGAGAGGGTGCAGGCTGGGCTGAGGGGACCCCCTCATGCATGAATTTCGTGCACCGGGCCTCTAGCAGAGTATAATAGGGGCTTTCATGAGTACGTGTATAAGGTGATATGAAAGTATATGGAAGAGATAGCTCACCCAGCTGGGAGTACAGAGGGCTTCCATGAGGAAGTAGATTCTAAGATAAGGCAAATAATAGGGGGTTGGGAGAAAATAACATGACACTCTTGTTGAACCACAATTAAAATATCATAATGGTTTGGTTTTACTTTGCCACTGGTCTTAAAAGTAGGAGTCCAATAGCATCTTGGGTTTTAATGAGCAACAAGTGTTCTTATTAAATATTTTTGTAATTATTTATATCCTGCCTAATTTCCACAACCAACAGTTTTAAAGGCCTGATAAATGGTTTTAAAGAGAATACCATCTTTGACTGTCACACTCTCAATGTGAGTTTAAAAAATCCTCTCCAGATTTTCCTCTTCACAAATGCTTGTGTGAGGCCCCAAGAGTTCCACAGTGTGCTTTGAAGGAAGGTATGCATGGATCTACTTTGATTGTTAAATGAAGACATGATAGTGGCTTTATATATAATATGAACATTTGGCTTTCTTTTTATAATCTTCTCTAAGAGAAGGGCTATCAGCTTGCTGTTCAGTGGCTAATAAATCTGACTCATCCCTCTCCCTGCAGGCTGACTCTCCTCTATATTATAATTTCAGCTTCTGTTGTTGCATAAAAACTAACTCTAAAACTTAGTGACTTAAACAGCCACCATTTTATTTGCTCACAATTCTATGGGTCAATATTTTAAACAAGGGTCATCTGGTTGGTTCTTCTGCTTCATGTAGTGTCAGCGGAGAACATCCGCTTGGTTGCATTCAGCTGGTGAGTAGATTAAGATAAAAGTGCAAAAATTTTTCACTCTTATGTTTTGTGCTCCATTTCACCTCTATATGCTTCTCTTTCTCTCCATATAGCTTGCTTAAGTTTACTCACAGCATTGTGGTCTCAGGGAAATCAGACGTTCTTACGTGGCTCCCAAGAGGAAATATTCTAAGAGGGAGCTGCCAATCTCTTATGGCTCAGATGTTTCACAGTATCCCTTCCTCCATGGTCTATTGACTAAAACCAATTAAAGGACCAGCTCAGACTCAAGAAATAGACATCATCCCTTAATGAGAGGTGCAGCAATAGAACTAGGTCATATGGTTCTAGTAGAAATGTTTTTTAATAGTTTTGCTGAGGTTTAACCATCAATGCCATACCTACCTAAAGGATGTGACAAAGTGGAAATAATAATGAATATTAATGTAGTTTTTATGGTTTATTCACCACATTGTTATTTAATCCTATGACAGTCCTCAGAGGTAGACCTTATCTCAGTTGCATAGATGGGTAAACTCAAGGGCTACATAAAATAAATTGTATTCAAATCCAGGTATTTTGCCATTATATTGTTCCTTCCCAAATAAGTCTGGAATCATTCAAAGCAAGACTCAAAATAGCTTCCCATTAGTAATTTAACAATAGTTGAATATGAAGTGACAGAGGAAGTAGGAAAATGTCTTTCACTAAAGCATATCCCCTATTCTGTGCTAATGTTGGAATCTGACTAGTTGCTTGAATGAGAAGAGTGGCAATTGTAAAATTGAATTCTTGAACTAAACTAAGTAGATGAAAAACTACTGCCCAACTCTAGGTCGTCTGGAAATTTGTGTTCCAAACAATTGGCTCAATATTTGCAGCATAGGTTTATGATGGAATTAGTTCTTTAAAAATAAGCTAGTCATAATCAACAAGATCATCCTCTGAACTTACGAAGTGATTATGAAATCATCACTTCTTAGTTACTTTCCATGATAGAGAAAAAATATGTATTTTGGGTCATGCCCAATAATGTGGCATGTAAAATTCCACTTTTTATAAATACTATGTTCAATTTTAGATCAAAATGTATTCTATATCCAAAACCTTGGAGTCAACAATTTCTAAGTACATTGCTTGTGGTGTGACCTACATAATGTGATGACAGCCCTTTGGAACAATGTCAAGACTGTTCCATACATGCACCCTTTATGAGCAGGCATCTCAATATGGCAGCTTGAATTGAAGCATCCATCTTATATAAAAACTGCTGTTTGAAATTTTAACCCTGCTATTTGGCTTCTGTAAATTCTTGCTTGCTAAGACTACTCCCACTTCAGAGAGGCCATTAAACCTTCCCCAGACAAGGTTATCAGTGTTGGCTCCAGGCCAGGCCTCTAGTTGAGGTCTCAAGGCCCCAGTACATACGGGCTCTTTAAGAACTTGCAAAAGGGGCCGGAAACACTCCATATTTGGGAGACAAAGAAGGTAAAAACATATAAATAGGGAAAATTCCTGCATGTTGAGGCCCAGAATTTGAGATACATTTTCCTCTGGACCCGCGCGTAATAAATGTAACTCCATCTAAGTATTACTTTGTTCTTCTTCAGTTTTCTGTAACATTATTACACACTCAGTTTTTCCTGTATTAATGTATACCCAAACATTTCCTAACCCATTTTAAAACATGGATAAATTTAAGAACCTTTATCTTTCATTATACAACTTGATGAACCTGGAAAGAATCTGAGATCAAAACTCAAAATGAAGGAGGTACACAGCAATAGGACTTGTGAGGAGAAGATAACTGGAGTCATCCTGTGTAAATTTGAGGATAGCAGTCTAGTGACAATTTTCAAATACCAGCCACACAATTCAACCTTCCCTATCTGCAACATAGAATGGATTGTGATTATCAAACATTTTAAAGGCATAGGCATAAAAGGAGCTGTGAAAATTCTTTACCCTTTTGATGACAACTATTACTCCATAGGTTGTTTCTGAACATTGACATTTTAAAGATAACTTGAATAGATTTTAATGACTGCATAGAATGTCTATATTTAAATTTCTTTATCTGGTCTCTTATTGTTCAGACCTACAGCATGTTTTCATATCTTTTGTTTTTCCTTGTGAAAAACAATTTTGTCTGGAATTTGTAAATAAGTATTTGTATACCTACACAATAATTTCTTTAGTGGAAATTTCTAAAATTAAAATGTTTAGGTGAAAGTTTTAAGCATCTGAAATGTATGGTCATGGAGAATATGTTTTTGAAGTATCTAGTGTCTGGGATAGTCATTACCTGCCCCACTGGTTAAATTTACCTTCGAGTGAAAATAATCCAAGTTCACCTCAATATTTAAAGGGTATGGTATGGTCAGTAGCTAATATAATAGTCAGCCAGCATTCTGGAACTGACACTAGACGTGAAAATGAAAAAATTAAGAATGCAATGACATATTTGATTTTAGGGAGACCAGGACTAAGCATCATATAGTACTTCCTGATGGATTCAAACCTGGGTCATAGATGGAACAAAGCTCTGATGACATTAAAGCACCAATAAATATTTAATTTTAATGTTCATATCAGTGCCAAATATTGCACCTGGAGATAATATCTGATTGGATCTGGACCAAAAGGGTAAATTAATGAACACTGGGTATGAACACTAATTTATGAATATTTTACTTTATTTAAAATATTCTTTCAGACTACTCTTCCAAGTCTATATTGTAGTTCCTGATTTTGAATTTTCATTCGTTTCCTGTTTTCAACTCTACCCTTAGAATATCTCATGGTTTTCTATTCCACCTACTCACGATAAATGTTTGTTGTCTTGCTTCCTTCTGCCTCTTTCCTTTCCTTTGCATGCCATAGCAAATGCTTTGCTTTGCTTGGACACTAGTGGATACTTGAACCACGTTGATGACATACTAATATTACTCTCTATTTTGTCTCTTTCTAAATATCAAAAAGGATTTTGACCTAAAATGAAATTCAGTTACTAAAACCAAAACCACTAAAAAAATGAAATAATTGTTTCCTATTTGGCATATTATAAAATGCTGCCTACTTCCTGTTTCTCTTGTCTCCTCTGAAGGGAAGAGGAAGAGGACTGAAGAAACTGAATTTAAAGATTGTTCAAAGAAGACATGTTTTTAAGTAAATTTATATATAATCTTAAGTTAAAACAATTATCACATTACTATTAAACAATTTATCTCATCTGAATGGATGAATCAGAGCTAAAAAAAGAGCTTATTATTTTAAAACCATAACAATAATTATTTTAAAAACTCTGTTATCTATATATATAAAAGCCTAAGCGACCAAATGACCGAACGACCAGAATGACTGGAATGACTGGAATGACTGGAATGATTGGAATGACCGGTCGCTATGATATACACTGACCACCAGGGGGCAGATGCTTAACATAGGAGCTGCCCCCTGGTGGTCAGTGCACTCCCACAGTGGGAGCACCACTCAGCTGACAGACCCGTCCCAGTGGTCCACATGCCCAGCGGCAGCCACTCCCTTAGTAGTCCTGTAGGTCCAATCTCTGGAGAATGGGCTAGGCACCAACAGACTAGTGCCACTAGTACAATCCCGATATAGCGCTGCTGGCCTCCTGGAAGTCGGCCTCGGGCACCATGGCTTCTTCCCCTCCCTAGATGCTCTGCAAGGAAGAAAGGATATAAAAGCGTCCTCCAGATGGCTCCCAATAACCAGCATAAATGTCAGTGGGAAGGATCTGGATCCCAGGCTGGCAAGGATGTCTCACTGCCCAACCGGAGGGCTGATTGCATCCTGTCCCCTCCCCCCAGGACCCCACCCATGCATGAATTCGTGCACTGGGCCTCTAGTAAAAGTATAATGATTAGCATAAAAATAATCACATGGAATTTCTCCACCAAAGTATAACTACTGTTAATATATTGGTGGAAACTCTTTTAGATATCTCTCTATGAATGCATACACACACATATACACACACAGTGTGCCTACACACCCATTTTGTGTAATTGGGATCACACTAATATATATATATATATATATTGCTCTTTCTATGTATACTTACCAAATACACATATATATTTATTCTGATTTTAAACATTCATTAATGACCAGAAAGATTCTATATTATTTTTTAGTGGCTACAGGGTATTGCCTTATTTATTCCATAATTTACTTAAATAACATTTAAGAGAAAAAGAATGATTGGCAAAATGATTAGAAAGCCTGCAACACTCTACTAAAAGACATAACAGAAGAAAAATGTTAATAAGTAAAAGAATAAATGTTTTCTTGCGTAGAAATGCATTATAAAAACATAATTTTCTCTAAATTTTCATATGCTGAATTTAAAAAATTATAGTTATTTATTCTTTTTCTTTCCTTTCTCCTTTTCTTTCCTCCCTCCATCCATCCCTAACCCGGTCCTTCCTTTTTTCTTTTCTTCATTGCTAGGCATCTGCTAAAATGATCTCTAGAAAGGGCATATGAATTGAAATTTTCATCAATAAATCGTAAGTACTTGATATTTTATTCTCCTTTTAATACAGATCTTGATACTTTTCATCTCTGCCAATCCACTACTATAATATATAGTTGCTTTTATTTGCATATCTTTAATTATAAGAAAGAACACCATGTAATGATTGCTGACCATTTAAAATTTTTTGAGTAATTGACTATTCTTGTCACATTACAATTTTTATCCTAAAGAAAACTTTGAGCTCTTTGCATAAGAATAATAATCTTTTGTCATATGCTTTAGAAATGTTACTTCTCAGTTGGTATTTTTATTTTAAAAATGTTAATATGCTTTATTTTTCTCTTACAATGAAGTATTTAGTTTTATATAGTCAGTTTATCAGTGTTTTTGTTTTATGGGTCTGAGTTTTTATGATATGCTAAAACATTATCCCCACTTTATGATTACTTAAAAAAACTTTTAAATTTCAGCTAGCAATTTTATCGCTTAATTTTCTCTTTAAAAAAAAAATGAGTGCCTGGCTGGCATTGCTCAGTGGTTAAAGATTGACCTATGAACCAGGAGGTCACAGTTTGATTCCTGGTCAGGGCACATGCCTGGATTGCGGGTTTGGTCCCCAGTGTGGGCATACAGGAGGCAGCTGATCAATGATTCTCTTTCATTATTGATGTTTCTACCTCTCTCTCCCTCTTCCTTCCTCTCTGAAATCAATAACAACATATTAAAAAGAAAAACATGAGGTACTGTTCCAGCATTATTATTATTATTGTCTCCAAATGAATAGTTTATTATCTTAAACAATTGACAATATTTTACTACCAAATAATCAACTTGTTGCCCCAATGACTTTATTGAACAATATTGGAAGTATTTTTGAACTCTATTTTGTCAAGTTTTCAAAGTTATTTAGTTGGAATTTTGAATGAGCACTGGAACACATAACTATAATTTTTTAAATTCAGCATATGAAAATTTAGAGAAAATTATGTTTTTATAATGCATTTCTACGCAAGAAAACATTTATTCTTTTACTTATTAACATTTTTCTTCTGTTATGTCTTTTAGTAGAGTGTTGCAGGCTTTCTAATCATTTTGCCAATTTATTAATATAGTATCTACTTATAAATTTATTTTTTTGATAATAACTTAAGAAAGACATCTTTTTATATTATTATTGATCACTTTCTTTCTTCTTTGGGGACTTGCCAGTTTTTGTCCTTTTGAGTTAAAAATAATTCATAAGAATTATTTGCATATTAAGGCTAGAAACCCATTGTCATATGTTTTATAAAAACTATTATTTCTGAGGTTGATTTTATTTTACAGATACGTTTGTAGTGGCTTTATTTTTCTAATATAAGGAAGTGTTTCATTTTGGGTAGTAAGTTTATCACTCTTTTTATATAATGTTTCTTGGTTTTTATGACAAAAACATATTAATTTATTCTGGTGGCTTTAGCTCTTTAAATTTCAGTCATTCCAGTGGGTGTGTAGGGATATCTCATGTGGCTTTAATTTTTTTTTTAATCCTCATCTGAGGATATTTTTTCCATTGATTTTTAGAGAGAGTGGGATAGGGGGACAGAAAGAGAGAGAGAGAGAGAGAGAGAGAGAGAGAGAGAGAGAGAGAGATGAGAAGGGCTCATCAATTGGTTGCCTCCTGCACATGCCCAGACCAGGAGGCTGGGGATCAACCTGTAATCCAGGTACATGCCCTTGACCAGGAATCAAACCTGTGACCCTTTGGTAGGCGGGCCAAGACTCTCATTGAGCAACACTGGCTCATGTGGCTTTAATTTAATGTCTCTAATGAATAGTGATGTTAAGCATCTTTTAATCTATTTGGCATCTGTGTATCTTCTTTGGTGAAGGGTATGTTCAAATATTTTGCCCAGTTGCTTGTCTTACAATTTGAGTTCTGCAACATCAGAATATATTTTAGGCCATCAATTTCTAACATATGTGTTGTGGCAGGCACACTAGTTTTTAAAACATGCAATACCTGACTAGTCAGGGGCACTCACCTTTTTCTCCTTTGAGTGTGAAATAAAAAAAATGACAATAGTCAGCACAACAATAGCCATCTAGTATAAATGAATCAAAATCATACCTATTTTTCTTTCAGATTGGCAAAAAAAAATTTTTTTTGGTGTGCTGCAGAATTTTAGTAATTAGTTTATGTGTGCCATGAGATGAAAAAGGTTGAAATCATTGTTCTAGGTACAAGTTCTTTGTTGGATATATATTTTGTAAATACTTTCTCCTTGTTTGTATCTTGTCTTTTCATTTTCATTCCATTGGTTTTTGAAGAACAAAATACTTTAAGTCCACTTTATCATTTTTTAAATGGATCATGATTTTTTGGTGTTGTACTTAAAAAAGATCTTTAGAAAACACAAGGTCTCTAACATTATCTATGTTTTATTTTATAAGTTTTAGAGTGTTAGCTCTTACATTTGTTCTAGTTCTTATGTGAATTAATTTTAGTTATGTTATAAGTTAAGAATAAAGTTTCATTCCTTTTTTTTTTGCACAAAGCTATCTAATTAATTGTTTTAGCACCAATTATTGAAAAGATACTTTTTTTTCTGATTAAGTGGCCTTGGAACTTCGTTAAAAATCAGTTTAACATATATGTGTGGGTCTGTGTCTGGACTCTATTCTCATCTGTTGATCTATGTGTCTATCTGTCTTGATTGCTGTAGCTTTATAAGAAGTCTAGATATCAGGTTGTGTAAATATTCTTTGTTCTTCTTTTAAAAATTATTACAAGTCCTTTGCATTTCTGAATAGTAAATTTTAGAATTAGCATGTCAGTTTCTAAAAAAAAAGCCTGTTAGATTATTCCAATTCATATAATTTACAAGAATCTTATAACTATATATTTCTATTATCTTCTTCTGTGCTGATTTTGTCATACATTTTACTTCTACATATATAATGAACTCACAATACATTTTACTATTTTTCCTTAAATAATTATCTTTCAAGCTGATTTAGAAAAATAAGAAAAATATCTTTTACATCTACATATATATTTACTATTTCTAGTGTTCTCTATTCCTTTGCTTACAGATTTCATTTTGGTATTATTTTCCTTTTGCCTGAAGAACTTCTTTTGTCATTTTGCATAGTGCTAATCTGCTAGCCATGCATTATTTTATATTTTGTATGTATGAAAACATTATTTTGCCTTTGATTTTGAAGGATATTTTATCTGGGTATAGGATTTCTACTTGACAGTTGTTTAATTTCAGTACCTTAAATGTTGCTCCATTGTGTTCTTGCTTGCATGGTTTCTAAGTCTGCAGTCATTCTTATTTTTTCCCTCTATAATAATGTACATTTTTCCCCCTCTGGATGCTTTTAAGATTTTTCTCTTTTTCATTGTTTTGAAGTAGTTTGTTTATAATGTGCATACGTATCATTTTCGTCATTTTCCCTGAGCTTGGGATTTGTTGAGATTCTGTAACCAAACTAAGTGAGAGTTCCTGGCTAACCATGTGCAGTGAGTCAGGGAGAACTGCCTTTTCAGTGAAGAAAGATAAGCTATTTTATTTGGAATGGAGCTACCTAGGAGAATGGCAAGCTATTTCTCAAAGGCTTAACTCCCCAGTGGCCGGCCTACAGGCAAGAGTTTTTATAAAATGAAATCATGCAAAGACTACACACACACACACACACACACACACACACACACACTCACAAAATTATATGATATATATCACTATAAAATACTGTATATACTATATATTATACTAGAGGCTCAGTGCATGAAATTCATGAATGGGGGTGTGTGTCCCTCAACCCAGCCTGCACCCTCTCCAATCTGGGACCCCTCAAGATGTAAGTGGGGCAATCATAGGGCAAACTGTGTTTGTTTTCCTTCTCTTCAGAATCATTGTGCTTCACTGCCTGTTTTTCAATGTCTGGAGACCGTTTAATATACAGTATACTGCCTATTTTTTGAGTTAAGATTAGCCAGTAAATGTGGTCCCTGTTACTCCAGCATGGCTGGGAGCAGAAGTCAATGGGTCTTTTCAATCATAATTCTTTCTGGGAAGTTTATCTTATTACTGCTGATATAGTCCCTTTCCATTTTTATCTCCCTCTATTTCTATCACTCTGATGACCCAATATTATCATTTCTTTCTCTGTCTTTCATAAGTCTTACTTTTTCTGTTATATTTTTGTCTTAGTTTCTTTTTTATTTTTGGAGCTTGTGTAAATTCACAAATTTATTCCTCAGGTGTCCCATTTTGCTGATTATCTTAATTATTGTGTTTTTTATTTTAACCATTACATATATATGACTAAGATTTATGTGCATTTATTTTTTAAATTTTCTTGTTCTTTACTTCATATTGTAATGTTTTCTCTTATTTAGTATAGTTAATTGGATAATTTAAAATTCTTTGTTATAATGATTTGCTTCTGATGGAATTTGTTACTTAGTTCTTAGAAAATACTTAAAGATCCTCAAATGCCTTGTTACTTTGGCTTGTGAGCTCATTTTTCTCTTATGGTATTGGCTACTCAGTCAAATAGAAGAAGGCCATCCCAAATGAACTAAAGGGTGGATACAGATGAGCCTCCAAATCGAGAACCCTCGGCACCTAGAAACCAGGGCAATAACTCTTCACACTATAAAATAACTCTTCTACTTAGTGTTTTACCTTTTGTCCCCCCCCCCCCCTCACTTTCTGTTCCCCTAGGTCCTATACTATAGGAGAATGAAGATCGGAATGCCAAGGTTTCCTTTTTTGCTGTTTTTGGAAATCATCCAAGGATATTCTTTCCATTGCTTTTATTAGAGAGAGTGTAAGGGACAGAGGAAGGGGGAAGGAAAGAGAGAAACATCGATGTGAGAGAGACACATCGATTGGTTGTCTCCCACACATGCCCCCACTGGGCCTGGGATCTAACCCACAACCTAGATACTCGCCCTAGACCAGGAATCAAACCCAAGACCGTCCAGTGCACAGGCAGACGCTCCAACCACTGAGAAGCACTGGCCAGGGCAGGGTTCCTCTTTTATTCTATCCCTCATGGCCAGGCCTAGAAGCTTCCTGCTTCAC
This sequence comes from Cnephaeus nilssonii, assembly GCF_951640355.1. NCBI lineage: Eukaryota > Metazoa > Chordata > Mammalia > Chiroptera > Vespertilionidae > Cnephaeus > Cnephaeus nilssonii. The sequence goes on from NC_137078.1 coordinate 26,663,142, forward strand.
ATCAAATCTACCTGTTCCTTTGTCACCCCATCCCAACCAATGCAACAACATTTCAAAATTACATTCCTTCCTACCTAGAATTTCATTTCTCTCCTCCCCCTTCTTCCCCTTCCTTCCCCTCCCCTCCCCTCTCTTTACCTTCCCTCTCACACCCCGCCCCTCCCTATTGTCGTCATTATTTTCCGATACTTACTCAGGGTTCATTTTAGGGCAGGAAAGCCAGCAGCCAATATAGTTAAACTTCTTGGGAGAATTAGGACCACATATTAAACTTCTAACTGATCATCTTACTTAATTCTAAATTTCAAATTTTTTTTCAGTGAAATCTTTTGCTTCTTTCAGGTATCCTATATAATAAAAGCCTAATATGCTAAGTATCCAACCATTCGTTCAACCGTTCGACCACTCACTATGATGTGCACTGACCACCAGGGGGTAGATGCTCGACTGGTAGGTGAACTTGCTGCTGGGGTCCGGCCAATTGGGACTGGGTGAGATGTGCTGGGCACGCCCTGGAGCCTTCCCGCGGTCCCTCCCCAGCCCTGATTGTACACTGGTGGAGTCCCTTGGCATGGCCTGCACCCTCTTGCAATCCGGCACCTCTTGGGGGATGTCAGAGAGCCAGTTTTGGCCCGATCCATGCAGGCCAGGCAGAGGGACCCCACCAGTGCACGAATTCGTGCACTAGGCCTCTAGTATAAATATATTATTTTAAAAACAATGTAATTTTGCCTTCCTCCTTTCCCATAATTATGTCTTTAAACAGTGTTTAATTGTATATGTATATAAGTGCTAAATAATGGAGTTAATAATAGAGATTACTATTTATTTTTATTCTTGACTTTCATGTGAATAATTCTGGAGATTCGCTATTAACCCAGAAGTTGGTCAATAACTATTAGTTGAATTGAACTCACCTTGTTTAGAAGAGGATTTTTAGGAAAGACTTCACAGAGCAGTTAACTTTTTATATTATTGATAAAGGAATATAAGGCAAGTTCTTTCCTCTGAGAAGAGTGAACTACTTAGAGAACTAGAAGGTAGAGAGACCTGATTTAACTGTAACTTTCTTTTTCATGATCAACACCTGCAATTTCAAACGGAATCTCTTTTGCCTTCATGAATTTGTTATGATTCATAGTTAGTTTCTGAATGGTTTCTAAACCCTTTACAAAATCAACTAAACATGGCTCTGCCATGAGTTAAGCTAAATATTACAGAAAATCATTTAATCCACATATAGTTTGAATCCCACAGAAATTTAGTATTGAGATTCTTACCCTTTAATTATTGGAAATGATTTAGATTTAAAGGAAATGAATCACATGTTCTTGATAACCTATGTTTATTTTTTCTTATATGTCAGCCTTTCTACTTTTCCTATTTCTTTTATTCTTTTTCCTCTGGTCATATTACATAGGAGAGGAAGGGGAAAAAACAAAGAATAAGTATTGGTCACCTATATTGCACTATACACTGCTGGGCAGTTCACAGCAACCCACGAGGGACATATTTTTGTTATCTTCATTTTCTCAGCTGTGCAGAGGTGTTAGGTTACTTACTCATGGGCACATAATTTAGTTATGGTGAAACTAGAATTCCAATGCAGATGCCTTTCTTCTGTACATAGGAAGGATTTGCTTTCAGAATGAAATACATTTGATGTTCTATGTATTTATGACATACTAGAGGCCTGGTGCATGGATTTGTGCACCGCTGGGGTCCCTCGGTGTGGCCTGTGGCAATTGGGTAAAACAGGCAGTCCAATGCCGTCTGCCACTCCTGCTCATCCTGGCCCTGCTGCGCCTGCCTCTGCTGCCCTGCTGAAGTCTTGAGCTGCGGCGGTCAGCCGTGAGCCCTGCATTTGGCGTCCATTGGTTAGCTGAGCCGTGCTCCTGCTGTGGGAGTGCACTGACCACCAGGGTGAAGCTCCTGCATTGAATGTCACCCCCTGGTGGTCAGTACACATCATAGTGACCAGTTGACTGGTCATTCAGTTGACCGGCCGCTTAGGCTTTTATATATATAGACTAGTGGCCCAGTGTACGAAATTCATGCACTAGGGGGGTGGGTCTGTCAGCCTGGCCTGTGTACTCTCACAGTCCAGGAGCCCCGCAATCGATTTCCCTGCAGAGGGAGGCCCTTCCCACCCACCGCAGTGCCGCCGGCCAGGTAGCCTGGACCTCGCTCTGCGGGGTGATCGATCACGGGGCTCTGCGATGAATTGCCCCAAAGAGGTAGGCCCTGCCCACTCAGCCATGGCTCCACAATAGATTGCCCCTACAGAGTGAGGCCCAGGCTACCCCCCGCAGTGCCACCACAGGGTAGCCTGGATCTCCCTCTTTGGGGCTATCGTGGAGCCCCCGCCTCCTCCCCCCTCCCCCCGATTGATTGCCCCGCTGGCTGGTAGCCTGGGCCTCCCTCTGCAGGGCAATCATAGGGGGATGGCCGGGGCCCCGACCAATCTCATTGCACCCACCATGGCTGGACTGGAGCCAGTGGGTGTCATAGTGTGGTAGTCCGGACCATCGTTCTGTTGTTCAGCCATTTGGTTGATTTGCATGTTACGCTTTTATTATTATAGATTCTTGCCCTTATCTCTGTAGGTCTAACAATTATTAGCAAGCTGAACACATAAGAATCCCTTAGGTAGTTTGATAAAAATGCTTATTGCAGGGTTTTACCACCAGAGGCTCTTGATCAGGCGTCCTCAAACTACAGCCCACGGGCCACATGTGGGTGTTTTTGTCGTTTTGTTTTTTTACTTCAAAATAAGATATGTGCAGTGTGCATAGGAATTTGTTCATAGTTTTTTTTTAAAACTATAGTCCGGCCCTCCAACGGTCTGAGGGACAGTGAACTGCCCCCTGTTTAAAAAGTTTGAGGACCCCTGCTCTTGATTCAGTTAGTCACTTGTGGTGCCTCAGGATAGGCATTTCTAAGAAGTTCCTTGGGTGATTCTGATGCTCAGCTAGCTTTGGAAATGAGAAATGTGTACCCATGTTTCCCAGTGGTAGAAATTATGTTGCATTTCCAAACTCATCAGTGCCTCACAGCATTATTTCTGTCCCTGGAAATATGAATATAAACATAAACATAAATGTAAATATACATGTAAATGTAAATATAAATGATTACTACAGTCAAGTTAATATTTTCTCCTCATATAGTTACCATCTTTGTTTTTTTAATGAGAGCACCTGAAATCTACTTTCTTAGTATATTTTCAGTATTTAATACAGTATTATTAATTCTAGTCATCATACTGCACATTAGATCTCATTCTACATAACTACACTGTTGTACTCTTTGAACAATATCTCCTATTTCCCCCACTTTCCTGCCAATTCTACTCTCTGCTTCTGTGTATTTGACTTTTTTTTTTTTTTAGATTTCACATATAAATGAGATCATGCAGTTTTTTGTCTTTTTATGTCTGTCTTATTTCACTTAGCACATTCTTCAGGTCCATCCATGTTGTTTTAAATGACAGGATCTCCTTATTTTAATATTATATTCCATTTGATTTATATGTCATATTTTCTTTATCCATCCATTCATCCATCAATATACACTTAGTTTGTTTGCATACTTTGGTTATTGTGAATAATGCTGCAATGAACATGGAAGTACAAATATCTGAATGTTATCTTTATATGTTTGCTTATTGACATTGTAAATATTAAAAGGAGTCAAGGATATTAAAACAGTAAAGTAATATGTCTGACCTGAGCTTGTATTCTTCCCATTAAACTTAACTTAGGGGAAATTAACATGAAAATATCTCTATACTTTTTATATATTCTCAGATGTGTCTTAAGTTTTTAGATAATCTGGAGGTAATTGCAAATGGTTCTATAAAAAACATGAAGTTTATAAATGCTAATTTAGGTTTAACTTGATCAACTCAGTTTCCCCCCACTTGTGTATTATATAAATAATTCATGTCACAATGAGTTAGACACTCTATTGGGTACATAGGGTGCAACTGAAAACAGAACAGTTTTTGCCTTTGTTGCTTTCTAATGGCACAGAGATGGACAAAGGAGATAAATGCTACCATAAGATAACTAGAGGATGCTCTGAGAACACTTAGGAAAAGAACCCAACAAAAAGACATTTCAGAGTCTCTGAAAGACTATTATTATCTTGTATCACCATCAAGGAGAAGATAAAGAAGATATTGGATAAAGTAAGTGTTTGTGACAGAGTTTGTGTATAAGTTTTTGAATGATGTCCTGTGATTTAATTTCTCTCTGGTGTGGTAGGAATCTTTGAAATGACTTTTGTGTACTATTTTTTAGTTACTTGTAATCTAGTTTCATTATTGTTATTCTTAGTGTGGAGATAAAGCAAATAGATAAAATTTGCACTACCCATCCCCACCCCTCACTTTCCCATAATCTTTCTTAGAGGTTGGCAGGTTGGGACTAGAATTCTTATTCCCTAAATCTCAGATTTGGGACAATGATCAATGACTTAGAATGAAGTGTTTGGGGCCCCTTTGTTATGTAAATATTCATTATTGTTTATTTTATGATATGTTTTATTTCACACCTGATGATTATCTACACATCAAAGCAAGGTTGGATGGCTTGTATTTTCAATATTTGAAGATAGTTATGCTTAATGGGATAGTTCCCAAGCATTGCAAATACCCTTCCTTTTGTTTCCAAGTATTGCAAACGTCCTTTTGTAACACAAAACTCTCATTAATAACCATTGAAATGCCTTATTTCCTAAATTTTTTTTGTTGAAAGTTTGAGTTCTGCTATTGACTCAGTCTTTTTTTATGCCCTGAGGATTTCCCTTTATAATGAAAAAGAAAAAAAAAAGACCACTTAACAAGAATGGGGATTGTTTTCTATGAATAGATAGAGCAAAATAATAAAGTCAATGTTAAGATTATCATTCTTGCCAATAACCTTTCAGGTTTATTTTGTAGACTAAATGGAGGGTGAAGGATAAGGAAAGGCTGGAAGGCATAAGCACAGAAATTCTGTGGTTCAGGATACTTCAAACCCAACTAGGGTAGGATTTTCAACAAAAAAGATCTGATAATAATCTCTACGTAAAGATCACCCACCAAAATGATACCAAAAGCTTTTGTATTAGATGAGAGTGGAGTTGTAACTGATGAAAAATGAAAGCAAGTCTTTTCTCTGAAATGACCTTGTTATTTCTGCTCCTTGGAAGCCTATTCAAGTACCCAGATAAATCTGTATTAGTCTTCTTTGCTTCTTATTGATAGCAGTATCACTAAAAATTTAAAGAGAACTTCTGTGAAGGATGTTTTTGTTGCATTATGAAAGGTAAAAACTCTCCTGACAGTTTCTAGCTAGATGCTTCTAAAATAAAACATTTGAATACATACAAAATGTTTACTTTTGTGTTAGTGTTGACTTTCAGGATAAAATGATATATTCCTCAGTCCTTGTTCAAAGAGGAAACAACTCTTTGAAATTTTTGCCCCTCCATCCAATGAAAATTAATTTCAAAAATTATTCAACCTCCAATCATGCTTTGTTTTTGAAAATTGTCTGCTGGTTTAAATTTTCACATAGCTTTCTCTTCCACAGTTCAGCTTTTTAAAATACTGGGGCATTTTTCTGTGATGCTGCAACTATGAAATGTTCTACGGGAAGGATTTATTGATTAAGGCGAGTTGTACAGGAAACACTAGTTTATGACTCTTTTCCAGTCTTCCCGAGACTTCCTTTCCATCCTCACTTAATGGCATAATACTTTCTCAGCATGAACACTGCGGAGAGAGGTGGCTACGCTTTCAACCTCTCCTCTTGATTCATACTCTAAAGAGGAAAAGAAATGCTATACAGATAACTTGAATCTCAGAGTTTGTTTTGGTAGAGCAGAAGTTTACATTTGTCAGAGCAAAATGAAGACGCACAGTGGAAGGGGAACACTGGGTGCTTGGAGTTAAGCGCCACTGCCCCCAGTCTAATGGGTAATAGAGTCATTAATTCTGCTGATTAACTTGGCCTTAGGGTTCATGGAAATGGCATCCACCTCCTTTTTTTTTAAGCTCAAACTGTGGAACGAGGGAACATAAAAAAAAAAGCTAATTAGAGAGAAATCAGGAGAAAAGAAGCATAGAGGAAAGAAAGACAGTTTGAGCATTAATGAGACTTGTTTGGGGAGAGAATGTGACAGGCTCTTCAAAAGCATTATTGTCAAATGTGTCACCATTTCATAGATGGCGAGAGCTACCTTTGAGCTTCATGCTGATAGTTAATGATTTGAAACTATAAAAAGATTGAAAAGGTAAAAGGGAAAATGTCAGACTCAACTGGATTTTAATGAGCTTTTTTTTCTTTTCTTTTTCTTTTCTTAAGGAAAAAGCCTGGAAAGTAGAGAAAATTCACATTCTTTTTATCCCTCATTCTCTGGATTTCCATTTCTTTCTTCGTGATACAGTTGGCAAAGGAACAGTAGGAGAGAGATGTCAAAAGTAAAGATCTGGGACTTCTCACTTTTCTGAGAAGATGGGTGGTAGTGAGGGCAGCACAGGGGTTTGAATGGCAACAATAAGGAGAGATTGATGGAGGAGACTGCAGTAGTGCTTGTTTGTTTTTTGGGGACATGCTGAGCAGAAGCCTTCTTCACACTGTGAGACGTAACAAAGAAATCCAAAGTGATTACGCAGGTTCATTTGTCAGTACCACTGCTCCAGCTATTGCTGTGTGCAACAATGAGATGACAAGGCATTTATTGCTGATGGCTGGTTATTAGTCGCATTATAGGAAACATTAGAGCAGACTAGGATACATAGACCAGGAGACAATAGCTTTCTGGGCTCCAAACTCAGCAGGGTAGCCTTGTCATTAAATCTGGTAGTGCCAATTTAATTTTTTTTTTTAAGCAGAAAGAAACTTTGAAAATGAATTCTGTAACCCCATTTTTACCTTATTATAATAACTGTCAGAATATCATGCTCTGGGCTCTCAGTTATATGCTAGTAGCTGAACATATAGAGAAGGCTCACATATTTTCAAAAGAATTGACGCTACTGGGAAAGTTGAAACCAAATTTCAATTATTTTCTAGATGATTTTCTTGTGGTTTGTGAAATATTAAATTCCGATTATGTATAGTACCTAGGAACAAAAGTATTAATCAGATACTGGGGTCAAACTAACTGCCTTACTAACGAATTTCTGCTACGTTCCTTTCTGAAATAAGGTGCCTAGTTTGCTTATTTGAACGTGGTAGCCCAGCTTATTGCAATGCAAAGAGGCTGCATATGGAAGAGGCATCAGAAGGCTTTTGTGTTCCTTCAGAGTTTATCATCCAACATTCACTGATGCAAATATCTCTGAACTCACCGTGTACATGTATTTGGGCTTGCTGAGTCCAAATGTCTATTTTTTGGTCCACCTAACTGGACTGTAAACAGAACATAGATGAAAATAACCATCTGAAGGAGATCTTAAGGGTATGAAGGATTATTTAAAAATTTGGATTCTTCTGAAAAATACACTTTCTATTTTAGAGTTTCAGAACACATTAAACATTAATTCTCAGACCAACCTGATGTGATATAAATTACTAAGGTAATTCTGCTTTTGGGTAAATGGAGGCATGGAAGTTTAAACTTGACTAAGGTTTTAGTCATTACCTGACAAGACTAGAAGTTTAGAAATATATTTCAGAACGTCTCTGATTTCTACTCACAGCATTAGGTGCGCAGTTTTATTAGTTTTCAATGACTTTCCTTCATGCTATTGTGGGTAAATTTTCTGCATTGGCAAGCAAGGCAGGAGCTCTTTAGGCCTTTCCTTTGGTGGTGAGCATGAAGGAAGTTAGACAGGAAGCATGGAAGATATTTTTCCAAAGTTTATTGGAGAAAATAGGAATTGGTTACAATAGAAAAGGATATTGTTTCTTGGGGATTGCCATTCCCCTGAGGGCTCAGTTTAGGAATTTCCTTTTTTAAGAAGGCTTTCCTAATCTGTAAGGGCTGTGGTAAGTATCTTTCCTTTGTACTTTTCTGGCACTGCACTTAGCACATTTTATTGAAATTACTCAGGGTACATGACTGTTCTTTTCTATTTGAGGATACAATACTAAGAAAAGAAATAAGTACATGTATTTAAAATGGTTGCTCTTGTCAGTAGAACTTTAAACAGTATCTTAAAGAAATCCAAATTAATCTAAGTCTTTCTATCATATTTTTCCTGTTCTTTCTCTTTTAAAGCTCCCTCCCGTTTTCCCAGTTTCCTTCTGGTCTTATTAACAGAAAGTCTTAGAGACTCTGTGCATGCTCCCTGCACACTCTCTCCTGTCAGTCATTGACTTTTAAGTAACATCTAAGTTATCAAACAAAACGCATGTTTATAAGGACAACATTTAGTCCTTCAGTAGTATCTTGTCTTTCACAGCCATGCTATAGAATATTTTGAGAATGTTTGCTGGGAAGAGAAAATACTTGATTTTGGAAGTGACCAAGATAGATTCCTATAAGGAAGGAAAAATGGAGATCCACACGCTGTCTCTTTTCTGAGTTGCTTTCATGGGGTTTTAAGTAAGTCCCTGTAGGATGACTTGGGTGGCATACATGAGATGCTGGGTAGTTTTCATGTATATTGCCATTGTATATTTTACAGAAAACCTATGAACCAGGCAGGAAAGGGTCTTTAATTCCTCCTGTGCAGCAAACTGAGGTACAGAGTGTGTCTTGTCCAAGGGCAGGCAGTCAGACAGCTGCTTGTGGTGAGCGGTAGGGCTAATGTTTAACACCTGGTCTTCCTGCTCCAGTACTCCTTCAAGTTACTCCAATTTAGACACCAAGAGGAGCTCTTGAATTTGCCACAAATGTTCTAAATGTTATGGTATTATTATTATTGCCACATTTTATACCACGAGCTCCTCAAAAATGGGTACTACATAAAGGAATTCAAACCTTTCACTTTTTAATGGCTATTCCTAAAGGTAGACAAGTTCTCTTTTCTCAAGGTGTACAGATGTTAAATTGAAGAAATAAAGGCACATGCATAATAAAGACCACACTGATTTAAGAGGAGCTCAATGTGGTTGGATATAAACCTGTGTATAATTTTAATTCAGAGAGTATAAGAAAAAATAGTAGCAGAAAAAAGTAGTTATACAGAATACTATCTTGACCATCCTAAGTAGAATAATGTCTTAAGGACACAGAGGCTAAACAAATTGCCCATGTATCTGTGAGAATGTGAGTATGAGCGTGTGTTTGTGGATATATAAGATTTGACAAATTTTTGCCAGTGGTGCTAAATAGAAGCATTATTGAGCAATCACAGTGAGGGTTCCAGGGTTCTACAGATGGAATCTGTGCAGGTGCAGCTTTCTGGTTGCTGGCCAGCATTATTTTGCAATACTGTTGGCAGTAACCACTTTTAAATAGAAACATGATTGCACTTTATTTTAATATTTCTTCTTTCTATTTCCCCCCTACTGTAAATCAACCACGCTCTGAGCATAAAGTCCTTGCCAAGGTTTTGTGTAACAGATGAAGCCCACTGGGCTGAGCCTCTTTTCAGTGCTTGGAGACACAGAGTCAGTTTACTGCAGTTGGTATGGCACACATGACTGAGGGGAAAATATTAACCACACAGAGCAACATTTTCTTAGGCTTTTGTGACATTTGGAGATGAACTGTTTTACTATTCTCAAGACCATGAAAGGTAGCAGGCATATGTCAGTTACGTGACCAAATTAAGAACAGCTCCTTCTTCTGGTTTGCTCTCCTACCCTGTGGGTCCCAGAGGATTCTACAATAAATGAGTCACTGGGAATCAAACAGATGCCTCTTCAGAACAGTAATGCAAGTTGTTTACACTTAGGTAACACTTACTCTGCACCAGGCACTATGAGGAAGGTACTAAAATATATATAAATATATATATACTTAAATTGATTTCAGAGAGGAAGGGAGAAGAGATAGGAACATCAATAATGAGAGAGAATCATTGATTGGCTGCCTCCTGCACGCCCCCCACTAGGGATTGAGTCCTCAACCTGGGCATGTGCCCTTAACCGAAATTGAACTCAGGACCCTTCACTCCGCAGGCCAACACTCTATCCACTGAGCCAAATCAGCTAGGGTGGAAGGTACTATTCTTAAACGATGTTACAGATGGTGAAACTGAGACTCTAAGAATTTAAGTAACTTGCCCACTATCATCTATATATATAGAAAGCCAGCAACCATAACGCCGTAATGAACAGAATGACCGGCGGCTATGATGCCCACTGCAGCCAGTGAACCTGTCCGATTGGGGGGTGGGGCCAGCGGCCAACCTCCTGCAGCCCCTCTCCCCAGCTGGCCCCGCCCCTGATTGCTCCCCCACCCCACTAGGGGGCAGGGCCGCTGGCCAACCTCCTGAAGCCCCTCCCCCCAGCAAGCCCCACCCCAGATCAGTCCCCCAACCTGGATCAGGGGCAGGGCCAACAGGCCAACTGCCTATGGCCACCCCCCAGTCAGCCCCACCCCCGATGGGCCCCCACCACCCAGATCGGCCACAGTGCCTTCCCCCCAGCCAGCTCTGCCCCTGATCACCCCCCCACACACACACACACACCAATGGGGGTGGGGCTGGCTGGCCCACCTCCCACAGCCCCTCCCCCAGCTTCTGACCCTTGATGGGCCCTTTCCACCAAATTCGAGGGTGGAGCCCGCCAGCCAATCACCCTCAGCCCCTCCTCCCAGATGATCCGGCCCTGATCAGGCCCGATTGGGGCTGGGCCAGTCGGCCAACCTCCCGCCATCTTCTCCTCCTGACAGGTCCAGCCCCGATCTGTCCCACTTGGGGCCAGGCCGGCCGGATCCCACCTGTGCATGAATTTATGCACTGGGCCTCTAGTATAGATAATAAGTTGGGGATCCAGGATTTAAAGACAGAGAATCTAACATCAGAGTTGAGTCTGTTCTTAACCACTTGGTTATACAACACTTCATTTGGAAAATGTGGGGTTATCTCATTTCATGTTAAGCCAAGACCAGCTTCCTCACTCTCTTCATGAACTTATTTGTGTGCATATCTGTTTCCCCAACTGGACATTGAACTTCTTAAGGGTAAGGGATTGGCTTTAAATCTCTATATCTGTCCTTGCTATCTAGAACTTGACTTTTCCATAATAAGTATTTCTCAAGGATTTAAAAAGTTAATGCACCAAAATGTTTAATAATGGTGCAGAAGGCCAACATCATTAAGAGATTTGTTTTAAAGACTTAAAATGCAATACATTCAGGATAAAGAGAATTATCATATGTGTCAATTGGTAACATATTTCCCAACAGGACGAGGGCTCATATAAAGTTTCTTGCCTGGTTTGAAACAGCTCTAATCAAATTCTCTATTCTGTTTAACACAAGTGCAAGCAAATGATTTTTATGTAAGAGGAAGCATCCTTAGTAGTTTTCCTTGATGTTGGATGACACAATCCTTATTTTTGAGATAACTCCTGTATTCAGCTAGTTCCCTGAGAGCTTGGCTTTGCCTAATAAATACATCTTCACTTAGTTCTTTAGGTTACTCATTCTAAGCCAAATGACCCATAACTGATACTATAGTTTTCAAAACAGCTAGTTCTTGCTCCTGACATGATTTTCCTACCAATCAAAGCTGGACAGTCCTGTAAAGAGGTAATCAGGTCTGCCTTTTGCTTGTAAGCTATTTGAGATGCCAAACCTCTATTAGAACCAGTGGCTTTCATTTTTGTGTAAAGTTTTGTAATTGTAAAATACTCATCCAAAAGTAAAAGTTAAAAATGTAAAGTTTTATTTAATACTACAGAAGTCAAAGCAATGAATTGCGAGGTAAGAGTTAGTGATTTTAGTCCCACATTCTCCAGTGATTAGCTACCTGACCCTGAGGTAATCAAAATGGGCCAAATTTACTTATTAATCACACCAGAGAGTGAAACTAGGCAATTTTCTTTTTAAATCTAGTCTTTAGATTATGAGAATGCCCTCTTCCCTACACCCTCATTACCACCATTCCACCAAAGATCTTGAAATGAATAAAACTATAACCGAAAATGCAAACTTGAATTTCTTTTTTGTAAGTGAAAAACGAAAGCCTTGCAGTTGAACAGTTTGTTAAAATGCGCATGAAAAAGGATTGGTTTCAAATGTGCAAATTTACATTTCGGATTTTACATTTTAATGCAACATAAGTTGACTTGAGAATTAGAAGTTGGTAGAGGCTCCTTCTCTACTGGGGACTTTTTGAATGATCGCAAGAATGCTTACACGCTTATGATCATCAAGGATTCCTCTAACTCCGTGTTTCTTTGAAGCAGTATTAATATCACTCTTAGTCCACCAGCAAGCTATATACCTTTGTCACTGGAGGAGGTGTGGGACCCAGGAGGGTCTGCCCAGCAGTCTGGAAATAGGATTCTTCTGTGGTGTCACAGGAAAGGAGTTTCAGAAAGACATGCATAGGGGGATTTTAAGCGATAGTGGCAAGTTTTATTAGAGTGAAAAGAGATAGTACACTCTGGGAGAGGCAAATAGTGGGAAGGTTATAGTAGCGGCTGCTTCGAGGTTCTTGCTAAGCCTTCATATATTTTCTTGGGTTTGAAAAGAGCAGCAGGCTTTCTTTCCTGGCTCTTCCCGGGCTGTGCTTGTGCCTTCCCCCTATTCAATCATTTCCTGGATCTTCTGGGGTTTCCTGCCCTTATCCTATCCGATCCTTCCCTCAGGTTTTCCCAGGCATGTCTTCTCCTTTGTGGTCCCCATTTTGGCTTCTATGAAGCATGCCTCATAGTTCTGCTTCCTTATTTGGCTTATCCTGCCCATGAATTTCCCTTCATGTTTTCTACCTCCCATGCTAATCCAGTGGAATGGTGCCAATTGCTCCCTGAGGTGACTGAAAAATGACTTTCCTGCCTACTTGTATGCCGGAGTGACTGTGACACTGTCCTTTCCTAGTTAATCTGGCTTAATCAGATGCTTGGTTCCCTTCTCTTTTGTTACTATCTAACTGCCTAGTGTAACACCTTCAGATGTTTGCTCTACAAATCCTTGCCACTCAAAGGATGACTTTAGACCGGCATTATCGGTATCACCTGGGACCATGTTAGACCTGCACACTTACTGAATCAGACACTGAAGGCTAACAAGATCCGGAGGTGATTTGCATGCACATGAATGGTTGAGATGTATCACTCTAAATGACTGATATTATTGAAAGTTCCTCTATCTTAAAATCTGAGTGTTCTGTTTAATGTGGTGCTAGCTGCATTAAAATTTATTGGTATACTAGAAACTCAGACCCTGCACTTAAGTTCTCCATTAAAACAGGTGTATGCGTGGTAGGGGAGAAGGGGTATAGCATTATTTTCGACACATTAGGATGCTAGTTTTTCAGGTTGGCCCAGGCCCACAGCAAAAGTCAGGCTTTGATTATTTAGGAGGTAATCCACTCGGGTTGCACATAGAGAGGCATATGCAAGAAGGTGAATTGTGGAGGCAAGCTGTGGGCGTGAGCTGCAACTCCAGTGCTTGCAGCTAAGATTAGAGCTGAAGAACCATTTAAAATTTATGTGGCAATTAAAAGCTTTTATCACCCCTCCCCATGTCGTAAAAGGTTTGATTGTTTATCAATGAACCTTGTGAGACATTACATTTCCTCTCTTGTGACCCATAGAGTGCATTCTGACTTTTTCTTTTTTAACATCAGTTTGCCAGTATCTCTTGGTGCTCCTGAGCCCTGAACTTGTCTGGTGTTTATTCTATTTTTTCCTTTTTCACTCCTCATCTTCATCTACTCCTAAAACCTGTTTTCTGTTTTCTCTCAAATTACATCATGTTAAGTGATTCATAGGGGCTGAGAGTCTCTTTTCGCTGGATATTCGAATTTTAGCAACAACAACAAATTTTATCATTCTCCAAGTAATTGTCTCTACTGGGGTCCTTCAGACTTCAATCCAGGTGAGTGGGAAAGATACTGTGAAAAGAGGAGTGCAGCAGCAGCCTGCTCCAAATGTCTCTAAAACCCTTTACATTGCCCTTTATACGTAGTCTATGGGTAGATCTATCCACACGGAGGATGGAAAGCTTGATTCAAGAAAGTTACAATGGAAAGTCTTAGAAGTATAAGGAATGTTATGTTTAGGTTGAAGATGGTCAATGGACTTTTGCCCTTGGGCCACACTTGGACCAGCAGTTGAAACTTGGGGAAGTTGACCTCCCAGGAAGCTGTTGAATCAAGCTGAGGATCAGTTCAGAGGTCCATGGGAATGGACTCTGCTCTTCCTCTGACCACTGCTTGAGCGTGGATTGAGGTTGGGAGTTAGATGAGTGTTCGTTATTTTTATTAGTGACCTAGAGATGGTTGGTGTATGCTTGTTTATGTTTTCTTCCTTGTCCCCAACAAGAAAAGGGCTTCTGGATCTGGTGAAACCCTTTCTTGTGTGGGTAGTGCATGGACATGTGAGGCTCCCTGATAGGCTCCCTGAGGTCCATGGAGACAAGATGAATCTGCCTCTGCTCCTTGTGGCCATGTTGCCTATAATAAGTTTGTAATGTGGGTAGATTAATTGGAATCTCAATCTAATCTTATAGTGCAGCTGTGTTTGTGGTTCCTGCCTGCCATCCTATGGTCCATCGAAGTGCTGAAGTCTTCAGTCTTGGAAGAGAACTCTTTAGCTGTGTATGTGATATTTTTCCAGTATGCCCACATAGTTAAAAGATAGCTGATGTTTATGGAACATTTATGTTATGTTAAGTAAATGATTCAATCAGATGCCATATGAGGCAAGTGCTTCCCTGTTTTACAGTTAAAGAAACTGACAGAGATTCAAAACCTTGTCTGGGCCAAAAACAGCCTACTTGTTTCTCCCCAAAGTCCATGCCTTAAACCTCTGTGCCACTTGTAAATGAGCATGGTTTTATGTTTTATATGATGGTGTAGAACAATTGCTTTCAATTATGCTAGTTTCATTAACACATTATAACAAAAATTCTTAGTCTGCATTATTTCAGCTCTCTCCAGGATGAGTCCTCATTCAGTTCTTCACCTACCCATCTCTGGGCACTTCTACAGGTCTGAAAAGTAATCAAGAAGATGGCCATGGCCATCAGGAGCTCCATACTTGCTCTTTCTCGTTTTCGTTTTTGTAAACAGTTACACCCTCATCCAAAGCTAATAAAGTTAATGTTTATTTTATTTTTTTTATTAAAATATTTTTATTGATTTCAGAGAGGAAGAGAGAGGGGGAGAGAAGGAGAGAGAGATAGAAACATCAATGATGAGAGAGAATCATTGATCAGCTGTCTCCTGTATGCCCCCCACTGGAGATTGAGCCCACAACCTGGGCATGTGCCCTGACTAGGAATCAAACCATGACCGCCTGGTTTATAGGTCGACACTCAACCACTGAACCACATCGGCCGGGCAATGTAGTTTACTTTAAATGCTTCATTTGGTTTGGGAACTACTTGAATATTTTTATTGAATATTTATTTAGTTAGTTATTTATATTATTTTTTTCTTTATTGTTGGAAGTATTACAGATGTTCCCCTTGTTTGTTTGTTTTTTTTCCCCATTGAACCCCTCCATCCCACACCCATCCCTTCCAGACCTTCACCACTCTATTGTCTGGGTCCATATATTCATATAAGTATTGAACACATTTTAAATAAACTGAAACAAAAAACATCTACATTTCCTATTCAATATATATTTGAGTTTCTATATTTATTTTTGTAATTCTCTGTGAGTTGGGAGCTATGGGGTATGTGACATTTGGTCCAAAATTCTGTGACAAGCCATGATGGTTAATTTTATGTGTCAACTTGACTTGGCCACAGAGTGTGTGTGTCTGTGAGCATATTCTGCATGTGGTTGACATTTGAACTGGCAGACTGAGTAAAGCCAATCAAACTCTCTAATGTGGGTACCCCCATCCAGTCAACCGAAGATCTACTACCTGACTGCTTTGAGCTGGAACATTGGTCTTTTCATATTCAAACTGAAAATTAAAACTTGAGCTCTTTTTGGGTTTCAGGCCTAATGACTTTTGGACTGGAACTACATCACTGGCTTTCTTGAGTCACCATCTTGCCAACTACATATCTTGTGGCTTCTCAGCTTCCATAATCATATGAGCCAATTTCTCATGACCAAATATATATATATATATATATATATATATATATATATATATATATATCCTCTCTAATAAAATGGTAATATGCAAATTAACCATCACTCTGCTACATAAGCCACGCCCACCAGCCAATCAGGGTGAGTATGCAAATTAACCCCAATCCAAGATGGCTACAGCCACAGAGAGCAAGGTTTCCCGGGTAACAGAGTAAGCCAAGCTTTCCATAGCCGTTGCAGGCCTAAGCCTCCACTCAAGCTACAAAGTTTCAATTATAGAAGGTAAACAAATTCAAACAAATGGCGGCAGAATGGAGCTTGAGAGAACAGGCCAGGGTTGCCAGCGGCAACAGGGGAAGCAAAACTTTCCGCACACCCTGGCCGGGCTCACCTGCTTAAGGCTACAAAGTTTCAATTGTAGAAGGTGAATTAACTGCCACAGAAATGGCTGCTGGAGCCCCAGGCTTGGCTCCGCTCCAGGCTACAAAGTTTCAATTGTAAAAGGAAAATAAATTCCAGATACCAGGGCCTCCCCTTGGGTCGCCAGGGGGCGTGGCCGGCCTGCAAACCACCACAGGCCCCTTGCTTAGGCCGCCCCACACCCCAAGGGAACCCCCACCCTTATCTGTGACACCCTTCAGGGCAAACCAGCTGGCCCCCACCTGTGCACCAGGCCTCTATCTTATCTAATAAAAGAGTAATATACAGATTGATCATCACTGCAACACACAATATAGTTGCCCCATGTGGTCAAAGATCCTGCCCCCATGTGGACACAAGATGGCCACCACAAGATGGCCAGCAGGAGAGGGCAGTTGGGAGGCACCCGGCCTGCAAGGGAGGGCAGTTGTGAGGGACCAGGCCTGCAAGGGAGGGCAGTTGAGAGGGACCAGGCTTGCAAGGGAGGGCAGTTGAAGGTGATCAACCCTGCAGGAGAGGGCAGTTAGGGGTGACCAGGCTGGCAGAGGAGGGAAGTTGGGGGCAAACAGGCTGGCAGGGGAGCAGTTAAGCATCAACCAGGCTGGCAGCAGAGTGGTTAGGGGGTGATCAGGCTGGCAGGCAGAAGCGGTTAGGGGCAATCAGGAAGGCAGGCAGGCAAGCAGTTGGGAGCCAGCAGTCCTGGATTGTGAGAGGGATGTCCGACTGCCTGTTTAGGCCCGATCCCACCAGGATCGGGCCTAAATGGGCAGTCGGACATCCCTCCAGGAGTCCCAGATTGGAGAGGGTACAGGCTGGGCTGAGGGACAACCCCCCGCCGTGCACGAATTTCGTGCACCGGGCTTCTAGTATATATATATATATATATATATATATATATATATATATATATATATATATATATGTCTCCTGTTGATTCTGTTTCTTTTAGAACCTTTGCCAGTACATTGGGTACTAACAAATCAAACACATCCATTTCTCTTTTGTTTCAGTTTTATTGAGAAGCAGTTGACATATATCTCTGCATGTACAGAATCATGGTTTGATTTACATATAGTGTGGAATGATTACCACAGTAGGTTTAGTTAATATCCATCATCTCATATAGATACAATAAAAAGAAAAACAAAATTTTTCCTTGTGATAAGAACTCTTAGGATCCTCTTTCTTTTTTTTTATCCTCACCCGAGGATATTTTTCCATTGATTTTTAGAGAGAGTGGAAGGGAGAGGGAAAGACAGAGAGAAATATCAATGTGAGAGAAACACATCGTTTGGTTGCTTCCTGCACCAGCCTTGACCAGGGCCTAGGCCGGGAAGAAGCCTGCAACTGAGGTACATGTCCTTGACTGGAATTGAACCAGGGACCCTTCAGTCCACAGGCCAACGCTCTATCCACTGAGCCAAACCAGCTAGGGCAGGATCTACTTTCTTAACAACTTTCACGTATATCATATAACATTAACTGTAGTCATCATGTTGTACATACATTCCCAGTACTTATCTATCTTATAACTGGAAATATGTTTTGACCTCCAATTTCCCCTCCCCTACTCCCTGCCTGTAGTAATCACAAATCTGATCTCTTTTTCTATGAGTTTTGTGTGGGTTTCTTTTCTTTTCTTTTTTTTTTTTTAATACATCTGTTTCCATGGGAAGTGTCGTTGCTTGGAAGCTAACTGTTATTTAAGAGAGGCTAGATGAATTTTAAAGGTTTTGTTTAATGAATCCTATAATTATGTCATTTAATAAGTCAGTCTGAAGAATAGTATAATATCAATAATAATTGGACACACTTCAATCAGTGCATTGGACAAAAACTCTTCATAGGGATATTTTTGTTAGAGTTATGACAAGTCTGAAAATGGAAGACAGTATTTCCATTGTTTTCTGAGCTTCAAAAGGAAGGAAGATATTAAATGCCAACTGCCAGGCCCCAGAGGAATAGTCATTGTTGACTAACTGATTGCAGGGCCAAATCTTCTCTGAGTCATGAAAGATGATTTCATATGCCTCTGAGTGTGACTATGACAGAGTTTATCTATAAAGAATACAGAAAAGGAAGTGTGTTTTCTTATGGCGGGAGGTTGATTTTTCTAATGAACATAGGCCTTTTTCTCTCAGAATCTTCAAACCCATTATAATATGTCTTTTTTTAATTGAGTGAAAAAAATATTTAATAATAAAATATTAACCACTTTAAAATAAACAATTCAGTGACATTTGGTGCATTTACAATGTTGTACAGCCATCAACTCTATCTAGTTTCAAACATTTTCATCATCCCGAAAGAAAACCCTGTACTCCTAAAATAATTGCTCCTGGGTCCTTCCTCTCTCCCAATTTCTACTAGAAACTCTATGATTTACCTGTTCTAATATGGTTTTTAAATACTACTTTTTTTTTACAAGGGAAAGTTTACATAATAGAATGCAAGTAATATAACTGAAGGAATAAATTCAGCTTATGTATAGTTTGATATTTGTTGCACATACTTGTAGAATTCTTGGATAAAGGACTACCTGTATATGTGAGTCCAGCATTCTTCACACTATAGCAAGATGTGAGCTTGTGAGAATTTCTTAACCCATGCCAAGACAGGCAGGCTTCAGTTGGAGCAATGTGGCATACCCTCTGAAGGTGAAAACACAGAGAGCAGCGCACTATGGCTCCCTCCTTGGCCACACTTTGGCTCCAGACGAGTTGGCACCTTGCGTACAACTTCAGCATGGAATCTCTCTGCTTCCCAGCCACATGGCTTTAGGTTAGTACAGAACTGAGCAAGCTGGTAGGTTCTGTGTGAGGACAGCTTTCCATTTCTGACAGACTCTCCCCATCGCCTTTTTTCTCCTTAGCCGTCAGCTACTATAGTTGAGATTTTGGTCAACTATATCTGTGTTTCTTTTTCCTCAGTTTTAAATTCTATTCAAACCATCAGCAATATTATTCCCCCCAAGAATATTTTTTCCCCCACTGACTTTTAGAGAGAGTAGGAGGGAGAGAGAAGGGAGAGAGAGAGAAACATTGATGTGAGGGAAACACATTGATTGGTTGCCTCCCACATGTTCCCCCATGGCGGGTGGGGATGAACCTGCAATTTAGGTATGTGCCCTTGACCGGGAATTAAACCCAGGACCTTTCAGTCCTCAGGCTGACATTCTAACCACTGAACATAACCAACCAAGGCAAACAATTGGCAATTTGACTACAAGAAGCCAAAGGCCTTTGAATATATGTGGATGCTTGAATGTGACAAAGTTATCACTGTATTTTCCAAGCTGAAGTAGTTGGGAATAGCTGAGGGGTGTCCTTTTATTTGCCTCATTTCACACACTAGTCTTAGGGACAATTTGTGGTGAGGGGCAATTTTCATAGAACAAGAGGAAAAGGTTGTCAGGAAGTGGCAAGTGACCACTCTGGAAAATTGTTTCTTAAGAATTAGGGAGGAGAGCAAGTGTTCTTCACAGATCTGTGGGATGGCTATTTAAGGGGTGGACTTCGTAACTCTTGAGTCCCTCTATGTATATATGTACATAAAAATTCATCCATCTCACAATGGGGGAAAGGAGCTCCTGCCTTATAGGGCTGTGGACCCTCTATCTTAGGAGTCTACTTTTCACATAGAAAATTTATGTCAGTGGATTCCTTACCAAATGACCAACTTCTCTCTTCCTTTCCCACACACAAAACTCTAAGATATTGGATTTGAAAACAACTACAGGTATTTATAGTCAATTATTTAACCCATTGAATCTCTCTCTCTCTCTCTCTCTCTCTCTCTCTCTCTCTCTCCCTCCAGTTTCTATCTGGCTGTTTTAGTTCTGTTTTCTGCACAGAGTAAGGCACATGGTCCTTCCTCTTTGCCAGTCTTCCAGACATAGAAAGATAGAAATCATGTCCTCTAAGGTCTTCCACCAGTGCAGTCTAATCAGTGAGGATGAAAAAGGATTACTTTCCTCACTGCTATTCTGGTAGGGCCATTCAGGTTGGCATAACTTTATATTAGTCACATCAGATGTTGACTCACTCCTATTGGAAAGTCAACTATAACTTTAAAAACCTTCTTTCATGTACATGTATTGGTAATTACATACCTGGATTTTTCCATGGTTTTATAGTTCACAAAGCATTTTCATACATTCCATTTGATATCAACAGTAGTTTTGAGGCAAGAAGTGTGGGTGTTATTGTGTCTGTCTTACTGACAAGGAAACTAAGAGTCAGAGAACTTAAGTGAGTGGGTCAGTATCACCAACACATCGGTACTAAAAGAACACAGGATTTCTGAGCCTGTAATTTATTTTAAATCATAACTCCACCTTGGGGAAGTATTGTCCAATTTAGGTCTCCCTAACTTGTGCTTGTGCGTTTGATTTTCTGGAACCAAATCTTATTAGGTTTTAATCACCATGTAAGAGGGTAACATCAAGGAAACAGGTCAATAATTCCCAGACTCCACCTTAAAATTAACTTGAGGGAGAACAATATTTGTCCACCTCCTGTCTACTTCTTTTTAAAATTATTATTAATACCAGTCTTATTTCTTCAAGATTGCAAGATTACAACAAAGACAGTGCACTATATATATTTAAGAGTCATTTCCCTTTCTGTTTTATTTTTCAATCTGGGCACCTGAACTTATTTAATTAACTGCTGTTCTCATTTTTAATTTTCCTACTTTTGTGTTTTTATTTCTTCCCATTCAGGTTTTACTTTTCATACCTGCATGTATCTTCTTCCCATACAGTGCATAATTATAACACTTAAGCACATTAAAATGTGACAATGCATGAGGTATGGTAGGATAAAAACCATATGTACATAGGAAAAAGACACAGCTTTGAGGATTTCAGGGTAATTATAATAGAAATGCACATTTCTGTTATTAAGTGAAACATGAGAGAAGTTGGAGTGTTTTAAGTCTCATTTAAAAAAATAATTAACTTGATGTAATTTGGAAAAAAATTGAACATGAAAATTTATCTGAGAAGACAGATAACATGTTTAAAAGGTCTTTGTAGGAAAAATGTCTATTTGCTTATATTTGGAGGTTGAAGATAGATCTTGGAGAACAAAAGTATATAGTTTTAGGAATTCGGATTTAAACTCCAGATTTTAAATTTGGGCAAAACTGAAGTCTTTGAAGTTTGTTTGCTTTGGCTCCAGAAATGTTCAGTTTCACAGTCTGTGGTTTTATTGTTATCTACCTCTAACTTTCGCATCCATTACAAAGAGAGGAGAGAAGAAATTTGTTATATTTTTACCCTGGCTGTCAAATAATTTAGGGACAAATGTAAACTCCTTGGAAAATGATGCTTTTGAGTTAAGGGAGGATATTTTGCAAATGTCCCTACCAAAATCTTGAGGACACTAAACTGTACATAGATAAATGTCTGCACACCAACGGTAAGGACCTGTGGCTACGTAAAACACCTTGACTAAGTTCCTATGTAGAATCTTGCATTCCTTGTAGAGTAGCCTGGGTTGTTTCTTGAACATTTTGTTTAATGTAGCTAATAAAAACCAAGTATATATCATGTGAAAATAGTTTTTTTATTATACATACTTTATTACATATATGCTTAACAAGGTAGGTGTGGTTTGATTGACCAACTTAAATGTTTCACTTATTTCCCAGAGTAATCAGAGCAAATGTGGAGACAAGGCTTCAATCTGTCCCTTTTCATAGTTAAGGTGACTGCACTCCAACACTGCAATGGATTTAATTCTCTGAAGCATCTGTGTGGTGCCTCTCTACTCAGATTTAGCATTTCTATTAAGAGAATAAGTCAAAAAGCAGTAAACTGAAAATAAATTGATTATGATAGAGAATGATAATAATTAAGAAAAAGAGGACTCACTCTGAGTTCTTATAAGAAATTGTTTTTAAAATTTTGGAGTTTGCTCATCACCCAAATCCTTGAAGATTTGGGGGCTGTCTTTGCTACCCTTGCCCCAGGTGAAGAGCCCAGACTCTTAGGAGACAAGGAGAAATGGAGGATGGTGTTGAGGATGACCCTGCAGCCAGCAAACAGCCTTTATAAGAGAGTATAGAGCATGCACTCTGAATTTTGCTTGAAGAATGTATATGATCTGTATTTTTTCTTTCAGAATTGTTCCCCACCCCCAGAAAAGTCAAAATGCCACATTGATGTAAAGATAGAAGAAAACAGAGTCTAAATAAAACCATTGTCCATTCATCTTAGCTTTAGGCATCTGACTAGCACACAAGTCTCTGCTTCTTCATAATTCTACTAATGACTCAAGTTTTCCCCAGCCCTCCTCTCTCGCTCACCTCCTGCTTCTGATTACTACTGATTCCTTCCTTCACAGTATCCAAAAGAACTCTCTAATTCGGAGTGGAATCTGAGCAGGCATGCTTCAACTGCTTCCCTGTATGTATCCCTTACTCTGCCCCGTCCTTGCTCCAGATCTGAATTTACAGGGGTTCACAGGCTGTTCTACAAGTCGTCTCTGCTCCCTTATCCCTTTATTGCGGCAACGACTACCACACTGTTTCTTTCACATGACACTTGGAAGCCAGTTCGCTGGAGTGTGCAGTCAGTTGAATTGCCACTGCTTCCTGCTGTTCGTGTGATAGATAGGACCATAAAATGGATGTGATGTGGTTATTAGGCTGTGATTCGGTTCATATGGAGCCATATTGATTGGTGTTGGTTCAGTGCTTGCTACACATTTTATCAATTGACCTTCTAGATTGTATCCTATCTTTGCTTCTTTTACCTCTAATTCTACTTTATATCCAGTTTTGTGGCTCTTAATTTTCCTTTGGTTGATTTCTCCTAGTATTTCTTTAGTTTTCTCTTACCAGAAAGGCCTTAGTAATGAAACCATATTTTCCCCTCACCACACTTGTTTACTTATTTATTTATTTAGCTGGGTTGCCCTTCATGATTCTGGAATATTACTTCTGTCCTTTGAGTTTCCAAGTTCTAAAATATTTCTAACTGCACACAGAAGAACTTTTCCAAAAGTTATCAGTTCCTAAAACTGGCTGTCAGAGCTCAGCAGAGGGTGAGTTGGTTGCATCGATCAGTAGCTGACAAAAACTAGGTACAGAATGAAAGAAAGAAGGGAGAAAGAGAAGGAGGAAGGAAGGGATGGAGGGAGAAAAGAAGGGAGGAATATAGATAAAGCCTGCAAGGTCTCCTACTTGCAATTATTCTCCCCAATTATTCTTCAAGTAATGCCATCTTTCCACTTTTCAAGTTCTTTCTTTCCTTTTATTTTTACTGCCTAGTGAATGTTCTGGAAAGTTCCTGTTCTTCAAATGTTTATTTAAAAATATCAGACAACTGAACAAAATGGATGTGAAAAGTAGGAACTTGGCTTCAGAGGAGGGGAGAAGAGGACATGAAGAGACAGGGGGCAGAGGATCGAAAATGGAAACAGGGCAAACGTGGAAAAAACGTCAAGAGAAGAGGAAAGGACGAAGCTATCGAGAAGGTGGAGAAGAGAGACATATGTGCTTCCTGTGTAGGAGGCTTGGTGGATTTGTTTTATGAATGGATATTTATAGAAAGACGATAATGGTTGAGAGTGAAGGTGAAGAGAGGAGGGGCTGGCAAAGTAAATGTTGAAAAACTTAGATTAACATATTTTTATAGATCATAAACCCATCAGGGAGAGTAAATGTTTAATATACTGCTGAGTACCTTTTCAAGTACCCTATAATTAATATTAATTACAGACATTATTTTTAAAAGTCACAGGAAAATCTGTGTACTTGAGTAATAGTGTTGTGACAATGAATTACCTTTGATCAGCGAGTTTCCAAGAGTTCGATTCTTATGTTTACTACTTTTATTTTCCATAGAAGCAGGAGTTTAATTAAATTTGTGAACATTTGATTCCTCAGATGCGAAGCAAACAATGCTTGACCATTTTGTGTGAAAGGACCTAAGATTTCTTATGGCTGTTTTTGTTTGCCAAGAACCAGGTTGGTTGTGCAAAGTAATTGCCATCTGCATAGTTTTTACTGGTCCAAATGGCATAAATACATTTTTTGAAGTCCCATATCTGCTTATAGTAAATTAATCTTTGAGTCAAAATTGCTGAGTACCAATCTCAACGAGTGGGTTAGGGGTGCATGCCATGCAGCCGAAGTGAATTCTCTTTCTACGGAAGCATTTCTTTTTAAAACTGAGAGCAGTCCAGGAATGAAGAAATGTGTCCTGTGTCACTGTCACACCACCACACAGATACAAAGCTGTTTTTATTTCAATGACCAGTCCAACTCCATGTGTGAAAACATATATACCTTTATATTTCTTCATAATGTCCCTGTGAAGAGGTTAAGAGAGAGCCCTTATTTTGTTAATTGAGAGATTTTTAACCTCCTGTCTCATTGGGTGGCAATGGTATTTTCCAGTGTTTTTTGGGAGTGGTGGTGGTGGAAGGGAATCCTTGTGCTCTATAAGCCCAGCACACCTTCTCAGTACACTCATGTTTGGGGCAGTAGTGGTTTAAGGGCCGCCACATGGAACTTTGTTGACCTGGGCCCTTGACCAATCACCCATTTAGCATTGTCTTTCATTTTCTGGGTGTGAAGGTGGATTCATTCTCTCTATCTCCTCTTCCAATTAGCACCTCATAAAAGAAGGGGTGGCACAATCTTCTTCCTGTATTCCCCTGAATCTGCTTATAACTGCACTCAGTTATTGTACCCTTTTGTCAACTTGAAGAACTTTTTTTCATGCCTTTTGTATCATTCCCCTTCAGTATTGGCCATGATGACCTTAATGACTTTTTGCCCTTGAAACTGCAGGTGAACAATCTCTCTTAATGTGTGGGAACATGGATGTTATATGGCTTTTTCTCCAGTTTATTGAGATGTATTTGACAGATAAGATTATTTAGTCAAAGTTGTACAACATAATGATAAGATATATGTGTATATTACAACGGTCATTTTGTTGAACTTGACAATTTATTATTAGGTTTGGTTTGTGGAGAGCTGAGGCTTAGCAAACAAGAGAAAACAAAATTAGTTTAGGCTTTCTAGGTTGTGCCTCCTCATGCAAGAGCCCCCCCCTAGGAAGGACCTGCTCATAGAATAGCTGCACCTTAGGAAGGTAACCACGGCTTTACAAAATGCTCAACGAGGCCCTTCAGATTTATAAGAGTGTTTTCACTAATATGGGGTGCGGGTAATGAGGTGTAGGCTACGTAGTAGCAGTTGGAAGATATTTCATTAATGAGGTCCACCAGGTTTTTCCTTCCTCAAATAGCCACCCCATGTTCAACCCCTATTAAATAACACATGGGGTGGCAGCTCAAGACTTATCTCCACTGTCTTTATTCAAACTTATCTGAGGACATACAAGCAAACCAAAAGGCCTTCTGAAGGTCTTGCCTCACTCCCTTTAATCACAATTGTTGCTGGCAATTCTGGAATTAGACTGCCACATGGATTCTTCTTGCCTTATAACCAAAGTCAGGTTCATGTGTGAGCAAAGGACTAAGAAATGTACAGATTAGGGTGTGCTATGTTCACAAATTGTTACTTTTTATTTCACTCACTTTTTCTCTTTGAGTGCTGCGATGATTAAAAAGGAATTTTTTCAGAGTTATATTGTGATAATGAGGGAATACTAGTGAAGGCCTGACTGTTGCTTGTTTTACAATTGGTTCCCAAAACTAATAGAGTCCTTGGATAAAAAATCAAATACAAATAAAAGAGATTTATATTTTTCTTTATAGTATTAATATAACATTGCTATTATGCCTTTAATTCTAAAATACTGTTTATTTTTAAATAAGTGATAACATGATTACTAGTAAATGCATTTTTATTGCTGAGATAAATTCTTTATGATGGGATGGGAGTACTGCTATGAGTTACTCTTACTCCAAATATGATATCACAACACTAAAATTATGGGTTGGAATCCCTACTAAGGAGGTTAGTACAATTCTATGAAGAAAGGATACAGATAATGGGCCTCTGAATCCTTTCCAGATCTACACTCTGAGGCTCAGGCCAGACCATCTTGTGTTCATATAAGTTGATTCAATAATAGGCTTCAGTACCTTTCCTTACAGACCCTGTATTTTGATAGTGTCAGATATCCTGTTGGTAACTAGAAATGCTATTTAAGAGCTAATTTCACTCCATGCTGTGGCTCAAACATATTAATAAAGAGCATCTCAGTTGTTGAAAAAAATGCAATGTTTCCCAGGAGTTGTGGTAGAATTTCTTAGAATTTTCTCTAAGAGAAATGTAACAAATGCTTCTCACACTGTTTTTGTCTTTTAAACTTTAAAATAATTATCAATGTAACATAAAATATTGTGATGGTTAATTTTATGTGTAATTTGTCCAGGCCATGTTGACCAGATATTTGGTTAAACATTACTGCATGAAGGTGTTTGTGGATGTGATTAACTTTTAAATTGGTGGACCTTGAGTGAAGCATAATACCCTCCATAATGAGGGTGGGCCTCATGTAATCAGTTGATGGCCTTACTAGAATTAAGACTGACCTCCCCTTGAACAAGAAGGAGTTCTGCCAGCAGGTTGCCTTGGGTTTAGACTGCAAGTTTTCCCTGGGTCTCCAGACTGCCAACCTATCCTGCAGATTTTGGGCTTGTACTTCCATGATTGTGTGAGCCAGTTTTGTCAACTCAGTCTCTTTATATGTGTCACACACTCGCGTGCGCGCGCGCGCGCACACACACACACACACACACACACACACACACACACACACACATTCTGTAGAGAGTCCTGACTAATACAAGTGTTGTTAGAGATAAAAATGAACTTGAAGTCAGCTAGTCCATTGCTATTTTAAAAATATGTTTTTATTGCTTTTAAAGAGAGAAAGGAACATCAATGAGAGAGAAATATTGATTGGCTGACCCTTCATGCTTCCTACAGGGATAGAACCTGCAACCTAGCATGTGCTCTGGTGAAGAATCGAACCAGCAACCTCTCGGTGCATGGGACAATGCTCAACCAACTGAGCCTCACCAGCCAAGGCTCTATTGCTTTTTATGAAGAAAAGTGACATTCAGAGAAACAAATAGGGTTACCTAAATTATCTAGCTAAGTAATTACACTTCCCACACATCATACTTATTACATATATAAATAAAGCAATGGTAGAGAAGTACATTGTAACAGAGATAATATATGCCTATAAGTGACTGTCCAAACTTTTTAATATAAAGATTGCAGTTTTCAGTGGATAGATTTGATAAGCAGGTAAACAGAGCTTATAGTCCAATTCTATTTGCTTGTACACCATTAAATTTAACTTAGTAATCAGTGGCTGCCCTTGAAGAAGAGTAAAATATTAGAAGTTAACCCACACAAAACTCTGACCTAGTTTAGAATTGCCTTCAATAAAGTTTGAAAACAATTACTCCAAGTATGTGTCTGAGGGAACTGGCTTCATAACAATTTATTCAGGGTTCTTAAAGCAACTAAAAATGTATGCTTTAAAATCCAATTTCAATTATCTTTAATAAGATCAACTTGTCTGATATAGATGCAATATGAGAGGCAGAACAAAAAATATTCCCCTTCCCAAATAATTCTTTCTAAAACAATTATAGCGCATTTTCTTTAAACCACTTCAGAGTGTTGAGTGTTATTTGTCATTTTAACTTCCTTCTGTCTTAGGAAGAATGCAGACATGATATGTCTTGATTCCTAAATGATTCCTGTAATGAACATCTGATGGTGGAACTTTGCTAATAACACTATGACAAAAAGACAGTATTTTTGTCCCAATCTCAAGAATATATTCCTGAGAGCACCTTAAGAATCTTTTTTCACATGGCTAGTTTTTTTCTTACCTTTTATTTTGAACTAAATTTAGATGTACTAAAATGTTACAAAAATAGCACAAAGAATTCCCTGAAACTCTTTATCACATTCTCCCAAATTTGA
Organism: Cnephaeus nilssonii; assembly: GCF_951640355.1. Taxonomy (NCBI): domain Eukaryota; kingdom Metazoa; phylum Chordata; class Mammalia; order Chiroptera; family Vespertilionidae; genus Cnephaeus; species Cnephaeus nilssonii. The sequence continues at coordinate 26,691,611 of NC_137078.1, forward strand.
TCATACCTGTTTTATTTCTCTCTTTCTATCTCTATTCATATCTATCAATTATCTATCTATCTATCTATCTATCTATCTATCTATCTATCTATCTACCCACCATTCATCACCAACCTATCCATCCATCATCTATGTATATTTTTAATGAATTGATTGAGAATAAGTTACAGACATAAAGCTCTGATTTCCTAAAGCCTTGTTTCCCCCCCAATCCTACTTTCCCCAAATAAATCAGAATCAACATGGGTGTATTTTTCTGTATTTTCTATACTCTTTCACTTATATACATACGAAGTGTATTTATTTCTTTTTGATTTTGTGAAAATTAGGACATTTACAACACATTAAATTAAAATGCACCATGGCTTTTCTATTTAATTGTAGATTAGGAAGATCCTTTGAGAGAAACAGATTTGTGTTACTGTTTGATTTGTTTTTAAAGCTCTTTTTAATTAAAGTAATATACGTATATAAAGGCAAATAAAAGGCTTATAATAAAGAACACTAGTACTTTCCTCCACCCATCTTACTTCTCCTAAAAAACCACTTTCACTTATTTTATCTATCTGATGGATTACTCCATTACACATTATCAATAATATTCCTTCACTACCATTTCTTGGTTTATCCTTTATGGAGGTATTTTATCAAATTCCTTTTATGGTATCTAAGGCTTTGTCTCTCTTGCACCGCTGTCTCACCTTTGTCTGTCACTACATTTCATCTCCATTTCTTCTACTATAATTATATTCTAAATTTTTTATTTAAAACATTTTCAGAGTATACACTTTATGATTATGAGATACTGTTCATTGGTGAATCATATAGTATCCTATGATTGAGGATTCTTCTAGAACATTTTTTCCTGCAGTTAAATATTGTATCAAATATTTTTGTTCGCATAGTTTATATAATCTAATTCTAACTCTTCTCATATATCCAACAGCTTTTTCCCCTCATATTTCCAACATTTGTTCAATATAGTTATCAGGGAATCTGTTAGGGCCTGTTTTTCCTTTTGGGAGCCTCAATTAACTTGCAGTAGTCTGGGCAGTGTCCTTTTATAGACCTGCTATACAACTGTTGTCCTGGTACTTCTTTTTATCTTTATTCTAGAGATGATCTTATCCTTTTTCCTATATTGAATCTTCTCTAGCCTGGACTTTCTTCTCCTCTATTGATTTATTTAATCATTTTATAGGTGCACAATTTTCAATAGCTGCCTATATAGAGGTACTTAGTGTACATCCTTTTTAGACCTTGTATATCAGTGTGTTCTGCTCTCACAATCAATTGATTGGCTAGGTATAGAATTCTGGTTGAAAATTCGTTTCCCATGGAATTTTGAAGTCATTGCTGGTCTTTTGGTTTCCAATGTTGCTTTTGAAAATTCCAATTCTGTTCTTATTCTGGATGGTTTGCAAATGATCAATATCTACCATCCAAGTAAACTGTTAGGTTCTTTTCATCTCTGATGTTCTGAAACTTCATGATCATATATCTTACTGTGCTTTATTTCTGACGTTTTTAACTCTCAGTGGGCCTCTTTCTGTCTAAAATGGCATACTTTCTAGTATGGAAAGGTTTAATTTATTATTTTTAATAATTCCCTTTTTTGTATTATTTCTGGAACTCCTATTAATCAGATACTAAACTTCTTGGATTGATTGTCTATTTTTTTTCTTTCTATCTCATATTACCCATTTCTCTCCCTTTTGTTTTATGGTTTGAGATTTTCCTCAGTGACATTTTCAATCCTATTAAATTTTTTCTTTCATCAGTCATTTTTATTTTCTAAGAACCAGTTCTGTTTGCCTTCCTCCCTTTCCTCCTCCCTCTCTTCCTCCTTCTCCTTTTTCCTCCTCTTCCTCCTTGTCTACAATTCTCTCCTTGTTTTCTAGATGCAGTATCTCTTTTTATCTTTCTGAGGATAGTCATTTTAGTTTGTTTGTAGTTTAACTTTTCACCTGCTTTCTGAACTGTTTCTATTTTCTTAAAGCTTCTTTCTTTTGTATATTTGTATTATTTAGCCTCCCTTACTTGTTGGATATTTTGTTATCAGCGGGGTGCCCTCTGAGTCTGCACCTGTTGCTGGTGGTAGTGGAGTTCTTGGGATGCCATGGGGAAAATAATTTCCCGAGGCCCCCATGGAAAGATGAAGTATTGTGGAAAGTGTAATTGATAATGTAACATTAAGGGGGTTCCCTTCCAAGGTCCATCTCCCTTCATCTTGCCATGGAATATGACCACCCTTGTCTTCAGCAGGGCTAAGATCAAAGCCACTGCCCAAGACTGTGCTCCATATTAAAGCACAGTCCAGTCCAGCATCTGGCTGAGTTAGCTTGTGCTCCCAGTTACAGGCCATTCCATGTGGGCTCCACATGGCCATGGGCCATGCTGCTGCTAAGGCCACATGGCAGGCTAGTGCATGGGTGGGTTAGGGTCATGGAGCAAGTGAGAAACAAGAGTGCAAGAGCACAAGAGAGAGAGAATTCTTTGTCTAGAGATTTTGTATTCCCAGATTTTCACGGGCTTGCATTAGCTCCACCCCTCTGTTTTCCCAGGTAAACTGATAGACAAGCACCTTTCCTATGTCACCCCAACTTCACTGTGCACGCACCCATCTTCTCCTGTGTTCAATTCCTTCCTCTGGTGATCTGCAGGAAATGATCAGTGGTTCCCTGGGGAGTGTGAAGCTTCCTAGATGACTGTGCTGATAATGTTTGGCCTCCCCTTTGCTTTCTTCCTATTATTGACATTAGCTTGCTAATTACAGAGATAAAAGTTTCAGTCCACTTCTGGTGATCCTTGGTTGCCTGTTTATTTAAGGAGCTGTTTGGTAGATCTGTATCAGTGTGTATAGTTTATTATATGATGATTGAGAGTCCATCATATGTCTATATCTTTGGGTCTTTACTCTTGGTCACTCAATTCTTTGCTAGTGGGATGGACCCAAATGCTTTTATTAGTTATCTGTTGGCACCTAAAAATACACCCCAAAATGTAGTGGCTGGAAACAACAACCTTTGTTATTCTACAATTTCTCTATGTCAGGGATGTGGGTATGGCTTAACTGTCACCTCTGTTCAGGGTCTCTCACAGGCTGCAGTCAAGGTGCTGGCTAGGGTTCAGTTATCTCAAGACTCGACTGGGGAAGGATCTTCTTCCAAGTTTAATTACAAGGAAGTTGGCAAGATTCAGTTCCGGGTGCGCTGTTGGACCGAGCAGCTCAGTTCCTTGCTGTCCGTTGGCTGCCCCCAGTTACTTGCCATATGAGTCTCTTCAACATGATTAATTGCTTCATTAAATTAAGCAGGAAAAGAAAACCAGGGACAGAGTGCCAGCAAGATGAGACTCACAGTCTTTTATAACCTAATCTGCCCACCACTTTTACATTTTTTATTTTATAGAAGTGAGTCCCTGGTCCAGCCCACATACAAGGTAAGACTATTACATAAGGGTATAAATGCTAGGAGAGAGGGCTTATTTGGAACTATTTTGGAAGGCTGCCAACCACAATGCCCAAGAGGCATTATCCAGTCTGCGGGCATTCTGGCAACTGGACGGAGGGAGAGGTTGTAAGGGTCATGTCACCTTTTCAGTAAACAGAGATTTAATCTCTATCATTTTTCGGACATCCCTCCAGGAGTCCCAGATTGGAGAGGGTACAGGCTGGGCTGAGGGACAACCCCCGCCGTGCACGAATTTCGTGCACCGGGCTTCTAGTTGTCATATAAGAATAGGAAATAGGTGACCTGGCTTGTGTGGCTCAGTTGGAGTGTCCTCTTGTGCACCAGAAGGTCATAGGTCCAATTCCTATTCAGGGCTCATATCTGGGTTGCAGAATTGATCCATGGTGAGGGTGTGTGAGGGGGATGGGGATGCAACCAATAGATCTGTCTCTCTTGCTTTGATGTTCCTCTTAAAAAAAAGAGAGAGACTAGACAATGGGTAGTTACCTTAAAGTTTGAGGCAGAAGAGGGACCCTGAGTGTTTAATTGCTTATTATGCATATAAGTCAGGTTCCCTTTTCTCACCTCCAAACTTAACCTTCCTGTTGTGTAATACGTTGTTTTGTAATTCGTGAACCTTTTAAAGTTTCTTTAGGGATGAACCAATTTGCTTCTTAATGATATTACCCTTTTGGGACTGTTTTGTGCTTCCTTTGCTCTGATTTAAGACAACTATCACTCCTGTATCCTCTTTCCATCCTCTGAAATTGGTTGATATTTCTAGTTAGCTGTCATCCCCTTCCTATTCTTTGTCTATGAGGATTTTAAACATTTTTATCCTATTTCTGTCAGTTTAGTGGGGTTTGGAAGAAGGTAATCATAAATGCATGTGTCCATCCATATAACTAACCACAGTTATCTTCCCAATTCAGGGTTAATTTAGAATTTCATTTTTTTAAAATGTCATACAGTGGAACATATACCTCAAGGGAAGTCTTAGGCAGTAATCAACAACCAAAGGTGATTTTACTGTGCCAATGTTGGTTGGTATATAAATGTTGGAAACACTGACACAGAGGAAGAATTATTTATTTTTGTGATTTTCTCCTATTTTTATTCCACCATCATGATCCAATTCTTCCTTATTCATAGGAATTCATGGACTTTACTAGTACATCACATCCCCTAACATTCCCTTCATTTAACCTGCTCTCTGCCAAAGTTCCCATTCTTTAATTTTTTGTTTCTCTTTTTCTCTATCTCACATCAAATGACTGAATTATTTAAATAGTTATTAGAAAGAGAAAACCTGTTGGCTCATTGGAGTAATTCTCTTTAAAATGTCAATGTGAACAGTTAAGAACTTAAAACCCTAGACTTGTCATCTCCTAGTAATATTACCATTTGAAAATCCTTTAACCTCTTTGTAATCTTTACTTTTCTCATCTTTGAAAAATTAATAATATCTTTGTGGAAAATGTAGGGAAACTTCTTTGCATATTACCTGGAAGATATGAAGCATACAAACACCAGTAGCAGTCATTGCAGTTGCTGTTTTTATCATTATTAATCATGAGTGAGGCACCTTCCCAGGGATATTTTATGCTCAGAAATATGTTAATACCAATACAAATCTGCTGGAGAGAAAGACTCCTACTTTGAGTAGTCTATGCTCCCTAATAGAATCAGGTGCCAGAAAACTGGCTTTAGAACCTCTGTTCAGCAGTATTTTGAAGTCATGTTGTTATATGCACTTATACTTTGCATTGTTATGGCCTCCTGACTTTGATTTTTGGCAATATTTCTTGTCCTGAGGTCTCCTTTGCTTGATAATAATATAGCCATACTTTAAGATTATTGATTCCATTCCCTTACTATAAACCCATGTATCTCATATCTGTGATACATGTTTAATAATGTATTTATTTTGTAAAAAAAATACAGTTGGGTCATTTTTTGGAATCCATTCTGACAATCTCTGTCTTTACTTGGACTGTTTAGTACATTTACATAATAATGCAGATATTGTTGAGTTTAAGTCTGTCAATTTGATATTTGTCCCATCTCTTCATATTTGTCCCATCTATTCTTTGGTACTTGGTTTCTTTTTTCTGCTTTCTTTCTAGTTTCTGTGGTAGAAGCAATTGTCCATGATGACTTTCTATATATCATAACAAAATTCTTGGTTCTGTTTGTGAGCATTTTGATCCTTTAAAAAAAACCCAGAATTTTCTCAGTGATATTATATTTGCCTTTTAACATCATTCAATAAAGCCCTTGTTTCAAGCACTATCGGTTCTTAAGAAGAAGAACAGTATTGCTGGTTTTACATTGACTAAATATTTCATAATTGTTGATTAGTCCTGAAGTTCTTCTCAGTGTCCATTTAAAACCAATTGCTTTATTCTGAGATCCCAACTTCAAGTTATTTACTAGAGTTTACACTGAAGCTACATTTTTGTTATTTTCTTCATTCTTCTCTGCTTCCCTTCCCCCACTTCCTTCCTGTATCCCTTGCCCCCCTTTCCTCCATCTCTGCCTCCCACTCCCATCTACCATCCTTCCACCCAAATAATCAGAAGGAAGTACTGTGGAGAAGCCATATATTTAGTGAATGATCATCCATTGGAGTCTACCAAATTAAAAAAGAAACATCAATCATCTAAGCAAAGTATTTTATAGTATTCTTGTAGACCAGATCTAAAAGCCCTTTGAAACTGAAAAGAATACCAATCATTATATCCTGTCAGAAATATTTATATCATGTTCAAAGACCTTGTTCTTTAAACATAATGGGAAACAAGTTTTTTAAAAATATTTTTTTATTTATTTCAGAGAGGAAGGAAGAGGGAGAGAGAGATAGAAATATCAATGATGAAAGAGAGTCATTGATTGGCTTCTTCCTGCAGACCCCCTCCTGGGGATCAAGCCTGAAAATGGGCATGTGCTCTGACTGGGAATTGAATTATTGCCTCCTGGTTCATAGGTCGATGCTCAACCACTGAGCCATGCTGGCCAGCATAATCTAATAAACTTGTTGATGATTGCAGTGAACAGGCTTATACCAAATATACCTAGGACAAGAAATAATAGTATATAGATGAAGGTTCCACATGTCCCATTTTAGTAAAATATTGTGAATTAGATTATTAGTAAAAAAATTAGAATCAATGTGAAAAATAATTATTAAAAGAGAAGATATTTTAATAAAAACAAGTAAATTATCTTGAACAAAAATGAGCAATTCTTGCTTATGGAAGTCATCATCGGCTGAGGAGTACATGTATGCTGAATTTCTTATTTTGCTTAGTAGGATGTTGATAGTTTCCTTCTTGGTCACTCTAGAATAGAGTTTAGATATAGCTTTAACATATTAAATTAACCACTAGAAAATTAAGATAAGTTGGATGTCAAAGTGGAGGGGGAGAAACAAATTAAGAGATGATATAACTAGATAGTTAACATTAAAGGGAAACTAATGAATAAACCATGATGTTACCAATAGTACTAAATATCTGAGTAATGGCAATAAACATATATTTGTTATGAAATGATGCTCAGATTCAATTTTTAACCAAACTCTATTTAAAAGAGATACTTAAAACCAAGAAATCAGAACTGATTTAAAGAGAAAAATGGAAAAAGATATATTAGGCAAACACAAGCAAACTGGAATTAGGCATAACTTTACATATATCTATTAAAATTAATATTAGTTGTATTTAAAGGATGCAAGAATGACTTAGTATTTTTAAACTATTAATATAATCAAGTTAATTGGTGTAAAGGGGGAAACAAAAAGATTAATGAGTATCTCAATAGGTCTAAAAATTACATATATATTTATTTATATACTAGAGGCCTGTTGCATGAAGATTCATGCAAGAAGAAGCCTTCCTTCCCCTGGCTGCCGGCACCGGTTTTCCTCTGGCACCCAGGACCCAGGCCTTTGCTCCAGCCACCACCTTTTGCCTTCACTCCGGCCAGAGCCTTCAGTGTTTGCTCCGACCAGAGTGCCACTCCTGTATCTCCCTCTGCCCCCCGCCCTCCCCCTCATAGCAGGCATCCTGCCCTGCCCAGCCACTCCACGCCTGTATATGCAAATTCACCTGCCATATTTGTTGTGTTAATTTGCATACTCACTCCTGATTGGCTGGTGGGTGTCACAGAGGTACGGTCAATTTGCATATTTCTCTTTTATTAGTGTAGATGACATTTAAAAATATGTTTTTTAATTGATTTTTAGAAAGAGAGGAAGGGAGAAGGATAGACAAATAGAAACATTGATAAAAGAGAAACGTCATTAACAGGCTGCCTCCTGCACACCCCCTACTGGAGATTTAGCCTGAAACCTGGGCATGTGCCCTGACTGGGAATCGAACTGGTGACCTCTTGGTTCATGGGTCAAACATTCAACCACTGAGCCACACTGGCTGGGCTATATGTAATATTTTCAATAAAACATTTCATCTTTTTTTCCTGTATTCTTTGTCCATTAATTGACAAATTTTTTAAATGCCTTTATTTATTTTCATCTGATAATAGCAGAATTACTATTAAATCATGGGATATTACTGTGATGAATTACTAGGCAGTCATGATGGAATCATGACTTTTGTTCTGTTTTCTTAGATTCTATATTTGTCTATTTGGCACCCATTTATCGTAAGACCAATTATATTTACTATATATGTATAGATATATATGAATATGGATGCTATATCCATAACTAATATATATGTTTTAATCCACACCTGAGGATATTTTCCATTTATTTTTAGAGAGAGTGGAAGAGAAAAGAAAAGTCAGAGAGAAATATCGATGTGAGAGAAATACATCGATTGGTTGCCTCTTGCATGAGCACCAACCAAGTCTGGGGCTGGAGGGGAGCCTGCAACAAGGTACGTGCCCTTGGCCAGAATCAAACCTGGGACCCTTGGGTCCACAGGGCGATGCTCTAACCACTGAGAAAACTGGCTAGGGCTATATGCTATATATTTTTATTTTTATGCTTTGTTGATGAGGAGAAACTTCCCATCCAAGGCAATCTATGAGCCAATTTTTCTTTTTTTTTATGTTCTTACTTTTATTTTGAGAGAGAGAGAGAGAGAGAGAGAGAGAGAGAGAGAGAGAGAGAGAGAGACATTGATGTGAGAACAACATTAATTGGTTGCCTCCCATATGGCCCCCAACTTGGAATCAAACTCACAACCTAGGTGTGTGCCCTGACCTGAAATTGAACCCGCAATCTTTTGGTGTACAGGACAATACTTCAAGTGACTGAGTTACCAGGCCAGGGCTATGAGCCAATTTTTAAAGATAACAAAGGACTCTGTCCAGAGCACATTTTTCATATACAAACCAACCAACCCCAAGCTCAGTGTTCGCCAACCACTTCCTTATCACACTCTCAAACATCAAACCAATATTCTTTGTGCCCTAAATCAACATGGGGTTAGGTACCCGGAAACCAAAGACCACCTCTATGCCTCAAAGTCCGCCAGAATCATTCAAACCATCCATTCTAAGCTGTTTACTTTGTTCTTCCTTTTCTTTCCTATCGAAACCCCAGTAAGGACTCTGGTCTTGGTTTTCCACACCTGTCTTATGCCTCATGACCAAACATGGGCTTCCCTGTGGCCCTGCTTGGCACGTGGAGACCTCAACTCTGCATCCTGTGACTATAAAAACTTCTTTCCAGACCTCATTCTTATTTCCTCATGTGGCCACACTAACTTTCCCCTACATATTTAACATGTATATTCTTAGAACAACTTTCAACAATATTCATGTCATAGGAAACTGATAAAAAGCAATACTCCAGTTTCTAATACATATATATGTGTTGCATATTTAGAAAAAATATTGGGTGAAATTACACCAAAATGTTAATAGGGATTATTATCGGTGATATGATACTGAATGGATTACAAATTCTCTATATTTTTCAAGGTTTCAAGTTTTTTTTTTCCCAATTTTTTTATTAAGGTATTATATGTGTACATATCTTACCATTGCCCCCCCCACCCCACTCGCATATATGCCCTCCCCCCCCAGAGTTTTGCATCCATTGGTTATGCTTATATGCATGCATACAAGTCCTTTGATTGATCTCTTATCTCCCCTACCTCTCCCTAACCTTCCCCCTGAAATTTGACAGTCTGTTTGATGCTTTACTGTCTCTGTATCTATCTTTTTGTTCAAGTTTATAATGATCTTTATTATCCATAAATGAGTGAGATCATGTGGTATTTTTCTTTCATTGACTGACTTATTTCACTTAACATAATGTTCTCCAATTCCATTCAGGTTGCTGCAAATGATGAGAATTCCTTCTTTTTTATGGCAGCATAGTATTCCATTGTGTAGATGTGCCACAGTTTTCTGATCCAGTCATCTGCTGACGGGCACCTAGGCTGTTTCCAAATCTTAGCTATGGTGAATTGTGCTGCTATGAACATAGGGTTGCATATATCCTTTCTGATTGGTGTTTCTAGTTTCTTCGGATATATTCCCAGGAGTGGGATTACTGGGTCAAATGGGAGTTCCATTTTCAGTTTTTTGAGGAAACTCCATACTGTTCTCCACAGTGGCTGCACCAATCTGCATTCCCACCAGCAGTGCACGAGGGTTCCTTTTTCTCCGCATATATTTTTCAAGGTTTCAAGTTTCATAATAAATTTAAATATTGCCATGCATATCTCTATCTCTACCTATTATTTTACATTCACAAAACTGAATTAAAACTTGTGCTCTAGGTTCCAAAATCTAATTCATATAGTATATTTCCAAAGCTGAGATTTTTAAAATGACTTATATGTCATGCATTCTCTTATCCGTTTTACATCTGACTTCTGATTTATTTTTGTATTATGATTCTGACTTCTCAAATTAATAAAAGGGCAAAGAATGACACATTTATCCTGGCTGCCATGATGTAGAAGAGATACTATTGTGAATAGAATTGATGTCTTATAGAGTCAGCAAGTTTCCAAAAGAAAAACTGAGTAACAGGAGAAAACATGAAAAGCTCTAATCTAAGAGATTATGACTCAGTCTTTGATCTCCCTGAAAAATGAACTTTTTGTAAATTATGAACTATGCATGTTCATGTTTGCAGAAAATATTTTCATATGCCTTCTGATTTAATTCTGAATCAAGCTAGTGATTTTCAGTGTGTGATGAGGCAAAACCTAATGGTAAATAGAGGCCTGGTGTGGAAAAGGGTTTTATCATTTAAATTTGAACCGACTGAAACAGGGACTTTGACTCTCAAACTTTGACTATCCTGCACCCAAACTGAACATAAACAAGGATTTGATGTCATACCCATAACTGAACTAAAAAAATACTAAGTGTGATGAGCTAACAAATTGTGCCAGACTAAATAATCTTGGGCAGAATGTATAGAGATGTCCTTGTGGTCTTCCCAGGTCTAGAAATTGACTAGTGTAGCTGAGGCCAGGGTATTGCTTGTACCATTGAAAATGTGAATCTAATGCTAGAAAATGAGGAGTAAATGTATGCAAGAAATATCAATGCATGTCAATACTATCAGTCTGGATATGAGCTTGTATTTCAGTGAATTATAAAAGAAATTCATGCTTCTTAATAAATTTTCTTTTCTATATAGGAATGTAGGTGGTGTGTGTGTGTGTGTGTGTGTGTGTGTGTGTGTGTGTGTGTGTTTCAGTATGCAGTAGAACTAATGAATAGAGGTAGAGAAAATGTTTGGTTATGAATCAGACTTTTACAAGAATTTCCTTCATTTTATTTGTTTTTAAAAACAACTACAGAAAGATGTTCATCTAACTGAGGTATAGTGGAATGGTTTCTTCTAATATTGACTTGCATATTTTCTTAAAAGTAAGATCTGTGATTACAAGTGTTCTGCCTTTACGAAAAAATTGGAAATAATTTGGAATTGCAACTTTTATAGCACATTGTAGAGATTTAAAAATCTGTTATACAAATATAGATAATATGATCTATGCTAAAGAAAAGAAAAATGAACATATGTTGAAAATATTCATGTAAGATGCATGATTTTCTACTAATTAACAAAACCCATGCCATCTAAATCACTCAAGTTGTCTATCAATCTCTATATATATTTTAAGTGCATCCTGCCAGAATGCTTATCACCTAAGAGGGAAAATATGTATATTTAATTTTTTATAAGTAAATCATCTTTTTTCTTCTGAGTATAGATTCTTTTTTCACTGTCCTTTCCTTACAGTCTGTCTTATAAAACATTGAATATTGCCAAGAACCATGAAAAGTCTAAGATTTTACTCTACTCACATGATAATATATTAGCTTGACATGATTTCATGGGTACTGGCAGATGACATGAGATGCCAAGGTCAGAAATCAAGGGCAGTTTACTACTCACAGCAATAACAGCAGCCAAGCTGATTGGTCAATTTCCTTTTGCCCCATGTTCTACAGAGAATTAGCCGATGAATGTCTCATATACAACGATCTGTGTTCCAGGAAAGGGATATTGACTTGGGAACCTGATTGTTTTATAATGGGCAGGAAGCATGCCTGCCTTTTGCTTTGGAAGGAGATATTATTTTTATTATACGTGCTGGTAAGCAAACATGCCCTTTCCTCTGGAGAGAGACACAATATTTATCTTCCAAGATTGTTTTCTCTACAAATGTGTTTTTAAAAATACTACAAAAGGTAGTATTTACCTCTCTGCTTGCAACATGTGCGGAAATGCAACATATGGAGAATTGTCTTACAACAAATATGTGAAGATTTCCCTTAGGCACGGATTTTCAAATGAAAAAAAAGAACAAAAAATTTTTCCTAGGAAAGCTGTATTAATTGTCACTAAGGATTGTATGTGCCATGTTTCTCATCATAGGTTAGTTGGCACTAAGGATTGTATTTTATATTCCATAGATGTCTCCTGTACTTCACTTCCATGAATCACATGTTGAGACACTGCTATGCTCAACATGTAAGAACTGTGAAGAGATGTGGTAGGCAGAATTATAAGTGATTGCCAATGACCCTCACCTTTATATAATCCTCTTCTGTCGGTGTGGGTGGGAACCTCTGAATATGAGATATCACTCCTGTGATTGTGTTGTGTTATATTGCAAAAGGGAGATTACCTGGGGTGGGCATGAGCTAATTAGGTGATCCCTTTAAAAGCATATGGTTTTCACTGGCTGATCATGAGGAAGAAGTCAGAGAGCAGTGTTCTCACTGTCCTGAAAGGAAGCAAACATTCATGTTGTGACCTGCCTCTGGGGGCCATGTGGCAAGGAACTGTGATCAGTTCTAAGAGTTGAGAGCAGCTCTTGACTGACAGCTGTCTCATAGCTGGAAGGAAGTGAATTCTGCAATAACCATGTAAGATTGGAGGAAAACCTGAACTCTGTGACATGTGAGCCAATGCAGTTGGAAAATGTTTTAAGCTGCTTGGTCTGATAATTTGTTATGCAGCACCTAAAATCTAATATAGGAAAGAAACAAGGTAAAGAGTCCCTTGTTTATGGCATATAAATTCTAATTTATTTCTGCTTCACTGAATATTTCATTATATAATCTAAGGTAATCACTCTAACCAGCTGTTTTTTACAATCTTTTTTTGTAAAACTTGCTCTTGACTTTTTCTAAGTTGTAATTTCTTGACCAATCCAAAATAAAAGCACCATTTATTGGTATCATACTATTTCATAAACACTTATGTGTTTAATATATGATTTCATTTAAACCTCACAACAGTCTTGAAAGGGTAATGTCCCTATATTTACCAAAAAAAAATTCAATTTTGAGGGTTAAGTATCTTAACCAGAATAAAACAAATTAATGAGTTGTGGAGTTAGGATTCTAACCTAGTTATGAATGACTTAAAGTAATATTTTTATATGCTGCATGCTATTACCTTTCAATACTAAAAAATATCATTATGGTGTGCATTACTCATAATTACTAATATCCAGTACTGCTCGACTTCAAAGTGCAAGTGGAAGTGTACTTCCTGCCCTTTTAAAGTTAGGCCAGATTATGTAACTATTGTTGCAAAATGAAATATGAGTGAAAGTGACATATATCACTTCTGGGCCAAAGCACTTAACTGCTGGGGCTTGACGCTACAATCCTCTTTCATGCCAGAAAAATTCTGGAAGCCATGAGTTAAGGTGGAGCCCACATTAGCCTTGATTCCTGTGTAGCTCTCATAAGCAGAGTTTCTCATATTGGACATATCATATGAGCAAGAAATAAACATTTACTGTTTTAAGCCACAGAGATTTTGGAGCTGTGTTGTTATAGCAGCATAGCCTAGTCTTTCCTAACTAATACAATCACTTGAACCAACAGAGACTGCAATCCTTATGGATAAATTTAGATTGATTTTAGGTGCTCATTGCCTACCATATACACTATGCTTTAACTATAATGGTATATTTGTTGGTCTCTGAATGCTTATTGTTTTCCTAGATCTCAGGGCCTTTGAACCCATTCTTCCCTCTGTTTGAAATAGTAAAGAGTTCATTATAATGGGTAGTTAAGAATGGGTTCCAAATTCAGGCTAGTCTAGATTCATATTTGGAAACTTCAATTTTCTCTCTGTATTGCCTTGGGCAAATAACTTAACCCCCTTTGCCCCTAGCTCCTTATATATAAAATGGGATAATATTAGTAATCTATCATGGGGCTGCTGTAAAAGTTAAATGGAAAAAGAAATGTGGAACATTTAGAAAGCATAGTTGTTATTATCATTATTAATATTTAAAACTCCACTGAGATGTCACCTCCTCCAGGAAGCCTTCCTGATTTTTCAAGGTTTGATCAGGTGGCTCTCTATTGTGCAACTGTAAAAAGATGGTCAAGACATTTATAAAACTATATTAAATACTGTCTCTTTTGTCTAATGTCAGCATCTGAAAAATATCTATTAGAAATAAAACAATGTTCTATTCTTTGCATCGAACAGTCAATACATGTTTTCTGAATGAAAAAAAACAACTTTAGAGTCAATAGCTGTGGGTCTAAGCTAGTGATTACAAAGGAAATAATTAAAAATCTCATGTAAAATTAATCTTAAAAATGATAATCACATGCTTTAATCTAGTTATAGAAATGCTCTTTTAAATAACTTGATTAATAGAAGCTTCATTTTTTTTAGTTATATTAAATAGGATGTAATTCTCAAAAATTGCAATCATTCTTGCTTTTCTGAAATTGCTGAAGTTTGTATTATAAATAGTTTAAAATTGAGCTGATCATTTTGGCATTAGCAATCTGGATTATGTTTAGAGAGGTATTTGACTCATACTCATCACATTTAATAAATGTCAACCATTAGCATTACTGTTTATGAACACCCCAAATTACTGCAAAGCAAAAATAAATACATTATTTTTATACTTTAAAATATTTTTGCTATTGTCCAATTTGCAATCACGAATTGATTTAGACATTTGGTAAGACTGACCCCTTTATCTTAGTGAGAAAGAAAAAACTTCACATTTTTGGTTTTAATGAGTTTGTAATTTCTCTAAAGAAAACATTGGGAAAATTTTTCGCTGGAGTCTGGTTCTAAAGTTGGTGACTTACCTCCTGGTGTAAACACATTTGTAGTTGACAATGCCTCCCCCCCAAAGCTAACCTTTCTAACAATAATCTTCCAAGTTAAAACTTTTTAAATATGGAAAATAGATTTCACTCTGGATATTAAACCTTTACCAAGTTAAAGTTTGGAGACTTTTTTTTCACTCATGATATTTAAAATTGCTGCTTCACCGTGTGGAGCCATCGCTCCTGCGATTCCTGAATGTAATATATCTTGCTCTTCAAGAGAGACAGATGCCTGTTTTGATCAGGGGCTACTGCTGGCAGAGTGGGAAGCTCCTTTTCTCATGCTTAAGCAAAATGAAGGTTCTTAGAGAAGGTAACTAGGTTTTCCTTGTTAATATGGAAACACATGATGGTAGTGAGTAAATTGAGAGAGAGAAGGAGGAGGAATAAACAAAGATTCATATTATTATGTACCTTGTGCAGAGCAAGAGGTGACAGGACATGGTTTCCTAGAATTTGAACACTTAAGAAACAAAATGCATTTTAATTACCAGCATCTTTAGGTCTGCAACTAATGAGAATGTCTCTAATCAGTCAGTGTGCTCAGTATTTCAAAGTAATGCAATGGCCAAGCATTAAAGCCAAGTGTTGGCCACTTGTTCTATGTTACTGTCTGTCTTCTGGAACCTGACTGCCCTTTGAATTTCCCTTCAGTCCCACGAGCAGGAGCTCAGTCAAGAATGAGCCCAGGAGATGCCACTGTGTCCAGGTGCACCTGTGAGAAGGAGGCACGTGTAGTCACATCCTCATCTTACCTGTAGGCAAGGAGGGCTGCTCATGTGGTCTCCTTGGCTGCCCTACCTGGGATAGAAGGAAGCAATCTGTCCATAAAATAATAATCTGACATTTGCTTTCTTCTTCTGTTATATCTATGTTTGTGATTTCTTCCCACAACTCGATGTGTATGCATTTCCTTTCTCCATCATTTGGCTATACACTGAGTGGCCAGATTATTATGACCTCTGAACGCATAATAATCTGGCCATTCAGTGTATATCCTATATAATAAAAGGCTAATATGCAAATTGTCCCCTCGACCAGGAGTTCAACCAGCCGGCAGGCCGGCCAACCGCCCATGTCCCCTCCCCCTGGCCAGACTGGCCAGACCACCTATGCACAAATTCATGCACCGGGCCTCTAATATATATATATATATATATATATATATATATATATATATATATATATATATATATATTCTGAGTGGCCAGATTATTATGTGTTCAGAGATCATAATAATCTGGCCACTCAGTGTGTAGTTCGGTTACATGCCTCAAGATGTCTTGAAGGCTTTCAATGAACCTAATTAATTTTGACCCTTTTCAAAGTATCCCCATGACTATTTAAGTGGGTTTAGTTTTGTAATAGATAGAGATTGTGAATCCAACAAGGTGGAGACCACTGTGTTTATTTCAGTGGTGAAACGTGGGTGATAATCAGTGCTCAGAAGACACTGGGCTCTACACTGGTATAGGCTGGTGAGAGACGCAGGGCTGGGCTTTGGAACCCCTCTCCTGGGCTCTTAAAACCCTTGCACATGGGTGGGCAGTGGAAGTTTCATTTGTACCCCCAGACAGAGATATGCTGGCTACTGCGGTTGATGTTTTTGGGAAACGTAGGAATGTGATGATGAGGATGGTGCTGTGAGCTTTCTCTTACATATTCCAGAATTTGGTGATGGAATATAGGGGAAAACATTGACAATTGTCAATAAGACTTCAGTTTCTACTGTAGTCTTTATGTAATAACACAGATTTGTAAAAGGCAGTTTATCCTAAATTGTACAATAAATAGTTTAACCTGTATTAATTTCCCATGCAAGGCTTCTAAATAGCTAGAAATTCTGTGAGCAAATTCAATGTGTCAAAAAAACAACAACCACCCATAAAAACAAAAACAACAAAACAGCCCTTGCCAGTGTGGTTCAGTTGGTAAGAGTGTTGTCTTGTACACCAAAAGGTTGCAGGTTTGATCTCCAATCAGGGCACGTGCAGGAGGCAACAGATCAATGTGTCCCTCTTTCCCTCTCTCTCCCTTCCTCTCTCTAAAACTAACTTAAAAAGTAAAAAATAAAATAAAAAAAAATCACACTCCCCTGCCCCGTTTGTGGTTATATGTAGAGGACCCAGCACTGTATGTCTGTGACTTATATATTCTGTTGGTATTTATATGCAACTTAAAATAGTGCAAGAAAAAGCAATTTTTCATTTCTAAACATTTTTCTCAGTTAAGTTTCACAACATGTTTTCCTAATTCTTGTATCTAACAGTTGCTATTGAAACATAGTTTAAATGTACAAAGCAGATATATTGAAAAAAATCCTTCATATGCTTTATATATTCAGCATTTATAATTTTTTTTGTTTTTCCATAAATAATTCTGGGATTGATCAAATGGTAAGGTGAAATATAATTTTTTTGTTCTTTGTTTTTATCATAATCCTCACTGTTACCTCCCTTTTTCAACCTAAATATTATTCTTGATTTCCCTGGTTCTCTTTCTCCAGTATCTTTCTTTTGACTTTATTCTTTTCTATATTCTTTCCTTTCCCCATTTTTCTTCCTTTCATTTTCTAATTTCCCTTTCTTTCTTGGTTATCTTTCTCCTTTGTTGTATCTTAAAACCATAAAGAAATAAATGATGTACACCAGAGGGCAGTCTGATCCTACACACACACACACACACACACACACACACACACACACACACACACTCCTCTTTTCCTTCTGTTACAACTAGCTTTCTGGAGGAATGTGATGCTTCAGAGAGTAGGTGGTTAAAGAACTTTACTGTATAAACTCCTTTCACTATTGCTTATGTGTGGGCACGGTGTGTTGATATGATTTGTGAAGACCTGACCATCTTCCCTGGGCTTGTGTGAGGAGTATATGGACCCTTACTCTCATAGTCTGAAGAAAACAATAACATTAGCTGGCCTTGTCTCAGAAGCTACCAAAATACATGGTGAAAATGAAACTTGGGCCATGAGATTTTGGATATATAAGATATGAAAAGTCAGTAGACTCATTTTTTGTGAGCACTGTAAATATGTGTGACTGCTGAATTCAAGAATTTTACACTCTCATTTTAAAAATTGATAATCCAGACTTAGTATAGTCAGGCTTTGACTAACAGGCTTTCTATGTAATTAGCATGAACTTCAGAATTGATTGGAAGCTCTCAGCAAATTTGATGTTATAAAGGGGAATTTAGAGTTCACTAGCTTCAGAATACTAGGGTATTTAATAGGTGGCACTGGACATTCTAATTTAGGTCGAAATAAAGAAGATGGAGAAAGTATCTGTGAATTTCAAGCGAGTTTCCCGTTGAATTTGGATGTAATGATCTCCTATTGCTCTTTCCAAGGATTTCAATGGACAGACACTTTCTGCCATGGGAATAATTTCTCTAAAGGCTTGTTCTCTCTGTGGTACAGAATGGGACCGTCCTTAATGCATAACTTACTCTAGGAGTAGCTGGGTTGGTAGCTGTTTTGGAACGTGAAGTGCAGTTCTGAAGTTCTGCCTGCGGGAACACTGACGAGATACAAGGGAAGAGGTATTTTCAGTTTGGTCCTGATCCAAATTAAAAACAAATTGCTAAAGATACTGAGCTCAGAATTTTAAAAAGCTGCGAATCTGAATTCTTACCAGGAACCAAACATGTTGACTCAAGAAGAAAACCGGGATCCATGTTATGAAATCTTAAATTTTTTAATTTCTTTATTGTTGAAAGTATTACAGATGTCCCCTTTGTTTGTTTTTCCCATTGACCCCTCCACCAGAACCTACCCTTCCCAGGCCTACACCACTCTATTGTCTGTGTCCATATATGCATGGAAGTTCCCAGGTTAATTACTTTACCCCCTACCCCCACTCCCGTATCTACCTTCTGAAATTCATCAGTCTGTTTCATGCTTCTATGTCTCTGGATCTATTTTGTTTATAAGTTTATTTTGTTCATTGGATTCCACATATGAGTGAGATCATGTGATACTTTCTCTGACTGGCTTATTTTATTTAGCATAATACTCTCCAGGTCCATTCATGATGTTGCAAATGGTAAGAGTTCCTTCTTTTTTACAACCACATAATATTCCATTGTGTAGATGTACCACAGCTTTTTTATCCACTCATCTGCTGATGGGCATTTAGGCTGTTTCCAAATCTTATCTATTGTAAGTTGCGCTGCTAGAACATAGGGGTGCATATATTCTTTCTGGTGTTTCAGGTCTCTTAGGATATATTTCTAGAAGTGGGATCACTGAGTCAAATGGGAATTCCATATTTAATTTTTTGAGGAAAATCCATACTGTTTCCACAGTGACTGCACCAGTCTGCATTCCCACCAGGAACCAAGGTTTTTAAGTGGGTTTCCACATCACATTTTTCAGGCAAGTAACTGAAGTCTACATAGGTTAAAACAAATTGATCCCTAGTCATAGTGGTAATGTATAATATTTAGTTCAGAATACTTTTAGATAAACCAAAGACTAGAATAGACAAATAATCTGTGACATCAACACACATATGCATTTAACGACTTCAAATACTTATCAGGTCATTGTTCCTATGGCTCAGTGTATGGCTAGTTATCCTTTATCCTAGATAAATGAAGACAAATTTTCTTAGGGTCAGAGGATGGCATTAAGGAGTCATGTCCTAAGCAAGAGAGTCCCTTTTTACATTATGAATGAACTGTTTATAAACATTCTTGCACTAATGAATTTCACTAAAACAAACAAATTTTTCAGTTATTGTGAGTAAATAAAATAATGATGTTAATACATATAAAGCGTTTTATGCTAACTTTTAAATAACTTACTAAGGTGATTATGTATAACATTTTTTAATTTTAAATTTTATTTTTGCTAATCCTCACCCAAGTATATTTTTCCATTGATTTTTAGAGAGAGTGGAAGGGAGGAGGAGAGACACAGAGAGAGAAACATTGATGTGAGAGACACATTGATTGGTTGCCTCCTGCATGTACTCTGGCCAGGGCCAGGGATTGAGTCTACAACCTAGGAACATGCCCTTGACTGTAATCAAACCAAGGATCCTTCAGTCCCCACGCTGACACTCTATCCACTGAGCCAAACCAGCTAGGGCAACATTTTGTTTCATAAAGCAAGGACTAGCCCTGGCCAGTTTGACTCAGTTGGTTGAGTGTTGTCCTATGCACCGAAGGGTTACAGGTTTGATTCCCGGTCAGAACACATGCCCAAGTTATGAGTTCCCTGTCAGGGTGCAAGGTGTTTCTATTCCTCTCTCGCTTTTCTTTTCCCCTCTCGCAAATCAATAAAAATCTATTTTTTTTAAAACAGTGAGTAATTATTTCTTTTAGGGATTCCGACCTTCTATTTGGATAGCTTTCTCTAGGAAAGTGGCTCTCAAAGTATGGTCCCTTTCCTTCATTAGCAGTATCAGCATCATCTGGGAAATTGCTAGAAATGCAAATTCTAGCCCATCCCAGACCTACTGAGTCAAAAACTTGAAGGAGGAGAGGTGTGAACCCAGCAACCTGCATTTTCACAGCCCTCCACGTGACCCTGATGTTCACTCTAGTTTGAAAAGCACTAAGGGCCACAGTGTTGGTTTATGAGAACAAAAGTCTGATGACTTCAATATTGAAATACTTTTCTGCTAAGTATATCTGGACAGAATGATTTTTTTTTTTTGCAAAGGTTTAAGCAATTTCTCTTATAAAGAAAGAAGTATGAAAAGTATGAAGAGTTTTTCCTTTTCAGCTTTTTAGATTCCTTCCTTTTATTCCTTTATTTGTGGATTCAAAGATTGCTTGTTTGTAGCTTTTTTTTTTCTTTGTAAGAGTACAGACAGACTCTTACATGGACATGTCAGTCTGTGTAGGCACTATCACGTGTTTATTTTTACTCCTAGCTGCATCCCCACAACTTCCCTGCGGGAAACAGCCCATCTCTCCTTGTGGTTCTCTGATGGTCCCACAGTTCTGAGCATCTCATGACTGTATTGTTCCCAGAGCCCTGCAAAGCCTTTATCCAGAGTCCAGTGCCATCTAACTCCACGTTCAACGTTTCTTCCAATTAATGATGTGAAATGTAAAAGTGTAAAAGCCCTACTTGAGTTTCTTGAAGGTGGCAATAACGAAGACTGAAGAAATCGTTGAGGGACTGGGCCTAATTGAAATGCAGCAGGTACAGTAGTGAAGGTACCTGAGCCTCACTGTGCCACGTCTCCGGTAATCAGCAGTCCGCAGTCTCCCCACACTAATTGACAGGAGACTCGGTGCTCCTGAGTGCGCACATAGCGCATGATAATGGAGTCTGCACATGCTGCTCTTCCTGCCTGACTTGTCTCATTATCGACCTTGAACCGTCAAAGGTCAGAGGATGGTGCTGCTTTCATCAACATGACAGGTGTCTGAGGAGCTTCTCTCTGTAGTCTAGTAATTTGGCAGTTGTCTTATCCTGTACATGAATTAGTGATCTGATGCTTGAGGTGTGATAGATAAAAAGAATGTCAGCTCTGGGTAGGGATGTAGTTCTAGGCATCTGTATTAGCCCCATCACTAATCCAGACTGGGAGGTGTGTGGTGTAGGCGTGCCTTTTTTCCCAGAGAAAGAATGAGTCAACGTGCAGACATTACATCAAAAGAGCATTTTCCTAAAAAATTGCTATCTATGGTATTAACATTGTTTACCAGGGTATTAACATTCACAAGTCAATTTCTTTCTACCAAGTAGACATTGACATCTGACACTTTTCCATTGTGGCCATAATGATAATAAATGTTCTTTGATAAAACAAATCAATTAATAATCTCTCCTGAGCATCCCTTATGTGCTGAAAACTATTACAGGCACTGTATAGGGAGGCAAAAGAGACAGAAGATGTTATGCTGCAGCATACATATGACACACACCAAGATATCCCGGTATAAATATATTACAAAAATAAAGAACATCATCAAAGACATGTACGTGTAAGCATCTATTTATGTAAAGGGAACAGTGAAACTGGCATCGTCATTTGGCAAAGATCTGAGAACATTTATAAGCAACACACAAATGGATTACCTTCTTATGGGTGAGCTACAGACCAGAGGAGGGAATTGGAAGGTGAATAAATGAGAAAAGACATCTTAATTAGAGACAGAATTGTGCAATGCTGTGTTTCGGTCCAGTTTTTCAAAGAGAGAAAGGATTCAGTTAGGGAGAAGGAAAATAAGGATAATTCTTACCAGAGGCAAAAATCCTGAGACAGAGACAAAAAGTATTTTGGCTGTTTCTAATTGTCACTGAGTGTTCTTTCTTCCCTGTCCATTTGTAAAATTCCTACCTATTTTCAAATTGCATTGCAGAATTCACCACTTTATTCAGGCATGTCTGAGCCACTCCAAGGAGTAAAGTTGATCACTCCTTCTCTGTCACTTCTCTGTGTTGTTGAGTACTTTTAGTATCACTTGTGTTATAGTGGGCTTAATTATTTATTCCCACATCTATCTTCAGTGTGTGATGCAGCTTGGTTTAATTTAATACATCATGGTAAGATTGGAGACAGAGTATGAATTTTGGATCAGATGAACTGGAGTAGAAACTAGATCTTTATATTTCACTAATAGTTGATATGTATGGTTGAGGATATTTTATAGATGTTTTAGACATGTGTTTAGTTAAAATTGTCATGAAAATATGTTTCTTAAAAAATATGGATACATTGAATTTGTATTAACATATCCAAGACCAGAATAGAATATTATTCCTCTAAGATTTATTCTATTATATTTTAAAATAGCTATTATGATTACTGTAAATATAAAGACATTTCTATGAGATAGTATAGAAATATGAGTATTATTCTTTCAACATAGGCATTGAACAGGAACAATACAATTGCTTCATTGATATTTGCATATGTAGGACTTTTCTAAAATATCTCTTGAAATAATAGAGCTTATATAATATTCTTAAAATTTTTACTGTAGCAAAATATACAAACTAGAGACTAAATGTTTGTATCCTTCCCGCAATTCATATGACAAAACCTAACCCCCAATGTGATGGTATTATGAGGTGGGGCCTTTGGGAGGTGATTAGATCATGAGTGGAGCCCGCATGAATGGGTTTAGTGTCTTTCTGAAAGACACTCCAGAGAGCTCCTTTGCCCCTCCCACCATGAGAAGACACAACATGGAGATGGTCATCAGTGAACCAGAAAATGGGAACTGACCAGATCCCAATCTGCTGTTGCCTTGATCTTGGATTTCTCAACCTCCAGAACTGTGAAAATTGGCATTGTTTGTAAGCCACCCAGTTCATACAGTATTCTCTTATAGCAGACAGAAATAAGACAATATCCTATCTAATAAAAGGGTAATATGCAAATTGACCATCATTCCAACACACAAGATGGCTGCCCCCATGTGGTCAAAGATGGATGCCCCCAGGTAGACATAAGATGGCTACCACAAGATGGCCGGCAGGGGAGGGCAGTTATGGGCAATCAGGCCAGAAGGGGAGGGCAGTTGGGAGGAACAGGCCTGCAAGGAGGGCAGTTGGGGGCGATCAGGCCTGCAGGGGAGGGCAGTTAGGGGAAATCGGGCCAGCAGGGGAGCAGTTAGGCATCACTCAGGCTGGCAGTGGAGTGGTTAGGGGGTGATCAGGTTGGCAGGCAGAAGCAGTTAGGGGCAATCAGGCAGGCAGGCAGGCGAGTGGTTGGGAGCCAGAAGCCTGGGCTCAGGCTTAAACAGGCAGTCGGATATCCCTCGAGGGTTCCCAGATTGGAGAGGGTGCAGGCTGGGCTGAGGGACACCCCCCCTACCCCCGTGCACAAATTTCGTGCACCGGGCCTCTAGTCTATACTAATAAAAGGGTAATATGGTAATTAGACCAGGTCGACCGGACATCTTCTGGATGTCCGACTTCCTTCTGGACAAAGCCATGGAGGCAGGGGCCAAGGCAGAGGCGTTTAGGGGCAATCAGGCTGGCAGGGGGGCAGTTAGGGGGTGACCAGGCCAGCAGGCAGACAGTTAGGGGTGACTAGGTTGGCGAGTTAGCAGTTAGGGGGCAGCCATGCCAGCAAGGGGACAGTTAGGGGGCGACCAGGTTGGCAGTGGGGCAGTTAGGGGGTGGCCAGGCCAACAGGGGGCAGTTAGGGGGCGACCAGGTCGGCAGGGGACCAGTTAAGGGAAATCAGTCCAGCACGCAGAGGCAGTTAGGGGCGATCAGGCAGGCAGGCAGGTAGAGTGGTTAGGGGTGATCAGGCAAGCAGGCAGGCGAGCAGTTAGGAGCCAGCGGTCCCAGATTGTGGGATTGGGCCTAAACCGGCAGTCAGACATCCCCTGTGGGATCCTGGATTGGAGAGGGTGCAGGCCGAGCTGAGGGACCCCCCCCCCCCGTGCATGAATTTCATGCACCGGGCCTCTAGTATAACATAAAATTTACCATAATTAAATTTTTAAAATATATAGTTCACTGGCACTAAGTAATTCACATTGTATTTCAGCCATCACACCATACATCTTCAGAACTTTTTACATCTTGCAAAATTGAAACTCTGTATTTATTAAATAACTCCACATTTCCTCTCCCCTCAGTGAGGGATAACCTTTAATATACTTTGTGTCTCTATGGATTTGATTTCCCTAGGTATTTCAAAGATGTAGAATCATATACTGTTTGTCCTTTTTGTGACTGGCTTATTTTACTTAGCATTATTTCCTTAAGACTCACTCATTTATAATGATGGACACTTGGGTGTGTCTACCTTTTGTTTATTTTAAATAATGCTGCCATGAACATGAATTTACAAATATTTCTTTGAGTTTCTGCTTTTACCTCTTTGGGACATATATCTAGAAGTGGAATTATTGGATCATATGGTAATTCTACTTTCAATTTTTTGAGGAATCTTACTGTTTTCCATAGTGGCTGTATCATTTTATTTTATTTTTATTTTTAAAATATTTTTTTATTGATTTCAGAGAGGAAGGGAAAGGGAGAGAGAGATAGGAATATAAATAATGAGAGATAATCATTGATCAGCTTCCTCCTGCATGCTTCACATTGGGGATCAAGCCTGCAACCCAAGCATGTGTCCTGACTGGGAATGGAACCATGACCACCTGTTTCATAGGTCGATACTCAACCTCTGAGCCATGCTGGCCGGGCTGGCTGTACCATTTTACATTCTTACCAGCACTGCACAACTATTTCAATTTCTTCACATCCTTGCCAATACTTGTTATTTTCTGTTTTTTTGTTTTGTTTTGTTTTGTTTTGTGTGTGTTTTAAATAGTAGCCATTATAATGGGTGTCAGACCTTGTATAATATTCCTTTGATTATCTTCAGTGATTTTTCTCTTTTGAGGTTAGATTTGATGATTGCAATAAGTGATCATTGGTAGAGAATTTTCTGAATAATACTATGGCAAAATGTGACTATAAAGGAAGGAGAACCTTAAAAATACTGGTCATATACATTTTTTAAAAATCCTCACCTGAGGATATGTTTTCATTGATTTTTAGAGAGGAAGAGATAGAGAAACATCAATGTGAAAGAGAAACTTCGATCAGTTGCCTATAGTACATGCCTCAACTGGGGTTCCAACCCACAACCTAGGTATGTGCCCTGACCAGGAATCAAACCAGCAACCTTTTGGTGCATGAGATGACACTCCAACAAACTGAGCCATGCGGCCAGGGCATAACTCATGTACTTTTTTGCAAGAATAAAAAGCTATTTCAGATCATGCTTCCTTCCGTGCTAACCTCTTGCCTCATTTCTACTTTCCTTCCTGATTAATTCCTAATAAAAGCTATTAGATGGGGCTGAGCAAGGCAGAACTCCTGGGGGTTTTGGGGAGTGGCACCTGGCATAGGCGTCAGAGCCTGAGTGGGGGGAGTAGTGCACCATGTAAGGGGTGTCACCAGGTGGAGGCCTAGTGCAGGACAATGTCATCTGAGCAGGGTGGGGAAGGCATCTGCATCACAGTGTCTGGGAGAGGAGTGTCCGAGTCCAAGCAGGAAAGCAGGGTGTTTGTCTGTGTGTTTTAGCAGTGGTAGCAGCAATGGAAGATTGGCCACATTTGAAAGAGAATTATCTAATAAATAATAAGTTGAGGATAATGAGAGTCAGTTTCACTCTCAGAGACAGGAATTACAAATTAGGAAGTAGAGAAAACAAAAATGAACCCCATAAAGTTAGATTATAGTTGGTGCTATCAGTGTGAAATCTCAGTTTTCAATGTATATAACTACCATAGGCCCAGTGTATGAAAATTCGTACCCTGGGGGCAGTGGAGGGGGCCCCTCAGCCCAGCTTGTGCCCTCTCACAGTCTGGGAGCCCTCAGGGGATGTCCCCTGTGGGGAGCAGGCCTAAGCCGCAGTCTGGCCTCCCTCTGTGGGAGGCGACCAGCTGGCCCATCAGGGGACGATGCTGGCAAGAGGATGGCCCCACCCCCCATGGCCCCACCACTGCTGCCACTGGTGGCCTCCCTCTGCAGGAGGCGACTGGGCGGGCTGATCAGGAAATGGCATCAGCTGGCGAGTGGCCAGCCCTGCCTCCCGACCCCCCATCGCTCCTCAGCCACCACTGGTTGCCGCTGCCAACCCCCCATCACTGTCCCCTCCCTCTGCCTGCTCGCATGCGCCTTGGCTAGCCTGGTGCCTCCTGCTCCCTGGCCCTGCCCCCCATAACTGGTTGTTCAGTCTATTTGCATATTACGCTTTTATTATATAGGATGATAGAAATAAACACAGGTGTGAATGTGTATCTGAGGCTTGTTCCATTGATAGAACCCAGTACAGAGACAACCTAATATTTATGAATACACCAAATACCCAGATCATCAGTTATAAATTCCTTTCTCAAGTGTCAGAACTCTCTGGAGAAATGATTGATTTCAGGGTATGGACAGGGAAAGTATATAGAAATTCTTACAATATTTTGTTGTACACAAAGTAAGGTGTTTAAGGAATGGTAGAAACACATCAAACTGTAATATAAATCACCTTGAAAGGGCTCTAATGGCCAAGACCAGGACAATCTGAGCAACTACAACAACAAAAATAGTGATAATTTATAACCAATTGAATAAATATCTATGAGTACATGCTGATATAAATAAAGAAGAGAATAATCAATGGGGAGGAAATAAGCTTTTCTTGCAACAGAATACTAATTAATAATTGTACAAAAGAGATGGTATTAGAAAACCACCATTTGGCAACTCTGATCATGATAATTAATTAAACCAAAAAATGTCAATGGATGCTAAAAATGAATGGGTGACATTTGATGAGGAACTGGATAATCATAACTCAAAGTGTCTCCTTTTACTTATGGGGAAAAACATTGCAATGGAGAAAACTGGCAAACAAAACCTGAATCAAGCAACCAAAGTTAACATCACCAGTAATGAAACATAACAAGATCATGTGCTGTATGTTGAGATGTAACCAGAAGAATCCAGCATCACTCTGTGTTCTTCTTTCCCTGAATATAATCACGAGGAAACTTGTGATAAACTTAAACTGAGGTTATTCCATAAATTTAATAGCCAATAATTTTCAAGTGTCACAAATTTAAAAGTCAAAGGAAGACTGAGGGACTATTCCAAAGTGAAGGTAACTTAAGAGACATGTTAATTACATGCACTTTGTTTATCTGGGAGATTTTTTTCCCCTACAAATGGCATTAGGACAATAGGTGACTTGATTGGAGTTTGTGGATTAGATGGTAATAACAATGTTAACTTCTATTGATGGTTGTATGGTGGTTAGATAGAAGAATATCTTTATTTTTGATCAGGGACAATGGAATGTTATGACATCCACTTACTCTTAAATACCCCAGGAAAACAAGTATTAGTACTATTCTTGCAAAAATGATTTTAAATATTAAATAGAAAATTTATAAAAGTGGGAAAAATGGTGGATATTCACTGGAAAATGAAGTCTTACAGTGACCAGTTTGAAGGCAATAACATTTAGAATGTTAACTGTTCAGATGTCCTTAAAAACCATTGTTTGTATTCAAATGTCACTCTTCTCTCCTTTAAAATTTTTAAGATCTCAGTAATCATGGAGAAAAACCACAGATAAAATAAGCCAAGAAAACACTAAAAGAAACTACAACAAAGACCATCAGGAATAAGTCATGTTGATATCAGGTACCTCTCTGATATGATGCAATGAGAATGGCACTTCTCTGTGGTTTTCTTCTCCCAAATTCACAACCAAGGTCTAATCATGAGGAAACACCAGAAAACATAAATTGAGGGGCATTCTACAAAGTGTCTGACCAGTATGCTCTTTGGAAGTGTCAAGGTCATGAAATACAAAGAAAATGAGAAACTGTCACAGATAGGAGAAGATTCAGGACATGGTCACTAATTGTGACGTGGTGTCCTGAACTTGATACTGGAACAAAAAAAGGGCATTAGGGGAAGAACTGATAGAATCCAAATACAATTTGTAGTTTAGTTAATAGTATTGTACTCATGTTAAACAAATCTACCATGGTTATGTGACATGTGAACATCAGAGAAGCTGGGAATGTGTATATGGGAATTCTCTATACTCCCTTTGCCACAAGGGAGTATAGAGAATTCCATCTGTAAGTCTAAAATTATTTCAAAATAAAAAGTAAAAAAATGTATACACAAACCAGAAACGAAGTTATAGGAAATATTTAATATTTGTTCTCTTAAGATTGCGAATGAAATACCAAATATACATGTGGCCCTACTATTTTGACTCACAATGACAAGAAAGATATACAAACCCAGTCTATAACCAGAAATAACAAATTTGGCTTGTCTTATTTCTTCAAATCAAGAAGATATTTTAATAAATATTTCTATTATGCTGACCTTGGCTGGCCTGTTTTTGTTTTTTTTTTAGGGTTGAATATACCTACTTTGAATGTACAGAATTCTATCTTTCCCTTCTATTGTTTTCTCTCTTTCTTCCTTTGTGTATTTTATTTTATTTTATTTTATTTTATTTTATTTTATTTTATTTTATTTTATCCTTACCCGAGGATATGTTTATTGATTTTAGACAGAGAGGAAGGAGAGAGAGAGAGAGAAACATCAATATCCTATTAAAGAGTTGCCTCACTTATGCACCCCAATGGGGGATCGAACCAGCAACCTAGGTATATGCCCTACAACCTTTGGATGTACAGGATGACCCACCAACCAACTGAGCCACAGGCCAGGGGTCTCTTTCTTCCTTTGGGTCCCACATTACCTTGCTGCTGTCTTTGGCATTCAAACAAGCAGGCCCAATTACTATGGCTTTTCACATTGTTGAGACTCATAAAACAATAAACTACCTAATATATCTCTTGCTAATTATTTTTTTGTCTTTCATAGCATAAGTTTGAGGCATTTTCCCATTCTAGAAGATATTCTCCCAGGAGTGAGAACAAAGACAAAGACAGCAGATGATGAGATAAAATCCCATCCTACTTTGAATCTGCATTTTCTTGTTGGGGCTTGGTACAGTGTGAGGATCAATTCTATGTGTTAGTAGTGAGAGGAAATAGAATTGGGATTTTATTTTCTAATATAAAAACAACAACAACAATGAAACTATACATACCACCTGAAATCAAGGAAAGCAAGCAAAACCAAAGAAACCAAATTAACAGAAGCAAACAAAATAACAACAACAGTAACAAACTTTGGAAAGCTGATGCCTAAGAAGCCTGGGAGGAAGTCAGGAATGATGTGGAAATGCAAGGCTGGGCTGGGGTGTGCTCACTGTTACTGACTCCCATGCATTGCCAGAGGCAGGGTAAAATCACTCAGTGTTTTTGGAAAGCAACTTGAAAATATGTACCAAAATCCATTACTGTGTTTGAACCTTTAATTAGACTACTCATTCCACATCTGTAAGAGTAGTCTAATTAAATACTAATTCAAATTATGGAAACATAAATCGATTGCTGTATGATTTACAATTGTGGGGGGAAATGGAGCTAATTTAAAGGTTCAATAAAAAGAGGATGACTAAGTAAACCCAATGGCATATTACAAAGGCTTGAAAGATGATAACTGTAAAGATTACAACTTTTAGAAACAGGAAAAAGTGCCCTTTCAAAATGCAACTACCCTTTCCAGTACAGTGACCACCAGCTTTATGTGGCCTTTGAGCACGGACGATGGGGTTCACCCAAGCTGAGACATATTGCAAGAATTAAAATAGATACTGATTTTGAGGATTTGGTACCAAAAAGGTACCCCACTTTATTAGCAATTATAATAATTACTAATAATTATAAACATAATATATAGATTTTTAGATTGATTACATGTTAAAATGATATAATTTTAGTATAATGGTTTACGCAAAATATATCAATACATTTAATTTTATACATTTCTTTGAAAATTTGAACTTTCATATGTGGCCTCACATTATATTGTTACATTGTTAACCTCTGGTTGAGTCCCTTGAAGACAAGGTTTTGTTCTTGGTTATGTAAGTCACATGTCCAGAAGAGCACATGGCTCATTGTTTGTGCTCATTGAATTTTTGTTAGCCAACCTGATAAATGGGGAATTATAATATTTACTTAAAAATATATGCAATTGCATGTACATTATGCTTACAATTGTAAAATGTTCATATGTAAAAATTATTAGTCTTAATAAATAAATTTGGCAATGTAGCAGGATACAAAATTAACTCCCAGAAAACTATGGTATTTTTATACACCAATAATGAACTTACAGAAAGAGATTAAAAAAACAATCCCATTTACATTTCACCAAAAAAATTAAGATACCTAGGAATAAACTTATCTAAGTAGGTAAAAGACCTGTACTCAAAAAACTACAGGACACTGAAAAAAGAGATAGAGTACGACATAAACAGATGGAAGAACACACCATGTCCATGGATTGGTAGAATCAACATTAAAATGTCCATGCTACCCAAAGCAATCTATAGATTCAATGCAGTCTCCTTTAAAATACTAACGGCATATTTCAAAGACCTAGAACAAACTCTCCAAAATTTCATCTGGAATAAAAAAAGACTCTGAATACCTGCAGCAATCCTGAGAAGGAAGAACACAGTAGAAGGGATTTCAATACCAGATATCAAACTATATTACAAAGTCACTCTTCTAAAAACTGCCTAGTACTGGCACAAGAACAGGCATATAGACCAATGGAATAGAACAGAGAACCCAGAAATCGACCCAAATCACTATGCTCAATAAATATTTGACAGAGGAGGTAAGAGCATACAATGGAGTCAAGAGAGTCTCTTCAATAAATGGTGCTGGGAAAATTGGACAGATACATGCAAAAAATTGAAACTAGACCACCAACTTACACCATACACAAAAATAAACTCAAAATAGATAAAGGACTTAAATGTAAGATGGGAAACCATAAAAATCTTAGAGGAATCCACAGGCAGCAAAATCTCAGACATATGCTGTAGCAATATCTTCACTGATACAGCTCCTAGGGCAATGGAAACTAAAGAGAAAATAAACAAATGGTACTACATCAAAATAAAAAGCTCCTGCACAGCAAAAGAAACCATCAACAAAACAACAAGAAAGCCCACTGCATGGGAGAACATATTTGCCAATGTTATCTCTGATGAGGGTTTAATCTCCAACATTTACAGGGAACTCATATAACTTAACAAAGGAAGATAAACAGCCCAATAAAAAAATGGGCAAAGGACCTAAATAAATACTTTTCGAAAGAGCACATGCAGAAGGCCAAGAGACATATGAAAACATGCTCAAAGTCTCTAATCATCCGAGAGATGCAAAGCAAAATGACAATGAGGTACCATCTCACACCTGTCAGAATGGCTATCATCAACAAATCAACAAACAACAAGTGCTGGCGAGGATTCGGAGAAAAAGGAACCCTCGTGCATTGCTGGTGGGAATGCAGACTGGTGCAGTCACTGTGGAGAACAGTATGGAGTTTCCTCAAAAAACTAAAAATGGAACTCCCATTTGACCCATATATACTTCTAGGAATATATCCCAAGAAACCAGAAACACCAATCAGAAAGGATATATGCACCCCTATGTTCGTAGCACCACAATTTACAATAGCTAAGATTTGGAAACAGCCTAAGTGCCCATCAGCAGATGAGTGGATTAAAAAACTGTGATACATCTACACAATGGAATACTACACTGCTGTAAAAAAGGAATTCCTACCATTTGTAACAGCATGGATGGACCTGGAGAGCATTATGCTAAGTGAAATAAGTCAGTCAGAGAAAGATAAATATCACATGATCTCACTCATCTATGGGAAATAATGAACAACATAAACTGATGAACAAAAACAGATCCAAACACAGAGAAGCATCCATCAGTCCATCAAACCTCAGAGGGAAGGTAAAGGAGGGTGGGGGGAAGGGAGAGAGATCAACCGAAGGACTTGTATGCATGCATATGGGCCTAACCAGTGGACACAGACACCAGGGGGGTGAGGGCATGAGTGGAGGGATGAGGGGACAATGGGGGGATAAGGACACATATGTAATACCTTAATCAATAAAGAAAATAAAATTTAAAAAAAGACAGAAAGGTTATATACAAAACTGGAGAAGTTGGTTGTTTTGGAATGATGTGATTATGAGCAACTTGTTTCATTTTTGAAAGTTTCTTAGAATAATGTTCTTCCTTTTCTAAAAAAAAGAATGAAGGCAGGGATCATGTTTTTGTTTGCTTGTTGTGGGGAGGGAGACACACACATGAACAAAACCTTCAGAGATACCTGACAGTTGCTGATTCCACTAATGGGAGGGAGGGTGTGCCTCTTGAGGGGCTTGAGGTGAGGTGTGATTCTTGAGACTTACAGTACTTCTTGGCTAGCAGCAGCCTGTTCTTGGTTCTGGGTAGAAATCTCTTTGGCCCAGAGCAAGGAAGAATGATTTTATTATCTTCAGCTTCTGCAAGGAGCTGCAGTTATTGCTCAAGGTCAGGTCAGAGAGAGTCTTACGGATGAGTAATAACAGTCCTCTGAGGGCATTCCATCCTGGCAGCGGTTTATAACCATGTAAAGATGATAATAAAATAATTCCAAATAAACAAACAGTGGGTACATAAGTGCCCTTAGAGATCAGTAAATCTGAACATGTGAACTGCCAGTGCAAGGAGCAGATAAAACTTTTTCTTCTAATGTCCTGATGCATTAGGAGGATGTCAGCATTATTTCAGGGTTTTAGAAAAAAAAAGAAAAGAAAGAAAAGAAGAGACTAGTGGCTCTCAATCAAAGGCTGAACCAAGTTCCCAACCATTAAAAAAACTCTAGACTGTGACCAATTTCATTGATGCAAGAGATCATTGTTGAGTTCCTACTATGTGCTAGGTATATTTTTTGAGACTGAAGATACAGCAGTAGACAATGTATACAAAATTCCATGCCTTGATAGTATTTATATTCCTGTGTGATAAATTAAGACAATAAACACATATAATTTAAATATAGCAGGTGGGATGACTGTAAGTACTAAGGAGAATATCAAGTGTAGTATGTAAGTACTGTAAGTACTAAGGAGAATAGTATGAGGGCAAGAGGCAGTTGTGGGAGGAGAGGCTGACATTTTGGGGTAGGGGGGCCAGAGAAGGCCTCCAAGGAGGTGACATTTGAGTAAAGAAATACCTGAAGAAGGTGGAGGAATAAAACATGTGGAATTTCGGTCGAAAAACATTTCAAGAAAGAGAGTAGCAATTGCAAGGGCCCTGAAGCAGGAACTTGTCTGGTATATCTGAAGAACAACAAAAAGCCAGTGAAGATAATGCAGAGAGAAACCAAGGGGAAACAGAAGGTGAAGTCAGGCCTGTGCTGTGGGCTCTTTTTGTGAAGCCTCCTTGGTCATTGTGAGGATGTTGGCTTTTATGCTGAGTGAAATGGGAAGTCACTGTAGGATTTTGAGCCCAGAAATGAGATTTTTAACTTACACTTTATCAGGATCTGATGATTGATTGCCAGCATGAGGTCGTCATCCGGACAAATATACCAGTAAGTGGTTATATTCTGCTGTGTCTTGAAGGCATATCTGATGTTGATGGTATGAAAGAAGTAGAGGAATTGGTGGTTACGCAAGAATTTTTAGCTTAAGCAACTAAGGATGGACTTTGCCATTTATTAAGATAGGAAAGATTATAGAAAGAGCAGTGTTATTGGAGATCAGGTGCTTAGTTTTGGACATCAGGTGCTTAGTTTTTCAAAAACATTTTGAAATGGTTTTGAGATAAACCAAGTAATGGCAATATCAAGTAGGAAGTTACACATGCAAATCTGGAGTTCAGAGGAAAGTTCTTTAAAGTTATACATTTGGAGATATAAATCTGGGGTTATCCATTTATAAAGCCTTGAGACTCGGCGAGATCAAATAAATGCTTGTGGACAAAAGGGAAAAAGTCCAAGGAGGGATTCCTCTGCTACTACAGCCTTTAGAGACTGAAGGTAAGGAATCTTTTCAGCAAAGAAAACTGAGAGGGGTATCCATTGAGGAAGGAGATGATCCCAGGAGTGCGATCTTCTGGAGGCAAATAAGAAACTATCTTGAGGGGGCAAGAAAGGTCAGCTGGGTCAAGAATTATTGATATGTCAAATAAGATTGAGGACTAAATATTAATTTTGGGATTTGCAACATGTAGGTCATAGATAATACTATGATTTATACATTTGGTAAGATCAAAAACATAAAAAATTACATGAGATAAGTTGTATACAGGGAGTATTGACAACACCTTTGTGGGATTTTACTGTAAAAAGGAGAGAAATTCAATAACTAAAAGGGAGGTGGAAAGTACTGTTTTTTTTACTTAGGATATAGAAAGGTAAAAAGAGGCCATTTCTACTCTTCCACAACAAGAACAAAAAACGATGTAATCTGAAAATTCACATTTTTTCTTAAATTATTAGAGAGTTGAGGTCTCAGAGCAAAAATATTATGTAAATTTTACAGAAAGACTAGGGACTCCAAAAAGAGATGGACTTCATACAATCTTGTGAGAAGACTTCAGCTAAAAGGTTTACTAAATTCTGAAAGCTAAATTTGGGCTAGCATGAGATAGGTCAATAGAAATTACCCAAACAGAAACACACACACACACACACAAAGGAGTAAAATAAAAAAAGGAGAGACTCCAGGAGCTTTGCAATAATATCAAAGGTTAGTTAGAATCTAAGAAGGAAAAGATAAAATGTACAGGACAGAAGAAACATTTAAAGATATAGTGGACAAGAGTTTTCAAAAATCAATAAAAGACACAAAAAAGAGGCTCAGAAAATACTATGCTAAATAAATACTCTTCCCTCCAGATATATCTAAAAAGTTTTCATTCAAACTGTTGAAAATCAAAGATAATGACAAAGTACTCAGAGAAAAAAGACACATTATGTACAAAAGAGCAAACATATCTTTAAAAACCTATTAATCTAGAAAACAATTGAGTGACATTTTTAACATGCTAAAGACAAAACAAAGAAAAAAAATGCCAACTGAGAATTTTAAACCCAGGGAAAATTAAGGAAAGATAAGCACTTTTTTTTTCAGACCAGCAAAAAAATGAGAAAATGTATGTAGCAGAGTATGAGAAATCTCAAAGGACGTCCTTGGCAAAGAATTATATCATAGAAAAACTTGGATTTACAAAGAAATAAAGAGTATGAGACATGGCATACATGAAAGTGAATGTAAATTTATTTATTTTTCTTAATTTTAATTGCTCCCTTAATAGAAAGAGGAGTATATATGTATTGTATGTTTATATCACATGAAAAATGAAATGAATGACAATAATAGCATAAAGAAGGATTTGGAAATGTAATGTTGTGAGATCTTTAAACTACACATGAAACTGTGATATTATTAAGTGTATATATTGTAAACCCTAGGGTAGTGGTTGGCAAACTCATTAGTCAACAGAGCCAAATATCAACAGTACAACGATTGAAATTTCTTTTGAGAGCCGAAAACCGACTTCTGCACATGGGCCATGAAGTTTCAATCACACTGTACGTGCATTTTGTGGAAGAGCCACACTCAAGGGGCCAAAGAGCCACATGTGGCTTGTGAGCCGCAGTTTGCCGACCACTGCCCTAGGGCAACAACAAAAAATTTTTAAATAATAAGCCAAAGGTGGAGATAAAATAGAATCATAAAAATGCCTGATCTAAAAGAAGGCAGAAGAAAATTGTTCTCTTGTCATTTCTTCATGCCTTTCGGTGATCTATTCTAAACAGTAAATAGAGTACATTCTAAAAAGCATTTAAGTTTTAAAAAGCTTCATTCTCTACTCTTAAACTCTACTTACTGCATTCCAGTTTGTCCCTTTGTGACTGTCCAGCCACATCTCAAGCTATTGTGTTCTCACTGATGAGTGAGCTTGGCGGGTGACTTCTTTTGTTTCCTTTTAACTCCTCCCTGAATCAGAGCCTTTACAGTTGATGTTCCCTCAGCCAGGAATGTTCTCTTCTGACCTTTTCATATGCCAAATTCTCCTCACCCTTCACATTTGAATTTACTTGTTAATTTCCTCAGGAAAGTTTTTCTTAACCCCAGAAACTTAACCTTTTGCACTCGGATGTTGAGTGTGACTCGACATGGTTATCATTAGAATAAAGGAATTGAGAAAAAAGCAAGCGAGTGCAAAGGGTTAAATTAAGTCAAACTCTATAATTGTCCTTCAAAACATTTGTTAAAATTAAAATTATTTATTTATTATTTTAGGATCTCAGCAATGGCACCTGCCTTTAGAGTACTGATCATGCTAATTATTCTTTTCTGTTCTATCTATATTAATAATAGGGTAATATGCAAATCGGTCAGGATGCCGTCACAGTAATGACCGATCAGCAGGCTGCACACGCAGCAGGCGTGGGTGGGCAGGGACTTGCAGTGTCAGGGGAGGAGCCATGGTGAAGGCCTCTGCGCCCCTGCGCCGGGGGTCCTGAGGCACACGGAGGTCCACAGGCCTCCTCTGCGGCTGGCCCGGGGTCGGGGCTGTGACAGGGGCCTCCACATGCCTGCACTGGGGGAGGGCCTGCTCAGCAGCTGCCACAGCTGCTGTGAGGACTGGAGAGAGAGACAGTGCCTGATCAGCTGCCACAGGGGCTGCTATGAGACCCGGAGAAAGAGGCAGGGCCTGATCAGCAGCTCCCATGGCTGCTGTGCTGTGAGCCCAGGTCAGGGCTCATGCAGGAGGCAACTGATTGATGTGTCCCTCTCACATTTATGTTTCTCTTTGTTTTTCCCTTTCTCTTCCATGCTCTATAAAAATCAATGGGAAAATATTCTCAGGGAGGATAGGAAGAAAGAAAGAAAGAAAGAAAGAAAGAAAGAAAGAAAGAAAGAAAGAAAGAAAGAAAGAAAGGAAGGAAGGAAGAAAGAAAGATCATATCCTATGAAAGAGATATCTTGAAAATGCCTAACAAAAGTTGTCATTTTTTTGTGGTGAAGGGACTGGAGTCCATATTGGTGAAAACACCTTGGCGGCTGCAAGGGCCAAGGGCTGGCAGCTGCAGTGGCTGGCAGTGGCATTGGCAGCAGTAGGCGGGGGGGGGGGGGGGTGATGGGGGCAGTGCCTTCCCTGAATCAGCCTGGTGGCCTCCCGCAGAGGAAGGCCAGACTGCAGCTTAGGCCCACTACCCCCGGGGAGTGGGCTTAAGCCCTCAGTAGGACATCCCCTGAGGGCTCTCGGACTGTGAGAGGGGGCAGGCTGGGCTGAGGGACCCCCCCTTCAGTGCACAAATTTTTGTGCAACAGGCATCTAGTCTATATTAATAAAAGGGTAATATGCTAATTAGACCGGATATCTTCAACAAAAAATGATGTAATCGTTTGTTGTGGGATAGAATGATAAAATGACCCACAGCCATGTCAGGAATTAATGGAGGTTGACTATAAATGGTGAGTATACTTAGCTAGAGAGAAGAAAAAGATCTAGATGTGGATGATGAATAAGAGAATAGTGAAGGAACTCAGCTTTCAGGAATGGGAGATACTTGCTCTAATTTCCTAAGGATGATCACAATCATGCTGCAAACTCTGAGAAAAGCAACAATAATTTAACTTCCTCAGCTCAGAAAAGCAACAGTGTCATTATGAGGCAGATTTCATTGTGTCCAAGTTTCCTTTATCTCTAAAATTGAAATTTCTCAGTGTTAATTTGGTTTTGGCACCAATCCCAGAGATACCAGAGGGACAAGCCTGTGAAACTACTATAGGCAACGTTTGTATGCCTAAAGAAGGTGCTAAGCCAGTTATATTGGAACCCAACTTGGTGATTATACTTGAAATCAAACATTTATGTAAAGTAAGGTGTAAATTGTAAGCCATTGTTACAGTTAGAATGTTATTTACTCAATAGAGATGGTTTAAATTTTTAGAAGGTATCCACACAGCAAAGTTGGTCTGAGTGAAATAGAAACCAGAAAAAAAAGTCATAAGCATTATTTATTATGTGAGAAGCCAGTGTAGAAGGCATGCTAAGCTGGGTCTATAATTTTTAGTGTGTACTATACTGTGGTACACCATAGAATGTACCATATTTCTATATAGAATAAAGGTTTTAGAACTGGATTTCCAAATTCTTCAAGAAACCAAATGAAATTCAATTTAGTCATTCATAGGAAGAATAGAAGATTACAGGGGTAAGCCATAGGAAATGCAGGCATGGGCTACTCAGTCTCCATCTGTTCCTCTGATGGAGCCTCCTTTGGTTATGTGCATATTTTCTCATATAATCCCCCTGTCACTCATCAAGTAAATCAAATTTATGTGAAGTTTATGTCAATTTACCTTAGAATTTAGTAAATTACTGAACAAGGCTAGGTTTTTTTCATTTGGTTGATGTTTTAAAAGAAAGCGATAAATCTATGAGCTCTTGCCTATTTGTTATACAGTTCCCCCTTCCCCTAGTTGTTGCCCCTGAAGCCGCCAAAGAAGGAGGTGCAAATACAGGGAAGGATAGCAGAAGGTACCTTTCATCTCATGTTACTTATTATAGTTCCGTGATGTTTGCTGCTAGCAGAGATTTGGTTTAAAAAATATATATTTTATTGATTTCAGAGTGGAAAGGAGAGGGAGAGAGATAGAAATATCAATTATGAGGGAGAATCATTTATCAGCTGCCTCCTGCACACCCCATACTGGGGATTGATCCCACAACCTGGGCATATGCCCTGACCAGAATCAAACCCATGACCTCCTGGTTCACAGGTCAATACTCAACCACTGAGGCACACCGGCTGGGCAGAGATTTGAGTTTTTAAGGCTAATATCCACGGACCTATTAATTTTCTCCTAGTTACCCTATCCATGTTCAAATATACTACCAGAAGGATGGGGTCCTGGAGCTTGTAAAGGTCAGATGCTCTCAATGAGAAAATGATGACTTGCCTGCTTTTCATTCAATATATTGTTACTTAGAAAATTAATCTTTAATAAAGCAGTGAACATAAATATTTAATCAATTTTTATATTGTCAAATCTGTGATAGCTTAGAGCAAGAGTTAATTAATCAATTAATCATGATTGACAAGAAACCTAGGTTCGTTTACACACTTTATATACAATCTGTAACTAATATTTGAAAAGCTTCTGCTGCCTTGGTTCTTTCCAGGCACTGGTGAATCTGACTCTGGGACTCTTGGGGACTCTGGGGTGCCACTGCATTTTGACCAATGACGAAGCCCCTGGAGTCTTCCTTCTGCTGGATACCTTCACTTAAACCACCCTCATTCCGGAAAGAATGTTTTCCCTGCTTACCACTTATCAAATGAAAGGTGGTATTTATCTTTAACTTCCCAAGACCTCCCTAGGTTTCTTTCTTAATTCCAACTTTACCAGCTATGATAAAACTCTACATCCTCAGACTATTTGTGATAGATATGCACACAGCTAAGCTCATTTTCTGTACTAAAAGGAATATCAGCTCAGGATTTTTAAAAATGCTCCTCTTTCCAACAGAACTAAAACACCAGTTTTATTCTAGAACATCATAAAAAACATAAAAAGGAAAAAGCAACAACCTAGAATATCACCACTTAAAGGCAACCATTTAAGTTTAGTTTATATCCTTCCAGTCTTGCTATTGCCTGCATATATTACTTTGTGAAAATAGCTGCATATGTATTCTCTCTAAAATGGTGTGTGTGTTAGTATTATTTGTCTGTTTTACTTAATGCTGTTCATCAAAAATGGCATAGCAAGATGGACATGAGTGCAGGAATGTGGGTTCTGGAAGCAGAGTGTGTGGTTCAAATCTTGATTCCCCTACATCTGCAAACATGGGGAAGTGATTCTTCTGCTTTAATTCTTAGTTTCCTTACCCATAAGATAAATATAATAGTGATATTTACTTCATGGAACTATTGGGAGAATCAAATGACATAATGTATGTTAAGCATTCATATACCATATTTTCCTGGCATGTAGCAAGTATTCAACAAATGTTAACTATTATATTTCCCCCATCATTATAAAATATTCAGGAATATAATTTTACATGACTGCATAAAGTTTTATCCTTGGTATATGCTACAGTTTTGTTATCTTTTCTTCTATGTTTAGACATTTAGGTTGCTTATAATTTTCTTACCTTTATAAATCTTGGGATTAGCATCTTTGTATGAAAATATTTTTCTATAGTTTAGCTGATTTTCTAAATTATCTGAAAAACAAAAAGTAGAATAACTGAGTCAAGCACAATGTCATTTTTCCTCCCAATGTGGTTGTAGTGATTTATATTTCTATCATCCTGGTATGAATATAACTGTTTCACCACACTTTTACCAACAAGTAGTGTGTATGTGGAGTCACACAAATTCCAGATGAGTTCAGGTTTCTTAAAAAATATCTATACCACTGCCACTGTTTAAATCCTTAGAAATAAATAAATGAGAAACTAAATTGATTTACTCCAACATCAATGGGGCTGGAGCAGTTTGTATGCTCATACCAAGTGGAAGGATCTGTTATTTTTATAAATGTTTTTATCATTATGCTGCCAACTTCAGGGATGTTTTTACTACCTTATTCTCTGCTTTATCATATTCCTTAGCTTGTTTATCATGTTTTGTCATATACTCAGAGTAAGGTAACATATTTAATGAGTGTAGACCACCCATTTATCTAAATGTGATCTCCAAAGAAACCACATCTCCCAATACTTATACCCTTTTATAGCCTCTCCCTGGAATGTGACAGAGTGGTGTTGCATTGCATACCTCTGAGGTAGGTCATAACAAGACTGGCAGCTTATACCTTGGACTCTTGGAAGGTATATGCACTCTGGTCAGAAGCCAGCTATCACCCTGAAACTGCCATGCTATGAGGAGCCCAAGCTAGCCATGTAGAGAGAGAATTATCCAGCTCCTATTTTTCCCAATTGTTATAACTGAGGCCCCAGAAAGGTGAATGTAGAAGCCACATTGGACATTAAAGTCTAGTCAGATCTCCACTTAACCCTAGCTCCAGCCACTGTATAACCATGACCAAAGGAAAGAACATAAGTGATAGCAACCCAGGTGAGAATAGTTGCCAGGGTTGACTAGCAGATCCTGAGCAATGGATGAATGATTACTTTGACACAATGTTTGCTGTGAAAGAGAGGGCTAAGGGACGGCCTGGCTAAAGGAACCAGACAGCCTTGATCGCCTGCCTCATTAGGCTTTTATTGTAACAGCAGTTTGAGATAAAGTTTATCTTTTAGATACAATCAGTAGTGTAAGTAATCTTGGGATGACACATGTGTTTGCAGTGTCCCTTAAGCAAGGACACCCAAAGATTAAGCATAAGGATTCCAGTAAACACCCAGGGGTCTGCACATGTACAGACTTGTTTGGAAAAGTCAAGTAATAATTAGCGGCACCTCCTTCAGCACTCCCCTAAGTCAGAATTCTGATAAACAGGACAGGCCACCTTCAGCAAACTTCTCTTATCTCAAAATGTCCTCCTTACAAACTTTCCAACCAAGTCTCGTGTGTTCCCCAACACATAGTCAACTGACAGAACCATAAGCAATAATAACAAATCATTGTTTTAAATCAGAGGTGGGGAACCTCTTTTCTGCCGAGGGCTATTTGGATATTTATAACATCATTGAAGGGCCATACAAAATTGTCAACTTAAAGATTAGTTTGGTATATTTGGTCCAACATTTAATTAACTCACCCCTAATGCCTTTTCAGGGCCAGGCCAAATGATTTTGTGGGCATTATATTGCCTGAGGGACATCCCCCATCCCTGTTAAACTATAAAGCTTTAGGATGGTTTGTTGTGTAGTAACAGAAAATCAGTACAATGAATTAATACAGAGGAAATACAGAGAGCAAATGAAATACTCCTTCTTTGAAAATTTGCAGCAAGTAAATTTTGGCTCTGTCACTGATACTTTTTGTCAAAATGAAGTCATAGAAGATAACATTTCCAAATTAATTGATGATGAGAGTGGAGAAGTGAAAGGCAATTAATAAATGAGCAGGGCATAAGGTTTCACATGGGGTTGATGGCAGAGAGAATTGAAAGAGGCTTGGTCACGTAGTCATTAAGAATCAGTTGGTACAGTATGCATGTCAAGGGTTGAGGTGGCTTGGGGATTTGGGGAGTCTAAGAGATAAGATGTTTTGGAAGAAAAAATGAAAAGTTAAACACCTTTTTGTTTTGACTGTCTGTCTTATTATAGATTGATTGATAGATTTTTGTTTCTGTCTCATATAGTTCCATAAAGGACAATATCTAGGGGCAGTGTCTATATATTTCACATATATT
Organism: Cnephaeus nilssonii; assembly: GCF_951640355.1. NCBI lineage: Eukaryota > Metazoa > Chordata > Mammalia > Chiroptera > Vespertilionidae > Cnephaeus > Cnephaeus nilssonii. The sequence continues at coordinate 26,734,431 of NC_137078.1, forward strand.
GATTTTATATTAAGGTAATTTATTAACATGTCTATATGTTTTAGCTTCCAATGGTGTTTTTTAAAAAATATCATCTTGTGAGTTTTAGGGTGTGTACTAACTACACATTTTATTTTATTATTTAATTTGCTTTATTTGTAACTGGCAGTTAAGATTACATGTTTGGGTGTCCCAGCTTGTTTGATTCAGTGGATAGAGCATCGGCCTGCGGACTGAAGGTCCCAAGTTTGATTCTGGTCAAGAGCACAAGCCTGGGTTGTGTGCTCAATCCCCAGTAGGGGGCATACAGGAAGCAGCCTATCAATGATTCTCTCTCATCATTGAGGTTTCTGACTGTCTCTCCCTCTCCATTTCTCTCTGAAATTGATAAAAATATATTTTAAAACAAGATTATTATATGTTTGGGCTACATAGGATGTGTCAGAATTTAATTGACTTAAAATTATACAAAATGACAATGTAAAGAAATTTCATTTTATTTAGTACTGTCTTAGCCACCTTTTGTCATTTTTGGTGGCTCCCAAACTCTACTGAGTTTATGAAAGTCTCTGAGGACAGTCTTCATTGACAAATTTATGGAGAGGAAATTCTCTTGAAGTGCTGTTAATGAAACCATCAGCCAATGCTCTGGATGAGTCAGAGGACAGATCCAATTCCCTTGACTTTCCTTTGAGGAGTGAGCTCCAAAAATAAAAATTATTATTAAGAGACCTTTACTCTTGACATTGGATATATTATCACTTTCTTACCACTTTCAATCATCTGTTGCCTCAGTGCAGACTGTTTATTTCTTTAAAGAGTTTTGTTAAGACTTTTACTACATGGACTTAATTATGTAATTACATAACAGACCTGGTAAATGTTTCAGTGGACCCATTCTAATCTGTGAAGCACCTAAGATAGTTTTTAAAGAACATCTAATTACATAATTACAATGCCTAATAGACCAGAATAATAGCTATCAGGAACATCTTTGGAGCCATAACAGAAAACTTATGGCCTTTAGGGCAAATAATATCAGTTATGAAAATAACCTCACAATTATATCATTATGTAACAGCACATGATGGAAAATGAGATATTAATGCTAGATATAATAAATGGTATATGCATTTTTCCTTTTCCACCATAAATAGCATTCCTTAATTTTCCAAAACTTATGTAGAAGCAATTGGAAATATGTTTATCCTGAGAGACAGAAAAACCTACAAAATTTTAGATACAGAATGGCTGTGACATTTGAAAGAAAAAAGAAAAGAGATTGCAAACATCAAATTAACTATAAAAGCATGCATATTAAATTAAAAAAACAAAATTGCATTCAAGATTTCAGAAACAATTTAAATTATATTCATACTAGGGGCTCAGTGCAGGAATTCGTGCACCTTGAAAGAAACTGTGGGCCATGAGGCTGCGGTAAGCACAGGGGTGGGTCTCGGCCCATCCTACACGCTCCTCCTGCTGTGGCCCCTGGTCCCCTATCTCCCAGCAGCCCCACTCCTGTCGCCACTGCTCCCATGTGCTGACAGTGCCGGCCCCGCTTGCACCTGCTGACTACGCAGAGTGATTGAGGCCGATGCCATCAGTGAGTGTGAGCAGTGGCTGTTGTCCCGATTGCCCCTCAGGAGCAGGGGGAGGTGGAGAAGCTCTCAGGAGTGATTGGGGCTGGCTGCCACTGCTTGCACTCACTGAAGGTGCCGAGCGATCGGGACCGGCACTGGGCACCAGCAGCGGGTGTGAGCTGGGCCGGTGCTGGCAGCAGGTGCAAGAGCCAGGCCAGACTGTGGCATGTGGGAGCAAAGAATTTTCAATAACCACCAAAGGCTCGCCCTGATGACAGCGACCATTGCCCCACCTTGGTCTGGCAACCCACTTACCTGCTCCACCATCCTGCCTGTTGCCGGTGCCCGCCATGTTCCACATGCACCCCCTGGTGGTCAGCACACGTCATAGTGACCAGTTGTTCAGTTGTTCAGTTGTTCGGTTGTTCTGCCATTCGGTCTATTGGCATATTAGGGTTTTATATATATAGATATTTGGATCTGGCATACTATACTTTCTGAGTAGTAATGAAAAAAATATCAGGAATAAAACTAAAACATGCTCAGCCCTTGAATACTATGATTGCCTTAGCTGTATGCTGTGGATGAAGATTCTGTTCAAATTTAGGCAGAAGGAAGAGTGAATTTTAATTAAAGTCCATGTTGTTCAAACATTTTTGGTGTTGGTGACATCATCCTTCAATATCTATTGAAGAAGGTATAAGCATCTCTAACATATGACTGTATTTTATAGAGCTCAAAAATCAGTCTAGGTTGTTTTATAGGCAAGAGGGTTTTTTTGTAGTGTATTTTTAAAGAATGCCTTTTATAAAACAGTCCAGAATTTGTAAAAGTATTACATGGTTTAATAGTTCTTACCCATTAAAAACTTTCATACCACAGTTCATATCTGGTGACAAAACAAACAAAAACAAGATATGATTGGCAATGGGTCCTGATACATATTAAATATACTTTCCTTTTGTTTCCAATTACTCTTCTTTGGTTTGAATAAAAACATTTATATGTTGGTAAAATTCTAACTGTATCTGCCATAGGCACAGGCTTATGTTCTCTGAGACCACGGGTATGTAGATAAATAGTTGGCATCTGTAAATAAACATTTCAAATGTTCCACAGAGCCGACAATTTTGGGAAAGTTTGTTTAAGGCAATATTGTTATAAAATTATGCAACTTTGAGTCATGAAAAATATTTAAACAATGCATTTTTTATTCACCTAGGGACAGTTATGAAAGTATGGTCAAAGTGTTCACATTCCTGTGTATTATCTTATTTTAAAAGTCAAGTTTTGCTTGATATGTATAAACTCTCTATCCTTACTGTCTTTTTTTTCTCCCCACCTCCAAAATTTGAGTGACATTCCAACAAGAGGATATAACCCTTGTAAAAATGTATACAACCAACATAGGAGCATCTAAATATATAAAGTAAATCTTGATGAAAATAAAGGGAGATATTGACAGTAACACAGTCATAGTAGGGGTATTTAACAACCCATTGACATCAATGGATACATCTTCCAGACCGAAAATTAACAAAGTAAGAGGGGCTTTAAGTGACACACTATATCAGATGAATTTAATTGATACTTTCAGAGCATTTCACCCAAAAGAAGCAGAATATACATTCTTTTCAAGTTTACATGGAACATTTTCTAGAATAGACCACATGCTAGGACACACAAAAAATCTCAGTAAGTTTAAGAAGGTTGAAATCATATGAAGCATCTTCTCTGACAATAATGGTATAAAAATTAGAAATGAATCACAAGAAAAAAACGAAAAAGCACACAAAGACATGGAGGCTAAATGACATGTTATTAAACAATGAATGGGTTAACAATGAGGCCAAGGAAGTAATCAAAAGTGTCTTGATTACAAATGAAACAAATGAAAATGAGAACACAGCAACCCGAAATCTATGGGACACAGCGAAAGCAGTCCTAAGAGGGAAATAAATATCATACAGGCCTAGCTCAAGAAACAAGAAACATTTCAAATAAACAAGTTAACTTTACAATTAAAGCCACTAGAAAAAGAACAACAAACAAAGCCCAAAGTGAGTAGAAGAAAGGAAATAATAAAGATCAGAGAAGAAATAAGCAAAATAGAGTCTAAAAGATCAATGACATTACAAACCCTCAGCTGATACCCAACTCATCAAGAAAAAAAGAGATAGGACCCAAATAAATATATTCAGAAATGAAAGAGGAGAAGTAATAACTGACACCACAGAAATACAAAGGGTTGTAAGAAAAATATTACAAACAACTATATGCCAACAAATTGGACAATCTTGAAACATAAAATCTTCCAAGACTGAATCAGGAGGAATCAGAAAATACGTGTAGACAGATTACAACTAATCAAATTGAAGCAGTAAACACTCCCAACAAACAAAAGTCCTGAATGCTATGGCTTTACAGGTGAATGTTACCAAATATTCAGAGAAGAACTAAACCTTCTCAAGCTATTCAAAAAAATTAAAGAGGAAGGAAGACTCACAAACTTATTTTACAAGCCCAACATTATCCTAATCCCAAAACCAGATAAAGACACTACAAAGAAAGAAAATTACAGGCCAATATCCTTGATGAACATATATGCTGAATTCCTCAATAAAATATTAGCAAAACAGATCTAGTAATACATTAAAAAGACAATATACCATGCGTAAGTGGAATTTATTCCAGGTATGCCAGGATGGTTCAACATATGCAAATCAATCAATGTAATATAACACATTAACAAAACAAAGTTTAACAATCACATAATCTTATCAATACATGCAGAAAAATCATTTGATAACATACAACATTTATTTATGATTGAAACACTCAATAAATGGGTAGAGAAAGAAAGTACCTTGACATAATAAAGGCCATACATCACGAACCCTCAGCTGTTGGGTAAAATGGTAAAAACTAAAAGAGTTTCCCTTAAGATTGAGCATAGAACAGGGATGTCTGTTTTTACCACGCTTAGTTAACATAGTACTGGAATTCCTTGCCACACAATCAGACAAGAAGAAGAAATAAAAGGCATCCAAATTGAAAAGGAAGAATAGAGCTTTAATTTGCCGATGATATGATTCTGTATATAAAGAACCCTAAAGACTCCACCAAAAAATTACTGGAACTGAAATATGAATTCAGTAAAGTAGCAGGATACAAAATAAGGAAGGAAGCCTGTAAGTAAAGAGAGCATGAGTATACAAATGCAAAAATGAGTGCAAGTTCCCAGTTTAGAAACACTCTGTCCCAGGGCCATCACTGGTCATATTACTGTGATTGTTGAATGGCTGCTGATATTTTGATACTGATATTATATTTTCTGTTGTGTTTTTTTTGCTGAACTATAGAGATGAGATAAATTTGTATATTGATTCCATGACATTGCTGAGCTCTTATTAATTCAAATTTAAATTAAAAATGTTGTTTTTTGGTTGTTGTTGTCAGGAAAGTGACATTTTGCTACTTCTTTGCAATTCTTCTAATACATTTTTTAAAGATTTTGAACTGGGTAGAACATTCATCCCTCATTTTCATTTCCAAATTTTAACCTTTAAACAATTGTCTGCTGTGGTTTTTTTGAGATACTCTTTATGAGATTATAAATTTTTCTCCTTTTTTCAGTTTCTAGGACTTTCTTTTTAAACACAAATAGACCTCAGAATATTAGACTTGCTTTTCTTATATCTATTAAGATGTTAGTGTGTTTTTTTCTTATTTCAACTGGTAAAAATTGACAGATATTTAAATTTTAATAAATTCTTGCATTCTTGGTATAAATCTAACTGGGCCATGATGTGTGGTAGCTGTTTTAATATATTGTTAGTTTCATTGTATTTAGGATTTTTTTAAAAAATCTTTTTTTAAAAGCCAAATTAACCTGTTTTATTTTTTTAACTCGGGAATCATTTATTTATATATTTATTTATTTATTTATTTGGTGTCAGGGTACAATCTACTTCATAAAATTAATTAAAGTAGATTTATTTTTAAAATTTATTTTTTATTCCTTGAACAGTTTATGTAAAAATTGGAGTTTTATCTTTCCTTGATTGATTAAAGCAACATTATAATTATTCAGACTTCAGTTTTTAATTTTTATTTATTTTTTGGTATAGTTGGGTTTTAACCCTTTTAAATCAATGCATTTAATGGTTATAATTTTATTTCTTTTCTTTTAAAAAAACTTTATTAACTAGAGCAATTTTAGGCTCACAGCAAAATTGAGCAGATGGCACAGAGATTTCCCATATACCACAGCCCCCACATATGCATAGCCTCTCTCACTATCAATATCCCCTACCAGAGTGGTTCATTTGTTACAATCAATGAACCTATATTGACACATTATTGCCCCAAATCCATAGTTTACATTAGGGTTCACTCTTGGCATTGTACATTCTATTGGGTTTTGACATGTGTGTAATGACATGTATCTGCCATTATAATATTGTGTAAAGTAATTATACTGCCTTAAGGTTTTTGGGGTCATAGTGTATATTTTAGCCCCAAACTTGCAAGGTTCAAATTATTAAAGGAGGCCATTTTATTGTACTTAGATTGCATGATGAGACTGAACAGGTTTTTTTTGTTTGTTTGTCTTTTTCATCTCTTTTTGGTGACAAGGAGAATTTTTATCCAGCCAAACTTTTGAGTAAGGGTCTAGCCTTCTGAAGCTAAATTCAAGTTGGGAACAGGGGGTAGTTTCAAGTTATCAATTTGTGTGAGCCCAAATTTCCCACAGTATTCCATTAAAATCTATCCATCATATGCCATAAAGTCCAAGCCTCCTGACTACTGAGATTAACAAATACTCTCAAAGAAGTCAAAGATTTACAGCCTGCTCAGCACTCTGATTTTTAGCATCTTGGTTCCTGAGAGTTCAGCTGTGCATTTATTAGGATATTCGTTATGTTTATTCCCTCAGAAATTCTAGTTTCTTTAATTGTTTGTCATGGGGAAATACCAAGTCTGTCATAATCTTTGAAAGAGACATACTCTTGGGGACTTAAAACTTAAAAGATCAAAATAAATACTTAATAATGGAGATGCTTAATTTATAAAAATAATAAACAAAAAAGTATCCTATAGGTACTATATTATGTTTTGTCAGATCTATGGAATATTATACACGTTAGTAGGAAATAAATAAGAAAAAAGAATGAGGATTTAGAATCGAAATATTTAATATAAGTTATAAGATAAATATCATTTTTGGACAAGGTCACTCATATAATAGAACACCAGACATAAGCATTGCATCTACTATATTAGGTAACAAAGAGTGTTCAGCAAATTTAAGTGGGTGAATGAGAGAATGTGTGATGGGATTGATATTATGCATCTCAATTTGAAGGAGACATTTGAAAAGAAGTCTTGTGCAGTTTTACCAGATGAGCTGCAGCATAGCAGATAGCAGATGTTGGTGCTCCGTCCATATCCCCTCAGTACTCAGCATTCTGATAGCTCATTACTGCAAACACCTGCCACTTTCTGCCTGAGGACTTCTCTGTCCCCAGCAGTGTGCTTGGCCCATATACAGGTCAGGGAGTTAACACCCCCTGTGAATAGCACTCAATTAGTGAGAGACAACTCCGTGGCTCCATACCCCAGGTTCCTCATCCCTCCACAGAGCATCTTATGTGAGCTTCCTTCCTTCCTTGTCTCACTTACCACTCTCCTCCACCAGCGCTTTCTGAGGGAAACCTCCCCACTACTCCACCTTTCCTCAAATCCTAGTCTTAGGGTCTATTTCTTGGAAGAAGCCAACCTAAGACATGGAAAATTATGGGCTAGATTCTAGGATAACTGAATCATTTCATAAACCAGTTACTGCTAATTGGGTTATGTAAGTCATGTTTAACAATTAGTTTCTTTCTTTTAAAAAATATATTGTTATTGAATTTAGAGACAAAGAGAAAGGGAGAGAGAGATAGAAACATCAATGAGAGAATCATTGATCTGCTGCCTCCTGCACTCTCCTACTGGGGATTGAGCCCACAACCTGGGAATGTGCCCTGACCAGAATCAAACGGTGACCTCCTGATTCATAAATTGACATGCAAACACTGAGCCACAGCACTGGGCTTACAATCAGTTTCTAATTATACCCTTTGAAGGTATTTTTGCTTCACCTTTTTCAATTTTGATCAATGCCTGAATAAATATAGAGAAAGTTTCTTAACAAAATTGAAGATGACAGCACTGGTTTAAGAGAGATATAATGAATATATTAGTTGACACTCAGAATCAGGATCCACGCTTATTTTATTTTTAAACTACACTAAGTGGCTCTATTAGAAAGAGCCAGGATTACAGAGAACTTAGGAGTTGGCATAGGGGCCCTTCTTCTTGTCAAAGGGGGCACAACATTGACAAAACGCCGGTTGTACTACACCCGCCACTTGGCCCAACCAATCTTCTTCTTTTTCTTGTTTGGCAATCTTGGGAGTCTTACCTCTCTCTCTCCCAGCCCAGGCCAGGGAACAATGCTGTGGCCGGCTACTTCTAGAGTGGTCAGAGCCTCCATCCCACACTGGCCCAGGCAGCGGCATCCTCTAGGGGCATGCCTGCCAGGAGCAGATTTGATCTGGAGAGATGCCCTCTGGCAAGGCATGAGCCTTGATCTGGGCAACCATCCTCTGGCTCATCACCTCGAGGGTGTGTAGCTCTTGGGTGAGGACAAAGTGCTGCATGTTGGCAACTGAACTGTGGCCTCTGCCCCTATCGTGAAGAGGAAGTCGAGAAGGACTAAGGAGCAAGGGCGCACACGTCCTAGCTGCCTGCTGCTGCATCTCATGCCACTCCACGCAGTTTTTATTTTTATTTTATTATTTATTTATTTATTTATTTATTTATTTATTTATTTATTTTTAATTACAAGGTGTGTATTTAATTACAAGGTGTGATAGTGGTTTCAAAGAAGTACACTTGAACGAAAAGAAGGAGTTGGGGTGTGTATGGGGTGGGGGCGGGGGGAGGGAACCAGGGAGATGCCATCAATTGTGATTTCTCTCATGAGCCAAATCCTCCAACTGGGCTACCATAGATTTTTTTGGTTTGTTTGTTTTACTTTTTTTTTTTTTGTTAAATTTTTTTATTGATTAAGGTGTCACATATTTGTCCTCATCCCCCCATTCCCATCCCACACCCCTCCCCACGGATGCCCCCACCCTCCTGTTGTCCTTAACCATTGGTTAGGCTCGTATGCATGCACACAAGTCCTTTGGTTGATCTCTCCCTCCTACCCCCACCTTCCCCTACCCACCCTCTGAGGCCCGACAGTCTGATCGATGTCTCCTTGTTTCTGGGTCTGTTCTTGTTCATCAGTCTATGTTGTTCATCATTTCCCCTAGATGAGTGAGATCATGTGTTACTAGAAATATACTTATAAGAACCGAATGTGAGACGAGCAATAATAGTTATGCTGACAGGCAAATGAATCAGTCTGTACTGAGTTTCGTTCTGGACCAACAGTTCTTTTGAGACCCAATTTCAATGTCCACCAGTTCCTTATGTGTACATGTCGGTACTGACTTTTCAGCTCTGGATGGTGGACAAATGGTGGTAATGCAGGTCCGACTCCCTCTGGTTTGGTCTCGCCCGGACCCAGGGGCACGGCTTCACCCGGACTCAGGGGCGCGTGGCCTCACCCAGACCCAGGGGCACATGGCCTCACCCGGACCCAGGGGTGCATGGCCTCACCCGGACCCGGGACCCAGCCTCACCCGGATCCAGGGGCGCACGGCCTCACCCGGACCCAGGATTCAGCTTCACCCGGACCCGGGGGCGCGCGGCCTCACCCGGTCCCAGGGGCGCGCGGCCTCACCCGGACCCAGGGGCACGTGGCCTCACCCAGACCCAGGGGTGCGCAGCCTCACCCAGACCCGGGGGCCACGCAGTTTTTAATAGGCTGGAAAATGGATAAAATCTAACAAAATTTTACATTAATATCTTAAGACCCTGTAATTGAGTCTCTTTAAATATGTGATTATCATTATTTGATAAAATTTTGGATGTATCTATAATAATAAAAGCGTAATATGCAAATCAAACGAATGACTGAACAGCAGAATGACCTTCTGGATGACCACACTATGACACGCACTGGCGCCAGGCCAGCCAAGGTGCGTGTGATGCAATTGGTCGGGGGGGCCCCACCATCACCCCATGATCACCCCTCAGAGGGAGGCCCAGGCCATCGGCCAGCAACACTGTAGCGGGTGTGCAGGGCCAGCCAGCAATCACCCTGCAGAGGGAGGCCCAGGGCAGCCAAGCAATCGCACCCCATGCCTGTCGCTTGCACAAGGAGGCGACTGGTGGTGGGGGAGGGGGGACAGTGCTGCACAGATGGCAAGCAGTGGCAGCGATGGGGGCAGAGCCAGCTGCTGGCAGCTGGGGGAAGGAAAGCCTTGATAGGCCTGGATTGCTGGCCAGGCCTAGGGACCCTACCCAAGGGGTTCCTGATTGCAAGAGGGCACAGGCCAAGCTGAGGGACTCTCCCTGAGCATGAATTTCGTGCACTGAGCCTCTAGTTGGTTAATAATAAACAGAAAGTTAGTTAATGTGTGTGGCTGCTGAAGATGCAGATGTGATTATGCGTTAGATTAATGAAGTAATACCTAAACCAAAGGATGTGGAAATTATGTTTAATTTCACAATACACAGACAATACTATTCTGAACATCCTGATTTTGACAGAATAGAAACAATTTCCTGAACCCTGGCTGGTGTTTCACAGTGGTTAGAGTATCAGCTGACACACCAAAGGGTCTTGGGTTTGATTTCCCAGTCAAGGGCATGTACCTGAGTTGCAGGCTGGATCCCCATCCCAGTTGGGGCCCTTTGGGAGGCACCCAATCAGTGCACATCCATGCTCTCTCTCACCCTCCTTCCCTCCCTGCACTCTCTCTAAAAATTAATAGAAAAAATATCCTCGGGTGAGGATTAACAAAAACAAAACAATTTCCTAAATGCTAGAGAAGAGTCTAAAAGCACTTGGGAATATTTTATGGAAAAAGATGACATGAATATGATTTTTAATATAAAAATAATAATAACATGATGACTGTCTTCAGTGTTTGAAAATCTGTGGGAGAGGAATTAGACATGCCTGAATGTCCTTTAGAATCATTCATGTCTGTATGTCCAGTGTCTAATCCAATGCCTTGTATAGAGTAGGAGCTCAATAAATGTTTGGTGGATGAATGAAAAATTAATGACACTGCATATGCATCCCATTTAACTGTGCCATTGACAGAGTACATACACTCTTTTATTAAAAATTTATCTTTATTGCTCAAAGTATTACAGATGTCCCCTTTCTTTTCCTATTGACCCCTTCTAGCCTGCACCTCCCCATCCCCCCTGGCCTTCACCACACTGTTGTCTGTGTCCATGGGTTATGCATATCTATACTAATAAAAGGGTAATATGCTAATTAGACTGGGTCAACCAGACATCTTCTGGTCGTCTAGTCCTCTTTCCAGACAAAGCCATGGTGGTGGGGGCTGAGACAGAGGTGGTTAGGGGCAATCAGGCCAGCAGGAGAGGGAGTTTAAGGGTGATCAGGCCAGCAGGCAGTGGGGTTAGGGGCAATCAGGCAGGCAGGCAGAGTGGTTAGGGGCTATCAGGCAGCCAGGCAGGTGAGCAGTTAGGAGCCAGCAGTCTCAGATTGCGAGAGGGTGCAGGCCGGCTGTGGAACCCTCCTGCCCCGTGCAAGAATTTCGTGTACCAGGCCTCTAGTATGCATATAAGTTCTTTGGTTAATTCTCTTACCACCCACCCACCCACCCCTGCCTTCCCTTTAAGATATGGCAGTCTCATACACTCTTTTTATTTTCCAATATCAATCCATATTTTTTGTACCTCACATGTGAAGCTGTTCTTTGGATAAGTGAAGTCTGGAAGCAGGCCCTATGTTCTTTCCTGTGCAATATCTCCCTTACAGATGTGATTCTGGATATGCAAGCTATAATGATTAGGAGGTTGATGTCTTTTGGTAAATATAGCTTCCATGTTTCCTAATGTCTTTATATAAACTTTCCTTGAGTTGATTATCTACAACACTAACAAATGTTTGTGGTGATGTTTGCTTCAGTCTTTTATCCTGGTCATTATATTTCCTCTCTACATCCGTTTGGGTTATATCATGCTTCAAAACATTTAAATCTTCTTAATATATCAATCAAATTTATGGCATACTGGATTAAATCCACTGGCTTCTGCTATTATCCCCCTTAAGATTTCATCTATTTCCCAATCATTTTTTTAACAGCATATTTCAAGATGTGAATCAGATTAGATTAAAACTTATAATGCATCCCTTTGTATATGCATTTGGGAGCTCCTCTCTTATCTAGTCCAGTGAGACAAATGGTGGTTTTATTTGGCAGAGATGGCTGCCTTAAGTACATAGGCTCTTACTTACTGTGGCATTATGAGGAGGCCAGATCCTGCTGTGCATCCTTCAGGTCCTGGTTTGATGGCCTTTCTTCTCAAATGATCCTGCCCACTCCCCAAATTCAGTTTAGCAGCACCACTGGTGGTCCCCGCAGCACTCTCTCCTGCTGTGCAGGGTTTGCATCCCACTGTTTTGTAAAGTCTGTGTACTTGTCTACACATCCTACTAGATAGCAAAAGTTTCATCCTCAGCATTTCATATTGTGCTTAGCACAGAATAAACGCTCATTGGTTATGTGATGAGTATTTGTTCAGAACAATACTTTTTTTAATCTTCAGAAATCAGTTTATTTTTTATTAAATTTATTGGAGTTACATTGCTTCATGAAAGTTATATAGGCTTCAAGTGTACAATTTTGTAAATACATCATCTGTGTATTGCATTGCGTGTTTACCACCCAAAGTCAAATCTCCTTCCAGAATAATAACTTTTTCAAAGGTGCTTTTGGCTTTGGGAAGGAGTCATTATTTTGTTTCTTATATTTCTCATTTTGTTTCCTATCTCAGCATAGTTGAACCTAAATTTATATACAGCCAGTAATACACCTTAATTATCATGCGAATTTTACACATGATTCTGTACTTGTTTCTGTTCTTCAGGGGTTGATCCACTGACACTATTATAAAGGCAGACGTTTAGAAAACCTAAACTAGGAAGATACCCTTGTTTTTTGTTTGTTTGTTTTGTTTTATTTATTAATTTTTTTTTGGTCAGAAGTGTGACCTTGCAGTGAGCTAGCTCCTATGGACCTCAGTTTCCTCACATGTAAAAGAAGGAGAGATTGGATAACACCTAAGGTGTGTTCAGGAGAAAAGATTCTTTAATTCTATGATTGAGAAACGTTTTCTATAAAAGCTTTGTATTTCCATGCCCTCCCCTCTCCAACCCCTGCAAAGGCACCCTGATCATTTTTTCCTTTTCTTTGGGCCTGATTGTCTCTTCTTGTTTATAGCTGCCACTAATTTGCTCGTTTGCTTGCTGGAAAATAGCTAATTAAAACCCACTTCAGCTAACAAGCTGACTGGGACCGTGCAAATGTCACTCTCTGCTGTCTGCTATTTCCGTTTATACTTTACATTATTAGTGTTGTTTTTCCTCCCTCTGTTATAATGAATGCGAGGATGGATTCAGCGCCCTCTTCACAGGTGTGCACGGGTCCCACCGCCACCAGCCCTGGAAAGCACTGCTGTTAGTGCACTTCAACACTTGGAGTGTTATTACCCCTGACAGTTAATGGTTTCAGACTGCATCGCTTGTTAGCGCTAGATTTTTGAACAGCTTCATCCATCTTTTTGTTTTTACAGTGACTGGCCACATTAAGTATATGTGTCTGAGCTATTAGTCCCGTCTGTTCATCGCATGCATTTCATTTGGTGTAGGGTTCTTTTTCCTTCTCTAAAATTAGTATGTATTGTCATCCATATACTTCAACACATCGACTTTTTGTTATAATTATGCTGTCATCATTGTGCTTCCACACATTTGCTAATTTATTGTAGCTAAATTAGACCTAATATTAGCAATTTTGCAGCTGTTCCTTTAGAATGTACATGGCCATATATTTTACGTTATTTAGTAATTATATTTCACAGCAAAAAAAAGGGGCCATGTTTTCAAGAGGGAGAGAGAGGAAAGATAGAAAAAAGAGGGTAAGATAAAAACAAAATCACCCAAGAGTGGGAAAGAGACAAGAAAATGAAAAAAAAAAACACACAAAAAAAACCCCACAAAAAACCAACAACAACATACCACATTCCAAAAAAATTTTAAAGGGTAATAAACAGACAGCACTGGATGCTTGTGGAGGACAGTGAAACTCAAAGGGTGTGTTCATTATGTCTGAGCCTTGCAGCAAGCAAGCCTTCTCTGAGAAAGGGTTTTCTCTGCTTTACTTTCTGTTACCAAGAACAAGCTAGCTGCTGGGCTAGCTGAGCAAAGAATACCACACGGAAGTGATGGAAGGTTTTTGTGGGAATTGCGAAGAAAAGGAGATGAGAGGCTGTGTGGGTGCTTCCATGAAAACAGGATATCCAGGGTACTTAGGCGCAAGGCTTAAGGGATTTGGTTTAAAAACAAGTCTGAAAGGCAGACTGAGAGGACAAGAAAACGAAAGTGGTTTGAATTTCTACATTGTTCAGAATAATAAACAGCTTTAAATGCAGGTTCCTGCTTTGATGATATCTGGAGATGATATCTGAAAGAATATGAAAAAAGTGGCTGCGATTGGAACGGGCGCTGGGCACCAACAGGGGGTGAGAGTGGCGGCTCCAGCGCCAGCAGCGGGTGCAAGCGGGGCCATCGCCGGCAGTGGGTGTGAGAGGCAGCTGCCAGCCCCGATCACCCCTCAGGAGCAGAGGTGGAGGTGGAGAAGCCCTGAGGGGCAACTGGGGCCAGCAGCCACCGCTCACACCTGCTGATGGGTGGACCATGGTGCGCAGGAGCAAAGAATTTTCAGTAACCACCAGAGGCTTGCCCCGATGAGCAGGTCCGGTGCCCCTGCTCACCTGGTCCACCATCCTGCCATGTTCTTCGCTCTGCCCACTTCTGCCAATGCCCGCCATGTTCCATGCATGTCCCCAATGGTCAGTGTACGTCATAGCGACTGGTTGTTCAGTTGTTCCACTGTTCCACAGTTCAGTCTCTTTGCATATTTTTTATATATATATATATATATATATATATATATATATATATATAGAGAGAGAGAGAGAGAGAGAGAGAGAGAGAGAGAGAGAGAGAGTTAGTAATCCATTTAATGGGACCCTGGGAGTCTAAAAGAATTCATGAGATGTCCCAGGATACCTGGTCCTACTCCTAGGAGGTAACTTACTAGGAGAAACTAGTTCAATAAGTTCTGGTTGTTATGGATACTGTTATATGTCTTAATAGATCCAAAACATTATGCACAAAATAAAATAAAACTTATAATGGTACTAGAGGCCCAGTGCATGAAATTTGTGCATGGGGGTGTGTGTCCCTCAGCCCAGCCTGCACTCTCTCCAATCTGGGACCCCTCGGGGGATGTCCGACTGCCGGTTTAGTTGGACATCCCTCTCACAATCTGGGACTGCTGGCTCCCAACTGCTCACCTGCCTGCCTGCCTGCCTGATTGTCCCTAACCGCTTCTGCCTGCCAGCCTGATCACCCCCAAACCCAGTGATGGGCAACCTTTTGAGCTTGGTGTGTCAAACTTCGCCAAAAAACTGAGCATAACTCGGGTAGTGTGTCACTTTGAGGAAAAAACTAACTCCAAGACTCTAGTTGCAAATGTTTCATCCTCAGGAGTAGCAGATGTTTCATCCTTGGCATGCGGCCACGTATCATCAGAAATGGCTATGCGTGTCAGTGCTGACACGCGTGTCATAGGTTCGCCATCACTGCCCTAACCACTCCCCTGCCAGCCTGATCGATGCCTAACTGCTCCCCTGCTGGCCCAATCACCCCCAACTGCCCTCCCCTGCCAGCCTGGTCACTCCTAACTGCCCTCCCCTGCTGGCCTGATCGCCCACAACTGCCCTCCCCTGCCAGCCATCTTGTGGTGGCCATCTTGTGACCACATGGGGGCGGCCATCTTGTGTCAGGGCGTGACAGTCAATTTGCATATTACCCTCTTTATTATATAGGATTGATATCTTGACCTTGAGAATATATTCTAGGCAGGTCTGTTCTTCTGGGGGTAATATGCTGCTGCCTAATGTATTAGAGATTTGGGCATACCATCCCTCTTAGATATTCGTATTTTCATTACAAATGGGACATAAGAAATAGATTTTCATTGCTGACTGCGTCCCATTCTGATTGTCTTCTTCAGCTCCTTCCTCCGTAGAGCTGAATATCTCATTTCTCTTCTCCAATCGACCAAAGCCTGCTCTTCAGCTCTCTGAATGCAAAGCAAATTAAAATGGCTGAAACATTTTGCACTGTCACTCCTCACTGGGTTTTTATAAGGAACTACATTACACTTAAAAACATGATGTTCTAGTAGTGGGATTTGGGGGAGAGTAAATTGGTGGGGAAGGCAAAAAATTTGAGGGTTTTGGAGCTTATGAAATCAAAGCGTATAGAGAGTTATGGATGTATAAACCCGGATTTTCCCCTTTGACAGGATAATGGTCTTACTGGTTGATTTGCAAGGCCATCAGTAAACCTAACCCCAGCCTCATAGACAGTCTCAGTTGGGATTTAAGGTCAAGTTGATTTAATAAATAACTGTTGAAAGTCAAAGAGACAGCAAACATCCAAATACACCAATAGCAAATTAAACAAACAAACAAACAAACAAACAAACCCATCAGGCCCTCTTTATGCTTGGTATTGTACCTTTCAGTTCATATTGTACTGAAGCACCATTGTGGTATGTCCTTTGCATGAGTTTTTTGAGTACAGAGCTCAAGTAGAATTGAAATGACAGGAGGAGATGTCCTGTCATTCTCCTGATAATCCTTTATAGCAGTGATTTTCAACCTTTTTCATCCCATGGCACACATAAACTAATTACTAAAATTCTGTGGCACACCAAGAAATACATTTGTTTTTTGCTGATCTGGCAAAAAATTAGTTATAATTTGATTCATTCATACTGGATGGCTATTGTTGTATTAGCTGTTGTTATTTTTTTTTTTTTTCATTTGACAATCTAAGGGAAAGGATGTCAGCGCCCCTGACTAAATGGTCAGGCATTGCACATTTTAAAAATTATTGCAGCACACCAATGTGTCTGTGGCACACTGGTTGAAAATTGCTGCTTTATAGACTCCAGGCCCTATTCCACAGGAATCTACTACATCAGCCTAACTTTGCCCACTGGGACAGCTGATGTTGAACTCTACCATCTGTATCAAGAATCTAAAATGGATTAAAGTCCCTTCCCTCCCCCTACAACACAGTATACCTCCTCAGGTTATAGAAATAGGAGAAATGTTCCCACTTGACTTCTTTTTCCTAATTTTAGGGCTCCAGGGCAAGCTGCTCTCCCAGATACCAGTGCAAGAGAAATAGTTGATAAAAACAGACAGCAGATTTTGAGATTTTCCAAAGCAGGCAGTAGACTTTGAGATTTTAGAGCTTTGAACAGTTTGGAAGGTACTTCCTGGGATAGAGCCTACACTCTTAATTAATCAGGTCAGTGGCAATGGAAAAACAAGAAGTCATCCATCTGAATTTCATTTAAACCCATTTCTGTTTATCTCCTTTATCATTTTTCTTCCTTGTCCCAGATTGTGTGGCATGTTATGTTGTGTGGTGGCCAGAGATACTTTCAATCACTTCTCTCAGAAGATATGTTATTTGGGTTGGTTTCTTACTATTCCAGCTTTGCCAATTTTATTCACAGAACATTGTCATTTTTGCCTTCATGTTTATTGGTAGTGGTTAATTATTGTGTTTAAATTCTGTATAACTCTAGGTAGAATTACTCCATCAAAAATTTATTGAGCAGTTAATAAGTGCCTGGCATTTTTTTAGAGGCAAGTATGAGATATCAAAAGGCTCTGTTGACTGAAAATCAGAGTCTGAAATGCTCAATATTTTATAGACTTCAGTCACAATCTTTAATTTTCTACCATCACGTCATTCCTATGGGCAACATACTCATCAGTAACCTTAATCATTAAGTGCTGTTTCTGAATAGGGGATGGAAGTGGAGAATAGGTTAAGATATCCAACACCCCTCTCCCCAGGATAATTCAAGTTCTTTTTGGCCCCACAGAAAGTGAAATAACTTTTTAAAAATCTGTTGTCACTTTTACCTCCAATTTTTCAACATTGTGCCAGAGATTTTGATTTGTCTCTCCATGGTGTATAGCAGGTATGCTTGTTTTTTCATTTTGAGAATTATGGCACTGTAGAATGGAAACAAATTAATACATACATCAGTAGGAACTGACATATTTTATATTTAAAATAAAATAATATAAAATAAAAACAGGCAAAATATGACCGTGCATTGTTAATAACCCAGGGAAAGCAGTGTCCTGATTGACTAGGTCACACAATGGATACATTTTAAACTAGGGTGAAGAGTAAGAAAGTCTATTGGAGTCCTGGTGTTCTGCTGCATTAGGGACTCTAGGAAGCCAGGCAGAGCATGGCTGCTTAGGGTTGGGGAGAAACATTGAAGCTGTAGGAAAACATTTCCTGAAAACTCTTAGGGCTCAGTGTTACAGGACTCATGTTTTCGCTGTAGGTCACCACTCTCTTTAGCAGAGTATTCGTGAGGCCCTAGCATTTATTTATTTATTTATTTATTTATTTATTTATTTATTTTAATTTAATTTCTTTATTGTTGAAAGTATTACATATGTCTCCTCCCCCCCCCCCCCCATTGACCTCTCCCCACCCGTTCCCACCCCCCAGCACATGTCCCTCAACCCCCTATTGTCTGTGTCCATTGGTTATGCTTATATGCATACATACAAGTCTTTTGGTTGATCTCTTACCCCCCCACCCCTGCTCCCACCCTCCCCTGCCTTCCCTCTGAGGTTTGACAGTCTGTTTGATGCTTCTATGTCTCTGTATCTATGTTCATCAGGAGGCCTTAGCTTTTAAATTTCCACGTTTACTCTCTTGGGCCTATTATCTCAAAAATTGTCTGTATAGGAGTATATGTGTGTGTTGCATGTCCAAAATTGTGCAAAAGTACAAGAAAAGTAGCTAAAATTAATTAAGAATTTCCTCACAGAGATCAATGTGCAGACATTAAAATGCAAGCTTACATAACTCCCCAAAATTTAGGACTTGTCAAAGGCTAAAAGATAAAATACTCAGGAAACATTTTGGTCTTCAGATTTCTATATGTCTTCCAAAAGTCTCAGATTACATGGTAAAATTACAATGCTCTTATTCACCTTAAGATGTTACCATAAACTGTGTTTTTCAAACTTTTCTACTGAAGTAATCTTAAAGCATTTTCAATGGCAGAGAAAAGAGAGCAGAGAATGGAGGGGGGTAGTGGTGATTGTGGTCAGCAGCCAGCTGCTGCAGCAGAGAAAAAATGTTTTTGAAGTCTAATATTTTATCTTAACAGTTAATGTGAATTTTCCATTCTATTTAACCATGCATTCATGGTTGTTCTAATCTTAAGTGTTTTTCCCCAAAATATTTGAATACAGGAAGAAGCCTCATATTTTGTTGTAATGATTAACAAATGAGTTATCTGAAAACACACACACACACACACCACACACACGCACACACACACACACACACACACCATACACACACACAAAACCAGCTGTGTAGCCTATTTGTATCCCATTTTGGGAAGAAGAGCCTTTATTTATCATTGGTTTCTTTAGGAAGTCATGGGGAAAATTAAGAAAGAAGAAAGGTTAATGGGGAATTTTATTAAAGATCATTGTTGTGATTATCTTGAGAACAGAATATATGTGAGCTATTAACTTAGGCTTCAGAATATACTCCTGTAGAGATAGTTTGGATTGGTCTGCAAGATTTGATTATAAGAGCATTTTCTTCTATTACTTCAAGATTTTCTATTGCCTAGCAAAATAAGCCAGTTTGCTTCCCTCTTCTTCTATTTTTAAAATTAAACTTATTGGGGTGACCTTGGTTAATAGGATCATATTGGTTTCAAGTGTACATTTCTATGATACAAGATCTGTACATTTATTGCATTGTGTGCCCACCACCCAAAGTCAAATCATCTTGCGTCACCATATATTTGCCCCCCTTTCATCTTTACTACCTCTCCATCCCCCTTCCCTCTGGAAACCACCATACTGTTGTTTGTGTCTATGTGTTTCAGTTTTATATCCAACTTATAAGTGAAATCATATAGTTCTTAGCTTTTTCTGACTGACTAATTTCACTTAGCATATTCTCAAGGTGCCTCCATATTGTCTGTCACAAATGGCAGTATTTCATCTTTTCTTATGGCTGTATTCCATAGTATATATGTACCATAAAGTCTTTATCTAATCCTCTATTGAAGGACACTGGTTATTTCCATGTCTTGGTCACTATGAATAATCCTATATAATAAAGAGGTAATATGCAAATTGACCATCACTCCAACACACAAGATGGCCACCCCCATGTGGACACAAGATGGCTACCACAAGATGGCCAGCAGGGGAGGGCAGTTGTGGGTGATCAGGCCTGCAAGGGAGGGCAGTTGGGAGGGACAAGGTCTGTAAGGGAGGACAGTTGGGGGGGACCAGGCCTGCAGGGGAGGGCAGTTGGGGGCGACCAGGCCAGCAGGGGAGAGCAGTTAGGGGCGACCGGGCTGGCAAGGGAGGGCAGTTAGGGGTGACTGGGCCTGCAGGGGAGGGCAGTTGGGGGCAACCAGGCCTGCAGGGGATGGCAGTTGGGGGGAACCAGGCTTGCAGGGGAGGACACTTAGGGGCAACTGGGTCAGCAGGGGAGGGCAGTTAGGGGTAACCAGGCTGGCAGGGGAGGGCAGTTAGGGGTGACCAGGCTGGCAGGGGAGGGCAGTTAGGGGTGACTGGGCCAGCAGGGGAGGGCAGTTGGGGGCAATCAGGCTGGCAGGGGAGCAGTTAGGCGTCGATCAGGCTGGCAGGGAAGTGGTTGGGGGATGATCAGACTGGCAGGCAGAAGTGGTTAGGGGCAATCAGGCAGGTAGGCAGGCGAGCGGTTGGGAGCAAGCAGTCATGGATTGTGAGAGAGATGTCTGACTGCCCTCGAGGGGTCCCAGATTGGAGAGGGTGCAGGCTGGGCTGAGGGGCACCCCCCCCATGCACAAATTTCATGCACTGGGCCTCTAGTGCTGCAATAAACACAGGGGCAAATAAATGTTTTCAAGTTTTTCTGGTAGATACCCATAAGAGGGATTGTTGGCTCATATGAGAACTGCCATATTATTTTCCAAAGTGACTGTACTAGTTTACATTCCCACAGCAGTGTATAAGAGTTCTTTTTCTCCTCAATCCAAAACTTATTACCTGTCTTGTTGATAATAGTCATTATGACATGTGTGAGGTGGTATCTTATTGTAGTTTTTATTCCATTTTACTAATAGTTTACTGTAGTTTTGATTTCCATTTTACTAAAGTTGAGCATCTTTTCACATATCTGTTGGCCATTTGTATGTCTTCTTGGGAGAAGTGTCTGTTGAGGTACTCTGCCCATATTTTAATTGGATTGTTTGTTTGCTGTTGAGTTGTATGAGTTCTTTATGTATTTTTGGATATTAATACCTTGTCAGAGTTGTTTGCAAATATCATCTCCCTTTCAGTTAGTTGCCCTTTTGTTTAGTTGTAAGTTTCTTTTGGTGTGCACAAGCTTTTTAGTTGAATATAGTCCCATTTATTTTTGCCTTTACTTCCCTTGATTTTGGGGTCAAATTCATAAAATGTTCTCTACAACCAAGGTCCATAAGTTTAGTACTATATTTTCTTTAATGTCATTTATTGTTTTTTTTCCAGGTCTTATATTTAGGTCTTTGATCCATTTTGAATTAACTTTTGAACATGGGGACCAACTATAATCTAGTTTCATTCTTTTGCATATGGTTTTCCAAAATTTTCACCACCAATTATTGAAGATGCTCTCTGTTCTCTATTGTGTATTTTTGGCTCCTTTGTCAAAAATTATTTGCCCACATACATATTGTTTTATTTCTAGGCTCCAAATTCTATTCTATTGGTCTGTGTGTCTGTTTTTCTACCAATAGCATGCTGTTTTGATTATCATAGCTCTGTAATATAATTTGATCTCAGGTAGTGTGATACCTCCAGCTTCGTCCTTTTTTCCCCAAGATTGCTTTGGCTATTTTGGGTCTTGTGATTCCATACAAATCTACTGATTACTTATTCTATTTTTTTTAAATGAAATTGGGATTTTGATGGAGATTGCATTAAATATGTATATTTCTTTGGGTAATATGGACATTTTAACTATGTTGACTCTTACAGTCCATGAACACATAATATCTTTCCATTTTATTGTATCTTTTTCAATCTCTTTTAATAATGCTTTATAGTTTTCAGAATATAGATGCTTCACATCATTTGTTAAGTTTATTCCTAGATATTTTATTCTTTTTGTTGCAATTGCAAAAGGTATTGTTTTTTTACATTTCTTTATCTGAAATTTCATTGTTAGTATACAGAAATGCAGTGGATTTGTGTACATTAATTTTATATCCTGCAACTTTACTGTATTTGTTTATTGTTTATAATAGTTTATTGGTGGAGTCTTTAGGGTTTTCTATATACAGACTCATGTCATCTGAAAAATATGACACTTTTACTTTTTCCTTCCCAGCTTGGATACCTTTTATTTCTTCCTCTTGCCTGATCACTCTGGCTAGGATTTCCAGAACTACATTGAATAAGAGTTGTGAGAGTGTGTATCCTTGTCTTATTCACGATTTTAGAGGTAAAGGTTTCAGTTTTCCACCATTGAGTATGATATTAGCTGAGGGTTTGTCATATATGGCCTTTATTATGTTAAGGTGCTTTTCTTTTATACCTATTTTATTGAGTGTTTCAATCATAAATGAATGTTGTATCTTAACAAATACTTTTTATGCATCTATTTGTAAGATCATATGATTTTTATACTTTGTTTTGTCAAGGTAGTGTATGACATTAATCGGTTTGCATATGTTGAACCATCCTTATGCCCCTGGAATTGTGATATATAATTTTTTTAATGTATTGTTGTATTTGATTTGCTAGTATTTTGTATAGGAATTTTTCATCTGTATTCATCAGAGATCTTAGTCTGTAGTTTTATTTTTTTTGTGTTATACTTGCCAGGTTTTAGTATTAGGGTTATGTTGGTCTCATAAAATGCGTTAGGAAATATTGTCTCTTCTTCAATTTTTTTGGAAGAATTTGAGGATAGGCATCAAATCTTTGAATGCTTGGTAGAATTCACTAGTTATATCATCTGGTCCTGGGTTTTTATTTTGAGGAGTTTTTGATGGTTGTTTCAATTTCCTCACTCACTGTTGATCAGTCTATTTAAATATTCCAATTCTTCATGATTTGGTCTAGGAAGGTTATATATTTCAAGGAACTTATCCATTTATTCTAGATTATTGAGTTTTGTGGCATATAGTCTTTCATAGTATTTTAGCATGATCCTTTGAATATCTGTGATGTCTGTGGTATCTTTTCCTCTTTCATTCCTGATTTTTTTATATTAGTCTTTTCTCTTTTTTATCAATCTTTTTAAAGAACCAGCTCTTTGTTGTCTTATTTTTTTATATAGTCTTTTTGTTCTCTATTTCATTCAATTTTGTTCTAATTTTTATTTATTTTTATTTTTTTATCAATCACTGAGCCATGCTGGCCAGGCAGAACATTAAATTTTTAAAGATACCATGTTTTCTTTAAATACTCGAATCTTTTTTAGAAGTATTAAGAGTTATTTAACTGGCTTCTAATACTCCATTTTTGTTCTAATTTTTATTATTTCCTTTCTTCTGCAAATTTGGGGTTGCTTTTGTTCTTCTTTTTCTAGTTCTTTAAGATATAATGTTAGATTGTTTACTTGTAATTTCTCCTGTTTCTTGAGATAGGCCTGTAATGATATAAGCTTCCCCTTATTTCTGCTTTTGCTGCATCCCAGAAGTTTTTATATGTCGCATTGTCATTCGTATTTGTTTCTATGTATCTTTTGATCTCACCTTTTATTTTTCTTTGACCAAGTCATTTAGTAGTATGCTGTTTAATCTCTATATATTTGTGTGTTTCTTTACTTCCTTTTTGCAGTTGATTTCTAATTTTAAAGCATTGTGGTCAGAAAATATACTTGGTATGGTTTTAATTTTCTTAAATTTTTGAGTCTAGTTTTGTTACCCTATATATGGTCTATCCTTGAGAATGTTCCATCTTCTTCTAATTGAAGTGAAGAAGTTAAGTCCACTTTGACATAGCAACCTTGGGAAGATGGACCAGGGAGGTGTAGACATAGTTTCTTTTTAAAATTTATTTATTTCATTTTAGAAAGAGGGAGAGAGAAAACAACAACAACACCAACGTGTTTTTCCATTTATTTATGTATTCACTGGTTGCTTCTTATATGTGCCCTGGACAGGGATAGAACCTGCTATCTTGGTGTATCAGAACGATGCTCTAACCAACAGAGCTCCTCGGCCACGGCCAGACCTAGTTTTGATAGAGTAAAGCCAGAAGAAGGAACATATGAAATCTGAGCCACAGCTATGAGTTTTGCCTAAAGGACCAGCATATCCTTCTTACTCAGAAGATGCCCTTACAATGAATTCAAGCCCTTCACCTCTTCCTGGACAGAAGCTTGGTAGGGACTCACCTGTAGAGGCCACCCAACTGTGTAATCCTGCTGTCTTGTGACTTTTGAAGGGTGAATTAACATTGTGAGGGCAAACATGATTGGTGTCACATTCTACTTTGTCCATACAGTCAAAAACAATTTTGCCTCTTTTCCCTTTATAGAAATATCTACTGCTAAGAAAGCTAAATTTCACTGACTCAGGTGCAAGGGTTAGGATAGGTCCCTGATTTGGATTCCTTTTAGTGTGAGACCAACTGATATAGACAAATAAAATCTAACATTTGTTGGGTGCCCTGTGTGTAAGGCTTTTACTGTCCACTTTAAGAGACCCGTACAAAGTAATACCAAGTAGATATTTTTGAGGTCTGACCTTCTCTAGAGCATGATCTGAATGAAGCCAATTCACTAATCAGTCTGACTATGCTCATTTACTCAGGGACCTCAGAAACTTGTTAAATTTTGATGGATATACTCTTTTAAAAATATTTTTATTGATTTAAGGGAGAGGGAGAGAGAGATGGAAACACTGATGAGAGAAACATCAACATCGATCCACTGCCTCCTGCACGCCCCTCACCAGGGATCGAACTCACAACCCCAGCATGTGTCCTGACCAGGAATAGAACTGTTGACCACTGAGCCATACTGACTGGGCTGATGAGTATACTCTTTAGAAGCTAAACTCAGTGTCACAAATGAGTCAAAGCTGGCTCTAGTAACTTTTAACAGCATTTTGGAAGTTGAAAATTGTTTTGAATACATTCCTTAACACGGGTGCAGATAATTCAAGTTTCCTCAGAGCACTAGTTATGAAGACTAATTCCACAGGATAAGTACTATGGAAGCAATGGTGATATTATAGTCAAAATGTCTCTTTAAAAAGAAAAAGGGGAAAAAAAGAAAAAGTAGTGAAAATAATCCAGTGTCTCCTTGTTGGGACATAATGTGTGTGCTTCTGACTCCTGGGTAATTGTGTCATCTTTGTTTTGTGCTTCAAAGTCTACTGTGGTAGGTGGACACAATGAAAATCCAGTGTCTGTTGAGTAAATACAAGGATTGTTGACTTCACGTTTATTGTAAGGATTCACAGAAATTCTTCAGACTCAGAGCCTGGTGAGTAATTTAGCTGTCCCATCCTACTGTTGAAGTTAATCAGCTACAGAGCTACCTGCACTAAATAACCTGCATAATGGAACTCTAACTTTAGTATTGATTCTATGATCATTAACATAAAAACTGTTAAAACTGTAGCTAAGAATAATTATGTTTTTAAAGAATTTATTTATACCAGGTTCTCAGAGGAGTCAAATATCCTATATAATAAAGAGGGGATATGCAAATTGACCATCACTCTATCACAAAGATGGCTGCACCCACAGCTGAGGCCAAGTTCCCATAAGGAGCATTAACGAGCAATCAGCAGGGACCTGAGGCTACACCCTCCCCTGCCCCCGTGGGGCTTGACAGGGGACTTCAGGCTGTGCTACCTCCACACCTGGCGGGGCTTAATGGGGGTCCTCAAGGTGCACTTCCCGTCCTGGTGCTGGGCTAGGGGACCTCAGGCTGCTCCTCCCGCCCCAGCGCCAGGCTGGAGGACCTCAGGCCGTGTCCCCCACCAGGTAGGGCTTGACAGGGGACTTCAGGCCACATCCCCCACCCCGGCACCAGGCCGGGGGACTTCAGACTGCACACCCTGCCCAGCAGGGCTTGACAGGGGACCTCAGGCCATGCCCCCCACCCAGTGGGGCTTGACGGGGGACCTCAAGGTGCACCCCCAGTGCTGGGTTGGGGGAACTCAGGCCGCGCCCCCGCCCAGTGGGGCTTGACAGGGTCCTGAGGCTGTGCCTCCCTGCTGGTGGGGCTTGACAGGGGACCTGAGGCTGCGCCCCCTCCCAGTGCTGGGTTGGGGGACCTGAGGCTGCGCCCCCTGCCTGGCGGGGCTTGATGGAGGACCTCAGGCCATGCTCCCCACCCAGTGGGGCTTGACAGGGGATCTCAGGCCATGTCCCCTGCCCCAGTATGGGCTGGGGGACCTCACACCATGCCCCCTATCTTGGCACTGGGCCAGGGGACCTGAGGCTATGCCCCCTGCCCAGCAGGGCTTGACCAGGGTGGGACTGGCCGGGTCTGGATCTAGCCTAATGTGGGGGAGGGCAGGGGCAGCCGAGTCTGGGTCTTACGTGATTTTGAGGTGCATGTGGGTAGGTGGGGACTTGACTCTGGGTCCCATGGTGAGCCCCAGACTCTGACAGGAGGAAGGTTTTCATATACATTTTACTAATTTTCTTTCATCTCTGACACTTCTATTATAGAGAAAGTGCAAATAGCAATATTAAATTATTTCCTCTAATTAATCCCCTTTTAATGTGCATGAATTTCATGCACCAGGTCACTAGTCTTATATAGGTGAGAAAAGGACAAAAAATATAACATGAAGATAGAAAAATTGCTTGAGTTTTGGCATCCTTGAGTAGGTAAGACGGCAATAATGGCTGGACTGGTGCTAGGAGCACAGTAACAGCAGGAAGGTGAAGGAGGAGCATGGGGGCGCACATCTGGTAGGTTGGTAGATGTGTGGGTGGTGGGAGACGGTATACGTTCTTGTGATTGTTTCAATTTTCTTAGGAAAGTTTGGTCATCTGCTGAGAATAAAGATAAGAAGTGTTGGGGGTGTGAACAAGAGAAGAAAGGAACAGTCAGTTAGGAAAAAAGGGGACAATAGCCAAGGAAAATGTATGAATTCTGGCTGTAGTAAGGTCTTACTTGAGGTTCATGAGCCCTGACATAATGGCTGTGCGGTTTGCTTTAACCATGTTAGACACATAATGAACAGTTGAATTTAATAAAAATGTGGTTTATCAAGCTAATACCTTAAAATGAGAAAGGAATAAAGGAGTTGAGAGTGTTTGCAAAAAGCTACTTTGTAGTGGTTAACCATGGAATTTAATCTGGGTAAGGAATGAGAGGGGACACTGATCATTAATTTAGATTGTCACAATGTCGTTTAAAGATTATTGGTATTAGGTATGTTATGGAAAATAAACTGAAAAAGTTAGGAACTTGGGGTAAAATAGAGGTATATGGGAGTAAAGATTTTAAAAGTACTTGCAATTATTGCTAAAGACAAGGTGAGGGTGCGATAATGCATGATTGAGAATAGGAAGACAGGCTCTCTGTGCAGAGGAATACAAGGAATGGAGAGGCCAGACTACTGAAAGGATCATGACCAGGAGTGGAGGTTAGAGTAAGAGTGAGCTGGGAGGTACAGGAATGATGGGGAATGATCTGAGAGTCAACAAGGAGAAGAGATGGATGGGATAGTCCTGATGATGATTCAAAGCAGGAGTTTAGGAATCAGAATAGGTCCGGCAGTGGTGATGAGAAAAGACTAGGTCAAATGATTCAGTAAATGTAGGAAACAATATGACACTGCTGAGAGGCCCATAAAAGATGAAATATCTCCAAATCTTCATATGACCTGATATGAATAGGAACATAGTACAGAGCCTGTGTTTCCTTCTGTGCAAGGAGCTATGTATATTATCTACTAAATTAAGCATGTTTATTTTTCTGTTCATACTGAGAGGATGAATTCTCGGTGTATTTTGCTACTCTGCTCTGCCACTTACTACAATAGTTGTGTAAACGTGAGCAATTTATTTAAACTCACTGTGCCTCAGTTTCTTCATCTGAGAAGTGGAATCAGTAATGGCATGTGTACTTTATAGGCTTGTCATAAGGAATAAAATGGGTAAACCGTAAGATGAGAGTTTTGAAATTTTGAGTCTCACCTCAGACCTCCCAGTCATGCCTATGGAATAAAGCCTCCATGAAAACCTAAATAAGACCAATTCAGAGAGCTTCCGGCTGAGTGAACATGTGAAGGTGCTGGGAGAGGGGTGTGCCTGGGGAGGACATGGAGGCTCCACACCCTTGCCACATACCTTGCCCTGCAAATTTCTTCCATCTGGATGTTCAACTGTATTCTTTATCATATCCTTTTGTAATAAGTTGATAAATATAAGTAAACTTTTTCTGAGTACTGTGAGCAAAATAATAGAACCTGAGGAGGGGGTCATGGGAACCTCTTATTGCTATAGCCATTCAGTCAAAAGTACAGGTAACAACTTGGACTTGAGATTGGCATCCTGAGCTGGAAGGGGTCATTGGAACCTCCAACTTGTAGCTGGTCAGTCAGAGGCGCAGTTAATAATCTGGGCTTTCCAGTGGTGTCTAAAGTTGAGAGGGGCAATCTTTTTTAAAAAAATATATATTTTATTGATTTTTCACAGAGAGGAAGGGAGAGGGATAGAGAACTAGAAACATCGATGAGAGAGAGACATCATCCAGCTGCCTCCTGCACACCCCCACCGGGGGATGTGCCCGCAACCAATGTATATGCCCTTGACCGGAATGGAACCTGGGATCTTCCAGTCCGCAGACCCACGCTCTATCCACTGAGCCAAACCGGTTTCGGCAGAGGGGGGCAATCTTGTGGGAGTGAGAGCTGAACCTGTAGAATCTGAAGCAATTTCCAAGAGACAGTGTCAGAAATGAATTGAATTGTAGGTTAGCTGGCATCCAGAGGATTGTTTACTGTGGTGTTTTAATCTTGTTAAAACTTTTGATGCTGAATCTGATTTAACCTCTAGATTGAGCTGTCATTTTAAAGGAGAGAAACTTGTTTAAAGGATTCCATTGGAATGTGATATCAAAATGGTGACATATGCTACCACTACAAACAACTGAGTTTCTTCAACAAAAAAATTGCAAGGGAAAAGAGGTTTACTGGGAACTTCTACATGAAAAAGTCTTAAGAGGCATATTAACTTACTGTAATATATGGTCTTTATTTGAATTCTAATTTGAACATATTATTAAAAAACTGTAGGCTTGCGGTTAGTAAACACTAACTAAATATTTGATGATACTAAGAAATTTCTAATTTTTTATGTGATAATATGTGGTTAAGTTAAAAAACTTAAGCTTTCAGCAATAAACACTGAGATATTTAAAGAGGAAATATTATACGTCTGAGGTTTACTTTAAAATAAGAAAATATGGTGTGTGGGTGGGAGTATATTTGAAAAGGGACCCACCATGATTTCATAATTGCTTAAGCTGGATTATGTGTGCATGAAGTTCATTATACCATTCTCTTTAAATTTGTATTTCTTTGGAACTTTTAAATAAAATTTAAAAAATAACAATCAGATTTTTCTTGAGAGAGATACGATGAATTTATGGCATGATAACAGTCTTATATCCCATATGCCAATAATTCCCATATTCTTCTTCTCCAAATCCTGGCATATAGCAAACAAACCAGAAGCTGGAGGTGGAGAGTCTACTTGTGCTGCACATTCAACAAAGTCACAAATTTGTTTTCAAATATTTTGCAATAAGGAAAAGCAAGATGTGTTTTTCTAACACTTTACCCTCACAAACCACATTTAGTTTTTACGACATTTGGTTTGTTTCCACTGGATTCATCAAAATGTTTATGGGACTCATCAAAATGTTTGTGGGTAAAATCTATTTGCTAAGTAACATTTCTTAGAAAAATTTTCTTAGAAATTTGCCAAAACCTTTCCTACTCTCCCTTATGAATAAGAAGTGAAATAAAGAACTTGATATGAAGACACTGTCTTTGGATTTCTTAATAAGACTAGACAAATAAGAGAGTTATGAGTTCAGCCTACTTTATTCTCTTAGTTTCAAGATGAAACAGCATTTTTCTAACATCAGAAAATGTGTGTTCTTTCTATATATTTAAGATAAAGTTCAACTGAATCATCGATCTGACTGCTGATTTATAGATCTGTGAATTTTAAAATACATTTAAAAAATTAAAGCAATGCTTTATGAGGGCTGAACTTCAAATAGTGCAAACGACCTTTTCATGAAAAGCAACATACTCTTGTCTTACCCATTCTTGCCATTTTTCCTGCTTCTTAGGGGAAAACACTGGTTTTAGTTATTCTCTCAGCCATATGGAAGGATAACTCTTAGGCATAATATTGTATTATTTATCCCCAAACATGCTGATACATTTTTATTAAATTGATATTATCTATTGGTGATAATAATAGATGAAGACTTAACCTCCTCATATAACCCCAACTTGTTTCCTCCTCCCTTTCAAATTATGCAGTCTTTCTATACTGACTATCACTACAATTTCAAAAGATACACTTGAGTTTCTATTTATTCTTCCATTAACCATAGGCAGTGCCTCTTAACTTATATTCTGTGGACTATTATATCCTGCTTTCTTTCCACCTTACATCCTTCTTATTACTTTAAATATTTCTTCAGCTCTAACTTTGCGTGTATAGAATCAAGCTTTTTAACATTATTATTTTGTACTGTAACTATTTCCTATTAGTTGACTATAGAACATCAACTCCCTCTGGTATTGTGATTTCCACTATTTTTGTTGAGAACTACAGAGTTTTGATTCTATTATCTTTTCACCTTCACTTATCCCTCATGGCCACAATTCCTTACTTAGCTTGATTAGATTCAATTCTTTACTTATCTAGTTTAGATTTAATCATGATAGCAACTCCCCTTTATAATTTTCTCCTCTCTTCTCTTTGTCTTACTCATACAGCAGAGCCTCATTCCCGGTTATATCTACATCTTCACCTGCTCTTGTCAGTACCTGCATGCTTGTACATGTCTGAAGGTAAATGTACAACTGAGGTGAATGGTCTCACTCTGCTTTTATGACCACTAATATACAATACTAGAGGCCTGATGCATGAAATTCTAGCAAGAATAGGCCTTCCTTCCCCTGGCTGCTGGCACCAGCTTCCCTCTGGCACCTGGGACCTGGGCTTCCCTCAAAGCTCTGGCTTCATCTGGAAGGTTGTACGGAAGGACGTCTGGTTTAATTAGCATATTATGCTTTTATTATTATAGACTAAGGGCCCAGTGCATCAATTTGTGCACCTTGAAAGGAACTGTGGGCCGCAAGGCTGCTGTGGGCACAGGGGCGGGTCTCGACCCATCCTCTGTGTCCCCGCCCAGCCCCTCCTGCCACCGCCACTCACACCTGCTGACAGCAGAGTGATTAGGGCCAGCACCAGCAGCAGGTGCAAGCAGGACTGGCGCCATCAGCAGGTGTGAGCAGCGGCTGCTGCCCCAATTGCCCCTCAGGAGCAGGGAAAGGTGGAGAAGCCCTCAGGGGCGATTGGGGCTGGCAGCTGCTGTTTGCACCCACTGATGGCACCAAGCAATCGGGACTGGTGCCGGGTGCTGGCAGCAGGTGTGAGTGCCAGGCGGGACCATGGTGCACGGGAGCAAAGAATTTTCAGTAACCACCAGAGGCTCACCCCATGACAGCAACTGGCACCCTGACTTGGTCTGGCGCCCCCATTTACCTGCTCCATCATCCCGTCATGGCCCATGCCTGCCATGTTCTGCACTCTGCCACCTGCTGCCTACACCCATCATGTTCTGTGCATGCCCCCTGGTGGTCAGTGCACATCATAATGACTTGTTGTTCAGTTGTTCTGCTGTTCGGTCTATTTGCATGTTAGCCTTTTATTATATAGGATATCCTTACTGTTGCCCAGTAATCATATTATATTTCCACAGCTTATTGATACTTTTACCATTATAAGCACTATTTTTATATCTTGCCCTCAATTCTTCAACTCCTTCATAGCTGCTCTCAAAATATTAGTTTATTTTTAATTTCACTAGGAAATTATAAACAATGGCAAGAGACTTTCTAAAGGCTCTGACCATCATCTTACCAGTATCTGTTCTGTGACTATGAATGAACTCTCTGTGCTCTTATCTAAAGCCAGCCTCTCTACTTGTATCCTAGTCACAATCAGCCTTTTCCTACTTCAGGACATTGCTCCAACAATTAATTGTCCCCTCTATCTCTTACATCATAGTCTTTCCTATGAATCACTGCATCAACATACACACAATCTATAAGTTCTTACATCTTTTTAAATGTAAGTTTTTAAAACTTCATTTCTTGACTTATCTTTCAAGCCAATTTTCCATTTATCTAAAGATAAAATTTCTGGAAATAGTTGTATATGAGAATATAATAAAAATCATTAAATTTTGCACTCTATAGTGGTAAATTGTATGGTGTTTGAATTTTATATCTCAATAAAGCTGGTACATAAAAAGGAGCTGTATATTCTACTTCTTTTGCTTTTCTACTTTCTTTCCTCCCATTTTCTGTTGAACCCCCTCCAGTCTTCATTTTTACCACAACACAGAAGCGCTCTCATGAAGATTATCATTTATCTCTCTCTGCTAAATACAATGGTCTCATGTTAGTCTTCCTCTTCATGCATATTAGTTTTGACACAGTTGGTTATTACTTCTTTAAACCATTTTGTTGTTCACTTCCAGGATACTTGATGCCCCTCCTCCCTCACTGGCTGATTCGGCTTACCTAACTGATCTCTCTAATGTGGAATGTCTCAAGGCTCAATCCTGTTATTCATTCTGATCTCCAGCTATATGACTTTCCCAGATGATCTCACCCAGTTAATAATTTTAAAAAAATATATTTAAAAAAATATATTTTCTGACTTTATTTAAAATTTAAGGTAGCCTGGCCAGTGTGGCTCAGTTGTTGAATGTGGACCTATGAACCAGGAGGTCATGGTTTAATTCTCAGTCAGGGCACATGCCCAGGTTGCGGGCTCAATTCCCAGTGTGGAGCATGTAGGAGGCAGCCTATCGTGATCCTTTCTCATCATTGATGTTTCTATCTTTCTCTCTCTCTTCCTCTCTTCCTCTCTCTCTCTCTCTCTCTCCCTTCCTCTCTGAAATCAATAAAAATATATTTTATTTTTTTTTAGCAATTTATGGTTTTAAATTGCATCTATATGCTATTGAAATTCAAATTTATATAGTCAACCTGATTTCTCTTCTTATGATTCATATATACAATTAGCATATCCATTTAGTAATTCTTTAAAAAATTAGTCAGATTATTTTGTTCTTCTATTTTACATAGTGTGGTAGGATTGTATTTTCTTTGCTATGGGCTCAGTGCTATTTAAATGAGAATTTTTCTAGTATAAAATTAGAAAATGAAGCTGGGCCCTAGCTCAACCAATGAGCTATATTGGCCAGGGCTACTTTTTGCTTTTGAAAACAAACTGTTGCATTAGCTGGTTTGGCTCAGTGGGTAGAGCATTGGCCTGCAGACCAAAGAGTCCCAGGTTTGATTCCAGTCAAGGGCATGTACCTTGGTTGCAGGCTCCTCCCCAGGCCCGGGGCCTGGTCAGAGGGCATGCGGGAGGCAACCAATCAATGTATCTCTCTACTATTGATGTTTCTCTCTCTCTCTCTGTCTCTCCCCCTCCCTTCCACTATCTCTAAAAATAAATGGAAAAATATCCTTGGGTTAGGATTAACAAAAATAAAAAAATTTCCACCATTTTATAGAAAAATGACCTCCTACTAATACTTCATTTTGTTATACAATCCATCAGCTAGTTTATCTCAAATTCTCCCAAACTGTTAATCATTTTACCCTTCGATTTATTTTAAATCTAGACATATTTCTTTCTGCTTCTGTCTGGACTGGATGCTCTTTAGGATTTGAATGAATATCACCTGGAATGTCACTGACTACTCTTCTTGGTTTTATACATTGTTTACTGGATCCCATCATTCTTTGCCTTGTTTTATTTGCAGAATTGTAGGAATGTATCAAAAAAAAAATCCTGAGAAAAAATGAAATGTTTTTATTCTGATTTAAGTTTTGAGTGTTTGGCTAGATATATAATTTTAGATTAAAAGTATGTTTTCTTCTTAGTAAGACTCACTGTACTGTCTTCTAATATCTACTTTTGCTGATGAAACATGTGATGACCTATGATTCTGAAGTTTTATGCACCCAATCATTCTTGAATCTCTTCTTTGCTGTTAAGAGATTGAATAATGGCATGTCCCATTTCTAGAGTTCTTTATTTGTTTGTGTAGACCCAAGGTTCTGATCTATATAATATTTCTTCTTCTTGAGGAATTTCCTTTAATATTTCTTATATAATATTATAAGTAATTTATTCCTTCAGTTTTTGTTTGTCTGAGAAAGTTTGTATTCCTCTTTTATTTTTGAAGTATGTTTTTCCTGGGTAAAAACTTTTTTTATTTTAGCACTTTTAAAGATGTCACACCATTCTTTCTTGCATGAATGCTTGATGATGAGAACTATGCTGTATTTCTTATCTTTGTTCCTCTCTCTATATATCCTTTTTTTCTGAATCCTTCAAGATTTTCTTTTTATTTGAGTTTTTAGCATTTTCTTTTTTTTTAATATATATTTTTTAAATATATATTTTATTGATTTTCTACAGAGAGGAAAGGAGAGGGACAGAGAGCCAGAAACATCGATGAGAGAGAAACATCGACCAGCTGCCTCCTGCACACCCCCGACCGGGGATGTGCCCGCAACCAATGTAC
Organism: Cnephaeus nilssonii; assembly: GCF_951640355.1. Taxonomy (NCBI): domain Eukaryota; kingdom Metazoa; phylum Chordata; class Mammalia; order Chiroptera; family Vespertilionidae; genus Cnephaeus; species Cnephaeus nilssonii. The sequence continues at coordinate 26,769,162 of NC_137078.1, forward strand.
ATGCCCTTGACCGGAATCGAACCTGGGACCCTTCAGTCCGCAGACTGACGCTCTATCCACTGATCCAAACCGGCTTCGGCAGTTTTTAGCATTTTCAATATGACAATGTCTATGTTTTATTTTTGGTATTTATTCAGTTTGATTTTTTTTTTCTGAGCTTGACCTGAAGTTTGGTGTCTTTTATTAAATTTAGAATATTCTCTCTCATTATTTTAAAAAATATTTCTTCTGTTGTTCTTTATTCATCTCCTTCTGGTATTCTAATTATGCATATGTTAGAGACCCTTTGATACTGCCCCACAGCTCTTAGATGCTCTGCTCAATTTTTTTGTTTGTTTGTTTTGCCTCTTTGTGTTTCTCTTTGCATTTCTTCAAGTTCATAGGTTCTTTTCTAGTTGTGTTACCTCTATTAATAAGGCTTTCTTTGTCATTGTTACTGTGTTTTTGATTTTTAGAATTTCCATTTGATTTTTTTCTTATAGTGTCTATCTCTCTAGTGAAATGACAATCTGATCATGCATAGTTTTACCTTTTTTTATTTGACATTTTACATATTAATTTAAATATTATTTTACTTTTTCTATAAGATATTTTCAACATCTGTGTTATATCTGTGTCTGATTCTGTTGATAGTTTTTCTTGCTTTTATTGTATGCTTTGTGATTTTTTTGTTAAAAGCTGGAAATGTTGTATTGAATTAAATGGTTTTTATTCTTAGTGATGATGAGGATAAGTATAGGCATGGCTTTACTTATGGTAAGGCTTTAGTTTGGGAGTTTATGTTGATCTTATATAGAGGTGAGCTGAGATAGAAATTTTTGTTGTTATGGTTACCTGCTGTGAACAACAAACTTCAAATCACTCAGAGATATCTTGTGCTTAGCATGTAGGCTAGTTTGCTAGACAATTTACTTAATGTCTCTTCTTTACTTGTGACTTCCCTTTGCTTTACTCCCCTGAATTTGTCTTATGCAGCTCTACCAGCTGTTTTCCACAGTCAGTTTTACTTGAAGCTTGTTAATGTGTTGATGGAGAGTAGTGGAGGGTAAGTTCTCTAATGCTCCAATGAAATTTCAGTCTAAGGCAGGCACTATGACTCTGAATATCCAGGATGGCTTTCACAAGTATTGCTGCCTCTCTTCTAAATGTAATACTGGTTCTAGCACCACATATGCTTGCCTCTTCCCTAGTGGTAGAGTATATTTTTCCCTCCCATAGCTTTAATGTGTGCCATTATTATCCTAAGGTTATTATTTTGGTGATCTCCTTTCTCTAGATTAAGGTTTTTATTCAATACTAGAGGCCCAGTGCACGAAATTTGTGCACTTGGGGGGGGGGGGTTCCCTCAGCCTGGCCTGCACCCTCTCACAGTCCAGGAGCCCTTGGGGATGTCCGAATGAAGGCTTAGGCCCACTCCCTGGAAGACAGTGGGTTTAAGCCTTCAGTCGGACATCTTTAGCTCTGCGGCGGAGCTCTGGAGAGGCTCCCGTCACTGCTGCTGCACTTGCCAGTTGTGAGTCTGGCTTCTGGCACACTGACCACCAGGGGGAAGCACCTGCATTGAGAGTCTGACCCCTGGTGGTAAGTGCACTTCATAGCGACCGATCATTCCACTGTTCGGTCGATTTGCATATTAGCCTTTTGTTATATAGGATGGCAGAGAGGAAGGATGGGTCTAGTGGACTTTCAGCTGTGGGTGCTAATTCTCCTTTCCCAGCCAGCACTTTGAAGAAATATTTCTCAAGATTCTCTTCAATCTTTCTTGTGAATACCTGGTAATATTTGTGGATGAAAAGTCTTCAAGAGGGTTAGAGCTTCATATGCCTGTAGCAACCAGTGGTTCACAGTAGTATGCTCTTGTATTTTTTAAATTCTTTTAAAAGCTTAGCTGAATCTTGCTAGCTTATATGGTATCCAGTAGTAGATTTCCTAGGTTAGCAAATACTGGGGTACTATTTCTCCCTGGCTTTCTCTGTTCTCATATTTCAGGTTTTGTTATTTACCCTACATTCGTGGGTTTAGGGTCAGACCCATCTGTTCAATAAAAATTAATTTTCAGTTTTGTTTAGCTTGTTTCTTGTCATAACATTGGGAGCAATGCTCTTTCCAGATCTGCATCTATAAGTTCATAATGACATGTTTAAATACGTTTTTTATTCTTTAAAAAATATGGTAAAATTCACTCTTTTTAGTGTACAGTTCTGTGAGAATTGGCAAATATACACAGCAGTGTAACCATCATTACAATCAATACATAGATTAAATAAAATATACCCTTTGCTCATTGTAGTCATTCCCTCTTCTACTCCCAGCTCTGGGCAATCACAGATCTTTTTCTATTTCTATAGTTATCCCTTTTGAGAATGTTATAAAAATGAAATTTCTTGGCCATCATCACATCAGATATTTCTTTTGCCTGCTCTCTGTCTTTGCTTGTATATATATTCACTCTTGGAAACCCTGTTTCATTTCACAATTATGTGTTTCAGTTTGAATAATTTCTTTTGATCTTTCTCAAGTTCAATATTTTTTTTCTCCATTATATCTAGCCTATTGATTAGCCTATCAACAGGGTTCTTCATTTTCCTTATAATTACTTTCTGTTTAGTATTTCCATTTTACTCTTACATTTCTCATCTGTTTATAAACGTTGCCCAGTCGCCTCCCCAATACTTTAGTATATTAATCATAATTATTTTAAAATCCCTGTAATAGTTAAAACATTGTGATAATGAATAATCAATTGCCTGGAACTCAATATTAAAGGAAAACATTCCATTTTTGGCTTGGTTTACATCTGAGTTTCTACTTCAGGACACCAGTGAATTGAGCTGGAGCATATGGCCTATATTAGATAAGGCCCGAGGGCCTCTTCTTGTCCTGTAACTAAGAGCTGAATAATACCACTGGTTATAATATGTATCCAAGACAAAGAGAGGAGTGGAGTTCACCTTATAGTTCTGACAACACAGGTGGAAGATGAAGATGAGTAGAAAACCACAGTGCAGTGCAAGGCTTTATAACTACAGTGACCACTCTATAGAAATGTGGGCAAGTCAATATCTTGGTATCCCTAGAAGAGGAAAAGAACCTGTATTAGAAGGGAGAACCTGGAGAAGATGCCTCTTTGGATGCATACACCAAAATGCATTTAAATCATTTTTGTATATAATTTTACAATCCATACTATGTTAGCTTCTCAAATATCTGGATAAGTTTTACTCCATTGAGACTGAGATTAGTAGCCTTTAAGTTTTACATAATAAAGGTGTTCTAAAGCTAAAGAGAGAGAGAGAGAGAGAGAGAGAGAGAGAGAGAGAGAGAGAGAGAGAGAGAGAGAATAAGTGGAAAACCACTTTTTAGAAAGCATTTGGATAAAACAGCAATATAAATGTAAATAAAAATAATAAAAAGTAGGGAAGTGGAAAGGTATCTGCATAGGTAAATTACAATATTTAAACATTTTCATGCAGACTGTTAATCTCAAATAAAGAAATATATTCAGAATTTTTCCACATAAGGTGAATGAGAACATCCAACAAATTTGGCCTGATTCCTGGCTCTTTCATACTTAGAGAACTTAAATCTTTATATGCTTATAAGTATGTTATCAATACATACTTCCTGACAAAAACCCATACTTTACACAGGTTAGTGAAAATCATGTACTATTATGAATGGACTGCATATTAAGGAAAGAAAAGAGAGTGCTGAGACAGAGGAGTGTGGCCTGAGCTTAAGTGAAATCTTAAAAACTAATCACTGTAAAAGCAAAGGACTCATATAAAAGGGAGATTGGCCATTTTTTAACCCAATTTTGGGTATTGTTTGTTTTATGCCAAAATCACGTATGTACACTGTGATTTAATTTTATCTTAAAGTAATAACACACACGTAAAACTAGCCATTAAGTATGAGACAGTAAAGTAATTTGAAAATTTTCCTACGGCATAATAAATTAAGCATGGAGAACACTAGGAATGCAATTTGCAGTCATTTATAATGCAGTGTTTTATGTTAATAATTCAAAATCACATGCTATTTGAAGACCTTTCTAATTAATGTATTTATAACATTATCTACTGTGACTGTTTTGGTTCCAGTTAGCTAAACGTTTCAACAGAATTTGCTTGTTGTTATTTAGTGTTTGCTTGATGGCACCAGCAGTATCGAATGTGGGAATAATGGAAGATGGTTGTACAGGTTATTTTTCACATTGTGAAAACCCCTTTCTGATCACATCTCCAAACAGCTCATCAATGACTGCCTCCTCCTCTTGTACCAAACCCACATGCTTAAGACACGTTGTTTAAAAGTTTCAAATGAAAGGGAGACAAGTACCTGGATCAATAATTAATTGAAGAAGAAAGTTCCTACCTTGTTAAAGAGTCTTTTAAATATTAAATACATTTCATAACTCAAATCCATAGTCACTGACATTTCTTGAGAGTTGATAATCATGCCTGTTAGGGGCCATTTCTTTATATTATCATCTTTATTTGGATGTTTTTGAACATCAGGAGAAAACTAAATATTCATAAGTTGGCTTGTTGAAGTTTTATGATAATTGGAATTCATCTAAGCAAAGTTTAATCCTCCTGAGGGTATTTCAGTAAAACTAAAGAACAAAACAATTTCAAAACCAAGAGTAGTTTAATTAGGAATTCAAAATTGACTACAGTGTTACCTCGTATACTAATAATAAGAAAAACACTACTGGTCTTATTTCTTGTTCTATATCCAGATGAGTCAAATATTAATTTCCGAGTCTCAGAGATTCTGTGAGATTTTGTATGATTCAAGTAGAGGTGAACATACCTTCTTTTTCTCACCAAGAAGTAAGGCATTTTCTATCTCTCTTGGATCACTGATATGTTCTGAATTGGACAGAATAATTCATACCCTCTGTGAGTCACATTCAGATTGTACATTATTGCTACTCACTTGACAACAGTGGAGGCAGTGTTTAATCAACACAAAACTTCATCCCTACCATCTATGGAAAGGAGATAGAGAAGAGACTGTAAAATGGCCGAGTAGATTCGGAAACACTGTCAGTTAGTCCTTGTGGTATGTTTGTTTTTGATATTATATCAAAGTTATTGCTTTGACACCTAAGGCCTACTTACTGATCATGGAACTGGAACACTTAATAATGTGACATTGGGAAAAACTATAATATACTGATGGTTGTGAAAATATCTTAACTTTTGAAAGTATGTTGTGGTTTTTGAAGAGAAAACAAATTATGTTATAAATACACATGGCCAAGATTTTAAACCACAGAATGTTCTTTTAAAATTATGAATTTAGGAAGTTCATTCTATTGTCAAAGGAAGGAAATCATAAAAAATGTAAAAATATAAGAGCAACATTGAAATAATTATATTTCTGCAAAAATAATGATAAAGCCCCTATGTGGATAAATGTGAAAGATAACAAGAAAATTTTGTACCTTAAAATTAGACATTACCAAATTATTGTGCAATGTTTTAACTGGGAAAACATACAAATCTGAAAGTTCCTATATTTTACTTTTTTGTTTTCTTTTCCCATCTACAAAATAAAATAACTTCAAATAACTTAAGAGTTTTTGTGTCCCCTCAGATTTTTAAATGATTTTACTTGGGGCCTGAATCTAGAATGAAATATTAGAGACATCAAATTGGTTTAGTGACAGAACCTTGTGGGTCAGGTGTTTCGGGACCTTCTGTATAACACTGGGTAGAACTCACTCTAGATTCTGAGTCTCCTGAGTTTCCAGTTTTGTACAGTTGAGTCTGTCTGTCTGTCTGTATATATCAAGCTACTATTTCTTTCTTAAATTGAATGAAAGAACCCAAGCACCAAATAGTATATGCTGTGTGGTTCCTTTTATATGGAGTTCAATATCAGGCAAAATTAACTTATGGTGACAGATGTTAGAATAGTAGTTACCTTGACAAAGGAGTGAGTAGTGAAAGGGAAGTTTGTCCTGATTGGCTTATTAGAGGTCACAAATAACATGTATATTCTTTCAAAACTTGTAGATTTAAATATCATTACAAGCAATAGTTAGGACTGAGGAAATAGAATGGTGATGTACTAATTTTTATGAATTTTAAAGAAAGTTCTGGGATAACAAGGACTGGTGACTTAATAAGCTCAGGAAAAAGTTTTCCCACTTATGAAAAGTTGAGAACCAAGTGTTCTGGGTAAAAAGCAGAACCAAAACAAGGGAACCAATTATAGTTGGGAATTTCTTTTCTTATGTTTCTTTGAAAATTTTACTGATCTTGAAAGGCTTAGATTTGATGCTGGCTCTCTCAGACGTAGAAAGTTTAATCTCTACACCAGGGGTCCTCAAACATTTTAAACAGGGGACCAGTTCACTGTCCCTCAGACCGTTGGAAGGCTGGACTATAGTTTAAAAAAACTATGAACAAATTCCTATGCACACTGCACATATCTTATTTTGAAGTAAAAAAACAAAACGGCAAAAACACCCGCATGTGGCCTGCGGGCCATAGTTTGAGGATGCCTGCTCTATATGCTCTAAGTCTGATATCAAGAAGTACTTCCTCCCTGGGTCCGGGAGAGGCCACACGCCCCTGGGACCAGGTGAAGCCACGTGCCCCCAGGACGGGGTGAGGCAGCGCGCCCCTGGGTTCGGGTGAGGCCACGCACCCCTGGGTCCGGGTGAGGCTGGATCCCGGGTCCGGGTGAGGCCGCGTGCACCTGGGTCCGGGTGAGGCCATGCGCTCCTGGGTCCAGGTGAGGCCACACCCCTGGATCCAGGCGAGACCAAACCAGAGGGAGTCGGACCTGCATTACCACCATTTGTCCACCATCCAGAACTGAAAAGTCAGTGCCAACATGTACACATAAGGAACTGGTGGACATTGAAATTGGGTCTCAAAAGAACTGTTGGTCCAGAAAGAAACTCACTACAGACTGATTCATTTTCCTGTCAGCATAACTATTATTGCTCATCTCACATTCGGTTCTTATAAGTATATTTCTAGTAACACATGATCTCACTCATCTAGGGGAAATGATGCACAACATAGACTGATGAACAAGAACAGACCCAGAAACAAGGAGGCATCGATCGGACTGTCGGGCCTCAGAGGGAGGGTGGGGGTAGGGGGGAGAGATCAACCAAAGGACTTGTGTGCATGCATACGAGCCTAACCAATGGTTAAGGACAACAGGGAGGTGGCGGCTTCCGTGGGGGGTGTGTGGGATGGGAATGGGGGGATGAGGACAAATATGTGACACCTTAATCAATAAAGAAATTTAAAAAAAAAAAGAAAAAAAGAAGTACTTCCTGACAAAAATCCATGCTTTGTACAGTTTAGTAAAAATCCTATATCCTTTCTTTAAAAGATAAATTGAGGTTTGCATTATATTTAGCAAAATATGCAAATCTTGAGTGCATAGCTCCGCAAATTTTTACATAGGCATGCACCCAAGTAATTGGGAATTGGATATTACTAGCCTCCAAGAGAGTTTCCTTAGGTCCTTTTCCTCTCAATGATTACACTCTCCTTGGTTATTTAAAAAATTTCAGTTAGAGCAAGAGAGAGAGAGAGAGAGAGAGAGAGATGTTGACTTGTTCCACTTATTTATGCATTCATTGGTTGTTTCTTTTATGTGCATTGACTGGGGAGTCCTACCCACAACCTTATGGTACCTGGCCAGGAATCTCATTGGCTATTCTGATTATCTCTCTAGATTAGTATTGCCTGTTCTTGAAGTTCATATAAATGGAATTATACAAAATTTACTCTTTTGTCTGTCTGACTTTGATTCCAGACTCTTGCCTCAACCACAAACTTCCCTGTGCTGATGTTGCAGGATCCAGAGTTCTCTGGCTCACGATCTCTAGTGATTATACATCTTCTCCTGCAATGTGGGGTGGAGTTTTTGCCTTCTATCTTGAGTGGCAATGATAACCTAAAGGTCCAATTACTCTTTACAGTCTTTTATACAATTCCCTATTTAAGCTTTCACTTTGCTGTGGTGACAGATGCCTCCAATTTCTTAGTTTTCCTAGAGCTCTGGTCGTTGATTTGGTCTGCTTCTTATCAGCAATAAATCATCTATTTCTGTTCAATCATTATCTCTATGGCAATTTGTCCACAACTTTATTTCATGTTAAACATAATAGAGAAGAAAGAGAACTAAGAATTCGACAATCAGAATATTAGCTCTGGTTCTATTGATAACTAGCCAAGTGACCTAGGAAATCAAGTAGCTACTCATTTATAATTTGTAGCTTGTAAAATAAAAGAATTGAAGCATGTGCAAGGTATGGAAAAACTATGAAGACAGTTTATATTACAGTATAGGGCTAACAGTAAAAGTAAGTAATGTAATCAAGGTAACACTGCTACTAAATGGCAAAGAACCCAAGCTTGTCTGATTGCACAAAGGATAGTAGTGGAGTTCATTTTTGATTTTTCTCTCTTCTTATTAGCAGTTAGAATTCATTTGTTTGTTTATTGTGGTCCATTCTTATTCTTTTGCATGTAGATATATAGCTTTTCCAACACCATTTTTGAAAAGGCTATCCTTTAGGCTGGCAGAGCAGTGGTTAGGGGATGATCAGGCTGGCAGGCAGAAGCGGTTAGGGGCAATCAGGCAGGCAGGCAGGCAGGCGGTTGGGAGGCAGCAGTCCTGGATTGTGAGAGGGATGGGCCTAAATGGGCAGTCAGACATCCCTCGAGAGGTCCCAGATTGAAGAGGGTGCAGGCTGGGCTGAGGGACATCCCCCTCATGCACAAATTTCATGCACCAGGCCTCTAATATATATATCTAGTAGCCCAGTAACTAGTCACCAGTAGCTCGCCAGTAGCTTGCTGCTGCCCTCCAGTAGCTCTCCTCCTGCTGCCTCTCCTTCCTGTAGCTTTCCCCAGCCCCCTCCCCCCTCATAGCATGCTGCCCTGCCCTCTCCTGTAGCTCTTCACTGCCCGCTAGCTCATTGCCACCCTCCAGTAGCTCTCCACCCACTGCCCAGCCCTCCTGTAGCTCCCTCCGCTGCCCCCGCCCCCCTCATAGCTTGCTGCCCTGCCCCCTCCTGTAGCTCTCCGCTGCCCGCTTGTAGCTTGCTGTCCAACCCTCCTGCTGATCCATGATCCAGTCATTACGTAGTCGGTCATTATGATTCATGGCATAACAATCATTTGCATATTACATCTTTATTATATAGGATAAAAGCATAATATGCTAATTAGACTAGACATCCTTCTGGAATCTTTCCGAACAACCTTCCAGACGAAGCCCGGGTTGCGAGGGCCGAGGTGGGGACTGAGCCCCTTGCATGAATTTTGTGCATCAGGCCTCTAATATATATTGATTTCAGAGAGGAAGCGAGAGGGAGAGAGAGATAGAAACATCAATGACAAGAGAGAATCTTTGATCAGCTGCCTCCTGCATGCCCCCTACTGGGGATTGAGCCCACAATCTGAGTATGTGCCTTGACCTGGAATAGAACCATGACGTCCTAGTTCATAGGTCAATGCACAACCACTGAGCAACAGTGGCCTGGCTAATATGGAAAATTTAACAATATTAAATCTTCTGTTCCACAAACATGAGATATCTTTTTATTTATTTGTGTCTGCTTCAGTTTCTCTTTTCAGTTTTTTAGAGTTTTCAGAGTACATATCTTTCACCTGTTTGGTTAAATATATTACTAAGTATTTATTGTTTTTGATGCTTTTATAAATGGGATTGGTTTCTTAAGTTATATAAAAGATATTTTATTGTTAGTGTATAGGAATGCAACTGAATTTTGTAGATTGATTTTGTATACTGTATATAAAACATTTCATCTATAGAAAAAGGCAATTTTACTCCTTCCCAATTTGCATGCTTTTTATTTTATTTTATATATTTTTTGTTGCCTAATTGCTCTGGCTAGTATTTCCAGTACTATGTGAGACTGGGCATCCTAGTCTTTTTCCTGATCTTAGACAAAAAGCTTTTAGCTTTTCACTATTGAATATTATTTTAGCTGTGGGCTTGCCATATATAGCCTTTATTATGTTGATGTATATTCTTTCTTCATCTCATCTGTTGAGAGTTTTTATTATGATAGGATGTTGCATTTTTTAAAGGCTTTTTCTGCATATATTGACATCATCATTTTTATCCTTTTTACTGTTAATATCACATTTATTGAATTATATATATTAAACCATGCTTACCTCCCAGGGGTAAATTCCACTTGACCATGGTGCATAATCCTTTTAATGTGCTGTTGAATATAATTTGCTAATATTTTCTTTAGGATTTTCACATATGATTTCATGAGGGATACGGGACTATACTTTTTTTCTAGTATACTTGTCTGACTTTGGTTTTCAGGCAATGCTGGCCTCATAAGATGAGTTTGGAAGTGTTTCCTCCTGTTCAATACTTGGAAGTTTATGTAGTGCTTCTATTTTTATTTGTCTCAAGATATTTTTCTATTCCTCTCTTGATTATTTCTTTGACCTTCTGATTGTTCATGCATGTTTAACTTTCACTTATTTATGAACTTCCTAGTTTTCTTCCTGTTATTGATTTCTAGTTTTATGCCACTATGGTCAGAAAAGGTGCTTGCTATGGTTTCAGTCTTTTTAAATTTTAAGATTTGTTTTGTGGCCTAACATATAATCTATCATGGATAATGTTCCTTGTGTGCTTGAGAAGAATGTATATTTAGCTGTTGTTGGAAGGAATGTTCTGTAAATATATGTTAAGTCCATTTTGAAGTATAGGTCATGTCCAATGTTTTATTATTGATTTTCTGTCTGGTTAACTTCAATAAATGTGGTATTGAAGTTCCCTACTACTATTGTATTGCTGTCTATTTCTCCTCCCTTTAGGATAATTCATATATGCTTTCCATAGTTAGGTGCCGTAATGTTGGGTGCATAAATATTTATAATTGTTATATCTTATTGATAAAGTGACCCTCTTTATCATGATATACTAATTACCTTCTTTATTTTTTGTTATAGTCTTTGGCTTAAATCTATTTATTCTGATATAAGTATAGTTAACCCTACATTTTTTGTTTTCTATTTATATGGAAAATCTTTTTTCATCTTTCAGTTTATGTGTGTTCTTTTTTTAAAAAAAATATATTTTTGGTTTCAGAGAGGAAAGGAGAGGAAGATAGAGATAGAAACATCAATGATGAGAGAGAATAATTGATCGGCTGCCTCCTGCATGTCCTCTACTGGGAATCAAGACTGCCACCCAGGCATGTGCCCTGATAGGGAATTGAACCGTGACCTCCTGGTTCATAGATCGATGCTCAACCAGTGAGCCATACTGGCCTGACCAGTTTTACATGGTTTTTAGAAATCTGTATTACAGTTCTGTTTAAAGTCTTCTTGATTATAGCATAGTAAAAGTGGCCTTACAGTGGCCCACAAAGGCTAGGTCATCCCCATTCTCTGATCTTTTCTGCTGCCACTAACCTCCTTGCTCAGTCTACCTCAGCTTCCTTGCTGTTCTTCAAACACACCAAGTTCATTTTTGCTTTGGGATATTTGCACTTTGGAGTTGTCTTTGCCTGAGATATTCTTCCCAGAGATATCTAAATAGCTGCTTGGCTCTCTTCATCACATCTTGCTTCAGGCCCCTCATCCACGTTCTATAAACTAGAAAACATCTACAAGCTCCTCCACCTTCCTGGCAGATATTCCTTTCCTCCCCAAGCCTGCTTATGTCAAGAACTACAGCAAATCCTTCAAGGGCTGTTCTGTCAGCTTCTGGCCTCTGCCACTCTAACCATTAGAAATTAGATCTCAACTAAGAAGCTTCCAGGTCAATGCCTCCCTGATCTTTTCTCCTCACCACTTGATTCATCTTTCAAAAAAGCTATATTATTCTTCCTGCATGTAATTCTCTCTCTCCCTCAGAGTACCTTTGAATTTTCTCACCTCATCCTCAAAGTAGAGTTTGGGCTACTTAATGTTGACAGATTTCTTCAAAGACATTTATTTTAGCAAGAGTCTTTGCTTTATATTTTTCAAGCAAAAGGCCCATTGGGGAGGCTTTTCCAAATGAATAGAGGTTGCTCAAATAAGTTATTCAAATGTAAAGGAGATAAAATATTAAAATATATGCAGGTGTGACATTTTCTTTTATTTCATTTTTAAAAGAAGATCCTTTGTTTTTATGTTTTGGGGGCTTCCTTGTTCTTTCTTAAGCTAATTAGATACTTGGCAGGGATGGATAACTGGAGAGAGCCATAGCACCTCAGTTGATCTCTATGAGAAAGGTGAAGGAGAGACAATAGGAGGTAGAAAGCAAGTGACAGTCAGATGGCTGAGGAATGAGGAGTTGGGGGACTTAGATAGATATATGACAGCTGCAAGAAGGAGTGGACCTATAAGGAAAAGATGTCCATAAAGGATGTTAGGAATTCTTTTAAAGTGTGTATTATATAAAGTCTTACTTTGCTTCCTCTGAAGAAACCTTTGTTAAATATCTGTGACATATTAAAAATCCTCTTAGCCCAGACAAGCTGGACTGGTAACAGGTTGATTAATTTTTAAAAATATATGGTTATTGTGTGGATTAAAATCATCCTCTATAGTAAAAGCCTAATATGCAAATTGACTGCATGGCAGAATGACCAGTTGCTATGACATGCACTGACCAGTTGGGGGCAGATGCTTAATGCAGGAGCTTCCCCCAGCCCGCAGGCCCCAGGCCAGCCAAGGTGGGTACCAGCGAGGGGCCCCCTGATTGCCCTGCCAGTTGCCCCACAGATCGGCCCTGATTGCTGGCCAGGCCTAAAGACCCTACCTGTGCACGAATTTCATGCATCGGGTCTCTAGTGTTTCATATAAGAGTTTTTATTTTAAATGAAGTGAAAGCACATACCTTGAGGTAGAGCCAAGGACTATGAATGAGCTGAGTAAACTGATAAAATATCTGAGTTATCTTATTACATAAACTCTACCCATTATTAGTCAATTTAAAATTTTGTTTCCTTTAAAGTGACGTGAACCCTTTGAAGTACCTGCAAAGTCATTTAAGTAAGAAGTGATTGTATATTTTGAGATCATTTCTAATCTTTAACAGTCGTCTCACTCACATGTAACTCAATAGCAATCCTATATAATAAAAGCCTAATATGCAAATTGACTAAACAGCAGAATGACCAGTGGAACGACCAGTTGCTATGATGTGCACTGACCACCGGGGGCGGGGAGGTAGACACTCAATGCAGGAGCTGCCCCTAGCCTGCAGACCCCAGGTGGTGGTGGGAGGTGGGGCTGGCTGGCGAGCTGGCCAGCGCCTCCCCCAGATCATCCCCCTAGTTGCTTCCCACAGAGGAAGGTGACCAGCAGCGGCAGCAGCGGGGGGCCAGGGCCAGAGACTCTGCGGTGCCAGGCTGGCCAAGGTGGTGTCAGCAGGGGCCCCCTGCTCACCCTGCTGGTTGCCCCACAGGTCAGCCCTGATCACTGGCCAAGCCTAGAGACCCTACCTGTGCATGAATTTTGTGCACTGGGCCTCTAGTATTTTAAATAATATTCATGTGTTGCAAAGCATTCAACCTTGTTTGCTATTTCAGCATAACCAACACTATTACTTTTCACACTTCCCGTTTCATTGGTTTACATAATAATAAATTAAACAAGTACAACTGGTATAAGCAGTGTTGGGGAGACACTTACTGACTGTAGGTAAGCAGAGAATTTACATGGTGGCAGCAGAAGAATGCCAGTGTACTGGGGAGAAGACCAGCATACTATCTGCAAGTGTTCAATGTGCCATAGTTATCATGCAGTTTGAAACAGAGAAAGAACATCAAAGCCAGTTCAATGCTTCTTGGAGTCTGACTTGTGTTTCTTTTAGGGAAAAAATGTCTTTAGGTTCATCAGTATAATTATAAATATCCACCTCTTATAACATATATGATTGAAAAGGGCTTTGGAAGTCTATCATTTCTAGTTTTTATATTTGCCATCCAGGCTTTCAATATTTTACGACCAAGTTTTACAAAACAAATTAACATTACATTTTGTTTTGCCACCAGTATTCTCCATTGGAAGAGATGGTAATAACAACTATTTCCTCTTATGCTTCAAACTTTAGGCATAATTGCCTGTTCTATGTTTCACTTTGATCTCTCTATATAAGTCTTTTTCAGTATTTCCTGTAAATGATTTTTGAAAGGGTTTGTCTTCATATCATACTAATTCTGGGAGAGATAGTACGGCATAATGGATTGAGTGGGCTTACTCAGGCAGACCTAAATTTGGATTTATGGAATAATAGCCCTGTGATTTGAGGCAGTTTGAGCTTTGTTATCCTCACCTCCCAAATAGATATTAATATAACCTAGATTACAGAGAATTAAATAAAATAATATATGTAAAAGGCCTCATGCAGTGGCTGGCACATAGTAGGCATTCAATCCATACCAACTATTACTATTAACCACCTTCCTCATTTTTTAATTCATCCAATGATGATGCTATCAGTTCTCTACATATCTTAGATATTAACACCTGCTTGAAAATTACATTGACAATGTACCTAGTAGCCATATATGGTTGGGAGAATAAAGGACAGATTGAAGATATGAACCCAATTCCTATATCCAACTTACTCAAACACAAACACAAACATTTTGCTAACTTGTTTTAACAGTACTGGTGACGTGATGCCTACATTCATATCCTTATATGATTTATATTTTTCTTTTGATTTTTTACTTATTATGGTTTAAGTGAGTCTTCCTTCCAATTGTTGAAAAGATGGTTTATTTTAAAAGAAAGTACTTGGGTTATATCAAGGGTCTGCAGTAGATCAAACATATCTCCAAGGCCAGTGTAGAGTGTTCTTCATACACATTAAATAAAGCTTCAAACAGGCTGCATTACTGAGCTTACTCAGCTTGCTCTCCACAGTCAGTTTCAATTTCACTAAAAGGAAAGAATTGATAATTAATTATCTAGGCCATGTAATGAGTTTCCATTACTTGGAATTCAATAAAGCTCTTTCATTGTGACCAGGCTGATCAATAGCACAGAAGGGCTAATAGAAACCAGAGATACAGCTGGGATAATAGAATGGCTATAGGAAATTAGGCTGGGTCCCCAGAGCACTGTTTCTTCTCTCTAGGGAATGGAAGCTGCTCAGTAGCTCCTTTTTTTTAGAACACTCTGTGAGGCATTGTGAAATGAGTAGGCTATTGTGTTACTGCACAAGCTAATGGAAATTACCCTTACAAAATCCATATACACTTGGAGCTGGAATGACTTTGGAGATTATTTACTTGTATTACTCATGGATCCCCATGCTTTCTAGATGGCCTTTTTTTTGTACCAAGTAATATAATCTTTATTTTCAATCCCAACCACCCCTTAACCGCTACTGCTGATTAGATAAAAGATATAAATGACAAAAATGGAGCCAATCCTTGGAGTAGCAAGAGGTTTATGCGATTGCCTATAGTAGAAAGATGTGAAGGAGTAAAGGGGTAGGGGAGGGGGCAATATATTTTCTGTTGAATTTTAATCTGCAACTGGGAGTGGATGTAATTGTTTAAATTGGGGTGGGCATTAAAACTGATAGGCTGTACCGAATGAGGACTTGTGAGGAAATGTTAGGACAAAGATGAAAAGAGATTTATAGGACACCACTCTCCCAAGAGGAAAATCACACATTCCAACGTTCCATAGCTGGTGCCTGAGAGTTTGCTTGTTTTAGTGGCAATCTGTTGTGTTTTCCAATGTGAATTATATTTTTCTTACGATAACTTAACTCCCTGGTGTTTGCAATAAAAGAATCCTAAGTAGAACTCTGGTTCAATTTCCGCTTTTTCTAATCAAAGAGTAGGTGGCAGGTAGTAGGAGTGACTTGGGAGCATTACAAAAGGTTGACTACAGTTGTCTGGGATGAGAACCCAAGTGTGGCAGATTGCATTTTCCAAAGATGACTGCAAAAATATGTCCTATCCTACATACTTTTCTGCAATGTGACCTTGCCAGCCCTATGTCAACAAGTGGAGTGTATTCCCTCTCTCCCTTGAAGCTGGGCAGGCTGGCTGACTGTTTTGAGCAAAAGAGTACAACACAAGTGACTGTGCCAGTTCTGGGTGTAGCTCTTCCCTGACAGCTTCTGCTTCCACCCTCTTAGAAGCCAGCATCATGCAAGAACTGTGACTTTCTTGAGACAACAGTGCTTTCAGAAGCCCAAGCAACATGTTCTTCTGAGAGAGAGAGAGAGAGAGAGAGAGAGAGAGAGAGAGAGAGAGAGAGAGAGAGAGTGGCTGAGATGTCAGTCACATTAGTAATAAACCATCTTTTTTATTTTTTATTGAATTTATTGGGGTGACATTGGTTAATTAAATTATATAGGTTTCAGGTGCACAATTCTATAATACATCATCTGTATACTGTATTGTGTTCACCACCCCAAATCAAGTCTCCCATCTCCATTTATCATCCCTTTACTTTCGGCTACCTACCTCCCCTCAAACCTCCTTTCCCTTTGGTAATGACCATACTGTTGTTGTTTTTTCTTTTCTTAATCTCTTTACCGTTTTCACCCAGTCCTGCAACTCCTCTCCCCTCTGAGAGCTGTCAGTCTGTCCTCTAGCTATAAGTCTGTTTCGTATCTTATTTGTTAGTTTATTTTGTTTGTTAGATTTCATATATGAATCTATTTTACTTAGCATAATACTCTTACTTTATGTTGCATAATATTTTTCCAGATTCATTCACACGGTTGATCAGGTAAGATTTCCTTCTTCTTCTTTTTTTTTTTTTATAGCTGAGAAGTATTCCATTGTGTAAATCTAACAGGTTTTTTTAGCCACTCATCTACTGGTGGACACTTGGGCTGCTTTCAAATCTTGGATATTGTAAACAACGCTGTAATGAACAAAGGGGTACATATATTCTTCCTAAATAGTGTTTCAAGTTTCTTCCCATATATTTCAAGAAGTGGAATTGATGAATCATGAGGCAGTACCATTTTTAATTTTTTTCCGCAGTGGCTACACCAATCTGCATTCCCACCAACAGTGCACGAGGATTTTCTTTTCTCCACATCATTGCCAACACTTGTTGTTTGATGATTTATTGATATGCCATTCTGACAGGTGTGAGGTGATATATCTCCTTGTGGTTTTAATTTGCATTTCTCTGATGATTAGTAATGATGAGCATCTTTTCACATGTCAATTGACCATCTGTATGTCTTCTTTAGAGAAGCATCTATTCAGGTCCTTTGCCAATTTTTTTATTGGATTGTGGTTTTGGTGTTAAGTTGTATACGTTTTTTTTATAAATTTTGGATATTAACCCCTTATCAGATGTATCATTGGTGAATATGTTTTCCCATTCAATGGGCTATCTTTTCATTTTGTCAATGGTTTCTTTTGCTATACAAAACATTTTTAGCTTGATGTAATCACATTTGTTTATTTTTTTCTTCTGTTTCCCTTGCTTGAGGTGATATATCAGAATCATTATTGCTATGAGAAATGTCTGAGATTTTCCTGTCCATGTTTTCTTCTAGGATTTTTTGATTTTGAGTTTA
Organism: Cnephaeus nilssonii; assembly: GCF_951640355.1. Taxonomy (NCBI): domain Eukaryota; kingdom Metazoa; phylum Chordata; class Mammalia; order Chiroptera; family Vespertilionidae; genus Cnephaeus; species Cnephaeus nilssonii. The sequence goes on from NC_137078.1 coordinate 26,786,706, forward strand.
ACATTTAAATACTTAATCCATTTTTAGTTTATTTTTGTGTGTGGTTTAAGACAATAGTTTACTTTCATTTTTTTGCACATATCTGTCCAATTTCTCCAACACTATTTATTGAATATAATATCTTTAACCCATTGTATGTTTTTGCCTCCTTTGTTGAATAGTAATTGACCTTAAAGGTGTGGGTTTATTTCTGGGCTCTCTATTCGGTTCCATATGTATGTTTTTAAACCCATACCACCCTGTTTTGATCACTATGGCTTTGTAGTTTAGTTTGTTATCAGGTAGCATGATTCCTCCAACTTTGTTCTTCTTTCTCAAGATTGCTGTGGCTATTCGTGTTCTTTTGTGGTCCCATATAAATTTGTTCTAGTTCTGTGAAATACACCATAGGTATCTTCATAAGAATTGTGTTGAATCTATAGATTGTTTTGGGTAATATAGACATTTTAATAATGCATATGCTTCCATTTATTTGTATCTTCTTCAATTCTTTCTTCAGTGTCTTATACTTTTCCAAATATATGTCTTTTAAATCCTTGGATAAATTTATTCCTAGGTATTATATCTATTTATTTTTGATGCAATCATAAATGAAATCATTTTCTTAGTTTCTCTTTCTGAAAGTTCACTATTGGTGTATAAAAATGCAACTGATTTCTGAATATTTATTTTATATCCTGCTACTTTACTAGATTCATTTATCAGTTCTCATAGATTTTTGTTGGAGTCTTTAGGATTCTCTATAAACAGTATCATGTCATCTGCAAATAATGACAATGTCATTTCTTTTTTTCCAGTTTTTTGGATGCCTTTTATTTGTTTTTCTTGTCTAATTGCTGTGGCTAGGACTTCTAGTACTATGTTGAATAAGAGTGTTGAAAGTGGATATTCCTGTCTTGTTCCTGATCTTAAGGGTAACACTTGTAGTTTTGCCCATTGATTATGAAGTTGGCTGTGGGTATGTCATATATGGCCTTTATTATGTTGAGGCATTTACCTCTATTTCCACTTTGCTGAGAGTTTTAATCATAAATGAGTGCTGGATTTTATCAAATGTTCTTTCTGCATCCATTGATATGATCATGTGGTTTTTATTCTTCATTTTGTGTATTTTGTGTTCACATTTACTGATTTACGTTTATGGATATTGTACCAACATTGCATCCCCAGAATAAATTCCACTTGATCATGGTATATAATCTTTTTAATGTATTTCTGGATCTGGTTTGCTATTTTATTGAAAATTAGAGGCCCGGTGCATAAAATTCATGCATGAAGGGGGTCCCTCAGCCCAGCCTGCCCCCTCTCACAGTCCAGGAGCCCTCAGGGGATGTCCTACTGATGGCCTCCCTCTGTAGGACGTGACTGGGTTGATCAGGGGAAGGTGCCACCCCCATCACCCCACTGCTGCTGCCACTGCTGGCCACCGCAGCAGCCAAGGTGTTTTCATCAACATGGACTCCAGTTCCTTCACCACAAAAAAAATGACAACTTTCTTTAGGTGTTTTCAAGATGTCTCTTTCATAGGATATGACATTTCTTTCTTTCTTTTTTTTTTTATCCTCACCTGAGGATATTTTTCCATTTATTTTTAGAGAGTGTGGAAGAGAGAGGGAAAGACAGAGAGAAACATCAATGCAAGAAGGACACTTCGATTGGTGGCCTCCTGCATGAGCCCTGACCTGGGCCCTGGCCATGGAGGAGCCTGTAACCTAGGTGCGTGCCCTTGATCAGAATCGAACCCGGACCCTGTGGTCCACAGGCCAAGTCTCTATCCACGAAGCCAAACTGGCTAGGGCAGGATATGACATTTCTTAGCCCCTCTAGCAGCGGACTTTCATTTTTTCCTCTATCAGTGAGGTGGAAAAACCCTAGATCATCTTCTTGGATTCTTATTATCCAAGTTACCAAGAACACTGCAAGTGGCATACAGGGAGCTTAGCCAATGAGCGGTCAGAAAAGGTGTTTCTTCTGCAGAGGCGGGACTGCTGGCCTGCCACAGCAGCTGGGGCAGGCCCCCTTGTGTGTGTCTGCTCCAGGCCTGCTCCATCCGTGGCTTGACTCACCGTGCATGCAGTCCCCTCCCTCCCATCTGCACACTCAGACTCCTCCTGAGCCGGTCGTGACTGTTATGGTGTCCTGGCTAATTTGCATATTACCTCTTTATATATATAGATTTTAGCATCTATGTTCCTCAGGTATATTGGCCTATGATTTTCTTTCTTTTTAGTGTCTTTATCTGGTTTTGAAATTAGGATAATGTTAGCCTCATGAAATGAGCTTGGGAGTCTTCACTCCCCTTGAAATTTTTTAGAATAGTTTGAGAGGATAGGTATTTGCTATTTTTTGAATGTTTAGTAAAACTCCCCCATGAAGCCATCAGCCCAGAACTTTTGTTTGTTGGGAGTTGTTTATTTATTTATTTATTTAATTTATTACTGCTTCAATTTCACTAGTAATTATCTGTCTATTCAGATTCTCTTATTCTTCCTCATTCAGTTTTGGAAGATTGTATGTTTCTAGGAACTTGTCAATTTCACCCAAGTTGTTCAATTTATTGGCATATATTGTTCATAATATTTTCTTATAACCCTTTGTATTTCTATGGTGTCAGTTGTTACTTCTCCTCTTTCATTTCTGATTGTATTTATTTGGGTCCTCTCTCTTTTTTTCTTGATGAGTCTGGTTAAAGGTCTGTCAATCTTGTTTATCTTTTCAAAGAATCAGCTCTTGATTTCATTGATCTTTTGTATTATTTTTTTTTCTACTCTATTTTGTTTATTTCTGTTCTGATCTTTATTTCCTTCCCTCTACTTACTTTGGGCCTTTTTTCCTGGTTCCTTTAAGTGTAAAGTTAGATTGTTTATTTGAGATTTTTCTTGTTTCCTGAAGTAGGTCTGTAATGCCATGAATTTCCCTTTTGGGACTACTTTTGTTATGTCCCTTAGATTTTGGGATGTTGTGTTCTCATTTCATTTGTTTCAAGATACCTTTTGATTTCTTCCTTGATCTCATTGTCAAGCCATTCATTGTTTAGTAACATGTTACTTAGCCTCCAAGTTTTTGAGTGTTTTCCAGTTTTTGTCTTGTGATTGATTTTTAGTTTCATATAATTATGGTCAGAGAAGATGCTTGGTATGATCTCAATCTTCTTAAATTTGAAACTTGTTTTGTGTTTTAACATGGTTTATCCTAGTAAATGTCCCATGTGCATTTTAAAGAATGTATATTCTGCTGATTTGGATGGAAATGCTCTGAAGATATCAACTAAATCCATTGATCTAGTGTGTCATTTAAGGCCACTGTTTTCTTATTGATTTTCTATGTGGAAGATGTTTCCACTGATATCAATGGGGTATTAAAAATTCCCTACTTGACTGTATTACTGTCAGTCTCTACCTGTATGTCCATAAATAATTGTTTTATATATTTAGGGGCTCCTATGTTGGGTTCATAAATGTTTACAAGGATTATATTCTCTTTTTGGATTGCTCCTTTTATCATTATATAATGTTCTTCTTTGTCTCTTAAAGTCTATAGACTTTGTTTTAAAGTCTATTTTGCCTAATATAAATATTACTACCCCAGCTTATTTTTTCCTTTCTATTTGCATGAAATATCTTTTTCCATCCCTTTACTCTTCATCTGTGTGCAACTTTTGTTTCAAGGTAGGTCTTTTGTACATATATGGTTCTTGTTTTCTTATCCATTCAGCTGCCCTAAGGCTTTTAAGCCATTTACATTTAAAATGATTATTGATAGGTACGTATGTATTGTGATTTATTTGTTCAATTCTTATCTTTGTTTTTTAATTATTATTTATTATTACTGTTTTTAATTTATTTTTTTAAAGTAGGCCCTTTAACATGTCTTGTAGTATTGGTTTGGTGGGTGGTATGACACTTCCATTTGGTAACAGAATAGTCTTGTTGGGAATCTGCCTTGAGAGACCCTCGGCAATTCTCTATAGGGCTGCGTGCACTGAGTCTTCAGAGTTGAGAGGAAAACTGTGCATGAGACAAGAAGATATTTTTTTCCCTCTTTCTGGTTGGAGAAAGAAGAGACAGAACTTTTAAGTGAGAAACTGAGGGGGTTGGAGAAAAAGAATTCCCAGGACATATCCTGATGAATTAGAAGTAAATGGTTGTTTTCCTAGGGCTAATCAACAGCACTTGCTTAACTACCTTTGCATTGTTTGCTTCTCAACTAGAGAGAAAAAGATAAAGTGGAACAGTGAGAACTATTTAAATTGACAACTGAAAGCCAGAGGCTGGAGAACATTTAGACCTTTCTATTTTTCTAAAGCCTGTTGCTGGGGGAAAAAATCATGAATCTGAACACTAATTTTTTGGACATGCAAAGATACAATTTAAGTCAAACTCAATGCTTCATGACAAATTTCCCCCCTTCTGTCTAATGTCATTATCTTTCCTTTTCAAGAATAATCAGAAAAATCGTGTTCATCATTTCAGAATCTATCTGAAATTTCAAGGCATCATAGAGACTTAGTATTGAAAAGGGTGTAGAATTTAAGCCTTATACTCAATTCCCTATTAATCATGCCTGCCTGGTAAAGGTCATTTAGGTTTTGCTTGAAGGCTCTCAATGACGTAGAAGTCACCACCTCATAATAAGCAACCTGATTGAAAATGGTCTTCGGGCAGTTCTAAGTCTTAGAAATTATCTTCTTCACTGAGCTGAAATGAGCCTCTGAATACTCCCACTAGCATCACTAATTATGCTATTTGGAACCAAAAGTATAAAAACTATAGATACTCTATTTATCACATCTCTAAACCAAACACTTATGTAGTAGATGCTTTATATTATTCTTCACTTGGAATTAATCATTACAATTTAGGGAGGTAGGTGTGTCTTTCCCATTTAATAGATAAGAAATGAGAATTGAATTAAGGGCTTAGAGAAAATAAGTGAGAGACTGAGATTTTAACCGTAGTCTATTTGACCCCCAGTCTAAATGATTTCCACCAAGTAACAGTCTCTCTAAGAATGACCAAATGTTGATTTTTTAACTTGAAAGGATTAAATAATAGAAGATAATGCTATCCTCACCGTGTCTCTTCATCTTCCAATAAGCAACTAGTCTTAGATTCTTCTAATTAAAAGCATATATTGAGTATTTCTTTCTTGTTATAAAGTTCTGTGCCCAATACTCTAAACAACATTATTTTGAGTGATAATTAATGAATTAACTCTTAAAGTATTAACTCATACCTCAGTAGCCACAACAGACAGTAATACCGTAAAGATCTACACTAGTGGAAAGAAATACAGGATCAATAACCAGGTCCATTGTGTGCTTTGTCTTTGCATTTGTTTTGTTAGTTCATACTTACTTTTCCTTTTCTCTATCTACAAATCAAGGTCAGTCTTTACTTTATGCACTTTCATGCTGGAAAAAGTAATAGATATTTAGTTGTTAGTTTGACAAAAGGTAAGGTCTTTATTTTTACTTGTTCTGCTGGTCAACTAGATTTAAGTACAGACAAGCATGCTGGAAAATTTCTATTTGTCAATTGGGTTTGACTTGCATCAAGGCAGATGCTCCTACAGATGTAGAAATGGGACCAAAGAATCTCCACTCCTGATAAATAGAATTTGTGGAGGCAATACAGCCAATGAGGTCTCACTTTTTAACCATAAATTTTTGTCTTAAAAAATTAGCCTACTCATATTGATAGTTACAAAGCAGGTTCTTGAATAATTAGTGCCGTGTAACTAACTGGATACCTTGAAGACTTCTACAATGACCAGATATAGGATTTTAAATATTCTCTCTCTGGATTCCACATCTTGTGATGTATAATGGGGTATTTATACTAGATTAGGGACATTGTGTAAGTCTGCACTAGGACCCTTATAGAAACAAGAGGGTACATTGATAACATATCTGTATCTATATATTCATGTCTTTGATCTTTTATGAGACCTTTGACTAGAAATTAGTTCTTCACTATTTAAATAATGTTCTCCAAAATCCTTTAAGGACCTTTTTATACCTTATTTCATGGACACAGTGGAGTATGAAATCAGTGTTTTTAATAAGAAGGCCTAATATTGGTGAACAGGGAACTGAGAACTAGGAGCCCTCTAAGTGCTTGGCACCGACAATGGATGCAGGCTGCCTCTGACTTCCCTCTGGGTCCCTCAGCTGGCTGTGCAGGCACTATAGAAGGGCCCCACAGACCTCACTGGAAGGCAATGGGGAAGAATCCTTTACTGGGCAGGTAGGAATGAAAGGGGAAAAAAGAGCAAGGCATGTGTTAAAATCTCTGTTTAAATATATATTTAAGATTGTTTCAGCATATTTTGTTTTGGCCTTTGATAAGAGAACTAGAGGCCCAGTGCACAAAATTTGTGCACAGGGGTGGGGTGGGGGGGGGGGGGTCCCTCAGCCAAGCCTGCACCCTCTCACAGTCCGGAACCCCTCAGGGGATGTCCGCCTGCTGGCTTAGGAGTGGGCCTAAGCTGGCAGTCAGACATCCCTCTCGCAGTTTGAGACCCCTCGCTCCTTACTGCCCGCCTGCTCGCTGCTCCTTAGCTCTGCCGTGGAGGCAGAAGAGACTCCCACCACCACCCCTGTGCTCTGCAGCCATGAGCCCGGCTTCTGGCCGAGCGGCGCTCCCCCTTTGGGAACACTCTGACCACTAGGGGGCAGCTCCTGCATTGAGCGTCTGCTCCCTGATGGTCATGCACATCCTAGCGACTGGTCATTCTACCGTAAAGGTCACTTAGGTTTTTATTATATAGGTATTGTAATGATTCTTGGACTGGTCAAGCTGCCTTTGAGATGTTGTTTGTAAATGATTATTTTTCATTAGTTATTATTAACGTATTCATTCTGTCAATATCTCCAGAGTGCTAGAAGCTATCTTAAGTCTTGGGTTCTAGTGATGAACAAGATTTACACAGTCCTTACCTTCATGGTAATTTTATGAATAACCAAATAGTATAGTCTTTTATTTTAGAAAGTAAGAAGTAATCAAATTTGAGATAAAAAGGTATTTTTGTTTAAATAAATTTTTCCTTTAAAAAGCTACCTTTATGCAATGCCATAATATCATATAATTTTTGGATTAAAAGGATCATTTATTTTTGTAATACATGTTTATGATATGCTATTATTAATAAGCAGTGTTACAGTCTCAACTAATATTATTACAGTAGTCAAGGAGAAATACTCTTTCCTGGAGGAGGGGCTTATATACCTTTGTGTTGACTTTGTACTTTAAGCTCTGAGTGCTGCTTGCCTCCTTGTAATGTCTGCATTCTGGAGAAAGCCTTACTGTAAACTCCTGGTATTCACAACACTTTGTTGCATCTGGCATGTGCGGGTACGGTAGAGAAGTAGCTAATAGGAGGGGAAGAATGGAAGGAAGTCTTCAATTTAAAAAAAAAATCTTTTCTCTCACTTTGTAAACAAATTACCAAAGCTCCAGAGAGCAGAGGGCACACGGACAGTGACAGAGGCAGGCTGTTCAGTTCCCAGATGAGTCACCTTTCTATCTCACCCTTCCTTGTGTGGGGGACATTACAGTATTTTTTTTGGAATGGAAAGTGTCTACCTTCATAAAAGGAAGGTCTTTGTCTCTTTCATTCACCACTGCATTCCCAGTGCCAGAATAATGCCTGAAATGTAGTAGATTCTCAATATATGTTCATGAAGGAATTAATAAATGAATGAAATAAAGGCTATTTATTAAAATTAAGTACAGCTTACAGGATATCATGAAAAGTCAATTGATCCAGACTTGCCAGTAAGATACACAATCAAAAGGCATGTAGAGTTTTAATTTTTTACTGTCTTTACTGATCTTTACCATTAGTACTAGTATCTTGTTAGTCACCCGAACCTCTTTCTGCTGCTGCATCTCTAGGTTAGAAGAACATCCAGGATCACAGTGAAGTTCCATACAATCAGGAGTTATTCGTTTGACCAGCAGGCAGTTGGCCATGTGCCAAGAGGTTTCAGGGGAATTTCCTTCAAATAGCTTCTTATTAGAAAACAATCACATGTGTTAGAGAGGCGAGTCCAAGGGATGGTTTAATTTATGTTTTGTACCCTGGCCCACAGCCTCTTTTCACAGCTGGACCAACACGGCAGTAAATAAATGAAATCCCAGAATGGAGTAGGATGCCTATGAAAAGAAGACTCTTGTCTGGCTAGAGAGAACTGCTGACAAATAGGGCAGAGAGTTGAGAAAGGAAAGATGACTCAGTTTCCTTGGGACACCTATGCTGGCACTTGAAGCATCTGTGTTTTAATTTTGCTGCTCTTATTCCATGATCCCAAATTAAGTATTTCTTGGCATATGTGCTTGAGAGAAAGGTTCCAGCATGTCCCATTTACCGCAGAATATTCCAGGTTTATTTCAGCACAATTTATAGAAGCCAAAGAATGTTTGGGGTTACTAATGGAGGCAGTTAAAGAATGACCTATTATTTCTGTGCATAAATTAGCTGAAAATAGACACCATAAAATCTATTTCAGCAAGAAAATATATTTTCCCAATAATGAGGTACAATTATACTCAAAGGTGACTGGACTTGATTTTCACAAATAATAATTTAGCATGTACCCAAGCGTTCTTCAAGAGCCTGAAGCAATTTGGACTTGAGGCAAGACATCTGTCTAGATAAGTGAGTGATGTAAGTTCTGATTCTAGGCAAATAATTAACTTGTTTGAAAACCTTAATACTTCTTTGATAGAATAAGCCTAGTTTAAGTGTTAGAAGACATAATCTCCCGTGTCTTTTTTGCTAGTAACATTCTGTATGACTTTATGTGTCCAAGTCTTAGTTTCCTTATTTAAAAAATGGAAATAATAACCACACCAAGGCTACCTAATATGGGTTGAATTATAATCCTCAAAAATATATTGAATCCTTAAACTGTGACTATGACCATTTTTTGGTAATAGGGTTTTTGAAGATGTGATCAAGTTAAGAGGTCATTAAGGTGGACTCTACTTGAATTTGACTGCTTTCCTTATAAGAAGAGGAACATTGGGACACAGACACAGGGAAAAGGCCATGTAGACTATAAAGACTGACGTAGGGCACCTGTGGACCAAGAACAGCAAAGATCAAAGCCTGCCACCAGAAGCTAGGAAGGCACAGGGAAGGATCCTACCCACAGTCTCAGTGGGAGCATGGACTGGAGGACACCTTAATTCTGACTCTGGCCTCCAGAACTATGGGAGTATAAATGGTTTGTTTTTAAAAATATATATATTTTTATTGATATCAGAGAGGAAGGGAGAGGGAGAGAGAGATATATATCAACATCAATGATGAGAGAGAATCATTGTTCGACTGCCTCCTGCACACCCTATTTGGCATTCCCTACTGGAGATCAAGCCCACAACTGGGGTATTTGCCCTGACTGGGAATTGAACCATGACCTCCTAGTTCATAGATCTTATAGGTCGATGCTCAACCACCGAGCAACACCAGCCAGGCTAAATCCTGTTGTTTTAAGCCACCCAATTTTTAGTAATTTGTAATAGCCGTCTTAGGAAACAAATACATTACCTAAATACCATGATATTATAAAGTAAAAAATTGATAATACATGTGAAAAATGTTCTGACATCTATTATATCAGGATGAATTGCTATAGAAATATAAAGATTACTTTAACTTTTAAGTCTGAAGATATATTTAAAATATATATTTCTAAAGCAGTGTTAAGGAGAAGCTAAATTTAAAACTGTTATAAATGCTTTTGATTATTAAAAAATAGTTCATAACAAGATTTTAGTTTAAAAAATGATCTCCAGTACAACCCTTAAAATTCAACTGTTCATAAACATTCTTGAACAAATATTTTCTGCCTTCTTTCATTTTTATGTGTTTAAATAATTTATTTGCCTGGGTACATGAGTTTTTTTCAAGGAAGCTTAAGATCTTATTCATTATACTTAGAGTGTTGGTTTTCCCACAGCCTACCTAATAACTAAAAATAAAAACATAGCAAAACTTAACAAATGAGATGTAGCCACAAAAATCTCTTGGTAGTTCAGGTGCTCCCTTCACTATCTTGAAACAATGGTAGAAGTGAAATATAATCATATTGTAATCATTTTGCAATGACCTCTGTTAATCTAAAAGAGTGGTTAGTCCAAAATGGCACATCCATGATGTCAAAAATTACATTGGGCTTTAGAGAGAATTGTGGTATATTTCCCCCTCTATGTGTATGAAAGGGAAGGTTATTGCTTTTATATCTATTATTATGGTTAGCAGTTTCTCTTTATTTTTCAGGATTTTCTTGAACTTGAATTGATCTGAGCAGGAGACAAGAAAGAGTTAAATGTATCAGACTGAAAACTCAGAAACTTTAGAGGTCACCTGGTTTAAATCCTCTCATTTTACAGATAAGGGAAGCAGAGCATAGCTGTTCAGTGACCTGTTGAAGGTTGTATAGGGATTTGGTGACAGAATAGAATTCCATTTGCCTGACTTTAAGTCTGATGCTTTCTTCTCTAAAACCATAATGTCTTACAGACTTGGTATTAGTTATTGGATCTCTCACTAGCTATGTGACCTTGGATAAGTCTTTCAAATTCTCTTAGTATGCCTTTTCTAGTTTATAAAATGGGAATAAAAACCAGGCTGGTGAAAGTTGGAGTGCAGCCAAGAGAGAAATACCTGGGCCACAGATTAGTATCCAAGCTGAAAAAAGCTCAGCTTCAGCTTCCCACTGCCCATTTCCATACCACATTACTATGTGTTCTTCCTGTCGCAAACATGGCTTTCTGGCCATTTATTTTTAGACCCTCAAAAACTTGCACAGGACCTTTCTGTCTGTACTTGTGGTCCCTGGGGTGGTTTCTGTGTATAACTCTACTCCAGTTGCCTGGTTATTGGACTATAGATCTTTGACTGCAGGAACTATATTATATTCACTGTTATATCTTAGTACTTAAGACAGTTCTCCAGTCTGGCCAGTTTCATTGTTGAGCCTTGACCCATGAACCAAGAGGTCACTGGTTTGATTCCCAGGCAGGGCACGTGCCCGGGTTGTGGGCATGATCCCCAATAGGGGACACGCAGGAGGCAGCCAATTGATGTTTCTCTCTCATCAATGTTTCTATTTCACTATCCCTCTCTCTTTCTAAATCAATAAAAACATATTTAAAAAAGACAGTACTCCAATACTCAAAATTATTGGCCAATGAATGAATTATTTTGTGCACAACTATTTGGGGGAGATGATTTAGAGGTACATATTTTCATGGAAGGAATCCCATCTTTTCCATAGCTGTTACCAGTGTAAAGATTAGATGAGCTCTCATGCATTTGTATGAACCATTTTTCCCTCATGATTTTTTTTTACCTTCATGATTAAATTTTGCTTATGATACTGATAAAGTGAATTTGCTTGTATTGCCTGAGCACAAATTGACTAAGGGTGGAAGCAGGTTAGGAAGCCAGAGAAACTATAATTTACCAAAGAAAATCCAGTTTAGAATCACATCTTTACTGAGCATAAACCACAGTGTACTCAATTATTTGTAAATAAACTGAGGATTTCTGACACATGAGAGGCAGTTGTAGAAGAGTTGTTGTCAAATTTCCTGGGTCTGAGTCCGTGCTTCAGTGTTCCTATTCATAAGGCAGAGATGACCATATCTACTTCACAGAATTTGTGTGAAGAACCAATAAGAAAATGTTCATGAACGCACTTGGTAAATGGTGGATGCGACATGACTGTGAGATCCAGTACTAGACTAGGGAACAATCGCTGATTCCTCTGCTTCCAGAACCAGAAAATAGAGGAACTGGGCATTTAATCTTTCTAGAAACTGGGAAGCTGTTGACAGTGTGCTAGGGTTTGCCCAGCCACTGATGCTCAGTGATTACAGGGATGCTGCAATTGGAACTCAGGATGCAGAGGGTCTGAAAGAGACTAGGAAGAACAGGGCAGGGATAAGCATTTGCTGCTGGAACATCGAAGGCTAACAGTGGAGATATGAATAAATACCTGTGCTTTTTCTCTAATTCTAGAGCTCAACTCTAATGTGATTTCCAGAAGATAAAAGTATGAAATTCTCAAATTATTTATTTTCGATGAATCTTTCATCTGGGTGATTCCTGAGCTATAAATCTGGGTACACCCAGGATACACATAGTTGAAGGAGATAATACCAATCTTACTTGCCTGAGAAATTTAATTTGACTTAGCATTGTGTACAGAGTTCTTCCTAGGGTGCCATAAATGGAGCCAAGGCCCCTGTATTTTACAGAGGTAACAAATATTTTAAGCTATTGATAACACATATTCGGAGAGTGATACCATTTAATCAACTTCAAAACTTTACAACCTCACACAGAAACAGAATCTCTTCTATCTTTCACACCACTCTTCCAAGGATACTCAGTCCTTTTTTTTATTATTATTGTTTAAAGTATTACACGTTTCCTTTTTCCTGATTGACCCCTTCCTGGCCACTACCACCCCCCAGGACAAGCCCTCACCACCCCAGTGTCTGTGTCCATTGGTTATGCTAATATGCATGCATACAAGTCCTTTGGTTGATTTCTTACTCACCCCCCCTCCCCTGCCTTCCCTCTGAGGTTTGATGGTCTGTTCGGTGTTTCTTTGTCTCTGGATCTATTTTGCTCGTCAGTTTATGTTGTTCATTATATCACATATATGAGTGAGATCATGTGATATTTATCTTCCTCCAACTGGCTTATTTCGCTTAGCATAATGTTCTCCAGGCCCATCCATGCTGTTGCAAATGGTAAAAGTTCCTTCTTTTTTATAGCAGCATAGTATTCCATTGTGCAGATGTACCACAGCTTTTTAATCCACTCATCTGCTAATGGGCAATTAGGCTGTTTCCAAATCTTAGCTATTGTAAATTTTGCTGCTATGAACATAGTGGTGCATATATCCTTTCTGATTGGTATTTCTGATTTCCTGGGATATATTCCTAGAAGTGGGATTACTAGGTCAAATGGGAGTCCCATTTTTAAGAGAAACCATCAACAAAACAACAAGAAAGCCCACTGCGTGGGAGAACATATTTGCCAATGCTATCTCTGATAAGGGTTTAATCTTCAAAATTTATAGGGAACTCATACAACTTAACAAAAGGAAGATAAACAATCCAATCAAAAAATGGGCAAAGGACCTCAATAGACACTTTTTAAAAGAGGACATACAGAAGGCCAGGAGACATAAGAAAACATGCTCAAAGTCACTAATCATCTGAGAGATGCAAATCAAAACAACAATGAGGTACCATCTCACACCTGTCAGAATGGCTATCATCAACAAAGCAACAAAGGACAAGTGCTGGTGAGGATGTGGAGAAAAAGGAACCCTCATGCACTGCTGGTGGAAATGCAGACTGGTGCAGCCACTGTGGAAAACAGTATGGAGTTTCCTGAGTCATTTTGACCCGATTTCCCTTCTAGTGTTCTTAAGTTTAACCCACTGCCACCATCACCACATACATACATACTTGGCATAAAACACTATGGATACTTGGCTTATTTAGGCAGTGATACAGAACTTCCTGTCAGTGAGAAGGCTACACAGTGTAGGACCAAATGCAACTCATCTTTTGACAAAGGATTTTCCTTTGTCTTCACATTCCTCCGCTGCTAACGCATGCTAAGCAGGTAAAATCCCATCAGGATTGAGAAAGGAGATAAATTCTTGTTGGGCTATTACCCTTTTTTATGTAGGCTTCTATCTCCAATATCTCCCTTGTTGAAGAACTTACATTAACCATCTGTCTTAAATTTAAAGGAATATTTATGAACAATATGCTTTTCTGATCCTTGAACCAAATGTATCATCAGCAAACCCACATTCTTGTTCAAGTAGCAAGAGCAGAGTTAGTGTTACAGTGTGGCTGACATAATTTGTAAACCTTCAGCTGCTCAATGTCTTGGAAAGCTTATGTCCTTTGTACCTGTTGAGAAATATTCACTTGATAGAAGTTTATAAGAGAGTGAGGTGGGAAGCAGAGAGAATAATTTGCCCATACGTAGAATTATAAGGGTGACTGTGGTTGTTTTGCTCCCTGCAGAATGATACCTTGGAGGAAGTTCAAAAAATTCTATCCCTCAGCAGTAATTGTAGTTCCCAGCCATGGGCACAGAGAATGGAAGATGCTGTGAGATGTGAGGAAATCAATCTACTGAGAAATCTGCCACTGAAACTTGCTCTTGGTTTATAAGGTCACTAGGAGGATTTTCTTTGTTTTTGCACTAATCTCTCATTCTTTAGAGAAAATGAAAGTTCAGGAAAGGTTTCCAATATATAAAAACTAATGTTTTAATTTTTTATTCTTTTTACAGAAACTCACTGAATATTTTAGAACCAATAGAGAACCTATAGAGTGTTTTATCCCTTTGTTTTTCTCCCCCTACCCTGTTTTTTGTTTGTTTAGAAAACCAGTCAGGTTTCATTATAAAGACTGTTTTAAATTTTCTCTCTCCATATATTTGGCCAATCATTATATAAAGACATTTTCTTTCTAAGTTACAGATGAACCATTGTATATTTCAGAAAATTATTTGAATGTTGCATGTGATTTAATGATTTGAGTTATGACTTAATATTTCAGTAATGTCATTACTCTCCAAATCTTCCATAAGTACAATTTAATTTGTCAGAATTTACTTACTAGCCATGTGCCTAAGCATAAGGGAAACACTTGGTCTGTTTAGCAAACCTTCTGTCAGAGCACAAATGCAAGGAGATTGTAGCTGTTGATTAGCATTTCAGTGTGGGTAGGATATGCCATATGATCCAAGGTGGCTCCTGACAACTAAGTCAGCAAAGGATGTTGTTTTGCAGAATTCTGCTTAATAAGAAATAGTTTTGATAAATAATCTTGTTTTGGATGTATTAAACTATTGATTTACCAATACTGTTCCTATCTTGACCCAAGGGGACACTGTTGATGCCACTTAGAATATTACAAACTCTCTGCCATATGCATGTTGTCTAGCCCATGCTTCAACCCTATCACCTTTCAGCAGATTGCTTTAGACAAGAGATCTCATGGGCAAGGAATCTGCAATGCATATAAGCTTACTTGCTGATTTAATACAAGAGAGTCCTAGACATTGACCTTGTCTTGAGTTATCCTAACTTGGCAGGGCTATAACACTGCAAAGACCTGCAAATCCCTTTTTAACAAGGCTACCTGAACCAAATGGCCCCAGTCCAAATACATGAAAATTTAAAGATGTCCAAGAGATCAGTGGCTTACAGTATTAAAGAGTAGGGACACTGACACTGCACTTGACTCAGGTCTACTTATGTATCCAGTCAAAGATTCTGTCTCCAAGCATAATAGCTGCTCTGTTATCACTTTATAAATTGCTGCGCATATTATTTTAGTAATGAACTGGAATAACACATTATGTTTGAAAATGTTAAAGATACCAAATGCCCCACTAAAATCCCCAGATGTTCAATTATTTGAAAGAAATTACTTCTCCTCTAAGCAGGTTATATTTTGAATTTTTTTAAAAAACAAAACAACAACAGCAGGTAGGATGGATATTATAATGTTCATAGAGCCCATGGTCCTTGAAGCCCCCACAGGTATTACAGGCCAGCCAAGGTGGTTCTCAAGGCAAGAGGCAGGCCAAGAACGGGATGCAGGTGCTCGCAATTCTGCTTACGAGTCCTTTCTTTCATCAGAAAAAGAAAATCCTATAATTTTCCAGGGTGAGAGAGAAATTGGCAATACCCATAAACTTGGCACTAAGTAAATCTAATTTGGCAAGATTTATAGGGTACTCAGGGCAGAAATGATCTATGTGCACATTATGTGCCGTGTCTAAAATGGCAGCCTAATGGCACTCTTGCTACTCTAACAATGGTGTCTTGAGCACAGTGCTTTGGGAGTTTTGCATAGAGAGTTTCCCCTTAGTAAACACTTCACTACATTATGATTTGTTGAAAGGATCAGTTGTCTAAACCATAGGGAAGGAAATATATATATATATATATATATATATATATATATATATATACACATTTGTTTCTGCCTTAGACAATAAGAACATAAACAATCTATAGTTCTATTGCATGTGTGGTCTAAACTGCACACTCCTGGCAAGAAGCAAAAAAATAAAATAAAAAATTTAATGGGTGCAAAAAAGAACTAAAGAAAGGCAGGAGCAAGGTTATTAGACTAGGAAACCCTGTGGTAAGCTGCTATTGTGTACGCTCTGATGTCTTTCTTTAGCTGAGCTCCCGTTTCCTCATTGTAACATGATCACATCTCAGTAGCCGGTTTCTTAGTGTATGTGTAGCCTAATTTCCGTAAGTATGGTTAAACCAGAATGAACATATAGACAACTTTTAACTTTACAATTCTGTACTTACATTTTGTCCATTTATTTAATCTATTAGAGTTCCCAAATTTAAGCATGCCCATATTATTATAAAGGCAGAATAAAGACAGGTAATTGTGGGGTTTTAAAGAGGGGTTTTTTTGTGTGTGAAAAGGTGTTTGGGGAGGTATTGATGGTTGAGTGAAAATGAAGAAGAGAATGTGCTTTTAGTTTGTGCTGGCAGGTATTCCACCAAAATGAAATAAAGGTGTAGCTGGTTCACTGAATAATCTGGACTCTGTAGAATACAAACATAAAACAATGTAATTTTCCTTTCAAATTGTGTCTTCAGCTCCTTCAAGCACTCTTTATGGATTAGTTCTTTTTCTGCCCCTGGATGAACCCTTAGGCAGGTCTTACCTTTTAGAGGATAAACAAATGGTCCCTTGTTTGAAGATTAAAACTTCAGTCTGATCTAATAATCACACAACTCCAGTCCAGTCCAGAATATTAATCAAGACTTCAACTGTACATCCAAGTAAATCTTCTTCCTTTGCCAACTTTGGGCCTGACCCAGGCATGAGAACCTAGAGTACAGGGAAAAAACAGGGTCATTTCTTCAATACTTCCTAGCTGTAGTTTTTAACCCCTCTGGCTTTGGAGGGGATGATAAGGGAATTAATAGGGAAGGGCAGAGTCTTCCCTACCTGGTACCTCTGTGATCTTCGGCTGGTGCCACCTAGACTTGGCAGATGTCCAAAAGAGAGTCTATCTTTTGGGCAATTTTATGGATACTAAGGGATTCACTGCCTTTCTTGCAAGTAGGCACAATTAACCCTTCAGCTTCTGTGCTTCTTGCAATCCAGCCCCTACAGAGACAGAAATTAGACATATTGATGAGCAAGGAGGTGGAGAAAAGTTTAGAACTAGGGTTAGGGTTAGTTAAGAGCAAGGAAACTGAATGTGCCTTGGACTTCCTCATCAATTTCTCAGCCTAAAAGTGGTCTGATCTAAGGGAGGGAACATTTTTTTTTCATTGTGGTAAGGACATTTAGCATGAGATCAACTCTCTTGACGAATTTTTAAATGCACAATGCACTATTGTTAACTATGAGCACTAGGTTGTAGATCCCTAGAACACATTCATCTTGAATAATGGAAACTTTTACATCGGATAAGCATTCAGTTTTGATTATTTCTCTGAGTGAGACTAAGATACTTAGCCTGGACAACTTTTTAATGCTCAAGCTAAGAGATAAGTTGTGTCTAGAAGTACTTGTAAAGTACTATGTCCTATTTCACGTTTTCCTTTGAGTCAAAAGGAAGAGTTGCATTTTGTATCCTATTTTATCTATAAAACCATTAGCCCACATAGATGAAGGTTCTTAAGGAGCATCTTAAAGTTTGAATACCCTCTTTCCCATATCCTTAATTACATATCACCATCAATGATGCTATTACTATTTCTGTAAAATTTTTGTGCTTTCTATTGGGCTAAGACCATTTCTCTGTGAATTGGCAATGGTCATTGAAGAATGACATAAAGGATCCCAGGATATATGAATTTGTAAGAAATATTTTGAAAAGAGATCAGGCCCATCAGAGGGCTGGTTCTACAACTCTTTTCTCCTCATGTCATCTGCTAGGATGACTTGGAAATGAGTAGCTGCAATGAGACAGCACATTGTTTGAATGCCTTGGAAAAGGCACATTTCTAATAATAGCACTGGGACTAATGACTTTCACATTAATTAATGAAAGTGACAGTAGTTGAATATTATTCAAATAACATGAATACAAATAAAAACACACCCGGGCTTTCTTGTCACACTGCTGTGCTGAATGGTACAGACTGTTAAATAGCTGGGCGTCAGCCAACAGAATACCTGGAGTGCCTCATCACTAATAATACCTAATAGTTCGCCAGTCAGTTTCCGAATAAATGCGAACTATTGCATTATAGGTTTAGGCACAGGAAGTAAAGTAAAGACTAGATGTCTATATTTGTGAACGAAAAGCTTCTCCTATATTTTCCACATAACTATAAAGCTTTCATTGTTGAGTATTTTTTTTGTGTGTGTGTGTGTGTGTGTGTGTGTGAAACTTTACTAATGCTGGGATCCCGAGATATTTATCAGAAGGCCCATGAACTGCTTCCAGACTAATCTAGACAACTGTTTTAAATCTCTGAGAATATGACTTCTATAGATACCTGGGCTTTGCTTAGATATGGTGTGCTGGTATATCAATATGTGCAAATGACTTGTGATTGCAAAAATTTTTGCAAAATTCTTTCAATAATTAGCTGAGTCTCAATAGTATAATTAAATGAATGATTGCATTTAAATTATACTTTGATCCTTTTCAGTATATATCTCCTCAACCGGTCACATTTTGACTCCGCATTGCAGATAATTTTATGGATCCCTCCATCCTAAGGTGTTTTAGAGCAGCGTTTCTCAACCTCAATACTACTGATATTTGGGGCAGGATCATTCTTGCTGTGGGTGGCTGTCCTATGCATTGCAGGGTGTTCTGCAGTGTCCCTGGATTCTATCCACTAGATGTCAGTCAGTAACAACTCTTCCTCAGTTGTGACAACCAAAAATATCTCCAGACTTAGCCAAATGTCCCCTAGGGGCCCAAATCACTCCTATCCCCTTAAATTTAGGACCACTACCTTAGAGAGAAGGTCCTCTCCCACATTCAAGACCCCTGCATAGAGCACCTGTGACTCACCTATGGTAGCAGGCCAGGAAATACGCTAATGGGCCTGTGCTAGAATAAAATTTTCAACCGTTAAATGTGAGTGATGCCAATTTTCAGAAAGATGTACTTTAATGGACTCATTGAGATGGGAGATATGGTTTCAACCTTTAAATAGGCAATGACATTTCTGAAAGAGCAGGTGCATTTTAATAACATGCTTAGTAGTTTTGAATAACTACTAATCCCGATATTAGTATTAATATTTTAATGATTAAGATATTACTGTTAGTAAAATTACTCAGTGAGATGCATGAGTATCAATCAATCTTTTTATTATAAGAAATATGAAAAACTACACAGGGTAAAATGATACTACTTGGAATTTTGTTCAAGGGCGAAAAAAAATTTAACAGCTACAGGAATAGAGTTAGGGCATAGGAAGAAAACAACAGAGCACAGTGACAATATAAATGAGTTCAGGAGAAAATGGTCTAAAATGGCCTTTTTCTCAGAGTTCCAAGTAAGAACCATGGCTCACAGTTTAGTCTTGGGAAGTTGAGAGTTGAGAATGTAGTTACAAACCTCCCTCTTACTGAGGAAAGAACATTTGATGAGTGTCTGTGAGCGTATTGCCTTTGCTCTCTAATTTGTTAATCCTTCCCACAAGCTCGGAACATTCAGAATTGCTTTTTTTCTTCAAAATAATGGTAGGTGAAGAAACTGGCATGTCTGGAAATCTTATGGCTAACACCAAAATGAATAAAACTGAAAATACACCCAAATGGTTAAGTGTTCTGATCACTTCCCTGTCCTACTCTCAAAAGCAGTGAGAATCTGCCCAGGCTTTGTAGTGATCACCTAAGCACTCTGAGTTTTTTATTCATGATTGTAGGAAATACCACTAATATATTTAGCAACAAGGAATATGTTTAATTATAAAAAAACATTTTCCTTCTTTATCAATAGAAGCTGCTTCTCTTTAATAAAGGAAATTAAATTGTTCCAAAAGCATGTTTACAAGGGATTCATTTATTTTCCTCTGAAGCATTTCTGACAATTTCTTTTCTAATAATAACTGATTAACTTGAAGGCATTCTTATCAGAGCTTTGTTTTAGTCCCTGCATAGATTCTTTGAGGGCTCTCTGCTAAGTATCCACAGAATATATCAGACCCCCACAAAGTTATTAAGCCTGAGAGAATTGCTTATGCAATGCGAATACTTCATGGGCTGAGATTATAAATCAGTGTTACGCAACTCACCCTTTAAAAATGATTCAAGAGGCTGGTATTTTATTTTCACATGAAAATTTCATTCACATACATTTCAATGTTATAGGACCAGGACCCTGAAAATCTTGAAACTCAATTTCAAGCAAGGACTGTGGTTTAATGGGAAAAGGCATTAAATTTATCATGGGTCAGGGGACACGAATACAAGTGCCATTTCCCGTGCATTTGCTGAGTGTGGTAGGAAGGGTGCTGCCATGTTGCACAACTGGAGGCTTATTTTCCCATTTTGATTGTCACGAAAGACTTGCCCTGTGAGGTGCTTGAGTTAACAGTGCTCATTCTCCAAGACTTTGTATTAGGCTAATTCCTCCAGGTCTCCCTGTGGATCCTTGACATAGAATATAGTCTCAGCACCAACTGTATTATTTTATTTTTTTTAACTTTTTATTTTGAAAAATATTTTCAACTTATAGAAAAGTTGCAAACATAGTACAAAACACTCTCATATATCCCTCACCATGGATATGAATACTGACATTTACTTTGTCATCTTCTCTCTTTTCTTTCTCCCCCTATTCTCATGTGTGTATACACATATAAATGCCAAGATATGCACTATTTTTCTGAACCATTTGATAGTAAGTTGCAGACATGATAATCTTTACCACCAAATATCTCAGTGTATACTAGCTAAGAAAGAAGCATGTTCCATGACATAATCATATTGCAATTATGAAAAGCATAAATTAATATGATAAATACGAATAACTAATATACATTTTTATTTAAATTTCAATCAGTGTCCGAGTTGTCTTTTATAGAAAAAAATTGTGACCAGGATTCAAGTATGGGCTGTATATAGTTACTCCATCTTATCTACTTACCCTGGAACAGTTTCTTGATTTTTTCTGGTCTTTCATAGCCTTGACATATTTTGAGAGTACAAATCAGTGATTTTGTATAATATCTCTCAATATGTGTTTGTCTAATGTTTCTTTATTATTAGAGTTAGATTTAGATTATGTATTTTTTGCAAGATTATCATGTCAGTGATACTGTGTTCTCAGTGCACTGTATCAGGAGGTACAGAATATCATTTCAAACCATTATTGGTGATGATCATTTTGATCACTTGGTTTTAAGATGGTATCTAGCAGGTTTCTCCACTTTAAAATTACTATTTTTTCTCTCATTAATAAGTATACTTTGAAGCTATGTAAAATATTCTGCTCCTTATCAAACTTTCACCCACTGGTGAAAAGTTTGGTTTTAGCATCCATTAATGATTCTTGTCTGAAGCAATTATTAGTACAATAGTTGCCAAATGATGATTTTCTAACTCCAGAATTCCATCTTCATTTATTTTATTTTTTTTAATATATTTTTTTATTGATTTTTTACAGAGAGGAAGAGAGAGGGATAGAGAGCTAGAAACATCGATGAGAGAGAAACATCGATCAGCTGCCTCCTGCACACCCCCCACCGGGGATGTGCCCGCAGCCAAGGCACAGGCCCCTGACTGGAATCGAACCTGGGACCCTTGAGTCCGCAGGCCGACGCTCTATCCACTGAGTCAAACCGGTCTCGGCCCATCTTCATTTATTAATACTGAATACTATTTTCCCATAAAAGGAACTTAGATTGTTGAAGAATGACCAGCTCCAGGGTTGGGGGTGGGAAAATGCAAAATAAGCTTGAACTGTCTTATGACACAAGAAAGCATGGTGGTTCTCTAAAAATAATGGGAACTTGACAAAATGACACCACCACAAGTCTGAAGGGGCTCTACTAGCTAAATCTTAAACTATTAGAGCACCAAACATAGTGCAATGGGCTCTAACCCACTGAATAAAATAGAAATAACAATATAAGAATTCATGAGTCCATACTGAATGAATTAAACAGCTGCAAATAGAAAGAAAGCTCCTTCTTTTGAGTAGAATGACAATTTTCCTTTGAAAGAACCATTGTTTGAAGGGAGGGTGTTATCATCAAAACTCTAGTCAGTAAGCCAGAACTTCATTACCTCCTCAAAAGAGATGTCCACCCATGCTTGCTGGGAGAGATACAGGGCACCACCTCTAGTGAGAGCCTTAAGGGTCTCCTCCAGAGGTGAACATGAACCCAACCGCCATCAGTGCATGGGTGCATGACACAGCGAAATACTGCAGGATTCTTTTGATGGCCAGATTAAGACTCTAGTTTTGTTCCCCCCGTGAGAACTACAGCTAAATATGTTTTACAAAACCCCAGTGTGGCTCAGTGTGCTTGAGCTTTGAGCCATGAACCAAGAGCTCCCTGTGTGATTTCTGGTCATGGGACTTGCCAGGGTTGTGGGCTCCATCCGCAGTAGAGAGTGCGCAGGAGGCAGCCAATCAATGATTCTCTCTCATTGGTGTTTCCATCTCTCTCTCTCTCCCTTCCTCTCTCTCCAAAATCAATTTAAAAAAATTAAAAACAACAACAAAAACAACCCCAAGCTATAATTTAAAAAGACCTCATGGATGCCTCCTTCCATGGGACTGGTGAAAAGGTCACCACTAGTCAAAATTCTAGCCCTGACTTAGTGTTTGTTGCTAACAGGTCTGTCTCAAACATTTTGGGGCTTGGGGTAGAAGGCGCACCCGTTACATGTCCACATATACACTGAGTGTCCAGATTATTATGACCACCCCATCAGTACTTCGTTGGGCCACATTTTGCCTTCAATACTGCGGTGATTCTTCTTGGTATTGACTCCACGAGATGTTGAAAAGTGATGCAACAAATCTGACACCATGCCTGATGAATAGCATTGTCCAGTTTTGTGAGATTTGATGGTTGTGGATCAAGTTGCCTGATGGCTCTTTTAACTTCGTACCACAAATGCTCAATTGGATTGAGGTCTGGTGATTGTGGGGGCCACCTAAACAAGGTAAAGTCTCCCTCATGTTCTTGAACCCACTCCTGCACAATACGAGCACCGTGGCATGGCGCATTGTCTTGTTGGAAGAAGCCATCTCCATTGGGATACGCCATCAACATGATAGGATGAACTTGGTCAGCAATGATACTTAGGTATGTTGTGCTATTCAGACATTGTTCCACATGAATTAAAGGGCCCAAATCATGCCAGGAAAACATGCCCCAAACCATAACTGCCCCCGCCAGCTTTAAGGGTTGTACTCATGCATGTGGGGGTGCATGCTTTCATGCTGTTTCCACGAAATTCTCACTCTTCCATTTGCATGATGCAACTGAAACGTGATTCATCAGCCCACATGACTTTTTTCTAATGCTCGATTGTCCAATCCTTGTGTTCCTGAGCAAATTGGAGATGCTTTATCTTGGTAACTGTAGACAGCAAAGGTGTTCGAACAGGCCTTTGGCTTCCATATCCCCTATGATGCAGTGTACGGCTAATTTGCCTACAAATGTCAGGTGGTCATAATAATCTGGCAACTCAGTGCCATATATATATATATATTATATATATATTTGCTAAATGAAATATGCTCTATCCTACCAGCCTGGAAAATGCACCATCAGCAATATAAATAAAGGTGTCAATGTATGGCTTTAGCATGATTAAAAATTAGCAAAAAAGCAGAGATAGCTGAATTTCATTATTATTTCACATACTGGAGTATTCTCTTGATTATACAGTGATGTTTCCTCACAAAGTAGGCTCTGAGGAAAGGATTTTGGTGCAGTTAACTTATTTAGGACTTTATCCCAGGAGGCACAAGGGAGAGAACAGGAAAAGTGGGATAGGGAAGGGAGAAAAGCCGAAATGTGGATGTTAGTGAACAGCTTACCATTGTGAACATCGGGGCCTTGGTCCCCCTTGCAGCAATATCTTTAAAAATACACACCCAATTTTGCTTTTGTATATGTGCATGATAAAGTTGTTTCTCTTTAATATGTAGTTCAATTACAGAAAATTAATTTTTTAAGCCAAAAGCATGTTTTCAAGTTGATTAGTTTATTTTCTTTGAAGCATTTCTGAAACAATTTCTCCTTTCTAATAATAGCTGGTTAACGTGAATATATTTTCATTAATGCCCCTCATTAGTGCAGATCACATCTAAGAATTGTCATGCAGTGAGACAGGGAAGCTGGGGGAGTTATTCATTGACTTTGATTATTGTTTCTGAGAGTATTGAATTTTCTATGCTTTGGGGCTGTGCTGTATACTGTCTCAGCAAGATCCCATGGCACAGGGAGAGATCTCTGGAAGAGAAGCTGGAAGTTGCAAGCCCTTGAGTTTACAATTGTTTTCTAAAAAAATTATTTTGCTTGCTTTTTATAATCAATATTTTATATGTCTTATATCCAGAATAATGTTAAATACATTTTAAAATCCCCAAACTTATATTTTCATTAAAGATAAAATGTAAAGCAAATAAAATTAAAATTATTATTTTCTCATGCTTTAAACTGGAGAGTACTATGCTAAGAGAAATAAGCCAGTCAGAGAAAGACAAGTATCACAGGATCTCATGTATATGTGGAATCTAATGAACCTAATAAACTGATGAACAAAATAGATCCAGAGACATAGAAGTATGGAACAGACAGTGGAATCTCAGAAGGAAGGCAGGGGAGGATGGGGAGAGATTAACCTGGGAATTTATATGCTTACTAGTGGCCTGGTGCATGAAATTCATGCATGGTGGCGGGGGGGGGGGGGGGGGGGGTGGTGTCCCTGAGCCCGGCCTGTACCCTCTCCAATCTGGAACCCCTTGGGAGATGTCCCACTGCCAGTTTAGGTCCGATCCCCGTAGGATCAGGCCTAAACTGGCAGTTGGACATCCCTCTCATAATCCAGGACTGCTGGCTCCTAACTGCTCACCTGCCTGCCTGCCTGATCACCCGTAACCACTCTGCCTGCCAGCCTGATCAACCCCAACTGCCCCCCGTTCTGGCCTGATAACCCCTAACTGCCCACCCCTGCCAAACTGATTGCCCCCAACTGTCCCCCCACTGGCCTGATTGCCCCAACTGCCTCCCTGACCGGCCTGCTCCCACCCAACTGCACCCCCCACTGGCCTGCTCCCACCCAACTGCCCCCCCCTCCGCCGGCCTGCTCGGCCCCAACTGCCCCTCCTGCTGGCCTGATTGCCCTCAAATGCCCCCCTCCCCCGCTGGCCTGCTCCCCCCCACCTGCCTCCTCCTGCCAGCCTGCTTGCCCCCAACTGCTTCTCCCGCCGGCCTGATTGTCCCCAACTGTCCCCCTGCCAGCCTACTCACCCCAACTGCCCCCCCACCAGTCTGCTCACCCCAATTGCCCCCCCTTGCCAGGCTGCTTGCCCCCAACTGCCCCTCCCCTGCTGGCCTGCTCACCCCCAACTTCCCTCCGCTTCTGGCCTGATTGCCCCTAACCACCTCTGCCTCATCCCCACCATCATGGCTTTGTCTAGAAGGATGTCTGGAAGGTCTCCCGGAAGATCTCCTGGTCTAATTAGCATATTACCCTTTTATTAGTATAGATATGCATAGCCCAGGGACAGAGACAATAGTGTATGAAGGCCTGGAAAGGGTGGGTGCGGGGTGGAGGGGGTCAATGGGAAAAAATGGGGGACATCTATAATACTTTTGACAATAAAGATAAATTTTAAAAAAATTTAAATGACAAGGCAAATTGCAAAATTATACTACATTAGCATCAGTACAATGAATTTTTTTATTTTTTTAAATTCATTAAATCTTTTGACATTTTAAAATAAACTTTTTATTTTGGAATATTTTTAGACTAATAGAAAAGTTGCAAAGATAATTATAGAATCCCTGAACCCTTCACCCATTTTCTCCTATCACTTTACATTACCATGATATATTTATCACAGTTACGAAACCAACATTGGTATATTACAATGAACTGAACTTCATAAGTTATTTCAAATTTCTCTAGTATGTCCACTACTGTCCTTTTCTATTTGAGGATCCAACACAGGATACCACATTGCATTTAATCTTTACATGTCCTGTTCTCTGACAATTTCACAGCCTTTCTCTGGTTTTCATGACATTGTTACTTTTGAGGAGTACTGGTCAGATATTTTATAGTTTGTCCTTCAGTTGACGTTTGTCTGCTGTTTTTCTCAAGACTAGACAGTGGTTATAGGTTGGGGGAAAATACAACAAAAAGAGGTGATTTTCTCATAACATCATGTTAGGAGACACATGTTATCCACACAACAAGCTGGTGTTTGCTTTTTTCTCCATTTTAACTTAACATATTGTCTTTGGAAGTGAACCATTAAGTTCAACCCACATTCAGGAAGAGGGAGAAATTAAGCTTTATTTCATATATTATTTGTAATTATTTTATAGGAAAGATTTAGCCCATTAATTAGTTATTTAGTCAATCATTTATTTATGTAGACATGGATTCATGTGTATTTATTTTATCCTTTGGGTTATAATACCTTGCTACATAATTTATTTATTGTTGCTCAAATTCTTCCAGCTTTGGCATGTTCAATTTGGCTTCAGTGTCCCTTGCGTTAACTCCATCCTTTCTCTCTCTCTTTTTTTTAAACTTCTTTACTTCTAGCCTAAAATATGCTCTAGGCTCAACTTGAGATATTTCTGTTATAGGCCTGGGAT
Organism: Cnephaeus nilssonii; assembly: GCF_951640355.1. NCBI lineage: Eukaryota > Metazoa > Chordata > Mammalia > Chiroptera > Vespertilionidae > Cnephaeus > Cnephaeus nilssonii. The sequence continues at coordinate 26,813,575 of NC_137078.1, forward strand.
CAACCACTTATCCAAGAAGCTCTGGTTCCTGTCATTGGACAATGGTACATAGAAACCAAGATTTAATACTAGGTATGTTCACCACTACTGTGGTGTCACTACTTTCAGGTCTTTAGTTATGAAATATATATATGTATACTAACCTATCTATACACATATATCTCTAATTATGTCTGCATCTAATCACCTATATATATAGCAAACTAAACATGAATTAATGTCTCTTACCCTAGTCCAGTACCACATGGTTTATTTGAGTTCCCTCCTACCCCTCCGTCATCTGTAACTTCCACCTTCGATGGTGAGAAACCTGGTTCTCACCATCCACCATCCATTTATTTATCTGTTAGACTCCAATATAAATTTAAGGCAATTTCAGAATTGTTAACTCATTTCATCCTGAGAAACAAATTTACCAAATAGAATACAGTGTTTATGTACAGTTGCTTATATCCATAATTAGCCTTATGGTTTCTAGTCAAAACTGCCATCCCCAATTAGGTTATTTATACATTTATAATACAGTTAGATTAATTTGTCATACTCTGCATTTCATCCTGGGGTCCCTCTAACATCCCATTTGACTTTGTTTTGAATGTTCATGTATTAATGTTCACTCATTAGGATGTAGGTTTCTATGGGTTTTGGATAATGCATAAAGCCCACTACTCCAGCAGAGAGTACACTTCCATTACCATAAAAACTTCCCTGTACCTTTCTTTTTAGTCATTCCCATCCTCCTAACTCCTGAGACCCATTCATTTCTTTTTATCCCTAAAGTTTTGTCTTTTTCTGATGGAGTCATATAATAGATAGCTTTTTTTTGGGGGGGGGGTGTGTGTGTCTGACTTTCTTAACAAAATGCATTCAAGACGTATCTATATCATGGGAATCAATAGCTTGATATTTTTATCTTAAATAGTATTATATTGTATTAATGTAATAGTTTGTTTATCTGTTCATTAGTTGGAGGATTTATTGATTGGGTAATTATGAATAAAGTCACTATGACCATCACATGTAGATTTTTGTGTGATCACAAGCTTTCATTTCACTTGATTAAGATACCTAGGAGCACAATTGCTGGATTGAATGGTAAGTCTATGTTTAACTTTATCTTAACCTGCTAAACTGTCTTCCAAAATGGCTGTGCCATTTTGCCTTCTCCCTATAGCAATGATAAGAATCCTTGTTGCTCTATATTCTCATCAGAATTTGATATTGTTAGGATTTTTTTCTATTCTGATATGAATAGATTGGTATCTAATTGTGATTATAACATTCAATTTCCTAATTAAAAATGATAGTGAGAATCTCTCAAGTGATTATTTGATAACATATTTGCCAATTTTTGGTGAAGTGTCTCTTCACATATTTTGCTTATTTTTGTTTTCTTATTATTGATTTTAAGAATTATTTAGATATTCTGAATATAAATAATGCTATGAATGTGGGTATACAAATATTTATTCAAGTTCCTGCTTTCAATATACTCATAGGTATATGAGTATATACTTATGCTGAACCATATGGTAATTCTAGTTTTTAATTTTTTGAGGAACATCCATACCGTTTTCCATATTGGCTACACCATTTTATTTTTCCATAAATAGTGTACAATGGTTCTGATTTCTCTACATCCCCATCAACACTTGTTATTTTCTATTGGAAATTTTAAAAACAGTGATGAAGAAAGTGTGGGAATATGCCATATGGATATCTGGAGAAGGATAGGTAAATGATGAGAGGAGATAGAAAAGAAGGTGGAACAAAAATGAAGAGTCACGCAAGCCAAGAAAAGAGAAGAAAAAATGTGTTTATCAGCAGAGATAAAATTAGTATTAACAATTGTCTATTAATTTATCAGCTTGGAGATCATCAGTGACCTTCACAATATTCATTTAGTGAAACAGCATACACAAAAACTCCATTAGAGTTGATTGATCCATGAGTAGGTGTGTCCACATAGAGTGCTGATAATATTTTTAAATGAAGTTTGGTTGTAAAAGGAAAGAGAGTGATAGTGATATTGCTGGGACAAATGCCAGCTGAAGATATTTTTTAAGATAGCAATGTCTTGAGCATGTATAAATTTTGTTGGGAGCAAATAGAGAGGGAAAAGTAGTGGCAGAAGATATAGGAATAAAAAGATAATCAATGAAGTGAAGATATCTCTGGGAGGATGGGAGAGCTTGAGATCCAGGTAATGAGGTAGCCTTTGATGGAGGTGCAAGGAGGAGACACTGGGTGTGGTTGAAGGGACTCTATATAGCAGGCATTTAATGGTCTTTGATGCGGATGTCTATATCATTGCTCAGGCTAACAGCAGTGATGATGGGATTGGGTATTTAAGATGAGGAGACAAAACATTTGTGAGTTCCTATGGGGGAACTGACTAGAAAAAAAAAGGATTTGTGGGCAGCATTGAGAGTACATTTGAGGATCAGAGACCATAAATAAATGTTCATGCTAACTATTTAATACAGATTTATGTTTTATAAGAAAAGTATAATTTAATGAATAATTTACACACATTTATTCACACCCAAAGAAAGCCTAGGTTAGTTCATGCATCCTTAACTCACTGTTTATCTGATGACAGCTACCTAAATTGGAAAAAGAATGCTTGGAAAGAAAGAACCTGATTCAATAGGCTTGATCATTCAAGCCCTTTCAGGAAAGTGAGGAGAATAGCACAAATGTGAACTTAAAAGACAGAGGAGTACTTTGATTCATAATAAACCTTTAAAACTTAAATGAATATTTACCAGTTTAGAAACTGCACTTTGAAAATACTTCAGTTATCTTTGCTGCCATAGGAATTTCTTGGTGAAAGACTGAATAAGCAATTACAAACTTTACTGATGAGGAATGCACATGTCCCCTGCCTGGTATCTGTTGCAATTGCCCTTTATTCAATCACCCACAGCTGGAGTAATTGGATCTTTAGGTACAGGTTAATGGGATAATTAGGCAAACACGATCAAACTTGTATACTATGAGGAAATGGATGACTGCTGTCTCTCAGCCTCCTGTTGTACACTGTGCTTGTGCAACCTGTTCTTCATTTCTATGGGCAATAAAAGAGGAGATGGATTAGCTGCAAGTGATTTCATCTGTCTGTAAGGGGAAGTGTGGTTTGATTTAAATGATTTTTTAAGAGGCAGCTACTGAAATAACTAGCTAGAGATAAAATGGATGAGGTATGCCTGCTTCAGAAAGCCAATGTAATTTGGCCCCTGTATTTCAGACAGTCCTTTGAATGCTCATCATGAGGCCATTTTTTGTCATAGGCCTTATAGAGGAAACAGAAAATGACAAGATGCTATGGAAGAATATAATAGGAAGTTACACCCAGCAGTGATCTCCCCAAAAGAGTAAAGCTCATGAAATAGGAAGGTCTATGACAAGGTCTTTTGAAGAATAATATATTTTGATCTATCTTTTTCATGGTTATTTCTATGAGTTCTGACTGCCTAATCCCTTTTCCATTGCTTTTCCAGAAAAGTAGAGTTACTTTAGGTGCACAACTCTATTATATTAGGGAACAGAGACCTAGGATCACCTATCTTAATATGCATCTGCCTCTGAGCCCCACCCTTCTTCCTTCTTTTAACCCCACTAAGAGCATCATTAAGGGATGGGAGTGTCTTGCCTCTAAATGACCACAGTTGATGTGTTGCTATGTTAACTGGCACTTACCCTTTTACCTTTTCCTGTGACTATAGATTTGCTTATTAGATTAACTAGCTGAGTGCTGGTGTTTGAGACAGTCATATGGAATGGAGTGGAGCGGGGGGGGGGGGGGGGGTCTGATAACTGGTGGTAACGACAGGCTTTGCTAGGAAAGAGTCCTGAGATATAGATATCAAGCTTAGACTAACTGTGTACTGGAGCAAGCATTTGGGTGGTCAACTTGGTACTGTACACAACTTTCATATATTTGGCTCAGCCTCACTTTTGCAAGCATATGGTAAATTCAAATTAGAACATTTATTATTAAATTTTTAAAATTATTTTGGAACAGTTGTAGGTTTACAGAATTATTGTGAAGATAGTACAGTGAGTTCCCAGACACATCCATGTACAGTTTTCCCTATTAACATCTTATATGAGTATATTTTATTAGTTACAAGTAATGAACCAATATCAATATATTAATATTAACTAAAGTCTAAAACTTATTTAGACTTCCTCAGGTTTTTCTTAATGTTCTTTTTCTGGTCCAGGATACCATTCAGGGTCCCATCCTGCATTTAATGGACATGTCTCAGGCTCCCCTTGGTTGTGAGTTTCTTAGACTTTTCTTGCTTTTAATTGACTTTGACAATTTTGAGGAGAATTGGTCCAGTACTTTCTAGGATATACCTCAAATGGGAGTTGTCTGATGTTTCTCTTATGATTAAACTGAAGTTATGAGTTTGAGGGAAGAAATCCACAGAGGTGCAGTGCAATTCTTATCACATCATATCAAGGACATATATCATCAATATAACTTGTCACTATTGATATGCCATTGATAACCTGGCTTGAGGTAGTGTTTTTCAAATTTTCCAGTATAAAATTACTCTTTTTCCCCCCTCTTCCCTTTCCATACAATGCTTGGGAAGAAAGTCACTGCATATAGCTCACACTTAAAGAGTGGGGAGTTATGCTCTATCTCCTTAAGTATGAAAGAGCTACAGAAATTATTTGGAATACTTCTACACAGGAATATTTGTCTATTCCCCCCATTTATTTATTTATTCAATCATTTATTTATATTAGTACTAGAGGCTGGTGCACGAAAATTCGTGCACTGGGGAAGGGAGGATCCCTCAGCCCAGCCTCCCCCTCTCACAGTCCAGGAGCCCTCAGGGGATGTCCTACTAATAGCTTAGGCCCGCTCCCCACAGCCTAAGCTGCAGTCTGGCCTCCCTCTGTGGGAGGTGACGGGGTGGATCAGGGGAAGGCGCTGCCCCCATCACCCCGCTGCTGCTGCCACTGCCAGCTGCTGCAGCTGCTGCAGCTGCTGCCCTCAGCCCTTGCAGCTGCTGCGGCTTTGTCTGGAAGGACGTCCAGAAGGACATCCACCTGTCTGATCTAATTAGCATATTATGCTTTTATTATTATAGACTAGAGGCCTGGTGCATGAAAATTTATGCACTGGGGTGGGGGGGTCCCTTAGCCCAGCCTGCCCCCTCTCACAGTCTGGGAGCCCTCAGGGGATGTCCTACTGATGGCTTAGGCCTGCTCCCTGCAGGGAGCAGGTTTAAGCCGCAGTCTGGCCTCCCTCTGCGGGAGGCGAACAGGTGATCAGGCGAAGTTGCCACCCCTATCACCCCACTGCCACTGCCATTGCCGGCTGCCATGGCTGTTGGCCCTCAGCTGTCCCTTCTTAGCACTGGCCCTGCCTCTCACCCACTGGTGGGCGGGGGCGATCTGTGGCCAGGCCTGCTGGGGGAGGGGCTGTGGGAGCTTGAGGCACAGCAGGTCGCACCCTATCCAGCCTCTGCAGAGTTGTGGCACCGGGACCAGGCCCGCGCCACTGCCTCTGTGACTGCCTCTGCGGTAGGGGCAGCACTGGGACTGGGACCGCATAGCCTCCTCTCCCTCTGCCTCTGCAAAAGGGACCGCGGTGCTGGATCACCGGCCTGTAGCGCTGCCCCTCCTGTGCCGCCGCCCCTCCCGCACCACCACCCCTCCTGTGCTGCTGGCCCTCAGCCCTCACAACTGCTGTGGCTTTGTCCAGAAGGACATCCAGAAGGTGTCTGGTCTATCAGGTCCAACTAGCATATTACCCTTTTATTAGAATAGATGGGTATTTATTTTATACTTTGGGATATAATTCAATACTACTTTATTTTTGTTGCTCAAATTGTTTCAGTTTTGATCATTGTAAGCTCTTTCAGTTGGTCCCTGTGTTCCTTTAATACACTCCCATTATTTTGGAGGTTTTGTTGGTTTGGTTGGTTTTAGCACTTTCTAACTTTCTGACAGTAGGAGATGGTCAGTACTATCATGTGTATTTCCTTCCCTAGTTTTAGAATCAGTTATTGCTCCAAGGAACCTTTTATCAGAGAATCATATAAGAAACCCAGATTTGGATATTAGGTGTGCTCCTTGCTACTGAGATGTCATTGCTTCTAGGTCATCTCAGCTGACAGAGAAGGAAGTTTAGGTATGTATAGTTATATATATTTACATGCATATACATACATATATGTACATATATACCTAAATGTACATATATATGCATTTGTATAAATATTTATATATGTACCTGTCTCCAACTCTAATCCATTACCACATAGATCACTCTAGCCTGCTTCCTTTGCTTATCCACAGTCTTCTTGTCCAACAGTCAGAAACCTGGCTCTCGTCACCCACCAACTCTTTACTTGGTTATTCAATTTCATTATACATGTACAACTGTGTTAGCATTGTTAGCTTGCACTCTCATGATAAAAACCTCATCAATTAGAGCAGTGCATATGTACAGTTTCTTTGTCTTAATTCTTACAGACTCAAATCATTTGTAAAGTTACTTAGATTAGCACCTTATTTCCCATTCTTTTATATTTCTATTTAACATTGAGTAATAGATACTGTGTCAAGGAAATTGTCCTAATCTGAATATGTGAAGCTTTCAGAAGTTGCTCTCCTTGGGTTAGACCCTTACGTTCCATCATGATCATTCTGTGATCTTAGATATCCTTCATTTTTGTTTTATGGCTATGCAGTAGCCAATAAGACTTGGAAGTAGCCAGATAGAGAATTTATTATTCCTATTTCACCTTAGATTTTCCCCATGAGCACATTGAATTTGGACCACCCTAAAAAGGTAAGCCTCAAGTCAGAGGGAAAGAAAACATTTCAAAATCAGCAAGAACTACTATAAACTTATCTAGAATCTTTGCTGGATTTTCAGCTTAATTTTCTTTATTTCTAGACCTAATATTGCAAATTCACTAATGTCCAGTTTTTGACATCTTAGGAATGCTTAAAGCATATACATTTGAGAGAAATATGAATTGAATAAAAATGTGTAGTTCCAAAGTCTTTTAGTACCTTCTCAGAGGTCTCATATCCACAGTGATGGGTATACCAGTAAACCAAAGACCAAACTACGGGAACACCTAGGATAAGGCTTTTAGGTCAGGCACTAAGACATGTAAGAAGAAATGTAATAAATATAATTTGATGAGGATAATACTGAACCAACAAAATTTCTATTTTAGCCAATTTCAAGAGCAAGAACATGCTTACTCATGATCAACATCCATAAAAATATAGAAATCTAGCTATTATTAACTGTTTATAGAAGTCATACTGGAATATTGAGATGCACAAATTAGACTCAAAATTAATGGTTGCCTGAAATTCTTTTAAATAAATCAGCATCTTCAAATTTTTTTGCTAGAGAAAACTTTCTTCTTTCCTTCTTTTTCTTCCTTTCTTTTTTTTTTAAGCAGTGGATTCTTATTGTGAATGTCTTTCTAACTGCAGGTAGAGGCATGTTCCATTACAGAAGTTGCTATTTTATTTTGCAGTTTTGAAGGTATGGTAAAGCCAAGAGCTGCTTAGAATGCTGACTTGCAATAGTTCATTTAAAAAAAAAAGGCCTTTTAGATAGAAAACTATAAGTGAGTAGCATCTTGACATAGAATATGCTGTTCCACCTTCATGTATATTTTTACTTACAGCCCTTTAAAGGTGTGCTTCATTGTCTTTTGATGAGAAATCTGCAATTATTTGAATCATTATATGCCTACATTTAGTGTGTAACATTTTTTCTAGCTGTTATTCATACTTTATCTTTGATATTTCATATTATGATATATCTAGTCATGATTTTATTTGAAATTATCCTGTTTAGACTTGCTGAGCTTCTTGAATTGTATACTTTTATCTTTCATGAAATCTGAGTTTTCCACATTGATTTCTACAAATACTATTATTTCCCAATCTAGTTATACTGGGATTAAAATTATATGTATTTATTGCTCTTGTTGTCTCACAGGTCCGTGAGGTTCAGTTAATTTTTTAACCAACTTTTTTTTTTCTGGTTTTTTTTTTCAGATTGATAACTTTTGTATTTTATAGTCTAAGTCATTTTGCATTTTAAGCACACATATCTTAAGTTCTGTGCTTGATAACTCCTGTATCTCTACGTCTTTAATCTATTTCTGCATATTTAAAAAAAATTTGGTGACCTGTTTTTTTGTGCTGGTAATTTTTTCTTGAATATCAACAATGTTTAATGCTGTAAAAACCATTGTAAATAAATTGCAGGCTATGGATGATGTTATTTTCTTTCAGATGCACTTTAATATTTTCTTAAGCTTGGTGGTTATTATATAAAAAAAATACCCAGTGATTGAATTGATTTCAAGCTAGGATCCAGTTTCTGGTATATTTCTAGTTACTGCTACCCTTTTGAAACTATTTTTTTAGAATCTATTATTACTATCAGACTCCTTCTCTTAGGTGGAGCCCAAGCCAACATATATTTTTCTAGCCCCTTTAACACTGCTGGAATTTCTGCTAAGTTTCTCACACCCACCATATCTTGATCAGCTTCTCAGCATGTCAACCACTGCTTATGAATTAGCAAAATTCCAATAGGAAAAGTAACAATGAATATTGGAGTCAATATTCTGTGTTTCTCTTCTCCCCATGTTTGGCTCCTCATGTCTTTTCTATGTTGGTAGTTCTCTAATGGACTGAAACAGGTGTCTTCATATTTTTTTTCTAGGTTTTATGCTTGCTCTCAACGAGAAATTATCTAAAAAAGATACAAGTTTAGTGTCTACCATTGAAAGCAGATCTCTTAAGTGATTTTTTAAAATTCTTTATTGATTAAAGCATTACATATGTCTCCTTTTTCCCCCAGTGACCTTTCCCCGGCCACTCCCACCCCCCAGCACATGCCCTCACAACCCTAGTGTCTGTGTCCATTGGTTGTGCATGCATACAAGTCCTTTGGTTGATCTCTTACCATCACCCCCCAGATACACACCCTCCCCAGCCTTCCCTCTGAGGTTTGATGGTCTACTCGATGCTTCTCTATTTCTGGATCTATTTTTGTTCATCAGTTTATGTTGTTCACTATATTCCACAAATGAGTGAGACCATGTGATACTAGAGGCCCAGTGGGTGGGTTCTGGCCAGCCCAGCCCCAATCGGGGCAGATTGGGGCCAGGCCTGTTGGGAGGAGGAGATGATGGGAGTTTGGCCAGCCAGCCCACCCCTGATCAGGTCCCAATCAGGGCCGGGCCGGCTGGGGAGAGGGACTGTGGGCAATTGGCTAGTGGGCCCCACTCCTTATTGAGGTGAGGGTGCCGATAGCGAGTCAGTGGTTGGGGGAGGGGCCATGAGAGGTTGGCTGGCCAGCCCCACCTCCAATTGGTGTGTATGTGTGGGGGCAATCAGGGGTGGAGCTGGCTGAGGGGAGGGGTTGCGGGCTGATCAGGGTGGTGGGAGCTGATTGGGGGCCAGCAGCCTGGGGGAGGGACCATGGGTGGTTGGCCGGCAGGCCCTGCCCCTGATTGGAATGGGGGGCCAATCATGGGTGGAGCTGGTGGGCTGATCAGGGTGGTGGGGGCCCATCAGGGGCGGGGTCAGCTGGGAGGAGGGGCTGCAGAAGGTTACCCAGCTGGCCCTGCCCCCTACTGGGGTAGGGGGGGCGATCAGGGTCGGGGCTGGCCAGAGGGAAGGGCTACAGGATGATCAGGGTGGTTGGGGCCCATTGGGGGCAGGGCTGGCCTGGGGGAAGGGCCACAGGGGGGCATTGGCCAGCCGCCTCACCCTCAATCGAGGTGGAGGAGGTTAATAAGGGGCAGGGCTGGCTGGGGGGAGGGGCTGTGGGAGGTTGGCCACCAGCCCAGCCCCCCTATCGGGCCAGTTCACTGGCCACAGTGGGCATCATAGCAGCCGGTCATTCTGGTCATTACAGCATTCTGGGTGCTGGCTTTTTATATATATAGATTAATATTTCTCTGGATGGCTTATTTCACTTAGCATAATACTCTCCATGATTAATTGTGAATTTTTATCCAGCAATAAATCTTTGTATTTATTATCTATTGATTCAATGCTTAAAAAGCAAAAAAGATATAACTAATTGGCATTTTGAAATGTTATATATTAGTTATTTTAAAACCATAATCTTTACCAGCACCATCTTCATCATCATTCTAGGCAGAGTGGACCCCATGAGAAAAAGCAAAATAAATAAATACCCCTCCCCATTGCAAAGCAATTTAGTGTGACTTGGGCATATTGTTGAGACAGGACTTATGAAAGAAGCAGCTGGAATCAGATTATAGGTGGCCTCCTGTAGCAGGGAAAAATTTAACCTTACCTGCTGGAGCATGTAGAGACGTTGAAAGGTATAAAGCATGTTCTCAATGGTGGCCATGTGACCCACAGTTGAACAATTTTTAGACTTCATGTCACCTAAGGAGTACTATTGGCATTTAGTAGGAGGGGACCAGAGATTGTGTTCCCTTGAAGGTTGTGGGATTGTTCACATGTTAAAGATTTTATATTTTCCTCATGAAAAATTTGAAATATTCTCTTGGACACATATTTGCATTAAAGCTGAATTATAACAATCTGAACCTACACCTTAAATCTGTTTTACACTGTTGTTTTTACTATCTATACTAATAAGAGAGAAATATGCTAATTGATCATCACTTCACGACACCCACAGCCAATCAGGAGGGAATATGCAAATTAGCAAGACAAAGATGGCGGTGGCCATGGAGCCAGCCAGAGCAGGCAGGAGGCTTGGGTTGCCCAGGCTGGCCACAGAGGGTGGGGCCTGCAAACAGCCTTCAGCCCCTCACCCAGGCTGGCCACGCCCTTATGGGGTGAGGGTCCCCTCTGGGGGGCATGGCCAGCCTGCAAACAGCCATCAGCCCCTCACCCAGGCTGGCCAGGCATCCCAGCAGGGACCCCCACCCTGAAGGGGGTGTGGCCAGCCTTAAAACAGCCCTCAGCCCGTTACCCAGGCTGGCACTGTCCCCAGTGGGGAGTGGCTGGCCTGTAAAGCACCACAGGCCCCTCACCCAGGGCACCCCGCCACCCAAGGGGACTCCCACCCTGATCTGGGACACCCTTCAGAGCAAACCAGCCAGCCCCCACCATGCACCAGGCCTCTATATATACCAATAAAAGGGTAATATGCTAATTAGACTGGGAGACCTTCCAGGAGACCTTCAGACATTCTTCTGGACAAAGCTATGGTGGCGGGGCCGAGGTAGAGGCAGATAGGGGCCAAGAGGGGAGGGCAGCCCTACCTGGTTTGGCTCAGTGGCTAGAGCATCGGCCTGTGGACTGAAAGGTCCCAGGTTCGATTGCAGTCAAGGGCATGTACCTTGGTTGTGGGCATATCTCCAGCAGCAGGTGAGCAGGAGGCAGCTGATCTATATTTCTCTCTCATCGATGTTTCTAACTCTCTATCCCTCTCCCTTCCTCTCTGTAAAAAATCAATAAAATATATTTTTTTAAAAAATAAAAGAGGGGAGGGCAGTTGTGGGTGATCAGGCCAAGATGGGTCAGCAGTTGTGGGTGATCAGTCCAGTGAGGGGGGAAGCTGGGGGTGAACAGGCTGTCAGGGGGGCCAGATGGGGGTGAGCAGGCCAGTGGGGGGGGGCAGTTGGGGGCGATCAGACAAGCGGGGGGCCAGTTGGGGGTGAGCAGGCTGTCAGTGGGGATCAGTTGAGGGTGATCAGGCTGGCAGGGGGGGCAGTTGGGGGTGAGCAGACCGGCAGTGGGGGTCAGTTGGGGGTGATCAGGCTGGCAGGGAGGACAGGTGGGGGTGAGCAGGCTGGCAGGGGGGCAGTTGGGGGTGAGCAGGCTGGCAGGGGGGCCAGTTGGGGGTGATCAGGCTGGCGGGGGGTGGCAGTTGGGAGCGAGCAGGCTGGTGGAGGGGCAGTTGGGGGTGAGCAGGCCGGCAGGCAGAGTGGTTAGGGGCAATCAGGCAGGCAGGCAGGTGAGCGGTTAGGAGCCAGCAATCCAGGATTACAGGGATCGGGCCTAAACCAGCAGTTGGACATCCCCCAAGGGGTCCCAGATTGGAGAGGGTGCAGACTGGGTTGAGGGACAAACCCCACCCCTGTGCACAAGTACACGAATTTCATGCACTGGGCCACTAGTTTGCTATAAAATACATCAAAAGTTCCAGGAATGCATTACAATGTAAATATAAGAAAAAAATTTCATGGTATTGCTTGTAACTTTATCAAAAGTCTTATATTTTTAAAGGAAGTATGTCATCAATGGTAATTCTGCACATGGTATTTGTGTCACCAACCCACACATGTGCACTGGACTATATTTGTTCATTTATCCTTCGAAATTTTTCATATAGGTATAAGCAGTGGTCAACCATATCGTGTCTTCTGGTATATTGATAGGTGTCTGATTTATATAGTGAAATATATATTATTTTATCACATATTACTTTTACTTTATTTCTACTTTATTATTTTTGTTATTTTACTAATTTTAAAAATTAAATGTATTTATAGTTTAAATGCTTTTAAATTTTATTTCAGGACACTAAAAATGCATTAAAAAACCAATTTCATAAAAACAGATGTTATATTCCATAGTGCCACTTATTGGAAGCATTGTTATAGCATATATTTTTATTCCATGAAAATGATTCTGATAGCTATGCAGCAAATACACTTGTCAGGGATAAAACTGAAGATGGGATGACCAGTTAGTTGAGTGACCATTGCAGTGGACCACGCAAGACAAAAGTTCTGAACAAGTCAGTGGCGTGGAAATGAAGAGAAAGGGATGTAATTGAGATATTTTTAGGAAGTACTAATGCAAAGTGAGTGGTAGCGAATCCAGGAATGAATGAATATATATATAGAAAAGGTTAGATTTGCTTAGTCCTAGAAATGTCCAAGGCAGCTTTGTTGTTTGTTCCTGGCTCATTAGAAACCATTGTTATTGCACCTAGATGTCACAGACTCCAAAAATGCACTTAAACTAACAGAACTCAGTATATATTCACTAAAACATTTAACTTTGTACTTTTTTTGTCACAACTATCTAGTTGCTAAAACTGAAAATCTCAGTTATTTCTTTTTCTTAACCATCATTCACCTTTCATCAAGTTCTATTAAACATTTTTTCAGAAGTTACCAGTGTATAAATCATTTGTCTTCTTACTGGCCTCTCTCCCAAATCTAGGTCCTCACCATCTTTCCCATAGCCTCTTGCATAGTCTTCTATAGAGTTTACCTGCGAACCAAGGCTGATTTTATACATTGCTTAAGAGTTGTTTTAAACCTCAATCTAATCAAGTTTTTCTAACATAAATTAATTGGTACATCCTTCATGACTTACTTTTACTTTAGATTAAACATTTATGATGTATTATACTTTAAGTTGGTTCCACAACAATTTTTTAATTGTACCCTCTAACTATTCCCTCCCTTTGTCCAGTCCTTGACTCTCACTGTAGTAGATCATCTTGAGTTCCCAAAGCATATTATGAACAATCACATTCCTAGAGCTTTGTTTCTTCTTCATGCATTTTAAAAGATGGATGCTGGATTTATTTTCTTTTGTCAAATGTAGATTAAATAGGTATTTATGATTATTTCAATAAAAATATTGGTCATCATGCTCTTGTTAAGGAACATAATTGCATATTATGTCATCTATCCCCAAGTAAAATTAAATTCAAGTTGTCTCTATTGACTCCTGCTCTATTCTAGAACAAAATTTTCTTGAGACTGACAACTGTCTATTTCACCAAAATCAGTCAAAAGTAGTAAACTATTCCTGCTTAACAGATTGTGCTCCTCAACAAAGCACATAAATGTGTTTAGCTTAATCAACTATTATTGGAAATGAGAATCATTTTCAAATCACTCCAAAGGAAAACAAACCAACAAACTTGTAAACATGCACTTGGCACAGAAATTCAGCTTAATTGAACTAAATTTTTAAAGAGAGAGAGAGTAAAAGGGAGCTGGAGTGAGAAGCATGTTTGATGAAGTCTGGAAAATCTGCATGTCAGCAATAATAAACTTGTTATTTAATAAGGTTAATAATAGATAAAGTCCCCTAAAGATGAATTGTTATCACAGTTGACGACCGTTTTATTAAAATGTTAATGGCCTGAGGCGAAAGCAAACTGTTCTCTTAATCTGCCAGAAGAACTGCTTTTTCAGGAATTATCATACCCCACAGCACATGGGATTTGAGCAAGCCATAATAAGCATATTTGAAATTTGGACTAGACAGAGCTCCTGAGATCTTAAGTTGACTAAACTACAGATGCATTTCACATATTCATTAATGGTCAGACTTCTTCCTCATAGTAGCCAAGTATATGACACTGAATTTTGTACATGGAAATCTATTGTAGAAGTTTCTATAGATTAATTTTGTTTTCCTTTTCAAGGTTGAAGGAAATAACTAGTGAGTTGTTTTTTTCTTTCCTTCACCTCCATGCACATAATAAGCAAGCCAAGGGCATTTTCTAGTAAGTCTGATTGCCTGCACTATACAATGCACCTTTTCCTTAGTGGCTGGAATAAAAATAAAAGTATTCAGCAGCACCTTCAAGGACAATCAAGTTAGTCAACCCAATGCCGACTATGTATACATTGTGATTTGTTTGGGCCCATAATCAGAACCCCAAAGACCTCTGTCAGATAATGCTGTATTTCTACCAAAGTAATATTAACTCAGATCACAAAAGAAACAAGAGTTCAGATTCAATTCTTTCTTATCAACATTTTTCACAGACTTTTCTCTTATATAGCTACACATACAGTATATGTGGTGTATGTCAGTGAAAAAAATTGCAAATCATAAATACACCATAACATTGACTATTGTATTGTGTCTCTGAAAGCAAAGCAATAAGAAACATTCAGTATCTCTTAAATTATAAGTGATTTTAAAGGGGCTGGTGGTGGCCATGAGGTGGGCTTGACAGCTGTGAAAAACTGTCATGCTAAAGTTAAGTGCGGCATGGATTCAGGACAGAAAGGACCTGAAATCTACCTAATCCAAAGGGGTCTAGTGAATGCCAAAGGTCTGCACATGCTTGAGTTTAAACACAGAACTCTAGTAAAAAAGAAAGAAACAAAAACTGTCATGAGTCCAAATATTAATAGAAAATAAAAAATCCAAAATATTGCCAGACCCAGGGAAGAGCAAGTAGTCTATAATCAGAATGAGCAAAATGCACTGTGCAGCTGATCCTGTTTTCTGCTCTGTATGGGTCAGAGTGGAGGGTAGCATAGGAAATTTTGAACCTGAAGGTGTTCATCTGTATTTTTAAAGACAATATCTTTATTGTTAATTTTATGGTTATAAAGCTAATACTTTGTTTAAAGATATTAGTAGTTTAGTTATATGCTTTTCTCACAAAATAGTCCTTCATGGATATATATTCATGTCAATAAATACATCATTGCATACGGGATTAATAAGAAAAATACAACCGTGGTATTTTTCAGCTTCTCCTTTCAAAAGACAGAGCTGTCTTCCTTTCTATCTCAATCTCTCTCTCTTTCCTGTTTGGAATTATAAAATATTTGTTTAATCACCTATATTTTTGTTTGTTTATTTTATATTTTTCTTACTGTTTGGGGCATTTTTTTTGGGTTAGAGTTACTAAAGAATTATATGCAGTTTTAAATACAAAGTTGTTTAAAGAGAAACACCAGAGAGAAAACAAGATGGCAAAATAGGTAAACACTTGAACTTGCAACCTCGTACAACCACTTCAAAACTACAACTAAAAGACAAAACTGACATCATCCAGAACCACAGGAAGGCTGTCTAAGTGGAAATTCTACAACTGGAAGGGAAGAGAAAAGCACACTGAGACTCAGAGGATCTGCGGAAGTAAAGTGCAAGAGGTACGGAGGTGCGCGCGTGGCGAGGGCTGGCAACTGAGTACACGGCTGTCTTTTTCAAGCGGGAGGGAGACACAAGCTCCCAACTGCTCTGAACTCCAGTTCCGGGTGAGACTCTGGGAACCCAGACTCATACGGGGAGAAACTGGAATGTCTGGCAGCGGGCGGAACGTGAGGTTGGCTTTCTCTCTGAGGTGCTTGCAGTGATTACCAAGGGACACTGAGACCCAGGGGCCTCTTAGGGCAGGGCTGATGGGAAGCCATTGCTGTTTGCTCTGCCCTGAGACTCTGCCCCATCCAAGCTGTGCGCAGAGGCTTTTGCATATTAATGGACTGGTCCTTTGAAATCTAAACTTACCTAACAAACTGCAGCTGAGTCAGAGAGACCCAGAACATCCAAAAGAAGGCCCAAGGCCCCACAGAAGATTGCATTGCTTCACAACTGGGCCTCATCTGGGCACCTCCAAACCCCAAACAAAGAAGAGGAATCTGCAGATCTCTCTGTAGCTCCTGCTGGGTAGCCTCTGGCAGAGGCTAAATTAGCACCTCCTTGGAGATCCAAGAGCCAGTGTACCCAGGGGTCAGAGTAGGATAATCCAGTTTACAACTCTTCAGATCCATAAGGGACACACTCAGGGTCAGACTCAGTGAGCACCAAAGCCACACTGAAGCAAGTCTTGCCTCATAAGGGTGTCTCCAGCACAGAAGTTCTCCCATCATAGACACAGCTGATCCTCACAGCCAATTGGCCTGGAGGTTAATTCCTCCCAGTGATACCAACAACAATCAAGGCTTAACTACAACAAGACTATGCACACAGCCCACCAAGGGGTGCACCAAGGTAACTAGGGAGTCTGAGCCACTGGGTCCTATAGGACACCTAGCACACAAAGCCACTCTATCAACTCAGGCAAGCAGCCAAAATGTGGAGACAAAGAAACAGGTCACAAATGAAAGAAATGGAGGAAAGCAAACAACTGGATATAGAGTTCAAAACCACGGTTATAAGGTTTTTCAAGAATTTTCTAGAAAAAGCCAATAAATTTAGCAAGACCCTCAAGAATATGAAAAAGGACCAACTAGAAATTAAGCATACACTGACTGAAATAAAAAATAATATACAGAGATCCAACAGCAGACTAGAGGATCACAAGAATCAAGACAAAGATTTGAAATACAAAGAAGCAAAACACCCAACTGGAAAAGCAAAAAGAAAAAAGAATGCAAAAATATGAAGATAGTGTAAGGAGCCTCTGGGACAACTTCAAGCGTACCAACATCCGAATTATGGGGGTGCCAGAAGAAGAGAGAGAGCAAGATATGAAAACCTATTTGAAGAAATAATGACAGAAAACTTCCCCCACCTGGTGAAAGAAATAGACTTACAAGTCCAGGAAGCACAGAGAACCCCAAACAAAAGGAATCCAAAGAGGACCACACCAAGACACATCATAATTAAAATGCCAAGGGCAAAAGACAAAGAGAGAATATTAACCTTTGCACTCGGATGTTGAGTGTGACTCAACACGGTTAGCATTAGAGTAAAGGAATTGAGAAAAAAGCAAGCGAGTGCAAAGGGTTAAAAGCAGCAAGAGAAAAACAATTAGTTACCTACAAGGGAGAACCCATAAGATTGTCAGCTGATTTCTCAACAGAAACTATGCAGACCAGAAGGGAGTGGCAAGAAATATTCAAAATAATGAATAGCAAGAACCTACAACCAAGATTACTCTACCCAGCAAAGCTATCATTCAGAATTGAAGGTCAGATAAAGAACTTCACAGATAAGAAAAAACTAAAGGAGTTCATCACCGCCAAACCAGTATTATATGAAATGCTGAAGGGTATTCTTTAAGAAGAGGAAGAAGAAGAAAAAGGTAAAGATAAAAATTATGAACAACAAATACATATCTATCAACATGTGAATCTAAAAATCAAGTGAATAAAAAATCTGATGAACAGAATAATCTGGTGAATATAATAGAATCAGGGGCATAGGAGGGGAGTGGACTGACAATCCTCAGGGGGAAAGAGGTGTGGGGGGTGCGGGAAGAGACAGGACAAAAATGATACACCTATGGATGAGAACAGGGGGCGGGAAAGGGCAGGGGTTGGGGTGGGAACCGGGTGGAGGGGAGCTATGGGGGGAAAAAGAGGAACAACTTTAATAATCTGAACAATAAAGATTTTTTTATATACATTTTATTGATTTTTTACATAGAGGAAGGGAGAGGGATAGAGAGTTAGAAACATCGATGAGAGAGAAACATCAATCAGCTGCCTCTTGCACACCTCCTACTGGGGATGTGCCCGCAACCAAGGTACATGCCCATGACTGGAATCAAACCTGGGACCTTTCAGTCTGCAGGCCAATGCTCTATCCACTGAGCCAAACCAGTTAGGGCTGAACAATAAAGATTTAATTAAAATAAATAAATAAATAAATAAATAAATAAATAAATAAATAAATAAATAGATAAATAAATAAAAACACCAGAAATGCTCATACATGCATAAACCAATGTAAGTAATAAAAAGTTATTAATAAAGTTAAATACTCTTTACTAATAGAATCCTGTTTGTATACCAACTGCACAGTAATACCACAATTTACTTATCCATTCTTCTACTTAAAAAATCATTGGCCTATATTCACTATTTGGCTATTACTTATAGTGCTGATAGAATAGAAACTTTCTTTTACATGTCTTTTGGTACACACACACACACACACACACACATTTTTGATGGGTGTATACCAAAAAGTAATCTTGCTGTTGATAGGACATGAAAAAGTTCAGATTTAGTATATCTTCCAATTTTTCAAAGTGTTGAAACAATTTATGTTCCCATCAGCACCCAATGAGAGTTCAGTTACTTAAAACTCCTTGAAAAAACTTGAAATTATCCTCTTAAACCCAGTAATTCATAGTGGTTCATATATATATTTTTAGAGTCTTAACTTGTGTTTCTCTTATACATGATGAGATTGAGAACATATTCTTAGCTTTTTTACCATTTCAATATTCTGCTGTGTAATCCTATATAATAAAAGACTAATATGCAAATCGACTGAATGTAAGAATGCAGGAGCAACCCTCTGGTGGTCAGTGTGCTCCCATAGTGGGAGTGCCACTCAGCCAGAAGCCCTGAGCTGAGCTCATGGCTGGTGAGCACTGCAGTGGTGGTGGGAGCCTCTCCCGCCTCCAAGGCAGCGCTAAGGATGTCCACTCCCCGCTGTAGAGAGCATCTGGGAAGGCACATGGGCATTTCTTTAATTATTGTCAGCTGAATCCAGTGGCGTCGGCAAAGCCACGTCCTGGAAACACACTTTGCCAAAAGGCAGGAAGGAGTGTTGTCAGCTTGACCTTCAGCCCAGGTGCCAGGGGTGGGTTTTGTTATTTAAATCCAGCCAAGCACCAGGAATAAATATGACTCAGGTCCACCCAAGAATGCACATAGTCTCATTTGTCTTGACTTTTAGTAAAACTTCCTGTTTTTTGCTGTATAAAATAAACACGCTGTATTGGCTCAGGGTCACTGTTCCTGTCCCTGTCCATGTCAGAGGACAGTGGTCCCAACCGGCCCCAGCTTTTTCCTTCTATCCCTGTGTCTGTCTCTTTCTTTAATTTTCTCAATCCCCAGCCGCCCCTACTCAGGAACCGGATCGCTCTATAGCCATGCTGGATGAGTTAAAGAGTGAAATATTTACAGCCCCCAACCCCCTGGCATCTCTTGAGGGCTCCCGGACTGAGAAAGGGTGCAGGCTGGGCTGAGGGAATCCCCCCGAGTGCACACATTTCATGCACCGGCCTCTAGTTTGATAATAATACTGAATTGCCTATCTTTAAATTTTTCTTTAAAGACTTTTTATGTATTAAGAAACAAGCAAAAATTTTTGTTTGATCCAGGAAATTTTCTAAATTTTCATATTAATACCAACTGTTTATCTGTAGGTTCTTATGTATTTTCTATAAATTTATTTCCTTCCTTCTTATTCTTTCCTTACTTCCTGCCTCTCTCCCTTCTTTCTTTCTTTTTTTTCTTTCTTCCTTTTTGCTTTATAAGTTTTTCTACTAGCTATGACCTCTAATAAAATAAAATGTGAAATAGGTGTAAAGATTTAGATCTGAAGGGGAAATTTCTATATTTAACCATTTAACATGATGTTTATTGTTTGTGTCCTATAGATATCCTTAATCAGGTTAAGCGAGTTTCCTTTCCCCCTTCATTTGTTAAGAGTTTATCTTGAGTAGGCAATTATTTTTAATTAACTTTTTATAAAAATATAACATACATACATGAAAGTGCACAAATTACAAGGATATGACTTATGTGTACTAATAAATTCACATTATCACCAAGAGTTGGTAATATCATTATTTTTGGATTTTCATTTTCCTATTTAATAATGAAGTAAAATGCAACTTTTCCATGCTTATTGCCATTTGGATATCCTCCTTGGTAAAGTAATAAAGTTTTTTGCCTATTTTTCTATTTAGTTTCCTGCCATTTTAAATTAATTTTTAGATTTTCTTTTTATATTTTGATATAAATCATTGGTCAGATACATGTGTTGAAAAATTCTTTCTCCCTCCTGTGGCTTGCCTTTATATATTTTTTTTAGTGATACCTTCAAGAAAGGATTTCATTTTGTTTTATAGTAATGTAATTTAAATTTCTTCTTATTTGTGGTTATTGATTTTTAGGTTCATTTTTATTGTGTGTTTTTTTTAATAACAGCATTATGAAGATTTTCTCCTAAGTTAATTTTTAAGAGCCCTATTTAATTTTTTGAATTAAAACATTTCTCACATTTAGATCTATAATCTGTCTGGAATTTATTTTTGTGTGTGTAGTGGGTGAGGTAATGGCCAACCACCCCATGTCAAGATTGATATGCAGTTGATTTAGCACCATTTATTGAAAAGACAATCCATTATCCACTCATTGCTCTATACTGTTACCTTTGTCATAAATCAGGTGACTTTATATGTATAGGTCTGTGGCTGGATTCTTTGTTCTAGTTCATTAGTCCATCTTCCTGTCCTTATGCTGACATTAAATTGTCTTAATTATAAATTTATAATAAAGCACCTTATCTTATAGATTAAGTCCCCTTGCTTTGCCCTTCCTTTCCAATATTGTCTGAGTAGTTTACTTCTCTTATCAATTTCAGAATACAATTGCCAATTTCACCAAAAATCCTATTGAAATTTTGAATGGATTACCTTTACTCTTTGATCAATGTGCATAGAAGTGATGACTTGAATATATCAGAAAATAAACTAAGAATGTGCAAAAGCAAGAGGAAGTATAGACACTAAAATGGGCACCTGAAAGATCAAGCTATTAGAGTATTTATTATAGATTTAAAATTAATTAAGATTATGTGTTCAATAAAATAAAGCACAAAGGTGAAGAATTTTAGCAGAATATTAGAAGGTCTAAAAATGTTAAATCAAATAAAAATTTAAAACTACAATAATTAAAAGTAAAAACTAAATATCCATAAAGAAGCCCTGGTGCATGGAGGAAGCAGAAAGTCCAAATGGAAGCTCTGAAAAAAAGAGAGGTAATTCTGAAAAGAATATGAACATGTAGGACACATATGTACAAAACAAGAATAACCGGAATCCCAGAGAGACAAAAAACAATTTAAAAATAAATAGCTGAAAAATTTCCAAGATTGACTAAAGACATCAAACTTAGATTTAAAAATTCTATATTCCTCGTGTGATAAATTAAAAAGGAAAAAATCTAGGTACATCATAGATAAATTGTGATTTGCATCCCTGAACATAGATACAGAAAGTCTAAAACAAAATATTAGCAATTCAAATTCATATGTAAAAGGATATCATCACAAAGTTATTTTTATATCAGGAATGAAAGGTTGATTTAAAATTGTAAAATCAATAAATTCAATTCATCAAATGTAAAAAAAAAATCACGTGATCCTTTTATATATATATTTTTTTACCTTGTAAAGTATATGATTGTTTAACCCATATTCTGTACACCTGGAACAAATAAAAAATAATACTTAACATAAACAGTAATTGAAAAATAAAATTAAAAAAGAAAAAATTATATTGTTACCTAAAGATATGGACAAAGAATTTGATTAAATCAATAAATCAATATCTGTTTATCATAAAATATTTAGCAAACTGGAGATGAAGGGAAACTTCTTTAATATGATAAAAAGTATATTTAAAAATCTACAGAAAACATTTTACTACATAAAAGGCTAATATGCTAAGTGTCCGTCCATGTAATGACATCATGAAGCAACACCCAGCTTCCTCTTCCTAGTGACTAGCCTCCTTGAAGTTTCTTCAGCCCAGGAACATAACTTGTTTTATAGCCAGATAGGAACATTTTACACTGTAACTAAATGCCTGTGAAGTGTTTCCCATGCCTCATCTCGTTTGATCCTCACAGAAGTCCTGGAGTAGGTAGATAGGAGACTCAGTGGAATCCTATTTTCTTTTCATTAGCTGAAAAATGGAGATTTAGAAAGCTTAGAAACTTGACCCGACTGAAAAGAAGTAAGAAATGGTGGACCTTGAAAATGACTTCAGGTTTTCTCACTGCACAGAATATAGTCAAACACTGCTGCAGTTAAATATTTTACCCTTTGTTCTCTCTGTGTGATCTATAATAATAATCTGCTTTGTGTTGATATTCACTGCTATGTTTCTGACAATTACCAGAAAGAGAAGTTGGGGTGCTTCGCTGGACCAGAAAAAGTTTAGCTAAATCAGAAAGAAGGTCTAATTAAGCAAATTTTTTCTATATCTATAAAAGGCTAAATTGACTCATGCATGCACAATACATATAAAGCCCTTGCTGGCGCCAATTGCACGTGTGTGTTTACATCTGTCATTGTCTATTGTGAATTTGGTTGACACTTCTATTATAAAGAAGGGGCAAATAGGAATATTAAAATATTTCTTCTAATGAATTCCCTTTCAATGTGCATGAATTCGTGCACTGGGCCACTAGAATTAAAATATTTCTCTCTGTGATTTGGTATGAGAAAAATGATGCAATCATAATTTTCATTCTTTAGAGTCCTGGAAGTCCCGGTCAGAGCAATAAGGCAAGAGAAAATAGATACAAGGATATAAATAAAATTGTGGTATAATTTACAACTAAAATATTTGAGCTAGTAAGTTAATGTAGCAAGTTTATTGCTTATTGCTCACAAGGTCAATATCAAGAAAAGTTCTACATTCTACCAAGTACCAAATAATACCACATACAGTAATATCAAAATATATATAAATTAAAAAACTGAAACAAATTAGATATTCATCATATTCAATATATGTTGTCATTCCCATACTGCAGAGTTACTATGAAGAAAAAAGTTGAAAAGAATGAGGCAAATAAATAATACTGAGTTGGAAATATCTACAAGAAATATGTTAAAAGAATAAGATAAGCAAGTTGCAGAACAATACATATAACATGATAAAGTTCATTTAAAATAAAGTATAATTGTAAAAGTAAACTCTGTATTGAATTACATGCATTTAAAGAAAGCATAGGAAAATGTCTGAGAGTAGTAGTTACCTATGCAGACAATTTTAATTCTAGATGGTTAAGTTATTCATTAAATATTTCTTCACTCAGAATTCCAGTTTTTCTCTCCTTCCTGGCATGCATGAGCATCATATTTCCCCCTCCACTGCAATTAACCATGACCATGTGACTTGCTTTGTCCAATGGAATATGAGTGAAAGTGACATGTATTACTCCTGCTGAGAAGCAATAAAAAATGTTATAATTCTTTTTGTGACACCTTTTTCTCTGCTTTGGTGATTATGGTATTTATACATGTGCTAATATAAAGTAGTCTTAAAGATCAAAAAGGAGAACTCCCTTGGATTATTTCTCAGACCCAGAATGACAAATTTCTGTTTGGTCAAACCACTGAAATTTTGAAATTGTTTATCAATGTAGCATAATATAGCCCATTATAAGTTGACACACAGAGGGGGACTTGAACTCACCTATATTGTTTGATAATGGGAATATTTTAAATACTACTTTTGTTAAATGTGTATAGCCCTTGCCAAGTGGCTCACAGTAAAAGGTTGAAGGTTCAATTCCTGGTCAGGGCATATACCCAAGTTTTGGGTTTGATCCCTGGTCAGGGTGCATATGGGAGGCAACTGATCAATGTGTCTCTCTCTCTCTCCCTCTCCCTCCCTCAATTCAAGAAAAAACATATCCTTGGTGAGGATTGAAAACAAATTTTTGTAAATAATTAATTTTTAAAAGATGGATACATTGCCTTGGATATAGGTTTAGCTCCTTATATTTTATCAATAAAAAAGTAGATAGATTAAAATTACCCAGGATTTTAGGCTAAATTTTGGCATATTTAGGGTGCATATGTATGTATGCCTTAGAGAGCAACATCTGTCTTTACCAGTTTCCTGAGTTATTCAAATGCAAATTAAATCAAATTAGATATAATGACAAAAAGTTTACACAGGTAATTTTAAATCTTAGATATCATATTGTGTCCACATATGAGTGCTTCTCCCCCTCCATATCTATGAACATTTTCATTCTACTCATCTTTCAAGAGTATCTCATATCCCATGTCTCAATGACCCCTTTTCTTCAGACTTACACAGAGACCTCCATTTTCTGATCTTTAAGGACACTTTAAGTTTGTTCTATGAAAAAATCAACTAAGATTATTTATTATTAAAATGTTCTCTATTTTCTATGTGACGATCTAAAGACTTAGATTGCACTTGGCTGGGGCTCTGGGGTGAGGCATGGCCTCACTGTTATTCTGAGGGTTGGGGATGTGAGACCTGGATGAAAACTGGGGTTTGTGTGATAGGTGGTGTGAGCTAGGTTCCTTATGGACTGGTCTGGGCTGTGGGGCCTCTGGTACCTGTGACAACATGTGCTTCTCATCCCAGGAGTCCCCTGCAACTGTCTGGAACTCCAGAGAACCTGATAGATTGAGCTTCCTCTAGGAAGAGTGTCCCAGTTGCAGTGCCTTGGACCTGATTCCACTATTTCTGAGTCACTTTGACCTGGGTGTACCCCAGCCCATCCCAGTCCATCCTCTTCCTGCCCCTCCATCAGGACCTGCACTCACTCCCCCACACACTGTTAGCCACCTACCACACCTTTCCAGCTCCAACTGCGCCCTGATTAGAAAAGAAAAATAAAGCGCAGGATTTTAAAATCTACATTGGTTTAAATATCCACTGTAGTTTTTAAAATAAAATAATAGAGAAGCCAATAAACAAATGTATTATAAATAAATCAATGAATGATTGGTGAGCAATTAATATTACTAATGTAACCTATAGCACTTATATAAAAAATTGTTTAGCACACCATTTTCCTCTACTTATCTAAAAGGTAGGATTTCTTATATTAATTTAGTTCTCTTTTATCAAGATTTAAATGGTCTACTATTACCCAGCTAGTGTGTCTCAGTGGTTGAGAGTTGACCTATGAATCAGGAGGTCACAGTTCGATTCCCTGTCAGGGCACATGACTGTTGCGGGCTTGATCCCCAGTGGGTGGCATGCAGGAGGTAGCCGATCAATGATTCTCTCTCATCATTGATGTTTCTAGCTCTCTCTCCTTCTCACTTCCTCTCTGAAATCAATAAAGAAAATATATATTTCTAAAAATGGTCTACTATAGAAAACTAGAGTATCTATTAAGATGTCACAATAGTAATAGTAATTCTGGGTAAGGGGAAGATATTTATAAATCATATGTGCAGGTCAATGACTTAAACTCTGTATTAGTCTATTTTGGCAGCCCATACCTTTGGAAAGGTCGCGAGGAACGTTAATTGAAAATTTCTGGACTACAGATTCTGTGCTAATTACTTTTCTTCATATATATTAACTATATTTAATCTCTTATCAACCCTGTAACATATATTGCTATACACTTCTACAAAAGAAATGTTTAAAGAAATTTGGAAATGTGTCTAAAGTCAAAAGTTATGAAGCTTGAATCTGAGATCTTGTCTGTGGGACAGATAATGTCCAGGCTCATTTCCTTATCCCAAAACTTGTTACATTTGCATGTATATCTAAACCCACCTAGAGATCTTGTTAAAAATGCAGATTCTGAATTAGTAGGAGTGGAATGCAAAACATTTCATTTCAAAACTCCCAGGGATACCAATGTTGCAAGTCCAAGGACCACATTAGCAGCAGCAAAGCAGTTTTCAATGTATTTATTGTAGGAAATTTGAATACAATAATGCTAAATAGAATTTCTAATAGAAACCTAGAGAATAATTACACAAAATATATGTTAAATATGCTAAATATACACATTGTTATATTTTCAAACAAGTGTTTTCACAAAATTCTTGAATTATTCTTATGAATCTAAGTCTTAACTACTCTAAAAAAATCAGTGTTTGCTTAATAACTGTAAGTCATGGATGCATATTTTTTTTTCTTGTTTTGGTGCATAAATATAGAATTACCTTTTATTTTTAATCATTGACTTAATTAGGAATGACAATTTGCCAAAATAAAAGTAAAAAAGGAATATCCCCCCAAAGGACCAAGATTAGTAATTCAGAAATTATTATAATATGAACTATAGGGGAAAGGAATGTATTCCCTTAAAAGAAATATTTCACCTTGAACTTCTTACAATTTGCTGTTCCACATTGCCTAGAGATCACTTTGAGTTGAGAAAGTAGTATTTTTATATATAGTAACCCAAGAATCACCCTGACCCTTATTCCTTACAGCTAAATAAACTGCAAAGTATGCAGTCTTTGATGTTCTGCCGGCAGGAGCATTGAGATAAGAATTCCCTCTATGAACATTGTGTTATCCCTTTGCCATTATCTACTGATTAAACCTCAAAGGACCTTTCAAACTGTCAGGGAAAGCATACACAAGGTGTTCTATGTGGATATGTGTGGCAGGGAAGGACAGGGAGTTCTTGAATTCTACATTCTGTGAATACCTGACTTTCATCCTTAAAGCACGTTGTGTCTCTGCTTTTGGATATAGCACAGGATTGTGTTGCTAGGAAAGCTTCTGGTAATAAAGGAAACACCAGGTGCATGCTGTAACTAGAACTCAGGGGAAATTATTAGACTCTAGCATATGAGGCAGTTGAGGGTCAAGTCCAGGGCTAAATAGATGAGAGCTTCGTGTCTATTAGCAAACAAACAACTTAAATGTATTGGGTCACAGGTGGCAGGAAGTTTATATTATCAGCAAAGGGAAAATATCTATCACACAGGGAAGGAACACTCAGAAGTGGAACATGTAATACTGTTTCATCAGTTTTATATAGGCGGGGTAGGGAGAAGGTTAGAGAGGGTTGAAAAAAATATATAATTTAGATGCACAGATGATGAACATGTTAACTCCAAATTTTGATTAGACTCACAAAAGTGCCTATGGATTTGAACATGAGTAATATATCATTTAGAAACCTGGGGCATTTAATGTCATGAACTGGATTTATTGGGGTGATATCTATATATATAAAAGCCTGAGCAATTGAATGACCGAACGACTGGTCTTCTGGATGCTATGACATGCACCAACCACCAGGGGGCATATGCTCAACACAAGAGCTCTCCCTGGTGGTCAGTGTGCTCCCACAGCCAACCTCCCACAGCTGGCCAACTTCCCACAGTCCCTTTGCCCCCCTTCCCCCCGCCGGCTGGCCCCCTGATCAGCCACGATGTGGGGAAGTGGCCAGCCAACCTCCTGCAGTCCCTTCCCCCAGCCGGCTGGCTCCCCCAATCAGCCCTGATTGCCGGCCAGGGGGAGAGACCCCACCCATGCACAAATTCGTCCACTGGGCTTCTAGTGTATGTAATAAAAACCTAAGCAACCATTATGGCCGAACAACCAGAACGACCAGTCACTATGATGTGCACTGACCACCAGGGGGCAGATGCTCAATGCAGGAGCTGCCCCCTGGTGGTCAGTGCAGTCCCACAGGGGGAGCACTGCTCAGCCAGAAGCCGGGCTCACGGCTGGTGAGCGTAGTGGCGGTGGCAGGAGCCTCTCCCGCCTCTGTGGCAGCA
The DNA here is from genome assembly GCF_951640355.1 of Cnephaeus nilssonii. NCBI lineage: Eukaryota > Metazoa > Chordata > Mammalia > Chiroptera > Vespertilionidae > Cnephaeus > Cnephaeus nilssonii. The sequence continues at coordinate 26,841,541 of NC_137078.1, forward strand.
CTAAGGATCAGCAAGCCAAGCAGTAAGGAGCAGCAAGCAGGCGGGTGCAGACCAGGCTGAGGGACCCCCTCCCGCCAGTGCACAAATTTCGTGCACTGAACCTTTAGTTGGTTAATAAAATTATACAGGTTTCAGGTGTACAATTCTATAGTCCATCATCTGTATAGTATACTGTGTGTTCACCACCCAAAGTCAAGTCTCCGTTCATTACCATTTATCCACCTATATCCTCTTCTACCTCCTCCATCCGCCTTTTCCTCCGGTGATCACCATACTGTTGTGTGTGTCTGTGAGTATTCTTTTGCTGTTACTTGGTTTTTGGTTTTTATTATGTAGTCCCTTCACTTTCTTCACCAACCCCTCCTCCTCTCTAATAGCTATCAGTCTGTTCTCTGTATCTGAGTCCGTTTATGTTGTTTGTTTGCTTATTTTGTTTATCCTTAATTTCTGGATTGAATAATAGTTTGCTGGGTGTCTTCCTGATGGACAGACAATTTCCTGAGTGCTCATTTCTCGGTTCTTGATTTTTGAGGTTATCTTTGCTTGAAGATCCTGACTAATGAGGTATGATTTCTAGAAAGGGCTTCTGGGAAAGAAGGAGAAAGACTGTGTTATGTTGGGGAGCAGCCAGACATTCCCTCACTAACAAGGCCCTGGTGGCATTTGTGGTGGTTGCTCCACCTGCCCTGAAGCAGATACCCAGGGGCTTTGAAATGAATAAGCATTATGTTTATTGTAGGGCTTTTCTTTTAGATCTCATACATAAATAACTCTGCTGGCATTGCTTGTAATGCTTCAGAGAATCTGATGGAGAGATGTCAGAGCAGGAGATTTCTACTCTTTTCATCACTGAGAGGTCAAGCCACATATTTTCAGAGAGGAAAAAAAATCACTAGTTATGGAAATTTTTTATATCAAAGTGACTATATTCAACACAAGGCATTCTGATAATATGGTCTTTCTAAAACTCTTTTAGGTGTTACATTCTGGCTTAGGGTTTTTCACTTAATTGTTACTGTGTCTGGTCTCTACTGACACAATCTTAGACTTAAGATTGGGAAGACGTTAGATACGATCTATTTTAATAATGGCAAATAGGGTTCCGATTGCATCCTAACTCTGCTCACCTGCTTGTAGCTTTCCAGATCCCTGGACTGAGAAGCCGTTGCAGTGATGCCCCTCAATCAATTGAAAAAAAAAAAAAAGTCATGATCAGTTAGTAATGTTTTCCATGAAAGAAAATTGGATAAATGATAATACACATCCTGGATCTTGACCAATCCTTTTGTTTTATAATTGAGTCAACCTCAGATTAAATATATAAATGACTTACCAGAAAGTAAAGAGATGAATTTCAGGAACCTTACTCCAATTTCTTTTCATTTGGTGTTCTTTTCATTTCACCATTCAACCAATACCTTTTATTCCTGATGACTATGTAAAAAATTAGGTAATAAAAAAGTAACCATAATTTGTTTATTAATTATTATAAACTACTGGGAAGAGAACGTGGAGTCAACTCAAAAGTGCTTATCTCCCTTTCATTTATCCACCTACTTTCTTGATGAAGACATACTATTACTATATTATTTGGGAAGTATTATATGTACCAAACATGATCTGGAGACAACAATTTGATATTGGAGTGAGATTATTTTTTGTAGCAATTTGAAGGAGGGAGTAAACTCTAGCTTTTGGGACCTGCTGATTAATGGTTCATTTCATGAATACATATAGGTATAAATGAGAAAGCAGACTAGTGTAGTGAAAAAAAACATTAAACCAAACAGATGCCAATTGAAACCTTTCTGTCATTTAGTTGGTTACAAAGCTTTAGGAAAGTCATTAAATTTCTCTGAGCCTGGATTCCTCATATGGAAAACTTTGTGGTAAAAAAAAAGACATGCCTTTATAGTTATTGTAAACGTTGGAATAATCTATCTGAAGCTCATGACAGTGTGACCAATTACAATTGGCTACTCAATAAATATTAACTTTTGCTATAAAAATTTTACATAAAATTAAATTAAAAATTCCAATAACTTTGAAGAGCTACATTAAAAAAAAATCTTCCTGATGCTGGATCATAATAACCATTGCTAAATGCATTTAAAACAATGTTTCCATTTCTACCTGGGAGTCTTGTTAAGAATGGAGATTTCTAGGAGTTGTCCCACCCTAAACCTACTAAATCAAAATGCCTGCTGGTGAAATGAATTACCTGTATTGTTTAACAAATCTCTTCTGGTTGGGAGCCTCAGTATTCTCTTCATCTCCGAAATTCTAAATTGATTGAGAAATAAGAAAAAGGATTCAACATATGACTTTGATTACCTTTAAGATTTAGGTTGGAAGAGATAGTTTATGTGCATGAGTAAGCCCGCTTCCTAATGCTGAGCCCCAGAATTAGGAAAGCATCCTCTCAGCCAGAGGTAATGCTGGACCAGCAAGGCCTTGCCACAGGGCTGCAGACTGATGGAATGGAGGAGGAGCAAGTGTCAGCTCTCTGAGGCCATCTGGATCCCATGAGGAAGTGGCATAATCACTTGGGCTAATGTGCCATGTTTCTCCTTTCAAAATCACTAGGAAGCCACTTCATTTTCTGCTGATAAGCAAAGCCAAGGGATGAAGGCCAGGAATGCCACTCTAATTCATACCTTTCCACACATAAAGAAACTTCATTGTGAGAAAAAACATTCCCCATCACCCCTCACACATATTCTGAGCAATTCTTATTCACATTCTTTTTAAGACTCACTGGTCTTGATCTACATTTCTGTTCAGTAACCCTTGGTAAAGACTCATCAGTTTAGTCCTAACATAGACTAAATGACACTGTATGCCCAAAATGTTGGCAGGGGTCAAGTGTTCAAGTAAAGGTGGAGCCAAAGCAATACTGCTGCTGTGGCCTTAACCTGGGATTATGTGTAGTAATCTCCCCTGTTGCTGGGACACCTGTGACTGCTCTGACCTCCTCCCAGAATTCTGAGAGGTTGTAGCAAGTGAGGGCTTCACATTGCCCTTTTCTGCAACCATCTTCTCAAACATCAAAATCTTAAAGAATAAGAAAGTAGGACTAGAAAAAAACACCAACATGTATATAAAACAATAGGATAATAGGTATGAGAAGAAAGAATTATTAAGAACACTAACAACATGGAAAGACCCAGATAATCTTTGATCGTAATATGCCAAGGATGTACTATTGTCGTTTCTCATTTATGGAATTTGTTATGCAGAATGTTTATAATAAAAGTCATATTATGACTACTATTATCACTACCACTAATGATATGAATTATAAAACAGTAAAAAGGGTTGTTTGCTGTTTGAAAAATAAAACCTAGAAATGGCAGAATAGAATGTTTTAGTCACCTGGAAGAAGACAAGAAAACGAGAGAGCCACATGTCTGTTATGTTTTTTAAAACTTTATTTCATTATTTATTTCTTTTTTATTAACAATTGTTAATGTTGGCTTTATTGCAGGTGTCCCCCTTTTTCTGTCCGTTATTTTTACCATTCTCTCCTCCACTAACTAATTCCTTCAATAGTAGACAAGTATGAATTTCTTAAAATAGAGTTTGGCCACATATTTGATTGAAAAAAGATATTAACAGCATCTCTGATGAAGGAATAAATTAAAATATATAAGAAACAATTATAAAATATGCAAAAGAGAAAATACTATGGATAAATGTAATAATCCATCAGAGAAAGCAGAATGGCTAAGAAATATATGAAGAGGTGGTCAGCCTCATTGATAAATAAATAAATTAAAATGAAGACAAAACAATATAGAAAACCTGTTGCCAGAACCTGGAATGGATTTCTATTAACTCTTAGGCCAAATAAGATGAAACATGCCTGTATTATGGCCTGGTCATGTTAGGCTTCATGAAACACCCTCATTCATCTGATTGAAGTTAGAAAGGGGTATTGACCTGCCTTCCTCCCCATTCCCAGCTTCTAACTTAATGACCAGGCTGAGTATCAAGCAGAAAACTGGGCTACTCTCCCTGCTCACAAAGGCACTGATGATAGAGATGACCAGAAAGTCATCTCAGACCCCACTTTCTGTACCAGAGGCAATCAAGAAATGAACAAAAAATTATTTAATTATTTGTAATAGTGGAAAACTGAAAGTTATTTAAAAGCTCAGTACTCAGTGAAGATATGGTAAGGTAATCATGTCATGGCTATATGGTAGCATATAATATACCCATTAGAATCATGTGTTCAAAGAATACTAAGACCAAAATAAAATATTCATAAATTAAATGAAAAGAATAGAAAACAAAAATTATAAAGTATGGCATCATTTTTATTAAAAAATTAAAAATATCTGTGTATATATGCAGTATTGGTAAATTGGTAATATACCTAAATATTGACAATGGACATTTTTGAATCTTAGGAATATACATGGTTTTCATTGTCTTCTTTTCTCTAGTTCTCAAAATTTTTAGAATTAGTAGAATTTCTTTTATAAATTAAAAAAATGAAAAACAATAGTATCTAATATAACTGCTTACTCTGTGTCAGACACAGTTCTATGAACTTCATATGTATACATTCTTTCATTCCTCACAACAGACCTGTAAAGTTATGAAGTCAGTAGTGTAATTGCATCTATCTTATACTTGGAGGTTCCTGGCACAGAATTTGAGCAAATTACTCCATGGCATTTTGGCTCTGGAGTCTGAGTACAGCCACTATACATACTGTCTCCCAGTTTCCTTATTTAGTGCACACCTGGAGATAGGCCTTAATGCTATTTCACGATGTAAGATGATGGGTTTTTTGTTTGTTTGTTTGTTTGTTTTCTTCTGGTCTTTTTCTTTTCTTTCTTTCTTTTTTTCTGCTGCTCTTTTTTGTCTTTATTGATTAAGGCATTACATATGTGTTCTTATTCCCCCATTCCCCCTCCCCACTCATGCACTCACCCCCCTAGTGTCTGTGTCCATTGGTTATGCTTATATGCGTGCATACTAGTCCTTTGGTTGATCTCTCCCTCTTCTCTCCACCTTCCTCTGCCTTCCCTCTGAGGTTTGATGTTCTGATCGATGCTTCTCTATCTCTGGATCTGTTTTTGTTCATCAGTTTATGTTGTTCATTATATTCCACAAATGAGTGAGATCATGTGATATTTATCTTTCTCCAGCTGACTTATTTCGCTTAGCATAATGCTCTCCAGGTCCATCCATGCTGTTGCAAATTGTAGGAGTTCCTTCCTTTTTACAGCAGCGTAGTATTCCATTATGTAGATGTACCACAGTTTTTTAATTCACTCATCTGCTGATGGGCACTTAGGCTGTTTCCAAATCTTAGCTATTGTAAAGTGTGCTTCTATAAAAGCTTTGAAATCAGGGAGAAAAATAATGGAAGAAAGGGTAAGCAAGAGCCTGAAAAGTAGAAAACTCTTTTCAAAATAGTGTCCTTAGTTCTAGTCAAGTAACATGTATATACATAGTTGTTTTAAGGGAGAAAGTAACTAGCTTAGTTTTGTTTTGTTTTATGTGTTTCTTCTGAGAAGTGAATATGAGAAATAAGAGACTTGTATTGCTCCATGGTTAACCACAGAAACATCAACAAAGCTGTATGTTTTGTTAGACACTGATAATGACTTCTGAAGGGAGTTCTAGTGGGGGTCCTACTTTGGAGAAGTCACAGAATACATAGCTCTTCATCCTTGTTGGACTCTCAGGCACCGGGTCTTCATCTCCAGTGAGATCGTGGTATCAAGATGGACCAGTAAGAATATGCCTCCCAGCCTTCTAGCCTACCTCCACACATAATGAGTCTCTGATAAGCTGCTCATGTTTCTGGTTCATTTATTTGCAATTTTGTGATGTGAGACCCCAGTGTGTGTGTGTGTGTGTGTGTGTGTGTGTGTGTGTGTGTGTGAGAGAGAGAGAGAGAGAGAGAGAGAGAGAGAGAGAGAGAGAGAGAGAGAAGAGAGAGAGAGATTGTAGGAATTGGCTTACACAGTACTTACGAAAGCCAAGAAGCCCCATGTCTTCAGGCTGAAGTACCAGGAAAGCCAATGGTGTAATTCAGTCCCAGGATGAAGGCCTGAGAATTGTAGGGTTGAGTCTCCACCTGAATTCAAAAGCTTGGGAACAAGGAGTAATGCTCAATGGCAGAAAAGATGAATTTCTTAAGCTCAATCAGAGAAAGAGAAAGAGCAAATTTTCACTTCCTCTGCTTTTTGTTCTACTAGCGTCCTCAATAGATTGAATGAAAACTTCTCTGTGCCTCGGTTCTCTTGTTTATGTAATACACTTTAATTATATCAGTAAAGTCTTCTTTAGCTCTAACTTTTTGTCGTTCTTATATGATTAGACAAAGGAAATGTGATTTTTTACACATTTGTGAGGGTGATCATTGTTACTTAATTTTCAGACTCAAAGGCTAATTTCTTCCTGAGACACCCTCACAAGCACACCTAGAAATAATGTTTTACCGGCTATCTGGGCATTTCTTAGGTCAGCCAAGTTGACACAAAATTAACCATTGCAGCCAGGAAATATCAGGGTCCTAACAGCTTGCCTTTTACACCCAAGTAATGATTTATTGTCAGGGTTCAGATTCATTCATTGCTTCTTCAAGAATTATGTGTAACTGATCACTCTGTGTTCACTCTGTCTGTTATGAGAGCTGCCCCATCATCTTTTTCCCTCACACCCAACCCATTTCTATTTGCTTCAAGCTCTGATGCTAGGTCTTTTACTGATTAAACTTTTAGACATTTATTTGGGGCTATAGACTCTTGTCAACACTAACCTGTTATTGTGCCCTTCTAAGTACTATTTCTCCAGTGTTGCAGCGAACTGGGAGATCTTATTTAGCATTTATTAAATAGTAAATAGCTAATTACTCAAAGTAGCTATTTACATATTGAATTTATTTTTCTTGGCATCTTTAATGTCTGATTAACATTTTCTTCCTACAGCTGGAATATACTTACCAGAATAAAACATTCCCTTATTTAATCTCAAGTGGAATATATGGTAAGTGTGATCATTTTCATTTGTGTCATTTATTAGCAGGAAAGAGGTATTGTACAGGTGGGATGCTCCATCACATGCCAATTAGCAGGTGGCTTAGAGGGCAAGAGGGAGAACTCCTTTACCAAGGGGATTATAGATGTTGCAGAAGGTGAAGCTCAGCTATGGGAAAAATAGAGGAAATGCCATTGGGATGTTTGATTTTGGAGACTGGGGACACAACTTAAAGCAGTAATGATAAAATTGTATAGATATCCTAAGAGAATACTCAAAATAGAGTCTGGCATCCTCTGTGTAAAAAAAAAAATCACATTTTCACATTTTCTTTGTCTAATCATACAAGAACCACAGAAAGTTAGAGCTAAAGAAGACTTTACTGATATAATTAAAGTGTATTATATAAACAAGAGAACCGAGGAACAGAGAAGTTTTGCCTTAATGCAGTTTAAGTTAGTTCCATGGACAGATGTAAAATCCAAATTGGCTCTGTCTTATTCCATTGAATTTTTAAGAAGCCCATATGGTAGCATTTCTTGTCTCCAACATGATGTTCTCAGTTGGTCTCTTGATGAATTGCATTAGGGTGTTTCACTAACCTGCATTTATATGGGGGAGAGGTTCAAAGTGTGCTTTAAAAATAGTTTATGATGATGGGAGAGAGAGAGATAGATAGATAGAGAGAGAGAGAGAGAGAGAGAGAGAGAGAGAGAGAGAACACAGAATAAGGTCCCAAAGCTGTTCATGGTTCCAGAATTTGGAAATATCTTTGTGGGAAAGTGAAGTTGGTTTTGCTAGGGAGCAGTACTGTAGTTCACTGTTAAACTTTTTGACTTGTTAATTTTTTAAAATATATTTTTATTGATTTCAGAGAGGAAGAGACAGGGAGAGAGAGATAGAAACATCAATGATGAGAATCACTGATTGGCTGCCCCCTGCATGCCCCCTACAGGGGATTGAGCCCACAACCTGGGCATATGCCCTTGACTGGAATCAAACCTGGAATCCTTCAGTCTACAGGCCTATGCTCTATCCACTGAGCAAAACCGGCTAGGACCACCTATTGAGTTTCTTGCTTCTTTAATATTTTGGTTCCTGGCAGCTAATAGTATTATAATGAAAAGCTTTAATTAGAATTAACTCAGAGTTTAATATTATGGCCTACACAAACCATAACTGTTTATTATAATTCTTAGCTTGAGTCGAAACTAAAATATTGCAAAGCATATGCTGATCTTAGTATATAATAAGTACACAATAACTGTTTCTTGAATGAATTAATGAATGCAGAGCTCCCTTTTATAGTTATGCAGGTTGTGCCCTACACAAGAGGCCCAGCCAAGGGGCACAGATGGGAGTTGAAACCCAACTTCCCCTCTGGTTACCAAGCCAAGTGCCCTGGAATGTGGCTGCTTCCACCCTTGAAGAGGTGCAATTTCCTAGTTGGTCTACCCATTTTCCTTAATTTACACAACTGTACTATTCAGGCTACTTGTGGCCTCAAATGAATGTATGAAACCTATGATGAAAGGAGCAAGGACTGACTGTGAAGTTCCAAGTGCTGCCATTGCAGTGGTAACACCCAGTAACTGGTAAGAAATCAAGACAAATATCTGGGAATTGTTGATGTTTTCTTTCCGTGCATGTATTATTTCTCTTCTGTGAACTCATGATGCTCTTCAGAGGTACTGCCACATCATTTAAAAATCAATAACATTCTCTCTTATATTACTCTTTAAAGTTTTGAAATGAATCCTTTACTTTGAAGGCATAGATGTAATATACCTCTGTCTTACCATATATTAGTAATTCAACAAATATTTGTTTAATCATATGAACAAACTGGATTGAAAGATGTGTGGAAGTAAGAACTATGTCAATACCTTCAGCTTCCAGCATTGAGTGCAGAATCAATTTTATTAACTGTTTGAGGAAGTACTTTGAACTGACTGAATCCAACATTGCTCCTGGAGGATTGTGGAGACTCCAAACTTCTTTCAGGGGTTGATGTATTTGGGGATGATTTTTCTTGTTTTGTTGCAGGTTTTCTGATGGGACTCAGCTACTTACAGGTGGATAGTATCAGCTGGATTCTCTGCTTTCACTCTCTACCCTTCTTCACTCTGCTCTGGGCAATGGGAGGCTGACTCATATGAATGGCACAAACATGCTCTGGTGTCCTCTGGCTTCTGGTTGGGTTCAGTCAACAGGGAAGCAGAGGGAGGAGATAGAGGACTGGTTATTTATTTCTCTAGCTTCCTCTCTGAGGAGTTGCTTCAAGGTTGTCTGTGTCCCTCAACCTGAGGTCTTAGGGTCTCCAGGTGGCTTTCTGTTTATTGCTTTCTTCTAAGTACCAATGACTGCTCCCTCATTTCACTCCATTGGGCCCAGGAGTAATAGTGGCTCAGCTATTATCTCTAACAGGTGTTGAGCTATTCCTTCTAGTTTTCCTACATCCTGCCCACATCTTTGTAAATAGTTCCCCTATTATGCCCTCCTCAAATTACCCTAGTTTGAGTGTGCCAGCTGTCTCATCTTGGACCTGACTGATTAACACCATGCTAAAAAATAAGTAAAAGGTATGAAACAGCTGGAATCCCTGCCCTGCACATCTGTCCTAGTTTGTTTCTCTCTTTAGCAACCATCTAGCATGGTTTTCTGACTCCTCTCACTTTTGACCTCATTTTCAGCCATTGCATCCTGGTTTACAGATTTTTTCATGTTACCCTCAACTCCAAGGTCTGGTGGGAAGTTATCTTCTTCACCTGGCTTCAGACATGTTTGGACACTTTCCTTCCTTGTGTTCCTGGAGGACTTTCCCAGAACTCCCAGGGCCTGCTTCATTCATGGGACCAGCCCTAAAGACAGCTTTCTGACAAGTGAAAAATGCATTAAGAATGGGCAACTCATATGTCCATTTTTCTATTTACAATAGGAAAATTGTTGTAAGTGAGCCCACATTCTTCCATTTATGAGAAACCCATTCCTTCCTATTATTGCATCAGCTGAAACTTCAATCTACACCCTGCCACTTAGGGTTGGTGTCTTGGCATACATATTTTATGAAGTTCCTGGCCCTAAATCTAACAGAGTAATAACTTAACAGATTAATTCCTTAAGTTTGAGACCTTGGGTTATATAAAATTAAATGAGTTCCCTGATGTTATCAGTTCCATAAATCCAAAGTTTTGTTGTATTTACACAAATGGAAGTTCATTAAATTTTATCCTCTTTGTACTTTAGCCTCAAAATTATATCATAAATTTTCTTCTCCTGGAGTTCTTAATGATTCTTTAAAAATATCTCCTGACAGTGTTCCGAAATATAGAAATGCTGTCCCTACTGTAGATTCTTTTTTGCAAAATGTCTGGCTTCTACTGTTTGTAGATTTGTCTTGAAATCTGTGCATATAAAATAATAAATACTAAATGCTGAGATATGTTGTATAAAAATGCTTATGTGTCTCTGTCTGCATGCTAGGGGAGAAGACTGGCTCAGGAAATATTCATGAGAAAGTAAAAGGATGCTGATAAAACAGGACTTATATGCTTCTTAAATGTCAAGACAGAATCAGTAATAACATTGAGACTTTATCCTATGGGAATAGAGGGTGAGAACTGGTCACTCTGTGGTAGAGCCAACTGAAGATAATGAATGGAGGAATAATTGAGGAAGACCTATCAATAAAGCATACCGGTGATTTTTAATTCAATACTAGTCATTGCTAGACATTTGAGAGTGCATCTTTACAGACATGAAGCTAGAGCATTTTCTAGAGATATCACTAAAGAATATGTAAGTCACACTGCCCTTGGAGAGGTTATATGGTTCAGAAAGTGTGCCTGAATACCTTTTTAGATTTCATTTCCCCATCAGATGCTAAGAGACCACAACAGTCTCCTGAACCATTTGATCCACAATGATCAAGTAGCCTTTTAAATGAGAATGAATATATGAAAGGACTGATAGATCGATGTCTCCTACTTAGATCTTCTCTGATTACATTTTGGATTTCTAAGATATTACAGAATTCAGCTGGTTTTCTATTGGAAGAACAGGTTTTGAAAAGAGAGAGAGAGAGAGAGAGAGGAAGAAAAAGAGAGAGGGGGGGGAAGTGGGTGTCAGGAACTTAAGAAAAGGTTTACCTTACTTAATAGGAAATATATTTTCTATAAATGTTCTTGGTAATGAATTGCTACTAACTTAAATGAAGCTACTTAAAATCAACGGTCATTTGACAGATTTGTACAGTATGATGATTCCAACCTAAGCCCAGGTGTGATCTTATTTGTCTGTGTTCTTGATGTGTGAAAAGCACTCAGAACACTCAGAGCTTGTCAAAGGACAAGGAATCACCTGGTTTGGGAAAATGTTCAAATCTATAAATTGCAGAGCCCTGCTTCTTTAATGAAACAAAAATCTGTTTTCTTTGATTTGCAAATTTAGAAATTTGCGAAATGGATTTTCATGAGGGGCTTATTCATCACTTTTGAAAAAGCTCCTTGAATGAGTTGATTGAGGTGAAAAGGTTGAAGATAAAATAGATATGAGGACCAAGCAGGGACACATTCACCTCCATGGGTCTCCTGAAATCACCACAGAGCAAAATCTCATCTAGGCCAAACCTAAATTTTTATTTGGCTCTGGGACACATGGTTCCTGAAAACAGTCTGTTGTGACATCTTAAGTATTCCCAGTGTATCAGGGTCTTGCCTTTGTAGAAAAGGGAGTGGGTGCTAAAATACAAGGGAACTGGAGCTGGAGTCCTCAGATGGCTGGGGCATGCCTCCAGCTCCGAGGACCGCTCTGCAAACCATGCAGAGCAACATAGTTGGCAATAGGCAGCTACAGCCTGCAACCGATGCTGCTCTGCATATGGCTGCCTTCTCAACTTTCAGAAAAACAGGCTACTGAAACCCACCTACCTGTCCTTCATCAGCTGGTGTATACAGTATACATAAGCTGTTGAGAGGAAAACAGAATAGTCTGAAGGGGAAAGCAATCGATGCTTTGTTCTTTGGGATGTTATAGAACTCTCACCTTCAAGATGTTAGAAACATAATGTTTCCCAAACACTTCTCGCTTTGAAATATATACCCTGGCCATGCTGAGGCACCTGAGGCTCCCCCTTTCCTTTCTGACTTGTCATTCTCTTTTGCCATTACATAAAGACTGAATTCTGGAGCTTGGTTGTCTTAGACATCAGATGGGCTGAAAGCTAGTTCCTTTCCCAGCCTCCACTGAGGCGCTGAACTTGACTGTGTGCCCCCATATCCTAGGGTTAAAAGGGGGAGCTGTCCTCATTGAGGACCATGACTCTGGGACTCCTTTTCTTTACCATCTGGCAGCTTTACCCGCTTTGGCCACCCTTTATACTTGTTTTTGATAGATCCTCCCTTCCCGCAACTGATGGACAGAGTATGACGTAAACTCCACCTGCAGCCGGACATTTCCTGAACACCTTATATGGACTGTACATTGAACCACCAATCAGCACCTGCCAAATACCCTAAGCCCCCGATTCCTAAGTCCCTAGGTCCCTAATCATGTATCTTACATGAAACCAACAATAAGCGTGTGCTGAGTGCCCTAAGCCCCGTCCCCTTCTTTCCTCCCCTCAAAAGGCATGTTCACCCCGGCACACCCTCTCTCTTCCCTTTTCCCCTCAGGAAGGCGGCCAGCAGGGTGATCTCCAATAAAGCCTGTATCCTGGTATCCCATGGTCTCTGGCCCTCTGTTTCATCTTTCAGTTTTCCCATGAGTAACTCTCATTCAAAACATGTGAGGGAAATTCAGAATTCCATACATAAATAATTGAGGTGAATTGAACATAGTATTTCATAGTATTATCCCATAATTTTAGTTTGGGTTTAAAGTTTTAAATTTGTTCTATTTTCAGTGGTTTTCTTAATTTTTTAAAATTTATTTATTTACTTTATAGAGCCTTCTCTCATTCCAGTTTCTTTTGGGGAAGATCTGGTCAGTTTAGTGTATTTTCTCTCTCTGTCCCTACTCTAAGGCTGAGCAACCTTTAATCCCATTTTAGTTTCTGGAGACATAAAATAATTTCTTATTTGGGTACTACACACTTTGGAAGTCCTTACAATCACCCTCAATTCTGACACCAGTTGCAAGTTAAGGGATAATCAAGACTACCCTCAGGTTCAATAGTTTGCTAAATAGACTAACAGAACTCACTGAAAACTGTTATACTCATGGTTATGGTTTATTACAGTAAAAGGACTTTGATTAAAATCAGCAGAGGGAGGAGAGGCATAGGGCAGGCCCCAGGAGAGTTGCAAGCCAGAAGTGTCCAGTTGTTCTCTCTCAGTGGAGTTGTGTGGACAGTGTTTACTTGTCTCAGCAACAATGTGTGATGATAATGCAGAGTATTGACAACCAGAGAAGCTCACCCCAACCTTGGTGTCCAGATTTTTATTGGGCTCAGTATATGGACATGGTTGACCACCAATGTGTCTGATCTTACCTTAGACTCTAACCACATTTTTAGTACAGACTATCTGGCATGCCCCAGGTTTGTAAACAGACTCTTTTTTTTTTGTTAATCTTCACCCAAAGTTATTTTTTTCCATTGATGTTTAGAGAGAGTGGGAGGGCAGGAGGGGGTAGAGAGAGAGAAGAAGGAAGAGAGAGATAGAAACATGGATTGGCTGCCTCCTGCACTCGCCCTGACCTGGGCCCGGGATGGAACCTGTAACCCAGGCAGGTGTCCTTGACCAGGAATCAAACCTTCCACCCTTCTGTGTTAGGGCTGATTCTCTAACCACTAAAAAAACAGGCCAGGGCTGTAAACAGACACTCTTATCAGGCAGGACATTCCTAAAGCTTAGAGATTACCTCCTAGGAGCCAAAGGTAAAAGACAAACCTGTCTTTGGGCAAGATTAATCCTTCCCTGCATAGGTACTTTATGCCTCCAGTTTTCTAGTTATCTCATCGCCTCTCTAACTTAGCTGTTATCTGCCACTTATTTTGTTTCCTCTTTTTCACACTCATCTATTCTAGCCTCTGCTATGAAGTGGTTTTGGTTTTTCCCAGATGTTAGAATTTTTTTTTTTTTTTTTGTAACCAGAAGAAGCTATTTCAGTTTCAGATAAATGAGGATTTGGGTCTCCCTCTTGACATCCTTGCTATTGCATGGGATGTTACGAAGGCATCTCAGACTGAATTCTGCCTCACATACAAACTTTTATTAGTGGGTGGGCAAGAAATAAGTATTAAAAAATAGCAAAGACATATTTTGAATTCAAGAAAGTCTTGGCTCTCTGGACTTTTAAGGCATTTTGCCAACCTTGGGCAGAGGTATTATTCCAGGCAGATGTGAAAGTTTTTTATCTTTATAAATCAGATAAGTAGTTATGTGAGTAAATCATTTTTTAATTTAAACACAGAAGCCAGTGTCTTAGACCCAGGGTATCCTTCCTGAAGGTTGAAGGTTGCCATTGTCCTCAGATCCTTACATTCAGAGGTCTGCAAGACCAAAACTATTTGCATAAAAATTAAGACATTATTTCCCTTTTACACAGTATTGACATTTGCAATGATATGTAAAAGCAATGGTGGGTACAACTTCTGGCATCTTAATATTAATTAAGGCTGTGGCACCAATCTGAGCAGTCACTGCAGTCTTCAGAGTGGAAAAAAAAAACAAAAAAAACCCACTTTCTCTTAAAAATATCTTTACTGAATCAAGATAATTTAGTAATTTTATTAAATATTGACCCTTGAGTAAACATCTTTTTAATAGTTTGTATCACCAAAGGGGGAGTACATGTGAAATATTTTTGCCTTATATTGAAGTATGAAGTCTATCATGAGGTTGAGTCGTGAGCTGAACTACAGGCTTTTTGTATGGAATACCATTTTTTCTTGTTAGAGTCACTTATACAAACTATGGTTGTTTAGATTTGTGTATTTGACAGATATTTCCTTGAAAATGAGAAGGCTAAAAGGCTAATTCCAATGTAACCCTGATGTTTGGGGGGTCTGGCAATCTGAATCTGTGCCAGCAAGCCCAGTGTACATTCTTGATAACCTATAATTAAGTCACTGCCCCTTTCCCAAAATCTGGTCTTGCAACACCTGTTACCTAAATGCTCACATCTTACAGAGGCCATAAACCATGACACAGCCCCCGAGGGGGGTTATCAGCACTGGCGCCAGGTCAGGCCCTTAGGTATGGTCTTAAGACCTCCAACATCTGGGGCTTTTTGCAAAGCCCATGAAAGGTCTGGAAGTATAATCCATATTTGGGGACAAAGACACCAAAAGGGGATAAAAGAGGGGCTTCCACCATATTGGTTTGCTCAGACTTTGAGAGGCAAACTCCTCTGAGTCCACCGGCATAATAAAGCTGTGTAACTCTGTTTCTCTAAGTGGTGCTTGGTTTTTCTCCAGTCTTCTGTAACAAAATGTTCATTCAAGAACACAAACTACTGTACAAGTTGCGGAGGAGAAAATTGGAAATTTCTGGTGAAAATTTAAAATTTTGAAAATTTGTGTCTACCCTCATGAGCTTGAAAACTTCTCAGTTCTTAAGATTTTTCTAAGGACCTCAGTGGTGATATTAACAAATGTGGGTTTTTTTTTTTTTTATATTATACAGTGAAATGTGTGATTTGGAAGATGTGAATGACTCAGTAAACCAATATGTAACTATCAATATTTGATGTCACAAAATGATGTGTGGTAAAACAACATTCAGTGTGCAATAAACCAATGGATTTTTTTTTTTGTGGTTAAAAATATTTTTTTATTGATTTCAGAGAGAAAAGGAGAGGGAGAGAGAGATAGATTAATCATGAGAGAGAATCATTGATTGGCTGCCTCCTGCACACCCCACACTGGGGATCGAGCCCACAACCCAAGGTTGTGCCCTGACTAGGAATTAAACTGTGACCTCCTGATTCATAGGTCAGTGCTCAACCACTGAGCCACAACAGACATGACCAATGGATTTTAATGTAATAGATGATTTAAGATTTCACATTGTAACTAAATTTCAAAAAATTTCCACTTACTGACTTTTGGTTTAGTTTAAAAAATAGTAATAATATCCACAATGACCTGAAAAGGAGCTATTAAAATGTTTCTCCTTTCCTCAAATATATATCTGTGTGAGGTTAGATATTTTTCATATACTTCAGCAAAAGCTACTTCTCAACATATTGAATACAGACCCTATGTGAGAACCCAGCTCTTTCTATTAAGCCAGATAGTAAAGAGATTTACAAAAACAGAAAACACTGTCACTTATCTGACAAAATATTTTTCTTTGGGAAATATAATTATTTTTTAAATAAAATATATCACTTCCTTTTAAAATAATGGATGTGTTGTCACTCATTTTGAATGAATAAATGAATATGTTTGAATTTTTTAGTTTTAATGTCTAATACAGTAAATAGTGACAAATATAACTCATATAAACAAAACTCTTTTGGGCCTGGATAATTTTTAGGCATGTATAGGTATCCTGGAACCAAACCAAAGATGTTGCTGGAAGATATTAATTTGAGAGCCTAGACTCTAAAGCTTTGTTGGTCATAGAGATAAATTGAAAAGTCAACCTAATGGTTAGTACTGGTAGAAATCTCAGTCCCTTTTGCAAGGAGTTAGACATTCTTGCTAAATTTTGATGACTGGGCTGGAGTGTAATTCTGACCCAGAGCAGTCAGAAATGGTGTGATTATAGGGGCCTAGCAGCCAAGTTCATAGCAATATTTCAGGACTTTGAGTCAAGGCTTGAATGAAAGGCAAGAAGTCAGGCCCAGTAGAGATCAGAACCTTATCAGTCATTGAAGCACAAGTTGATGTGAGAGAAAAAGGTCTAGGGCTTTTAGAGAGAAGCAAACTTAACCAAAATAATGGTACCTGATGTGCAGACAGGTCACCGGCTTCAACTACAGTGTCAGATTAGATAACTTGGTGAATGTACTGTGATACCGTGATAATTTACTCTGCAAACTACATTTATATTTAGTAAAAAGTATTCTTAATGTCATTATTCTAAATATCAATTTGTGTGTAGGTGGTCAACACCAGATGTTAGTAAAACCCTATGATCTGACTCTTTGCTTGTTAGAATCACATCCTAATTCTGAAATTCTAACATCCTGCTCTGAGTACTTTGTCAGGAATATTTTTTTGGATTAGCAATAATATTTAAAATATCTTTTAACCACTGGGGATATGTAGACTATTCTATCCACTGTTTAAACCACACACACACACACACACACACACACACACACACACACACTCACACACACACATGCACACACATACTAGTACATAAACTTAAGCAGACCCACACACATACAAAAATACACACACACACACATACACACACATACACACAAATATTTAAGGAGAGGTGAGGTCTAGGAAGTTATATTGTCACATGCAGAAACTCAAAGCAAATTCTTTGAGGGCAATAAACTAAAATTTTGTCTGGCCACAAAGAAAAAAAATTAGGTTTATTAAGTGTAGAGCCATTTAAAAGAATGTCCTCCCTCCCTGCCTGTGCTCTCTGTCCAGGAAATTGCTTAAGTGCTGCATTGTCTTTAGTGCCATCTTCTCTGTTGGTATGTAGGATTGAATATTAACTACTATATTCCTTTCCTGTATTGGTTACCTCTGAGCTTTTCCCTGTTGTTAAGCTCCTTCTCTTCACCCCACTGATGCAAAGACAGGGGTGCCACTTGTTGTGTTATTTGTGTTTATGATTGTCTTTGACCTAACTCTCCACAGAGGACTGGGCCAAAATGGTTTCCTGGTTTTGCTCTAGTCTAGAGGTGACAAAGCACATTTGACTTTAAATTACTCCCTGGAAAGCCTTGGTTTCTCTCAGAAGCTGACTGATCCTGCTCCCTTCTCATGCCTGCTTCTAGCTGCCACATTTCATGAGCCTGCTGTGCTAAAACACATTACATTGGCAGCTGCTGACAATTTTTCATCCCCAAAGCGAGGGAAGCTGCATCAAGGGGAGGTATACCCTGTGAAAATCAAGCTGAAGAAGAGATGAGAGAATTCAGCTCCTTATTAGTAGCTATGAATTCTCCATCTTGGAGTTCTCCATCTCCATTCGTGAGTCTGGAGCAGAGTATTAGGCAGCATGTTATAAATAGTTGTAGTGGGATTAAAACTTATAGGAAAAACTCAAATAGGCAGAAAAGTAGCTGTATTTCTCCAAAATTGGACTCCACTTGCTAAACCAACTTGAAATCCCAATCATGGTGAAACGGAACTTTTGGATTGGAACCCGGATTCTTGTCCGCCAGAGTCGAAGAATGAATCCATGGACAAAGAGTAGTATAGCAAAGGTGGAGATTTATTAAAGAACAAGTACAGACTCCCACGTCGGGAGAGGGAAAGAGTTGGACAGACTTCCTGTTTCCACAGTTTATAAAGGGTGCAGTTCCTGTGTCCTGATAGCCCCTCTGATGGGTCAATATTCCCTTTTGAATTGGTTACTATGGTGATTCCCAAGGTCCTCCTCCCTCATTGTCCTTCCATTCCTTCTGGGCTTTCTTCCTCCTTCTTTATTTTGTAAGTATAGACCTTTTTGGGCTACTTCCAGTTCCCTTAGCTCCGTGGTCGGCAAACTGCGGCTCGCGAGCCACATGCGGCTCTTTGGCCCCTTGAGTATGGCTCTTCCACAAAATACCACGGCCTGGGCGAGTCTATTTTGAAGAAGTGGCGTTAGAAGAAGTTTTTCCTTAGGACCCTTATTATAAAGGCCTGCACAAATAGAGACTGAGGAGTTTAAGCTTAGTGGGATCTGGACCGCGGAGGGAGCGGTTCTACTGGCTAGACCTGACTGAGATAGAAAGCAGAAGGAAAAGGCAGATGGAAGGAGCAGTGAGTGAGAGAGAGAGAGAGAGAGAGAGAGAGAGAGATGCCCGCTTTTAGGACAGCAGCCAAGTTTAAATGGCTGGCAGGGCGTCAGTCAGCCTCCAAAATCATACAAGAGACAGAAAAGGGACAGAGGGACAGACTCCGTGGCTACTCACTGTTCAATGTGAAGAGGGTTGATTGACTTACAGAGAAATTCCCAGCCAATGCACCATTTTGAAAAGGAATTTGTGGACTGGAGCCTGGATTCTTTGTCTGTTGGAGTTGAAGAATGAATCCACGGACAGAGGGTAGTATAGCAAAGGTGGAGATTTATTGAAGAATAAGTATAGTCTCCCATGTAGTGAGAGGGAAAGATTCCCACAGAATGGACTTCCATGTGGGGAGGGGGAAAGGGTCCCACCGACTTCCTGTTTCCACAGTTTATAAAGGCTGCAGTCTCTGTGCCCTGATATCCCCTCTGATTAGTCAATATTCCCTTTCAAATTGGTTACTATAGTAACTCCTGAGGCCCTCCTCCCTCATTGTCCTCCTATTCCCTCTGGGCTTTCTTCCTCCTTCTTTATTTTGTAAATATAGATCTTTTTTGGCTACTTCCAGTTCCCTTGTCTTATGGAAATGTATCTATTGCTGCTCCCTTGTCTTATGGAAATGGAACTGCACCTGGCTTCCTTGTGTTATGGAATATATCTTCTCCTGTGTTTTTCCATGGACCCCAATTCTAAAAATTTCCTAAGCCTGCCTATATTCCCCTAAAATTCCTGTTTCACATATTTTCTGTACTCCAGACCTATATCAGTCCTTACATTTAAGAATTCTAAGTTCCTAATAGCCCTGGTGGTTCATTGTAACCTTAAATATTCAATTTTCCATTGTAATGTGTCTTAATTGTCTATGATTTAGTAATTTTTTTTTTTAAATAATGGAAATAACATTTAAGAGCTGGTACTTAAGTCTGGAAGAAAAATTAATTTCTGATAAACTTGCTCACTTGTATTAAATCAGTTCCCACATGATCATTTATAAAAATAATTCACTTTAAATCATTGGTGGTGATATAACAAAAGAAGTTGTGGTTTAAATAACCATAGCAGAGATTGGTAAGAAGATTTCAAATTTTTAGAATTAAACATCTGCTTGACATTCTCAAAGCCTGCAAAGTATAGGGCTTTATAACTGCACTCTGTCATCTCTTGTCAGATGCCTCAGTAAACTGCAGAAACAACTATCTCTTTAGATTTAATAAAGCTGGTCTCTTTTCTTAACAGTATTGAGGGAAGATGTAAGGTGAATTGGGGAGAAAATAAAGCATATACTGAGAGAACATCTTCAATCATAATCAATTAATTTATATGTGTGCATTAATCTATATGTTAGTTTTTATTAGAAGTAAGGTACAATTATTTCTTTCCTTGCCAGATGACAGAAAAATAGGAAATGCATTTGAAGCCATGAAGATTTAGTTGTGTATCTAGGGACACATTTCTACTTCTCAACTAAGAAGGAACTTGTTCCTTGCAATTAGAAAATTAACTACAAGGCAAGAGTCAATTCAGAACTAGTGCTATGATTGAAAGTAGCATTTGTATCACAACATACAGCTTATAGAGCATTACTTCATTTGATTTTCACAGCAACCTTTGGGGGAAGAGTTATGCTTTTACTAATTTACTAGAGAACCTAGCTGTTAAGTTGCTTTCACAAAGTAAATCAGCTGGGAATTAACACTGGAATTTGCATTTTATGATGATTATTTAGCAAATCAATAACAGATATATTAGATAATACAGATAATAGTGTTAAATAATAGTAGTAATAGATCTTTAGGTGCATTTATGTACATTATTTTATTTAATTCTTTAAAAGTGTTGAAATAATGTCACTTCTATAATATAACTTAGTTGTTAATTCAGATTCATTTACTTTGACTTTTATAAGGAAACTTTCAAGTCTATAGGAAACTAAAGAGAACAGCATAATGAACACCCATGCATTCATCAGCTAAATTCAATAATTGTGTACATTTCACCATATTTGTTTTACTGTTTTGCTGAAATATCTAAAATATAAACTTTACCATATTTCATGCCCAAATACTTTAGAAAGCATTCTCCAAAAATAAAGAAATTTTCCTGTGTAACTACCTACTTAACCATTAAATTATCACCCTTATGTCCTTAATATTAATATCAAACCCACATTAAAGTTTACCCCGTTAGCCTTTAAAATTTTTTTCACTTATTTTTATTGTGTTCAGAAAGCAAAGGAGAGGGAGAGAGAGACAGAAACATCAATGATGAGAGATACTAGTAATTATTGATTGGCTGCCTTCTGCATGCCCCACACTGGGGATCGAGCCTACAACCCAGGCATGAACGCTTGACTGGAATCAAACCCAGGATCCTTCAGTCTGCAGGTCGATGCTTTATCCACTTGAACCAAACCAGCTAGGGCCCCCATTAGCCTTTACATGCCCTTTAAAGTTAACGTGTTCAAAGTAGGGTCCAATTCAGGTCCACATGTTGCATTTGGTTGTTGTCTCTTATCATCTTTTCATGGAAACTGATACACCCTAGCTCCTCCCTTCCCTTACTCCCCCCTATTTCTCCTATGCCATGAAACTCTTGAGCAGACCCAGCTGGTGATGCTGTGGAAAGCTCCACCATCTAGAGTTCTCAGATGGCTTCCTTACTTAACTTGTTCCTCTAATGGCTGCTGTTCTTGTTAACTGCTTAAGATATACAATTTCAATTTAGGCATTTTTAAAAAGACTGTTTTAGGGTGAGGCATTTGGGGCCAAGTCTAGTGGACTTTTGTGACACAGATATTAATTATTATGTGAAGGTGATCCTCATTTACTTCTAAAGCACTGCATTTTTTGCAGTAGTTTTCATACTTCATAATTCATTTCAATTAATTCTGGACTCTAATACACATATACTCATCAGATTTTAGAGGTTATTTCATTATGACATTGCTTATAGAGTTCACAGAATATTGAGTGTAGGTATTTAATCAATATGAAAATTTACATGATGCTTTGGAGTGTATATTCAATATATCTTTGAAATTAAACTGAAGTTACTATTATTGTTAATGAGACATTGTTAATTAAAGAAGAAATGGCCACATCTAGTCTACTACCTTTCAATTCATTTTCCCCTTCAGTGACCTTCTATTTTTCTTTCTAACCATATTCCCTGTGCAGCTGTATATGTGTAGCCTACTTTGACAACACTTTAGAAATCACAAGAGCAAATTCAAAGATTAAAAGTTTCCCTCTTCTTCATTTGTGTGTGTGTGTGTGTGTGTGTGTGTGTGTGTATTTCCAAGAGCTAATTTGAATCAACAGTAAGACTTACAATTGATTACATTTTAGAATCAAGGGAATATGTGAATAAACCTATTTTATGCAATTTAAGATGGATAAAAACACATCTCTTTATTCTATATTCTGTATACTCACATTGTATTCTACATAGAGGTCTTGATGTGTTAATAATTTTTAATGTAGTTTTGTTTTCACTGAGTTTAGCACTTTTAAAGCTCTTTGGTGGAGGGACACATTGCCTGGCTTCGCTGATATGTGAACAAGCCCTCCCCTCTGAGTACTATTATCATCCAGATAATTTCTTACTGAGCAGTTATGAAGGTTTATGACCAAGTGCTAAACAGGCAAAGGGAACTTACATTAATGAAGTCAACACTGTTTCCATTATGCCTTTGACTTAGTAAACAGTCCCCCACAGGGAATACCTTTGCCAAATGGGCTAAACAGAGATAAACTTTTACCAGCTGAAGACTTAAACTGCAACTGTACTTAATGATATGGAGTTGTATCTAAATTTACATGGAACCATACAATGAGAATTATGTCACTGCAACTGTTATATTAATATTTATTTCTGTATTTGTATACATGATTATTTCTATAACTATTTCTTTGTCTCATTCATAAGAAAATACCATAGTGAATGGCTTAAACAACAGGAATTTATTTTCTCACAGTTCTGGAAGTTGGGAAGTACAAGATCAAGAGGCCAGCCAATTCGATTTCTGGTGAGAGTACTCTTCCAGGTTTGCACATGGCTGTCTTCTCATGAGTCCTCACAAGGCAGGGAGAGGGAGCAAGCAAGCACTCTAGTGTGTCATCTTATAAGGGCACCAATCCCATCATGAGGTCCCCACCCTCATGACCTCATCTAACCCTAACTACTTCCCAAAGACCCTACCTCCCTACACCCCCATCTTGGAGATTATGCCTTCAACATATGAATTGGGGGTAGGGTGGGGGTTGGGGGAGACACAAGCATTCAGTCCATAACAAGCTTCATACAGGGAGTGAGTGAATAAGATGAGAGAATTAGATCTATATTGTTATATGGATGGGTTTACCAATCAGCCTCTGGAGGTTTGTTTAGATTGTATGTGACTCCCCCCGACACTCCCCTTGGCTATTGAGTTCTGTATCAGACAAGTTGCTTCTGCAATGGTCCAGTGATACTTGATAGAATGAAAATCCCATATCAGCATTGAGTTAGAGCACAGGCAGACATTACAAAAAAAGTTCAAATATTGAGTGCATGGTTTATAGTCTTTATAGATTAGCTCATTCTAGCACACTGAATGAGGGCATGCTGGTTGCAGTTTTGTGGTCAATGTTTCAGTGCTTTGTCAATTTGTGATTATAGGCTTAACCCAGAATTCGCACAGCCTTTCATAAGGAAGTCACCAGCTTGCAGTTAGGTGGGGTGGGTAACCAGACAGCTGCTCATGCATACCAATGAGGGTTTTGTCAATGCAAATTTGGAGAGCCCTTTTAAAAATGTAGCCCTCAGTGTCTACTTTGAGCTTCAGTGTGATATGTGACACGAGACCACTTAACCAGCAAGTTTACCTCTAATTTTAGCTTTACCTGAATTAAAGCTGGTGTGATATTGCATACTGCTACAGACATTAGCAACTTTCAAGTGAGAAAGAAAACCCTGAAATTAGATGCAGTACAAGGGAAGAATCACAGGAAGTTGCTGGTGATTTTGTGTTGTTTTCAAAATTTTAGGAAATCTCTGATGAATATTAGGATAAAAGAGATAATTTGCTTCTTCACAGAAACAAATTTTTAATGCCATTTATTTCCTACTTTGGCAGCTTAAGACAATCTGCCTACATACAAAGGAAGCAAAACAAAACAAATCAGGCTGTTTGGGGAATTGACTATCTAACAAATCTCTCTTGAACAAGCCAGAGTGCCCAGTAAAAAAGGATGCGTTAGGGCTCCTGCTCAATCCTCAGATGTCTGACCATTGAGCTGCTGAAATGTCCCATCAACCAAGACAGCTGAACAAGCACTGTATCATTTTGTTCTGCATACGTGACCAGCCCAGGGTTGTTTGTTTGTGTGTGTGTGTGTGTGTGTGTGTGTGTGTGTGTGTGTGTGTGTGACAGGAGAGAAAACATAAACTTCCTATATTCTCTCCTAGATTATTAAAGTGATCATTCCATACATTAGCTTAACATTACTGCTTCCTGTGCATAAGACTGGCATCCCCAAATTCAACGGCAGTCCCAACAATGTTGACACTCAAGTGCCAATAAAGTGAATTGAGACTTCTTGTTTTCTTTGACTGCTGCCTATATAGGATGATGGCAGATAGGAAAGGGACAGTTATAATTAGTGCAAGAGTCACAAAGCAACAAAATGGAAAAAAGCCTATAATTAGTGAATGTATTATTTTAATTAATTAAACAAATATTTATTTTGTGCTTGGAAGTATTAGAAGATTTTAAGATCCAGAAATGTTAAGGTATTGTCTTTACCTTCAAGGGATTCTCAGAGAGTCAGATTGATATTCAGACAAATACAAGTATTAACTGTTAGGAGTGAATCAAATTCCTTACTGGGGAGGTTAAAAGAGGCTTCAAAGAAGAGGAAAATGTTGGGGGGTGGGAATCACACAAAATTGCAAGGCAATATTTGGTAAATAAAAATAATAAGGAAACCAAATATCTACTTATTAAGACCTTAGATAAGAAAAAAATAACTTCTGTTTGAAATAGGAAGGGAAGATAACATACAGGAGAGACAAATGGAAATGGGATTTGAGTTACATTTGTAGTGTAGTTAAAGGTGAAAGAGTTGTTTAACCTGAACTATGCTAACTACTTTAGCTCCTTCTTTCAGGAGATTTGGGGTAACAGAATGTTATAACTTTCTTGATGTGTCTGTAGATGGGAAAGATAAGGCTAACTCAGTCCACACAAGACTTGTGATTGACATTTGGTTTCCATTTTACACAGTGGTTGTTTGTGTGGTTTTTGTTTTTAATTTTTAGGAGAGAGAGAGAGAGAGAGAGAGAGAGAGAGAGAGAGAGAGAGAGAGAGAGAGAAGTGAGAGTGAAACATCAATCAGCTGCTTTTTGCATGTCCCCTACCAGAGGTGGAGCTGAAACCTAGACATGTACCCTGACCAGGAGTCTAACCAGTACCCTTTCTGTGCACAGGACGATGCCTAACCAAATAAGCCACCTTGGCTAGGGCTCCATTTACAGAGTGCTTTGTTATTGTGGGTTTGTGTGTGTGTGTTTGTTTTTTTCTTAAACAGTAACATACTACATAGACATATGTATAGAACTGGCTTATTCTCCACTACAATATAGCTCCTTGTGAAACTTATATAGCAGGCAACAACATTATGGTACTTGATAAGAAGGAGAAATTGTAAGTTAATTTCCTTTAAACATAAATTAAAGGAGGAAATTGTAGTTTATATTTTGAATTTGGCTCCTTTGTAAAAAATTATTTGTCCATATACATATTATTTTATTTCTGTGCTCTCAATTCTATTTCATTGCTGTGTGTGTCTGCTATTCTGCCAATACCATGCTGTTTTGATTATTAGAGCTCTGTAGTGTTATTTGAAATCAGGTAGTATGATACCTCCAGCTTCATTCATTTTTGCTATGGCTATTCAGGGTTTTTTTGTGGTTTCATATAAATCTAATAATATTTTGTTCTATTAAAAAAGTGACAATGGGATTTTGATGGGGATTGCATTAAGTCTGTATATTTCTTTGGGTAATACGGCCATATTAACTATCTTGATTCTTCCAATCCATGAAGAATATGAAATATCTTTCCATTTAATTGTGTCTTTTTAAATCTCTTTTAATAATATTATGTAGTTTTCAGTGCATAGGTTCTTCACATTATTTGTTAAGTTTATTTCTAGATATTTTACTCTTTTTTTGCAATTGCAAAATGAATTGTTTTCATTTCTTTTTCTGTAGTTTGTTAATATATAGGAAAGCATTAGTTACATTTTTATCAATTCTTCCTTCTAAATATCAGAATAATTTTTCTCATGCACAATAGTGAAAGCTTTTTAGGAAGGTTATATAGGGAGGTAAGATTCTAGTGTTCTAAGAGTGTTTGGATGGAGCCCTGGTTCCTTACCTGTGCCTTGAATTACTTCCAAGACCTCAGATGAATCACTTCATTTTGGGAGCCTTTGTTGTCCTCCTTTTTTTGATAGAATGAGTTAAACTAGTGATTTACATATTCCATATTTCATATCTTATGAATCTAGGTATTCTGTGAATAAACCAAAGGGATCATAGTTTCAGAAATGAGATTTTCAAAAATCTATTATTAGGAACATTTCATCATTTGATTTCTACAAAGCCTAATTCAAGTTGATTACCAGGACACAGCTCTTCATCATACAATTGTGAGACTGATATAGAGTTTGGCAGAGTTGCCTGGATTTTGAAGTTGAGTCATATTGACCACAGATGGGAGGAGATGATTTATGTAAGGTCATATTTGTCATGTGGGTAACAAAACCTGTTCCAAGATAAAGCCATCTTTTTTTTGCAGTTATTGGCTGCCTCAGAGGAATTTTGTTTCCACTAGTATTTCTATTATCTGAATTTACTTTACTAGTATAATGGCAGAAAAATTAATAGGTGATTATAACCCTTTGTTGATTTTGGAGCTTTGTTGTGTAATGCTAGGGAGGTATGGTTGTCAGGCTGACTCCGGACCTTTCATCTGAAGTCTTATGGGGAACCATCTTGTAGCATCCTTCCCATTCATTTTTGGCTTAAATTTATATATATACTAGAGGCCCAGTGCACAAAAATTCATGCACTGGTAGGGTCCCTAGTGGCTGCCAGCTGCCGACCAGGGCCCCACCCCCTGGTCAAACTCCCAGATGACCTCCTGGTCGAGGGCACAATTTATTATATATATCAACAACTGTTTTCACTCTAAAGCACTTATTACTTGCTACAATATGCAAGACATTGTTCTAGGCTCTATGGGAAATACAAAGATGATCCTTTATATCAAGGAAGAAAGAAAGAAAAAAAAATCTAGTGAGGGAAACTCAGTTCACCGTAAGCATTTATTAATTAATATTGAATAACAACTGTTACTTTGTTTTTGTAAAATAAATGCTAAAATTATTATACCATTTATAAGGTAAAAATTCATAGAGACCTAGAACTAAACCATGACAATATTTGGGGTTTTATTCTTAAGTGATATTAAATTATGTGACAGGCAATGACTAGTTATTTTCAGAAACTGAATCTAGTTCATGCCTGATGGATAGAATACGAAGTGACCAATGAAAAATACTTGCATGTTAGAACTACTCTTTCATTTGATAGGAAAGGGCTAACTTAATTTTTCTAAGTTGAAATATATAGGACAAATTATAATAGACCAATTTACTTCTTAAGAAATTTTAATTATTTGGCTTGCATGATGCCCTATCATGTAAAATATTTTCACCCTACAGCATTTTAGTTGTTCTAGTCCAATTTTAAGTCAGATTATTAGGGTACTGGTACTTTTGACATTGATATTCCAATTAAGGCTACGGTGTGAACAATGATGAGAAACCAGAGGTATAATTTTTTAACTTGTCAATATAGATTAATATTTGAACCTTATCCAACGTTCAAAGACTATTGCTGGAGAGTAAAACTCTTTGTCCTATCAGCATGAAGGGCATTATGTTTCCCAAGTAGCTTGGATGAAATGACAACTGTGGTTACAGGGCTTCTGATTCTTTGATTCTCTTATTTCTTAAATTTAGTTAAACACAATGAAACTAATTTCTAGTGCCTCATTCTTCTTAGTGTCGGAGATGTAAGAAACACATCTGAAAATATGTAAAATGTGATGGGCCCGATCACCTAAAATGTTTGAGGTGATAGAACAAACTCTATTTAGAATGATTTATGCATCGAGGTTACAGTATTTAAAAATCTGGTAATCTTCACCAGGTAACTGCTTATAGTTAATGAGGTTCAGGACCCATACAATCTTCTGTGGCCTCACAGCTGTTTTTCTGCAGATACATTTTTTTCCTACAGGATAAGAGAAATGAGATGTACATGCCATCCTGTCATTACTGTTTTTTTGTTTTGTTTTTACATAACACTGCCCTATTAAACTAATAGAAATGCTCTGAAACATTTCCTTTCTCTTCTGATTATATAAAAGTAAAACAGGTATAGAACAATAATCAGTGAAACAAAGATCCTTCTTCAATAGTGATTCAGAAAACTTTCAGATGAACTTTCTCTCCTTTATAAAGGTGCCTCCGCTCTTCTGGCTCCCAGTGAAAAGCTCTATGTGGAGCCCATGATGGCAAACGGGCAGCGGCGCCAGTTGGTCCCAGGAGCCTTGTACCAGTGGGAGAAAGGAAAATTCCACAAACTTTCCATAAAACCACATTTTCCTTGGACAAGCTCTGTTTTGGGGAAGATTAAGTTTTAAAGAGAGAATTTACAAATTTTTAAAAATTGCAAAATACTGTATTGAATAAAGTTGAAAGGTGAATCTATGTTAGGTCTCCTCAGAGTCATCAAAATGCTAATTCTCATTGTGAACATCCTAGTGGGGAATACAAAGGGCATGGTCTTCTAAATGGATCGGACCAGGACCCCCCTCTCTGCTAAACATCTCTTAAATATTGTAAAAGTGTAAAATATTGAGGAGAAAAGAGTTCTGACAATGCTGCCTTAACAACCGCCAAATTTCCTGCTTTAGGTGAGGAGGCAGGCGTGGGAAGAAGGATCCAGAAAGCTCTAAGGGTTTGTCAGTGGACAAACCTCTCATCTGTGGAGCCTGCAACTGCCTCATTGACACCTTCTGCTGCCTCCCTTGAGTCTCTGTTGACATGGAAAGTAGAAGCTTCTTTTTTCCTCTCCATGACTTTTCCTCTCCATGGTATTTTCCCAGAATACCAGCTTCCTGTGTGAGCTTACCTCAGTCCTCTGAAAGGAAAGCATCATGCGTTCTGCCGTCTCCAGTGTCACTTCCCTATGACAGTGTTTTGGCATTTCCTCTCCCATTTTCAACTTGGTCCCCAGAAATCTTCTCGTCAGAGACATTTTTAATGATTTTTTTTTTTAAAAAAGGAAAATAAAAAAGAAAGCATTAAAAACCCTTATCTGATTTCAGAAAACAATACACAGTTGTATATGATTGGTAAGATTTTTTGTTTTGTTTTGCAATAAACATATTTTTGAAAGTTTCCCCCCATTTCTTTTAATGAAATACAGAGCAACAAATATGAGCCCATACATACCAGTTATGAATGTGCAGCAAACTAAGCTCTCCTCCCTGCCCCCCAACCCCAAAACTATGGATTTAAAAAGGCAGTGTCTGGCCTGGCCCGTGTGGCTCAGTGCTTGAGTGTCGACCTATAAACCACAAGGTCATGGTTCATGCCTGTGTTGCGGGCTTGGTTCCCAGTAGGGGCGTGCAAAAGGCAGCTGATCAATGGTTCTCTCTCATCATTGATGTTTCTATCTCTCTCTGCCTCTCCCTCCCTCTCTGAAATAAATAAAAATATGTTTTAAAAATAAATAAATAAAAAGGCAGTGTCTGGTTTGATTCAGGATTCTGCCCCTAACTAGGCCTGTAGCCTAGTGGAAAGTATCCTCGCTGAGCTTAGCTTCTTCATCTGAAAAGTAAGGATAGTTATGCTTACCTCCTAGGGCAGTGGTCGGCAAACTGCGGCTCGAGAGCCACATGCCGCTCTTTGGCCCCTTGAGTGTGGCTCTTCCACAAAATACCCCGTACCCTAGTTAAGTTAATAACAATGTACCTACCTATATAGTTTAAGTTTAAAAAATTTGGGTCTTAAAAGAAATTTCAATCATTGTACTGTTGATATTTGGCTCTGTTGACTAATGAGTTTGCCGACCACTGTCCTAGGGTAATTGGGAAGATGAGTACAGAATAAACCTGGAAAGCATGGCCGAGAAGGCCTGCAACACAACAGGTGGGGTCTTTGCCTCTCATTATTGTTGTTGCCTTCATTTTTGACCTTGCAAATGACTGGGTGCAGTGAAGCCTCAGGTACTTAGCTTGGAAGGATTCCATAGGTTTCAGTTAGGAGATCAATGTGGTTGGATCCTAGGAATAAAGCCAATTTGATTTCTAGCTGCATGCTCCAAGGTTTCTTTGTGGGCAAGGCCTTCTGCAGATGTGTAACGTCCCTAGACAGAGCATAGTTCTCAGACACAAGAGTTATGGTGTGAATCCATCATAACCTGTGAGGGCGAACTGCAGCCCTTAGATGTACTTGGAGTTGCTGGTACACTGACTGTGGCCCCATAACAGGTATCTGTCCATCCATTCCACCACCTGCTGCCAGGCCTCTGCATATTAAAATGTTCTTGCGCTACAAAAACTGAAAGCAGCTGCTTGGACATAAAGGTTAAGATCAGACAACTCCAAGACCCATTAGAGGGCCCAGACTTCTTCCTCCCAAAAATGCACGAAGGAAGATTATTTGTCACTTTCTTAAGTAGGACATCTCAACATTTCTGAGGTTTAATGGAAGGTGATACCCAGCATCTTCAAAATAATGCAGACAGATTGCCCAGCCAGCATGGCTCAATGGTTGAGCATTGACCTATGAACCAGCAGGTTCCAATTCAATTCCTGGTCAGGGCACAAGCCCGCGTTGTAGGCTCAATCACCAGTGTGGGGCATGCAGGAGGCAGCTGCTCAATGATTCTCTCTCATTATTGATGTTTCTATTTCTCTCTCCCTCTCCCTTCCTCTCTGACATCATAATAAACAAACAAACAAACAAATAAATAAAAATGCAGAAAAAAAACATATATATATATATATATATATATATATATATATATATATATATATTCATATTCCTTTCTCTGTTCCTCTGTGTCTGTATTTCTGTCTGGTTGCTGGGCTGGTTTCTCTCTTTATCTCTTTCTCTAACTCTTTTCCCTTCCTCATCCTTTCTTGCACATAATGATGCCACTTAAAAGGGAACTTCTCTCAGACAACATAAGAAAAGGAGTATCTTTTTTAACTGTAGTTGTTACTGACTAAGCATCACAAGACAAACGCTACTTTTCCGGTGCCCAGGAGAAAACAGCTGATCTTTTGGAAACAGCCAACTTTTTGAAAATAATGATTTTTTTGTGTGGTACTCCTGAACAATTTACAAAGAACTCTTACATACCTAATCTTATTTGATCTTCACAGATATTATTATCATCACATTATAGATGAGAAAAACTTAGGGATCTGGAGAGGGCTAAATAAAGTAATTTATGTGAAGTACCTTAGCAAGAGCCTAGAATGTGGTTGGTGGCCCTGGATTTTGTTTGTATTTCCTTAGGTAACATGTCCACTCTCAGTTAAAAATCTTCTTACCCAAAGAACAAACTCTTTCTACATCAAACCATAATCTCTAGTACTGAGCAGTTGGGTGAGCCATACATTTTTGGAATAGATGGGAGAGGAGGTCGCTTACCTGGATATTTCTCTATTTCCCTGTGTCTGCTGCCAGAGATCATTTCTCTGTAGAAATAGAGGGTGAAAGTCCTAAGAAATGACAATTTGGTAGGATAGAGAAAATTTACTCTGCTGTTTTTCATGTGTTTGTAAACTTTAAATTCCAGAACACATCTATAGAAAGGGATAGTTGTTTGTTCTATTTGCTTCCTCCCGCCTCTATTCATTTTTCTTAGGTGAACTGCCATGC
Source organism: Cnephaeus nilssonii (assembly GCF_951640355.1). NCBI lineage: Eukaryota > Metazoa > Chordata > Mammalia > Chiroptera > Vespertilionidae > Cnephaeus > Cnephaeus nilssonii. The sequence continues at coordinate 26,873,466 of NC_137078.1, forward strand.
AGAAAACACAATAAACTCCTCTGCCCGGCAGGGCCCTGAATTTGAGGCACACCTGGGATTCTGAGAGCCACACACAAACGCGTGACGAGCGGTGGCACAGAAGAGTGAGCGCCAAGTGGTCATTTTTGTTGGAATGCTTCACAGAACAGATGGGCTTTTATGAGTTTCTGAAGTTGTTATTATAAATCTCAGCTGTTGTTCTGAGGATTCTTTTCTTCTGTATACATTTTAATATCTCCATGTGTATTTGGTGCTTATGAAATGCAAGGACAGTTCCCCTTAGAACCGGGCATCTCAGGGCAGCATAAACTTTCCTCGTTGGGTTCTCCAGAAGTCCTCGCTCTACCTATTCAAGCAGCCAGCTGGGGCAACAGATTTGGTAATAATCTGTGACCACACCTGAGGTATTGTTCAGGGAAGGTCATGCTGCAAAAATAAATTCACTGCTAGGTCTCATAATACACCCAAGGTTTATTTCTGGCTCACACATTCCAATGCAGGTGGTAGGGGTAGAGAATGAGGGGAGGACAGAGACACTCTCCCCAACATGGTTATTCAGGTCCAGGCTGACAGAGGCACCAACATTGCCACATGAGGTTTGCTGGAGCAAGAAAAGAAAAAACCTGGAGAATTACAAAGGGAATTTCCATTACCATAGCTCAGAAATGACATCTATTATTCTGACCCAGATTTCATTGACCAAAACTGATCACATGGCCTTGACTCCCTGCAAAGGGATTGGGAAGTATAGTTTTCCATAAGCCAGAAAGGTACAATAGAAAATAAAATTTGATGAACACAGAGCTTTTCACCAGCTTTAACAGATGTTTGCAGAGATGGGGATTTTTATCGTGTGCAGGCTCCTCCTTCATTCAAGAAGAACAGAAATACATGTAATAAGAACAATCCTATAATCAAAATACTTATATTTGCCTTTAATTAAAATGCTAATTATTTTATATACATAACTAAAATTTCTACATGACAGTCATCTTTTACTAGTAATGGTCATTTTCTCAAATAAAACAACCTTGCATCCTCTATGCACACATTAATATTGAAGCAGGATAGGCTCTAGAATTTCCTGGGTAGTCAGGACAAGCTAAAGTGGCATGAATTACACATGTCTTTGATATTAGGGCTCTAGACATTTAAAAACTTAATGTGATAGAATTTGAAACAGAATTTTTGGGGACTTCTTTTGTGCTTCAGACTGAGAGGGGTACTTCTTAAGTTTTTTTTTTTTTTTTTTAATGTATATATGTGTCTACTTTAAATATGGAAAAAAATCTAAACATTTGAAGGTGAAAGGAAATCACTTGCCTGGTGGCATTATAAATTAATACATTCCTTTGGGAAAATAATCCAGCAAAATGTATCAGAAACTTTGCAAGTGCTCTATTGCTACCAATGTGTCAAGAGTCATACAAAGGCTTATAATGTCACTAATCCACCTTTGGAAATCTAACTAAAAACAACACAGCAATCCCTTATTAACCAATCTCAGGTAAAATTTATGACAGGCAGTGTGGCTGGCTGCCTCCCAATAAAACGACTTTGAGAAGGTCATGATTTAGTTAAAATTAATGGGACAGGAATAAAGAAAATATGCATTATATAGATTGTTCTCAAAATTAAGTAAATATTCTATTAAGCATCTATTTACCTAAAACTAGGTTATTTGACATAAAATCCTGGTTCTTTCATTTTTCTGCAAGATCACTGTTGACTTGATGAGCACCTCTGGCAGATTCATGAGCAGTTTTCTGTTCTACAGGTTGTATTTCTCTCAAGTTTCCAAATAAACACTCACTACCTGAAAATCTAATATTTTCTTCATTCTTGTGTGTTTTATATCTTAAGTGTTGGCAAAATGCTTACATAACCAAGTGACCTTAAAAATATTCACGCTCCATATTGGCACAAATTTCTAGATCTGGTCTTTCATCCATAAATTGAGAGTATGATATATATAGACTTTTTGTCATGGTATGCCCATAATCTATTACTTAAGGAGCAAAAAGGATCTGCTCTTTTTGTCTGTTGTTTTTTAGACTAGTTTGAACACTCTATTTGTAGAAAAAATATCAGCTTTACATTTTTGTTTCTCCTTAAGCAATAGTTTGTAAAAGTTACTATTTTGTAATTTGGGTGCAAAAGGCAATTTGCCTAAAGTTCATCATAGATTTATTTCAGCACTATTTATTTTAAATAAAATTTAAGTACCACCTATATATAAAAACTAGGAGCCCGTTGCACGAAGTTTCGTGCAATAGACCTTCCTTCACCTGGCTGCCGGCACCAGTTATCCGCCAGCAGCAGTTTTCCTCTGGCCACCCGCTGATCAGAGCGCCTCCCACCAGCGCGATTGGCCATCCCGAGAGGAACTCCGATCGGGAGGCGCTCAGATCGGGCAGGTGGCCAGAGGAAAACTGCTGCTGGAGGAAAACTGGAGCCGGCAGCCACGCAATCGGCCACCCCAAGTTCCACCACCAGCGTCTTTTGCAGCGCTGGCCTAAGCAGCGCCGGCCGTTTAAGCCGGCGGGAGGAGCGGGGGTCGGGGACTCGCGAGTCCCCGCCTCCCGCTCCTACCGCCAGCCAATCGACCACCCTGAGTCCCGCCCCCCGCGCCTCCAGCCGGCCCAATCGTGGGCGTAGCGGAGTGATGGTAATTTGCATATTACCATTTTATTAGGTATGATCATCAAAGACAAAATAATAAATGATCCACTATATGGAATATTATGCAACTTAAGGTAATTTTAGGAAGACTATGAATTGCTCTATTATAATGCAATTTTTTTAAAGAATAAAAACAATAGCACTTTCTATTGCCACCTACTCTGTCAACAATGCACTCTCCTCACTCACTTCAACCCCAATGTCAAACATTTATCCTTGTAGAAATTCATTATTGAGCTGACAGAGGGGTTGAAGGTGAATGTAACTAGGTTTTGGGAAACATCTCTCCAACCTTCCTGAGCTTTCCAGAGTCACTTGTTATGGAGGTCTTTGTGGATTTCAAAAAGCTCAGGTATATAGTGAACGTGGTGTAGGAGAGTACAAGTTCTGCTTTTACCCTTTTCATGGACACAACCACAACTCTAACCCTGAGGCCACATTGCTAAGAGAACTTGCCAAACAGATATACAGTGATTGACTCAACTGATTGAGGGAAGAACTAAGATTGGACAGGAGGTGCATTAGTGCAAGATGGTGACAATAGGAGAGTTAGGGGGCTAACCCAAACTTTTTGTTTCATTTTGTTTTTTGATTTATATTAAACTAGAGGCCCAGTGCACGAATTTGTGCATGGGTGGGGTCCCTCTGCCTGGCTGGCGATCAGGAGCCGATCAGGGCCCGCCCGGGGGAGGGACCGCAGGAGGTTGGCCAGTCACAGGTGGTTGGTTGTGGGAGCACACTGACCACCAGGGGGCAGCTCCTGCATTGAACATCTGCCCCCTGATGGTCTGTGTGTTGTCATAGCGACCAGTTGACTGGTCATTCAGTTGACTGCTCATAACGGTTGCTTAGGCTTTTATATAGAGAGATAATTAAGTTTCCCAGCTTTATTTGAGGTACGATTGTATATATTTAGTTGTGCAACATGATTTTTAAGGTGTACAACATAATATACAGTATATATGTTAAATTAACACAATCAAGATAATGAACACATTCATCACCTCCCTTAGTAACCATTTGTGTATGTATATGTTGAGAACACTTAAACAAATTTTAAATATATAACACATTGCTATTAACTATAATCACCATGTTGTTCATTGGATCCTTAGAACATATTCATCTTATAACTGAAAATTTGTACACTTTGAAAAACTCCCTATTTCCCTACTCCTCAGCTCCTGGCAACTACTGTTCTATTCTCTGTTGTTTTAAGTTTGACTTTATTAGATTCTACATATAAGTGAGGTCATACAGTATTTATCTTTCTGTGTCTTAAACCAAGCTTTTTGAATAATCCTTGATTTTAACACACATACCAAAATTTAATTTTTCAACACAAAAAATGGACTGTAAGCTAGCTAATTGCAAACATACATAAACAAAATGTATGAATATCTTTCCTTATGTAAATATTCATTTAGTTTCTCGGATTGTGACCGTCTATAAGATTCCAAGAAGCTCCTGTGTAAATTTTGCATATATGTGCTTCTTTCAGCAGACTCTCAAATTCATCTGTGATGAAAGCTTTCACTAATGTTTAAGAACCAGGCTTTATAATGTTGTAGCCCTTAAGTAAGGTTCACTTATTTTAATGAAAAACAATGTAAATACCAATTTCTAGTTGATCCCATTTTTAATGAAGATTTAAACCACCTGAGTCATATACCTTACCTCAAGACAGCTAAGGATTTCTAACTTGAGTGCTAAAATGGAGGTTCAGACTTGATATTTTATTTAAGTCCAGTCATAAGATGGTTTATTTGAGCAATGAGGAGGACACTACACCTTAAAACATGTCACAGATTTACATAGTTCTAAATTCAAATGCCTAGAGAATTTAATTCAGACATGAATTTATATTCATGAAATATGTAAAAATATTGACAAAATTTTTGAGAGCTTCCCCAGAAAGAAATTATCTTTGTCTCCCTCACATTCTCTTCTGATCCAAAAACATCAAGAATGTCTCCTTTAGCCCTGCTGGTGTGGCTCAGTAGACTGAGCATCATCCTATGCACCAAGAGGTCACTGGTTCAATTCCTGGTCAGTATACCTGCCTGGGTTGCAGGCTCCATTCTCAGTGGGGGGCATGCATGAGGCAGCCTGATGTTTCTCTCTCATAAACATTAATGTTTCTCTCTCTCTTCTTCTCCCTTCCTCTCTCTAAAATCAATAAAAATATATTTTTAAAAAACAGAATGTCTCGTTTAAATTATTCACTTGGAATTTTGTTCCTTTCTATGAAGCAAGGCTCTTGTCATCCCATTTCCTCATAATTTACATATCATTGAAACCTCTGGTTTAAAAAATGCAGGATGCTGCAGAGCCTTGGTGCTCCTAGTAAACTGAAGAGAGAAAATATGTTCAATTAAATTTCTATTAGAAAACAGAAAAGAACAAACATTGCTTTCAGCCGAGAAGTCACAAAACCAATAGTATAATTTGAAAGTGGGAAAAATGTGGGGAGGGCATGTAAGAATCACAAGGTGTAAATTCTCAAGGAAGGTATCATATCTTATTTATTTTTGAAACTCAGTGTCTAGAAAAGTGCCAGACACCTTGAAAAACACTCAATACCTGTTGCTAGAACAAATATAGAAATGCCCCTAAAATTCATATGCAGGGCATTGATGACCAGAGGATTGATGACCAAGCTAGTTATAATCAGTGCAGATATGTTTACATTATTTTAGACTCTTATATTTTTACTAGAGACCTGAGGCACAAAATTCATGCAAGAGTAGGCCTTCCTTCCCCCGGCTGCCAGCACCAGCTTCCCTCTGGCACCCAGGACCCGGGCTTCCCTCATAGCCCCAGCTTTGTCTGGAAGGTCATCCGGAAGGATGTCCAGAAGGTGGTTCGGCTGTCTGGTCTAATTAGCATATTATGCTTTTATTATTATAGATTGTTCTTCCTAAAAAATAAAATATTGCCATCATATTATTCATGTGATTTTAAATGCCATAGAAATCCATGATTTGCAGATACATCTAAACAAACAGTGAAGAGTAATTCTTAATGGATCAGAAAGCATGTACATAATACAGTGAGAATTCCTCATTTCTTTTCAAGGAGCTAAATGAAAAGTGAAGACACAAAAACTAATCGTGTGTGTATTTTTAGGTGTGCTTGTACGTAGGCACTCTCTTTCAAATACTCCTTTGAGTTTTCTACAGATATTAACTCATTTAGTCCTCTCTACAACACTATCCTTCTTTCTGTTTTCTAGTTTTTAGTAGAACACTGAAATTTAGATTAAGGAACTTACACAAAATCATATAATTGGTTAGTGGTAGAGCTGATGTTAAAATAAGAAATCTGACCCATGCCTTTAGTCACTATGCTCTACTACATGTATGCTACTCTTTGTATTAGGAAAAGAACACTTTCATGGGCTCTTGGTTAGATTGCAATATTCATACTGTATGGGATGATTGTGAATGGAAAAACTCAAAGGAAAACGAAAATGTAAAAATAAAGTTCACAGTGGTTCACGTTTCCTACAAACATCACCGCTAGGATACATCTTCTAGAAATAAATAATGATCTTTCTCTTTTATCATTTAAAAATCCTTAAAAGTTCTATTTCAATGTGTTCTCTGAATGTTCTAGTATCTCTGTGCTTTAATTAGCAGCTGTTTTCAAGTGTGATAGGTGATTCATGCTAGTCTTAATATTGTATATAATTGGTTCTCTAAGGCAAATTTATCTGTCAGAGTAAAATTGATCTACAAGTAGTTCCCTCTAGCTAATACCTAAATTAGTTTCACCTGGACTCTGCCCTCTGATTCCTTCTGAATTATACCCAAGGAAGGCAAGCTAACAGCTGGTGTAGGAAGCAGAAATTTTATCTGAAAGATTCTAAGGTGAGTCTAAGACGATTATGAAAGGAACAAGAAAACTAAACATATTTATAGGCCAGCTTTGGGAACAATCAAGCTTACAACCCATCATGTTTTAAAATAGTTAGAACCCACTATCCAGAATGGATACTTCAAAGCAATACTGATCAAAACTCTTAAATCAGTGAGCAATAGAAAACTATGCTGAGTAGGGGCTTTGGGGTTCACCTGTATATATGCTTTAGTGTTACACATAGACTCTCTCTGTGTCTGTTTTCCATCTTTATTTAAAACAACCCCCTGGGAATACCTAAATCTACTTATGCTCTATGGGCAATGGTTTCTCATTACATGGATAATGAAATAGCCTTACTCAGAAGTAGAGCAAAAAATGGTTGACTTGGTGTGGTGAGGAAGTCTTCCCATTCTCAAGTTATGTTCTCAGGAGTCTCCCACTTCCATAGCAGTGCCTCACAATGCTGTGCAAAATTTGTTACCTATGTTGTTTCTCTTCCACGTCCATCGCCTTAATAATGATCTTCTTTCTTTCTGTATTATAACTCTTATAACATTGTACTCATTAGTTATATCTTGCCCAAGTAGGTCTTGAATTCTGTTAGATTCTCCTTTTTATATCTAATCTCAAGAACAAATGGCCTCCCAAAGAGACGTCTAACACCATCTTTTAATGGAAAAAATGCTGGGCAGGAAATTGGAAGACTCAGTTCTAATGCCAATAAGATATGGATATTTCATTGGGTCTCTCAGATCACCATTGTTTTCTTCTGTTAAATGTAGTTAATTGGCTTCATTATGCATGTCCAAAGTGTGTACTAAAGAACAGTAGTTCTGTGGAATTCTCTGCAAATAAAACAATTCTTCTCTCAAAAAAATTGGGAAATGATCATATATCTCTCTGAGACATCAGTGACATATGAGAAAGGCTCACAGAAATCCTCAAGTAAAAAATAATGCAATGATTAGCTTTTTTTTTTACATTATTTCCCCACAATTTTAAACTATGAGACCTTCTTTTAAGAAATGTGTTAGTATCTAAAAACACTAGGTACCAAGGTAGAAAGTTAAGAACAGTCAATCTGCAAAAATCCCTTCCAATAACAAACCTTCCAGGATTATTATTACTGTGCAATATACATCAATATATGACTGTTAAAAATCAAAATATACCTGCTGAGGTAACATATTAACCTGATGCCCACTATCAGCCTTGCATTCATTTTTCCCATTTAAAGGCAGTTATATGGGAAATATATATTATACTAGAACATACCAGTATAGATATAAAGATGTAGTTTGTAGTATTTTACCTAAAGGATTTTATGGTATAGAAGGAAGAGACAGAAATATAAAAATAAGAAAAATAAAGTATTCTGAAGGAATCATATATGAAGTATAATAGAGACCAAGTATGGGAAAAGGTGTGGGGGCAAAAGCTGTGACTAGCATTGTTATAAAAAGACTAGAGGCCTGGTGCACGAATTTGTGCACAGTTGGGGTCCCTTGGGCTGGCCAGGGACCCCAGTCAGGGAGAGACTGTGGAAGGTTGGCTGGCTGTGGGATGTTGGCTGTGGGAGCACACTGACCACCAGGGGGCAGCTCCTGCATTGAGCATCTACCCCCTGGTGGTCAGTGCACATCATAGCAACCGGTTGACAGGTCGTTCGGCCGACTGCTTGTAACGGTTGCTTAGGCTTTTATATATATAGATGCCCCTTCCATTGAGTGTTGAGAGAGAGCCAGGATTTATCAAGGAAGAACATTTTAGATAGCAAAACAGAATGATTAAAGGCTCAGAATTCTGAGATATTCATGAAACCTGGCTTATCCAGAGGTCATTGACAACTTTTGCCAAAGCAGATTCAGTGCAGTTGAGGGAAAAGAGACTTGATTAGATTGGAACAACAAATGAGTGAGGAGAAGAGAGGACTGTGCATGAATAGAGTGCAAGGAAGGGGTTGATTGGCAACTAGAAAGGGAGACCTTTCTGTGAGTGGGTATATGAGAATGCAATCCTTCCCAACAGTGAAATGGAGCAAGAAGCAGTGGTTATGCATCAAAAAACTGCTGATTGGAGGGGAAAACATTTCAGGATATCAATATTGCCAGAAATGGATATGTGGGGGTGAGGTGCTCATATCCTTTTAAGCTATAACATAAAAAAGAGTTAATAACGTGCTGAAGACACAGACACATTTCCCACTAAAACTTTGCTGTGATTTTTTTTTTAAATCACCTATTTAACAAATTCTGATTTCTCACTTTAAATATCCAGAAAGCTCACTTGATATGATTTAGTAAAAGATGACATTTCATTGAGCTAGTTCATAAAAATATAAAATTACCTTTTCTTTTTGTCTATGCTTGTATATACCTTGAAGTTATCCAAAGTGTTTCATAGCAGGCTGTATAGTATTGTTGTGCTCTAGATACATTTAAAGGTAGAGCAAAATGTAACCAGCACAGAGATCTGGCTTGATTTTAAGAACTATTTTCTAGGGAAATAAAATGTAATTCATAATATGCATTTCTGGAGAGATAGAATTCTTAGCAAAGAGACTTATATTATTGTAAATATCAAGTGATCCCAGTCCTGTGCATTCTTTTTACAATTTATCTGCCTCAAGTTGATAATAATAATAATGTGTTCACTTCTAAACCATCTCAAATCAAAGAATTTCCAAGTGCTTTGTAAATGTGAACAAAATCTTAAGATACCCCTGTGAGGCAGGTGAATATTGCTACTTGTATTTTATAAAGGAAGTTATTAGATGAGGGATTTATCAAGTTCACAGAGTCATTTTTTTGTTGGTGCCTGAAATTCCTGGATGAAAGTATGCATGTGTGAAAACAAACACACACAGTGGGTCCTGACTTCTCTGAGGCCACCAAATAGAAAGAGGCATGTATATGCAGAAATCATTGTGATGAAATAGAAGATATATATAGACACAGCCCTGATTTAAGGGAGGCAATGATTTCCCCTACCTGGGGAAACCAAGAAAAGCTTCAAAGTGCATAAGACACTTGGTCACAAGTATGAAGGATAATAAGGTACAGAGGTGCAAATGTCCAAATAAGTTTCTTTTATAAAATATTTATTGTTGAAAGTATTACAGATGTCCCATTTCCCCCCTCATTGATCCCCAACCCTCCCCCCGACCCCAGGCCTCACCACACTATTGTCTGTGTCCGTGGGTTATCCATATATGCATATAAGTTCTTTGGTTAATTTCTGCCCACCCCTGCCTTCCTTCTGAGATTCATCAGTCTGTTCCATGCTTCTATGTCCCTGGATTTATTTTACTCATCAGTTTATTTTGTTCATTAGATTCAAAGAAAGGGATCCCAGTTTTCACCCTCGTCTTTTGGTTACAAGCAACAGAAACAAAATCTAAGTTCATTTTAGGAGGTATATCCAGAAATGTAGAGAATCTATGGGAAGCCTGGAGAATAAGACATGGAAAATCACCCAAAGAACAAAGGAGATTACACAGACCAGAATACAGCTGAGGTCACACCACAGAAAGTCACTTCTGCTGAAATCTTGTTGGAGCTGCAGTTGTCTCCTAACTGCTAATGCTGGAATCTTGACCTCCCTCTATGATGCATCCTTCCCTCAATACTTTGAGTCTCAGAACGGAGAACCCAGCTAGCAGACTTGTGGGAAAATGCTCACATATGTGCTATCAAGGGAACAGCTAATTCCAGAGTGGGAGGTAAAGTCTTGCTTCTCACCAAAATTCACACAATGAGGATGGGTCTTCAGTGATGAATAGACTGAAAATGACAAATGTTTACCCAAGAAATATAGAGATGGTGGTATAGTCAGCAATCTCATCTTTGCTCAGAAATGTTACTTCCTATGTGCTCTTAAGTAAGTTGCTTAACCTCTCTGATCTTATTTCCCATATCTATAAAACTAAGAGGCTTGGACTAGAGGGACTCTAATATTACCTTACAATTCTGTAATTTAATTGTTTTCATTACCATTACTATATTCATATACAAAGTCTAGAAAATGGGCATAATTTTTATGGAATTTACACAGTTCATAATAATTTAGAATGTTGGTCAGAATGACTCAGCAGATTGGTTAGTTTTGAAGCTCATGCCCTATAAATACCTTTATGCTACCAAATGTTTTAAGATAAATTATTCATCATAATTCAGTCTCTCTTTTTTGATTCCACAGCAATCAGCAAGTATACCTTAAAGTGTGAAAAAATAATGTAAAGGCAGAAGTTGTAATAATGGATGAAAAGTAAAATCCAACTCTATACTACCTATAAAATCACACTAAATATAAATACACATAAGTTCAAAGTAGAATGATGGGAAAATATATCATGCAATCTCTAAGCATTAGAATGCTGGAGGTTGGAGTGGCTATTAATATGCCAGGTAAAGTAGACATCTGAAAGGAATATTACTAGAAATAAAGAGGGGAATTTTATAATAAAAAAGGGATCAATTTATCAGAAAGACATAATATTCCTAAATGATTATGCATCTTATATATGAGTTTAAAAGAACATGAAGCAAATCAATAAAACTTAAAGGAGAAATAGACAAATTCATAATTAGAGTTAGAAATATCAATATTCCTTCCTCACTTTGTATATAACAGCTGGACAGATCATCAAAAAGTATATAGAACACTCATACAACACTACCAACTAACATGACCTAGTTGACAAATATAGAACAGTACAACCAAAACAAGAATAATATACATTTTTGTTCAAGGGTATATGGATAGATATAATGGTTCAAGACATTTTAAATAATCAAAATAATAAAAGCATCTTCTTTTATCACAAGTTAAGTTAATAACTGAAAGATATATAAACAAATTCCAAATGTATTATATTAAATAATACCCTTTAAATAATCCATAGGTCAAAGAGAAACACTGGAGAAATGTGATCCAAAGTTGGTTTCTTAAAAAGCTTATTAAAATTGATAAAACTCTAGCTAGACTAATCAAGAACAAAATACAGAAGATACACTTTATTCATATTAGCAATTTAAAAGGAGAAAAACACGACTCTTCCTACAAACATTAGCATAATCATAATATTTTAAGCATATTTATGCCAAGTTTTCTGACAACTTTGAAGAAATAGACAATTTCTTGAAACTCAAAAATTACCAAACTGACACATGAAGAAAGAGTATCCATATGTCTATTAAAGTAATTGAAGCCATATTGTAAAACCTTCCCACAAAGAAAGTTCCAGGACCATCTGGCTTTATTACTGTAGGTAATTAGATATTAGGAAGAAAGCAAAGAGAATTGGACACTGAGCCTATTTGCTTCACCAGGAAGCTACAGCTTCACACACACCCCACACCGCTGGCGATCGTAGCATTGTTCCTCCAAGGGGAGTAATACTCCGCCATTACCTCTCCATACTGGATTGTTGTGGGGGAGATGGGGGAGGCAAGCAGACACCCAACAGAAGTCAAAGTGGTGCAGGGGGAGGTGCTTGACCATAGAGGCCTGTCAGTCGAACCTAGGAAAGGGATCATTGGTCAGGGGTTGGACCATCAGAAGCCTGTGAAAGCTTGGGAAGTTGATTGGTTATTTTGAAAAAGCACCTACTGGGGCCCAAGGCAGACTGAGTAGGCTCCAGAGGACTAAGCTTTAATACTAAAGAGAAACTTTGGACACTGGCCTTTGTTTTGGCCTGGATGAAGACACAGTTGGACCTTTTCCATGGCGGGACACAGAGGTGGGACATTGGAAACCCAGGGGTCTATTTCCACCTGAATAAATCATCTTGCTACACCACAATCTCCTGTGTATGGATCCGTGAAATACGTTTCTTGCATTCCCATGGAAGAGTCTGATTACTACCAACAACAGCTTCACTGGTGAATTCTATTAAGATTCTAAGAAAGATATAATGTCAATCCTAAACAAATATGTTTGCATAACAGAGAAAGAAGGGATGATTCTGAACTCATTATTAACCTAGCATTATGCTGAGACCAAAGTCAGTAAAAAGATATTTCAAAGAAAAATGACGGGTTAATTATCTCTATCACTGTAGAAATCTTGCACTTTATATGAAAACAGATAACACATGATGACTTTATCTCAGGAATGCAATCTTGATTTAACATTTTAAAATCAGTCATATCATTTACCATATTAACAGAATAAAGGCCAAAGCCCATAAAAACCTCAATACATGCAGGCATATTTAACATTATTTGACAGATATGAACACACATTCATAATACTCTTTAAAAAACTGGGAATGTAAAAGAACTCTCTCACCCTGATAAAGGCATTAGGAAAACCTGCAATGGACAGTATACCTAATGGTAAAAATCAATATGAATAAAATAATAAAAGGCATATAGACTAGAAGAGAAGAATCAAAATTCTCTTTATTTTATTCACAGATGACATAATCATGTACTTAGAAAAATCCTAAGCTATTTATTAAAACTACTAGAACTAATAAGTGAATTTAGCAAGGTTGCAGGACACATGATCAATATGCAAAAATAAAGTGTAAGAGTTCCATTTCTGGTAGTGCTGAATAAAGTACAACTATATGGACCCTCCCACAGATGACAATTATATATGTGGGAAAACATACAAAAAAGTATCTATCTGAAGTTACTAGAAAGTGACCAAGAGTGGGCAGATTGTGGCGAAAGGTCAAAACTTGAAACAAGAAAACACAGAGTGAGTTTCCCATTTTTGTGTTTTATGACTTTTAGTCTGAGGATAGATTGAAATCACCACTATGCAAACTGGCTCAAATGCCTAAAGAAAACCAGCTGTCTTTCTGGTCTGAAGAATAGCAGTCAGGGCAAACACAAATTCTGAAGTGAAGGTGATGGGATATTCTGAAAAGAAGACAGAGTCAGAGAAGGGAAGACCAATATCCATGTGTGAAGTTTGTTCAAATATCTGACTAACTCTTGAAACATGCATGCATAGGGTAGACTCAAAGGAGCTAAGGATATAGAAATGAATGGAGTATTAAGCTTTTGTTCAACAACTAGGTTAATTGTCTGCTAAAACAAGCAAAATGGAACAAAAAATATAAAAAATACAATATCTAAAATAAAAAATTTATTTGATGGGCTTAATAGAAGAATGGAAATGCCAGAAGAAAGAGTCCATTAGAATGAAGATAAATAAAAATTTTCCCTGTGAATAACACAGGAAAAAAGGATGGGAAATAAACATGAATAGAGCCTCAACAACTTGTAGGACAACATTAAATCATTTAGCATACAATTGTCATTTCAGGGGGAGAAAAGAAAATAGGGCAGGAAAAATATTTGAAGAATAAACAATCTCAAATTTCTAAAATTTGATCTTAAGGGAAATGCTTTTAGTTTTCACCCTTTGTGTATGATGTTGGCTGTGGTTTGTCACATATGGCCTTTATTATGTTTATTATTGATTTGCAGATATTGTACCAACCTTGAATCCTCAGAATAAATCCCACTTGATCATGGTTTATGATCTTCTTAATGTATTGCTGGATCTGTTCTGCTAATATTTTGTTGGGGATTTTAGCATCTGTGTTCATCAGGGATATTGACCTATAATTTTCTTTCTTTGTAGTGTCTTTATCTGGTTTTGGAATTAGGATAATGTTGGCCTCATAAAAAGAGTTTGGGAGTCCTCTCTTGAATTTGAGGGGATAGGTATTAGCTCTTCTTTGAATGAATGTTTGGTATAACTCACCATCCTATCCAGGATTTTTGTTTTTAGGGAGTTGTTTGATTACTGCTTCAATTTTATTAGCTGTAATCTGTCTATTAAGATTCTTGATTCTTCCTGATTCAGTTTTGAAGATTATATGTTTCCAGGAATTTGTCCATTTCATCCAGATTTTCCAATTTGTTGGCATACAGTTGTTTATAATATTTTATTACAATCTTTTATATTTCTGTGGGGTCAGTTGTTTCTTCTCTTTAATTTCTGATTTTATTTATTTGGTTCCTCTCTTTTTCTTGATGAGTTTTGTTACAAGTCTATCAAACTTATTTATCTTTTCATGGAACTAGCTTGTGGTTTCATTGATCTTTTGTATTTTTTTTTTAGACTCTATTTCATGCACTGGGCCTCTAATATATATATATATATATATATATATATATATATATATATATATGACTAAAGATAAATTTGTAACACTGTTTTATGATAATTTTATTGTATTTTTTTGTAATACATATGATAATTATAGAATACTAGAGGCCCGGTGCACCAAATTTGTGCACTGAGCGGGGGTGTCCCTCAGCCCAGCCTGCACCCTCTTCAATCTGAGACCCCTAAGGGGATGTCTGACTGCCGGTTTAGGCCCGATCCTGGTGGGATCGGGCCTAAAGCGGCAGTAGGACATCCCTCTCACAATCAGGGACTGCTGGCTCCCAACCGCTTGCCTGCCTGCCTGCCTGCCTGATTGTCCCCAACCAGTTCTGTCTGCTAGCCTTATCATCCCCTAACCACTCCCCTGCCAGCCTGATCGATACTTAACTGCTCCCCTGCTGGCTCAATTGCTCCCAACTACCCTCTGCTGCTGGCCTGGTTGCCCCCAACTGCCCTCCCCTGATGGCCTGGTCACCCCTAACTGCCCTCCCCTGCAGGCCTGGTCCCCCCCAACTGCTCTCCCTCCCCTGCAGGACTGGTCACCCCAACTGCCCTCCCCTGCTGGTCTGGCCACCCCTAACTATCCTCCCTGCTGGCATGATTGCCCACCACAACTGCCCTTCCCTGCTGGCCATCTAGTGGTGGCCATCTTGTGACCACATGGGGGCGGCCATCTTGTACGAGGGCATGACGGTCAATTTCCATATTACCTATTTATTATATAGGATTATTATATAGGATAGGATATAAAGTAAATAGACCTACATGGTTGTAAGTATCCTACATTTTATAAAAAGTGGTACAATATTAACTCCAAGTAGATTGTGAAGGATCTATATTAATCCCCAGAACAACCACTAAAACAAATTCCTAATTGAACTGCTAAAATTATTAAGGCAATACAAAAGAATGCAAAAAATTAAGATTAGAGGGACCAAAAAAAGAGAGATGAATAGAAAACAAATAAAAGGATAGACCTAAGTCCAACCAGATTAGTAGTTATATAAAGTGTTAATAGATAACACATGCCAATTAAAAGGTAGATATTTTCAGAATGGATAAAAAGTAAGACTCAAGTGTATACAAGAGATACAACTTAATAAGTCATACATTGAAAATAAAAGCACCTCAAAAGTTATATCATGCAAAGCCTAAGCAAGACCTGACTTGGGGTGGTTAACACAGAATGCAGTATACAGATGATTTGTTGTAGAATTATGCATCTAAAACCTGTATAATTTTGCTAACCAGTGTCACCCCAACAAAGTCAATATAAAATAGGGGGAAAAAGAATTCTGGAGTGTCTATATTTATTATAAATTAAATTAAATTTCAAAACAATGAGATTGTCAAAAGGTAAAGAGAAACATTTTAGTAATTAAGAAGGGTTAATTATTCAGAAGACATAATAGCCATAAGTGTGAATGCACTTAGTAAAATATCTTCAAAATACCTCCAGCATAAATTGACAGAAATGCAGAGAGAAATAGAGAGTTTCACACAACCACAATGAGAGATTTTTAACTCCTAATTATCTGGTCTTGATGGAACAAGGAAATGAAATAAATGATGAAGACATATATAATCTGTACAACACTATCAACTAACTTGACAATGAACTAAAAAACATAAATTCTTTTCAAGTGCACATGATACACTGTTCAAGATACACAATACATGGGGCCATGAAATAAAATGTAATTCCTTTGGAAGAATTGAAATTATATAGACCATGCTTTCTTATAGTAATTTAAGTTTAAAAATCAATAAAAATAAATTATCTAGGAAACCCTCAAATATTTAGAAATTAAAAAGTATACTTTGAAGTGAATAATGAATCAAAGAAGAAATCATAGGCATGTTTGAAAATATTCTGAAAAAATGAAAAAACATATTGAAAAACGTGAGATAGTTAATGCAGTGATTGAACAAAAATTTATGGCTTTAAGTGGTTATACTATAAAAGAAGAGACCTCTAAAATTAATGACCTGTCAAGTTAAGAAAAGAGTAAGCTCAAGTGAAATGAAGGAAGTAATTTTATAGAGCAAAAATTAATGAAAGAGAAAATGGAGAAACAAGAGGTTAAAGAACATGACAAAAATATTGATTAAAAAAACCCCTTATAAGATTGACCAAGAAAATAAAAGACAAAGAATACAAGTTACCCATATCAAAAATAAAAGAGGGGCGATCCTTACAGATATTACAGAAATAAATATAATAACATAATATTCTAAATTATGAACCAATATTTCTCATATACATAAATACACTTTTTCTTTACAATGTATTAGCAAATAAAATCTGGCAATATATAAAAATACTACATTATGGTCAAGTAGAATCCTATCTAATAAAAGAGTAATATGCAAATTAACCATCACCCCACTACACCACAAGCCATGCCCACTAACCAATCAGGAGCGAGTATGCAAATTAACCTAAACAAGATGGCTATGGCCAGGGAGAGAGCAGGAGGGAGGCTTGGGTTTCCCCAGCGATAGAGGAAGCCAAGCTTTCTGCATACCCTGGCAGGCCCAGGCTTCCAATTAAGGCTACAAAGTTTCAATTATAGAAGATAAATAAATCCCAACAAAAATGGCAGCAGCCACGGAGCTGGAGAGAGCACGAGGCTAGGGTTGCCCCCGGCGATGGAGAAAGCCAAGCTTCTGCAGCCCAGGCCTGCTTTGGCCTCCACTTAAGTCTACAAATTTTCAATTATAGAAGATAAATAAATCCCAACAAAATGGCTGCAGCCACGGAGTGAGCAGAAAGCTTGGCTCTGCTAAAGGCTAAAAAGTTTCAATTATAGAAGATAAATAAACCCCAGATACCAGGGCCTCCGCTTGGGTTGCAGGCCGGTGTGGCAACCAAAGGCCCCAGGCCCCTCGCCCAGGTTGCCCCATACCCCAAGGGAACCCCCAAACCACCACAGGCCCCAAACCACCACAGGCCCCTCGCCCAGGCTGCCCCATACCCCAAGGGAACCCCCACCCTGATCCAGGACACCCTTCAGGGCAAATCAGCTGGCCCCCACCCATGCACCAGGCCTCTATCCTATCTAATAAAAGAGTAATATGCAGATTGACCATCACTCCAACACACAAGATGGCTGCCCCCATGTGGTCAAAGATCCTGCCCCCATGTGGACACAAGATGGCCATGACAAGATGGCCAGCAGGGGAGGGCAGTTGGGAGGGACCAGGCCTGCAAGGGAGGGCAGTTGTGGGTGATCAAGCCTTCAGGGGAGGGCAGTTAGGGGTGACCAGGCTGGCAGAGGAGGGAAGTTGGGGGCAAACAGGCTGGCATGGGAGCAGTTAGGCATCAATCAGGCTGGCAGGGGAGTGGTTAGGGGGTGATTAGGCTGGCAGGCAGAAGCGATTAGGGGCAATCAGGAAGGCAGGCAGGAGAGCAGTTGGGAGCCAGCAGTCCTGGATTGTGAGAGGGATGTCCCAGATTGGATTGGGTGCAGGCTGGGCTGAGGGACACCTCCCCCCCCCATGCACGAATTTTGTGCACCGGGCCTCTAGTTTATCTAATAAATGCAAGATTGTTTTAACATTTGACTCAATCAAAGACATTTATTTTAGTAATAGAATAAAGAAGAAAAGACATATAAAAATTTCAATAGCTATAGAAATAACATTTGATAATATTTTATACTCATTGATCACAAATTCTCTCATAAAACTGGTAAGGAAAAAAAACTTCCTTAATCTGATAAAGGATCTTTATGTAAAAGAGAAGATTCACACCACCTGAATTCAAGACTTAATATAATAAACAGATTGTAGTGTTGGCAGAAGAATTGACAAATCAATTAAAAAGAATGGAGCCTGAGGATAAACTAACACTTTAATAGTCATTTGACTTCGTGTGTGTGTGTGTGTGTGTGTGTGTGTGTGTGTGTGTGTTTGTGCATGTGTGAGTATGAGATGAGTGTTGATGTAATAGAAAGTGGGGAAGGAAAGTCTTTTTTAAAAATAGTGCTGGAACAACATGGAAAAATAAACCTCACCCTTTACCTCACATCTTACACAAAATTTAACTTGAGGTGGTTCATAGGTTAAATATAAAGCTTTAAGAAGAAATTATACAAACATTTTTTCCTGACTTGAAGGTAGGCTAAGTAACTTAGATAGGACACTGAACCCAACAACATAAGGTAAAATCTGTTACATTGACTTCATAACATTTTTAAGGTTCCAATAAAAACAACCACTAAAAATGAATAGGCAAACTACATTCTAGGAGAAAATATTTACAACATACATCTGTCAAGGAACTGATATCTGGGTATATAAAGAACTAAAATTCAGTTGAAAAATGATGATTAATTAAAATGCACAAAATATTTGCTCATATACTTCACAAAAGAAGATATATGAATGGTCAATAAGCACATAAAAGTGCTCGATATGTTAATTATCAGGTAAATAAAAATTAGAACTATAATAATGTATTTTTATACACCTATTAAAATTTTAAAGATTGACAACACCAAATGCTGTTGAGGATGTAGAAACACTGGAAATGGTAGAACCACTGAAGATACGTCTTGCAGGATTTTTGTTGTTGTTTTTAGAATATATTTTTATTGATTTCAGAGAAGAAGAGAGAGGGAGAGAGAGAGAGAGAATCATCAATGATGAGAGAGAATCATTGATAGATAGGTGGACTCCTGCACATCCCCCACTAGAGGTGGGGGAGGGGTCAAGCCCAAAACCCATGCATGTACCCTGACCATAATAGAACTGTGACCTCCTGGTTCATAGGTCCAATGCTCAACCACTGAGCCACACCGGACAGGCATTTTATCAGTTTTTTATAAAAATAAATTTACCTACTCCTTGACCAAGTAATTTCACTTCTAGATTCCAAGCTAAGGGAAATAAAAGCTCACTCACAAGAGACATACCTGAATGTTTTTAGTAACTTTATTCATAATAGCTAAGAAGCTGTAAACAACCCATTTGTAGGATCAACAAACTGTGGTATATTTATACAATGGAGTGCTATTGACCTACAAAAGGGAACAAATTATTATTACATACAACAACAAATATGATCTCAAAACAACTATGCTAAGGAAAGGAAGTCTGACACAAATGAGTTAAACTATTTGATTGTATTTATATAAAACTAGAGGCCCAGTGCACGAAAATCATGCATGGGAGTGTGTGTCCCTCAGCCCAGCCTGCACCCTCTCCAATCTGGGACCCCTCAAGGGATGTCTGACTGCCCGTTTAGGCCCGATCCTACCTGGTTCAGGTCTAAACGGGCAGTCGGACATCCCTCTCACAATGCTGACTCCCAACTGCTTGCCTGCTTGCCTTCCTGATTGCCCCTAACTGCTTCTGCCTGCCTGCCTGATCACCCCCTAACCACTCCCCTGCCAGCCTGATTGATGCCTAACTGCTCCCCTGCCAGCCTGATTGCCCCTAACTGCCCTCCCCTGCAGGCCTGGTCACCCCTAACTGCCTTCCCCTGCAGGCTTGATTGCCTCCATTTGCCCTCCCTTGTAGGCCTGGTCCCTCCCAACTGCCCTCCCCTGCTGGCCTGATCACCCACAACTGCCCTCCTTTGAAGACCTGGTCCCTCCCAACTGCCCTCCCCTGCTGGCCATCTTGTCACAGCCATCTTGTGTCCACATTTGGGCAGGATCTTTGACCACATGGAGGCAGCCATCTTGTGTGTTGAAGTAATGGTCAATTTGCATATTACTCTTTTATTAGATAGGATAGAGGCCTGGTGCATGGGTGGGGGCCAGCTGGTTTGCCCTGAATCAGAGTCCCGGATCAGGGTGGGGGTTCCCTTGGGGTATGGGGCAGCCTGGGCGAGGGGCCTGTGGTGGTTTGCAGGCCGACCATGGCCCTGGCAACCCAAGTGGAGGCCCTGGTATCTGGGGTTTATTTATCTTCTATAATTGAAACTTTTTAGCCTTGAGCAGAGCCAAGCTTCCTGCTCACTACATGGCCGCAGCTATTTTTGTTGGGATTTATTTCTCTTCTATAATTGAGACTTTGTAGCCTTGAATGCAGGCCTGGGCTGGCAGAGCGGCAGGGAAGCTTGGCTTCCTCCATTGCTGGGGAAACCCAAGCCTCCTGATTGCTGCAGCTCTGTGGCCACACCCATCTTGGTTGGGTTAATTTGCATACTCGCTCCCGATTGTCTGGTGGGCATTGCTTGTGGGTGTAGCCGAGGTATGGTCAATTTGCATATTACTCTTTTATTAGATAGGATTGTAGAACAGCCAAAACTAATATACAGTGTGAAAAAAAGAAAAGTGGTTGCTTCTTAGGAGCAGTGGAGGAATATGCTGTAAAAGGACATGAAGAGCATTGTGGTTTTTTTTTAGAATGAAGATAATGTTCTAAACTTGATAAGTATTTTGGTACACGCCTTTGTCAAAACTCAATAATTTGCTACTCTACTCATCTAACCCATCTACTTTTAAATGCATTAAAGATAAAATGAAGATTTTTATTTTACTTTATCTTTAATACCCCAATATGCATAACAACTTAAATATTTCGTGGTTTATATTTTGATATAAAATGTCCATTCAAAGAAATGCTCAAATTTTAAGTGTACATTTTCATATCAGTTTCCCATAATTTATTGTTAGTTGTGTATTTTAAAGTTGGGACAGAATCATGCTTCTTGATTTTGTAGCAAAATCTATTCTTGACAAAATAGAATTTCAAGATTATACTTGAGAATGCTTTTTTGTGTTCCAAAAAGAATATGTTCTTGTTCTTTTAGAAATATTAGTAGTCAGTAGTGAAAGCAACATGTTGCACTTAACTTTTCTTTGGTAGTTCATGAGTTTATTTATAGACCAATTGACTACGTCCCACTTTAGTTCATTAGTCTTCCAAGAAGAACGATGCAGAAAAATGTTTGAAGATAACAAAAAAGGTGGACACAGGAGTGGATATGAATGGATATGTGATAAATCAAGCATCTTTAGATGCTGGTGGCAGAAATGGTGATGATACATGGAGGTTCACTGTAAAATGATGTTGGAGTATTTTCTTTTTGCTTTTTTAAAAAATTATCACCTGAGGATATTTTCCCATTGATTTTTAGAGAGAGTGGAAGGGAGGAAGAAGGGGGAGAGAAAGAGAAATATCAATGTGAGAGAGGCACATCCACTGGTTGCCTCCCACACACACCCTGACTCAGGCAAGGGGCAGAGCCTGCAACTGAGGTATGTGCCCTCGATTGGTAATCAAACCTGAGACACTTTGGTCTGCGGGCCAATGCTCTAACCACTTAGCAAACCAGCTAGGGTGAATATTTTCTTAATGCAGTGTAAAAACCATTTTCATATCAGTTGAAAAGTCTTTGATTTTTCTATTATTTTGGATCTATTATCTTCTATTTATCTTGTAACCCATTAAAAACAGGTAACCTGTTTCACTTACTTCTTGGAAACATGTCTAGGCCTTGAATAGTCTCTATGTTTTAGATCCAGTAGGTACTACTTAGGCTCCATATTCCTTAAAACCACAGCTTCATTGCACATGGCTGCCCAAACGCTCCTTTTTTTCTTTATTGATTAAGGTATTACATATGTGTCCTTAACCCTCATTGCCCCCCACCCTCCCTGCTCGTGCCCTTACCCCCCTAGTGTCTGTGTCCATTGGTTATGCTTATATGCATACATACAAGTCATTCGCTCCATTTTGAAACATTCTCTTGACTCCACATCACACAACATTCTCTTAGCTTTTCTTTTTCAGTCCCCTTTGGTGTCTTTTCTTTCCTTACTCAATTTCTTAATGTAAGAGTGTCCAATATTATTATCTTACTAGAGGCCAGGTGCACGAAATTCGTGCACGGGGTTGGGGTGTCCCTCAGCCCAGCCTGCACCCTCTCCAATCTGGGACCCCTCAAGGGATGTCCGACTGCCCGTTTAGGCCCGATCCTACCAGTAGGATCGGGCCTAAACGGGCAGTCGGACATCCCTCTCACAATCCAGGATTGCTGGCTCCGAACTGCTTGCCTGCCTTCCTTCCTGATTGCCCCTAACCACTTCTGCCTGCCAGCCTGATCACCCCCTAACCACTCTCCTGCCAGCCTGATCAATGCCTAACTGTCCCCCTGCCAGCCCAGTCATCCCCAACTTCCTTCCCCTGACAGCCCGGTCACCCCCAAATGCTCTCCCCTCCTATTACCTCTTTAGTAGATAGGGTTTTTTTCTTTAACATATTGGACTGTGTACCTGCCGTGGTCTTCACAAACCAGTAAAAATGTAAACCCAAACTAAAAGTGTCATAAAATAAACTTAAACAGGAATTTCATGAGACCTTAGAAAGGTGATATGATGTGGTTGTTTCTTTTTTCTTTCTTTCTTTTTCTTGATGTTTCAACTTTTGTCCTTTCTTTCTTTTTTCCTTTTATTCCTTTTCTGTCCTCTCTTTCTCTTAACTTTTCCGTTGGTAGAATTGTCAGTACTTGAATCTGTCTTGCTTCCAGAAGACAAAGAAGAGGGAAACACACAGTCATCTGAAGAAAAAGATGATCTATGATGGGATCGGTGGTGTTTCTGGTTTTGCTCTTTTCCCGGTTTGATTGTCATTTCTGCCGGCCCCGGCATCTTCAGGACGTGTGCGTGGGCACTTCTTATTCATGTATACAAAACCTCCCTGCCGTGGTGAAAACTGTAGGGGAAAAGGCCTTCCTGGGTGGGCTCAAGCCCTGCCCAAGGTGCTGAGGAACCAGGGTGGGGAGCACTCTGCACCGCCGCTGCAGAGCCAACCTCCGGACCTCGGGGTACTCTCCAGTAATGTAACTGCAATGTCCAGGTTTGCCTTCAGAAATTAGTTGTAAGTTACTTCCGATGTGAAACCCTACCTCAGACATTTCCATGTGGTTCCTAAAGATTTTAAAACCCATTTACCTCCCTAACCTGGTCAGAACTTTCTACCCAATGGGAGAGGTTTGCTGGGCAGCATCGCCCAGATATCACTGCCCATCTCGAATCACTTGGCTGGCAGCAAGGGAAGTTCCAAGGCTATAGTGTGTGTGGGGGATCACTCCATGGGGGTGCAGCCTGACACCCCAGGCTGCCTCTTGGAGGGAATAGCTCTGGGGGGCTCGGCTGCCTCCCAGGCCTACACCCCCCAGCTGCAGATGGGAGCTGATCTCAGAGGGGGCAGGGTGGGGAGGTGGGGAGGGAGGTGTATAGGCAGCCTGGGTCTCCCAGGCCCACAGCCCAGGCTGGGACAGGCAGCAGACGGCTCCTGCCATGCACGGGAACCTCGCAGGCCCAATACCCAGGCTGCTGTGGGCAGCTGATCGAGCCGGCCTTGTGCAGTCGCCTCCCAGACCCACAGCCCGGGCCTCGGCAGGCAGCTGATTGTGCACGCCTTGCACAATGTAACTGCAATGTCCAGACCAGACCCACGGCCCTCCCAGACCCACAGCCTGGGTCGCGGAGGGCAGCTGATGGAGGCGGCCGTGCACTGGCGCCTCCCAGACCCACTGCCCGGGTCCAGGCAGGCTGCTGATGGAGGCGGCCGTGCGCGAGCGCCTCCCAGACACACGATCCGGGTCTCGGAGGGCAGCTGATGGAGGCGGCCGTGCACGATCGCCTCCCAGACCCACTGCCCGGGTCCGGGCAGGAAGCTGATGGAGGCGGCCGTGCACGATTGCCTCCCAGACCCACGGCCCGGGTCCGGGCAGGAAGCTGATGGAGGCGGCCGTGCACGATCGCCTCCCAGACCCACGGCCTGGGTCGCGGAGGGCAGCTGATGGAGGCGGCCGTGCGGGGGCGCCTCCCAGACCCACGGCCCGGTCCGGGCAGGCTGCTGATGGAGGCGGCCGTGCACGATCGCCTCCCAGACCCACTGCCCGGGTCCGGGCAGGAAGCTGATGGAGGCGGCCGTGCACGATCGCCTCCCAGACCCACGGCCCGGGTCCGGGCAGGAAGCTGATGGAGGCGGCCGTGCACGATCGCCTCCCAGACCCACGGCCCGGGTCCGGGCAGGAAGCTGATGGAGGCGGCCGTGCACGATCGCCTCCCAGACCCACGGCCCGGGTCCGGGCAGGAAGCTGATGGAGGCGGCCGTGCACGATCGCCTCCCAGACCCACGGCCCGGGTCCGGGCAGGAAGCTGATGGAGGCGGCCGTGCACGATCGCCTCCCAGACCCACGGCCCGGGTCCGGGCAGGAAGCTGATGGAGGCGGCCGTGCACGATCGCCTCCCAGACCCACTGCCCGGGTCCGGGCAGGAAGCTGATGGAGGCGGCCGTGCACGATCGCCTCCCAGACCCACTGCCCGGGTCTGGGCAGGCTGCTGATGGAGGCGGCCGTGCACGATCGCCTCCCAGACACATGGCCTGGGTCGCGGAGGGCAGCTGATGGAGGCGGCCGTGCGGGGGCGCCTCCCAGACCCACGGCCCGGGTCAGGGCAGGAAGCTGATGGAGGCGGCCGTGCATGATCGCCTCCCAGACACACGGCCCGGGTCGTGGAGGGCAGCTGATCATGGCAGCCATGTTCAAGCATCTCCCAGACCCATGTCCCAGGTTGGGCGGGCAGCTGATCATGGCGGCTGTGCAAGGGTGCCTCCCAGACCCACGGCCAGGTTCAGGGCTAGGAGAGGATCTGGCCAGAGGGCAAAGCCGCCTCCTAGGCCAACAGGCTGGGCTGCTCGCTGCCTGCTCTCAGCGGCAGCCTTCCCTGGGACTGGGGGACTCCTGCGGGCCTGAGAGGACTGGGCGCCGCCATCTTGTTTCTATGGGCGCCGCCATTTTTGTCGCGGAGTGATGGTTAATTTGCATATTACTCTATTATTATATAGGATTTCTTCATGTTAGCTATTGCTTCTTTTTAGGAGAGGAAATAATTTAGTCCCAGACTTCTAGATATAACAAATATGCTGATAACTAGCATATTTATACCTCTATTCCAAAAGAGCCCCAACTGTTTATTTTTTAAATCCACATGGATGCTTAATACTGATGTTGGGGATGCTATTGGGCAGGGCCAATGGGGAAGGAGGGGTCAGCAGGTCCACCGCTAGTGACAAAGGAGACTGAGAAGGACACGAGCTTAAGAAAGTTGGAAGTGAAAGCAGACCGTGGGAAGCTGATATAGATACATAAGATAATCCAGAGTCCCAGAAAGACAGACCTAACCTGAAGAAGAAATTGTGAAAGAAAGCAAGATATTGTGCAGTTGCAAATTGAATTAGGGATAACTTTTCATAATACCTTTAGTAGCCTTTAAAATGGTTTGAATAATTTTATGTGAACTTAAGAATACTTACTGATAACAGAGAAATAACAGTATAGTCAGAATTTAAAAGTAAAAGTATGAGCGACATGGGCATTCAATAATTATTTTATTTTATTTTATTTTTTAATATATTTTATTGATTTTTTACAGAGAGGAAGAGAGAGGGATAGAGAGTTAGAAACATCGATGAGAGAGAAACATCGATCAGCTGCCTCTTGCACACCCCCTACTGGGGATGTGCCCGCAACCAAGGTACATGCCCTTGACCAGAATCGAACCTGGGACCCTTGAGTCCGCAGGCCGATGCTCTTTCCACTGAGCCAAACCGGTTTCGGCTCAATAATGATTTTAAATCAATTAAGACAAAATCAACGTTCTAAGGTTATATCAAAGAAACTAAAATTGATTTTAAGACACTCTGTAACACCGTTAATGGATGTGGGATTCATTTGCCCTGGGAGGACTGGTTAACTGCCAAAATCAGATATATGTACTGAGTGCTAAGGGTCCTTTCTGTGAAGCAACTGCAACTACATTGAACTGCAACCAGAGAGATCTGAATGGAGGGTGCCTGGGCATTGGTAGTCAAGAAGAGAATCAGGAAAAGCATCATCCTGAGAAGTAACTAGTGAGTGTAAGACTCAGTCTCTGAGGCATAGGACTGTCCTGAGCCTGGCAGCAGGCAACACTCACATGCCTCAAACCAAATGGGTTATTCTGTGGCTTTCTTAGAGCTGAAGTGGTGGAAAGGAAAAAAAAAAACTAACTCTAACTCTAACTAAACCTAACTCTCAGGCTTATAAAAAAATTCCACTCTATTGGAACCTTTGTTAATGGATTCCTACAAAGACAGGTAGGAATTGTGGCTAGAATTGTGATTTATACCCTAAATCAACATAATCCCTATGTCTAGCTCAGATGCTGATACCTTCCTTCCCTTTTCTGAGCCAGAGTAGGAGCCAGAAGGTTCTACATCCAGACAATTCTGAGCCTCAATAATTTCAGTTAAGGACTGAGAGGAAAGAAAGCTCAACTGTAACTCCAAGTCTGCTGACCAGTACGTCTCAGACTTTTTCCACCACCTTCTGTTAGTCCAGCATTTACATTTCTGATTTAAAGAAAAAGAAGAAGAGAAGAAGAAGAAGAAGAAGAAGAAGAAGAAGAAGAAGAAGAAGAAGAAGAAGAAGAAGAAGAAGAAGAAGGAGAGAAAGAAAAGCAGATCTAGGTAATCTCAAGAGTAAAATTGGAGGTAGAGGAAATATATTTTCATACAAATGTCACACACCTCTTAGGAGTTATGATCCCTATTTGAGAAATGCTTTTATAGATTAGTGGGTTTAGATTTTATTCTCTGTGTTTTTTTCAAGTGATTTTTAAAAAGAGAGGAAGGGAGAGGGGTAGAGAGATAGAAACAATGATGATGAGAGACAAACATCATCAATTGGCTGCCTCCTGCATGCCCCCTATTGGGGATTGAAACTGCAACCCAGGCATATACCCTGACCAGGAATCTAACTGTGACCTGGGTGAATGCTCAACCACTGAACAACACTGGCCAGACTAGTTTTTATTCTTAACTAGTCAAAAATGTAGACATGAAATTCTCTTCAATACTAGTATTAGAAATCTGAATTTCAAATAAAACCCAAGATTTTAGCCTGCTTTCTTCCATATACTGAAACACATGTAAGGTTCATCTAGTTTATTGATATACTAGAGGCCTGGTACACAAAATTAGTGCATGGGAGGGGTGTCCCTCAGCCTGGCCTGCACCCTCTCCAATCTGGGACTCCTTGGGAGATGTCTGACTGCTGGTTTAGGCCCGATCCCTGGGGCCTAAACCTGCAGTCAGACATCCCTCTCACAATCTGGGACTGCTGGCTCCTAACCACTCGCCTGACTGATTGCCCCTAACCACTTCTGCCTGCCAACCTGATTGCCCCCTAACCACTCCTCTATAGGCCTGATCGCCCCCAACTGCCCTCTCCCGCCGGCCCGATTGCCTCCAACTTCCCTCCCCTGCTGGCCTGATGGCCCCCAACTGCTTTCCCCTGCTAGCCCGATTGCCCCCAACTACCCTCTCTTGTTGGCCAGATCACCCGCAACTACCCTCCCCTGCTGGCCCAATCGCCCCCAACTGCCCTCCCCTGCTGGTCTGATCACCTCCAACTGCCCTCCCCTGCCAGCCCGATCATCACCAACTGCCCTCCCCTGCAGGCCTGGTTGTCCCTAACTGCCCTCCCCTGCTGACCTGGTTGCCCCCAATTGCCCTCCCCTGCAGGCCTGGTCACCCCCAACTGCTCTCCCCTGCCGGCCTTGTTGCCCCACGCAGCCTGCTATTCGGTCGTTTGGTCTCCCTCCTAACTCCCCTGCTGGCCTGGTCACCCCACGCAGCCTGCTGTTCAGTCGTTTGGTCTCCCTCACTAACTCCCCTGCCGGCCTGGTCGCCTCACACAGCCTGCTGTTCGGTCATTACTGTGATGGTGTCCCAGACAATTTGCATATTCCTCTATTATTAGTATAGATTTACTTTAATATACAATTCTGTCTAGATTGAGGACCCAGTGTTATCAAGGAAAGATTAAATGTTTAGGAGAGATATAAATTATGTGATGTGTTTCAGAAATTTTCATCTAAAACTACTAAAATAGGTATTTAACTTTTTAATTATAGGAATTTTTGAATATATGCCAAAGTAGAAAAATAAGATATTTTATGTACCGATCACCCAGCTTCAACAATTATCAATGTGTTCAATCTTGTTTCTTCTATAGCCCTTCCCTCTATACTCCTACCCCTCACTATTTAGTATTAAATATCAGTTTGATGCAAACCCAAAAACTATATTATTTCAGCAGTATGTATATTTAAAGAATAAAGGCAATTTTTAAAAACATCACAAGCTTCTAGTTCTAACTATAGAAAACATATGAAAGCATATTAAAGGATGCCACAAGGATATAAACAGCAACATTTAGAATGTTGGAAACTGTACAGGATAAAAAATTGTTTCTTTAGTGAATAAATTGCAAAAGGTAAAATAGGATTAGGGATAACCTAAAAATTAAGAAACAGTCATTGATTCTAACCAACAACTATAGACAATACCAATGATTTTATGATTATGGGAAGAAATTTTTTTTAATACTTTGACATAAAGAAACTGAGTAGCCCTGGCCAGTGTAGCTCAGTTTGTTAGGCATTGTTCTTGGCACCAAAAGGTTTCTGGTTCAATTCCCAGAATGGGGCAGGCAGGAGGCAACCGATTAGTTTTACTCTCACATTGATGTTTCTCCCTCTCTCCCTCTCCCTTCCTCTTTCTATAAAAAAAAAACACAACCAATAAAGATATTTAAAAATTAAAAAAACCCACAGAAAAACATAAGAGTAAATCTTTATTTAACTGGAAAACTTGATAACCCGGAATGACTCATAACCCAAGAGTTCTGTGTAACTTCCTTCCTTCTGTGGTGATTTTTTTTTTATAACAGAAGGATAAAATGTTACAAAAATGAAGTGAAATAAGCAAAACCTTAGTTCTAAAGTAAACCTTCCAACTCCAGATTCCTTCTGTTTTGAGGGGCCAAGGGGACTTGTCTTTTTAAGAGTAGTGCATTTTTAAAAGCCAGTATATCTAGAAAACCACCCTGAGTTTGGCAGTACTTCTCAGCTTTTGTGATTTTGCCTTATTAAAAGACAGACCCATTATTGTATGAATCCAGTTCTACTCTCTGTCTTGCAGGGTTGACATAGGTCATTAGAAAAGGTGAAGAAGATTCCTTGGACTTCTTTCCAGATTTTCTGCATCATGCCATTTATATAAATAACAGGCTGAGATGGGGATGATGAGTCTCTCAAGGAAATAAATACAGCACACTCATTAGAAGGCTCATTAAGAATAAAGTGCAGGAAGGGGCTCTGAGAACAGATTTTTACTCTGATATTTACTAGGACAAAGCACTCTTTTTAATGGGGCACCTGACAAGCTCTTGGCTGCAATTATTATTAGGCATTTGTGCTTTAACTAACTTCTTGGGATCAGCTTTGCCCTTCTCTTTGCCTTGGAAAACAGTTGACAACTACACCCTTGTGTCTCAGGGTTCTGTAGAGAATTTGTTCTCACTTTCCCTGTCTTGGCTTGGGAGTCTTGTGCTTTCAGTCTGAGACAGCATTTGAAAATCGACCTCCGTTTGGAGCACTGTGAATTTAAGGACATAACTATACTTGATTATTGTCTTCTCTCCTGAATCCCTCTTTCCTGCCATCATTTCATGTACAATTCTCTTGCTCTCTTTTTTTCTCTCTTTCCCCTAGGACAGAGGTTGGCAAACATTCTTTAAAGGGTCAGACAGGGGCCAGGGATTGAACCTATAACCCAGATACATGCCCTTGACCAAGATTCAAACCTGAGACCTTCTGGTGCATGGGCCAACACTAATCACTGAGACACACTGGCCAGGGCACCTGAGAAGTTTTTAATACCTACTGTGTGCCAGGGTTATATGGAAGCATAAAAACCCAAGTTACAATCTACAAGTAGTTGGCCTGACAGGCAAATAACTACATTATGATATAATTAGTGCTATACTGGACGTATGGCACAAGAGACCATATGTTAAGAGGGTGTCAGATTGCCTGAGACTTAAAGTACTAAGAAAATTTTATCAGCAGAGGGCATTTGGAAAGTAAACGATCCAAGAAATTGTATGAGAGGCCCAAGGAAATACACTGTTCCTGCGTATCTGAGTGTTACTGCCGCACCAATGTGTGTGCAGGTCTTTCAGGGAGGAGGCGGAGGGAGGGGGGGAAAGAATGGTTAGAAGAAAAGGAAACTGGGCAGCTATGGGAGTCTTGTGCTCCATGACAGTATTAAGATTTTATTTTGTAGGACATAGGAGCCACTGAACAATTTACAGCACAGGAATGCTATGGTCAGGTTTACCTGCTAACTCACCATGTGGGGAGCCAAGTGGGAGATGCAATTCCATCAGCCCTGGAAGGCTTTGACTTTTTATTTGAAAAGCTATCAAAAATAAGCAAAAGTTCACAGAACTAGGATCTATAAACCAGGAGGGCATGTAAAATAGCCTGAATATTCTCTCTGTTCAATTTCCATTTGAGCTCCTGGGCCAACTGTGTGGGCAGTGACTGCACTGTGTTTAGCTCCATAAGAAGAGCAGGAGAATCATCAGGGCTAATCATTCCAAGACTGGTAGTGAGCAGCTTCTTCTCAGTATGATTTGAGGACTCCCAGGAATCCCTTTGTCCTAAAATACCACCTTCTGCAGCATCTAAAATTACACAACTAGTGATTTTATTCCTTAGATCCCTGGTCGGCAAACTGCAGCTAGCAAGCCACATGTGGCTCTTTGGCCCCTTGAGTGTGGCTCTTACACAAAATACCATGGCCTGGGCGAGTCTATTTTGAAGAAGTGGCGTTAGAATAAGTTTAAGTTTAAAAAATTTGGCTCTCAAAAGAAATTTCAATCGTTGTACTGTTGATATTTGGCTCTGTTGACTAATGAGTTTGCCGACCACTGCCTTAGGTTGAACATTGCCCTCTCTAAGTAAAATATTTTAAAACTAGAAGCCCGGTGCACGAAATTCGTGCACGGCGGGGGGTTGTCCCTCAGCCCAGCCTGTACCCTTTCCAATCTGGGACTCCTGGAGGGATGTCCGACTGCCCATTTAGCCCGATCCTGGTGGGATCGGGCCTAAACGGGCAGTCGGACATCCCTCTCACAATCCAGGACTGCTGGCTCCCAACTGCTTGCCTGCCTGCCTTCCTGATTGCCCCTAACCGCTTCTGCCTGCCAGCCTGATCACCCCCTAACCACTCCGCTGCCAGCCTGGTTGATGCTTAACTGCTCCCCTGCCAGCCTGTTTGCCCCCAACTTCCCTCCTCTACCAGCCTGGTCACCCCTAACTGCCCTCTCCTGCAGGGTTGATCACCTCCAACTGCCCTCCCTTGCAGGCCTGGTCCCTCACAACTGCCCTCCCTTGCAGGCCGGGTGCCTCCCAACTGCCCTCTCCTGCTGGCCATCTTGTGGTGGCCATCTTGTGTCCACATGGGGGCAGGATCTTTGACCACATGGGGGCAGCTATATTGTGTGTTGCAGTGATGATCAATCTGTATATTACTCTTTTATTAGATAGGATAGAGGCCTGGTGCACGGGTGGGGGCCAGCTGGTTTGCCCTGAAGGGTGTCCCGGATCAGGGTGGGGTTCCCTTGGGGCGTGGGGCGGCCTGAGTGAGGGGCCTGTGGTGGTTTGCAGGCCGGCCACGCCCCCTGGCAACCCAAGCAGAGGCCCTGGTATCTGAAATTTATTTTCCTTCTATAATTGAAACTTTGTAGCCTGGAGCTGAGCCAAGCCTGCTGCTCCCTTGGGGTGGCAGCCATTTCTGTGGCAGTTAATTCACCTTCTACAATTGAAACTTTGTAGCCTTAAGCGGGTGAGCCTGGCCAGGGTGTGTGGAAAGCTTTGCTTCCCCTGTTGCCGCCGGCAACCATGGCCTGCTCTCTCAAGCTCCATTCTGCCGCCATTTGTTTGAATTTGTTTACCTTCTATAATTGAAACTTTGTAGCTTGAGTGGAGGCTTAGGCCTGCAACGGCTATGGAAAGCTTGGCTTGCTCTGTTACCTGGGAAACCTTGTTCCTGTGGCTGTAGCCATCTTGGATGGGCTTAATTTGCATACTCACCCTGATTGGCTGGTGGGCGTGGCTTGGCTGGTGGGCGTGGGTTATGTAGCAGAGTGATGGTTAATTTGCATATTACCATTTTATTAGAGAGGATGTAAATACTTCCAGGAAGAAGAATACACTCTGTCAATCATAACCTAGTGTCAATGAAGATATGCATCTTATAAGAACCCAGGAGAACAAAGGCCCTTGAGAAGGCGAGTGGGATGAGGCTATTAAAATACTGTCAGGCAAAGAGCCCTGGCCAGGTGACTCAATTGGTTGGAGTGTATTCCCATAGGCTAAAATATTGCAGGTTTGATTCCTAGTCAGGGCACACACCTAGGTTTTCAGGTTCAATCCCCAGTCAGAGTGCTTGTGGGAGGCAACCGATCAATGTTTCTCTCCCACTTTGATATTTCTTTCTCTCTCTTTCCCTTCCTATCTCTCAAATCAATAAAAAATAATCTTCAGGTGAGAATAAAAATAAATAAGGCAAAGACTACAGATGCAGACATGGAGAGGGTAAAGGATAAAGGCTGACTTTGCCTACTTCTCAATATAACCTGGGGCAGCGTGGAGTTTGATAAGGTGGACTAGGAAGAGGCATAAAATAGTAACTTATTAATAAACATGGGTAAGAGAAGTATGTGTGTGTTTTATTCAGAATCAATGGAATTTTTACTGCCTAACAATTCCAGAGCCAATCTGTAAAGCTGTCTGCGAGTGTTTTGTGTGAGAGGCAGACACAGTGAGAGGAGGAGACGATTAGGAGGCTAAAGATGCTTCAGACAAGGGATGGGCTGAAAGTGACAACAGAATGATTGCCCCCCCTTACTTCTGGCAGCTCTTATTCTTCTCCTGACAAGCTTCTGCTTGCTGCTTTGTCTTCTGAATGCAAAACTAAAGTGCTTGGGTGAATAAACAACAGTCCTCTTTATCAAGGAGAGCCAGTGCCCAGTCTCTTTGGGCTTGGTGCATATTCCCATGCAATGCTCATTGATTTGAAGCTGATGAGAGATGCAAGGGCACTGTGCCCAGCTGATGACAAAGCAGCAACCCTGGGACCACAGACTGAAACTCCTCAGGAGGTGTCTTCCTACTTCTGCCATTGTCATGGGAACCGAAGAATGACACTTGTGAAGCTAATTCCTGCCTGGATAAGGCCAAAAACAATCTTCAGCCTCTTTTGATTACTCATTCATACATTAAATATTTCACCACTTGTATTGCAGACCTATTCTGTGTGAAGGCCCTGCTTAGGGGCCAAGGCGATTCAAAGGCACATGCTTGAATGATTGTAATACCAGATAGGCACACGGCTGTGACAGAAAAGTTACATTGAGAATATAAATGAGAGAAATATAATGGCCTACATTCCTCAACTGTAGAAACAACCCAAGAGGCTGTAAAAATGTTTGGAAGAGTTTATGTAACAACTCAATGTGCCCATCATGGTGATTTGGGAATCATCCGAATAAGCCCTGATTGGAATGTGAGGTGATAAAGGAATTTGAAACCAGGTCCAGGTACATAAGTTGCTTGACCCAGTGTAAAATGAAAATGCAGGACTTCTTGTTCAAAAAGTAAGAAAAGATTCCCTCCAAGGTACTAAAATGTGAAACATGCTTCTTTCTTCCATGGTATGTCTCTTGACATGTCTTATTTTTTTTAAAAATAATGTCATGTTCCTTTGGCACAGGCTTACCTGTCGGGTGACTGCAGACACCCAGGACCTTACTCCATGACAGCACATGGCCCACAGGCTGCCAGGCTTCTTGGTCCCACCAGCCACTTGACCACCTAATGCACATGGCAGCTACCATGTTCTGCTCTGAAACTGTCACTGTGCAAAGGGCCCTGCTGGCTGCAGAGGAATAGCTGTGGCTGGGCAAGGGCCAGGAAGAAAAGGCTGAGCAGGCCTCTGGGTGCCAGAAAATGAGGGGAGGCATTGGTCACTGGGCAGAAACAGTAAGGAGGAGACCAGGTGGGAACCTGGGTACCAGGAAGCAGGAGAGTGAACAGGTAGCAGGAAATCTGTTCTCTGAAGGCAGCATGAGGTGTGTCTGCTCAGAGCTGAGGCTCCAAGACCATTGTTCCATAGAACTTCACGTGCAAAACACAAATTCAAAGATAACATTATTAAGCATTTCAAGATAATGACTGCAGAGAATTAAATGTCTGTGTGGACCCTTTTAGTTTGGGCTCTGCCTGCCTGCCCTGATAGTCTCCTCATGAAACTGAGCCTGGTTGAAATCTACTCAGTTATACTATAGACAGCCTCAGAAGCATCTTGGTCTCCTAGCAGAGATGGATACATGTGCATACAATACATGCAATATAGCCCAAATGCTCTGTAAGTGCAGGAATAGAAGACACAGCTGCAGCTGGTTCTTTTAAGATCAAAATTATCTGAAATATGTAAAATTGCTATACAGCAAGATCCCAATGAGAAAAGGTAAATTTAATTAGACAAATATTTGTTCAATACCTACTATGTCCCATGCTCTGTTCTAGAAGCTTGGGATCCATCAGTGAGCAAAACAAAGTTTTTTGACCACATGGAGGTTATGCACTAGTGGGAAGAGACAGGCAATAGGGAATACAACATGATGCACAATTAACAAGCACAGAATAGAAGGGTGATAAGTGCTATGTAACAAGAAGAAAAGTAAAGCACGATAAAGTGGAGTAGGTGCACTGCCCAGTTCTCTATTCTGGGCCAGTACATCCATCCCCCAGCTTCTTTGAGTGCGGGCTGCAACCTTCTGGAGGACATTGTTTGCAGCCAGGGAGGCTGCCTTGCCCAGATATGCCCAGGAGGTTTCTCATCCCTTTACCGCAGGGTGAATGTGGGGGGTTCTGGCTTGAAGCAATCAGGAGTTGATATGGGTGTATCGATATGCCCAAGGTGGGACAACTCTGTGGTATCATTCATACTCTAGACTAGACCCCCAGGGAATCATTGGAAAACTGAGGAAATAATAAATAATCTGAACTAATCTAATTAGAGAGTGACAAAGCAAATGGACTAATGTGTTTGCCTGGTTGCATGGAGATTTATTTGAAGTTCATGATCATCAACTTACATTGGGACCAGTTAACATGGTCAGGCCCAGGGATGTAGGCATTGGCTAGGCCGAAAAGTAATTTTTCCAAGTGAGCATAATAGAGTAACTAAGGACAGGGAGGGAAAATACAAGGAGGTAATACTATTTGGCTAGGGAATTTAAGTAGACTAAGGAAGAAGATGAAGACATAAAGAGAAGTGGATAAAGGGGATGGAAAAATCAAGTGATAAAAAGGTAGGACTGGCAAAAATATGAAGACATTAAAAAGATCAGTGGTTCTAGGGATTTGGAGTCAGAAAAGAAGGGGTGAACAGGAGCAGATCAAGGGATTAGGACAGTGAAACTATTCTGTACTAGAGGCCTGGTGCACAAAAATCATGCACTGGGGGGTGGGTCCCTCAGCCCAGCCTGTGCCCTCTCACAGTCCGGGACCCCTCAGGGGATATCTGATTGCCAGCTTGCATTCCAGGGCTCTTTCAGTCCGGGACCCCTCGCTCCTTACCGCCGCCTGAGGTGGAGGTGGGTGAGGCTTCCGCCACTGCCACTGTGCTCGCCAGCTGTGAGCCCAGCTTCTGGCTGAGCAGCGCTCCCCTTGTGTTGAGCATCTTCCCCCTGGTGGTCAGTGTGCATCATAGCAACCAGTCATTCTGTTATTCAGTCAATTTGCATATTAGGGTTTTATTATATAGGATGATATAGTGATGGGTTTTATTTACTAACTAGAAGCCCAGTGCATGAAAATTCATGCACTGGAGGGGGGGGTCCCTCAGTCTGGCCTGCCCCCTCTCACAGTCCAGGAACCCTCAGGGGTGGGAGGTGACCCAGCGATCAGGGAAAGGTGACACCCCATCATACCTCTGCTGCTGCCACTGCTGGCAGCACAAGCCTTGGCCGGCCCTTGTTACCTGAGCCTCGGGTGGCCCTGGGTGGCGGGGCAGCCGACATCTGAGGCTTGCCTGTGCCTCAGGCCAGCCCTGGGTGGCTGGGGGGCTGAGGGCAGGTCTGGCCATACTGCGCGCCTGCCACCCTCCCCCCCCCACCCAGGCGGGGCTGAAAAGACTGAGAGAATCCAGCGGGGCTGAGGGGACTGGGCGCTGCCATCTTGTGGCTATGGGCACTGCCATCTTTGTGATGGTGTGACAGTCAATTTGCATATACCCTCTTTATTAGATAGGATAATGCATCAGTATTGTTTCACCAATTATAACAAATGAACTACAAGAATCCATGATGTTAATAACAGGGAAAATGGGTGGGGTATGGGATGGGCTATGAGGGGGTATATAGAAACTCTCTGGAATTATGCTTAATTTTTTCTGTAAACCTAAAACTTCTAAGTAAGGCAATTTAAAAAATAATTCCCCATAGCTTGGATTTTTAAATTTTATTTATTCTTTTATTTTAAATGTATCTTTCTTGTTGAAAATATTACAGATGTCCCGCTTTTTAGAATTTTTAAAATAATTTCTTCATCTCCTGCACAAGTAAGACAGTGCTAGCCCTCTATTAGACAATCAATATTAGTTAAATGCAGTGTGTTAAATCCACAGTCGCTTCCTCTACACCAAAAAATGACTAGTGTCATAGTGTAGAAAATGGATAAGTAAATAAACATTTTAAAATTTATTTTTGGGTTAGGACAGACACACACTTCTTGGTACCCAAGTTGGAAAAACAATATAATTTTAACATGTTGAGACAGAAATAGCAAGGGAGGCAATAAGCCTAGAAGAGGAGAAAATATCCTAAGCTTGGCCTCCCTTGGCAATGGGACTTTCCCACAGCCTCTCTTTTCTGGTCGTTAAGATAAAGATATGGATCATAATAATTTCCCGTAGGTCTGAGAAACAAAAAGCCTGCTGAGGTCACATGATTATCAAACTCTACGGTCCCTTAAAGAAAGGCATGCACTGCAATTTTGTCAAATACCGTATGTGCCTCTTTCTTTTCTGAGAATTTGAAGGTGGGAGTTTCACTTACATGGTGAGGCTGGTTGAACCATGGGTTCTAAGTGCTAACTTCTGTGATGCTCTCCCTTGGGATAAGGAAAAAGGAAAGGCATTGTTGCAATGGTAAACGGATGACTACTTTATATAAATAGACCATGCTAACTCCAGCCTTTAAGTGAACAAAGTATATTACAAAGCTTGTGGTATATTGAATAAATAGGCTTTAACTGGTTCAATAGTTTCAGGTACAACTAACTTGTTCTTTCATAAAATTGTTAGAAAATATTTTCTCAACTCTTTGGCCATAGACTCAGCAATTCCTGTATTCTGAAAATTAAATGGAGGAGATGATAAATAAATTAATAATGACAGTAGATGCTTATTAGGTTATCACTGCTGTCCACACATGCAGGCGCATTAGCCCAGACTCATAATTCAATTGATTGCCTTTTGCTGCAGTGAACCTCTCTAATCTTGGAGACACAACGATCACACACAGAAAACCAGATAAGCTATTCAGGCCACATTTTAGAAATAAGAAATTAGGTTTACACTGCTGATGCATGTGGGATATCTCTTTGAATGACCAGCAGATGGTTTTTGTATTAAATTATTTGAACTGTAAACCTTATATTCTAAAGGAATACAGCAGAGAACCCTCCCCCGACCCCCCAAAAAAGGAAATTTTCCTTTACTGGGGAGAATTTTATTCCTTGCTTGGTTTTATTAAATTAAAAACCTGTCGAAATGAAGGACACTAAAGATCACCAATTGAGTCTTGCTAAGAATTGGTCTGGTTTTAAAAGAACTTGAGGAAGGGAACTTGCCCAATTCCCCTTATGACAGGATATTGCAGGAGTTACGTAACAGTCTGATAACCCTTATTTACTAGTATGTCTCATCTAATTTCCTCATGCCGCTGCTTAGTCCCTCTAGTCTTCTCTGACTATTGGAGGTGAAGAGTAGGTTTGTACCAATCTGTAAGTGAGAATCATGATATAGATGAAAATTTGTTATTAATCCCCTATTCACATTGCTTTTTCTGGTCCAATGACCTTTATCCATTATTGAGTTTGAAAAATTCAGTCATCTTTATGACTTGCCTTGCATTGGCTCTCAAAGTTTCCGATGTCTTTCTACACTTTGACTTTTAAAATTAGTCTTTAGTGGAATGGCAATAACCTAGTTACGATGTACTGTATGTATTTTTAAACACCAGAGCAACAGTGTGTAGAATAGATATAATTCCAATGACTTCCAAAGCTCCTCTCTGCAGTAGTGATTTTTTCAATTATTGATCCTTCCCATTTTTTTTGTCTTCTGCTTTTATGTATATTTATTCCATGAATTACTGGAAGAAACTCAGCACCACTGCTTTTAGACAATCAATGTAGAATGCAAACAACTCCCACCTATAATGTAAAATTGAATAGATTATCTTCTTATTTCAATATTAGATCTTTGCAGAAATTATGAAAATGAGTTCCAGAACTTTATTTGCTGTGGCATCTTTACATTCCAGTTGGAAACCATCATAGACATGCAGGTGCACCTTTTGCCCTTTTTGTGTTATTCATTCAAGTCAACAAAGAAGTATTGAGTGCCTCCTATGTACCAGACAGAGATCAAGACTGACCTTGTCTTTGCCATTATCAGATAGCTCCCTAAGAAGTGTACTGGAATATTCTATTTTTATAATCTGTGTCAGGTGCCAGATATAAAAGATCACAATGTAAGAGAAGCTTAGTGACTCTTCCTGAGAAAGGAAAACTCATTTTTTAAAGGGACATGTATAACTAATTTTGTAAATTAGTCTTATGTTTCCAACTAGAGAGTAAGCATAGGGAGTTAGGATGCAGCATGGTGGGTGTTCTTGCTCAGGTTCCAGTTGCCTTCCAGGCACAGAGTTGGTCTTCGTCACACACATTGTAACTTGTAGGGCAATAGATGCTAATGTTATGTGCCTGTGAATCTAGTGGGAGCTATGGGTTCTCACTGCAGAAAAAACAATACACTGGAAATTTCAGATCTTACACTCCCTGAAACTCACTTATGGACTCTGGGTTAATAATTGCTGACAGTTCGAGGTCTTTACAATTATGCTTACAATATGTCAGTGGAAGGTGGAGACTCTCTGATACGGGTCACATTCCAAAATGAGGCGCCAGAGACCAAGATGGGATTTCTGTACTAAGGGGAGAGGTATACTCTTGCAGAGGTATAAAGAAAACCCACTTTATCTTCCTTCACCCACCAAATGGTAAGATGGAAGAAGCAATGGACTAGCACGGGGGTGGGCATGTGCTGCACAGCTGGATACTCAGACTTGTTTCCAATCTAAGTTTTGAGCTAGAAGGAAAAAAATGCCCTTGGAGGCTCAGACATTTTCCCAACTGATCCGCTGCTAAGGTAGTGCAGAGAAGAATTTGGAGCCAAATCCCAAGTCTTTCACTCATGGATCAAACAATCATTGATGAGCTGCCGTGTGCCATGCTCCTGGGAAGACCAGTGTCTGGTCTCCTAGAGCTCCTTTACCCACCCTGACTCTCGGGCAGAGGTGGAAGAAAGCCACCTTGAGGTACCAAAGTGCCTGATCTTGGACAACTCTGGCATGACCAGCATAAGGGCTCAATACCTATTGGTTGTTTGGTTAGTTTATTACTTTCCCTGATGAGTTAGTTTTGCTACAAATCAGAGAACAGCTGGGGTTAATAAAAGAAAAGTTTAGTTTTGAGAGGGGCACAAAGCTACATATATTAATTATAATAAAATATTAAAAATCTACTTAGGGTAACAGTTCCAAACGCGAAGTGCATACTAATTGAGATTCGTTTTGATGTAAAGCATTTTCAAAATCAGCTATCTATCCTCAGAGTGGCCAAAATAGCAGTCCAGAGACAGACAAGGAGCATTTCACATTCAGCAGTCTGCTCTCTTATTGGCCCAGGGACGGCAATAACACAGGCAGCAGCTGGTAAGAATCTGGGTCTGTTCTGACTAGATCATGCTGCCTGAGAGTCTAATTTTGCTTCAAAAATGGTCTAATTTTGCTCACAGTGGAAAAAGTTGTATATTCCTTTAGTGTCAACAGAGCAGATTGCATCTCCAGTTTGTTTGATGGGGGAACTTGGGTCTGTTCCCAGATACAGCTCTCCTTCATGGATCATTGAATTACGCTAAGTGTTTTGAACAAAGTCAGTTTCAAAACATACTGCTTTCCTCCCAAACCTTGGAATTCCTCTTCATACCGAAGTTCCGAGAGCTTGTTTGTAATGAAGAAATTATCCTGCAAATATAAGTCACTTCAGTTCTTGTCGACGGCTTCTTCATCTCTGAGTAGGTCAACCCTAAGGACCTTTCAGGATTTAACATTCTAAACTTTTTGTGGTGTGTTTTAGATGCTCTACTCTTCTGCAATTTATAAAAAGCTATGTGTGTGATAGATCTAAAAACTGGTGGATAAAAAGATATTAGGCCTTTACTGTCAAAGAATATCCCAGATTTGGATTTTATGCTTTGGTTTTCAGTGAGGGAACCTCTGATATTTTCTTACATTCCCTCCCCTTTCTTCGGAAAGTAGCAATATGTAAAAGAGCCTGTTATTTCACAGTATTTTTTTTCCCTTGAGAGTATTTCTAACTGAAGGCTCATTACCTGTTTCTATTTTGCTTATTCCAAACTTTCTGGCCCAGAGAAATGAGCCATGAAGCAGAGCAAGAGAGAGAAAGGCCCCAGAAGGACTTGCAGTCTCCGGGGGCCCCCCCGGCACCTCTCTGAACAAGGAGCCCTTCTTCCGGGCATGTGCTCCTCTGTGCGCTGCCTGTGGCGGTGACAAATCCGGGAGCCCTGCTCCAGGCAGACCAGGTTCCACGTCAGGTCCGACCTTCTTAAAAATGAACCTGAAAACGTCCCAGGTGATGGACCCTTCCCTCTAAATGTGGACGAGCCCCAGGAGCCTGAGGCTGCAGGAGGGTTTGAGGAGAAGTGATGAGACCTCTATTCCTGTTTATGGACCGGCTGATCTCACACACACCTGGAGGTGATCTGCGATTCCTCCCCCCCCCCCCCCCCCCCACACACACACACACAAAGGGATCCTGGTGTGTGCTCCAGAGCTAACGAGTCCAAACTGCGCTCAGACTTCAGTCTGGCTGGAATGTGCAGGTGTACTACCTGGATTCTCAGGGAGAACCAGCTCCGGTCTCCCCTAGCTTGCCATTGAGCTTTGATGAGGGTGGAGGGAGAGCAGTAGGAACGGGAAGATAATCCTGAAAAGAATCCCAATGGGAGAATTTTCAGAAGAAGAGCATTTTTCTTTCCCTTTCTGACATATTTTCTTACATCCCATCTGGTCCCCAGGTTTCTGGTCTTTTTGCTTTTCTCTCTACGTTTTAAGAGTTGAAGAAAATGGGGTCTTAGCTTTAGTGTGTAGTAAATGAAATTTAAAAAATGAGCTGCTTGCTTCAGTTAGTGTCATCTAAAATGGGTGGTTCTTTTCAGGTAACACCTGGAGGTAGGATTTTGCTCAGTCCTGTTTCGGGAATCCATTGACATGTTT
Organism: Cnephaeus nilssonii; assembly: GCF_951640355.1. Taxonomy (NCBI): domain Eukaryota; kingdom Metazoa; phylum Chordata; class Mammalia; order Chiroptera; family Vespertilionidae; genus Cnephaeus; species Cnephaeus nilssonii. Next base: position 26,915,653 of record NC_137078.1, read on the forward strand.
AGCTCCTCTTTGGAATTTCTGCTTGGACAGGGCACACACACACCGGGGAACGAGGCTGCAGCCTTCATGCTGGAGGAAAGGCTTTGGCTTGTGATGGAAAGCCTACCTCATCGTGCACATTTTGCTGTGCTGGCTGTTCCCTGATGACTTCTGTGGATTGAGTTAAGCCAGCTACAAAAGTGGCTGAATCTATCCTTCACGCTGACATTTAATTTACCTGGGAGTACAGTAATCTGAGAAAGAATCGAATACTTGAAAATTTTGCTTCAGTGAGCAAAAGCTAAGTGTTGCACCATATTGAAAAGCGATACTTTTCTTCAGAATTTAAAGTAAAACAGGGTGACAGGTTCACTGACTAAAAGCCAAAGGAAAGAACAGAGTTCTTCGGCATAATCACAATTAAGAATTTTTTGGGGAAAAAACTCTGAAAATTTGCACATTGTGATAAATATTTCATCAGCTATGGTTTGATAGAACAAGATCAATGGGACCTAGAAAAATGGATGATAGTAAACCCTAAAAAGGGAAGGACATTTTAAAGTATGTTACAGAGACGGAAGCAGCTGGACTTAATAACTAACAATATGTGGGAGGTGAAAGTATGTTGAATCTTGTACAGAAGTTTGATGATCGGAGAAAAGGCGGGTAGTGTTGCTGTCCAAATAAAAATAACCCTCTTTAATCAGCTCCACCTGTGCTAAAAAATTTATGCTCAAATGCTGTTCCCAATTGGGTGAAATTTATAACCATGCAATATGTTACGTGAGTAATGGTCACTATTGAACCAAAATCAATATGCATCTCTCTAGTGAAAAACTTGGGTTTATATTTTATTCATGTTTCTGCTCTTAGTAACTAACATGATGCTTGACATCTAGTTGATGTTCCAATTTCTGAATAAATGGATAAAATGACAAACCTGTGGCTGTTTAAGTTCTCTGATTTTCTTTTAAAACACATCTAGCTAGGTTTAATTATTTGTTTGCTTTCATGAGTTGAATGATTATTTTGGTTTATTGAAATACTAGAGGCCTGGTGCACAAAATTCGTGCATGGGAGGGGTGTCCCTCAGCCCAGCCTGCACCCTCTCTAATCTGGGACCCCCTCGGGGGATGTTCGACTGCCTCTCACAATCTGGGACTGCTGGCTCCTAAACCACTCGCCTGCCTGGCTGCCTGATTGCCCCTAACCACTCTGCCTGCCAGCCTGATAGCCTCCTAACCACTCCCCTGCTAGCCTGATTGATGCCTAACTGCTCCCTTGCCAGCGTGATCATCCCCAACTGCCCTCCCCTGCCAGCCCGATCGCCTCTAACTGTAGGGATGAGGGGACCGGGGGACTGAGGCTGGATGAGGTTGGATGGTGAGGGGACTAGGGGACTCCGGCTGGATGAGGCAGGGCTGAGGGGACTAGGCGCCACCATCTTGTGGCTGTGAATGCTGCCATCTTGTAAGGGCATGGCAGTCAATTAGCATATTCCCTCTTTATTGGCTGTGGGTGCTGCCATCTTGTGAGAGCATGATGGTCAAGTAGCATATTCCCTCTTTATTAGACAGGATGGCACTGTATGTCATATTTTTTGCAATGCATTAAAATAATGGATTTAGAAATTAATATCTGCTGCAGATCAAACCTATAGGTAATCATCACAATGAAAAGTGGAATGTTTGGGTGAAATGACCAGATATCCAGAATGCCAAAGCAGAAACCACAGCCTATACTGCCTCATCTTTTCTAGCTTTGTATTTCATGACCACATCCCAGGTGATCTGAGCAGGTATTCCATGGCATGCCCCTTGCTCCTTTGCATGCACCTCCCTCCTCTGATTAAAAATCTTTCATAGCTCCTGGATCTCTGGAGGTGGTTGAGGATGGCATACCAGGCTGTTTCATGATAACATGTACTCCCTCCCCCAACTCTCCCAAAGGTAAGTAACTAGACTTTTTACAACAGCCTGGGATTTTTCTGATATAGCCAACATCTATGCAAGATACAAATAGACCAGTTGTATAACTGCCCTCCAGATTGGGAATGGTAACTTCTTTGTGTATGAGATATATACTTTAGTAGCCATGCCTTCTTGCCTTTTAGCTAACTCAATTTCTGGCTAAAAAAGTAATTTACCTAAAATGTGAGACAAATGTAATGCAACAAAAAAGACCTGAATATGGCCTGGACACAAGGTTTCAAGGGGCTCTTAGTCCCAATATAACAAAGCAACATAACAAAGAGGTTAAGAACAAAGACTTTGAAACCAGACAAAGTGGGGCTGATCCTCAACTCTATTACTTCATAATTGTGTGATCTTGGACAAGTTAGTTAACCTCTCTATATTTCGGTTTCTTCATGTATAATGTGAGAATAATAATATTAACTTAATAGCATTGTTGTAAAGATTAAATGAGGTAATCTTATAAAGCATTTAGCAGATCTTCTGGCAAATAGTCATCAATAACAATTATACATCATCATCAACACCACCACCACAATCACTGTTTCACAGTGACACAAAACAATGAGAATTTCCAACAGTATCCTGGTAGCTTGAGTCTGAGTTCACAAAGTGAACTGAGTTTCCTGGAGATGGAAAAATAAAGGGCTATCTCAGATGATAGGGTCATCTTGGTTCCTATGGCTGCCATCACACACACTGAAAGAAGACACTTGCTGGGCAGAATCTTCTGTGGACGGAGGACCATAATAAGGGCACTTAATTAATGACCATGCTGCTACTGTTATTTCCCTGGAACTTTGGTGTCTGTTATTCACAGAACAATACCTATGAACTCTTCCAACAGCAAAAAAGCATTATTTGGGCATTATCTATGAACTGAACCAAAGAAGTAACCACATGATCAGTTTCAAAAATGGCCAGCCCACTTTAATAGCTAAAAAAAAAAAAAGAATTTATAAACATAACTTAAGCCATCAACTACTGTGTCCAGATTAATTTTTAGCAACAAAAATCTGTGGACAATTATACTAATTTCTTGGACACAAGAGAGGACAAAAAGAAAAAAAAAACACACAAAACTCAAGAAAGCCGTATAAATTTAAAAAAAAAAAAAAGAAAAAAAAAAAAAAACTTCTAAAGAAGACTATTCCGAAAGTGCTTTACTCAATGTCTTTATGCAAACTGCACTAATTAATCTCATACAAACATGGATATTTTTGTAAAGCATAAGCCCAAGTGCCATTTTATGACCATGTAATTTACAAGTCTTCAAATTACATTAAAATCACCACACACAGTGTTTACAGTTTAATTACATGGTTATTTACCAGTCTCAATCAAGTGTTATTCATTCAGTACCTCTTTGCCTGATCTTACCTAAAAAAGAAAACACTTTTATGCTGGATTTGAGTGGTAAACATTTAAACATGCCAATACTTGAAGGCAACAAAGATGTGATTTGGAGTAAACAAACTCCATTCACAGAGAGATTTCAGAGAACTTCCCGGAGGAAAGAGAATGGAAAGAGATCAACATTTTACTAAAATAGTATTTTTTTTGTTGTGGTTTCAGTTCTACTGAAATAAAGAAACTTGTTACTATTCACTGCCCATTTTTATGTAAAGCCAACCAAGCCTATTATCTTTAATTTTTATTATAATGATATAATTCTTTAGTCAAGAGATGTTTATTGAACACCATGTGTGTTCCAGACCCTGTGATAATAAGTGTAATAAATAAATTAGACATGGCCTGTTGATGAACTCACAGACATTTTAACATATAGAATACATTTATTTCTGGTCTTCTCCATATTTGTCATTAAACAATACTGTCCTGAAATTAGAAAATCCCCATACCACCATGGACTATCCTCTTCAGGCAATTGCATAACATTTCTTTTTCTTTAAAGGCAAGAGATGAAAGTATTTTATTTTTTTAAATATATTTTTATTGATTTCAGAGAGGAAGGGAATGGGAGAGAGATAGAAACATCAATAATGAGAGAGAATCATTGATTGATCTGCTGCTTCCCGCATGCCCCACACTGGGGATTGAGCCTGCAATCTGGGCATGTGCCCTGACCAGAAATCAAACCAGGACCTCTTGGTTCATAGGTGGATGATCAACCACTGAGGCAGGTTGGCTGAGCGCATCACCTTCCTGAGCCTCAGTCTTTTCATCTGCAAAATATGGATATGGTAATATAAGAATAATGCTAGTTTTCCCTCCATGATAGTATGATAATAAAGATCAAGGAAGACTGAAAACACTTTACAGATTACTTCTTCAGGATCTGCCTTTGCAGTAGTTTACAAAACCTAGTGAAATGGAATCCTTATCTGCTTCCCTACGTTGCCCAGTATTCATGATGCCTCATATCCCAGTTATAATACTAGATAATAAACAGGAAATAATTATTTGATGAATTAACTAGGGTGACCCTTAATCCCTAAGATATAATTTGAATTCTGTCCTTTGGGAACTCAAGTTTGAATATAAGTGGTCCTCACTATAAAGTCCTTGTGCTACTGAAATATCCCTCCCTATTCATTGGGCCCCCTCCAGACTTAATGAGTCAGAATATTTAGCAGTGGAACTGGAGTACCTGCCTTTTAATAAATTTCTCTAATAATTTTAAGCACATTAAAATACAAGGCCCACTGTGTTATATTTAAAAGGATTGTTTGCAAATATTTCAGTTCTCTTCTTTTGCATATATGGTAAAATTAAGCTCCTATGCCTACTTTGAATATGTGTGCATGTATTACTTGTTTTGGCCAATGAAATATGAAAGAAAATGACATACAAGTTATGTGACATGGAATTGAAGTAACTTATTTGGGATTGCTTTATATTTTATATTTCTCTCATAATTTAAAAAATGTATTTCCCTTCTCCCATGATTAAATAAAAGTCATGAATAGCTTTCGCAAACATGATTTAATGGTGGTGGCAAAAAGCATTAACAAATTTCAGGTTGTAAATTAAACCACACCAATCATTATGACATCATTTTTGATGAAGAAAACATTTTAATAACAGGGTTATTAACAAGCTCCTCTTTTTCTTTTCAGATATAAAATATTGAAGACACAATGACATGAGCATAGAAAGATTTTATATGATGGTTCTATTTGGAACATTCTAATTTATCTAAGTTAGGCTGAGTCTAGACTGGCAAATAGAAAGTGGAAATAATTGTACAGAAGGAAAAGACCTCATTTAATATATTGAGCATCTACCATATAAAACTCACTCTGCTAAATATATTTATATTTAGCAACAATCCTAGAGACATTATCTATTACATTTTAAATGTGAACACATAATTTACCTGGTTGAATAATTTTCCAAAATTTACCAAATTAGAAATTCAGATTCAAACTGACATTTGCCTGTTTGCCCAGGCAATAATCTTTCTACTACATCATGTCACCTTTGGAAGAGTCAGTCTTTCAACATGTTGATGATCAATCTACTTTCTCAATTAATTACTCAATTTGCATGATGCCTCCGTGTCTTCGTGGTTAATAAAATACTGCCTTTTTTAAAACACTGAATCACAATTATCCTAACTGAAAATGCATGTGTATAATATGTATCTATACAGTCACCTGCATTTTCAGTTACGATAATTGGAATGGCACATGTAAAATGGTACTTAAGCTCTTCATTACCAATTTTGCAAACCAGTGCCACCTTCTGTCTGAAATAGATATAAGTGAAATGTAGCAAATTAAACTAGGGTGATCGATCGCTTTTGGAAATTGTTGGCCATAACATATACTAGTAGATATTTAAATGACTTTCAATCTAGAAAACACATTAAACATATGGCATGTAATGAACATACAATAGTTATTAAAATGAAATGTGAAATATAAAATTCTTTTAGATATTAAGGCTTTGGAGAAGCTTTGGAAAGATACACATAAGGAATATAAGCCCCTTTTGAGAAGTGACTTTTGAGAAGTGAGACAAGAATGTAGTTATAAATTCTACTCTCTCTCTGCTCTGTTATGTTTGGTTCTAAATTAGAGAAACAAAGCATAAAGTGAGATAATAGGATTTAGAGTCTGGCAGAAAACGGGGAAAATAGGCTTAATCCTTACAGTTACTGTGGAATAAGTGAGCGTTTTCTTTGGGCCTTGATTGTGGAATATTACACATTGATTGAGAGTTATTTAGTTGAAAGTCCTTTACATGATATATGTACTATAAAATGTATATGCATCAAACACATATATGGCAGCCTCATTACAAAATAATGACTACTAATATTAACCAACCAAAAATCAGTAATAATGAAAAATTCTTAATGGTGTAATTTGAGTAATTTTCAAAGTATATGGTATGCAATTGAATTTTTTGGTAAGTTGAACACCTTGTCATTAGGAGTAATTAGTATTTAATTTCAGTAAAGAAAAATTAGAATTACAGTTTTGGGAGCAGAACACCATAGGTATGATCTTTTTCAACTCTTTGATTTCACAAGTGAGGAAACATATTCAGAAAATTAAATGATTTGTCTAATCTCACTTTGCTAATAGATGGAAAAGACAGGGCTTAGATAATCTTTCTTGAAGAGCACATTTAAAAGCCCACATTTGTCATTTACAAAGTAAATAAAAGTAACAAATAAGTTATTGTTAAAACTAAGTAAAAATATCACAGTTACTTACATATAAATATTGTTTGAAGTCTATTAAATCCATACGGTATGCTGCATAAATAGGTATATCCCAAAATAACTAATTGGATATTAAATGGTCATATTTACATCTGTTGTGTTAATTACTCCCATGTTTATGTTGGGTATTATACAAGGGGTATTTCACCATTACAGCTGAGAAAACAGAAATTAATATAAGTTATGTGTTTATACTTAGTTTCTTCTGATTGGGAATACACATTTTTCTACCTGGCTACCCTACCTTTTACCAACATGGTTTAAGAAGACAAAAATCATATAACATAATCTGGTTAACAAAGAATACAATAAGTACATTTAAAACAGCAACAACAATCACCATAAATCTGTTGTTTAAGCCGGACCCTGGCCCCAAAACAACAACAACAAAAGCACACACACACACACACACACACACACACACACACACACACACAGACAATAAATAAATAAAGGAAAAAAGAAAGTGAGAAAATTGTTGGAGAAAACATTGAGGATGGAAAAAGGTTGGGGTGAAGCACAGGGGAGAGCAATTCAAATAAAATACAATAGGTTTTGTCTTTATTATCAAGATTTTCACAACATTAACTATAATTAATTTCAAGAATCACAGTACTGTGAAAAATATAGAATGTAACAATTAACTTACAAATTACCATAGTAAAACCTCTAGGAAGAATTACAATCAACTTGAGTCAATTAGGTTTCTTAAGGATGCCTGACTCTAGCTCTGGCTAACAGAAATCTTAATGAGATAATACTGTATAAGCTAATATCAGCCTGATTTATTTAATGCACATATATAATTTTATAATGTGTGTATAGAGAAGGAGGGGTACCTGTGTGTGTTCTACACCTATCAGTGGCATTCAAATTGAGTCTCAAAATATTTTGAAAGCAAATATATATATATATATATATATATATATATATATATATATATATATATATATTGTATATATATATATTTGGAAATATATATATATGAGAATATATAAATATATATATGAGAGCAAATATATATATATGAGAATATATAAGTATATATATATATATTCTCATTCCATAGATAAAAACACAGAATTTTGAAAATTAGTTATGTATTCTGGGGATTAAAGATAAGAGAAGAACCTCAGAATATAGGCTTAGGTAAGAGCTAGCTTATTGAAATTTTAATACAATTAAATAAAGGAGAAAATCTGATGAATATTTGTTGAGTTCCAACCATGTATCTGTCAATTTCAGAAAATTAGCCCCTTACTCTTCACAATCTTGAAGCAAACTATCATTACCTTCATTTTACAGATTAGGAGACTGAAGCTCAACAAGTTTCAGTAATGACAAAAGAGAATGGTGAGGGCTGCCATGTCTGGTTATATAGTTTGTGTACTACACAACAGCATTTGGTAGCAGGAAGGGGCAACTTGGGGTAGATAGACAGTTTGTGTTCTGCTTGCCAATGATGCACCCTAATGAAGGGTTATGTCATCCCAGAGAAAGGGGGCCTTTCTCTGATTTTCCCAAAGGCCACCAGCCTTACTGAATTATGGGATTAAAATGTGTATTTGTGTATGTCTGGAGTAAAGATAAGGCTCTTCCCACTATGTCTTGAAGCCTCTCCCACTAGAAAGATGCAACCAGAATAAGTTATGAATGGCTGGTGCCCATCTCATAGTAAGAGGGCTAAAGAATCTAAGTCTCAAAAGTTAGGATAATGAAGTAAATTAAGTATTGGAAGTCTCCTCATAACTTCTCTCTTGTAGACAAAACATTATCGGACCTTGAGATTTGAGTATGGACAGTGCAAAAGAAAGAAAAAAACATTTTAAAAATATAGTTTTATTGATTTCAGAGAGGAAGGGAGAGATAGAAACATCAATGCTGAGGATCATTGGTTGGCTGCCTCCTGCACACCCCCTAGTGGGGATTAAGCCTGAAACCTGGGCATAAGCCCTGACTGGGAACCAAACCATGACCTCCTGGATCAAAGGTTGATGATCAACAACTGAGTCACCTGGGCAGGCAGAAAAACATTTTTGATTGCTCTGTTTTATTTGTATGATTTTCTGAAATATTACAGTCATTATATAGTAAACTAGAAGCCCGGTGCACGAAATTCGTGCACGGCGGGGGGTTGTCCCTCAGCCCAGCCTGTACCCTCTCCAATCTGGGACTCCTGGAGGGATGTCCGACTGCCCGTTTAGGCCCGATCCTGGTGGGATCGGGCCTAAACGGGCAGTCGGACATCCCTCTCACAATCCAGGACTGCTGGCTCCCAACTGCTTTCCTGCCTGCCTTCCTGATTGCCCCTAACCGCTTCTGCCTGCCAGCCTGATCACCCCCTAACCACTCCGCTGCCAGCCTGGTTGATGCTTAACTGCTCCCCTGCCAGCCTGTTTGCCCCCAACTTCCCTCCTCTGCCAGCCTGGTCACCCCTAACTGCCCTCTCCTGCAGGGTTGATCACCTCCAACTGCCCTCCCTTGCAAGCCTGGTCCCTCTCAACTGCCCTCCCTTGCAGGCCTGGTCCCTCACAACTGCTCTCCCTTGCAGGCCGGGTGCCTCCCAACTGCCCTCTCCTGCTGGCCATCTTGTGGTGGCCATCTTGTGTCCACATGGGGGCAGGATCTTTGACCACATGGGGGCAGCTATATTGTGTGTTGCAGTGATGATCAATCTGTATATTACTCTTTTATTAGATAGGATAGAGGCCTGGTACAAGGGTGGGGGCCAGCTGGTTTGCCCTGAAGGGTGTCACAGATAAGCGTGGGGGTTCCCTTGGGGTGTGGGGCAGCCTGAGCGAGGGGCCTGTGGTGGTTTGCAGGCCGGCCATGCCCCCTGGCAACCCAAGGAGAGGCCCTGGTATCTGGAATTTATTTTCCTTCTACAATTGAAACTTTGTAGCCTGGAGCGGAGCCAAGCCTGCTGCTCCCTCTGCAGCCAGCAGCCATTTCTGTGGCAGTTAATTCACCTTCTACAATTGAAACTTTGTAGCCTTAAGCGGGTGAGCCTGGCCAGGGTGTGCGGAAAGCTTTGCTTCCCCTGTTGCCACCGGCAACCCTGGCCTGCTCTCTCAAGCTCCATTCTGCTGCCATTTGTTTGAATTTGTTTACCTTCTATAATTGAAACTTTGTAGCTTGAGTGGAGGCTTAGGCCTGCAACGGCTATGGAAAGCTTGGCTTACTCTGTTACCTGGGAAACCTTGCTCTCTGTGGCTGTAGCCATCTTGGATTGGGGTTAATTTGCATACTCGCCCTGATTGGCTGGTGGGCGTGGCTTGGCTGGTGGGCGTGGCTTATGTAGCGGAGTGATGGTTAATTTGCATATTACCATTTTATTAGAGAGGATTGCTCTTTGTGGTTTAACAAATCTGTGACAAGAGAAACAACACCCTGCCTGGCACATAGTAGGCACTTAATTTATATAGTAATAACCAAATTGTACCCAATGAGTTCTGAGGTTTTCATTAGCAAGGAGGATGGTAATGTAAATGGACATATATTGCCACTGATGTTAGCAATTTCAGTGACTAAAATCAAACGCAATATGAAAGGTATGGTTGCTGTACAAGGAAATGAAGCCCATGAGAAAGGTTGGTGGTTTTACTTTTCCCAGCACTGGCACTTTGGCTTTTCCTGTCTACTACAGTGTTCAGTGAATTCCTTGGAGGTAAAGCCCATGGATAATCTATCTTCAGCACTTCACACATAATAAGTGCTCTGTTCATAGTACCTCCTTAGTGAATGCTGTTGAAGAAATAATTCTTTTTTCTTCCTCTCCTTATACTCATGATCATAAATTTGCCCGCTAGACACTACGGCCTTTTATTCTGTTATTTAAAAAAAATAAACAGGAAATACAAAGAAAGCCCATTTATGGAACAAAATATTAAAGAGCAATAGAAAACAAATTGTGGTTATATAATCTAATGGATGACCCCCAAAATAGCATGTTCTTAGAGAAGAGAGGTATTACCAAAAGCTGAGGCTGCTAGAAGAGGTCAAATGAAATCTTCAAAGTAGAGATGATGGGAACAAATTGTGCAGGAGGGAGAACATCGTAAGTGTGGCGAGGGAAGTTCAGAGGAATGAGTGTTCAAGGAAGGACAGTGAGAAGCTGTTGACTGGGAGTAGAAATTTTCATTAGAGGTGTTGAAGACGAATGGAGTGGATTAAGGTTAGGGGTGGACCATAAGAGGAACTTATTTTGTTAAATTTAAGTATAGTTGGTATACAATATATTGGTTTCATTAGTTTCAGGTGTGTAATATAGTAATTCGACATTCTTATGCTTTACAATGTGATTACTCCACTAATTGTAGTAATCATCTGTCACTGTGTAAACTTATTACAATATTGTTGACTATATTCCCCTTCTTTTCACCTATCCCTTCACCTCCTCCATTCTGGAAACCATCCTTTCGATCTCTGTTTCTATGAGTCTGTTTTTGTTTTGTTTGTTTTCAGATTCCACATATAAGTGAAACCATACAGTATCTTGTCTTTCTCTACCTGACTTACTTTACTTAGCATAATACCCTCTAGATCCAACCATGTTGTCACAAAGGAAATATTTCATTTTTTTAAATATATATCACATCTTCTTTATCCATTCATCTACCCATGGACACCTAGGTTGCTTCTTACACTGATCTCAAATTATACTACAAAGCTATAATCATCAGAACAGTATGGTACCGGCACAAAAACAGACACATAGATCAATGTAACAAAATAGAGAGCCCAGAAATAAACCCTCACTTACATAGTCAACTAATCTATGACAAAGGATATAAAAATATACACTGGAATAATGACAGTCTTTTCAACAAGTGGAGTTGGAAGAACTAGACAGATAAATGCAAAAAAATAAAACTGGACCACTCTCTTACATCATATACAAAAATAAACTAAAAAATGGGGTAAAGACCTAAATGTAGGGCCTGAAACTATAAAACTCCTAGAAGAAAACATAGTAAGTAAGCAATATGACATCATTCTGAGTAATATCCTTTCGGACATGTCCCCTCAAGCAAAGGAAACAAAAGAGAAATAAACAAATGGGACAACAACGAACTAAAAAGCTTTTGCATAGTGAAGGACACCTTTATCAAAACCAAAAGTCAGCCTACTGACTGGGAGAAGATATTCACCAATGAAGTTTACAATATGGGTTAATATCCAAAATATGTTAAAAAAAATCTCATAACTCAATAACAAAAAATAAACAATCTGATAAAAAAATTGGGCAGAGGACACAAAAAGACATTTCTTAAAGGAGACATAGAGATGGCCAACAGATATATGAAAAGATGCTGTACATTGCTAATCATTGGGGAAATGTAAATCAATGAAATACCACCTCACTCCAGTCAGAATGGCTATTATAAAAAAGTCAACCAATAACAAGTGTTGGCGAGGATATAGAGAAAAGGAAACCCTTGGGCTCTGCTTGTGGGACTGCAAACTGAAGCAGTTATTATGGAAAACAGTATGAGGATTCCTCATAAAACTAAAAATAGATATTCCATTTCTGAGTATTTATCCAAACAAATCCAGACGATTTTATTTTTAATATTTAAAACAAGGTTCTAGAAAGACAACAACATGATTTACTTAAGTTTGTTTTACTCCACCTACATTAAATATGTGTTTTTTAACAATAGCTTTTTAGAGAGAGTGCCTCATCCCAAAGCTAAATTGATAATCTTGGGAGGGCAAGGTATTCTTGAGTGTTTGGGCATTTGGTTGCCTTTGAAATCACACCTTGGAAGGGAAAGCCTACCTGCAAGGATGTACAAACAGCTGTAATTTTCTTAAATGGAATCAGAGTGTTGCTCCCTACATCAGAGGTAGGATGTGTACGGACGTGGAGTGGCATGTCGGTATCACCACCAGGGGTAGTGGCAGCAGCTAAAAAGTCACAGCTGTCTGTTCAAAAGCTGTCTGTTCAAAGCTTTCACTCCAGGCATCCCAGTCTTTGCCTTCAGGCTCTTCAGTTAACCCAAGATTAAAATGCTTCTCACTTTTATTAAGTGATTTAAAGAGAATATGAATATGAACAAGTATGGTCCCTGATCAGCAGTCATTATCAACTAAAGTGGCTCAGTTGGCCTACTAGAAGAATATGCTGATTTAAAGCCAGATGTAGTAAAACTAATACTAGCTTGGAGGGTGGTCACCTAGTTGGTTTTAACCCTGCCTGTGTTCCAGGCCCAACATGTGGTTTCTTTGTAGTGTTGGCAAAGGGGATTACAGCTGCCTGCATAGCCGTGTCCTGTGGTGCAATACATTTCCATGACAATGTTGGTAACAGATTTGAAATCCCAGTATGTTAGAGGAAATGTAGATACAGAGCATTGCCACCAGGAGTCAGTTCTCCACATACCTTCCCTGGGGTCCCAGAAAGCATGTTGCAGCATGTACATGTCCTACAAATAAAATGATGTCTGACTTGGCATAAGCTGCCTCTTGATTTTGTATTTAGTTGGATGACTTTCCTTTCAGAAAGGGAGCGAAGCACAAGTTGTAAATGTTATTAGGCAAAATGATAACATACTTCTGTGCTGTGTATATATCTCTCAGTGGATGTATAGAAAACTGGAATTATTTAAGACAATTTTAGGAACTGAAAGTCTTCTCAAGCAAAGTCCTGTTTGTTGTGTGGTCAGAGTGTTTTGTGGGAGGAGAACACTAGGTTCTTTTAGGACCACAACTCAAAGGAAACTCTGAATAAGCTTTGGGCTTAAAGGCAAAGACTGAATTCTTATCCAGGCTCTGCATTGTCTCTGATGCCCTGGCCAGTCTACTTTGTCTTAGTTGTTTCATTTTAAAATTGGCGCAGGATGGGGAGGTGGGAGGGAGGGGTTGTTGAAACACTGGGCTAGATGACCTAGTTTTAACACTTTCTGCTTTTGAGTCAGTTCCATTCTTGGATGGGCAAAGAAACGGATACTTATAAACAAAACAAAACAACAAAAAACACACACACTTTTTATTGTTTTGTTTTAATGTTTTGTTTTTTTATTGAATCTATTGGGATGACATTGGTTAATAAATTTATACAGGTTTCAGGTGTACAAGTCTATAATACATCATCTGTATATTGTATTGCATTTTCACCACCCCAATTCAAGTCTCCTTCTTTCACCTTTTATTCCCCCATACCCTTTTCTACCTACCTCCCTTCACCCCCCTTTCCCTCTGGTAATCACCATATTGTCCTCTGTATCTGTGAGGTTTTTTTTGGTTGTTCAATCTCTTCACCTATTTCACCCAGCCCCACAATGCCTCTCTTCTCTGACAGCTGTCAGTCTGTTCTCTGTATCTATGAGTCTGTTTCTATTTTGATAGTTTATTTTGTTCATTAGATTCTATTTATGACTGATAGATCTGGAGTGAATTATGCTAAGTGAAATAAGCCAGTCAGAAAAAAAAGAACTTTAACATAATTATAGTTGCTCTTCAAATGTGGTCCATTGTGTCCTGGCCAGTGTGGCTCAGTTGGTTGGAGTCCCATCCCCATACAACAAAAGGTCACGGGTTCAATTCTAGATTAGAACACATACCCAGGTTGCAGGTTCCCAATCTGAGTATGTGCAGTATTTACGGGAGGCAACTGATGAATCAATCTCTCTCTCTCTCTCTCTCTCTCTCTCTCTCTCTCTCTCTCTCTCAAATCAGTAAAAATATATCCTTAGGTCAGCATTAAAAAACAACAACGTGGTCTATTATAAACTTACATGCCACCTGCTGACTCTGACCTCACAACATTTCTCAATATGAATACCACTATTGTTCTTATTTATAATACAAAATAGTTTCCTACAGTGTAAGTATTAGTAAATTTCCTTGAATGTCATGGCCCAGATGCTCTGAATAGATCAGAGGTAGTCAGTGTTGTTATAAAATCATTATCCTCCTTGGCCTCTGCCATCCAACCCACCTTCAAAGGTTTTCAAAGTGGACTGTGACATCCGCCTGACTTTTCTTAAGGCAGGTCTTATGCAAAACCCCTTGGGTACTTTTCAGCCATTCACCTGTGCTACTCTTTCCTCAGCCATTTAACACGTTAAAGGAATCACTGTTATAGAATAGTTTGTGCAAGTTGCACTATTTCTTAAGGCTTGATTGTCTTTTTTACAGCACATTCTGGTGTGTCTGGCTCTACTGGCAACAGAACACATAGAGGGTTGGGTTATGTTCTTCCTGGGGGAAAGACCCATGACTGTGTTCTTTGTCTAGGTGGTTTAGTTACTGTTGTTCTTTTTAACCTACTATTTTATCAACTGATTTACTGCAATTAGCTAGTCTACAGGTTTTACTTTCCAACAGAACTGATTTAATGTCCTTCCGGTCCTTTGTAAGAACATTCCCTTCTTCTAGAGAAGTACTCAACCTTATTAATGATGACTTAGATTTCATGATTGCTTAAGGTAGAAAAAAAATGGAGATAGTATTCACTGCAAACACAGCCCCAGACCAAGGAGGTTTGAAGGTTTAGTTTTGTGTGTTTTTTTGTTTTTGTTTTTTTATTCTTCATCTTTGCTTTCATGGAGTATATGTGAAACTTAACCAGCCAAGAATGATTTCAAAAGTGTGGCTGCACAGAGAGGCCAGTGTGAAGCGGAGCCTGCGAGCGATTGAACAGATGTAGCAGGTGTAAACATATTTCCTTATCTTGGTTCCCGGATTTTACATCCTCCTAGAAGACTCTCTGTACTGCAGAAAAGGGTTATCGGTGCAGATGGTAAACTGCTAAAATGCCCAGAAGGTTCGAGCTCATCTGTGCTCTTAAAGAAGGGGAGGAGTGAGTGTTATCTGACTCACAGGTGTTTGGAAGGCTCCAAATTACCTTCAGGTTTTTCGGTTTTACTCTGCCTGCACAGATGTCTTGGGTTATGTGTTGGAAGTATCCACTCCTTATGGTGTCCAAGTGTTTAAAATTGGAAAGAGTGTCCCAAGAGCAACGGGGTGGAGTTGCGCTCCTGGCACAGGAGCCCCTGCAGCCCTTGCAGATTGAGGCTCTGGGCCTCTCTCATCTCTGGGCTGCTGTCACTGATTATTTGCTCTGGTCACTGGCTCCTCACTTGCCTGCTTCGCAGAGTTCTTATTATACAATGTTTTGGCACAGACACTTCATTCTTCCTGAACCTTAATGTCCCTTGTTCCTGTTTCTGTCTCTCCCCGTCTGTGGGCTGCAACAGGTGCAAACAGGCCCTGACCACACTCTTCAGGTGTTCTGCTAGAGCAGTTCCTGTGCAGTGAGCACCAGAGCTAGCCCTCTGTGACAGCCCAAGACTAGCCCATCAGAAAGGAAGTTAGCTTCCTTTCCCGGAGCAGTAAATGTTAATCCTGTCTGAAAAAGGCAAAGCAAGACAAAATTAGACTAATGTCAGTGCTTATGACGCCATTTAACCAGCTATCTTTGCCCTTCTGCTGTTTATCTCTTCCTATTCAAATAAAAAGTAACATTCCCTCAGAAGAGAATTTCCTCAACTGGATTCCATGGGATTTTAACCTGCTGTATTTTGGAAAATCCCGTGTTAACAACACATTTGAGGAATCCTGTGTGATATAAAACTAAACTTTGTTTTAATCTCTGAGATTTCTTTGGGGCATTTAAATATGCTAATTTGTAAGTCAAGATCTTTATAAATACCTTATATGGGATTTCCCATTATTTATTTAACTAAGAGTTTGTGTGTGTGGGTGTGTGTGTGGAATATGTTATGAGACAAGTACTCCTTGGAATACACCTTTGGAAATGTTTGCTTTGACAAAACAACAAAGCCTTAGAGACCCACATCTAGCAGTAGTCTTCCCTAGGGAAGCTTAACACACAATTAATGGTGTTTTGTTTTGTTTTTTGTTTTGAAATCATGGACAAAGAGAACTGACTTTAGAGGGTTTTGCATATTGTAATTGCCATATTGGCTATCTCCCAATCTCTTTCTTCCCCACACTATTATAGTTATGCTCTTTGAGAAGGATTTTCCCCACCCAGTCTTACCACCTGAATTGTGTCCTTCCACATTCAAACCCATAAGTTGAAGCCTTAATCCTGATATGACTGTATTTGGAGTTAAGGCCTTTAACAAGGTAATTAAGGTTAGATGAGATCATATGGGTAGGCCCTAATACAATTAACTAGTGTTCTTATAAGAAGAAGAAATCTGGACACTCAGAAATACATAGGTGCACAGAGAAAAAGCCATGTGAGGGCACAACAAGAAGGCAGCCATCTGCAAGCCAGGGAGAGAAGCCCTAGGAGAAATTAAACCTCTTGACACTTTGATCTTCAAGTTCTCGTCTCTAGAACTGTGGATAAGTGTCATTTGTTTAAGTTATCCTGTCTCTAAGATTTTGTGGTGATAAGCTGAAGCAAACCAATACAGCACCCATTGGGCCTTGTACTACAGTATCAGGGGAACCTCATTGCTCACCACAATAATTTTTATAGATACCCCTGACCTAAGCTAGTCAGTTTCATGATATTTCCCTGGGCACATATTCACACTCCCATTATCAAAATGCTTGGAACTTTGTTTAATGGTGTTGAAAAAATGCCCTTTTGTTCCTGATGTATGTAACTGAGGAAACATGTGCCTTCAGTTGCTGTGGGCAACCATCCTGTGAAGGAAGTGAGAGGATGACAGATAGAAGAGGCAGATAAGAAAAAAACAGAAAAGAACTGTATTTGGAGCGCTGATCAATCCATGCCTCAAGGCTGAGTTTTTCAATTATGTGAACTAATAAGACTCCTAGATTGATTAAGTCACATTGTATTGTTTGCTTTTATTAGCAACAAAAACCATCGCAACTGTACACAGGTTACACAAGGGCCATGTTGCCAAAGGCTCCAGGACAGCTTTTGTGTCCAGCTTTTGTGTCCAGCTTTTGCGTCCAGATTTTGTGTATCTGACTTGTCATCTCTGAGTTCCTGAGCAATAAATTCAGTTCACATTTCACTATTCTACCTCATTGCTTCCAATATCAAGGTATGCACTCCAATTTGTGGTGCTTTTAGGTCTTTTAATTAGCTAAATGTTTTAGTCCTCTCTAAGTGACTAAATGATGAGCTTCAGCTTATGATACTTTCCACAGGTAAGGAGACTCTTAAAAACAGATGTGCCTGCAGGATTTTAGGGAATTTCTAATGCTAAAATATAAGGCCACCAGACAGTCTCATAGTGGACATAGTTTGGGGTAGGACTTATGTCTGTTAA